>NC_140704.1:151822500-153022500 GCF_050655825.1 Lonchura striata | reverse complement strand
AGCCACTGCAAGACACTAGTTATAAACCCAGGTATTTTTCTTGCAATTGTTGGTAATCTCATATTGGTAGATGGGGATTTACTACTCAGGATGTGCAAATATGCTGGTTAAAATGTTTTTAAGTGACAAGATGTTGAGCCCTAAGGAATGCTGACATATTTATCACTATACCTCCGTTTCTTTTCTTCCAGATTGCTGGAAGTCAGTGACCATGCCGACCTCCTCCACCCAACTGCCAGCCCTTGACTCTATCAACTCCACCGAGCAACCTAACTCCATCAACTTGTTCTCCAAGTTCATCCACTCAGACGAACAACTGTTCACAGATTTTTATAGCCTGTGGATTGTCCTGATGGTAGTCAATGCCATCATTTTCCTGGTGGGTGTTGTGCTGAACAGTTTGGCACTGTATGTCTTCTGCTTCCGTACCAAGACAAAAACCACCTCTGTTATTTACACCATCAACTTGATCGTAACTGATCTCCTGGTGGGCTTTTCCTTGCCTGTCCGGATCATCATGTTCTATAGTGCAGGGGATTGCAAGAATTGTTCCTTGGTCCACATCTTTGGCTACTTTGTCAACATGTACTGCAGCATCCTCTTCTTGACGTGCATCTGCGTTGACCGCTACCTGGCAATAGTGCAGGTGGAAGCCTCACGTAAATGGAGGAACCCCACCTGTGCCAAGGGGATCTGCATCTTCATTTGGATCTTTGCCACTGTGGTGACTTTCTCCATCCTAACCATGGCGATACGGTTTGCAGAGTGCTGCCTCTCCAAGATCCTGGTCCTGATGGTCTGCGAGTACTTCTTCCCTCTAATCATAATCATCTTCTTCACCACCAGGATTATGTGTGCGCTGTCCAAGCCCAGCCTCATGCACCAGAGTCGGGAGAGGAGAATGAGGGCTGTGCAGCTCCTTATCACCGTCCTCATCATCTTCATGATCTGCTTTACTCCTTTCCACGTGCTACAGGTCACAATCTCCATCAACCCAGACATGCCCCACAACGTCAGCCTCCTTGTCTACCATGTGACAGTGACTCTGAGTAGCCTCAATAGCTGCATGGACCCCATCGTCTATTGCTTTGTCACCAATAACTTCCAGTCAACCATGAAAAACATCTTCAGGAAAACCGAGCCAGAGCAAACTAATGCAGACATCCTGGGTATGAACAAAAACTCCAAGGGCTCCAACGCAATCATCGCCTTCTCAAACACAATAGGAAGCCCTCTGAGCTTGCCATCACCAAGCAGCGTCCAGATATAACCCACATCTGATGGGACACGTTGCAGTAAGCCAGTGCCATGATGCTGGAATATTGATAGGATGCACAATACTATAGTTTTTGAACTCTTTGTGTTTTAGGCTGAGGTTCAGACTGACAGTGGTGGAATTTATTCCTCAAGAACATTGTGGTCTGTTTGGAAATGGAACCTACAATTCTGTTAGTACCATACAAAAAAGAGTCCACTAATTACTGTTCCCAGCAGGGAAGTTTTCTTTGTATTTTAATACAGACATTTTACTAGCAACAAACTCTTTACTGTGGTTTTCTTTGCATGTTTGTCATCATAATGCAGCACTTCTAAGATGACTTAGAAAGCAGGATAGCTCTAGTTTGTAATGAAAGATTTTTTGCCTATATATTTAAGAATAAAGGACAAGAAAGATGTTTCCAGAGCTATCCACTACAAAGATTTTAGATGCCAATGGAATGGGAAAGGAAGTATTCTAGTCCACATGTTACTAGTGACTATTCATTTGTTCCTGAAAAGTCTGAATCTTCTCAGGGAAGAGATGAAATCAAGCAGTGAAGTCTCCTCTTGGCTATAAGAAAAAATACATGTCTATGTATATATTTTCAAACAATTGTCTGTGTTGGGGAGAGGTTAAGAATATGTTCCACCTGTATTTGGATCACTAAATCCCCTGAATTGCAGATGAGTATACAAAAATCTGTGAAAATGAACCCGAATCCCAGCAAATTCTGATGTTCTGCTCTGTCTCCCTGAGGAACAGCCAAGATGAAAACCAGAACCAGACTATGATGCTATGCTACTCTGGTTTGGTTTTTCTTCCTGGCATGTTGTAACTTCAGGGCTTGCTGTTCTAATTCTCCCAGCAATCCATCCACTCAGTCACTCAAAAGCCAATACACCCAAGCACAGAAAAAGAATGCATCTCAGGCATCTAGGTTGAAATAATTCACCCCAGGACAAACTCACTAGACTGTTTTAAAGAGCCATGTTTAAAGAGCAGGCATTGGTCCAAGCTAGAGCATCCTGGAGAACTCTGCATCCCTGAGATCTGACTGTGGTACAGCCATCTCCATTCCACAGAAACACAACATAAACAATGCCTCAAACTGCCTCTTGCAACACATATATGTTTCACCTAACCTATTTCCCTGACCAACCTAATAGGTATAAAATCTGAACCATCAATATCACTGTAATACAGGGAACTGTGTGTTCCAGTACCTGTTCCAGTGAAATCCGTAATTGCCAGTACCTGCAATGTGAGCTCTTTCCCAAGCAATGCAGCTAAATCAGTGCTCTTCTGCTGGGACCTCTATTCCTTTGAAGAGGATTTTCCCTCCAGGAGGTGGTGATGAGGGGCCACCAACACTATGGCACTATCCCATGGGAGGTAAGACTGTTGTCCTGGTCATGGTTTCACTTCCCAGGGCCCAGCTGTACCATGGCTTCCTTCTTCCCCATCTATTTCCTTATTCCTGCCACTGATACAGGCACCTCACAGCTGTCAAATGATGCATCAGCACACACGGATCAGGCTCTGACTTCTCAGCCAGTTTGGCCACTTCACATTTCTGACACCATTTTCCACCAGTCCCTCCCTTGGAGAAAGCAATTTTTTGTCTCAGAGGTTCGCACTTCCCTGCAAACTCCCAAAAACTCAAGCTCACCAACCCACCACACATGCTCAGGTCTTTCCATGCTTCCCAAGCTGCTTGTAATGAAAATGTGTGTCACATACACAGAGCTGTTAACAGCACCGTTTTGCCAAAGCTGCTCAGAGAAACACTAGGAAATGTGCAGGGCCTGTGCATAGCTTATTTTAGCTTCTTTGTTCCAATAACCCACAGATTCACACCTCCCATTCTCTTGCTATCAACAGTATTTTTGCCTTATACAGAAATGTCTTACCATCTTTCTCAGTTCAGTTGTTCATTTGAGGTCAGTATAAAATCTCTAAGATTATTTGCTTAGATTTTTTTAAGTTCCTAAACAAAATCTCAGTCAAAGCTTTGTCTGTCTGCTGTAAACTTCACTTGTGGTAGTCTGAATTCTCCTTACTGTCAGTCTATTATTCACTCCCCATAAAAGCCTCCTGAGACAGGATAATTCTCTTTATTTTTAATACCTATTGCCTTATCCAGAGCTTTCAGCGGTTCTTCTTCATTTTATATCAGCTCCAAAACAGGGTCTGGTTCCTTATCAAAGGCACAGCCTCTGAAAACTGGAAAGAGATCAACTTTTTCACAAACTAACCTACTTTTTTGTGATTTTTTTGGAGCTTTTTGTTTAATCTACACTGTTTAACATCTCACTTTTCCTCAGGGTGCAGAACTTGCTAAACTTCTGTCCTATTTTAAATTACCCATTTGTACTCAGGGCACAAAGTTGAAAACCAAAACCAAAAACTCAGCTATCATCATATTTCTATTATATTTCTATTATATTTCCTAAATATTTCCCCAAATGGCACAATTTTGAGTGGCACCTTCCACCTATCAGTTCCCATTGCAGCTGAATTCAGTTCTCTGTGCTTCTGGAGACTGGGGCAAGGTCTCTCACTTCCTGATCTACACCGTCCCTCTGCTCAGGGTATCTCCTTGGGTTGCCTCTAATTAATCACCAACAGGGACTGGAATTGTCCTGTTCCTACTCCAACCTGCCCAATGAGAACAGCCACACAAAATAAAATAGGGACACTTCCAAGGACAATGTGAGTCATTCCATGCATAACTGAATACATGCAGAGACTGCCAAGGTAGAGCACGCACACACAAGTCAGCTTTTGCAGGGCAGTCCTTTATGCAGAGTGTTTAAAGATTTAGATGCCAAATTCTCAATGATTTCAAATTAAATCCAGTACTTAGCAGTCTTTGAGGATCTGGATCATTCCCTAGAGGCTGAAATAGTAATCAGGGTGGATGGGCATTGCATGTCATACTACCACCACTGAGTCAGAGAATGCATTCCCTAAAGAGCTTAACAGCAATAAAGAGCTCTGTAAAAAGCCTCGACCTTTCAGGGAATTACAGCATTCATTCCTCTTTGATGTGCTGTGCTTCTCTTGTGTATCTAAAATCCTATAAAGCGAATTAGAAATATCCTCTTCTACCAGCTGCCCAGAGGCCAGCAAAGGAAGATGGTGAAAAATCTCTCATGTATTTCTTGGAAATCTCAGTCATTCCTGGGACACAAAATCTCTGTTAACCATGAACCTGAGTCACAACTCAGTCACAACACAGATATCTGCAGTCTGTTGACATGCTAGGGAAAAGATATCCAGAAATTATTATCTTTCTCTCTCTGCTGTGTGGCTCACCTGTATTGTATCCAGCACAGCCCATGATTCAAAGCACTTCTGTCTTTGCAAGGTTTTCCCTGTTACAGCCCAGAAACCTGTAGCAAGGCAAAGCTGTACAATAGCCAACCCTCAGTCATACTGCAAACATATCAGGGCCCAGAAAAGCTGAAGATCTCAAATTCTGCACCAGAAAATGAGACCCTGGCACCACACGTGGGGTTATCTGCCAGCCTAGCTTCCTCCTGGGCTCTGAGCAAGCTTTGCCTTCCCTCCACAACTTCTTGGTAACTGCCAAGAGGAAACAACACAGCCACGTGCAAGGGCAATTTCTTCCTTCCTTGTCCCTCTGGGGTTTGTTCTCTCTGAGATGTGTGCACAAGAGTCTCATTAGTCAGGCTAATCAACATTAGCACTGCTAGCAGGTGTGGGCTCTGGGGGCAGAAAGGCTGAGGAAAATGGAATTGCCATGTTAGGAATATAAGCACAGGTCACTCTGCTCTTCTGTATCTGTCTTCCAGGTGTAAGAGCAGGAGTGGCTCTGGGCAAGGATTTGGGAGAAGACAGGTCTGATCTCCACAGCTATTCTGGGACAGAGGAAGATGAGGAAGACATTGCAGAGGAACCCAAGCCACAAAGTAATAAAGAAGGAAGGAAAGGAGATGGACACAACAGGTTAAACAACAAGTTGAGTTCCATGAAGGGCAGGGCTAGTAAGAACAAGGATGAGGAAAGTAGGACAAGGGAAAACAGACAGGGAATGCAGGGACGTGATACCCTGCAAAGGATGACAGAGGAAAACAAATGTGGGCTGGCTTGCTTTTCCCCTTCTGGACACAATTAGTCCCAAAACAGAAGCTCTGGGGAGGGTGCCAGTGTTTGGATCAGAGCTGGAAGACTCCCATTTTAGGAAGAAAAAGCTTTTAAAGCAGGGCACTTTATCGCCTTCCCATGGTGAGGCCCAGAAAAGGGACAAGTGTGATCTCCTCACATTCATCTGAGTTTTTGTGGTCTTGCAGCAGAAAACAGGAAGGCCTCCAGTGTGCTGAGAAAGAGGAAGAGGGTCTTTATCCCTACACCCTTGGGAAGAGGGTACTGGGAACGCAGGAGATGTGGTGTGGGTGTGGATGTTCATGGACTCATGTCAGCATCCATTGTAAATGGATGCTACATGACGAGCAGGATTGTCATGGGAAGTTCTGGGTGAGGCTTGTGATAGGTGGTGCCACCTGAAATGTCACATTGCAGCACATGTCCCATGCTCTGCAGGGTATCCTGAGCAGGGCAGACTGGGATTGCATCATGTGCCCTAACACAAGAAATAATCTATCACTTCACTGTAGTATTTCAGTGTTTTGTGGTGGGCCCTGTTCGGCTATTTGAGCTTAATGGGGATGCCAGGGAGAATATCCACTGCAACCATAGAATCATAGGATTATTTGGTTGGAAAGGATGTATAAGATCATCAAGTCCAACACTTTCTCCAGCTATGTTAAGGCCACCACTATATCCCTAAGTACAACATCTACATATCTTTCAAATATGTCATGCAATGATGACTCACACACTTCCCATCTTTCTGATTCCTTCTTCTTCAAATGTGTCAAAAAGCCCCCAGACTTCCCTGGCAAAGATGTGAGTTTCTCTAAGTGTTCTTCTAATCAGCCAATGCTGGCAGGATATAAAGGTCTTAGTTCATGAAACTGTCCTTCTTCATGATTCTTGTCAATAGTGTCAGAGATAAGATTAATTTAGGTATGGAGATCTGGGTCTGAGTTCTAGCACAAGGGATTTTGCTTTTCCTTCATGGCTCTATGCACAGGAATGAGGTTCTTCTTTCCAGCTGCTATGCAACAAGAAAGAGCCTTTCAGATGAAATAAAGCTGAGTTTACATGCAGGAGAAAGTCCTTGTTCACCTCACAGCAATCTCAGGGAAAGCTCAGAGGAGCTTCTGTCATCCCAATGAGAAAGTAATGGAATCATAAAATACTCTGAGTTGGAAGTGACCCACAAGGATCATTGAACCCAGCTCCTGGCCCTGCACGGGACCATCCCCAAGAGCAACACACCACAGCCAAGAACTCTGATCCAAACATATCTCCTCCAAGCACATCACCTATGGTCTCAGTAGGAAAAGCCAAAGAGCAAGGATTAGTCTGAACTCCAGTCCCAAAAGAAGCATTCTTGGGGATGTCTTGAAGGCCTTGCAGGTGACCTCTTAGCTTCTTTTTGATCCCTCAGTAGACCTTAGTAAGACCTTCCTGACATGACCCTAAAGCAAACAAACAAATTTCCCTCTATGGGATTCAAGTACCCAGGAGCAAAATAGTGGTGAAGGTTTTGTTTAGAGCAGTTTTACTTCCATCTCCTCCAAAAGAGGACTCTAAAACACGCCTAGAAGTGCTTGTTTGTCTCTACAGATGGAGAAAAATGGAAATTGCTGCAGATCAGTTAAACAGATTCCCCCAAGAGACATGCCTAGGGGAAGTCCACATGGGAGTAGGGGCATGGCATGAAAGCCTTGGGCCAGAGCCCAGCTGTTGGTTCATCTGTTCTTTGATCCCACAGTCAGCATCTCTCCAGAGAAGGGTCCTTATAAATTCATTCCTGAAGTTCATTAGACAGGAGCTTAGGCCAAAGCCCAGTATCCAACTCCTTGATGTTTCGGATAGCTTGGAGACTACCCAAATCCTGTCTTCCCAGGGAAGGCCTCTTTTGACTGATTGTATTTAGAGCTGGAAATGCCACCCTGTCCACGTTGCTTGGAAAACACGGTGCGCTCAAGACGCCAGTTCAGACGGACTTCTCTGCACAGCTGCCCATTTGCAGAGCATGTGGTGGGAATCTGTTGATAGGTTCTTGACAGAAGTTATGGCTTGTTTATCTGGTAGCTTTACTTTTTGCCTCCTACCCAACCCGGAAACCCTTCCTCTTCTAACCTCTTGGCCTGCTATTATACACAGAATCTTCTACACGATAATTTTGGTAACCATGATTCATCTTACGACAAACATTGCATAAAGCAAGCAGATTTGTATTGTCATAATTAAAGCAAATGATTGGATGGTTTATCTATACAATCCTAACAGTTCTGCCACTGCTAGTACTGTACCTGACTTACAGAGGTTTCAGAAAGTCACTGTAGGGTGTATTAACCCATGGAATATTAAAACAGGCATGACCCTGCTGTTTCTCAAGGCTGGAAGGACTTGAAAGCCAGCAGAACTTCTTTCCAATGTTACTGAGTGGCTAGTGGAGGTGACAAAGTCTCTCCCAGTCATCCCAGCATCAACCCACTTAAACTGGAGCCCCTTTTTCAGAAATCCTGCAGTCCTGTTCTAATTTCTCTGGGGTTTAGAGAAGATACATCTCCTTCTTTGTATTTGCAGTGTTGCATTCCAAAGCCACAGATATTTGCTCTTTGTCTAACAGATAACTACACCCTGAGATGCCAGACCTTTTTTTTCCCCAGCAAAGGTATTTGTAAACAACCCTCTACTCCTGCATTCCAAAAAAATTAAATTACTCTGTCTCTTCCTATGAGGTGTGTTTCCAGGGTCAGTCTTTCTGGTGGTTATTTGCTGAGCTTCTTTAGATGTTTCAGCTGCCTTTTCCAGGTCGAGGCATAAGAGAAAGATGGGAATGGGAAACAGAGGGGAGTTAATCCACCAATTGATTTAAAATAGGTTAAACCCCTTCTTTACACTGGGGCAGAAGAGGGATGATGCAAATGGACTGAGGAACATAGCTGATGTTCCAGGACACAGGAGCAAGGTTCTTCCACACCCACCACCCAGAGCTCCAGATCTGCCAGCATCAAAGAGCATCCTTAACATTTTTTTGTTTCCTTTCAGCCACCACACTATCCATCTACACCTGCCCAGCAAAGCCCATATACTCTGCACTTGGCAGACACATGTGGAGCCCTCCCAAGCCCAGAGAGATTGGAGGAGTAGGTGGAAGGGTGTCTTCTGTATGTTTTCTCTACAGCTGCCATGTCTAATACCAACAGCAGCAGCTGCCAGTACAAGGGATGTGGATGTGCATTTGTAACTTAACTTTCATGAACAACAGCACAGCTGTTTGTGCTGCAAGATGCTGAGAGGCAGGGAAAAAAAATCAATTGGTTCTGCCATGAGCATCCTGGAGGGTTATTTGTCAGCAATGCTGAGCAAGACAGCAGCAGAATCCCAAGGAAGGGATGCACAGAGGAGGGTAGGACACCTGCACAGAACATAGCTGTGCAGGTGAGGGTGACAAATACGGAGTGTGTGTTTCCAGTAGTACCTGTGTGATAGACAAACACAGAAAGGAGCTGGCAGAAGCAGCTGCAGGCAGGGAAGTTCTCTCCTCTGTGGTAGGCAGCAGGGACCTGTGGGTTGTTTAATATACCCTCAAATTCCTGCTATGTGATGCAGATAAGATATCACCCAGATCCCAATCCAGCACCCACTAGCAGCAATGGAAGATTTCAGAAGAGTGTCTGGTGTCTGTTCTGGCCTGTTCCTGAAAGCCCTTCTCACTTGCACTTCCAGTGGCATTGTGCAGTTGGGTACTTTGCAATACCTCCTGCCCAAGGATCACAACACGTGGCTGAACACCTGCGAATGCAGGTTTTCAGGGGGAAAATGCATGATACATCCAAAAGGGATAAGTTTGTGCAACAATGTCCTTTTCTGTGTATGTGGTGAGAAAAAGAAATGCTTCAAAGTGACTGGGGAGAGGATTCACAGGTATGAATGAACTTACCATGAAGGCACAAACTCTGAAGAGACCAGAGAGATGTGTACTCCTCACAGGTACAGTGAGGAGGTGTGGGGTGAGAGCAAGAAGGAAATTAAGGCACAGTCTCTGCATTCAGGTTCTAGTGAAACATGTCAGGAGTTTATCTACACCACATCAAAGGGTGTCCCTAAGGGGTCTGGGGAGTTTCCTCCTTTCCAGGAGTGTTTGTGGTGAGAGAGCAGACAGCAGCATGGGTACCAGCAGATGACATGAGCAGATCAAAACCACAAGATAACTTTTGTGGGGGAGGGAGCTTTTTAATGTAACCTCAGTGGGGAAGGAGAGCCCTTCATTCTCTCTCCAGTTCCCCTCAAGGACAAAATTTCTTTCCCGTACATGGCAAGGTACAATTTTTTTCCCTGCCATCAGCAAAAATCTTTCACAGATTAAATATGTTCTAACAGCTCTCCAGAGGATCCTCTTTGTCCAGCTCACAGTGCATAAAATCACAGGAAACAGCCTGCCTTAAGGCTTTCCTCAGCAACTGGAGAAAAGATAAAGCTGCTGGACACAGGTGTGACTCTCCCATCTGTTCTTTTTAGACTGGGGCATCATGCAGTGATGTCTCATCCCTTTTGCCTGCAGCAGGACCAGACAGCGCTTAGCACTGTCCTGAACAGATGCTCCATTTGGCCCAGGTCCTTTCATCTTTCAATGTTTTCACAGTCCTTCCCCTATGGAACCTATAGAATATATTGATTTTGATTAACATGTATAGTTAATTTTCCCTGAACAAGACTTTGACCTAGGTTTCACTTTTAAAATCCCTATACACCTGTGTGGGATGGGGCACATGACTATGGCAGGCACACAGAGGGATAAAGGGCTCCAGGTAGGCAGACAAATCATGGCCAAGTACTTGATTTTGTCTTTGAACTTCACTTCCAGTGCTCCCAGTCTCCAATTCCTTACAAGCTCTGCTCTACATTTACACCCCTGTTACAGTCATCCCCCCCCCTCTTCTCACCCATCCTCACTCACACCAGTGCATCCAGTGAACTGGAACCCAGCTCTTCCTGCACAGAGGTGGGATCCTAAAACTTGGCTACTCCAGCAACCCCAAGGCTGCTCTGCCCCAATAAATTCAATGTCATGTCAGTAGCCACCAGCCCTGTGGCCACCAGCAACTGGCCAGGAATCCCCAACCTTGGCTTCTCTCCTCAGCATCTGCCGTGCCAGCATCCACAGGGAGACCATCACATGAGTTGTCTCCCAGCATCTCCTTTCCCGGCTTTCTGCAGCAGCTCAGAGCACCTCCACACCAATTTTGCTGTGTTTAAATCACTTGCTCAGGACCACTTAGGACACCTGGCTTGGGCCAGGTGGCTGGTATCCTTGTGTTGAAGGAATCTTTCTTTTTTTCTGCATTTCTTCCCTTCCCACGGGAACAGGATGCCCTAATGACAAGACACTGTATTGTATCCTTCATTCATATGAATGTTACTGGTTACAATTACTGTTTAGGGAAATTTTATAAACACATACAACAGGTTTAAGCTTTCTTTTTATTTATTTTAATTAAGTACTTGTGGATAACAAAATGCCAAATTTCTCAAAAAAACAGCAGTAAATCTGAAGATCTAAACAAGGTCAAGGAATCATAATCTTTTTCCTTGGAAAGTCTGTATTTGTAAACTCATACAAGATGGGAAGAGGGAAGTTTGCTGAATTTCCCCAAGAGACTTCAGTGACCCACCATTGCCTCTGCTTTACACTGATGCAAGGCAGGGAGCATTTGCTTGCACCATCCTTTTCTACAGCTTTTTCGGATATATTGTAGCAGAATGATCTCAGCAAATAGCATGGCAGTGTTTTAAGAGGTCTGACGCTGCCAGCCAAGTAGTGACCAAACCAACCACTGCCCTCTGCTGAACGCAGCCTGGAATCCCCACAGAGCTCCCAGTGGTCCAGAAAATTATGGTCAAAATCCTGTCTTGCTGTCAGGATGGAAAAACTCAAACTATTCCTTTAGTTCATGAATCTTCCCTTCAGGTCAGCTGCCAAAATCCTATGTTTCATGGTTTCCATGTTGTATTCCTGCTGCGGTGATGCATTTTTACAGCTCATTTAAGTATCTCCTTCAACCTCAGAATATTTATCACTCTGTCAACTAATGCAGTTTGGGTTCAGTTTCCCTCACTACAAGAGCTCAAGGAGCCCTGGGTGTTTCCTTATGCACACCTTGCTGTGCTGGACCCCACAGAAATCCCTGGTAGGGTCTCCAGGTCACTGCTAACAACAGACAGCATTGTTTGTTCATGGGCCTGGACAGTAGGCACTGGGGAGACTGTACCCCAAATTCTGTGCTCAGTTTTGGGCCCCTCATGACATGAAAGACATTGAGGTGCTGGAGCAAGTCCAAAGAAGGGCAATGGAGCAGAGGAGGAGGCTGGAGCACAAGTCCTGTGAGGCATAGTTATGGGAGCTGTGGAGCTCAGCCTGGAGAAAAGGAGGTTCAGAGGTGACCTTATTGCTTTCTACAACTCCCTGACAGCACGCTGTAGCCAGGTAGGGGTCAATATATTCTGAACGAGAAGAAATGGACTCAAGTTGTGCCAGCATAGGAATGGGTTGGCTATTAAGAAAAATGTCTTCATGAAAAGGATGGTCAAGCATCGGAACAAACTGCCCAGGGAAGTAAAGGATTCAATAAATTGGAGGCATTTAAAAGATATGTAAATGTGGCCCTTAAGTACATGGTTTAATAGGGGACTTGGCAGTGCTGGGCTGCTGGTTGAACTTAATGATCTTAAAGGTCTTTTTCCACCTAAATGATTCTATGATTCTGTGGTTTCTTGTCCCCTTCAGAGCTTTGTCTGTCCCCAGACACCCAAGGGTGTCAGTCACCAATACCCCAGGGCAGTCCCTGCTTCAGGACCTTTGGCATGACTGAAAATGGTCGCCAGAGCTGCATTTAGGTGAAAACAGAGGGTGGGGAAGCTCTGGCATAGATTGCCCACAGAATCTGTGTCTGCCCCATCCATGGAAGTGTTCCAGGCCAGGCTGGACAGGGCTTGGGACAGCCCGGTGTCGGACAAAGCATCTTTCGGGAGCAGCAGTGGGAGGGGGTTGACGCTCAGCCTTGTCACCGAGGGCAGCTCAGGGCATTTCCCCGCCGGGGCCGCTCAGCAGGTGCCCCACAAGGGCTGGGCCGCGCCCGCCGCTCGTTCTGCCCCGGCCCAGCCCCAGCCGGAGCTCGGCGCTGGCTCCGGGGCCGGGCCGGGCGGGCCGGGCCGGGCAGCGCGGCCGCCGCCAGATGGCGCTGAGGGAGAGGCCGAGGCGGGAGAGCTGCGGCCCCTCAGGGACGGGGCCCGGCCCCTCCAGGGCGGGCTCGAAACCCGTCCTGCAGGGACAGGATCTCTCTGTCCTGTCTGTCCCCTCTCTAGCAGGACCCGGCCCCTCCAGGGCGGGCTCGAAACCCGTCCTGCAGGGACAGGATCTCTCTGTCCTGTCTGTCCCCTCTCTAGCAGGACCCGGCCCCTCCAGAGCGGGCTCGAAACCCGTCCTGCCGGGACAGGATCTCTCTGTCCTGTCTGTCCCCTCTCTAGCAGGACCCGGCCCCTCCAGAGCGGGCTCAGACCCCGTCCTGCAGGGACAGGATCTCTCTGTCCTGTCTGTCCCCTCTCTAGCAGGACCCTCGGCCCCTCCAGCGCGGGCTCGAAACCCGTCCTGCAGGGACAGGATCTCTCTGTCCTGTCCCCTCTCTAGCAGGACCCTCGGCCCCTCCAGCGCGGGCTCGAAACCCGTCCTGCAGGAACAGGATCTCTCTGTCCTGTCCCCTCTCTAGCAGGACCCTCGGCCCCTTGATGCAGCAGCGCACAGCGTCCTTTCAGTGGCCGGATCCTCAGTCCCTCAGTGGTGGGGCTCAGACTTTGTCCCCTCAGTGATCCTCCGTGGCAGGACTCCCCTTCTCTGCAGCAGGGGCTCTGACTGCTCTGAGTTCTGCCTCCTCTAAGGCAGAGCCCTCACTGTTTTCCTTGGCTAGGGGGGGACTCAGATCATGTAGCCTCAGAGACAGGATAGCTCTGCAGTGGGGCTCAAACATACATGAGGCAGGACCTCTGTGGTGAGGCTCAGACCTTGAGCCCTCAAAGCCAGAACCTGCAGACCCTCCATGGAGTGCTCAGGCTGTGTCCCCTAAGAGGCAGGAGCACCCTGCCTTGTGGTGGAGCTCAGACCACATCTCCTTGGGGGAGGACCTCTGCTCCATCCCCTGGTGGAGTGCTCAGACCTCTTCCCGCAAGAGACAAGGCCCCAGCTCTGTCCCCTCGATAACCAGACCCAGGGTCTAGAGCTCTCTGGACCCTCCTCCAGCTGCCTGGGGTCAGAAGCAGGACCCAGAGCAGATATTGACAGCTGTGGCCAAGGCAAAAACCACTGTGACCATGTCCATAGTAAGAAACAAAGGTTCAGCAATAGAGGGAGTTCACAGATGTGCTAGGCAACTCTGCTTCCCTCAGCCTGTGACACAGGAAAAAGGACATTCTCCTCTCTTTGCCCACCCCCACACATAATATAGCTGAGCTGTGGCCCCATCGCTTCAGCTGCTCCCAAAACCAGCAGCAGTCAGGCATGGGACATGGTCAGGGTGGGAATTGGCTTTGGGCATGGTCACAGCTGGGAGTTGGCTTTGGATGATGCTGTGTAGGGGTAGCTCTTCTAGCCAAGCACTGGAAAGGATGTCAGCCTGCTACAGACCCTTCTCTTGTATGGGTGGTGCTGGCAACTTTATAAGAAGGGTTTCCCTGTTCTTGCCTTTGCAAATGCTTGTGTAAATGCCATGGGATAGCCCTGGGATAACCTTTCCCACTACAAATCCTTTCTCTGTATTTGAAGAAGCCATGGTTTGGTCTAAATTACCCCTTTCATCCTGCAGCCACATGAGGAGGTCACTATCTATGTCTTGACTTGTTTGCTGAGACATCTTCAGTGTCCCAGGAACACCTGGCTAGAGCTGCTGTCATGGTCTGGAATGCATCCACCCCAGGACAACTGGTCCAAGCCCAGGACTTCAAGAGAACTGTGGTTAACCAGCATGGATGCACTGCTGGATCCATGACTGAGAAATACTCTGGGTCAGTCACATCACTGGAGCATGTATGCAATATTTTTTCATCACCAATACGAACCTGCACAGTTACACACTGCACTAGACTCTGACAGTTTCCTGTCTGAAACTGTTTCATTTGTCGTCTTCCTGAGTTGCTAGTAAATCAGAGGGTCAAAAGATGCTATGACTTATCCCTTCCACCCTCAAACACAAAGTGCTCCTGGTTAGGCAATGCTTGCATCCCAAAGGAATTTCCTTTGGGTTACCAAGTCACTACAGAAGGGAAAGGTTCTGATGGAAATAACTCACCACACGCCAGTCCTGGGAACCACTTACCGTGGAGCACAGAGCTCCAAAATAGATCACCATGGTCACCTTATGCATTGTCCCCAGGCAGTAACTGCATGTTTCAAAAAGCTCCCAAAAAGCTCCGTTCAGGGTCTTGCTCAACTACAGCATGGGCATCTCCAGCAGTCCACAGTCAAGAAAAGAATTGAAATGTAAAGGAGTTAAAAGCCTACAAGTACAATGTGCCACTGCAAAAAGGCAAGAGACAGCAAGTGTGTTGCCAAGGTCATAGATCCATGTCAAATGATGTCACCCACTCTCTGCATTACAGAGAAGGAAGGACCCAGCCCACTTCCTCTCTGACATTAGGTCTGACTCTGGGACAATTTTTGGGTGTGAGAATGAGCTGGGCACTCAAAATATTTCTTTTTCCTTCTAAAAGCCCAAGTGGAGTGCTCAACCTTGCCTCAAGCTAACTTTGATGTGAGTTCATCCAGTGCTAACTGTTAAAAGACAGAAAAAAAATCCCAGAAACAAACTGAACATGAACCAAAGTTCTGCATTCCTCCTGGCAGAAACCCTGAAACATGGCAATAATTAAACTCAGTCAAAATGGCACATAACAAACTGAGAACAGCAATGATCATCTCCTTCCAATGCCTTCCTCAGAATATTGATGACTTCCACACCCTCACTCCCTCTTCAGTCCTTTCCTCAACTTTACCTTTTGCACTCTGAAAGAGTGCAAACCTTTCTTTGGAAAAGTTTCCTAAGACGTCTCAGAGGCTTAGAAACACTATTCTCCTTCCCAAGCTGAAGATGTCCATGTCCAATTTATTCCCTCTTGATCCTCCACTAGTTCTACATTTTAACATAAATACTTCTTTTACCACAATAGTATTTAATTTAAATACTTCTTTTCCACCCAGACTTCTTTTGCTTTGCTTACAAACAGCATCTTTCAGCTTTGATTGACTAAGTGATTCGGATGCTTGTAACAAAAAATACATCTTGCTTTCCCTGATCCAAGCATAGTCTGAATTTCCTGAGACTGTGCTGCACTCTGTGGACCTGCTTGTAACTATCGGTGATTAATTCATCCTTGTTTTTCCTTAGGAGAGGAAACGTCTATGGTTCAAAATGCTTCAAAGGGGACAATATTTCCTTTATCCCACTTCTGTCCCTCATTGCACATAGCTCTGTCAGTGACACAGCCTTGCTGCAAAGCCACGAGGCATCTATATGCTGGGAACATTTTTTGACGTTCCTTTCCTAATCCATTTGAACCCCTTACAATTTGACAGGTCAGGCAGACCTAACAGGTTTTTCTCCCAGCTGGCAGAGCAGAACAGAAGAGCTCATCCCCCTTAAAGCAGGACCCAAAGGACCAGGAGGCCACAACAGCCTCCAGCCCTGTGAAATTCGGTGAGGTGCTCAGGGAGACAATCACCAGTAATCCCGGAGCCTTTCCCTCTAATTCACACTCACGAGGACAGGGCATGTAACCTGCCTGTGACTCATCTCGTTCTCAGGCAAAGTGCCACAAAGGAAGAACACTCAAAATGGTTCAGGACAACACTCGGCTGCTTCGCTCCAAGTAAAACAGGAGAAGGAGAGGCAGCTGCAGAGTTGTTTCCAAACAGATCCACAATGAAATGGTGACACATTAATTCACACAAGTCCAAAACAGCACAGATCTGACATAGGCAGCCTCTTTTACAACCCAGCCTAAGGAGGGGGGCAGCTCACCTGGCTGGGGATTTGATGTGTTTCTGAGTGACAAGTCAATGCAGAAAAACGTGGTGATGCATCAGTCAGAAAGAGTTGTGTGCAGCAGCCAGACAACTCCAATACCTGCTCCTTCCCCTCTTTTCTGCAGAGTTGTGTCCCATGCGTCAACGCAGGCTGTTATTTCAGAGGCAGAGGAATCCTCAGCCTTGCAGATTAAATGTAGGCTCCATGGAGGAAATGCAGTGAGTGGCTACATCTGGCTAAATATCTATGTGGAGAAATGGTGTCATTACCAGCTCAGCACTGCTGTCAGAGCTCTGAGGTCTCCTATACCCTCTACCCTAAAACATTAACCTACCCTGGTAGATATTATGATTTTCTCAGTATACTGGCATCTTACTTAGGCTACATTAAGTTTCTATGTCTGCACTGTGAGAACTAAAGTAACTTTATTTCTAAGCAGTTTCACTCACTTTGTCCTGGTTTAATGCACACTGTTTCAATTCACCCCTTGGGTAGTCAATTTAAAATGCAAAGATGTCTCTGCAGAGATGAGCTCCCACCTAACTGCTCTGTGTTACTGCCTTTGCACACATCACAGGTTTGTTTCTCTGTTCTTTAGTTTAGCCTAGTTCTGGAAGTGGAAGCTCTGGAAACTCCAGCAGCAAGGACTAACCTGGCTAGTATTTGTAGGGTGCAATCTATGTCCTAGCTGAGACAATTTCAACATAAATGTTGACTGTACTTATTCTCCCCTGCATTTGCTCACACAAGACCCACCTAATCCTCTTCCCACTCACGTCCATCTGGTGAGCTGAGCCCAACCCCTTCAGATCTAAGTTAATACCAAAGCTGTAGTGTAAGAAGACAGAGAGACATGGGGAGAA
Source organism: Lonchura striata (assembly GCF_050655825.1). Taxonomy (NCBI): domain Eukaryota; kingdom Metazoa; phylum Chordata; class Aves; order Passeriformes; family Estrildidae; genus Lonchura; species Lonchura striata. Next base: position 153,005,200 of record NC_140704.1, on the reverse strand, counting down.
GGGAAAATACAGCTACAGCCATCCAGGGAGAGGAGCTGGCATAAGCCAGCAGGAGCAGAATGAATGGGGCAGGAGTGTTGGGTACAGCAGGTGTCCCTCTTAGACTATGGGGTTGCTATCAAGTCTGAGGCCATGGTGGTTGAAGGGAAGAGGAGAGTGCTAGTAGCTCAGAGAGCGATAGATGGAGTGCTCTGGTCAGGCTTACTCAAAACTCTGAGTCCATCCTTTGCATGTAGGGAAATGTGAGAGAGGCTCCTCCTTCCATCCCTGAGGAGACAACATCCTAGTCAACCTAATCAGTAGAGGGTGGTCCCAGCCAAAGACAAGGAATAAGAAAAAGCATTAGTGACTTTCATGAAGAGGCCCTGCTGCATCCCAAATAATCTTCCTTGCTGAGGAGCCAACAAAGCTTAGAATCACAGAATCATAGAATATCCTGAATTGGCTTCATGTAATTCTCTTTGGTCCTCTAACTGGTCACCAGAAGAAAGACACTGGTGCTGTCCCTCCTCTTCCCCTTTTGAGAAAGTTGTAGTTTGTCATAAGGACTATCCTCAGTCTCCTCTTCTCCAAGTTAAATAAGCCAAGTGACTTCAACTAGTCCTAGTAGGACTTCCCTTACAGATGCTTCACCATCCTTTGGATGCTCTCTAACAGCTCAATATCTTCCTTGAATTGTGGTGCCCAAAAAAAAGTGCACACAATATTCAAAGTGAGGCCACCCCAGTACAGAGCAGAGCTGAACAATCCCCCCACCCTTGCCCAGATGGTGATGCTGTACCTGATGGCCTCAGGACAGGGTTGACCCTCTTGGCTGCCAGGGTGCTGCTGACTCACATTCAACTTTCCATTGACCAGGACCCACAGATCCCTTTCTGCAGCACTGATCCCATGCTGTCCATACATCCAAGGTTCTCCCATCCTATGTGCAGAACCCATCACTTCCCATTGCTGAACTTCATATGGTTGGTGTTTGTCCAGCCCTCTATTTCATCAGAATCTCTCTGCCTTTGAGGGAATCAACAGCCCCAGTTTAGTTGCCAGGTTCATTCCTCTTGCTTTTCTTGAAAACTGGGACAATATTTGCAAGCTTCCAGCTTGTATTGCATGTAGATCCTACCAAGACACAGAACATGATGGATGTCTTCAAGAGGGCTATTAGACATGCAGAAGGAAGCTCACAGTGAGATGAAATGAGGTACTGTATATTTAAAAGTGTAAATTATGCCTCTGCTTGTACATCATATTTCCCAGATTGGAAACTGCATTCTCAGGAATGTCCAAGATGAGCTGTATCTCCATAAAAGCTTAGTCTTCATTAATCCAAGGACATGCATCATTTGAAGGAAGCATTTGTGCACTCCAGATACAAACTTCTCCAGAATGACCCCCAGCTGAGGCAAATGGCTCCAAGACTTCACTCTTCTGCTGCAAGTACAGGAAGCCACAGTGTTTCAGCTGACATTCTGGTTCTGGGAGAAGGTTCAAGTCTGCCCAGGGTTATAACCAATATGTGAAATTAGCAGTGGCTTCATCTCAGTTAACCTCAAATTGCCCCTGTCTACACAGACATGCCTTGAAGCAATTGGACTCAAGCTTTCCCTTGGCACTGAAACAAGCACCATGGATTTGCATTTGAGTTTTAGCTCATACTTCACATAACATTTATGCAGACAACAGGCATATATAAGCACTTACCATCAGCTTCCATTCCTTCTTCCTATTTCCACAGCAAATTGGCAAGGAGTGTTTCTGACATGCTTTTAAACCCCAAATGGTCAAAATAAATAGGTATGGTATTTATAGTCTATTAAGGCTATAGGAATAAAAATAAGAGCCTGCTGCTGAGCTGTAAAGCTCAGATTCAACCTGCACTAAAGAATGACCTTTGGAGGTCCTTTCTGATCCAAACTATTCTATGATTTTATGCAAGCCCCTCCACACACAGCACAAGATTTTACTGTGCACAGATTGTATTCACATGTGACACATGGCTACTAAGAATCAGAATTAGAATGCTTGCAAATTGTTCCCTTCAACCCCATCATTCCCAGCATTCTATGGCACAGAGGTCACTGGGACTGCCTTCAGAGATACAGTTTTACCCACTGAGTCCCACTGCCTTCTCCACCAAAAGACACAGGCAGTTGGAAAAGTCAGTGTTGCTCTGGAGAGCCTGGGAGTTTGGTTCATTGCAACCAGGTGCAGGAGCTGGTGATGCAGTTTGTTCATAGCAATGCAAACATTGCTATGTAAATGCAAAACTCTTCATTTTTGTAAAATAGAGCTATGGGTGTATCATGGCCACATCTCTATGGCTGCCCTAAAACTGGCAGCAATACCTTGCTCAGATGTGCAGATGTAAGAAAACAGAGAAAATTACTTGATGCAGACAAGGACAGAGTCATGCCCTGTGCTTTCCCAGATCTCCAGGATGTTGTTCGGCACAACACCCTGTTCTTCACCACACCAAGCTCTGCGGAAGAACATCCTTGCTATCACCAGTGATGTGCTACAAAACTCCAGCAAGTGACAAGGCTCTTTGGGATCTGGCTAAAGAAATTCAGACACAAGCCAAAAGTAGAAGGTGGCCTACATGGAAAACAAGTTCTGCTGAGAGACACCAGCCTTCATTCTCCTCTTCTGGAGATAACACCCACTCAGCAAATTTGAGCAGTCCATAAAAGTGATGCAAACTGAATGATGGCTGGAGGAGGTGGCAGAAATCTGTCTTAGAGGTGAGCACAGGCTGAACTACAGCAGATGTCTGCTTAAACACCAGTTAGACAAAATCCTCTTTTGCCTCTTTCCTTACAAAACCACAGTCAGATAAACATCAAGATCTTTTGATGTTCCTGAAATATTGTGGGGTCTTGGCTAAAGACACATTGAGATGTCTGGCACTTGTTTACCTGGTGCATGCATGTCATAGTTCAACAGCATTTCTCAGATCAAAAGGAGAGGATAGGCCTTTTTTATTCCAAGTGCACAAGGTCTGAAACCCCCAGACCCCTTCATTTCTGTTTATTTAGCACTTCCTTTGTGCTGATTTTTCATTTCCGTCTGAACACCTTCACTTTTGGATACAGGTGCTGTGATGTGAATCAGATGTTGTCAAGGAATAACAATCTGTCCTCTCAAAATTACAATGTATCCCTTGCTTTTAAAACAAGAATTACTGGCATTGATATATTTCACAGTTATATAACTGCCTGCTGATCCCATTCCCCTTCAAACTGTCCCCTTTCCTATTGTCCTTCTGGATGCATGAACACTTGCAGATTATAATTCTGTTTTCTTATCTTTTGATAAATCCTCCCAGAGTCAGCCAGGTAGCCATATGTATCATTGCAAGGAATATTTTCTACCTATTCTTTCCTTTCAAACCATTATTCCCTGGAAAAATATCTACATCCACCACTGCTGATAAATTTCAGACCATCTTTCTTTGTTCTCTCTAGAGACTGCAGGTTCTCACCAGCCCTTAGCCTACCCTATGGCTCCACAGCCATGAATGGCACCTCCTGTTGTTTCAAAGATGCTTTTACAGCAGAAGCAAAACAGGAAGAAGGAAGATGCTCACAGAAACTTCCAGAGACTCCTTTCCCTAACAGCTTCCAAGCCCTTACAATCAAGCAGAGGCATCTGGAAGATACCTGTGCCTCCAAGCCCTTCAGAAACCCTGTGAAACATCTCTGGCATTCTCACCACACCATGGGCACTGAGGGGCTGAATGGATGTACTGCTCCTCTAGCAGACATAAAGCACACGTTGCACAGCTCCAGATCTTTTTGCCTTGGACTTTTTATAAGAAAGAATGTCAGTGTCAGGCACTGCTCATTTGGCTACACTGCTCAGCACAGGGAAGGTGCTGGATCAGAGGCTGCTTGTTTTTCCCCACCTAAACCCCTGGTACTACACCTCATGGAAACTTCATCCCAGACTCTGAGCTGTTACAAATGGCTATAGCACCATCAAAAGTGTCTAAGCTGCTGTAAATCAGGAGGGATCTGGATTCTTTGCCTCTGGTGCATCCCTGCATGTGTCGTGACTTTATAAGCAATAACTAAGAATAACATTTAGCCTCCCAGCCTGAGTGTTGTGCAGAATATCAAAGTAATTCACCAGGAGTGAATTACAACATGACTTTCTTCTGTCCTTCACTATCATAAAAATGTCCTCGCCTCCCACATCCAGGGAAACAGCGAAGTCACTTATCCCCTAAATTATACAGAAATCAACAGAAGCAGCAGAGTCCTTGTTTTACCTGATGTTCCACTTGAGAAGGAGCAGTGTGAGAGGCTCTGTCATGGCAACTGCTCGTCTCTTGCAGACGAGCTGTCTCCAGGCCTCCCCGATTACATCTTTGCCGTTATAATTCACATCCTGCACTTATTAGCGATAAGGTCAATGGGAGCAATTACAATGGGAGTCGCTGAAAACTCTGTTGTTGCACATGCTCCCAACGACACTCACTGTGCTACAGAAACCAAAAATAACTTCCTGGTCTCCCAGAGCGGCATGGAAAATATTTCCCTGTATTTTCTAGGTTATGGATAACTTCCCTTCTTTAGGTTTTTCAGTGGCTATTTCTCCAGGAGAGCCAAATACAAATCTCCCTTGGGGCATGTATCGATTTCCTCTGCCTTAACCCTGGAGATCTCTGTGTCCTCCTTATGAGGGCAAGAAGTCACTCTCCCTCACTTCTCTGACTGCTATTTACATGTACACAGCTTTAGCTCAGTATTTTTCCCTTTCTTTTTTCCAGCATCCTCAGAGTTATCCTCTTACTTTAAGGCTTTTAATACTGGTATGAAAGTGTGAGCTCTCAGTGCACACCCATGGCAGAGAGCAGTGACATCGCTTGTGTCCTCTATTGTTCCTCTAGATGAAGCACATGAAACCCCTGAAAGTCCCAGAGGCTCTTTTTTACTTCTCTTGTAAAGAGAAGGAAGTGTTCCAGGAGCTGCATTTCTTCCCTAAGAGAAAACACATCTGCACTACCCAGACAGCATGATAGCAATGGACCAAAAAAGTTACTTCTGCTCAAGAGATATAAATTTTCTGCTTCTTCCTACCACCTATTTCTTCCCATGCTATCTGTAAGTCCCTTTACCTGATTCTGACTCTAAGTGGCAAATGCAGACACTGCCTCTCTGCACTGGCTTAAAAGCTCATTAATTACTTTTGATAGTCTATAAATGTTACTTGTTTTTGACAAACAGTTGTAAATTACAGAGCCACAGTGAATATTAGAGGAGTCAGGGATGGGATGAGAATCCAGCTGGGTTGAGAGTGAGAAAGAGGTGTATCCAGGGACCTTTGTGAAAGTCAGGTCCTGCACACAAGTCACTAAGTCATAAAAGCCATTAGCACAAATTGTTTTTCTAGGCAGTATCCAAGTCCCTTTTCCCTGTGTGTTTGAAAATACTACTCAGACACACATGTGGTGACCCTAGAACTGCCACTGCAGTGACACCAGAAACCTTAGAGGCCAGCAAGGCCCTGCTGTGCTGTCCTATGGAGATGAGGTGAATCCCTGATCAAAGTAGGATAATCTGGAAAGGCAGAGAGGACAGAGCAGGCACAGGCAGTGCTGGGCAGGGGAAGAAGAGATTCAAAGCCCCTTCACTCTAAGTCTATCATTGCACTAGCCACAAAGATTCCTTTGCTGGGACTGACTGTCTGGCTGATTCTAGACTCCCAAAAAAGCACATGAACTTCTGCAGTTTGAAGTATGCTAAAGGCTGTGACTTTCCTTGATCCAGATGCAAAAACCACCAGCTTTCTCGACAGCTACAGCTGTGGTAATGACTTGTTGTCAGAGCAAACATCTGTGTCTCATCTAACACATGGGGCAGCACAAAAAGAGACCAAGTTATTCTATAAAGAATCCTGATGGTCATGCCCAGGCAAGGAAGGCTTTAAGCTGGTCTGTGCTGGTCTGCAGTCTCCAGAACACCATTAAATGTATGAGGATGTGCAAGGCCTGGAACAGGGATCCCATGCCCTTTCCTGACCTCACATGCTGCATCCAGGTAAGATACCAAGCATCACCCTGTGTAAGCAGCCAGCTGCTCAGGAAGACAGCCTGGATTATATAGGAAGAATTGAATCCTGCAGGAGAAGGATCTCCTCTGAATGGTAAAATTCCAAGCAATCACTCAGATCCCCTCCAAGCCTATGGCCTCTCACCTTCTTCTTGCTTACCTGAAACCAAGATCCTAAAGCTTGGGCTCTACTCTCCACCTCCTTGACCCTGTTCTTCCTGATTCCTGATCCTTTTCAAGAGCAGACTTCCCTTCATCCATCCCATAAACCTCATTAGTCTTCTTTTTCTTTCATGCCTTCTACATCTTTCATGGCCCAAACCGTGGGTATTTTAGAGCCAGTCCATCCCAACATAAGGAACAATTTGGTTTACTCCTGTGTCTTATGAGATCAGATGTGACAGCAGTGAACACAACAGAAAAGCTCTTCACTGAAGGAAATACAGGGAGACTGGAGTTCCGATCTGATGACTGGGAACCATTTCAAGTGTTAATCATTCTTTGTTGTTCTTTATCCAAGTTGAAGCTAAATCTTAATCTCCTTAATCCCACTATTTCCATGTGAAAGGTCTGCACGAAATGTGGGAGATAAACTCATTTATTTCTCTTAGAAATTATGTCAAGGATGGGAAGATCTGCATAGACAGGAATTTTTAGGTACAGTCCCCCAGGGTGTGAGAGCTGTGGTTTTTTTTTCAAACCTGATTAATTCTGCATCAGCTGGGCACATTACAGACACCATTTTCCTGAGTTCTACAGTGTATTCCCTGGGCCACAGCTGCTGCTTCTGCCACTACTTGCTATTTGTGGAGTGATTGCATGTGACAAATAGCAATGGGGAGACATTTCAGGAATGACTCAGAGGCAAAGGCAATTTCACATTCAATTTTATATCCAAGGACAGCTCTTCACTGGTTACAGAAATATGAATGGATGAGGCTTACTTCCACTGCAGCACCCTCTTGGGATCTTGTCACATCCTAAGCCATGAGTATCCATCACTCTTCAGTATTTCTCTGCTCCAGGCACTGGGGGCAATGAGTATCAAGCCCTCAGCACATTTCTTGGGTTTCTCCCAGGCTGGTGACAGTGTACTGGTTTGGGTGTACCTATTTATCACTGAAGGACCTGCCAGTGATTGATCTCTCCAGTCTGAACTACCTTTGCAAGTCACCAGGATTTACTAACTGGTTTTTCTTTCCCAGTCTGGGTGTCCTGAGACATTGCACCTAGCTGTGCTGGGATTTTGTTCATTTGCTCATCTAGTGGCCATCTACACCTGTCATTTTTGCAGCCCTCTGCTGTTTGTCCCTGCTGGTGCTCCTACACCAATTTTCATCCAATTTCCATTATTTTCAATCCCAGCATTTCTATTAAAATTCACCAACACACACAAAATCCCTTCTCCCCCTGACATCATAACAACACCTTCAAGATGGGACAAGATGCTGCCACCCAGGAATCTGCCCACACAGACCTCATCATCTGAGATATTTCAAACACAGTCCCAAGTTCCTGTGAGAAATACTGCACAATCAACAAACTCAGGCTACTGCTCTTCAAATCCCTTTGCTAGAAACAACTGTAAACTTTTAACCACTCTGGTGTATTCAGCAAAGAAACACCCTGAGCCAAGGGCTGCATGTTCATACTGAGTTGTCCCAAGGGGAACATTTATCTTTGGAGCCAGAGTTTGGTGTTACTTTATCCCAGAGAGGGCTAAGACAACAGTAACCCTGCCTTCCTCCCTTCCAGCACCATTCCACAGAGCAGAAGTTCTCGCTGCCCCATCCTGGGGAGGTCTGTAACATGCTCCATGTCCAGCAGTTTCACAGCACTCCTGGGCAATTTGTGAAGTGGGAGCATGGTTAAAGGCATCCTTATGCTGTAGTGATGAATTATCCATAGTGAACCACCAGCCTGGCAGTACTAAGTCTTCAGGCTCCATCAGAGCAATGAGAATTGAGGCTATTTCCCTTCACATCCAGTGCTTTCCGCAGCACTGTGGAAAGCCCAGGAAACTCAGGAAACTAAGCAGCAAGCTGCAGATGTCAGTAGTGCAACATTGCAAGCTGCAACATTGCTGACCTTCAGATACAATCCCAGAACTGGCATAATCCCCAAACAATTAAAAATTGACATGCAGTGCTCGATTTCCAAAGCACCCACGATATGAATTACTGGTGCCAGAACATCAGTCAGGGTGGGATATGGCCACAGTAGTGACTGTCCTGCACTTGCAGGACCCATCTACTAATGGGAACCGAGAGAAGCTTTGTCCCCCACTGTGGGTAAAGTTGCCACTGTTATCACATCCCTGCTACCCCTGCACAGAGAATCATTGAATCACAGAATCATTTAGGTTTAATATTACATCTACAATAATTTATAGGCATTACTCCAGCACTGCCAAGTCCATCACTAAACCATGTCCCTAAGTGCCACATCTACACATCTTTTAAATACTTCCAGATATAATGACTTCACAACATCCAGGGGCAGCCTGTTCTGATGCCTGACCACTCTGATCAGACCACATTGTTCAAAACCCCATCCAACCTGGCCTTTAACACTTCCAGGAATGGGGCAGCCACAGCTTCTCTGGGTGACCTGTGCCAGGGTCTCACCACCCTCACAACAAAGAATGTCTACCTAAGATATAATCTTTCATCTTAAAGCCATTCCTTCTTGTCCCATCACTGCCTTTGTCAAAAGTCCCTCTCCAGCTCTCTTGTAGCCCCTTTGGGTACTGCCAGGCTGTTGTAAGGTCACCCTGCAGCCTTCTCCAGGCTGAAAACAGCAACTTTCTCAGCCTGTCTTCGTATGAGAGGTACTCCAGTGCTCTGAGCATCTTCATGGCCTCCTCTGGACTCACTGCAAAAGGTCCATGTATTTCTAATGTTGCAGACACGAGGGGCGGATGCAGCACTCCAGGTGGAGTCTCACCAGAGCAGAGCACAGGACATAATCCCCCCCCTCACCTGCTGCCCTCACTGCTTTTGTAGCTGCCTGGGACACAACTGGATTTCTGGGCTGCCAGTGCACACTAACAGCTCATATCCAGCCTCTCATCCACCAGCGCCACCACCAAGGCTGCTCTCAATCTGTCCTATGCCCAGCTTGTATTTGTGTTTGGGAGTGCCCCAATGGATGTGCAGAACTGTGCACTTGGCCTTGTTGAACTTCATGGATTCTCACAGTAATGTCAATTAACAGTAAATATTAACACCTAATTTTACTCCTATTGTTGTTAATATTAATGATAGCAATTTTTGTTATTCCTCTGTCAATTAGAAGAATAATAGAGTTATTGCAGATATTATATGCTGTTGTCATTGACCTCTAACCCTGAAGCACCTCATAGTGCTCATCATGGGAGAGGACATCCTGTTCCAGGCTTTCTCTGAGCCAGCCATGGTGGCCTGAGCCTCAAAGCAAAAGCCAAGAGGCTTCTTGGGGAGATGCTGGAGGGTGGTAAAGAACTGGGGACATGAGGCATGTCAGCACCCTGGCATGGTGAAAGGGTGCAAGTCAAGGAGTCGAGCGATCCAGAAGCATTCCCCATCTCCATCACAACCTTCCTGCATGACCTCCAGGGAGGTATTTGGAAAGCCACTGGAGACAGGAGGCAGATGCAACTTACAATGCTTAATTGCAGGTGTTTGTGTGTTAATGCCTGGTCTCACATTACAGCCACCAAGGAGCTCATCAGCACTGTCAGCATACACTAATTAGTAATTTAACCGAGTGAATATACAGCTAACACATTTGCCTAAACATTAGCACCACATGTTATTTGAGATGCTTGAATGTATTTCTGACTGAAACCCGTTGAATCTCTTCATGGTGCAGCTCCCCACCAGGTACATGGAGATATTACAGCTCACTCCCCTATGGCTAAGTGTTCTGACATCCCACTCCCTATGATAAGAGGAGCACAGAGCTCCGTGCTCAACTGAGAGACATCAGTTATATTATTAACAACACAAGAGTTTTGCTTTGTGGCAAGGCCACATTGCTCAGCACCCGATTAACTCAGTTTTGGGCTTCTATGTGAATCTCACATCTGCATGGAAATCTCAAGATGAGCCAAACACTGCATCTATATTTTGAATATATTTACAAATTTCAACCCATCCTGGAAGCTTATAACATCTGTGAATGAGAAGACAAGCCCAGCTACATATGCTGACCACATCATTAAAAGTGATTAATTGTTCCAGTCAGGAACATTGAAGAAACCAGCAGTGGTCCTGCTGGACACCCTCTGTTCCCTAGGAGTGACACATGACAAATGAGATTCCTTGTCCTTCCCCAAGGTGTGCCACAGGTTGTATTAGAGACTTTCCCATGTACACTCCAATCTGAATTATCCTGTGATCACAGACTCTTGCAACAAAGCATGAATGCACAATGTGAGTGTTGTGCCTACCAGTGTAGCCTCATGTCAGGAACGGTTCTTTAAGGGGCAGTTTTTTGTTGATCCTGGAATAACATCAGTTGTGCTATTTGTCCTTCTCTCGTATTTCCTCTGTGCCAGGAGGCCTGGGGGGCTCTGCCTTGACAGCAGATGTCAGGTTACCCTGGACAGACCTGGCTGTGGAAAGCCTGCCACAGCAGCGTGGCAGGGGCACACCTCTGCCTCCATCCAGCTCTGAGCAACAGCACAGAAGGGCCAGAGTGTTGTTTTTGGCCCCCCTCCAGCAGGTCATTGACCTTCCTGCTTCTGAACAGGGGTTCTGGCAACAAGACCCATGATCAGTATTTTTTTGTGAGTCAGACAGATAAATAGCAGTTAATCCATATCCAGAAAAGGGCAACAGAACTGGACAAGGGTGTGGAGCATAAGTCTGGTGAGGAAAAACTGAGGGAGCTGGGAGGGCTCAGCCTGGAAAAAATGAGCTTCAGGGATAATCTTGTTGGTCTCTACAACTCACTGAAACGAGGATGTAGCCAGGTGGGAGTGGGTCTCTTGTCCCAAGTGGCATGTGACAGGACAAGAGGAAATGGCCTCAAAATGCACTAGAGCAGATTTCAGTTGGACAACATGCAAAATTTCTTTACAGAATGGGTAGTCAGGCATTGGAACAGGCTACTCAGAGAAGTGGTGGAGTCACCATCCCTGAAAGGTTTCAAAGGACATGTAGATGTGGCACTTGGGGAGATGATTTAGTGGTGGAGTTGGCAGTGCTGGGTTAATGGTTGGACTCAATGATTTTAGAGGTATTTTCCAACCTACATGACTCTTTTGATTCTATTTCAGGTGCCTTTCCTTATGTGCTTTTTAAGCTGGTGACTTTGAGCCTTGGGCTATGGCTACACCACCAGCCTGGATCCCCATCCCAGGAATTAACATTGGTGATAGTTGTTGGATGGAGCTTGTGATTTCCTCCTCCTGGCCCAGGGCCACGGGAAGGAGTCCTTGTTACTCAGCGCCCTGTTTAATCATTTACAGCAGGGCAAAGGTGGGGCAGGCACGGTGTCCTGCTGCTCTCAGTGCCTGGGGAGGTGTCACATGCAGGGCCTTCCAGCCTGCCCATCCTGCCCCTGCAACCCCACACGAGGCTGACCCAGGAACTCCTCCCTTGCTGTGGCAGAGCTCTCTGGAAAGGCTGATTTATTTCAAGGGGGTTTCAAAACACTGTTTACTCCACATCTAGCCACAGATCTCCCAGGTAATGCCATTCTTTTGCTTCACACTATGTGCCTACTTGACCCACACCCAGTTCTTTGCCCTCCCCACCCAAGGAGAAATGAACTCCTTCCCACCCACAGCAAGACTCCCTTTCACACCCAGGGAGCCCTGGCCATTCCTGGTGACACAATCTCTGTCCATAATGGTGACACTCTCTCTGATGTGCCAGTGGGCATCCCAGTACCTCCCCTGGGGTCAGGAGCACCTCTGCAGTTGCCTTCCCCATTGCCATGCATTGGGAGTATTCACATTCCTGGTGGGTGAGTGCCTTGCTCGAGGATCTCTGTACGTGTCATTCCCTGAATCCTCCACTCACAGCCCCAGAGCCCCAAGCACTGAAAACACTGTGGGAACAAGAGCATCAGTAAGACATAAACAAGCAGACTGTAAGAAACCTGTGTGTCACTGATGGGAGGGCCTTGTTTCCAAAGTAACTGGGTGGATCTTCAAACCACTGAGAGCGGGATTGGGAAGGACATGAGGTGGTGACCTTGTCCTTCCCTCTGCTCCAAGGCAAGATCAAGCATGCCTGAACCAGTCCTGAGAGCTCTCAGTTTAACCTGCCTTTGGAACATCCAGGCCCACAATATTTGTTGCCTCCATCTCTGCCAAGTCTGTGCCTCAGTTTCCCTACCTAAAAGGAGGAATAGTCAGAACTAGTGGATCCATTGCTGTATTACTGGAGAGGAAAGAAATGGGGAGGGAAACCTTTGGCTGGTGACTGATGATTCACAAACATCTGGTGAAAAGCAGTAAATAAGCCTGGAGTATTATGTACCTATGGGCAGGAACCACGACCAGATTTCAAAGGATAACAGAAATCTTTTTAACTTGTAGCAAGCCTTGCTTTTTTATTTTTCAGGCATGGAGAAGTATGGGAATCACAGAGCTGGCCTTCCTAAGAAAGGTCAACATTTTCTAGATTAGGCCAGCATCCAACTGCAGTCAGAGAGTGGCAAGAGGATCATTATTTGTGTCCAACACTGCATGTATCTGACACTTGTTTGAGCACAGGATTCCAAGTACACCCAAAAGAGAGTTTTTAAAAGGGCAGCATTTTTATGGCACTTACAACCTCAAGATTTGAACTCTACTGCCTTGAAAGATGTCTTGAGCCTCCAAAACTGGTTATTGTGGGTGCAGGTCTCTGGTCAAGAAGAGTCTGAAGACAGATGACAAAGGCTCCAACAATTGTGGGTATCAAAGTCCTTTGAATATTGGGGCTCATGCAGAGGCACAAACGTATTTAAGCTGTCTGAAACCATGGATGGGCTGCACCTCTGCCAGAAAACATGAGGAACTATGAAAAAAAGGAGGTTGAAAACCAGGCTGTCGACCCCAGACACTCACCTGCACTATAACAGCATTACAACATACACCCCAGAGACCTCCAATGTGATAAAGAAGGAGGAAGGAGAAAAAAAAAAAAAAAAAAAAAAAGGATTTTTTTTCTCAAATGTTAACAGTAGTTTTGGCACATGCCAGAGCAAACTTAGCTGAAGTTGATTTGGTGTCCTATATCTTATTATGTTCCTAATTTAGCTCTCAAGTCACTGCTTCAGCTAGTGACTTGATACACTAAACCTGTGTCATTAAATCATCTCACAGCTCTCTGGGGAACAGATAAGATTCAGGATGGCCTCTCAGCATTACTGTGCAATTTAGGTCTTTATAATTCCCTTTAGCCAAGACGTATGATGAAAATGTATCTAGGAGACCAGTAATCAGCCATACAGCTTCTGTTCTTGACTGATGCACAAGCCCAGCTTTCTACTGATAGTAATTGCTGAGAACCAGGGCCTCATGATTTATCCAAGGCTCTTTAGAGCTTGATATCTACTGTTCTACCAGCAAGGAAATGCAAAGTTTAAATATAAAACCTGCCTTGAAAAGTTCTGTGCAATCCAAGCAGCCAGTATAATTCTTACAGATGATAGCACACTGATCCTGGTGTAATCCAATGTTTCATAAATGTCTTAGAAGATTAAGGCATCATTTTCTGCCCAAATGACAGAGGAGATTCACATGTCTGCAGAATAAACACTGGCAACACTCTTGCATAAGAGCCAGCAATATTGTTAAAATTCTCCTTTGTGCTTCCTAGCAAGGGCAATTACATAACCAGAAGCCTTCCACCTATCAAAATAAATCCTTTTCATTAAACAAGATGCTGTAGTATCAGTGCACAAACACACATACATGGGAAGGAAGAGAAGGTAGCTGCATTGAATTGCCTGACTGACCTGGAAAGAGGATTTTAACCCTGCAGTGACTCACCCCTGCTGGCTATTCTCTTTGGCTGATTTCTAGCTTTGACTCATGAATCACAGACCCCAGCATGCCAGACACTGTGCTTACACTGTGCTTACAGTCACACGTGTCCCATCCTTTTTAACAGACAAGGGTTGTGCCTGCAAAGAAGAATGGGTCAGAGCAAGACTTTGGCTGGAAGACCTGCAGGTGCAGAACTGCCGAAGAAACCTCACCAGCTACTTGCCAAAATGTATCCTGCCCCCTTAGGGACTAGGAGTTCTGCTGCTCCCTCTGCCAGAGACTCTCTTAGTTCCCAGTTTATCCTAAACTGCAATGAGATCTGCAAGTTACTGTCTGAATCCTAAGGTGACAGCAGACAGGAGCAGGTGTCTGCACATGACCTTTCATCCAGATTCCATAGAATCCACGAGGATGAGGTGTCCTAGTCAAGCCTGTTTCCCTCTGACTATGGAGTGTGAATCTGTCACAATCTGCACCACCTCTGCATCAGTTCTACAAACATATACAGCAATAGGCAGCTTTGTTACCACATCCTGTGGTACTACACATGGCAGCTATCCCAGGAAAAATCACATCAAGAGTGTTGTGAAGAATCATGTCTAGTTATAGAACCAGTAAATATGCCAACTAACCTGGAATAAAAGATCCCTGCTGTCTGCTCCCCAACAAGAGACCCTGGGAGAGCCTGGGCTTGCTCCCTCACAGGAAAGCTGTGGGATCTCTTGCCCTCACTGGGGTTTCCCCTTGAGCTGGCAGCTCAGATTAGGACAAATATATTCTCCTCAAGGGAGATAAGGCCAAGCTGTGCAGGGGCTCTGGGGATGCCCATCAGGAATTGAGATGAGCCTCATGTCTCTGTTCTTCTTATTGCCATCCATGGCGCAGCTACAAGGGGAAAATTAGGGACAGAAAGGATCAGATTTAATACACATTATCTCCTCTGAGTCAGCTGAGGAGGGATGTAATTCACTGAAGTGCCTTCCCTCAGCGGGAGAAACTTTCCTGACCACTGATAATGAAATAGGAAACAGTATTTTCCTTCTCAGACCTGGCAAGCACACAGCACGGAGGGAGGATTTTTGACAGAGCTCCTCTCAGAGAGAAGGTAACGTGATAATTGGATGAAGGCAAATGGGAAGCAAGGAGAAGGAGGCCATGATGGCAAGGTCAGAGTCTGCAAGACAGCTCAGTACACTTGGGAGCTGGAAAGGGAAAGGAAGCAAGCACACGGAAAAAGAGATGGAACAAGGAATAACTGGGACAGAGAACTAGGGACAGGACACATAGGTGTCCCCAGAGAATCCCCACCAGGAACAGACATACAACAGACCTACAGCACAGCTGTGACTTGCTGGTGTGCCTGGGCCTCCTAAAGGCTCTTCCACGCAGAGCAAAACCATGAAACCAGATGAGTTTATTTCTGAAAAGATCCCACCTCATATTTAGTCTCATCCACTTCTGATCTGAAAGTCCCAAATTATCTTTCACTGCCATTTCTCTGGCTTCAATTCAGGCCCCTTGGGTTTCAAGGCTAAAACAATGCAATGTCATAAACTGCAGAATGGCTCAGTTGAAAAGGACATTCAAGATCATCTCATTCTGACTGCCTGCCATGAGCAGGAGCACTTTCCACTAGACCAGGCTGCCCAAAGCCCCACCTAACCTGGCCTTGAACACCTCCAGGGATGGGGCAGCCACAACTTCTCTGGGCAACCTGTGCCAGGGCCTCACCACCCTCACAGTAATACATTTCTAACCTAAATCTGCCCTCTTTCAGTTTAAAGCCATTGCCCCTTGTCTCCCTCTCCCTCCACCACAACCGATCCAACTTCAATACTTTCCTTGAGAAAATAAATTCCTGCTTCTGAGGCTGCAGGTAGATCCCATGAGTGGCAAAATGAGTTGATTTAACCAGCACAGAGATCAAAGTTGGAGGATACTGCTGTGGTTCTCCCTCCCATCACTAGCATGACCCAGGCCACAAAGCCACAAAGCCATCCTCCTGCAGTGGCAGCTTTTGTGGTCTCTCAGCTCAAGTCCAGCCCCCAGACTGGAAACTGGGACTCGGAAACAAGAGCAACAAGGTCAGGGGGACGACCTAACAAACCCCTGCAAATAATTCACTGCAATGAACAAGCTGTACTTGGAGAAGTGGATCAATGAAACCTGCTTTAAAGAGATTGAAAGGGCTTTTACAGAGAGTTTTTTGGAGATTTTTAGAAACTTCTGCTCTGGAGTAATATGTAGTGTCCTCATAGCATTGTATTTCCATTAGTAGAGGCACTGAAAGAGACTTTTCCTTTATTCAGCAATTAATATTTGCAAAAGTGGTAGGAATTTTGATATCTACCATCATTGGTGCTTCCCCAGACTTGGCTGAAATGGGAAAGAATTCAAAGGTATGGAAGATGAAGCAGGAAAGGCACATCAAGAGAAAGTGAAGCAGTATTGGCTTCCTATCTCCAGTATATCAGAGCTCAACATCCTTAGATACTGACTGTGGCATCCTGCTATTGCAGAAGCCAGCCCCTGAAAGGTATGAAAAGATGGCTCAGTAATTTCAGAGGTTCAGGATGATTTTGCCACTTCCTGTTAGCATTTTCAGGAAAAGCTGGGCACCCAGTGGGAGGAGGAGAGCAAACACAAGGCGATTGTCTGAGTAACTTTCACATATGTTCACACAGTGAATGGTCCCATTGAAAGTGTTTCAAAGCCAGGCACGAGATTGGTCATAGAAAAAAAAGGTTTTGTTGGAAAGTATTAGCACTGGAACTGAATACCTGTTGTGCTCTGCTCATGGCAAGTTTGCAGCTTATCGCCCCAGCAGCAAGAAAGCAACACAAGCCCTCCAGCAAAACAGCAAACAGCAGCGGGATTAATCAACAATACCCAAAAATGAGACAGTGCAGGAACAAGCTATTACTACTGTACTTAGAGGCCAGACCTGCTCTAGGAAGCCATTTTCAAGCATTTGAGGATGAGACAAAAAAAGGCTTACAAGATCAATTACTCTTTGCAAAATACCCCCTGTGACAGAGTTTCCATGAGTCCAAGCAAGGTAACACACAGGTTGTGGTGGGAACCAGGGCCACCATTCCTCCTCTGAGTCCCAGCAGGGTAAACACTTGGGACAGTAGAAATGTCAGAGCCTGCACCAAGCAGAAGAAAAAAAAATACAAGGAAAACTGCTGATACTGCAGCCGAGGGGATTGAAAAGCTGAACTGACTTGGAGCAGGTCACTTCCACAGTGCTGGAACTGCCTCCCAATTATTCGGTCAAATGAGCGTTAGATAAGCAGAGTCCTTCTGGGCCTTCAGGGGAATTCAGACAAGAGGGTTATTCAGCAGCTGGGTGATGACTAAAACTTTCTGAGGCAGGTGGGGGATAAATCCCTTCTGTGACCCGAGACTCAGCTGGTGCTGGAGGGCAGGCTGGGAGGGTGCCCAAGGGAACCAGGGTAGCTGAGCTGGGGCAAGGTCAAGGTCCTTGTCTGTATCTGTCTTGCCCAGTTACCATATCCCTGCGTTCTTTGAGGAACCTTATTTCAAGAAGGGATTTTTTTTTTCTCAGATCTGTATTTCTGTCAGGTTTCCTAAGTTGCCAGGAAATCCCCTTATGCAATTGCTGTGCATGACTGTAACTCTGCTCCTGACCAACAATTTTTTACCTCACCAATGCAGGGCTCTCAGAAGTCCAAAGAAAGGTTTTTTCAACATGTGATGTGAAAATGGTGAATGAGAAGAGCAAGGTGTTTGGGATCACAGTCTCTCTGTCCCCTCCATAACACCAGAGGTGAGGACAAATCCCTGTAGAAAAGCTGAAGGGTGCCCACCCTCAGACACACCTCAGATTGTAGAGATGGACAGAAGATGGAGAGCATTCCCATCTGGTGGGGACCATCTCTGCCTGCCTGCAGCCAGGGCTGGGCTTGCTCTGGGACCTTGGTGAACACTCTGAGGCTTTGTGCAGAGGAGGGACCTGGAGAGAATCATATCTGCAGTCTGGCACTGGGCTATCCTTGGAGATAGCCTGGCTGGAGATGGAGAGGGTTGAGAGACTGGAGTCTGGCTGCTGCCGGCGTGTCACTGCAGAGCTGGGCAAGCTGCCTGCTCCCTAATGCCTCCACTCCTGGCAGGAACTGGGATAGAGCCCTGTCCTCACACTGGGCTCTGAAATCAGCTGGAGGAGGCAGGCATTGTTCATTAGCCATCCCAAGTCTGTCCCTGTGAGCCTTGTGAAGGGAAAGGGCCCAGTTTCTCCTGCAGCCAGCAGGGTCATGTACAGAGCTGCTGATGATTCAAAGTGTATCAGTAAGGCAAATGAGGGTCACGGAAGTCATTGTTCCCCCTTCTCTTTCCTTTCCTCTTGTCAAAACAAAGACCTTCTCTTTCATGTGCTATCTGAGGAGAATGGAATCATTTAGGTCAGAAAGGTCCTCTGGGTGTCTCCATTCCAATCTGCTCTAACAAGGGCATCTTCAAACTTTGGTCAGGATCTTACCCAGGTGACTTTTGGTTATTTCCAGGTGTGGAGATAGCAAAGTGTCCTGTGTAGCTGTCCCCTCTCCAAGTGAAAAAGGTTTTCTTTGCCATGCAGGGCTTCATAACAAAAATGTTCAGACTGGAGGGAATGTGAATGTTCTGTGTGGATGCACCAGAAGGAACAAATGGCAGGGAAGGGCTACACAAGCAGCACATTCTGGTGGCACCTGACAGAACAAGCCAGCAAGAATCCAGCACATCTCCATACACCATCTCAGGACACTCAGGATAGGACACAAAGGCCAGTGAGTAGATCCTGGTGACTTTCAGACATGGGGCAGGATGGAGGGGTTCGGCTGGTGGCATCCCCTGTCCATGGCTTTGCAGGGAACCAACTTGACTCGGCTTGGCCTCGAGTGTTTTGGTGCCAGACATGGGTACACACAGCTGCTGTGGGCAGGAAAGTCTGGATGTAATAAGTGATAACAACTTTTGTTTTGATTTGGTTTTAAAATGTAATCAACCCAACAAATTCCTCCTATTATTTGTCAAATATCTGCGTGAGCAGAAAGAACAAGCTCCTGCACATTTGGCAGCAAATCTTTAAGTATTTGCTGATAACTAACTTTCTCCAGTCCATTTCGTGTCTCCTCTGCTCTACCTGATAAACTAACTGCCACATCTCCATCTCTGCTGAGCAAAAACTGATTAGGAGCAAACATATGAGAAACAAACAATAGAAGGTTCCTGCCAGTTTGGAGATGAAAGGGTGCTTTTAAATCATTAAGAAAATAATTGAGGGGGTTTTTCTTCCTCCAAAGCAGGAGCCTAGATCAGCTTTTAATTATTTCCTCACCCCTACAGCCCCCTTGGGAAGTTATTTCTCCAGCTGGTTGAGCTCATTAAGGCCCAGAAGCAAGAGCAGGAGCTGCAAGACAGGATGTCTGGGCTCCCCTCTGGTTCTGTCCCTGACCTACTGTGGGAAACACAGTCCCTGATGGGCTGAGCCTGCCTGAGGGGTGGGTTTATGCAGCATAAGTCACTGCAGCTGTGGTTTTCACTGACTGACCACTATGGCACTCTTATGCTTCCTTGTCTTCTGCAAGTGTCAGGAAGATTAGTTGGTGTTTGCTCAGCACTGGACAGATGCAAGGGGAGGGGGAAGGTTCCCTGCCAGCTCTTCCTTCTCACTGAGCAGATGAAATTCTCTCTCATGTTTTCAATGCCTGCCAGGATCCCTGTGCTTGCCTTTGCCTCCTCCCCTCCTGTGGCCCTTGCAGACCGAGGTCCCAGAGCAGAGCCTCTCCACCCAGCATGACAGGACTCTTCCATGGGAAAAATCAAGGCTTTTAAAAAGCCCTTCTCTTTCACATCTTGTTTTTGTGTCATCACAGAATGGTTTGGGTTGGAAGAGACCTTCAAGACCGTCTTGCTCTAAACCACCTGCCATAGGCAGGGATGCCTTCCACTAGACCAGGTTCCTCATGGTTCCATCCTGCCTGGCCTTGACCACCTCCAGGGATAGGGAAGCCACAGCTTCTCTGGGCAGCCTGTGCTAGTGCCTCACCACTCTCACACTAAAGAATTTATTCCTAACATCTAATCTAAATCTGCCCTCTGTCAGTTTGAAACCATTGCACTTTTGTCCTATCACTTGAGGAGCCTTTTCAAAACTCCCTCTCCAGCTCTCCTGTAGTCCTTTTAGGTCCTGGCAGGGGCTCTAAGGTTTCTCCAGAGCCCCAGTTTATCTTCTCCAGGCAGAACAACCCCAGGTCTAACAGTCTTCCTCCATAGCAGAGGTTCTCAATCCCTCAGAGCATGGCCCGAGCTCCATTCTGGACAAGGTGAGAAACATCTACAAAGCTGACTTGGCCATCAGCTCAGGGGTATGAAAAGTTCTCCTACCAGCTCTCCATGCCTTCCTCAGCTCTCTGTGCTAATGCAAGCAGCTCAATTCCCTTTCTCTGAGACACTATCAGGAGGAACTGAAAGTGGTGACACAGCACCACAGGTGACACACACCCCAGCGCCACCGCACCAGGGTGCAGAGCAGCCTGGCTGCCTTGCTCTGAGCACACTCTGCAATGCAGCTGCCTTTCTCCCAGGGGTGACCAGCCAAGAGCTGCACCAGCTCAACAGCACAAAGCCAAGGCACGACCAGCCTCTGGCAGGGACATCCCATTTGTCTCATCTATGGTGCTGCTGGCTTGTCATTCCCCATGCTGAGCACTGCCTGCATTCATTGAGCAACTCCTGATGCCTCCAGGTCTGGTCTGAGCTGGCAGTGAGTCTGCAGCAGGGCTGCTGTGCCCCACAGGTCCCTTCTGCTGTGTGGGCACAGGTCAGGGTATAACAGGCACAGCTTGTAGGAAGCACAGGCAGACTAATGTGTAGCCAGGCTGGTCAATCCCACAGCCCCATGGGGTATGTCAGGAGCTCTGATTTTGTGGCCATGTCCCATTTTTGGCAGACCTTCCCCTCCCACCACCTCCTGATCTCCCCAGCTGATGCCCTTCCATGTTTCCTTTACTCCACCCTTTCTCCAGCCACAGAACTGGAGTGAACACATGTGCTCTGCTCCACTCTGCAGAGACATGTGGCCATTTCTCCAAGACAGCAGTGCCACAGGGACAAACCCTGCACTTTTAATGAGCCCCATGGGGAATAACCACAGAGAGTGCAGAAAAACAGCAGCCAAGCAGTATCACAGCTCTGCACAACTGAATTACTGTTTGAGAAACTCCATTTTCTGTGACCCTGCATTTGCCCTGCTCTACTACCCCTTTGCTGCCTGAAGCTTAGACACTGCCATGATTCATCCCCAGGAATAAGAAGCAGGTTAGCTCTGAGTTACTTCCAATCCCTCACACAGCCTAGTGCCTGCAAAATTCCACATTGCCACCAGCTGAACCAGCTGCTGCTGAGTGCTGAGCCAGACTCTGAGGCTCCTCTGTGTTGCAGATCAGAAGGGATGTGTGGCAGGGATACAAAACCAGCAGCATTGCTTCAGGAGAGGAACACATATCTGCCTGCAGTGGGGACAAAGGGATGAATAACTGGATTTGCTTCCAGCTAAAGCCTGACTTCACTGAAGAGCATTTGACTTCATGCCAACCCCAGAGCCAGCAGATCTTAATAAAAAAAGCGGCCCAAAAACAAAAGTTGAAGTGAAGCATTCCTGTACTTGGAGGGACGTTTCATGAAGCTTTGACTCACAGGATTTTTTTTAACTTTATCCTTAGCATAACCAAAAGGAAGGTAGGAATCTCCACAGTTGAGGGGCCCTTCATCTGACCAAACAGTTCTGAAAACTTTCTGTCAAGAAGGATTCTCAGGTGACCCAGCCATGAGCAATCTCTTCCCATGCTGGACCCTCTGCTGGGACAAGGCTCCTGCTGCTGCCAAACTTCCCAGTTTCAACAGAGAACAGCAGCTTGAAGCATCAAGGAGAATTTCTGCATCCATCTCCTTGTTCTCCACCTTCTGGTCAGGTTTCTGATTAAACTTTGTCTCCTTAAAGCCCAGATTTCCCTCACCAAGCACCTCTCTGGTGCTCCATTCTGCTCTGCCTGTGCACATCCAGTTCCAAGGGAGCAGCTTGGGAAGGGGGCCAGCAAACACAGGGGTAGGCAGGACCCCCTGCATGCTTCTCTGGAAGGAAAACAGGTGTGTTGCAGGCAGACACATTGCACATCCACATGTCTTCCTCATTTCAGGCACCTCTTTCACTCAGCTGTTTGAGGTCAGCACAAAGACAAGCCATGAGGATGGCTGCCTCGAAGTCAAAGTTTCCCCAAATTTGCGTGCACATGCAGCAGAGATTTTGTAAGAAATGCTGAAGAGCACCTCCTGGCCATGTAACATGCTCACTAAACTTCTCATGACTCTGGTTAAAAGGGACTAGTGACCAGCATCTGGTTCAGAGTCACAGGGTTTGAGGCATATGGAATGAACAGTGCTCAGCAATTCACCCTCTTGCAAAATCCAGCACTGACCACTTCTGCTAAGCCCACAATTTCCTTTTGAGCAATAATTTTGTTGTGTTGATTTTGAGATTTCCAGCAACGGAGAACCTACTGTGCACCAGCTACCCTAGGTGGCTGTTCACAGTGGTCTGCAGCCCTCACCAGTTAAACCAGGAGGGCATCAGACTGACTGAACACATCTGGCCTCTGCCCCACATCACTGGATGTGGTTTGGTTTTCCCAGTGGGACTGAAGTGTTGTTCACCCCTTGGAAAGTCTTTGCATCCACCTCATCCAGGTCAGCTCCTTCTTTTCTGAATTTCAGTGCTGCTTTAGGCACGGCTGTGTCTCATCATCCACAGTGGACAAGAACAGCTGTGCTCTGTTCCCTGCTCTGATGCCCCTGATTCCCCTCAAGGCCACATTACACAAAAAAATTGAGAGCCACATCAGGGCCAGGAAAGGCCAAATCAACATCTGCTGGACAAGCTTCTCTCAAAGAAATCACAGTGAGGGTGTGGGACAGACACACACGACCAGTGGATGTTATTATCTGGGTGTATTTTTATTAAGACTCAATATCACGTGCTCCCATAATCTCCACTGGCCCCCAGAACACACATTTTTGATGATGCTGGTAGTGCCAGCAGCCTGGGATCTCAGTTCCAGTCATCCTGCCTTCTTGTGGCCCCATGGGTAGAGACAGGTCATCTGTCCCCAGATCACCTCATCCTTTCAGCCAGAGGCTGCTTTAAGCCTGGGGACAGCCACTTTAATGGCATTCAGGTCCACTGTGCAACTTGTTCTCCCCAGGAGATTCAGATCCCTGGAGACACTCTGGGCAACTGAGGTGCCCCATGGTGGAAATGTAGGGGGTGTGGAAAGCCAGGATATGCCTTGTCCTCAAGTCAAACCCCAGATAAGCAGGTTGTTGCACACCTGTGAAAACCCACCACCAAGCACTGGTAAACCCAAACCCCTTAGGAGCCTTTTGCATAACTCAGTGACCAACAAACTGCTGACCTCACCCCCATTTCCATCTTGGACATCCCTGTGGCCACTCTATCTCTGCTCGTTATCTCCCCAGGGTTTTCTGACGGAAGTCAAGCCTCCTCCCCAGCATTCTGTGCCATCAGAGAAGCCACTGTGCCTTTCAGCTGCCAATTTCACGCAAATCTTTGATTTGCCAGCGCCTGCCAGGTGGGACACGGCAGGATCCCTGAGCAGTGCAAGAGCCGCAGGGATGATCCACGCAATGCCTGAGCTGCAACCGGATCTGGAGGGAGAACTTTAGCCTGTGAGATCTGACACGCTCACAACAAACCCAGCTGGCTGGCACACACACCAAGCCCAAAACACCCCAGGCCACCCCCCTCCCACCCTTCTGATACCATCACACCCCTCAGCAGTTAATTAAAAAAGGATTAAAGCAAGGCTGTAAGGACGTGGGCGATGCTGAGGTCAAGGGGTGCCTTGCAAACCTACGCCAAGCCCCGCAGCTGCTGTTGGGACAGGGGGCTGCCTGCTGGTGACTTCAGCTTCTCCAAGAATAAAGCAGGTCTAATCCAAGACCCAGGCAACCTATCTGGGCTGCTTGCCTATGGAAGTGCTGCTCTGTACAGAGAGCTGCAGGGCAAGGATTGGGATCAGGGATGTGGGAGCGTGCAGGGTAAGAGAGCAAGCAGTTATGGCTTGTTTGCCAATGCTTCCATGCTGTCCTGCTCGCCCTTCCAGAGCTCATACCTTTATCCCACATGAGCCATGTGCACATATCCCAACCTTGGCAGTGAGGTTCATCTCATGCAAGCAGCTCTGTCACAACAGTACAGGCTGTTCCTACCCGCTCCCTGTTTCCGAAAATATTGTTTCACCAGGGCTCAGAGGCTTTTTCCAGCCAGAGTGATGCCAGGTAGATAGGTCCTTCCCACATCCAGCCTCATAGAAAGCCCTGGGAATATGTGTGTGGATGAGGCACAATGCCAAAGAGTCCTTCATCTCACCTGGCTGAGATGCCATGATCATGGATGGCTGAAGTCACCTCTGTATGGGGATTAACCCTGGAGATAAAGCTTCAGTATCACTGAGTTACATCTTCAAGGGGGGACATATTTTCACAAGGAGGTGGAAAATACCCTGGCTGACTCTGAGGACACTCCTATCCTGTTCAAAGGTCTTTGGGAACAGACTCCATGACCTGGGAATCTCCCACATGGAGAGAAGCAGAAGACAAAGCTCAGCAGGAAGGGTAGGGGCAAATAGAGATACTGTGGAAGATGAAATTTGCTGGCACAGAAACAAGGCAACAGGTCCAGGTCTGAAACTCACCCCTGAGTGAATGGGACATGATGTATGGTGGCAGCAGAAGAGATGTCTCAGGCTTGCGATGGACTGCATCAACATTCCTGTTGGGAACCCTCTCAGCTAGTAATCACTGCATGGACAACTGACCTGCAAGACACAAGTTGGCTCCTCAGCAGCAGATCCATGTCCCACCCAAGTCTATAACATGGGGTCAGTCCCTGCAGGGAAGACAGGTGAGTCCATGGCACATTAAGTGCTTCTCACTTCACCCAAACCACTCTCACATCCCCCAATGCATTTTGCTTCAGCCCCAAACTCACCTCCTTCAGAGTGGCTTGGCCATAACAAGCTTGAAGAGCTCAATAAAGTTCTTAATGGTCTTTTTACCTCTTTCTTCTATGAAATCATTGCCTTTCCTTCCATCTGCTAAGGGACTCCTGCTCCTTAGAGCCAGCTGCTCCATGCAGGACCTGACCATTTTTTATGTCCTAAGTACTCCCAGTCATAGAACCACAGAATGCTTTGGGTGGGAAGGAGCCTTCAAGATCATCTCATTCCAAACCCCTGCCATGGGCAGGGACATTTTGCACTAGACCAGGTTGCTCATGGCTCCATCCAGTCAGGCCTGGAACAGTTCCAGGGATGGGGCAGCCACAGCTTCTCTGAACTACCTGTGTCAGTCCCAGTGACCTCAGTAATTGCTGCTGTCCTCTAACCAACCCATCCTACTGTCACCCAGCCTTGAAAAGTTTCCTCCCTCATTACCTTGCACTTGCCAGAGAAGGCTGATTCATCCACTCTGCCTCAGGCATCCCACTCAGCCACTGATGATTGAGTTACTTAACAATTAAGCAGAGCCTTAAATCTTTGCAGCACTTAACATGTATTGACTAATTAATCCAAGCCTTATCTGAGGTAGGTTAGTTCAGTCTTGTGTGTAGCTTCCAAACATGCCCACGGCTGCCTCACTGGTCAAAGGCAGAAGCAGCTCTGCAGAGATGATGGGAGGTCCATCATCCCCACTGCCCACCCTTCAAAGAGGGACCCATGTAGCACTGCCCTTCTGTGCTGTGACTTCAGAGATCACTGTGCCAGGGGACCATGTCCCCAGGACTCCTGCCAAGCTTGCCCTCGAATGGCCTTTGCTCCTGCATCTTCTCTGGCCCTCCATGATTGCTTCATTCCCTGCTGTCCCACCCATTGGGCTCTGGGCACAGCCACCAGCTGAAGCCAGCTTGCTTGGACAAGCAACAAGTCACCTGAGGCTCTGCCAGACCTGGAGTGCAGGTGGGATAAACCTTCCCCTGGGGTCTGGCTGGCAGCCATCCATGAATTCTGCTGATGCAGGAGAACAAACCTGGCTTAGGACGGTGACAGGTGAGCACAGCACATTGCCCTGCTGCCTCCTGCTGAAGTGACACCCAGGGGAGCCAGGCCTCCCCCTCAGCCCATTCACGGGGACTGTCTCAGCCACATCAAACCCCACATTCCAGTCTCGCTGTCAGCAGGGAACAAGGCCAGGTGTGGGAGGCAGGGAACCCATTCCCTGCATGGATGAGCTGCACAGGAGCTTTGTGCAGATGAGTGGGATGGGGAGGTGCAGGGACACACCCAGGGTTATGCAGAGAGTCTGTGGCAGAGGTCAGTGCCTCAGTGACTCTGAGCCCTGGGCTTTGGGAGAGGGAAAGGGAGGGGATTTGCAGCAGCTAAAGCCAGGGAGTTGGGGACATGAGCTGGGATCCCAGCCACACAAGCCTTGGATCCTGATCCTGAAATCATCTCATTTTCCTCCAGTGCAATCACTCTAGTTCCAGGACTAAAGGAAAATGCCATGTTCCTTGTGCCCCACAGATTCCCAACCATTAGCTAAGACCAAGGCAGACATCAAAACTCTTGCCATGCCATAAGCCTCTTGCACTGGAGCACAAGATCCCCCCCAGCAAAACAGAGACCCATAGATACAAGATTCTCTTTGACATAACACTGACACCAAAATGTTTCAGCCCACCTGAGTCCTCTGAACACCTCTTGCCCTTTTTCTGCCTGTCACCCCAGGGTTTCAGCTCAGTGATACACAGCCTGATAGGCAGGTGGTGTGCCTTGAGAGATGCTTGATATGAAGGGCATGGCAGAAGAAAGGGACTTTGTCTACCTGGGGAGCCATGGAGCAGCCAGGTGGAAGAGAGTTTAATCCAAACCACCTCACTCAGGAAAGCCAGGATCAGTGGAGTCAGGATCTGCACAGCCCCTATGGAGCCTGTAACAGCAAGGTGCTGGTCTGAGTCAAAAGGTATCAGCCTGCAGGTTATAAAGGCATCTCTGCTGCTTGCAAGAGTGCCCTTCACATGCCCTCCACCTCATGTGGCTAAGGATGGGTTCCTGCCTACCCCATGGATATTACCACTATTTGCTTGCTTGTTAATACAACTAACAACAGCAAATACAGAGGAGAAACTCCTCTCCTGATGAAATTCACCCCAGAAAATCCTGAGTAGTAAAGCAGAGCAACTTGTGGACCAACAATTTTCCTCTGGGTCTTAAACCATCACATATATTTATTTTTTTTCCTTGACTGAATATGTGCTGATCTCATTCATCCTGGGAAAAGCACGGGGTGTTCTCATCCCGGCTATACCTGGCAAGCTGCACACACTGTGACAGAGGGAGCGAACTTCTGATCAGGCTCTGCAGTGGCTGCTGCCCAGCTTCTTGTGGCTCTTTCCTGGAGCGAGAGGCCGGCTTCTTCACCTGGCATTCCTGGGAGAGATGAAGGGTAAGTCAGCAAATCAGCTTCATGCATTGCAGACATCCTCTGCTTTCAGCCATAGCAGAATTAGCTCAGGTCGGGATTTGCTGGTAGCTGGGCAGAAAAACATCAACAGGGCTTTCCACCCGTCCCCCCACCCCCCCCCCCTCCCCCCCCCTCCATCTCCTTTGGAGGGAAAAGGCAAGAAAATGTTTTTAACGCGCTGCGTGGAGGCAGGTTGCGGGAGCCGTGGTCCCCGGCACGGCTCAGCAAGCGCTGCCGGGGAAATCAACAGGGAACGTTCCTGATGCTATTTTAGACACCGGCAGAAAACGCCAGCTAGCAACACCGAGTTGGACGGGGCTGCGCAAAGCCCGGAGCAGCGGCGGCGGCGCGGAGCGCAGGGACCCGCTCCCGCCGGTGTGTGGGCTGTCAGTCGGTTTGCTGACGAGCTTGCCAACCACGACGTTGCTTTGACATGTCAGCCGGCGAGCCGGCGTCTGGATGCCTCGGTGTCATGCGGGCAGCTCCGTCTGAGCCCTGCGGAGAGCAGCTTAGATCCGCTGGCCGGGGTTAAAAATGAGCCGCTGTTAAGCTGCTGAAAGGGATCCGCGCTGCCGCCAACGTGAGTGCTCCGCGCTGCCAGCGCAGGTGGAAGTGCATGCCTGAATCCAAGGGGGGATGCAGCTCTCGCCGGGTGACTGCCGGCTCCATCGGGAGCGTCCTGGCTGGCTTGTCTGGGAGAAGATGGAAAGAGGGCATCTTAAGGGATTGCTGCAGCCAGTGGTGCTGCTGAAGGCAGTGTGTGAGATTAAAGGTGGTATCTGAGCATAAAGATACCACAAACTTATTTAGGAATAATGAATATAGAAAGGCTGGCTGCTGCAGGAAATGTCCCCTTCGTAAATCGGGCTGTTTGGAGCAAAAAAGAGCAATTATGTGCATTCTGCTGCAGCTCATTGTGGTTGGGTTAATTTAGGAAAAGGATGCTTGCTGGCAGCTAAAGGAAGCAGCAAGGAAGAAGCCTGGCAGAGGGGTCAAAATGCAGAATTACCAGACCAGGCTGCTGTTTTGAAATGGCACAATATTCCCAAGGCAGGGGAACATTGTTTGGTATGATTTATCTTCTGAGATAGTCAGGAGCAGGGAGACCTTAGCTTAGAGGGCTACTCTTAATATTTTTTTTTTTAATTTTAAAATATTTTCAGACAGACCCTGTTTTGCAAAGCCCTGACACCACAATGACAGGCACTGCTGATACCAGCTGTCCTGCCTGCCATCTGAATGCCAGGCCTTCCCAGAAATGCTGCTTGTGAAAGATCCATCACAGGGAAGTTTTTAATGCCCCAGTTTTGTGTGTGGGTGTGAAAGTGCATCTGTGTTTGGGGAGAAGAGACATGAACTGCTCATTGTACCCTAAACCTAGCTGTGCAGCCAACCAGTTGTTCTGATGATGAGTGTTAGGCAGGGCTGTGCTTTTAAAAGGACAGCCTGGCTGGGTTTAACATGGTGATCCCTCCTGGAGCTTTCAGCGCTCGTGGTCTTGAGCATCTCGTAGATACAACGGGTGCCTGTTCCTCAAAAGCTGGTGTCGAATGCCTGGTGCTCCCACAGGACCTCCTGCATGGACACAGCAGGGACACAAGGTCTGAGCTGATTCACATAGTGAAAATGCCATGGAGGACAACTTGGCAGGGTTGATTTGGATAGGATGGGGATTGGAAAGGCAGGCAAATAGCACTGAATCTTCCTGAAGAGAAGGTGGCCGGGGATCAAAAGGGAGAGATGGCATTGGTGTGTGCTGGGACAGGTCTGGAATGTGAAGGGGACAAGGGTTTGTGATGGCAGGGAGTGCTCCCTGGGCACTAACCCATCACTGTCTGTACTTGTGAGCAATGCACAAAGCCACAATTGAGAGATATTGTGTGTTTGCAAGAAAAGGGGAATATGCTCCTTCCTCATTTCTCTATTATACGTTACATTGCAAACTGTGCCTCAGCTCTTGTTCTATAGGGAAAAGAGCAGTTGCTGTGAAGGGTTATTTTTTTAAAAGCAGTAGCACAAGGAACCTAAAGCACAACCTTCCTCTGACATAACCTTACTCTGGTCTCATTCCCAGTGGCTGCTTCAGGACTGACCAGAACCAAACCATTCAGCAGTGTAAGAGCACATCCTCTGCAGAAGCAGCAGCCTGTCTTGGAGGGCTACTTCATTTTAATTCATTAAATTTACTGTTTGTATTATTTTGTTTAATGCTGTTGAGGAAAAAGGGCCCTCTCTACTGAACATTCCTATTAAAACATGCCTATTAAACCTCACCCCATGAAATCTCAGGGGCTGGCTGGTGATAGTGGCAGTCCTGCTGATGGTTCTAGTCTTGAAGGTTATAGGAACCAAGCATAGACCACCATTGCTGTTGTCAAAGGCTAGGGGTCTGCTGGTATGAGAACAAGAACAATGAGGGAGGGAGGCTTTATAGCTCTCCAGCTGGCAGGAGATATTCCAGATGTCTTTTTCCTTCCCCCTTCATCTAAGGTGAAAAAGGAGATGGAGTGAAGGCTGTCCCTTCATGGCTTGTTGACAGTTTGTTAGGCAGAGATTGGAAGGAGGCTCCAGTTAACACCTGGGCATTCCTGTACTTTAGTTCTTCCAGCAACTAATGCTGGTTCATAATCTGTGTTTTCAGAAACCTCTCCATCCACTTCTGAAGCACAGTCACTGTTTTGCTCAGCAGGGATCAGAATCCTGGTTATCAATTGTTATTGACATGGGCATAGCATTTTATCCTTCCCACCTTCCCACCATGAAAAGATGAAGCCCCATCAGCAAAGTGATCCAGACTGCCCTGTTCTCCTGGGGTGACATCCACAGGATGCCTTTCTCTGCCATGGAACCCTGTGTCAGTGCAAGCTGCTCTGAGAACAATGACCCAGACCCAAAACTGGGTGAAAGCAAGGGCCTCCAACACCCCAGAGCAAGGGAATTGTATCACATGCACAGCAAACACTTTGCCAGTGGCTGCACCATATACTGAAGCAACCACACAGCCTGCAGCCCTGATACCAAACCACTGACCTGAACAGCAGCCAGATCATTTTTCTTATGAGAATGCACCATTCTTGAGCAATTTTTCCAGCACATCCCACGCAAACAGGTTTTTTGTGAACACTGCACGGCAGCATTTACCATCTCATGCCAGCTCTTGTTTTTCTCTAATGGCAGGGGTTGGGAGAGCTCTCACGTATCACTGGTGTGTCTGTGCTGGTGGGCACAGAGTCTGAGGGGAATCCTCATGGAAAATTGAGCACTAAACCATTTCACATCACCAGTTCTGCTGAAGCCAGTATTACAGGATGGTTTGGGTTGGAAGAGATCTTAAGGATCATCTATTTCCAGTCTTAAGTTAGACAAGGTCACACCTTTCTGCAGAAATCTGGGATCCTGGACCTTGCACATACATACTAGCCTAATAACACATTCTTAATCTTCTTATAACTGCAACAGCCTTTCCAGGAAGGCACGTTGTCTCTTCCCATCTGGCATGCAGGGGCTGCAGAAGCAGTGTTGATTCTTCAACACTGACACTAACTCCTGTTGTTTGATATGTTATGCTAAATTAGCTGAAGTCTTGGTGGTAAAATTAAAAATGCAAAGGGAAATGGATAGTGTCTGTAGAATCTCTTTTATAGCCCCATGTATTTTGAGCCCACTCTGACCTGAAGTTTAAGCTACTATGGAAGCAAGGAGATTTGAAGGCATATTTTTGGCCCAATTTATCAACTTCCATTGCACAACATCACCTCAGGGCAGCCAAGGTGTATCACCAGATACATTCACTGGGCTTCTTAGTGGTGAGTGATGGCCATGTGCTATTTGTTCATAACTAAGTGAAAGAAATGGCCAAAATCCCTCTCTTCCCACATAGCAGAGATGGAGGGATGTTTCTACAGGAGCAGCTCTGTTCCTTGGCAGCCACCACATTTTGATCAAAGCTTGCAATCTCCTCATGTCCTTCATTTCTGTATGCAGGAGGGAGGAAGAAGCAAAAGCAGCCATGCTTCTCCTACTTGTCTGGCCCTGGTAACCCATACGCTGTTCTGATGGGAAGAGCAGGGCACAAAAGCTACTTATCCAAGATTATCTAATTAACATTTCCCATGTTGTTTCATTTGGTAAAAGACTGATACTCTATTTCTCTCCCTTGATCACCCTGAAAAGTCTATTAATTTTAACCTAGCAAAAAATGATTGGTGGATATAAAATTTGACCCTCAAACAAACAAAAAAAAAAATCAGAAATTGAGTATTTTCCTTTATTTGTAATGCAACACACTAAATAATGTTCAGAAGTGCCAAATGCCCAGGGAAAAGCATTTCATCATATAATTTTGAGAGAGGGAAGAAGCAAGCCCAATAGTCATGGATTCAGTGGATAGAGTGGATTGAGCCCTGTCCCTGTCAGTCTGATCAACCGCCCATGTTCCCTTGCACTTGTCCTGTCAAACCTACCTGAGAGTATTTGAGGTAGTTCTTACCTAATTGTCAGGCACAGAAGTAACTTTTGTCTGGGATCACAACTGTGCCATTAGCTGGGAATTCCTGGGGTTTATTCCTGTGTTCACAAACTTCAAGCAAGTAGCTGTTGGGAGAGGGAGAGAATGAGCTGGGTGTCAGCCTTGCCATTGTCAGAGGATTCAGTGTGCTTTGGAAGAGAGGCAAGAGACTTTAGGAAAACAATTCTCATATACACAAGTCTACAGAGAAAGCAGTGATCAGCACACAAAGCAAAACACAGCTTAACTTTAGCAACCTACAAAATTCACAGCAGTGTTGCTGCACAGGGGGGCTTGGCATGATATGTGAAAAAGTTAAGTGGCCCCAAGAGTGAGAAGGCATGGACAACTGCCAGAATAATTATGCAGTTCTCATCTGAGCAGTGAGCTGCATTAGGCTGCAGAGCAATCTGTAATTGGGAAGTTTGGCAGTGATGACAGAGATGTCCCTGGCATCCATTTTTGACCAGTCTATTGTACAGCCAGCTCTGCAGAGCCTCTCTGGGTACCAAAGAGAACAGAGGTCTCTCCTGCAACTGGGCAAGAGCTGTGGCTCTCCACAAGTTGGACAGGATCCACTTCAGCCTCCGGCACAAAGCCCTGGAAGCAATGGAGCTGGGGCCACGTTGCCTCTTTGTACAGAGTCTGGGCAGACACATCCAGGCCACTCACTCCAGACAGCATTCATGACCTGTGTCTTTGCTGTTTTCCAGTTGCCCAGAGGGGAGCTCAGAGCCTTGGCAGCAGTCCTGTCACAGTCCCCAGGGTCCCTGGGTTGTCCTGCCTGCTGAAGCATGGCTGGAGCGTGTGGCAGCTCAAGAACTTGGGAAGAGGCCGCCACGTCCAGCTTGGATGTGTTGTGTCTCACCCCACGGTGTGTTTTGGGTTCATTTAGGCACTCAGCTCATTCTTCAGTAGCTGAAGGGAGATCCAAGAATAGGATTTAGCTGTGGGTCACCCTCCCTTTCTCCTCCTCAATCCTCTAGAAAGAATAAATGCTAAAGAGAATGAAGGTCATCCACAGCCAAGGCAAGTCCATGCTAATCCCTCTCTGGAGTTTTGGCATTCAAGCCCTGGGAAGTATTAGGAAATGGATAATAGAACAGGAAATGACAGATTTTGGTAGCTGTGGAAAGGAGAGACACACATTACCCATGCCATAGAGATAAAGGGGAGGGTTTCCCTCTCCTCCCAGGCTATGGATGCTAGAATGGAATGGACATGGTGTCCAAACTGGGTGAAAAAAGACTGTGCCACTCTTCTTGTGGGGCTTACAGGGAGGGGCTGCACTGGGAAAAAAACAATAGCTTGAGGATGACTTTCACACTCAGTGCCTACCCTTCCTGTGCTTGCTCCCATAGAATTTTCAGTAGGCATACTTGCATGCATTTGAGAAGGAAAGAAAATGTGTCTGACAGATCTGCTCTAGCAGATCTTCCCTTTTATTTCTGAGCCCAGCTCGAAAAGGGCTTTTCTCTGCCAACCTGGAGAAAGAACTGAAAGTGCATGATCAGCTGGAAAAGCAAGCTCAAGCAGCTGCAAGCAAACTCGACACCTGCAACATCCAAGAGACCAGAAACTTTGTTCACTTTGTTTCTACACAACTGATCAATTGAAACCAATCAATGAAACACTGGGGGTTGGCAGGTTCCTGCCTCCACCCCTGGGCTCTGCCTGATCCCAACAGCAGCCCAGAGCTGGCTCCCATGCTAATGCATGCTCAAGCACAGATCCTTCAGTGACATCTCATCTTCCAGGATATCTCATGGCTGTCTAATTATTATCTAAAACCCAGCCTGGATAAAACAGAGTTTTTGATATCCCTTTTTCTCCTAAACCTTCTACCTAAATCTTTTCAAAACACAGTGGGCAACATGATGGTTTATCTGCCATGCAGGCAACTGCTCCTGATGCCACTTCATACCTCTCCTTCAAAGCCCATTAATTTAGGCTGCAGTTAAACCTTGCAGAATTTTTCAAGAGCAGCTTCTCCAGCCCTGCAGGTAAAGCTCTTGCATATCTTTTCCTTTGTTACTGAAGCACTTCTTGTGGGCCCTGATCACACTTCACTCTTACCCATTTGATATCACCATGGAGATTTTTCTCCTAACCTTTCTCTTTTGTCCTGTTTCTCAGGTTGTATACCTTCACTGGTTCATCCCTTCCCATAACACCAAACTCAGGTCTTGACTCTCAACACCCTGTGACTTCTCTGTCCATAGCCCTTCCCACCAACAACCAGCCCACAGTTGTGGACAACAATTTCTATCATGTCTTTGGAAGTGCTCCTCAAAAAACCTCCAAAAATCAGTCTCTGGTAGAAACCCCTCTTTGCTCCCAGTATCTGCATACTGGTCATGTTGCCACACAACACATTGGCAAACATCACTTTCCTTCTCCATGCTCTCATTTGTCTGAGACACCCATTTTCCTATGTCTTAATCTTGGAATAGCAAGCATGAAGATTTGTTGCATAGCATGGCTCAGCCCAGCTGCAGCTTCTTGTCCTATGGCAACAGGAACCAGGAATAATAACAGCAAGGTGGTGACTCATTAAAACCAATAACCTCAATAATTAGACTTACTTAACTTTTCCAATTGTATAAACAGCTGAGGGGAAAAAAAAAGAATCTTATGCTTTTCCAATATTTTTCCTTCTTCCAGTTTCTCACACAGAAATTGTCAGTATTGGGCACTTGTCACAGTCAAATTTCCTCTCTCCACACAACAGTAAATTCATGGAATGAACTGAAATGTTTGCTTTGTCCATATTCTGTGAGTGCTGAAGACTCTCCAGCATCTCTGCTCTGAGCAAGGAGACCAGCTGCAGTCCTGCCTTGGTGCCAACATTGTTCCAGCTGCTGTTGCTATAGGAAAAAAACCAAAGGCAGAACTGTCCAAGTTTCGAGTTCCTGAAAAAATCTGTTTAAGTCAGCAGGGATAGAATCTAGATGCAAATTTCTCTCCAGATCTGATGATCAGTGGGTGCCATCTACCAGTTCATTCAGCTGCTGCTGGTTGAAGCTGTATCCTGGTACAGCCTCTTTGCTCCCCCTGTGACCTGCCCCTCTTAACACTTCCCTGCCCATTGCCTCTTGTCAGAGGCAGAGAAAGAGGCTTGGACCAAGGAAAAAGCTGCCCAGGGGATTAACAGAGGATGTCTGTGGACAAGGAGCCATCACAAGTAGGACAGAACTCAGAGAGCACTGGAGGGAGAGGTAGCCTGGGGGCAAAACAGTGGGACAAATGAGCTGGTGAGATAAGGAGCAACCAGGCTGGCAGGGAGTGGGAGAGAGGAGGCAAGGAACCAGGGAAGAAGACCTGAGAGGACTGAGATGAAAAGGCAATGAAGAGACCAGACTGCTAAGAGAGGTGGGTGTCATCCCTGAGCAGAGCCTCACACTCCACTCCGCTTTCTCAGTTCTTGTCCCTGGGCACACCAGGACCTTGTGTTTAACTTTGTCCTTCTTTAATTTCAAGGGATCTCAGTCCCCTGTAGCTGGTGTGGCTGCAGAACCAGCACTGCCCTGGAAATGGCTGCTCTGACCCCAGCAGGGCAATTGCCCTGCTGCCAGCATTGAGGGAACCTTAGTATGGATCAGACCTCAAGAACTGACTGCCAAACCTGCCCTACAGACCTCACCCCCCTCCCAAAAGAAGCACACCAGTGAGTACAATAATATGAAGTTAAAAATGGAAAGTGCTTTTGGAGAGAGATCAGCTGCTTTGTGAGGCAGCTCTATGTTCTGGAGCTCCTTTTGATGTAAATGTGTGAAATTACACATTTATTGCAGGATTCAAATGTAGCCATGGCAACATGATTATCAAACAGTTGCATATGGAAGTGTAAATCCATACAGGTTTCTGGCTGATGAGATTAAACTGCCCAGAGACAGAGCTCAATGTATTTCAAGCCCAGACCTTCTGTGCCAGAGAAATTCCATTTCTTTGCAAGCAAATTGACTCTCCTCAAGTGGGCCAACCACCAAGATGGAGAAGAGCACTTAACAGGCCAGCACCTTCAGCAGAGAGACAGCACCAGGTACCCCCCTGCATGCTGCTGCACAGGGTGACCCTGTCTTGAAGGCTGGTTTGAACAAACTCCTCTGCTCAGCCTTGCAAGGGGCAGGGACAGTTCAGGCAGGAGCTGTGTCTGCAGAGCAGGTTTCAGTTACACCTCGAGCATCATCAGGCTATATTCATAGAGTCCCTGGGCATGAAAACAGGCTGGGCAGCCAAAACCACCCCCTCACCCATGGTGCCCTCATGTGACAGCAGTCTGGTGACATGGTGACATCTGAAGAGGGGACAGCAAAGCTGGCATGTGTACTGACTGCAAGTAGGAAAGGGCTGTGCCCTTATAGCCTCAAAACCATGACCTTGATGGTCATTCCTTGGAAACAGGGCCCATCCATTAATTTTCCACAGCTGTCAGTTCCAGGCTGAGCCACAGTGTCACAGCCAAGGAAACTCAGGCACAGTCTCCTCCCCTGGATGTGCAGTAGGCTCTGACACCTCATGTAACAGTGTCTGCACATAGGGCTCAGCTCAGGAGCTGCTGTGTGTCTGGAGTGATAAGTGATGAGTATCACCAGGTGGACTGTGAAACAACAGGGGAAAGGGAAGGAAAAAAAGAAAAAAGAGTAAGAAAAAAGAGAAAAAGAACAAGAAAAAGAAGAAAAAGGGAACATGCACCCGAGCACAGAAACAGACTGGTGGGAAGGAAATAGAAGTTTTAAATAGACACTAAAAGATTGGCAGAATTTGGCTGTAAATGAAAACAGAGTAGTGGAAGGGCAGAACTTTGTCCTTGTTTTGCTTTTTTTTTTTTTTCTCAGAGACTTGATGAGGCTCTTTCACTGAAAAACACAAAAGTAGGGCACAGTCCTGCAGCAGGCACCCGGGGTATCCACAGTCCTGAGATTTGGGGATCCTGCAGCAGGAGCCCTGGCATCCATCTGGAACCAGTGGGAAAGCAGGTTATCTCCACAACGATGTGGTGAGCATCATCGTGGACACCTAAAGCATCTGATGGCAGTGCCCCCAAGCCATGACATAGGAATTCACAGGATTGCTTCTCAGTAGGATTGTTCCTATAGTTAATTAACCTCTGGTCCTGATTTTCAGGAGGAACATCTCTTGTTTTCATCTCCAGCAAATGGCTCTAATAGATTTGACAGCCTGCTTTCACCTTCTTCTGCTGCAGGTATTTCTGGACAAAATCCCTTCTCACCTTCCCTACTGCAGTGTAAATATCCTGGAGCTCTACCACACTCCTGTTTCCAAACCTGTGAAGTCCCAGATGGTCCATTAACCATCCTCCTCAGTTTCTTTCTCTGCATCGTGAGACTTTCTAGCAGAACCTCTTTACCTTTTCTCTGGGACTTTTTTAATAGTGCTGTTTCACAGAGGATTTTTGGGTTGGGAAAAATATAGGCTCTTGGCACTAAACATACACCCTTCTCAGTAAACATGAGGCCCTTCATTTTAAAAGTGACAAACTTTGCTTCTTAATTTAAAAAAGATTAATTTTCCCAACCCTATTTAGAAAATAAAGAGAAACTATTGCTGTGCAAATTGCTATTACCAAATGATTTTCACATCATCTCCCACCTGTGGCCACACAGATATAGGTTGTGTAAATGGACTTGGCATTCCAGGCTGCAGGAGATCAAGGATCAGGTTTCTGGCTAACCATGAATTACCACTAAAAAATAAAGACATCCCAGCCCTGTGGTTAATGCTGCCTGAGTACCATGACTTGGGAGTGCTGCTGTGCTGTGCTGCCACAGCATCTGCTCCCCAAATTTGGCCTCTGCTCCTTGAGAGAATGAACCAAACCTCCCTAAGACAGGAGGTGAAGCTTTTGCCCACATCTCCTCATTCCCCTCGTTGCAGTCCTTTCATGTCTATACTATATTAGCATTCTGGAGAGCACTAATGGGTGTGAAGTGGCTTAAAGCCATTTTCTTTATTGCTGGATTAGTGCTGGAAGGGTATGAAGCTGCTGGTGCTGGGCTCGAGCACGTTGAGAGCTTTCTGCTCCAAGCAGACACGAGCGCTCAGAGCCCCAGCCCACCCCGCACAGCCCAGCTCACTGCTTTTATGAATGGAGTTAAAAACAACACGCACCGTGAAGCTGTTGCTTAGAAGCTTTTGTTCTTTCCTGGTGTCCTGGCTGCCCTGGCCAATACATGCCCCAGTGCTCTGGAGCAGTGCACAGCCATGAAAACAAGGAAGCGGGCAGAAAAAGCAAAGCATAGGTTCCCTATCTGTTCCCTGCCTGCCTTTAGTTGAGCAATTATACAACTCCAGATCTGTGATTATTGCTGGCAAGGTTTGTTCGTCTCATGGGAGACTTTTGGAACAACACAGTGCTTTAGTAGGGAGTGTCAACCACCAGGCAAACGTGTCTTCCAGATCAGAATTTTTTTTTTTAAATATGTAAGTAATTGTTTCTTTACAGATTGGACTTTGCCTTTTAATGACTCATATTTCTACCTTGTCAGCTTTCAGCACGGGCCCTGCCCTCCCTCCCAGTGCTACAATCCTCCCAGATCTCACCCACGGTGCCAGGTCACACCAGGTGAAATCCTGAAGGATGAGAATCCATTTTGTCGGCTCCCTGTCCAGCTGTTCTGCTTACAGGAGCTGTTTTTTGGGGGCTGCAGAAACTATGGGCACAGCAGTCAGAAGGCATAAAACCGAGGTACAAATCTGCCTCTGAAACACTGAAATTCGGGTTTGTCTGTGGTTTATTTTTTGGACAAATTCAGATGCATTTTCATGGCAATGGTAACAGATTCTCATCCCCAGCACTGCTGCTGTGACAAGTCTCATTTCCACTCTGGCCTTCTGAGGTGCAAACATGCTCTTCAAAATAAAGAGGGAGAATGCTTAAACACCCCTAAAACTAATTCATTAGCTTTAAGCTCAGTGCAATATAACTCCATCTTTTTAAGAGGTTTCTTTTTGTTTTTTTTCTGAAGCTTTTCCCCCTCCACTGCTCTCTGAAAATGTATTCAACATGAGGCAGGGAGCAATTATGGAAAATTTCAGGCTGGATGGTTAAAGCATGGCCAAATTGTAAAGTAATTGGAAACGCAGAAAGGAAAATGTTTGGCAACATGGGATAAAAGGTGCTGTGTAAGTGGAGGATTTTTTCTCATTGCAAACTGTCCTCTCTCATATGTTAATTGTGTTTGGCCTGATCCCTTGACAGTCCATTAATTTTTTGTCCAATTGCAGGCTGCTGAGGGCAGATAAATTTCAGGCTATTATGGGAACACCCTAGAAGTTTGTATAGAAAGGAAACTCTCTGTTTCCTGTATCATCCTTCTGGGGATCTTGAAAGAGTTCACAAAAGCCACTTAAGCAAACTTTCTTTGCTGGATAACGGAAGGAAAGGAAGCTGTGAACAAGCAAACAACACTCAATTCCATGAGACAAGAGATACTCATAGGTCATTTGAGAGAAAGTAAAGTCTGTGAATGAAATGCGCACACACGCACACACACACACACACACGGAAGATATTTTGTACTCTGAAAATAACGGGTATTTCTGCACCCCTGCACTCTTTCTGATTAAAAACAATATAAATCCTGCAAACCACCAGTGAGACAGGTGGTGGAACATCCATCCCTGCAAGGCATGAAATGTGTGGAGGGTTTCTGTGGTTCAAATAATACATCTCAGGGTAAGCTGGAGATGGTCATGGATCAGCTGAACAGCTTCTCTTTCTTTCTTCCTGTTATTAACAGTGCAGGTGCCAGAAGTCTGCTACAACCAGCTCTGTGGTTTTTGTCACCCACAGATAGAAAGCAAAGGTCTGAAGAGCTCTAAGTTTCTCCAGGGCTGGCTTCAAGTGCAAAATTCAGACAGAGCTCAGGGAGCTGGAGCAAAACTCAGCATTCAAGCATTCAAAACTCAGCCTTCCAGTCCTGAAAATATTGGGGAGTTCCAATTTATAGGCCTGTCCCTGTCTCTGAATTTTACACCAGTAATCTAAGGAGATGAAGTTTGTCCAGCAGTGTGTCCCTTTTCCTGTGAAGATTTTAACATCTTGGCTTCAGCTGCATTTCAGAGGGAGATAAAAACCACAGAGAGGATTAAATGCTGCAATTTTGTTAAAATAAGCTCTTAGTGGAGGAGAATTGTTCCTCATCTGAAATATGGGGTTTGTGGTGTTTGATGTGAGTAAATCCATGTGGTAGAGAGACCTTGTATCTATTCAAACCACAAAAAAAAACAGGTTCAAGTTTGTATTCAACAAGGCATGGTCCTTTAAGAAGAAATGGTTTAGGAGAATACTTGGTTAGCAGGAAATTACCTGGGCACTCACTGAAAAAATTTTAAAGGCATTTAGGAAATCAATTCATCAATTGTGAAAACCATTTTTTCTAGCAGATTCTGCCACATATGCCTATGGTCTGACCAAAACCATTAATTGACGGGGGGGAAGGGGTGGGTCAGGTGTGGGGAAAGAGAAAGAGCAAGGAAAAATTATGAAATATTTGCCAGCTGGAAAAAAGAAAAATGTTTTGTTCAAATTTGGGGCTCTCTGGCCAGTTTTTGTTTAACTGGGACTGGGGAAGGCCTTTTCTGACAGAAAATATAGCTGATTACTTGACAGGAAAAATCTAAACTCCACAAAAACATTTCTCTTGGTCTCTTCTCAAAGTTATCCACAGGAACAGTGCTTCCCTGGGGAGCTTGTTAAACCTCCCAAATAACCTCATTGCTAGGAACTTTCTCTCAGTTTTACAAACTTCTTTATCTTCAGCCATAACCTCTTGAGTCTGCCCTCCAGGCTGCAAATGATCTCTATTCAAATCATCAGTTGTCCTTCTGTGCTCTGGCCCAGGTGAGGGCTAACACATTCCTGTGGAGAACATCCATCTGCCCAGTGTAACTGCATCACCAGTCCAAAGAAATGGGCTGGAACACATTCAAGGAGAAAGGTTCTTTATTCCTATTCTGACAGTAATACAAACCTTTTGGTCCTACCAAAGCAGCCTTGAGTCTTTGAGGTGCTTAAGTCAGGAGCTTAGTTGCCAGGCTCCTGATATAAATAAGGAAAGAAGCTGCTGAACTGATAGGATTGTCTAAGGAAGAAGAGCAGCAGGAAAGCACAACTCCATCCTAATCTTCCTGGTCTCTGCTATTGGCACAGTGTTCATGCACATAGGCCACCTGCAGCTCCCCCTCCAGCAGGTTGTGTTGTAGCCCTTGGAAGTTTGGGAAGTATTTGAGGGAAAATTACTAAATTGCTTGAGGAGAAACTGGAAAATGAAGCTGTTTTTATAGGAGTCAGAAGTGAAAACTGGAGGCTGATTTGTTCTGTGAAAGGGCCTGACCATGACCTGCCAGCCTTGGCAGGCTCACACAAGGTGTGTAGGATTATGGCATTAATCAATATGTGCGGTCTCTTCAACAGAAAATTATACGTCTTTTATGTTATGATTCCTACCAAATCAACTAGATCAATTGATTCATCCCAGACTAAAATCTTACAATTCCTTAGGCAGAGTTCTGGGGTTCCACAGTGTATTGTCATGTATTTATCCCCACAAAAATGTCTGCAAATTGCATTGCCTATCCCACCTTCCCAAAGGCTTCTACCTACTGTAGTCATTTAAGGGAGCACTGTATTTGTGGGGGTCTTTGTAAGGGCCCCTACAGAGTTCAAGCAGTGCCTGGACAATGTCCAATGATTTAGGTTTAGGTTCTGCAAGGAGCAGAGAGTTGGAGTAAATTACCTTTATGGGTCCTTTCCAAATTGAGATATGCTATGATTCTAAAGAGTATGAGGAGATGAAAAGGAAAGGAAAAATAATTCCTTCTGGGAGTAAGTGGTTTTAAAATCATTTAAGCTGAAAAGCGAAACTAGACCCCAAGAACAGTGGTGTGAAGTATCTACATTGTACATCAGGTAGAGGGACAATTGTTTTGAGTGAATTCCAAAAACTCTGAATGTTTCAGTTTACACTCAGCTTTTAGGAGCAGCATAGGGAACAATTAAAAGAAACCTAAAAAAAAATCCCAGTATTTTGTAGGGGATTTCCACTCCAATCAACTTTGGCATTTCATTTATTCCTCAAAGTATAAAATTACTTTCATAATAAACACTTTAGGGTCTGCAGCTGTTTGGTTCTCTGGTTGTGTTTGGAAATTCAAGCAATTAGAATAAAAAGTATTCACCCAATTTGGTTTCTCAGTCACAACTAAAACAGCCTGCTCGGGGTTATTCTTGAAACTTGGGTTGCTTAAGTAATTTAAATAGATTTCTATTTCAGAAACAACACAAGAGCCAACAATTTCACAACTAAAAGCTCGAGGGCTACAAAACTTGGCTTCACCTAAGACTCTTAACATTGTTTTTCATTATCTTAATCACTAGGTTCTTTACATACTAATTTTCCATACCGTTGCCAACCAGTGCCAATCCAACTCGCTTTTCCATTACCCAGGTGAGTGTTACTCATGTTTTCATGGAAATGTGAAAACACTCTGAATCCAGTCAGCACAACAGTGTCCATTTTTGCGAATGCTCATTGGCTTCTGCTAACACTGAGTCATATCTGCAGAAGTCACTAACACAGGTGTAGCTCCTGAGTTCTTTCCTAGGATTTTCCAAAAATATGTCGAATGCTCATGGTTGTCCAGATGCAGTTTTGATGACACAGGACTAAACAATTTGTTTATGCTGGGACCCAAAATATTGCAAACATCAATTAGGTACGTGACTGATTAAGCAAGGGGAGAGATGAGATAAATCACAGCACGTGGTTGTAACAGGCCTTAGCAGAGCAAAGTGAATCCTCCAAGAAGGCTACAGAGGCTTCAGGTCCCACCTGGTGATCAAAACAGTGTGCCCAGTAACACCTGCAGAGTTTGAATCCAGCTGGAGCCACAAGACTGCGAAACAAGCAGGCAGTGTGAGCAGGGATAAATGCCCAGTTAACTAGAGGTCATCACTTAGTGTCTAGAGCTATAAACAAAGCATTTTTGTGGTGATCAGGTAAGAAATTATATTTTCTTCTCTTCGGGT
Source organism: Lonchura striata (assembly GCF_050655825.1). NCBI lineage: Eukaryota > Metazoa > Chordata > Aves > Passeriformes > Estrildidae > Lonchura > Lonchura striata. The sequence goes on along the minus strand of NC_140704.1, from coordinate 152,962,082 downwards.
TAGCTCAACTGCCTATCATCTATTAATTAATCCATGAAACATTGTGTTATAATGAGAAAACATTAAGTAGCCAAGAACTACACAATGGTTTGTGTTGGAAGGGATCTTGAAGTCCATCTCATTCCAATCCCCCTGCAATGGGCAGGGACACCTTCCACTATCCCAGGTTGCTCTAATCTCCATCCAACTTGGTCTTGAACACTTCCAGGGATGAGGCAGCCACAGCTTCTCTCATTCCAATGCTTCACTACCCTCTCAGTAAATAATTTCTTCTTAATACCTAATCTTAACTCTCCTCTCTTTTAGTTTTAAACTGTTCCCCCTTGTTTTATCACTTTCTGGTTGTATAAAAAGTCCCTCTCCATCTTTTTTTACAAGCTTCCATTAATTACTCAAAGGCTACAAGGTCTCTGAAGTGAAACTTGTAAAAAATTTGGCTTTATGGGAGGCAGCAGGACTCTGTGCAGGCAGAAGACCAACTGGTCTTTTTTTAGACATTCACCAGCGTAAACTGAAAATATTACCAGTCAGTTTTGACCAGGGTAAAGCTAACATGAATGAAGTCACTTGAAAATCATCTCAGACTTAAACAGTCTCCTGTACTTCAGGCTTTGGTTCAGGATTTTTGGTTTCTCTGCACATACAATATGATTAAAATTTTTCAATAAAAATACAAATATTCCTGTGCAGCAATGGAAACCTCATAAACATCACACACATGGTTTCATAAGAGGCAGCTCAGAAGGAAAACTGACTAATCTCAGCTCATTGCCCAAGTGTAGAGAAACAGAAAAGTAAACAGAATTTTAAAATAATTAAAAACAGAGATTCTAATCTCTCCAAGACAAGGGAAGCAGTGACTGAACTGAACAAGCCCTGCAGTTCTTAAGTGCTGTCTAACTGATCTTGGCACTTGAGGACTGAAATCCACAATTCTTGAAGGACTGTCACGCCACCCCTTGACACCTATAAACTATTTTGAAGTTTAATTCCTCACAGTTTTATTGTGAAGATAATTATAGACCACATAAACTCAAGAGGCAGGATAATTTCTGCAGCCATTAATACCAGGTTTCAGCTGTGAAAACCAGGAAAATAATGACAGGAAACTCTCTTTCTTCAAGGCATGAACTCATGATGAGACCTCACAAGTAGCAGAAGCAGCAAACCTAATCTTACAGCCTGTATGAGCACCTTGTAACATGACTGCTATCATGAGCTGTTTATTTTCCATATGAATGTGATGTGAGAGAAGTTGTAGCTACTGCTTTTAGAGTCATACAATCATTTCAGTTGGAAAAGACATTTAGGAACATAAAATCCAACCATTAACCCAGCACTGCCAAGTCCACCACTGAACTATCTCCCCATGAGTGATAGAGATCACCTCTATCATCTCTCTTGTCGACAATGATAAGGTCACCTCTCAGCCCCCTTTTCTCCAGGATGAACACACCCTTTACCCTCAGCCACTCATCATCCAAACTCTTCCCTAGCTTCACTGTCCTTCTTTGGACACACTCCAGCACCTCAATGTCCTTGTTTTTAGGCGTCCAAAACTGAACAAAGAATTTGACCTGTGACCTCACCAATGCCCAGCACAGGGGGATTCCAGGTTTCCACCACCCTGTTTGCTCAGGACTGTTGACATTGCTCTAGGGTGGCATGAACTGATTGGCTCCAGATGAGTCAACTTTGGGCTGGTGACAGGGCAAAAGCCTGAGTCACACTCTATACCTGTGAGTTCTGTCGGAAGCCCTTCGGCTCTCAGGATTAAAAGGCAATATTGGCTAACACAGGCAACCTGAATGGACCTGAAAACCTGCCTGTCTGGGTGCCAGTCACAAATGCACACAATCTCCAGCTCTTCTTCATAAAACCTTCTTGAGACTTGTCTGTGTTCAGACAAAATATCTTTGGTTGACTAGACACAAGTTCACATCTGAAAAAACCAGAAGCATCCCAATGCTTTTAGGGGAAAAAAAATAAGCATCAAGGGACATGGGCCATTTTGCACAGCCATTAAAGTTCCATTGTAATGACAGCATGTGTTGGGGGAGGGTGGGAAGAAAGATAAACAGCAGTTTCAAGTCCAGAGCCTGGGTCTCCCATCAGATATATCACCCTTTGTGAGACATACTCCGGGCTGAGTTATGGCCAAATGTGTAAAAGTTGAGACTCATTTTTCATGTCCTGTTTATAAATGTCCTGGCTGTGAGACCTCACCTGGGTTTCTGGGTTCTCAGATTTGCTTCAAGCATAGCCTCAGGCTTCCCAAACCCACGGCCACTCCCAATCAGGAGACACCTCAGAGAGCTGGCTGTGTCAAATATCATTAAGTCTGAAAGCAAGTCAAAACAATCCCAAGGGCTTCTGTCCATACAGAGGGAGAATTACCTTTTTTTTTTTTTTTCTAAATCACAGCTTTGAAAGGATTTAGGAGCAGCAGCGTTCTCAGGAGGTTTGTATAATCTAGGAATCCCCTTGTTTCATATAAAGCAATTCACACTAGATCTGAACACTGGCAAACAGTCAGCTAAATCCATTACCGCATGATAATGCTCAAACATTTCATTAATTCCTAACCAGCTGTCCTCTGCTCCCTTTCCCCTTTCATCATACAAACATTTCTTTAACTGTCTAAGGGAGGGGAGAAGGGAGGATCAGCCGCAGCCTCATAAAATTCTTTTGCCTGCTTGGCCTGAGGCAAGTTATTTCTTTTGACACGCGTGTAAAATAATATTGGGGGTGGTGTTTGTTTGGCTTGGCTGGATGGTGAGTTTTCATAACAATTTGGTAAGCCAAGTACCTGTGAAATGGAGTACAGAGAACTCATGGCAGCTTGTTGATGAGCCTGCCATCTGGTTGATTAACATCTCATTAAATAGGGAAGACCCCTTACCCCTGCATCTATGCCAAGACACAAGGCAAGGTGTTTGGAGCAGGATGCTGCTCTCCAGTGATTTGAGGTCCTGTAGGTTGTCTTTTAAAGTCTTCAGGTACTCCACGCCAAAGAAAAAGAGGGGAAGCAAGGGCAATCAAGGGATCTGTACCTTGGGGGGTTCTCCAACCACGTGACTCAAAAAAGTGGATACGTGCACACCAAGAGCCAGCAATATTTTAGGATGACATCTGGATGCTTTCTTTAAAGAAAGCTCTCCCTGAAGAGCCTCAAATCTGTACACGTTGCCTAGGAACCCTCCAAAGAACGGGATTCACCACCCTGCTGAGGAGGGACATGAGAGGAGTGCTCAGGGGTTGTCTCAATCCTGCTCTCAGCCTCACTCCAGGGGCTTTTCTCCCAGTCCCTCTCTAGGGCAAACGTAGCACACGTCTGGACAACACATCAGGCTCCTGTCTCACACTCATTCCTCCCCTGCCAAGACATGAGAGTGCGTTTATTTATTATGGGTTAGATATTTGGAGTTGAGTAAGAACCTCAGAGGGAAAAGGTGGGTCTGTTTCCTTGGATTTTTTTTCTACCCCCTTATTCAGTATGAAAAATCACATGTTTTAAGCTAAAATGTTTGGTTCATGGAAAATTCCCCTTTCTGACTTTAGACTCAGCTAAAAGCTGAGAATTAACAACTCCTGAGTGAAGATAACATGAGGAAATACAGTGGAGAAATATCTGTACATGTCTGGACAGGTCTGAACATTGCCAGAACAGGTCTAAAATGTCAGACTGAGGTAAGGATCACACTTCACCACAACAATAGGGAATAAAAGGACTGAAAAATAAGTACTTTTAAATTTTTTTCATTTATTTTAAAATGATGTGTCAAAACATGAGGTAGCTGGGGCTGCCACAAATCTTAGGTAACAAGAGGCACATCTTAGAAGCTGTAATGATATCTTGAGATCCTTTATTGATGTTTTTAGGTGTATTAGAGTCTCAGAATTTCCACTAAAGTAATTCAAATTTATTTTCTTACCACAGAGCCATTAGACATTTCTATAAGTATATTTTGTTTCTTCTATAGAAGAAATTTTAATGTTTTGTTCATGTGTATCACCGTTTTGATACAATGGATGTTGTTTTACTGTCAAGAGTAGGCCATTATGGGTGTGTATCCTTTATCTTCACCATTTGGCTACTTAAGATAATTATTTTGCCACTTTTTGTGTTTATAAACATCCGTGGTATGTCTTAAAAACCATCACTCTTTGAATGGACTTAGGACATCCTCACCAGAGGATGTTAAATTTTGTGAGTTGTGCATGACTGATCATGCATGCTTTTCAGCCCTTGGTCAGAATTAGCCTAAAACCAAAAGCATACTGATAACAGCATTATAGAACAAAATATTGCTTACCTTTTTTTTTTTTTTCCTTCCTTAAGGACTTGTAATAGAGTCTCTCTGTTAGACTCAAGATTCATCTTGCTTTTTAATAGATGCATACAGTTCTCCCAGTTTGCCTTCTGTGGTTTTCCTTTTCTGAAGTCTGGTATGCTTTGTGGTTTATTTATTCATGAGTTGTAGAAAAAGAACTTCACCATTAAAAAAATTGTTTTGGAATATATACTTAATGGTGTGTCAAGAAACAGAAAACAATTACACTTACGCAACGTAACGTGCATTTTTACATGCCACTTGCAGGCTGCTTTATGTATCCCCAGTTTATGTAAGTAATGAAAATTAAATATCATGCTAGCCTGCACAATGCAGTCTGCACAATTAAAGCTAAGAGACCTTAATTGGGAATAAAAAAAACACACCAGCACTAAAAATACACAGTCTTTTATGGCAAGTTTGCAGAGGGCTCTTCCAATTTGGCAGGGCTATGGCTGCCACAGGGAATAAAGTGTTTTAATGTCCTCAGAGTCACTGGGCACTATGTGTTGAGGGTTGTGTTCTGCAGATGTGACAAATACATAATAAATGCCACATGTCACCCTCTCCATGGTGGCCTGGCACATACCCCGTCACAGAACTGGGCTGGACATGAGGAGAAGCAGCTCATGGCCTCCGGTGGGCAGAGCAGCAGGGGAAGGTGGGAAGGCAGGATGGGACCTTGACTGCAGCCAAACAGGAGGAAAAGCTATTATTCTCCTTGATGATGAAGGACAATTTCAGCAACTTGAGGACAGCACATTTGCAGTATGTCAGGCAGAGAACAGCACCCACTCCTGCACTTTCCAAATTGTTGGTTTGCAGCTGTACTTGGCACAACTTTGCCTCAGAGGAGCAAGAGGGTCTGCGCTCTGTTTCTGTGCAAATGCCCACTACCTTGGCAGGGACAGTGCAGGTAGAGCCTCCATCTGCCCTCAGGTTGCCACTCATACTTCTTTTCCAACCAAGAGCCCCTCTTTCAACCCAGGAGCAGTGCCAACAGGCTCATCCTTCATCCGTGGGCAGAGGCAAAAACTCCTGCTCCACAAAGTGGGGAATGAGATGCTGCAAAGAAGCATTTCAGAAAGGGCTCTGAGGGTCCTGGTTGATGGCAAGATGAATATGAGTCAGCAGTGTCCTGGCACCCAGGAGGGACCAACTGTGTCCTGGGGCCATTGGGCACAACATCACCAGCTGGGCAAGGGAGGGGATTGTTCAGCTCTGCTCTGCTCTGCTCTGGGGTGGCTTCACCTTGAATATTGTGTGTGGTTCTGGGTACCACAATATAAGATAGAAAGCTATTAGAGAGCAACCAAAGGAGGGTAATGAAGATGGTGAAGGGTATTGAGGAGACAAGGAATACAAGGAATGGCTGAGGACACTTGGTCTGTTCACCCTGGAGGAGACTGTGGGGACACCTCATTGCAGGGGGGAAGAGGAGGGGCAGACACTGGTCTCTTCTCTGTGGTGACCAGTGATACGACTCAAGGGAATGGCCTGATGTCGTGTCCAGGAGGTTTAAGTTGGATATTACCAAAAGGATCTTCACCCAGAGGCTATAGTTGGGCACTGGAAGAGTTTTCCAGGCAAGCGGTCACAGCAGCAAGCCTAGCAGAGCTCAGGGTGTGTTTGGACAGCTCTCGCCGGCACAAGAGTTTGTTTGGATTGTTGGGGATTGTTGGGACTGTCCTGTGCAGAGCCAAGAGCTGGACTCGACTCGTGAATATTGTGTCACTCTGTGACGGTGCCACTCTCCAACACCGGCCCCGCCATCGCCCGCCTCAGCTCCCCTCACGCGGGCATCCCTGCGGCGGACGCCTGGGCGCCCCCGTAGCCCGCCCGTCACCCAGCAACGCCCCCCGCCCGCGCCCCACCTCCCAGGCCACGCCTCTTTTGCATATTCATGAGCAACACGCCCACATGAGACCACGCCTGTTGATACATATTCATAGCCCACACCTCACGTACCCCCGGGAGGCCACGCCCCTCTCGCTGCATATTCATGACCCCGGGGGCGGGAGGGGGCGGAAGCGGAAGCGGAAGCGGGTGCCGGTTCCCGAGGACCCGGTATAAAGCGGCCGCCGCTGCCCGGTGCCGCCGCGCTCGCGCCGCCGTCAGTGACCTCGTCCCTTCCCTCCTTCCCTCCCTCATCCCCCGCCCTCCCCGGCGCCGCCGCCGCCTCCCCCCTCCGCCGCACGGAGCAGGTCCCGGGTGCTGGGGGAGACCCGGGGACAGGTGAGGGGGGCGGCGGGAGCTGGGGGTGTCTGGGGTGAGGACGGCGTGTGGAGGCGAGGGGCGGCTGAGGAGCTGTGGGGGGACGGGGATGAGGGGCTGGCGAAGGCGAGGAAGGGTTTGGGGTGAGGGGGCTGAGGGGCTGGTAAAGGTGAGGGAGGGTTTTGGGTGAGAAGGTCCTGAGAGTGAGGGAGGTGAGGGGCTGGTGAAGGTGAGGAAGGGTTTGGGGTGAGGGAGGTGAGGGACTGGTGAAGGTGAGGAAGGGTTTGGGGTGAGGGAGGTGAGGGGCTGGTGAAGGTGAGGAAGGGTTTGCGGTGAGGGAGGTGAGGGACTGGTGAAGGTGAGGGAGATGAGGGGCTGGTGAAGATGAGAAAGGTTTGGAGCTATGGGCTGAGAAGCCTTTTGGGTGAAGGAGTTATGGGACTGGAAAGGTGAGAGGGTTGAGGAGCTTTGGGCTGTGGGTATATGAAGCCGTGAAGATGGGAAGACAGTGAGGATCTTGGGTGTGAGGGACATGTTAGGCTGCAGAGGTGGAAATTGGAAATGCCATGTGCTGTGGTGAGAAATCGGGTCAAAGGAGATATTGGGCTACAGAGGTTGGGGAGGGATGAGGAATGAGTAAGGTGTTGGAGAGACTTGTTTGGGGTGTCTGAGATAGCCATCTCATTCTCATCAGAATTCATTAAGTGCCCCTTTAGGACTGTGTTGGGTGGAGACTGTGCTGGAAGAGGACTTGACAAAGGGACTAAAGATGGAAATTAGTGTACCTTTTCAGACTATTAAACTTCAGTAGTCTGCCATTTGAATAATTCCACACTTAATTTGTCACCTGATCTCAAAGCTTTATCACAAAACAATTGAGTCTCTCCTTGCCTGATATGATGGTGGGAGGGTACTGGGGGAAGAAATTACTTCCAACTTTGCTCTTAAACCTCCATGGATGCAGCAGTTTTCCTTAAAATCACATTATCGGTCATCTGCAACTCTTAACATGCCTTAATTTAGCACCTTCAGCAGGTGCAGAAACTCTGCTTGACCTTGAAAAATACTCTCCATGGGGCAGTTTTCTGTTGGAGTGCTTTGCCTTCAGTATTCCCCAGGTATAGAGGGGGAAAAGGAGGGGAGGAAAAGATACTGCCGAGGCTTTGACTTGGCCCTGGGTGCAGTGAGTGAATCAATGTTTCTGGAGCCTTGCTAATTCAGGGACTTACAAATGGGAAAAGATAGGAAACATATTGCAGGATATTGAATGTTAGACAGGGGAGGTGTTTTTTTCCTTCAGGAAAAGAAATGTTAAAAGACTTGGATACAAGGAGAGGCTGCACTAGGTACAGAGCAGAGACAAAATAACTGCATCATTATGAGGATCTGTGGGAAGGAATTGCACTGTTACAGCATGTATCGTCTCTGCTCTGCAAAAACTGCTCCAGTGTGAGCTGCGTCATGTTCCACTGCTGTGATCAGACGGTGCTACTAAAATATTTAATGAAATATGGCTTGAGCAGGTGCTTGAGCCCAAAGAGCAAGCTGGTGAATGTGTTCTGCTTCCCTCCCCAGGTCAGGCTTTTTGGTAAATATCTGGCAGAGGGGGGTTTCTGATGTGATTGTACTGCTGTGGCTTGTGTGACTTCTTCCCTCCTACCAGTACTGTGAAAGATAAGGTCCTCCTTGCTTGGTTTGTTTTGTGATTATACTAGATTGATGAAATGTTCAACATGCCTAATTTTTCCCTTCCTAAATAAGGAAAGAAGTTTCAGACAAGAGATTAAACTATTTACTTGACACTTTGGCTATAAATGCTTACAGAAGTGCTTTTTACTGCAAGTTTGAAAAGCTGACACTACCTTAAACTCCTAAAGATGCATCCAGTAGTCTCATGCATCCAAAAACATCTGTGAGTTCCTGTTTATGTCAAAGGTAATGGCAGCTGCTGTCTTGGAAGTGAGAGCTTAATTCCTCTATTAATGAGATTAAATTGGATACTTAAGGGAGTTTTCATGACAAAATAACAATTTCCATGATGTAATGGGTGGGATCAGTGGAACAACTTCTATTTTAGTTAGCGATTTGTAGTGTCAGAGGCCGGTTTACATGGGTTGGCTTCTGCCTCTCTGAGCAAGTAAATGATAGCAGTTCCTGTGTTCAATTATGTATGACTGAGGCATCTTCAGCAAAAGGAAAACGTGTGGTTCTACAGATAAACCCTCCTCTGCAACTGGTGTTAACTCCTGCAGGAGTCTGCTCCTCTCTGGGAGTCTGTTGCTGAGAAAGGAATGAGCAGTATCTGCTGACATGATCTTGCTTGGATGCTGTGGGGACTGCCTGCAGTCGAGGACAATCCTCTCCCTCCAAGCTGAAATGTGCCTAAAAAATTCGGTCTGTTTTAAATACAGTTGTATTGTGCTGCCTTGCACTGACAAGGGAGGTTGTTTTCTGCTGGAGGTGTCCTTAGTTAGTTTTGAGAAGGTGGCAGGAACGCTGGCTGACAGCTGGTCAGCTTGCTGCTGGTACTGTGTTGTGTTACAACAAAACTCAAGAAGTGCAACTTTGTTCATGTGCCTTTTCAGTGGGGCAGCACAAGTGGAGTATTATCGTGGCTTCCAGTGAAGCGTGGTGTAACTCTGACTGAAACAATGCACATGCTTATATGTCTAAGTGCATGTGACCTTAAGTTTTCACACTGAAACAAGTGTTGATTCTGTTTGAGGAGCTTTCTGAAGTAACTGCCTTGATTCTCCCAGGTGGAAATCCAGGCTCTGAGAGAGCAGGCTGAAGTTGGACCTGTCTCACAGGGCTGTGACCCCCCAGGTTAATTACCTCTAAACTCACTCCAGTCCTAGATTCTCTGGCAGCTAGGAAGTTAAGAATTGGTAATATAATGTTGCTCTGCTTGTATGCTGAGGCAGGAATGCATGGACTCAGCCTCTATCCCTGTATAAACTTAAATGGATCATTTATAAAAGCAAGGGGAGTATTAATATTGGATGGTACCTGCAGAGTAACTGATCAGTGAACCTGCATCTAACATTTGAAAGACTTTCTTGCAGTCAAAATGTGTTGCCAACTGAGCAGCTTAGAAAAGGTGTTGAAGATTTAGGGTGTCATGAATTCCTGGGTAGGAAGATGATGGCTGGAATGACCTGCCAGGAACTGCCTGCAGTTATGAACACAGGTGCATGTAACACTTCAGGACTTTCAGCAGACACTGATTTAAGCTATAAACAGTTCTTTACACAGGAGCATTTGATCTTGTCTAGCTTAGTCTGTAAACTCTGCTTGTGATGCACCACTTATTTGAGCACCTTATGACTTCCAACATCAATTACTAGAGTAGAAAGCCAGTTCCACTGGCAGGATGTGGGCACTTGCATATTGGGCAAAAACAGTGAAGTCCTTCACACTGCCTGTCACAAGAAGCTCAAGCTGGCAGTTGCTTTTGAGCTTAACTTGTGTGTCTATAACTCCTCTGCCCCTCTAACAATGTAAGTAATCTTAAAATAATTTAATCAAATGATCAAGCAGTATCTGTTGAGCAATAGTGTGTGTGTGCTGGTGTGATGTTTAACATAAAAACAAGCTTCATTTGCCCTTCAAACCAACTGCAATGCTATAGGCTACTTTTAATAGTGTAAAAGCATGCTGAACAGAGGCAAAGCTAATGGAGCTTTCCAGCTGATCTGCCAGGAGAGCCCTGTGGAAGTGGCAAGGCTGTTCTGATGGAGGAGGAAGCTTTAGCAGCTTGGAGAGTAATGAGTAACATGAAGAACTGTTTGTGCTGTGTTTCAGTTTTGCAAGGGTCACTCCCATGACCTTTATATCTGTAATACTTGCAAGATCCCAGGCTGTGACCTATTCCAACTATAGGCATAAGATTCACCAAAACTCAACAGAATAGCCTTGTGTGCAGTTGTTTCCCTTAGAGATGGGTTAACTGATCTGAAAGCTATTCTGTTTGAGCTCATGGTCCTTCAGCTTAGTGTCAGCCTTACTGAACACTTTGATTCTGCAATAGTCCATTGACTTGGGGATTACAGAGTGCAGAGGGCATTGCTTAGCTTAATATGCCACTACTAAACTGACATGAGTGAAACAATACTTTTCCTAAGCAGGGCATTACACCTGTCCAGTAATGGCTGTATCAAGTCCAATAAACTTTCTAGCTGTTGTGTGTTTAAGGCTCCATGCAAAACCAGAAAACAATCCAGTTGTCAAAGTTGAAGCAAAATGCTGTCAGAATGAGTGATGCGTGTGTATCTCGACAGCTGATGTTTCAACCTGAGAGTCACCTTTCAGGCAGGAGATCCTGGGCAGCCCAGAAACCATGGAAGCAGACACTGTTAAGCTGTGGAGTGTTGTGAACTAGTAACTGCGTGCTTGCAGTGAGCTGCTGCTGTCAGGTGACTTTTACAGTCAGCAGCTTATCAGTTACCCACACATCTTGCAGTTGGGTCACAGCCCTGCCCAGAGAAACTACCCAAAGCTTTCACTGGTAAACAGATATTATATCCTGCATCTGGGACTGTGAGGGGCTCTTGTATCCAAGCACTGAGTAATTACTACTCTTCTAAATAAACTGATTATTCTTTAGTGAGGTAAAGAAGCATAATATTCCTCCAAGTGAAACAATGTATTCTGCATGAAAAAGAGCTGATTTTCTGCTATTAAATCTAGACCTCCAATGGAGTTGCCCAAGACTGAATTTGCCTTGAGTTAAAAGCTGGGCTTTGGGTATCTCAGTGATGGGTTCAGAGCACTGCAGTGTGTGAGCCATGGAGTGGTTTGTGCTGTGACCTAACTGGCACATGGTGGCTATTAACTAAAGCCCCTTCCTGCTGGTACTTCCAAGTGCTGTGCAGTCATTTAGACTGCAGCTGGCATACGGCTTTGTAACAACTCGGGACAAGCAGCCAGGTTTCCTCATCAAACTTGCTCTTGGCAAGTGACTCTGGCAAGCATCAGGACACAAGGCTTTTGTTGGGTAATGATTGGGTTTGGCTTAAGAGCTGCTCCTGACCTTGGTTTGGCTCTTGCTGGCATGTATTCTGCTCAAAACATGAATCTCAATCTATAGATGATGGGAAGTTGGTCTCTATAATGTGGACCACTACCAAAACTTAAGACACAGTTAAATATGGGGAAGAGTTGATTTCCAGGACTCACATTTATGGAGGATAAAGATTATTAAATTTTAGCTTTAGGAGACCTGGCTGGCCTGACACTTCAGGCTTGACTCAATCTCTTTTGCAGTGTTATATGAAGACTGACTAATCTAGTGGCCTGAGGTGTTGTGGGAGGGGACTGAAACATACTTTCCTTGCACGACTAAAATTGTCAGTCAATAGCTGCTGCTCATGTAGCAAGGCATAAAAGGGTTGGAGATAAAAGCTTAGTCCTAAGAGTAAGCCAAAGATACTTTAAGAAAATTCTAGTGTGTAAGTGGCAGCAGGAAAGTGTTACCCTGAATTGTTTTGCTGAACTCTGTTTGAAGTGGATTTTGTCAGTGTTCTGGGGAGAGAAGGTTGGTTCTCTTAGCAGAGTGGAGAGAGGACCTAGTTTCCTCATCTTGTTTTAAATGAGAGCTCTAATGTTTTTGTAACTGAAATTGAAACCAGTGTTATGCTGACCCTGCATATTTTCTGTCCTCTGCTGGCTGGCCTGGACTACTTCTTCATGCAGTGTAGTTCATTTATTTTGGAGACTTGAAAACAAGCCATTATCACCCTTCAGTGCCAGATAAATAAATGATCTAACTGGGGGCCGAACCCAGTGTTCTTTTACAAAAGCACAACTGCATGTCACTCTTATCTTCTGCATTCTGCCCTTGAATATATGATCAATCTTTCTGGACCCCATCCAGAAACCAGTGGCTTAACCTAGCAAGCGATGACTGCAGAGCAGTCAGATTTCTGTGCCACTTAATTTCCTATCATCACTTACACACAGCAAACAGTCTTTCAGAATACATTTAAATGAGCCCTGTTTAACCTACAACTTTCTTATCAATCACATGGAAGTACAAATAACAGAAACAAGAGTCAGCTCTTAACTAGTTTTGATGCTGGATCTGTGCTTCCAGGTAACTTCAGGGGGTTGATTTTTTTTGTTAGGTGTTTTTTTATTGGGGGGCAGGCGGGGGGGGGGGGGGGGATGAAGGCAGGGTAAAAAATACTCTTCCCATTTTATGAGGGGAATATCTGAGCAAGTACACTGGCCTGAGCAGTCTGGCTCTGGGTACTCCCAGAGGAGTGATTTGACAGTCTGAACTATTGCTCCTTAGAGTAGTGTGGCTGGCCAGCTAACTCCCAAGAGTTCAAAAAACAACCCAAAACAAATGCACAGCTTGCTTTAACACCAGCACTTCTAGTGCATGTCCCGTTTGTTGTCTGATTCGTATCTGGAGGAATCAGTTTGTGATGTAGGCTTGTTCTTTTTCTTGGCTCTTGTTGTGCTTCTAACTTTGGTGTGGAGGGAAAAGGTTTCCACTTCTCAGTGCACAGGTGTCCTAATTGTTTCCAACATCATAGCACTTCCACCTCCCTAAAAGTCAAATTCCCTTCAATGAACTGAAAAGAGAGAGTGAAGGGGCAGTTACCTGTTCCCTTCATGTTCCTACAGTCATTTCTGTTCTTACAGTTGGAACTTTTTCTGCTGCTTTGTTTTCAAATCACCTTTCCAGTTTGTCATCTTCCAGGTATGGTCTGTTCAAAATTCTCATTATGCAGCAGCATAGCAGATCTTTCAGTCTACTGAAGAAATGGAATTGAATCAGATATGGTGTGTCCCCTTTCAGACAATTGCTCTGGAATAGTTTGTGTGACAATTCAGGGTGCCAGTTGAAAATAAGCCTTTTGACCCTGCAGCACTAGTGGGATCTCTCATCTTTTTTGTATGCATATGACTGGGTCACTACCACAGCCATTCTATTGTGTAGTAGCCCCCAATTAAGCTGTATAGAAAAGGGTTTGGGTTCTTATACAGTGAGTTTTGTGCTAACATCAGATGCCTGTGTGTCTAGTGAGTTTGGTGTTATATTGTTAGTAAGTATTTTACTGGTTAGGAACAGCAGAGTATATTTGTGGACAAGTAATAATCTTGGTGTGATGACTTAAGATAAAGCCTCACTACTCTGACCCAGGGTATTCTTAGCCTGTTCATGGCTAGATCTCTGTAACATCACTTTGTCAATGTAAAACCTAGTGAGTCTCAGGGATGTACAGTATAAACTTGACTCTGCTCCTTGAGCAATTTCACTGCATCACTCTACCTCTTCATGGTAAAGATACACAAACAAAAAAGCCCCGGTGCTCAATTACTGCAAGCTACGAAACATGCACATTCATCAGACTGCAAACTTCCAGCTCATGCCAGCAGCCCAACACTGCATGGCATTTCCCTCAACTGCACTTAGTAGTTTTCTCTTCCTCATTAACTGTTCTCCTAAATTAACATGTTCTAAGAGATCAGTTCCAGTTCTTTGTTAAGGCTGGTTACTGAATAACTGGTTGTAATTTATGCCTGAATTTATCACTGGTGCAATACTGGCTACACTGTTCCCTGTGCTTCAGCCTCTTTAAGAAGCTCTTTGTCAACAGACTCCCTGTCTGGGTGGCTCTGTGAGGAGTCTCTGTATTGCTGAGTATCTCACTTGCAGGATCCTCCAATGAACCTGGTAAGTTGCCCTGATTGTGGATCACGGCCTCATTCTGTCTGTTTGGAACTTAGTAACCGATTTGTCCTTGATGGCCTTTTCTGACCTTTGAAGTTTTAAGGGTACCCACTGACAAAGCCATGCTGGTAAGTGGCCCATGGTCAAACATCGCTACCAGAGAAAGCTTTCAGTCCCTACATGCAATTATTGCATTGACTGGAGATACACACACACACACACATATATATACACATATACACACACCATAGCTTACAAAAGACAAATTCTTTAAGTAGGGAATAAGATTTCAGCTTTACATGCAGAAATTGCTGCTGTTGAAATAATTTGGAGATCTTGTACTAGAAGATGGGATAAGAAAGTTGCTGCAGTTCTGTGCTTCAGGCATTCACAGTAAAATTTTCTCTGTGAAAAAAATAGTATGAAATAAAGAGATGTTGATAGTGGTTCTCCAAGCTTTAATACTAAAGATATATTTTCTAATACAGGCATGTGTTTAAATACTTCAGCTCTGTATTTATAATACCTTCACTATGTACTATCCTCTCCTTGCATCTAAATGAATGTGGTCAGGGTTGAAGTACTGTGCAAATGAAAGCAACACTTGGTTTACCTCCAGTAGCAGCATTCAGTTCATTAATATTGCATTTTCCCGTAACTTAGTGGAAGCCTGCCTGTGTCAAAATATTAAATAAAAATGGGTTCCTTATTTTTGCATTAATGACTGTCTAGCATAATTTTTAATTCTTACCTGATGCAGTTATACTCATGCCATTATAATACTTCATTTTCTTACTCACTGTTGATATAGGGATTAAATAACTTCCTTTCTCATTGTCTGGGTAATAGTCATATCTTTTCAAAGAATGAGAATAACAAGAACACTGGCCAATTCTTGGCTTTCACCAGAGAAATTTTTAAAATATTGGACTGAACTGAGAGGAAAGCAGGAAATCAAGGCTGGAAACTTTTCTATTCCATTCCATCTGATAAAGCAAGCAAGAGCCCAGATTTTTCCTTCATTAATTTGTTTGCCTCACAGGACAAACTGGAGCTCTAAGTTGCTTGATGTGAGCAGCTAAGACTAAAGCTACACAAGTCTGTCTTTTTGCATCTGAAAGGGCTTAGGCTTGTAATAATGCTGTGACCCTTCCAGCCTTGCAGGGAATAATGAGAATACAGCAGGTTTACATGAGCAATGAATACATCCTACATTGTTTATATCTGGGCTTGTAATTTCATGTTAGATCTTCATTCCCTTTAAGACTTCTAAGAAGTTTAGGTGCAGAATTAAACTGTAGATCGTGCAGCAAAAAATCTGAAAGTCTGGGAAGTTTTTTCACGAGCTAAGTGGGGGGTTTCGTTCCCAGCATATGTGGGGAGGATGTATCCAAAGTGACAGACAGGTGTCACTGCTCACAGACTGGTGGGATTCAGCTGTGGCTGCAACATTGAACTGCTAGTGCTTCTGAAATAGTTTAGTCTCAGCAAATGGTTGTCAGGCTTGCTTCTCCTGGTAGGGAGTGTTTAATAAAAAGCATATGAGAAGGCACATACATGTGTGCAGTTTGTTTTTTGTTCAGCAAAGAAATCTGGGATCAAGCCTCTGAAGATCCTACCCTGATGGCTGATTTAGCCCATGTGTCCTAAAGTAAACTGGAGTCTGTTTTGATTACACTGTTCTTCAGAAGGAATTAACATTTCATACCTGGGAAATTTGTCTATGCTAATTTCAGTTCCACATTTTGAAGGCTGAGTTTTGCTTTTCTTGCCAATGAAAGTTTAAGCCTGGTTGATGCTCATTGTAACATCACAAGTATTCTTTCATTGGGTAAAATACAGAATAGAGTTGTACATTTTATATTCATTGTGTTTTTCCAGACTTCATGTATGAGTGATGAGCAAGGGCACACAAAGTCCTCAGAGGAAGATGAAAAAGCTTTCATAGCAAAAACTTGTTTGAGTTATGCACACTGCTGTTCAGGTTTCTACAGATAAGTAGGAAGAATTTTACAGGCACCATGTGAACTCTTTTCCTGCAGGTTTTATTTTTTCCTGATAAACTAAGACATTTTTATCCCCTAACTCTCTACTCAAATTAAGTTAATGTAAACTGACTGCAGCTTGACTGAAAACCAGAATACAAGTTAAGGATTGTAATGTGTCACATCATAGCTGTTTTAATGTGGAATTGAAACTTAAATTTAAATATCTTTTGGCTTAAAAGGAAAGGTTTAAAACAAAATGGAAGTGACCTTTTGAATTATGCCTGTTTTACTATAGGATCATATGTACTTCTACAGAGAAGTCTGTGGGTCAAAAGTCTGCCCATGTGTTCTGCAGAAATCTTTATATAGAGATAATACATTGAACTTCGAAATGTGTTAGTGGAAGAATAAAAACTTAACAGGATGATAAATGGATTTCACTTAACAGGGATGTGGTGCCCCTGTTCTATCTGTTAAATCTTGACTGTTGTACTAAGTAACATTAAATTATTTCAAATCTATTTAGGCTCTTAAGACCTAAAACAGTTAAGGATATGCTGATTGCTTTAATCAAATCTTATTCCTCCTGAAAATATGTCGGGTGATTATTCAAGCAATAAAAACATTAGTTTATTGCATATGCAGGTCCTGTAATTGAAAAAGTAAAATGACTAAGCACAATGTTCTCAGTAAAGCACCAAAATAAAATACAGCCCAGAAGGGCAAGCAATGCATTTCATTAAAATAAGGTTCAGTAACTGTGAAATTTATCACCCTAAGGGTTTCCTCATTCTGACAAGTGACTAAAGTGTAAAATGCCAAATACCTCTGTACTGACCAGTAACTTGCAATAACTTTAAGATTTTGTTAGTCAAATGCTAGATGTACTTTCCTATTCACAAGCTACAATAAATAAATAGTTTTCTTCCTCAGCTTCCTGTGTTACTGCTGAAGACTCACACCTACACACACAGCACATGCAAATGTCTGTGCCTTTGTGGGCTCTAGGAGATGGGAAACTGTGCTCACATCACAAATGGAGATGAAAGAATGGCAGGGAGCAACCTCAGCTTGTAGAGCCATAAGAAGTAGATCCATCAGTGGGGCAAGGAAGGAGTGAACCTGGTGGTTGTCCTCCCCATAATGGATAAGAGCACTTCTGTTAACCATGCATCTAGTAAATATTCTCTAATTCTGTTACACTTCCCTGATGGAGAGATCACTTCATGTTGTTCTTTCAACAGCTTCTACATTTGAAACCCTCTGTCAAGACTTTGTTTAGAAATAGTCTCATGCCGTTCAGACCTTGTAGTCATGTCTTCTGGTTCCTGTCCTTTTGATTATTTCCTCTCTGTTTTTTCTGCTTGGCTCAGTTTGATGTACAGCATGCTTTGCTCACTGAAGTGTTTGGCTTGAATGTTGTTGTGCTTGATGAGGAGTCATTTGTCATATGAGGTGATCCTCACCTCTAAAAGAACATTAGGACAAAAGTGAGAGTCTCCTTTCAACAGGATGTACTGACTTGGGTTGTGCTTCTCTGCTGGAATCCACAGGTCTTCCAAAAAAATGTGCAATCCTTTCTCTAAACCACTATCAGGAAGCAGTGTTTGAATAAATATTTGTTAGGTTTTTGGTTTTATTTCACACTATGCTTTTGAATCCTTACAGAGAGATCCCTGTAAGAGTGCTCTCAGTACATGGGCTGATAATATTTCTGGACCAACACTAAGAAAGCTCCTGAAATCCTACTTGGGAATACTGGTTTGGAGTATTCCAAACTAGCTACTAGTTTGTAGTAGTAGCTATTCTTCACAGCAAAATTTGTGGAAGCTGTTGTAATGTCCTCTAAGTGTCCCACCCACTTCAGTGATAGTTTCATCAAAGTTTGACAGAGCGTGAATATATTCAGGGATGCATGGCACATCCTACTGCTAATTAATAAGACTTGTGAAATCCTACATTATTGCTAATTTATTAAAACCTCCAGGTATTTTTCAGATTTCTCAGGAAGACTTCCTGAGTGCCCAATTCAGGCAATTCTGCTTGTCTGAAATCAATTCTAAAATCTCTTCCTTGAACCAGAGGCCTATGACAAGCTATCCAATATGCCAAAGTACTTACACAAGGCTTTTAGAAATTCTCGGCAAAGTTAATGTCATCAGGATAACTGCCAGTTGCTCAAAGCCTCATTCACTTCTTATTTTTTGTTTGCTTGCTGTATATTTCATGCAGGTGTAGCACTTCAAATACTTAGGACTATATCACTATATGAAGGTAACAACTTCTTGTCTGCTTTTCAAGGACTTGGGGTGGTAAAGTTGAATGGCAAGTCTATTAATTTCAACAAACTTACTTAAAAGCACCTTGCAGACAATGAGACAGCAAAATAATTCAGGAATGAATGTCATATCCCTTACCAGCTTTACATGTGATAAATGGATTTAGCTGGTTGTGATGTTAGAGAAAGTTAACACTTAGAGATTCCTATCTTGATTGGAACTAGGGTGGAAGCCCAGCCGCTATCTTGTACCAGAATAAGCTGATAAGATAAAGTATTCAGTTAAAAGTTAAGCAGTTGTTTAAAGAAATAGTCTGAAGATGTAAAACTCTTTGAAACTTTGAAATTAGGTAATATGTGCAGTATTCATTCAAGCACCTGACTTTAGTTTTATAACTTTAACTCATTCCCTGGTAGGCATGACAGCTGTTCTCCTGGTCTCCTCCATTTCTTCCCATAGATGCCAGCCTTTGATTTCTTCTGCAGCACAGAAAGAGAACATCCCTTTGAAATTTATCTAGTCAGAAACACCAAACAGCTTCGGCCAAGTGTATGTGTGCTCCCATCATCCTTTGTCTGACCTCTGCCATTAGTGATAATCCTTGCTTGGGATGCTGATGTGGGCAATTGCCATCTCCTGGAAGATAAGCATCAAGACAGTTTTGAAAATGGATAAATTTAATATGTTATTGCAAGTAGAATCTTGCAATAATAAGTTGCAAGTTGATTAGGAGTTGACAGATCTGGAAATGTGGCATCTGGAATACTGTGAGGTCAGGCTCAGCTTCCCAGAGGAGCAGTGAGAAGACTGCATCCATTATACTTTTAGGATCAGAGAACAGAAAGCTCTGAGAGCTTATAGAGCTGAATCCCTGTCTTGTGGTGTGCCTGTTCCCAACAGCTGCTGCTGAACCATAAGGATGATTAAACGACAGAAAAGAGTACAGACTGAAACTCTTGTTCTTCTGCCATCTGAGCAGAGCGGCAGAGATGAATCCAGGCAGAATGTGAGTGGAGCAAGATGAGGAAAAGTCAGTGATGGAACCAAAAACTTTAAGCACTATAATAAAGGTGCGTAGATGACAGATTATGAATGAGAGCTATTTTACTTAACTCCCTTCATGAGCCCACGCTCTTGCTAGATGCCATTACTCAAGCTTAGAGAATGCTCCTGTCAGCCTGTTGAGATGCATAAGCAGGTAGCCTCAGAGCACTGAAGGCAGCATTCACTGATCAGCTCACAGCTTGGTGAGTTCTTCCTCTGTTCTGTAAATAGGCCTACAGTCCCTGAGCTGAGAGGTGCTTTAATGTTAGCTGCCTGTTAGACTAATTCTAAAGATTTATCTGAGCAAGATGTTGCTGTTCCTGTTTATCCTTCAAATCAGCACCCACCCTCCAAGCTGTAGTAGGTGTGCCTTTTAAAATTATTAGGAGATACTCAATCCTGAATTGAAGCTGTAGCTGTTATTTGCACCTACTCAGTCTGTGGAGTCCCTTTTATATTCCTTCCTCTGAAGATAGCTTACACAAGCTGCACGAGTATTTTGGTGTCTCTTTAAACAATAAAGGCACAAAGCCAAATTTATCTTGTTGGGTGTTCAGGTTACTACTTCTTTCTCTGGATTTCCCCCTTGGCTTGAGATTCCAGGATCTATCCAGGGTAATAGAATAAGCAAAAGAGATTGCTTGTTCTCTGAGTGCACTTTGCAGAGAGGATCCCATCCCTTTCTGAGCATATTAGATGTCTAGTAGAATAACCTGCCAGCTCAGCTGTTACACTTCAGTATCAAACTACTTTGTGCACTTCGGTTCTGGTGTTTCCTTCTTTGTTTTGCTCTTCACATATGCTGCTTTCAGTGCCTGCACACATTAAAGCAGCTCTGCCTACTTAGAGAAATACCTGTGATATTATCTGACCACAAATTCATTCTGCTTCTGAGAATGATCTGGAAAGGCACTCCAGCTGGTGTGCAATTAGCCTTGCATAAAGAAACAACCATTAGATTAGCTTTGTTTTCTAAACAATCAAGCTTGTATAGGCTGCACCTCTCACTGCCCTGTATCTATAGAATGACTCAAGTGCAATCACTTTGAATCTTACAGCTAAATTAACATTGGCTATGACTTGTTGATTTTAAATACCTTTTTAATGCAGAGAAACTCTCCCCTTCCTAGAAGCCTCCTGCCTAGTCCTGTAGACACTATTGCAACAGTGTTTTTGTTCTTATGGATATTCAAGAAAAGCTGCTTTAGCATGTGAAAGATTAATTCATTAATTCACTGAAGGTGTTTAGATAATCCATCTGTGTTATCTGATAGTAACCTCCAACAAAATGCTTTTGGGAGGCTAGATGCCTTTCAAACAGCATTTGCTTGTTGTTTTGGGTGGGTTGGTTTTGGTTTTGTTTGGCAGGATGTGGGAATGATAGCTCACAGGGGCAACCAATGTCCAAGGTATTTAAACGTACATTAGCATCTCTACTTTACAACCTGCTTGTGGTAGGCCCAGCTGCCTTGTAACAAATAATTTTAGTGCAGCAGCTGAAACCATTGATTCCTCTTAACCACTCTGCCTTGGAAACTTGTCTCTGAGGGGACTTAGTCCAAGACCCATGATCTGGAGGAAATGAGGATTCCTAGAGTTTCATGGATGAGATCTGCCACCATCTCACAGTGCAGCCCTGTCCCTTGGGTTATATGTTGAGTTTCCCTTGGAGGATGGCAGCTGAGTGTTTTGCAGGAAGCATGCAGGAAAAGTTGTTGGGACTGACAGGGCATGACTGAATTGTCTGACTGTGGCAGGGCTAAACCTAGACTGGGAGTTGGGTTTGCTTTCAAATATTTTCACTTGCAAGGACTTCTATAGCAATTGCACTGATGTGACAGCAGGGTACAAGCACTTCTCTGGTGCAGAAATGCTGCAGGTCTCACCCCAGAGTGGTCCAGATGTCTGCTGTTGAAGTGGCATGGAGCCTGGAGCTTGTGCATCCTCTACGAGGAGAACAGCTGACAGTCATTCCCAAATTAGGTAAAAATGCCAAATTCTGGCAAGCCTTTGCCAAGTATTTAATAGTTCTCCAGAGTCATAAATGAAAGAGGCTTGTGTCTTCTAAATATTGCCCTGCTAGCTGGTCTTCATGTATCAAGTCCAACTGCCAAGCACTTGTAACCTCTTATTATTTTAGTGTACATGTCAGTAAATTTCTTATCCTGACAGTTCTAACAGGGTTAGAGCTTGGCAAAACACATTCTAAAATAGCATTTGTTCATCATCCAAAATCAAAATGTCCTGATCAAGCTGCTCTTAAATGTGCCCATCAGCTTTCTATGAGGCTGCTTACAAACCAGCTATCTAAAGCATGCTATTTGCAGTAAAATGGATGGTTTGTAGCTTAGCCAAAATATAGTCTGTTTATTACCTGTATTTCTGTCTCCTATAAGGTGTAACTTTTATGTGGTGTGGGCTCCCAAACTTGTTAAAAAGTAGGTTGTGGAAGTTCTTACTCTATTGATCCTAAATGCTGTAAATAAGGTCTGAAATCAGTGTGGTGATGCAACCCTTTTAAGTGCTGATTTATCCATATTATTGACCAAACAGTAATTCTCTGATTTTAAGGTTTAATAGTTATTGGGGTTAAGAGGAGATTCTTAATTTTGTCCTGTTTTGTAATTATACACCTTACTTTAAATATAAAGGCTGTGCATCATTGCTAGGTCAGTTCAAATGTTTATTTAAATAATTGAGAAACTAAATCAAATAGCTCTACTTCATGGCAGTGTACATAAACACGTCTGTCACATTGGTATTTGGGACAGCCTCAAAAACTGGAGCAGGGATCTGCTCAAGTGCTCCAGCAATACTTTTTATGGAGTGTGCTTTCTCAACGTTTGTTTGTAATTATTTGTGCTGCTAAAGGGAGGCGCTGGAGATGTTTACCGAAGTTGCTGCACCCTAAACCTTCAGTTTCTTCCATTAGCACCACCTCACACATCGCATGTGTGGGGCCAGAGGGGTGGAAAATAGCTCTTTTACCACACCCTTTGCAGCAGGTTTAGGAGGAGGTGATATTATTTTGGTGCCAGGAAGTAAAGTAAGAAATAAATGTTATCTCTAAACACCTTTTATTCCTTTATTTCAGTACTAAAGTGATGAGCTCAATTTAATACTTCATCAGGGGCTGTTAGAGTATTTTCCTTGGCTCAGATGGAGGGAAGCTCGGCAAAGCTTACGTGGGGAAGGGAAGGAATCTCTCTCCCTTGTGCTGACAGGAAACAATTTCCAACAATCATTATGAGTCGGTGTGGGCTCAAGCTGCAGGTTAGGCTGTAAATGCTGATTTCTTTACCAAGCAATCATTGTGATGAGGTTCCCCTTTGATCTGTGAGTCCACTCAAACAAGGCAAAATGAGAGCACTTAGTGCAAGATGATATAACCAGTTACCTATACTTGTTTACAAACCCTTTGGAGAATCTGACATGTGAGAAGCCCTCTTCTGAGATGTTTTGGTTTTTCTCTGAGAGTAATTCTTTCCTCAGAGTTAGTAAAATCCGGTCAAAACCTGACTTCTACGTCTTTGTTGGAGGCTGAACAAAATTCTAGGGATGTTTTCAAAAGCTTCCTTTAACAGAGTTTTCTGAGATTAAATGATGGTAATGTGGTTAGGGACTGGTAATTGAAGATAATTCCAATGAATTAGACTTTGCAGACATTAATGATATGCTAGAGGAAGAAAGCTTATGAAGATCTATGCCGTGTTCTTTTTTTGTCTTGATCTATTGAATAGCTTCTGTAATTGTCTAATACATATTCTGTCAGTATTTGGGTTTCTTAAGTATTTGCAGCCTGAATAAACCATCTTGTGAATTTTCAGGCAGGGAATATGATTAGTTTAAATGCCAGTATGTGAAAATAATGTGCTTTTCACAGTAGCATCTGCAAGGGATGTCTAACTTTGCCGATACCGACTAAGTAATCAGTCCTGGCTTGACTATTTTTATGGACGAATATTCATGCAAAACTCTAGTCTTAACATATTATAGAAAGTATTTCTTATTCTGGAGAATCAGCAAAGGTTGCTCTGGTGTATTCCATTTTCTCCACTGCAGTCGGGAGGACAGCCTTGTTGAAAGAACTTGCAAAAAAAAAGAATTGCTACTGGCACAATGTCCTGATAGGATTATTCTTGCACCACCAGTCCTGCTGGGTTAGACATTGCCCCTCCTTGAGCAGGAAGGTGGGATTGGTGCAGTTAATCCACTTGGTTATGTATTAAGATGTTTGCTGATGATAGCCTTAATTTTGTTTTCCTCTGTTGTTCTACTTCATAGAGACAGAGGGAACAAATCTGTTTAATTGTGATGGGAGATAACATTTGGGGTCAATATGGTTTAAAAACTTGAGGATCTTTTAATAGGATACTCCAAGCTGGACCATAGCTTTAGCTCAGGCCAGACTGGAGTTTGTGCCTATCTGTGTTTTCTTAGTGGCTTGCAGCAGTGTCAGCCCATAATAGCATGTTTGCACAGTGGCCTGAATGATCTCTGTCCCCATGAGGTTTTGAGTTTTGTGCTTTTGTGGTGACTTGGTTGTTAGCTTTTGGTTTTGAAAGCTGTTAGTACTTGCTGTCTTGCCCTTTACATAATTTTAAGTGTAGAACCTGCTAATTGGAGATGCAGACATCACAAATCAGGCATGCCTATGTCTTTGCTGTGCTGGCTTCCTAGTTCCTGTTTTCTTCCCAGCATCTCTGGTCTCAGCTGTTACGTTTCCCATTAGCTCTGAGGGCTTCTCTACTGCTATTTATGCACGTACTTCCTTAGCTGCTTACTTGTTTCATGTATCTGTTTTAATAAACATGAAGGTAATGTGAGTATATATGACTTTTTTGCCTATCAGTAAATCAAAATACAAGTTAAATCAGATAATGCCACCTCTCCAGTTTAACAAAATGAAGTATTTCCTACTAAAAACAGCAGCAGCCGTGATTTAACAATGTAATCTGATCTAATATTAGTAACAGGCTGTGCCTTTAGGGAGCAGTATAATATCCAATTCACTGAATTAAAGTCTGTCTCACATTAAGTTCTGGATCCCTCTTAAAAAGATGGCTTCCCAGAATTGTTTCAGTAATTGCATAAATACCCATGATTTCCTACATCTTTTTCCTAGTAATGAATGGAGAAATTATGTTGGCCCCCAAAATACAAATAATGATGAAATAGTGCTGTCTTACAAAGCTGTTCTCCCTGGTGTCACAAGCACGTTCACCTTTCCACCTTATCTCTTGAGCTTTCTGTTCCTCTTCATGTGTCTGGGCAGGAGAATTCCCATCAGGGGAGTTTGTCATGCCCAGATTGCCATCTGTGACTGCGTCACCCCATCTTCCAGCAGGAGCCAAAATCTTACTCTTGGTCATTTTCCAAGTAAGCTATGAGGGGGTGGAAAGAGGGTCCCAAGAAAGCCAAGGAGGCTCTAGTCACGGCTGTGCTTTATGGAAAGAAGGAAGCAGGAAACCCTATGGAAAATTTAACTTAGGCAGGACTGGAGTTTGTAAGCCTGTATATGTCAGGCTTTAATAACTTCTGGAATTTTGTATACATACCGAGGAAAGGATGCAACAAGTCTTCATTAATCCTTCCAAAATCAAGCTGTTCACACCCTTCCTTTTATGTTTTGGATCGTGGTTTGGATATTTATTTGTTGGGGGAGTAGAGGATGTCAGATGTTCAGTGTTAAGAGAAGAAAAGCTGCCAGCATCATCTGCTTCTCTTAGATGAATTTGTATTTGAAACATCGTGTTTTGGCTTTAACAGCAAGGTTGTAAAAGACATCAACAGACTTACAGTGTGTGAAGAGTCCTGAAGGCAGGCAAAAGTTTGTGTTGGAAGAAGTGGGAGAAATGCTGTTTCTCCGTGTGAGGTGGATTGCTTCATATTGTTCTAATTCACAATGTGCTGCAGAATGACTTACCCCTGCACAGACCTTGCTTCTGTGGCCTAAATTGTGTGGTAGCTTCAAAAGTAGGTCATGATGCAAAAGCACTGTGCTGTTTCCAGTGGATCTTTTCTCTCTCTCTCTTTTTTTTTTTTTTTTTTTTTTTTTTTCCAAATCTCAGGTTTCAAGATGAACATGCTAAGAATCTGACCTGCAGTCAGTATTAGTCATAAGGTTTGGGCACGATATCCTTGTAGAAGAAGCTGGTTTATGCTATTGTGTTTCAATGCCTTTGATTACCTAAATGATGAATTAGATGTTAGGGCATGTCAAATGTGGTTCTTTATTGCACCCAGTTAGCCTTAACCTTTTTCCTTTGGCAGGGTTTTAGTGATTCACAACAATGTCTGGTGTAACATAAGACTGTTTTAAAGTGAGATGTTGATTTTCAGGATCTGGAGGTAACATAGCTCATATATGGAAATGTTGTTAAGTAATATATGATACAACTGATTTTTAAAAAAATTATTCCTGAGCAAGTGTAGTCTTCCCCTTCTGATAGGGTTAATACAATTCTCTTTTTAGAAAGTAGTAGCTACAAAGCTTTCAATGTTTGCATTTAGCTGTCAGAAGTCTTAATGGGAATAGAAACAACTGCCTGCCTATAATTGCTGCCCTTTTGAACCAAAGGCCTTATGACTCACCTATACAGAAAGTCACAGAGTTTGTCTGCACCTTTATGATGGAACAACTTCATCAGATCACAGAAGGATACAGGCCTTCCTCTGAACTTTGAGTAGGTTCATTGAGCACATTTATCCTGCTGGGCCAAAACTTCCAGGTATGTGTTCTAGATGCTTTTCTTCCTAGTGCAGTGACTGAACACTTGAGTATTGACATGGGCCAAAAAAACATCCCTTGTCACCCGTTCTGTTTCTATAAACAGCAGCTAATAGCAACAGAGCCACAAAGCTGCCAGGGAGAAAATAACTGCCTGTTGACCAAGCAAGTGGTGTTCTGCCTTGCATCTGGCAAGGAGAATACAAGAGTGCTCTCCCAGCATGCCTGAGGTTCCTTCTGCCTTCTGCACAGCAGGTGTCTGGAGCTGGGCAGATGAGTTTGCTTTTTCACCCTGTAGCTGCAGGGACTCACCAACACCTCCTTTCTTCTGTGAGCTGCAATTTCACTTTGGCTTTGGGTATTGCTGCCCAAACAGTCACTTCCAGCTGCTCCTGTGCCTCTCTGTTATGTTGGTATGGATCCCTGCAGCCAACAGGGTTTTATAAAGGATTTCTTTAGCTGCTTGGACATGTTTTTGTCATTTTGTCATTTTGTCATTTTCAGCCTGGATCAGTTATAGTGTCTGGTTTGCTGCTGTGCTGCTCGTGTGGCTGCACAGGAAGCAGTGGGAGTAAGGAACAAGGGGCAAAGGAAAGGAAGAACAGAATGGTGCTCTTAGAGGAAGTTCTTGTTTATACCAGCTTAAAGAATGAGAAACCTAGAGTGTAAGCAGTGGAATAAGCTGGTAATGTATTTTATGTGAGATTTCTTTATAAAATCAGTTGCTTGATCTTACAGAGTAGGTTTTAGTGTATTTTGAGAATGGACAAGGCTTTGTAAGGTGGTGCAGCCACTTTGCAGAGGGCAAAGGTCAGCCTTGCCTTTAAGAGCTGCTCTTTTACAGGAGTATTCTCCTTGTCTGTTGGTGTGGTAGAGCACAGAGCATTTGAACTCAAAACACCAGCAATTATGCTTGGACAAAAGCCATTTTACTCTCAAAAAGGCACAAGCCCAAACGATGTGTCCTTTCACAAGCCAGTCAGATGCCAATGCAGAACCCATTGCCCACTTTGCATTGAATTGTAGAAAGAATAATAAGTTATGTTTGTCTGCAACATGGTGGTAGAAGTGCTCAGCCAAACACTTATTCAGCCTGAAGAAAAGACAGATAAACTCAGAATGTCTTTCTTGCTAATGCTAATATTAAAGCTAAACTTAAATCAATCTAGATAACTCTTCAAGATATGGCCAGATTACTTGAAAACCTGAGCATAAACCAACTTGGCAGAGAAGTATTTGGCAAATAAATGGAATGACTGGGCACTTACAGGCTTGTCAATCTGACATGATTCACAGGTGAAATAGTGTGGTTGCTAGCATGGATGTCTGTGGGATGCACTCATTGAAGCATTGGAGGAGGATAAGTTGTAAGGCTCTGGGAGGAACAAAAATCCTCACCTATTCGACTGGCAGTTTGTGCAGTCTTACGCTTTTTTTCCAAGTAAACATTTGAATATTTAATGAAGAAGTACACATACTTGGATTATTTTTGTTGTTGTTGTTTGGGGCTATATAATGTGTTGAGCAGAATGGATCACTGATAGGTCCTAATGTGACAATGACAACTGTGACCAGAATTATTAAAGTCTATTTAAATTCTGTAATGACTGATAAATTGATTCTTAGCTATTTTCCCTTATGAAGGTAGTGATAAATGAAAAGTCATTGTATGCAATGACGGTTCAAGGTGTCACTTCATCCTTCCTTTCCTTATCAAGAAGGTAAAATTCTTTTAAACCATAGAATCTTTGAGTTAGAGTATTTCCAACATCATTAAAAAATAATTCCTGTGAGCAAAACTGAATGCAGATCCTCATTATTTGAGACAGCTTTGGTCAGTCTGTATCCTTGCATGTAAAAGAGATTCATGATAATGGAAGAGCCAGATCTTGAAGACAGAAGATAACTACATGAATGACTGGAAGTTAATGCAATAAACTTCAAAGAAGAGGATGAGATAAGGGGTAGTTTCTCTGTTCAATCATCTCCTTTTTTCCATAGATATTCAGTAGTGTTGGACAGCAGTGTTTCCATTGTCTTCAGTTTGCTCATTCCAGTTTTTCATAGGCTGTGCTTATTTTTCTCACTGTCTTGGGTTTTTTTAATTAGTGCGTACCACCTCATCTGAGATTATTTCTTACACCAGTAAATGCCTGAGGGACTGCCCAATGACTTTATAGGAGGAAAACCTCCCAAAAGATTTGAAATCTTCTCATGGTATCCAGTTGGACCATTTAACAATTTTCTACTTGCCAGCTTTATTACAGCTAAAAAAAAAAATACATTTGTGCCTACCTGAAATGTGCTGTGTACTCCACAACTTACAGTCATATGCTTTGGCACCGGTTCAGAAATTCTAGTTACTTGTCAAACAGTGCATTCCAATTCCTTGGAATTGGAAACCTGCATCCAAAATTGTTCAGTCTTAAATGATTTGGGCAGGATCACTGTTAACCTCATTTTATTTTGGTATTGATGGGTGTGCTCCCAGTCTGCTGGCCTCCAGATGGTGGCATCACAAATGCAGGAACACTGCTTGTCAAACCCCCAAGTCCTGAACTTAAAAACACACTGAGATGTGTGAAAGAAGTCATTTGCCCTAGGCGTCATGTTGGATAATTATGTAGCACGGGCTCTTTGTGCATCCTAAGCATCACAGTGCTCCCTAGGGAAAAGAAAACCATAGAATTTTGTGGACTACAGAAATGACCTGTATAACACTTCCTCTTCTTTGGCAAACCCTGAGGAAAGGCAGTTATTTTCCTTTGGTTCTTTGATGGTTCACAGGCTCTGTCTGTGAAGAGTACCTATTTGAGGCACAGGATTATTGACTTGTCTAGTCTGTAACATGTTTTGTGTTCGACAGTCATATTATGCCTTAGTGGAAGGTAGGTAGTAAAAGTATAACAAAGATATGATTGCAAGCAATTTGAGAAGCTTTATAAAATTTTGCTTACATATTAGGTTTTGGACTATATTGCTCATCTGTTTTGTTGTAATATTAACTATTGCTTTATATGTTTTTGTCATTGCTAAAATATGGCCAAAGGTCAGAGTAAAATATGTGCAGTTAAGCTGACAAAGAGACAGTTTCACAGTTCCCTCCTCCAATAAACACTCAGCAAGATCAGAAATATTTCTGTATCTAAAGTTCTCTTCACACCCAACCTATGTACAATGCCCAACAGGAATCTCTTCCATTAATCAAATTCTTCATTCTACTGCTTTATTTGTTGTTAGTTATGAAAATGCCCTCGAAAACTAGCCATGGAAAACATGCTGGATGCAGACATCAGAGAATTCTGCATTGGTATTTTAATCCAGCTTCTCTTCAGGTGCCATTTACTTTGGAGTTCTTTGCTGCATAAAAGCCTCTGTTATATTTTTTCCACCAGGTAAATTAATTTGTCTCCCTCTTTGAGAAGAAAGAATGCCAATATTCAATCTTGCCAAATTCTAAATGAACTTGGACAAAAAGAAGCAGAATATATATCAGTCTAAAATGGACATGAACAAAACTGAGCAGGGCTTAGGGAAGAACTGAAGACCTTTCTGAGAGGCTCTTGTTATTCTCTGGCTCTTGTGTTAGACGTGCACTTGGAGTCAGATGAAAGTGCTGCAGGAAGTCTAGCATTATGCTTACCACAAAATTGACATAATGGAACAGTAATTCTCTGTTCTTTTAGATAAAACCTGTCCATTGTGCCTCTTCCTATTGCACTTGAACACTGTAACTGCTTTTTCTGGCATGTTTAAAATATGCTGTTCTTATCCGTGTCAATTACGGCTTCAAAGTCTACTTCCATCTACCACCCATTATTCCTGGCTCTTAAATTATCTGATCACTCCCCATCATCTTCCACTTCAGAAATAACTTTTTCAGTCATCCCTTAAGAGTCTTGCTCAAATGGGCTAAATTTCAGATATCTGCTTTTGTCCTGCCTCTTTATCCTTTCCCAGGACAAATGCTCCTGGCTTGGTGTCATCCTCCTTGCCATGTGCAGGCGGCCCCAGTGCATCACAGAGTATTCTGGAGTGATGAACTGCCTTCCTCAGTGCCTCACCCTGGAACTGCATATGGAAGGAGGTGTTTAGGGAAAGACAGTTAAATCCTTCACAGGAGGGGAAATCAGGCATGAGAAAACAGTAGAGACTTTAAACCAGATTGTTCAGGAGAGTAATCCGTGACCCTTAGTCTGTAATGCAATATACATGTTCTGCTCAGTTTTGGATAATAAGAGCTAACATGTATACTTTCAAATTCTACTGAATGTCGTGATGCCTGAGACTGCCAGCAGTTAAACATTTTATGACTAGTCTGTAATTAAAGTAATTGCCCCTACTCCAGAACATGTATTTTGTAGGCTTTACTCACTCAGAACTTGTGTTATGTAAGGTGGATGGGGTTTTTAATTACACAGAGTATTTCACATTTATTATAAACTACTTACATCTTAATATCTGTTAATTCTGAGTGGGTAGAGAAATTCTTTCCAAGTCCTTTTTGTTCTGAGCTATTTAATGCTTATAGATAAAACATTAAAACTTGGTTTAAACTACGAGTAAGTTATTTTAACTTTCTTGTGGAATTTAAAGGTTTGTCCAGTTCAAATAAAATTTTAGTATTAGTTTGTTGTTGAGGTGATCAAATGTGAGAATTCCAGTTATCTTGGGGAGTCTGGAAGAAGAAAAGATGTGTACCAAAAAAGATGCTTTTGAATGGAAGAATAAAATATGTGCAATAAACAACTCTCTTGCGTCAGCAGGAGGGAGTGCTCAAGATGGTGTTCTCAGGATGCACATTTAGTAGAACAGTGTCTCAGGTCCCACTGAAACAGAGCTGCTCTTGTGATGTGCTTTAAACGCCAAACATGGCATCTGTTTCTTAAGGCTCAGTTTTAGGCTCACCACTTAATGATCTGGTGTGTGCTCAAGCCCACAAAAAGTTTTTATTGCCACAGCTGAAGAGAAGGGAATTGCAGTGTAGGGACTTCTGCTGAGGCCAGCTTTGCTGCCAGAGCCAGCATTTCATGGAACCATATCCCTGAGGGATTTTGTCCTGGGGTCGCAGCTCAGTCACTCTGTGTGCAGAGATGTAAACATGCATCCTTCTAAAACCAACTTTATGTAATCTGACTTTTTATGAGATATTTTTGTTTTCTTCTCCTAAGTGCTTAAACACATTTTGATTGGCATGGTGCAGTATTTGTACATCTGCTCAGATTTTGTCTATGGCACAAAGGAGGGGAAGGTACAGAAGAAGATTATTTTACCTGATTAGAATATATTTTAATAATTTTAATGTGGAAGATTCTGTGCCATTCTGCTTTCACTAATTTCAGCAGTCTAACAGGGTGTAGGAGTAAGATGATCTGGTCTTGTGTGCAGAAAGAAGATGAATTCACATGCTGTGTATATCTTCATTTAAGTTTAAATATTTAAATATCAATCCTTAGTTATATTCATTATGGCTTATTTTGCTTATGCTTCCTTGAGAAATATCTTCAGTATAAAATGGTGTGATAAATTGTGAAAATTGAACTGCAAAAGTTACTTGCTACTTCCAAAAGTCTAAATGGAGATGTGTGTGTGACCATGGTAATTGATGAGTCATCTTCCTGGCATAGAACTGGAATATCCTATGCTGTTTCTGAAATGCAACCTGCTTTAAATTTCCCAGAATTTTAATCTTGTGCTCGGTGTTCTGAGGATCTTGGACAAGTACCCTGACATTCTTCTGTGGCTTTGTGTAGGACCACAAACCAGAGGAACTGGAGTACAGTAAAGCATCATTTAAATACAAGGCACAACTGCTTTTCAATGGAAAGTGCAGAGGTAGGAGGGAATGTGGAATAAAGGACCCTACTCTAGGCAAGGACAATGGAAAAGCATGAAGCAGGAAATAGGTTATATGGTTAAGGGGGGGGACACAATATCCTGAAAAAGCCTATTGAAATTTTTAAATGCTTGCTTTTTGTTGCAGATTAATCAGCCACTCGATGGGGATTAACAGTGGAGCACCTCTTTGTGTCGCCTTTCCACCTCTGTGTAGCACGAATAACAACTTCAGCACTTCTTCAATAATAATTATGAAACTGGTATTAACTGAATGGCAATTATGGATTTTTAACTCTAACTCACAGTAAACCAGCAAGCCATATGTTGAAATTCTTACCAAATAGCTTTTCATTCTTAATGTCTCGTATCTATACAAGAAGTTGCAAGATACCTGTTTGTACAAGAGGAATATAAGCATTACTTGCCCAAGGAACAGAAGCTGAAAGAGAAGACACCCTAACTTGTTCGTGGAGTTATGGTAGTATTATTTATATAGATATAACAAATATATATATTTTTTATGGTAATGAAAATGGCTCCTCAGAATGCTGACTCGGAATCTATGCAAGTTCAAGATCTACCTGTGGCACAGCTTCAGAAACCAGAAAACAAGGAGAATGAAAGTAGGGAGGAGACCATTAGTGAAGGATCCATAGACCGGATACCGATACGCCTGTGGGTGATGCACGGTGCAGTAATGTTTGGCAGGGAATTTTGTTATGCCATGGAGACAGCTTTGGTAACACCTGTATTGTTACAAATTGGTAAGTAATTCTCATTTCTGTAAGTCAAAGCTTTCTATATATTTTTTGCATTGATTGAAGCCAGGCAAAGAGGGAAGATGCATCTGCCAACTAAAGGTACACAAGGTAAAAAGGATTTTGGTTGTTTTCCTTAGTGCCTGTAGCAGATTCAACTGTGTGATCATGTTTAAATGGGAAGGATTTCTACATGCATTCATCTTCTGTCTAATATTGCTTCCCTCTGTAAAAAATGTAACCTGATTTTAATTCTAAAATTCTCTACTACAAGGTAAGTGTCCTAGAAACTAGAAACAATATTAGGCTATAAAGGATTGCAGTGAAACATTTTTTTAATTTACAGAGAAATGCTTCGGGTTTACTTTACAATATCTAAACAGATAAATTGTTTTTTCCAGTGGACTACTGCATTTATTTCTAACCACTAGAGAGTCTTTTCTTGTGTGATTAATGTGCAGTTTACAGTATGTGAATACATATGAATAAAGTATGATGTCAATAGCCTTAGATGATAATGGGGGGAGTGGTGTGGTTTAGAATAGGGGTAGTCAGTGTTAAATTTCATGGTGAGTATTGTCATTAGGTTTCAAATAAACTGTTTACATAATTAAGAGTATCTGATATTGCCTTTATCAAATACAGAAACTTGTCAATCATATATCAGAAAATATTACACGACATGGAATGGAAATGCCAGACTGAGTGGGGAGTAAACCAACCATGTGTGTGCACTGTATAATTGTCTATATATTTGTATATGATATGTTTGCTTTGGCTTACCTGTGCAGGTGTGCCTTACAGCTTGCTCAGCTGTGGCCAAACAGAAGCACTCAACCAATAATAATGTTCAATGAATACTGTTTACAACATTGTTTAAAAATTTCCAGGTTAGCATCTTGAATGAAACACATTGGGGGGGTTGTTTGTTTGACATGAGAAAAAGGCATTTTGGATTGAACTTGTGAGCATGTGATGTACAAGTACTTTCATGCAGTCTTGCTGCAGTTAAAAATGTGTTTTCATGTGAAATTGCTAGTTGGTTTATTTTGAGTGAATGGAGTGAATAATCAGTGCAGTTATTTCCATGGGAGATGCTGATGAGTTAAGCCTCTATGTTTTCCTGAAAACTTTAATTTTCAGAGCTCATCAGATGGTCTCCTTGGATCTATTGTTTGCATAGTTAAAACAGATTCTAAAAAGGTCCAAAAAAAGAGCTTTTCTGATCAACCTGACTTGCTAAATAAAATACATGCAGCTTAATCTAGGAATGTTTCTAACATTTGTAAATTGTTCTGAGGTTTTGCCTTTTGGGTAAGTTGAGATTTAGAGACTTCAGTCCCTTCTACTGGCAGCATTGATTCAATAACTTTCTACCATAAACTCAAAAACTTGCATCCTGCTTTGCATGGAGAAGATCCCTGGTTTTGGAGTGACCTGTACGTTTTTGTTTGCTTTGTTTGTGCTAGCATTTGGATGATTAAAATGTATGGCTGGCTAAGCTGACTTTACCTTACTACAGGGTAAGGTCAGACAGCATAAATAAACCATCCTCGTAATTACTGACCCGTTTTCCAGTTTACATTTCTTTTGTGAGCTTTTCTAGCTGTTTCCTCCAGATAATTGAGAAATATCTCTTCCCTTCCTTCCCTAACTCCAG
This sequence comes from Lonchura striata, assembly GCF_050655825.1. NCBI lineage: Eukaryota > Metazoa > Chordata > Aves > Passeriformes > Estrildidae > Lonchura > Lonchura striata. The sequence goes on along the minus strand of NC_140704.1, from coordinate 152,927,553 downwards.
TGATCAAAATAACATTGGGATTTGGGGGAATGGAGGAAGAGGGTTCCCACATCTAGAAAAGTTGCACATTGACAAAGTGATGTAAGGGTCTGTGGGGATGTAGCAATGATGTTCCAAGGCACAGAGATAAGAAATTGAGGTAGCAGTTACAAATGTCAGTGCTTTGGGAACTAATTGAAAGCTTTCTGCTTGGCTCCTGTGCCCTCAGCAGGGCTAAAAACAATGTTGGATTCACTAAAGGGTTAAGTTATTCACGGGTGACTTATCTGGCCTCTTTGTTAATTACCTCTTACATGTTTCTGTTTACCTTTATCAACCTCAACATCTGTCTGCCTCAGCGTGAACTATATTTATTCCTCACTGGAGGGGGTTGCAATATAGCAGTCGAACTGATGTAATACTCCCTTTGCTTCTTGTTTTGGTAAAAGCAAAGATCAGTTTCTGTGAGATTAAATTGGCTCGGGAAACTATATTTGAGGATTGGCACCTGGGGAAGTGGGGAGACTCAACCAATTTTGCTTATAATACACTGAAGAGCAAGAAGCCTTTTGGGTATCTAGAAAAAGATGACTCTTTACAGAGTGTGTTGAATATTAACAATTAAACTTTACAGTGTGTGCTTGTGCTTTTCTGTACCTGGGAAAACTTTGATCACTGAAATAATCTGGGATTCTTGTCAGATACTACCATGAAAACCTTAGGCACATTAGTATGGTGTTACACACTTTCTGCTTGCAAGTATTTGACTTTGCATTTGAGTACCCTGGATCAGAGGTGTAGTTATGATTTGACAGATGACCAACCTACCCTACTTGTTCTGTAACCCATGAGATTTTATCAGCTGAAGGAGATGGTCACTTGGATGGTCTCTTTCCAGTTCAGCAGTGGTTGAACTCATTGTGTTTAAGTTTCCTGAAGTTCTGAAATCTTAACAAGAGAACTTGAAAGCATCAGTGAAAGCTGCTTGACTCAATGCATTCTGTGAATTGGAAAGCTGCTGGAGCACCCAAGTTACTTCACCCCTACTGAAAGAAGCTCTAATTTCTAACTTTAATAATTGTCTTTATTGCTATAATTGATGTCACATTGCTGTGTCAGAAATGCAGCTACGAATCTATAACAGTCTTGTAGTCATAACTGGGCTTCAGTAACCTAGCAACAAGTACAAGCCAAATATATATTACATGTTTTTTTAATTACAGCTCGCTCTTTGATTTCTTAGTATCTGTGCCCTAAGAATCAAAATGAAGCAGTGAACTTGTTGAGAATTCAAACAATGTAAAAGAGTGCCAAAAACAAGAATTCCAGTTGGAGTCCAGATGAAATTGTATTAGTTGACACTTTCAGAAGTTATTACCTCTAAAAATCTCCATTAACCTTTTTGGGACCTGTTCAATAAGCAGTTTCTCCCAGCCAGTGTTAAATTTTACTAGAAAATAAACTTTCAGCACCTTCAGAACTTAAGTTTTACCTGTTAATGAGTACAGTGATTTTGAGAAACTGAGTGATTCATGTTATTCTTGACTATTGAGACTGCTGTTTGCTTCCCCTGCACAGAAACTACAAATTCCATAGGAGCAGGATGAGGCCTTTGCCTTCTGAAACATCTGGTACTTAATGCTTCTTATCTGTGAGAGAGAATTAAAATCCCTGCTATTGTTTATAAATGACAGTGTATTTTCTTCCATCATTAAACTTGGCTTCTAAGGATTAAGTCTCTAAAATCATCCCAGTTCATAAGTTCATGGAAGATTCGGATACATGTTAAAATTATTTTGCATGGGATTTTGCTTGAATAAAAGTAAAGGGAGGAGAAACCAAAGATTGGTGTGATGTAAACTTGGAGAAACTGCTTTTTAAAGAAACTTGTTCAGTGAAATGGCAATATGTTACTTATGTTAATAACACTTTAAACCATTAATAAATACATAAGTTGGTAATTTCAGATTATTTCTACTTTAATTCAAACAAAATTTTGGTTTTAATACAAGATGTAAATCCATTTTAGTTCTTATGAAATGTGGGATCCATTTACCTGTTTCATTAGGACTATGGAAGAAAAAAAATATCTGTATTTTGTGGCTTCGGGTAGCTGCTGCTTTCAGCATGAAAAACTCACTGCTTGACTAATGAGTAGTGCTAGCTGTAAACATGAATTTCACATTTTATGTTTAATATGGCAAAAGCTTTGTGAAACCTTTACTGTTGCTTCAAAGGCTCTATCAATGCTATTGAGTTTTTTATGAATAGTTAATAGACACAGAAGTGACTGTCAGCACCAGAGCTGTTCCTCATTCCCCTGCATAAATTAAATATATTGCACTGGTGCTCTTTAAAAGTATTTATGTACATTTACATAGTTTCATAAAGATACATAAGGAAAATGAGTTTACATGTGCTGCTTACATTTATAATGTCTCTTAAATTTAGAGATGTTTGTCTGGTATGCTGCAGGAATAGCTGATTTTTTTATGCATTTCATATCTGTGTGCCTCTCTGTGATGGCATAATTTTGTTTTACTGTGAGAATTAATGGGTTCTTGTATTAAACATTGGCTAATCTACCATTAAATACTAATCAGTTAACCCTGAGCATCAGTGTTGTTTCTAGGCAAGAACACTGAGGAATAGAATTTCTGGAAATTTAGTATTTCACTGCTAATTAATAGATTTTATTAAAAAGAAAGGCTGAACTACACAAAGCAGAGCACCATAGATTATTTTTGTTTGGAAAAAACAAAATTATTTCTCTCATTAGATCCTTTCAAATTGGCAAAATGCTGTAGTTGCTCTAGTCTCTTATACATAGGAAAGCTGTTCAGGCGTTTGGGCTGTTATTTTACAGCTAAAGCAGTTACATATAGTATCTCGTTAAAAAAGAAATTGTCTAACATTCAAAATTCATCCAGCCTAAAGCTTAGCAGACTGTGCATAAAGGGTCTTGAAATCTAGTTCATGTGAAATTGCCAGTACGGAAAAAGTGTGTTAAGCAATAATTCAAACTGCTGATTTTGAGAAATCTCTGTGGTAGCTGAGAACTCATTATGCAGAAGAGATTCAATATTCCAGAGTGAACTCTTTCAGTTTGCAGTAGTGACTCTCTCCATTGAAATATAGTGTTGATACCTGCCTGAGAAGAACGGAGATAGAGGGAGATTATGGAGATGTATTTAGAAACCAAGCATGAAATGTTACAGATGAATTGGCTTCTGGGTCTGTTTCTTCAAAGGAATTAAGATATCAATTGCTGACTCAATTTGCGTGGAAGCAGATAGTCTTCCTAAGGCTAAGCCTGAGATCAAAGGAAATCTAAAAACCTGAAAGATCTTGTGGGGAAGAAGGGAGCAAAGGGCTGGATGGGCTGTTAGTCGCTGCCTATAATTTAAATGAAAAAGAGCTGAGTGCTGGAAACCCTCGTGCAGATGGAGGAAGCTCTTCAATACAAAACAGCTCTCAGTCTATTTCAGCTCAGCTCGAGTAGTTGAGTTTATTCCTCATCTCTGCCAGAGGTGACCTTAAGGTTGTATATTTTTAACTGCCTTTCTGCAAAGCTTAATCTTCCATTTCAGCTGTGTCCTACCTTAACTTGTCCTGCCAGGAAGAAACCGAGTTGCTATAACCTGGCCTTTTACTCCCAGAGTTAAATTTCTGTTCAATCCAGGTGCATTCGTGCTCCCAGGCATGGCTGCATTTGATGCTGAGAGTGATTTGCAAGATCTGAATTTCTCTTTGGAAGAATTATTGGCTTGAGAGCTGATCTGTCCCAAGAGAGGGCTGTAACACATACAACCTGAGGGCAAGAATTGAATATACGGTGGATCCAAAAAACCTGGAATAATAAACAATTAAATCCTTTTTTCAGCCTTGTTAGCTTTGATTAGTCTGTAAGATCATATAAAGTTTGTATTTACATCTCATGTGATGGAATGTATAAGACTGCAGATACTGTGCCTGAGGCACATGTTAATTGCTCTATAAAACCTCCCCACCCATCTTTTTTTACTTATTGACTAATTTTATGCCCACTAAGGGGTTGTGTAAGACTAATTTTACTGTACTTCTTTTAAACTAACAACAAGCAGGCTTTCATATCATGTATCACTCTCTTACATAAAATATCTTTTGACCTTGAAGCAATAGCAGCACAGATTTTGAACACAGATAGCCGTAGTGGAATCTTGGGTTAAAGATATATTTAAAAGAAAGATACTGAAAGGAACTGTTAAGATTTTTAATCCTGGGGGTAGTTAAGGAGCATGTGCTTTATTTTCATATGAAGGCAAATGCCATGCAGTTTGGCAGTTGTGCAATAGCTGTTTCTTACAGCATTTTTTATATCAATGTTCTGCTTTTCTTTAAGTAACACTGAATCTGGCATTCAGAGGCCCCACTGATAACACATGGCAGATTTTCAGCTGGGTAATGTGAGGATTCCTGCTGGCTCTAGGGTCCTACAGACTGTGAGTTTGGATGAAAAGCCTTTCTAGGAGAGAAGAGTTAAGTGCAAATGGATTCAGAGGCTTCTCCAATAGCATGAAATATGTTTCCTATTACTGCTTACCAGTAGGTAACTGTTTGTTCCCTGTATTTTTGGTTGAATAAAGCTTGCTGGAGAAGCTACTTCTTAAATAAGGTTCATATTTATTATGGTGCTGTTTTTTCCCATTCCAAATCTTTAACAGAATTCCTTGAGTTTTTAATTGTGTACTGCGAGAATCTTAATGTGGTTTGGGTTTCCCCCCCACCCCCAGCAGAAGGAGTGTTCACAGTAAAAATGTTATGTGAACACTCTTTGAATCCTCAGAAGTTTTCATTTTAAGAGTTTGTGTGGTCTGAGGTTAGAGCAGTGACCAGTATATGACACAAGAAATATGAACAGGTCTGAAAACTGTGGGCTGACACAGGCAGCAAAGTGCAGGGTAAAGCAAACTGTGGAAAAATGCAGGCTGTCAGCAAAGGATGGAGGTTTAAAAGCAATTTTTGATTTCATTGTCACCTCTGTTCTTCAAATAATTTTTTTCTGCAGCAATAGACATTTTAGTCTATGATTTGTCAGAAGAGCTTGAAGCCTCCAAAAATAATCACTCTCTAAGAAAGAAATGTAGATCTCTATCCTTATGTAGCTGCTTCTTCCTACCTGTAGATTTTTCCTGTCCAGCATGCTTCCTGCCTTTTATCTGGAGTAGCCAAGGGTTAGGAGATGCTAAACTGTTTGGCATGACTTAAATGTACTTTGAGATCTCTGTTCCCCTTCTTTCCCAAATTCCTTTTCTCCTGCCCAAAATCCTAGTAAAGCACAGAAATAAGGACTAATCACTGCTAGAAGTTAATGGTGGTGAACTGGGTATGGGACCATATTAAATTAAAGAATTTTTTTAAAAAATTCATATTAGCCAATAGCATTAAATTCTTTTTTCAGTGTATTGTAAACAGGGTTTTTATATTTCTCTTATCATTGGGTCACCAAATTGACTTGAAATTCTTTCCTCTCACACATAGCAGACCCACCTTGTTTTGAGACTCAAGGCAAGCCTTTCTGCTGCTTTCAAGGACAGTTCTAGAGTAGAAATGGACACAGATGGGAATAAAAGAACTGCAGGATCCCTGCATTTTTACTAAGATTTCCTGTGAGTAGTGGGGAAAAGATGAGAGAGGTAGGGACAGACTTTGGCCTCCTGGAAATGCACTAAAATTTAGTGGTTTTAAACACATTTATGCAACATCTTTATTAGCCTAAACCTTTTCTCTTAATCTGCTTTCTACTACATGCCAAACATCTCTTTTATATTTCTGTCTAAACACCCTCACTTGAACCAAGATGTCAGGAGAAGCCTTGACTGTACATGCATGAGTTTTTCTGCTCAGAATTTGAGTTTGATCCTCAGCTCTGACTGAGGTAACTTTGCCATAGCAGTAATAGGTGAAACTCTATAGTGCTTCCATGCTCCTTTATTACAAAGTAATTGCCACCAGGGCAATTTTCCAGAAGGCAATTGCCTGTTCTTTACTGTAAAAAGAAACCTTTCAGCTCTTGGGTGGGGTTCTGGTGGCAGAGACTTGCAGATACAGAGCTGAGATTTGGATGGCCAGCATTGGAACTGGCAATCCCACAGCTTCAGTGGCTTTCTGTTCAATGTGGACTGAGGGACAGGTTACGAAAAAGGAATACCTGGGAACTCCTTAGTGAACAGGAGTCTTACTTTTCAAGGAAACAGAATTAAAGCCACCCTGGAAATGAAAAGAGTGTCAGCAGGCCAACTCCTGTAATGTTTTAATATAGGATTATCAGAGCTGCAGCCTCTTGACTGTGTTCCCCTCAGTCTCCCGTGTGCTTGTTGCAAGAATCTTTCTGTTGTGATGCCCCTCTTGGACCCCATTTAATCATCCTCTTTTCACCAAACAACAGTTGAAGAGTTTTCAGATACACTTCCTGCAGGCTATTTTGCAAGAAATTATTGCAAATGTTTTGTGCTACTGACTCAGTAATATTTAATACAAGTCCATTTAACTAAATAGGGAAAATCCGTGTTATGGATTATGTCTGCATTGGTTTGGATAAATCTCCTATAGGTCATGTAACTCCATTAACATCTTCTCCCTGAAGTCTTGAGTAGCTGGGTACAGAGCAGCACAGATGCAGATTTTTTCAAAAACAGATGAACTCAGCTCTGTTAACATTTGGTGATCTTCAGTTGGAGCCTCCAGGTGATTTTTTTCCAGAGTAGTAGATACAGAGCATGCATACTGAAGAATTTGAATCTGACCATCTATTATTTTGGGGAATGGTGACTGCTGGGCTACAGTTTTCTACAGCAAAGTTAGGTGCCATATTTCCAGGCTTTGGGGAGTGCTAAGTGTGAGAAGAAAGCTTCCACTTGGTTCAAAAATGTCTTAACACTTCCAGAGCAAGAATGCTTTTCCCCATGGAGGTCCTGATATGGGGCAGGGTATCAGAACAGAAAGGCTCAGGCCCTACAATGGTCTGGTTCTGTCCTTGGTATAAGCTTTGGCAAGTGTCCCATTGTGAGGCAGTGCAATTGCTTTTATTATGCCCATAAATTTTGTATAACTTCTGGTCAGATCATCTTCACCTTGAATTTCTATCTTCCCATGAATCCCAGTATCTGTTCTTTCTGGATCATGTGATAAGCAGAGCTGGATAGTTTTCTATGTGTTCTCTGTATTGGCTGTATAAAAACATGAATTTCCTGCTTTTATCAGTTGTGCTGCTCTGTAAACAATAGTCTTTCAATAATTCTATCAGAATTGAGTTTACCCACCCCTGCCCCCAGGATAATGTGAAAATTCCAAAAATATCCTACTTTAAATGAGCTCTTGATCTGGAAGTGTTTTAATACCTTTTACAAATGTTATATCTGGACACTTAAGGAAAGTAAAGTATTTCTTTGGAGAATACAGATCAAGTTCATGTAGGTGGCATGAAAATAAATATTAAATTACATATTCTAAAATTAGTATTAAACTTGGACACTCTGGGAAGAATCTTCATGAATTTAAACCAAAGTGTCTTGAGTATTCAGATAAATGATTGTTTACTGGAGTTAATTAGTTGTAGTGGAGACAGTTGTGGTATTCATTATGTTTTCTTTACCTGATTTGGAAACTCGGAGTCAGTGTCCTACCAAGCCAGACATTTTCTGGCAAGGAAGAGTCATTACAGGCATACCTGCTGTCTTATATGGATTGCATCAGGTGACTTCAAAATGATTGTTTATCATACTCAGCTGCAATTTAAACAATTTGTGCAGTGATTGGATGTCACTGAAATATCTGATCTGCTGTTTTCTTCCAAGCTGCAGCAGAAAAGAAGAGCAGATGCAGTGTGCTTTGCACTTTTTTCCTCCCTTTAAGTCATTATTCTGCAAAACTTTAAAGGAATAAATTTCTGGTTGCTAGACTTTGGTGTCAGTTTATCACCTCTGTAATGGTTCTGCACTACATGTGCTGTTTTAGAAAAAAGAGTTTGAGTATTCTTGATATTAATGTCTTTGTAAAATAGAATCATAGAATGGCTTGGGCTGCAAGGAATCTTCAAGACCATCCAGTCCCACCCCCCTGCCATGGGCAGGGAACCTTCCACTATCCCAGGGTGCTCAGAGCTCTGTCTAACCTGGTCTTGGACATTTCCAGGGATGGGGCAGCCACAGCTTCTCTGGGCAACCTGTGCCAAGCCCTCACAGGGTAGCATTTTTTCCTAATATCCAATCTAAACCTACCCTCTAACACAAAGCAAATAATGTTGACTTAATACTGACCTTAAATAAGAGCAGAAGGAAACTATCATCAGTATGAAATTAAAAGAGAACTTAAATTCCTTTCCTTTCCATTACAACCAACAGAAGTATGCCACAAACAGAGTTTTCAAGCCCAAACTGGCTGACACCTCAGAGGTCATGGCTAGGCCTGTGGTGAGCAGCAGTGTTGACATCCCTTCCTCAATGACTTCCTGGGTCCCCCAATACGATCTCACTGTGGAACTTTAGAGAAACTCAAGGAGTGCATGGGGGAGCCTTCACAATATTTGAGGTTGGCATGATAAAATAAGGTTATGTAATCAGTTAAAAGGCTGAGGGTGGTTCTTTCTCTGTAATTTAATTAAGCAATAGTCTACCGAGTGCTCCCCCTTCTCTGAGGTAGTCAGTCACGCATCATGAATTTTGTGCCAGGGACTCCATCGGTCTGGAGAGAGTCAGTGTATGCCAGAGGTTATAGAGATAATTGGAGAGGAAAGTTATTTTTCTGCATGGTGTATTCTGTGGCAAATGTGTTTAAAATAAGTTTTCAAATGTTTTAAAGCTGTAATATTCACCAGAAGAGTTTGTCAGGTATGAAAGGATTGCCAAATCTTGCAAATTATTTGGATTTGAATCTTAGAAATTATTCAGGATCTTTGTTGGATGACTGAATAATGCAGAGTTGCTACACCTATAACTTATATATAACTTGTATATATGTATAAATGACATATATAATAATATACACATGTATATATAATATATATAACTTGTTCCATTCTTTCATAAATTTAATTGGCAAGAACAAATCACATGCAGAGTTGTATAAAAGACAACTGGTTTTCACAATATATATGAAAACACTTGTCTGTTTGATGGAAAAGAGTTCTGTTCTGCTTCCTCCCCAATGGGGTCTAACTCTCATAATTTGCATATTTGGAAAGGAAATATTTGCTGTCATTTGTGTTGGTGTGCTCTGATTGTTTAACTTCAAGTTTTATTGGTAAATTTATCTTTCCACGCGTAGTTTCACTGATTGGGCAACATAATACATGTGAGTAAAGATCACATTTAAGGGTCTGCAGTAAGAAGTCATATTTATCTTGTATTATTACATTTTATTCCAGACTATCAAATCACGTTATTTGGTGCAAAGGGACTCCATGGATCTCATTATCCTTCATGTACAAATGCAGTTGTATAATTTTTAATCAGCTGAGTGAGGGTGGGGAGCAACTTCTCTGGGACACAGTGAGTGAGTTATTTGGAGTGCTGCTTGAGACTCTAGTTACTAAAATTTCCTATGAGAGCAGCCCTGTAGTATGACCCTACAAGCTCAAAATATTAAGATCAAGGATTTTATTAACTAGAATTTAGAAAACTTCAATGTGAAAGCAGCTCTGGTTTTAAATCTCCCCTGTACATGTATAGAACGTGTTTCACGTAAGTTAATGTTCAAGCCAAAACATGCAAGTTAGGAAAGTTTGAGGCAGGTTCCATAAACACCAACACTGTCTTTAATCAGCCGCAGAATTTCATCTGAGAGGATGATCTTCTATAATGCTTTACCACAAGGCTGGTGGTTGGTGGCATCAATAGCTACAGAGGAAACCCACATTTTTTGGCAGGGATAATCCTCACTTGATTAAAACTCTCTCTCTGATCATCCACATTCTTATATCTAGAGATCGTTACAGCCTCTGGTGAACTGCTGTGTTTTTCCTGGAGCAGTGTATGTGGAAAACTGTGCCTGCAACCTCCAACATGCTGTTCATTTGTTGCAGCAAACAGGGAAAGCACTAATAGGATTTCTGTTCCGCTCGATGTAGCCACATGAGGAATTAACCTCAATAAAGGCAACTGCGCAGAAGAATTCCATTTCTCTTTAGCGGCTTAGGATAGGTTATTTGTAAAATTTGCCTGTTTGGGTTTTTTTTTAAAGCAAACAATGAATAATGAGTTAGAAGAATCAGTGTGTTTCTTTACATATTCATTCACATAATTCAGCAACACTTTTAAAACAGTAAATAATTGAAAAGCAAATGCTGTGTTACCACTCTCTGACGACTTTCTGGTAGAGCTTCCCATTAGCACAGTTATAACCAAAATGATCACAGACAGAGTGTTTATTCCTATCATAAACAAACCTGTAGTCCAAAAGCTTTTAGAAAGTCCAGAAGGTTGATTTTTCAGCTTGGTAACAAGTAACAATACACTTTTTGTAAGCCTGCCATGAAATTAGTGCTTTTTTGGGAGGCTTTGAGTCTTGAAAAGGGAAGTAAAGCACTTTGAAACTGCATGATGTCAGTGGCCTAAGGAGTGTAGGTAGGATCAATTCAGCTTTTTTCTTTTCTGGCAGTTTGGGGGGAAAATGGATTTTGGAATATGAAGTGTATATTGGGTAGCTATGACATTTATTAGGTATTACATTTTTTTCTGTTGGGTCACCCAGGGTAATTGTAGAAGGAGCTGCCTGCAGCACCTTCTGACCCTTAAAAGGACTATGAAAATGTGATCCCAGCTGAAATGTAAAGATCAACTGTCTGGTCACTAATCCACAGGAAGAAAAACGTTCTCAGATGGTGTCTGCAGGGGTACGCAGGCCAAAAAACACCTCCTTAAGTCAATGTTTTCATGTGACTTCCAAGCATGTGGTCAAGTCTAAAAACTGAGGAAGGAAAGAATGATTTTTATCAATGTGCAGAGACAAGCTCCTTGCATTTTACTCTTGAGGCTGGAAGTGAACTGTTTTCTTTGCTGCTTGCAATTCAAGGGCGCAAATATTGTGCTGACCGGACTCTGTCTGGCTGCCTGCTCAACAAAAAAAATACTTTTTTGGCTACCCTCAAGTCTGCTTGCCTTCCTTTTTCAAATTCTGTTCCTGGGTACACTGAGCAGATGCCATGCTGGACTATGTATATGCCAGTCATTTGTTTGGCAGAGTGGACCAGATCCTTTATGATTCCCTAGTACTTGGGAGTTGGTGGAGTGGAACAGACAATCAGGGGAAACTTCTGCTGCAGTGAATTGGAATTATCTTGGTGATGCCTTCTAGCCCAGTGTTTGCTACAATGGTGGTTTAAAAGTCTTGGCCATGAGCGAGTCCCAGAGCATTTGGAATCTCCTAGCCCTTGCTTAGTTATGTCAATCCAACTTTTACCTACCCTTGAGGTCTGGGTAGAGCAGTGTGGAATGGTGCTCAAAGCTTCCTTTGAGCACAAACTCCTTGCCCTGTGGAACAGAACAGCACCAGAGCAAGGAGGGCACAGGCTGTACCTACTGCTGCCTCATGGTGCTGCTGGGCTCCCTTAAGTCAGTTGAGATTTGACTCTACTTGGAGTTACAACTAGGGGTTAACAAGAGTTTTTGGTTGAGATTTGACTCGGCCATGTAAGTAGATGGTCATATTCTAGGGTATTAATGTGTTAATCACTGCAACAAAAGCTCCACTGTTGATTAACAGGAGTAGGTTGCTGAAAGATTTTCTGTTGTGTGTAGAAACTTCTTGGGTTTGGGAATTTCCGGGGAATTTGAGCCAAAGTTCCGCGTTTATAAATTTGTCAATATTCTAGAAACAGTGACGAAAAGCCCTATTGAGCTTTGGATGAACTGGGATGCTGCATCTCTTCAGGCAACACATGTCACAGTAATTGATGTGTAATCTTGCAGCCAGAGGAGCGGGAAGCGCTGCAGCGTTACGTAATGCGCCGAGCCCAAGTGGGGCAGCACGTACGGCTGATGCCTTTTAATTACATCCCATAAGGGCAAGGGAAGGATCAGTGTGGTGAAACAGCTTATTGACTGCTGCATTCATGCATGGGCCTGCATACATTTAGACACTTAGTAGTGAAGAGAAATGGATGCTGATGTTGTGTGTGTGACCTTCGAGTCCTGCGTCTGCAGCTTGCTTAACCAGCCAGCAGCAGGAGACAGGCTGGGAATAAATACCCTGACACTGTGAAGTCAGCCTTGAGTGATTCTATAATAAAAAACACAACCCGTATTTTTCTGGAACACCGAAGAAAGTTTTCAGTGTTTTGCTTGATGTAAACACCTCTGATATACCCTTAAAACTGCTCAACAGTGGTGGTTAAAAAGAAATTTTTTATTAGTGATGGTTCAGCACACTGGAAGTTGCATCAGATTTAATCTATATTCCATTTCAGCTTGTTAAACACTGTGATGCAAATTTCTTATTAGTGTCAAAGTGATATATTTCTAAATATTGGTTAATAAGTGAGAGAGTAAGAAGTTAAAAACAAGTTTCCCAAGAGCCAAAAAGGACAGCACAGATAATCTGGCAAAGTTGAGTGAATCAGCTTCAGCAGTAGGTGGGAGCCCTTGGCAGTGTTGTCTCCTTGCTCGCTCTGCAGCTTATTTTCCTGCTGCAATGTGGGGAAAGCTTTTTTGGCATTCTCAGTATTTGAGCATAAAAGATTCAGCTTCTGTCTTCAGTAAAGTTGGCACTTTACACTGTACCCTGGAAAAAATAAATACTGTGGGTTTGATAAGGATATAATTCAGTGGAACCTATAGGAATTGCTAATTATCTACGGTAAAAAAAAAAAAAATCTACAACAGCAGTTGATTCTGTGGCCTTTCCTTGAGCAGGGCAGGTTATATGCATTGCTTTTGATTCCTCCTCCTCTGCAGCAGCAGGAGTAGCAAATAAATCAAGTAATAGACATATGTGTCAATATTGGATAAGGAAGTAGGAAACAGGGTTGTTATAAAGGCAGTAAGCTAGAAACAGTCTTCTCCCTGAATTACCATAGGTTGCCCCTCTGGAAGTAGGTTAGTAGGAGGAATAGAAACTTTAAAATAAATAATGGAAGCTTTAAAAGCTATGCTTGACAGCATTTGTGATCATGCTAAAAGGAAAATCACATTTGCCTGCCTGCAGATCTGCCCATGTGTTCTCTCTCTGATTCCTCAGATCTCAGCTGTTCCCAGGCTTTTGCTTCCCCTCTCCCCCTTCCACACATACCTTTGGCTCACTTCTCTTAACATACGCTTCTCTTTCCTGACACAGCACCATAAAACTGGGTTTTAAACCAGAAATTGTCAGGAAAGCCACATAAACCTTTCTACAATTTTGGCAGAATAGCCATGCAGCAGCAGAGCTTAATGAAGCACTGACTCCCACAGCTGCCAAATATGAGAAGGGGAGGACAGTTGTAGGAGGCTGAGAAGCAATAATTGAGCAGAGACAAGACAGAAAAGGGGAGAGCTGGATTATGAAATCCTTTAAGAGGCCTGTCACTTATTTCCTTAATTCCATTTTCCAGAAGTGTTATTTAACCCACCGTGGCTGCTGCTGGCATGCTATTGCATAGGGAGTTTCAAAAGGCAGAATAGTTTTGCCAGAAGGAAATATTACTCTTCTGCAGCTTAAAAACACCTCCAGAACTCTCTGTGTGAAACACCACACTAATATTTCTGTACTGAAGCTGTTGAAGAGCAAGGGCTTTGTTTTATTACCAGTTTAGCTGGTCTTTCAAAATGGATGGCTCTACTATAGGTGCTGACATGGCATGAAATAGTTTCCAAATTTTCGGGAGTTAATTCTTCTGTAATAGTGTCGACTTACTTGCATCCAACTCCTAAGGAAATCTAAAATTTGAAATACAAGTTTTAAGGAAATGTCATACAGTTTTCCTACATCTCTAACCTAATATCATCATTTTAATTTTCCTCTTAATTATTTGTTCCTATGTCTCTAACGTAGATGCAGATTTTGTCTTGATTCCTGTCCCTATGATAGGGAGTGACTAAAGCAGAAATGTGGGTGCATTTCAAAGGCCTGAATGTGCTGTAGAAGCTTTGAATATCACAGCAATGCAAGAAGCAGGTTCCTATCCCTGAAGGCAGATAGTGCCAGTGCCCCAGCCCTCTCCCCTGCAAAGTGTCTCTTTGGTCCTCTGGGTTTTTCCTGACTATTCCAGGGTGGAGAATAGTCTAACTTCTGACTTCTGCTGGTAGTTTTGGAAAGAATTTTCTGCTTTTTTGCCCTTGGATGTCAAGTTTTTGTGGTGCCATGTTTATGTCTCTATAATATTCCTATTAATCATTTGTTCTCTTGATTACCACTCTCCTCAGTGCCATAACTCCATAATCCCTCCAGTCTTGTGTCCCACAAAAAATTCCTTGTTTGCACAAAGGGACAGCCTTGTATATCCCCCAGAGCAGTAACAGAGCAGCTGAGTGAGCTGAGAGCTCAGCATCCCAGCCCTTGTGCAGCCATCCCTGCTGACAAGACCTTAGAGGAGGGGGATGAGGGAGAGGAGAGACTTTTGCAAGTGGGTGACGTTTGTGTTCCCGCAGTGTTTGGCTTTTGCAGAGCGCACGTACTCCTGCCCGTGAGATGGGAAAAATGTGCTGACAGCTCATGAATGCTACAGGCTAAGCACAAGAGCTCTGATTCGACAGGCACAAGAGGAATTTCAGGATGTGAATTTTACCAGTGGGAAGATTGAAGCCACAGTTTTGAGATGCTGTTGGTGCAGTAGGTTGTTCCTGAGACACTGAGTGAATCAAGGTGCCTGACAGTTTGCTGGGAAATCATTTTAATGTAGGAAGCTAAGCAGCAATGAAAAACTTCACAGTTTTGTTCTGAGTTCTTCCACCTGCTCTCTTGCAACTGAACTGAGCCCTGTGATCACAAGTGTTGGTCAGTTTTTCACCAGTGTTATTCTATTTGCTGCTTCTTCCAAGCAGGTTCTGAACAAGTGTTTGGTTTGAGCAAATACCTTATACAGGCTGGGCAGGAGTCTTTGAATGAAAAGCAAACCTTTCATCTAAAAATCAAGTCCTGTATGAGCTTCATTTCTTCTCACCCCAGCAGCTGTAGGATACTGCTGCATTAGGGCTGCAAATTAGAGGCTGTCTTGTCTCATGTGCTGCCAGATCTGATTTCAAGAAATACTTAAAATTATCTCCTTCTTAAAAGCTTGTACTCTTGCTGCTCAGATCATGGTAATGGGCACCAGGAGAAATTACTTTGCTTTTTTTTAGCCCTTCCCTGTTGGTCAGAGTTTCTGTTTCAATCCAGAAGTTAGAATGTGGTTTCTCATGGGTGCAACAAACTCTATGTACAAGTGCTGACTGTAGATCAGTAGTGCTCAGACCACCAGTCGGGCCTGTTCATTCCGGTGCATTGGTTCAACATATGTTGGCTCAGGTATGGTTTCTCTGGCAGCTCAGGGCCCCACTCTAAGCCATTAAAAGTTCTAAAATCTGAAGGTAGATAGAATTAAGCAAAGAATATATGATCAAAGTTTCATGGTGTCAAAACAGGCATTCCAGCTTGTTTGCAGTTTCTCTGGGCAGCACAAATGTGTGGCAAGCCTGTATTTTCACTTTAAATATAAGGGAATGCATATTTGGCTGAATTTATGAAATTGCTCTGAAACTCCTACTCCTCATATAGATCCTCCAACTAAACTGCTTCAGTTTGCAGTAGTTCCTATTATTTTTATGTATAAGATGAAAAACAAATACCCGAATACAACTTTTCCACAGCTTTTTGACAAGGATTGGTTCTGCTTGGTGCACTCCTCAAAAATAGTCTAAACAAAGCAATTGTATAAGCAATATAATTTTAAACAAATCAATGTGAAATATTTTTAGCAGCACACAGTATTTTCTACAAGGATGAAATTGTGGAATAGAAAGCATTTGCAGAGCATGACAGCGTCTTGTGTTCATTCAGAAATTTGTATGGTGTTTATTTAAAGTGTATAAACAAGTCTCTAGGTGATGATTTCTAACAAATGAAAATAGGACCATAGCATCCTATTCCCATATCAGATCTTATTGTTAAGCTTATAAAGAACTATTTTTCCCCCAATAGAACTTATCAAAAAGAGATTTTGAATAGAGACTGCTGCATGTGACTTAATCTTTCTTCCATGTAACTCGTGACCTCACGCAGCCCTTAGACTGATGGTGACACAGTGAGCATTTCCTGTGAACTGTGAGCAGTGCTGGTCCCACTATTGTTGGGCACTTTTTTTGTCTGGGAAAAAACAAACCCTTATTTACTAGAAGCCAGTGTCCTGTTTGTTTGTAGCTGGCTGGGAAATGCCATATTACAAGGGTCTCAGTGGCAGTCGTCTCTCCTAACAGAAGCTGTTGTGTTTTGCTCTTTTTTCTCACTGATTTGTATGAGACTTCTGAGTCTGCCTCATGACCTGCTCCACATTCAGTTCACACCACAAATACTAACCTTGTTTATCCAATATGTTTTTTCCCTCCTCAGTGTTTCCTCATATTAGCTGTCAGTAAAAGGCTAAATAGTAATCCTCCAGTTATTATTCCCCCACCCTGTGAGGCCACCAGGCTGCTTTTCCAAGTTGCTGGATGGCAGTTTGCTGTAAGAGCTGCTACCTGGCAAGGCAAGTGTGGAGGTGGAAAATTACAGACAAAAATAAAGGAACAGCATTAAATTGGTAATGGGATGCAGCTGCTTTGGCCTTTGAGCCTGCATGTGTGTCTCAGCAGCCTCTGGTAAAGGCATGTGCTGCGTGGAACCACTCCTGGCCATACAAAAGCAGTCCCAGCTGAGCTGTGGGCTGTTCTAGGGGGATACAGCAGCTCTCAGCAGTTGGGACATTTCACTGCTGGCTGCAAGAGGTTGTGGACAGGCTGTCAAATGGATGACAATCTCATGGCTGCGCTGCCTTGAAATCCAGTCCAAGCCAGCATCCATGCATCTGTTGTGCACGTCAGAGATTGGATGCTGCAGGGCTGCTGGCCCAGCACATAACCATAGCCAAGTTTATTTAAAATGCACCCCCCCCAGCTGAGTCCTTGCCACTGATGGGGGTGTCAGAAGGAAATTCTTGGTGTCAAAACATTCCTTCTGTCTCTACATTTCTGCTTATTGTTGTCTTTGCTGCCTCAGCTGCCTTCTGAACCGTCTTCACATTTTAAAATATTGCATAAAATGGTGACATTCTGTAGGTTTAGCAGCATACATATACAGAGAAATGAACCATTAGGATATGCAATTACCTTCTTCAACTTTGTAACACCCTTGCAGACAGAACTTAAAATGTTTCTTATTTGGAGGTCATTCTTGTGAGGCAGAAAACTTCTGGAAAGGGGAGTTTCTGTTGTTTAAACACAGACACACACACGTATACACACACAATTTTTTAAAGAATTTCAATTTTCAGTCTCTTTTTTTTTTTTTTTTTTTTTTGCTTCTCCTGCCAAATCACACACGCCAACCTAAATAGGCATATCATGTATGCACATATGAAAGATACTGAAACTAGAGCAGCCACTTTTAAGGAAGAATAGTATTTCGGGGTTGGAGTTGTCCTTGTCTGTCTGGAATGTTCTCATTTATATAAAAATGTCTAGCACTAAAGCAAGCTACTGTTGAAATGATGAAGGTCCTGCAGACTCTGCCAGCATGAAGGGTGAATTTTAGGAAGAACATCTGTGAGGTACCTTTTGAAGTCTAACTTCATGGGACAGTGGAGGTTGTGCTCAGTGCCTCAGAAAGCTCTTTCCTAGAAAACTCCCAGTAGAAACATGGCTGTGAGCTTTGCAAAAGTGGGATTTCCCAGCAACAATGCTCAGCACAGACATTAGAGATGACACCTAAATCTGTACAGAGAAGACCCTTCTGGGCACTAGAGCTCTTCAGAGATTTGGTTCACTGGGCAGACTGAGTTTATCAATTATAAATCTCAACTTTCAGATCTAGAAAGCAAACACCAAAGGAAACTCTGGATAATTCACTTTCCTGCCTATTGCTACAATGATTGCTCTGTCTGCCTGTGTTGCTTAGGTGAAGAGTCTGTTAGTTTGAGGAGGATATTCTCCCAACAGCAGATTGATTTTTTCCTGTACTGATTTTAGTTTTCATGTGCACCCACTTCCCACCAGAAATCTTCTCTAACCCCACTCATTTGTTTTCCACCTGAGTAAATGACTACATTCTGACGTGACAAAGTCACAGTTAACATACTTACAGTAAAGCCATACACATCACTTAATAAATGGTAACAGTTTGGAATTTTACATAACTATATGTAAAACACACATGATGACTTTATAAACTATTGGCTTACTCTTGGAATGCAATTTATCAGGGCCCTGCCATTTAGCTTATGGAAGCAGTCCCATGGCTTGGCTTCTCCAGCAAGAGAGAAAGCAGGCTGTGTTCATGTCAGTGATTCCTGCCATTACCCAATCTATGGGAATGGCTTGTGTTTCACTTGAAAGTTATCCCTTTCCTGTTTACTTGGGGGAGCACTCAAAGCTTTTTAGAAATTCTTCCATTTTTCTTGGCATAGGGCTTTTAGTTCTTGTATAGATTTTTATCGTGGTTTCTTTTTCTAAAGATAGATATTTTGGCTGCTAATGAGTAATTCAATAAAAAAAAAATCAAAGTGTTTTTTCTAAAAAATAATCTTGAAACATAATGCTCTTGGGGTTTTAAGCCTTCCATAAAAGCTACATCCATGGCTCTGTTCTGAAATCATTGAGATTCATGTCTTCTGCAAAGTAAGCCATTTTCACTGTAAATATTTAGATTTAGACTTTTATTTATAGTACTTAGATGTTAGGAAGATCACCCTTTGCTATAAGTAAAAATAAATTCTTCCCAAGAAAGCATTTCAGTCTCTCTCCTCTGACTCACACATGGAAAGATAAAACTCATTAATTTTAGTCATGCATCAAAGGTTGGGTAAAAAACTTTTTTTCCTTCCTTTTATTGACCTGTAAAATCAAACCAGACCTTAATCTGATTTTGAGTTATTATATGCAAAGTTGATCTTGAAAGTACTTGAAGTCAGGTACTGAATGTTTTTAAATAATTTTAGGACATTTTAATGACAGTTAGCTGTGGCTATAAATCATTAAAAACACCTATCTGTCCAGCTCAGAAATGTGCAGGTTTTACAGTGAAGGAGAAATATTTGTATTTAGTTCTCTGCAGAAATAATTTCACGTCATCATTTCAAATGGTTTGTGAGTTTCCAGAACTCTTTTTTTGTTAAACCACAGAGAAGTGTCATTGCAGACTGGAGACAAAGTGGCAAAGTGGTGGCTTCAAGGACAGAGGGACGGTGAGCTGTGCCAACCCTTGGTGTCCCTGATCTACCAGTGTTTCCTTGTTGTTTCTGCTCACAGTCTCCATTAAAACAAATTGTCTCAATGGATGTTGGATTATTAAAGATAATCTCTTTGCGTCCCTTTTACTTAAACATGTCTATTTGGTTGTTTATTCACATAAAATGTGATGAGGCTTGTTAGGCTGATGACAGAGCTCTTGCCAGTCTTCACCTCTGTGTTTATTTAACATCTCTCTATGATTTACTGCAAAACCGTCCCAGCATCTCACAAGTGTTTACTGATGGATGAGCTTGATTGAGACGTCCCAGCTCATAACTCACGAGTCACAACATAATTCAGAAAAGAAATGTCTGCTTTCAACACACAGCTCTTGTGCAGTGAAACGCCATCAAGTTATTCCAGATGTTGGTGATCACTGTCGTAAAGATCCATGACATTGGTTAAGCTGCAGCCTCTCACTGTGTTTGAAGCAGACTCTGCAGGGACTTGGCCTCACACAGTAGTGACCTTGGGTGCTTAACCACTGCTCCCAGGATGGTTCTGTGCAGGCTAAATGGGATGAGTATTTATGCATTGCCATTTATTCTGTGTCCTGCAGAAAAATCATTCACCCTAAATGAATCATGCCCAGCCTTTAGTTTTACTTGCCTTGAACTAAATGTTTCCTCTTCCCCATCATTAAGCCAGCTCAGACACTGATAAGTGTCAACATCTTTGAGCAGGTGAGGTGTCAGTTAAACATGAGGTGTTAAGCCTGAACCTGTTTGTGTGCTTGGGAAGCTGTTGAACCTGGTGAAGTAAAAGGGAGTGTTAAAACACAGGGGGATGGAAGTTTTCCTTGCACTTCTGCTTGAATTGCTGACTTCCTGACTTGCATCTTTGATGAGGATAGCGTTTGTGAAGAGAAGCTGGATGGTGGAAATAAATGCTGTGGGTCTGGAGGCACTATGGCTTCTTGAACAAGTGCTTTAGGTCTAATATGCAAACACACAGAGTTATGTCTCAGCTAATAATTCCATGTCAGCCAAGGCATCACCAAAAGCTAGGCAGGAGATAGCGATTTGAATCATGATGTGAACACAGTGCCAGCTGTACAAACAGCCCTTTCCTAAGGGCCTAAATCCTGTGCAAAAGGAATCAACAGTTCCATGCTAAGTACTCATATGGAGTATTGGCCTCAGTGCAGGCCTGCAGCTTCCTGTAACAGGGAAAGGTGGCTGAACCACGATGCCATTCCCTGTGGCACAAGGTTCATGGCAAACACAGGTTGGGAAGTTTCAGCAGGGGCAGGCCCCTTCCAATAACTCTGGACTCATTAGGGCAGCTATCACTGTTAGCTTTTTCATTAGCCAAAGTTGGGTCAAATCACACAGACCTTGGCCTCAGACCTGGATTTTGAATCCTGATGATGAAATTTATTATTTATGCCAAAAAATAGCTTGTTTTCCAAAATATAATCTCTGTATCACCACAGAGTGTGCGCAACACTCTTGGGAAAATCTGATCTGTCTCATGGAAGAAGTCAGTGTTTCTAGTCAAGATTTGGTGCTACTTTAAACAGCAGCAGATTAGACTTCCAAATTTGTATCAGAGGCTATTTTGGGCAGGGATTGGTATAATCCTGCTTGGTAATGGACGCCTCAGTGTGCTGAACAGGGAGCACAAGGTACAGGTTGATCTCGCTAGCAAAGGTCAAATGCTGCTTGCGCTCACCAAATATGGATTTGGATAATAAATGGTTTTCCTTCCTGGGAAAAAGACACTGAGTTTTTCTGTGTTGGCATCAGTTGCACTGCAAGAAATAGATTGTTTTGTTTTTAACGTTATTCTAAGTCCTGTGTCAGTGTTACCTGCCCTGTGCTGATAAACGAGTGGGAGGCAGGTCCCAGAGGGGCCGGCGTGGCTGCTGCTGTGGCCAGTCTGCCATCTGCAGGCCACTGCTCTGTGCTGGGGATGTGCAGAGCAGGGCTTGGGAGCTCTTTCTTCTCCAGAAATTATTTCTAGCAAGTTGTTGTTTTTCTAGTAAGTGCTATGTAGTAGATTTTAACTTCTTCCCATCTGATCCTATAGTCATCTCTGTTCTTCAAGAAAGCAAAATGGGGATGAGCAAACCTTAGATTTACCTAAGCTGATGAATAATTGCTAATTGTTAGCAATGAACTGTTGTTCATTTTTGTAAGTAAACATTTTTGTGATTAGAAATGGGACATTTCATAAGACATTCAAATTCTGTCCTTCACTCTCAGACCATTAAATCTTTAAAAACTCTTTTGTGGGGGTGGTCTTAGACGAAAGCAGCACCACTATAATGTTCAATTTTGAATCTTTGTCGAGCAGGGGAGCTGTGTGTGACAGCCAGGCAGCTTCCAGGCATCCTAAAATCTTTGGGTTTATGTTCCACAAATCAATAGAGGACTCAGTAGCAGAAATACTGCAATTGTTACCTTCTTATTGCCCAGGTATTTGAAAGGCAAACAATCTGTGCTTTCCTTAGATGTTTTTTTAACCATTGCTAAAGAATCTTAAATGAGTTTTTAAGTTGGGAAGAATTCACTGTAGGTAAATTATCCTAAATTTAACATTTTCAATGCTGTAACAAAACTTCATGTATAGAGTCTGATGTTTGGTGTGTACCACATAACCTTTCTGTCATTTTTGTCTTTGTTTTAGGTCTTCCTGAACAATACTACAGTCTCACTTGGTTCCTCAGCCCTATCCTGGGCTTGATCTTCACTCCACTCATAGGTTCAGCCAGTGACCGCTGCACGCTGAGCTGGGGCCGCCGGCGGCCTTTTATCCTTGCTCTCTGCATTGGTGTCCTCTTTGGAGTTGCACTTTTCCTTAATGGCTCTGTGATAGGTAAATAACAAGGAAATCCCTTATATGCATCCCCTGCTAATGTACCTGCTTTGAGATTTTAATGCAGGAAGTAAAGATAATGTTCTGCACTTGGTTTACTTCATATTTAATGTTAAAATGATTAGAAATCTCCACAATCCTGCACTTGAGCTCTATCCATCTTGCCTGTTATTATATGAACTCAGAGTTACAGCACTGTGCTGAGCATTGTGCAATAGTAGCTGTAACTGGTATTAATAACAATGTTATTAATACAATGGTTGCCAGCATAATGTTTGCACTCCCGAGACGAATTTGGTCGATCCTTGACATGGGAAAATTGTAGCAACCTGTTCACAGGGAAATGTTTCCTGTTGTGATCCATTTTCCCTTTAATGCATATCTGGCAACACATCCTGTTTCCAGCATTATTTCAAAAATTATCTTTTCACTTTTTCTTGTGCTTTTCTTAGACCCGGTATTGAAAAAGTCCAGAACACAGTTAATATTTGTTTATCAAAAAGTATGTGGGAACATAATTTTTCCTGAGCCCCCATCAAAGCTGGTAAAAATAGTTTCCCTTGAACATAGTTTACTACAAATTTAATCTACAATCTCTTTGTAAATTTATTGTAGGAGAGGTGACAGCAAGTACACTTAGGAAAATGTTTACAAAATTATTCGACCAATGCAAACAAAAGGAACTTAGCACCTAATAACATCCTCTTGGCTCTCTTTTTTGGGGTTAGATGCAGTTCTATTGTGAAACAGGTCTACTAATTGAGGGAAATGAGTGGAATGTTGCCTTGGCTCAGTCTGTTAAAGCCATACTGGAATGCCATATGATTGGCTTCAGTTCTCTGCAAAGTGCAGTGGACAAACTGTTCAAGTAGATGACACTTAGTTTGTGCTTTTTTAATTTATTCAAAACAATAAATATTATTTATTTGAATTGTTATCATATGGCATTGTCCTGGGGTGACTGTATGGTTTGATATCTAATTGTAACTAATAATTGTAACTAATTGATATCTAATTGATAACTAATTGTATTTAGTTGTCTTCAATTGTATTTAGTTGTTGTGTCTCCAAGACTTATTCCTCTTCCTCCAGATGTTTGCAGGATGTTAGACTTCAACCCTCTTACAAGATGTTCAGTCATAAGAAGCTCTCAGTTCCATACAGTAGTTTAGATCAGAAGCCATTGATATTGTCAAGCAAACCTCAGGCTTAGTTTATAGGCTGATTTTGAAGTCTTCTACAAAATCAGGACAAAATATTGTCAATTTTTCTTCTTCTCTTTCCTATCCTCAGTCTCTAGTTACTTGCAATCCTGATTGCAGTTTGGAACAACAGGAGATGCTGCAAAAACTGTATCAGACCCTCTTTCATAACATGGCCTCTGGCAGTAGGAGTCATAGGGAGGGGAACTGATCTTGGTACAGCCATGTCCCAGGAGAACACCTTACCCAACTCCTGTTCTCTCCTGCCCTGTTCAGGTTTCCAGCAGATCTAAAGCAGCATTGGTGTTTTCTGCTGTGGGGTTCAGCTGAATCTAGAACACTTACAAACTTCTTTAGCTTGGTATAAATGAGGATTCAATATGCAGGAATCAGTGATTGAGATTTAGATGATTTTTGGTGGCTTAACCAGTTCATCTCCTTCCACAGACATTTTAATCGGTTATACTAATGGTTTATCAGCCTCACCTGCATAACTTCTAAATCTCTGTGATTCGAGTAATTTGTGCTTTTGTCACTGGTTCATCTCATGACAAATTATCCAGCTCTGCACTAATGCTGCCTTTCTACTCTGTAGACAAAAAGCATTTCATCTCATGCTGTCAACAGAAGCTGACTGATGCTTTTTGCAATGCAAAATACATCCATGTTGCTTCATCCTTAAAAGTTTTGCTTAAAAATAACTGTCTAGAAAATACAAATGCTTAAGAAAAGCAAAGAGCGTGATGAAGGAGTTAAATTTCACTTTATCCTGGTGTCCTGCAACTACTGCACATTAAACGTTGTTTGAGGAATGCTGCCAGCAGTGCAGTTACCTGTGGATGTATCTGACAGATGAAATATGTCATTTTGGATGCTTCCGTCTCCCACCATGGCTGTCTTTTATAAAAACAGTCTTCAGTATCTGATGGAAAATACATGGGAGGAATACAAATAATATCCAATGTTCCCAGAGGTTTGAGAGATGCTTTATAAAATAACATTTTGATAAATGTCAGTCTTAAGAACATAAAAACCATCCATGTCCCAGACCTCCCAC
The DNA here is from genome assembly GCF_050655825.1 of Lonchura striata. Classification (NCBI taxonomy): domain Eukaryota; kingdom Metazoa; phylum Chordata; class Aves; order Passeriformes; family Estrildidae; genus Lonchura; species Lonchura striata. Next base: position 152,903,086 of record NC_140704.1, on the reverse strand, counting down.
GATGCTGTGCCAAAGAGCTGAAATTGCCATTTTCCTCCATAAAGAAGTGTTTGCAGTGAACGTGTTGGCCACCTCTCTCTTAAGGTGTTGAGCTTGTTCTTAGGGATTTACCCTTTTTAAATAAGATGCTCAGGTACCTCTCCCATTTCTCCCCAGGTCTGGCTATTGGTGATGTCCCGGACAAGCAGCCCATTGGAATAGTTCTCACGGTGCTTGGGGTTGTGGTGTTGGACTTCTGTGCCGATGCAACCGAAGGGCCAATTCGGGCCTATTTGTTGGATGTGGTGGACAGCGAAGAACAAGACATGGCCCTGAACATCCATGCATTTTCAGCTGGTAGGGAGTTAGCTGAGACATTTTTGGCAGCTGTTCATTCTTCCTGAAGACCAGGCTGTGGCTGAATTGATTTTTCCTGAACTCACTTCTCATTTTTTTCTGTTCCACAGGTCTTGGAGGAGCAATTGGTTATATGTTAGGAGGGCTGGACTGGACACAGACCTTCTTGGGTAGCATTTTTAAATCTCAAGAGCAAGTCCTTTTTTTCTTTGCAGCCATTATTTTCTCTGTCTCCGTTGCTCTCCACCTTTTTAGCATTGAAGAAGAGCAATATAACCCTCAGCAGGACAGAATCGATGATGAAGGAGACACACTTTCCAGTGCCAAATTCAGTGGCAGTCTCCCCCCTTTGAATCGGCTGAATGTAATTAGTGAGGAAGAGCCGTATGGAGCTTCCATGTTCCACGATGAGGTTCAGTCAGAGCATGACCTCAATATGGAGTTCCTTGAGGTGAACATTGTGAGAAGCAAGAGTGACTCAGTTCTGCACATGCCTGATGCCACATTGGAAATTGAATCGGAGCTGCTTTTCCTGCATGACATCGAACCCTCCATTTTTCAGGATGCTTCATATCCAAACACTCCCCACAACACGAGCCAGGAGATCATGAAGTCCAAGCTCAACCACCTGTCTGCTTTCCTCAGGGAGAATGAGAAGGAGGAGGAAATGTTGCTTGATAATCGTTTAAATGAAGATAAAGTCCCAAACATCAACGGCTCCCTACCAAAAGAGTTCCTCAACGGCCACGCCAGAATAGGCATGAAGCAATCCAGCACTTCCAACTCCATGCGGCGGCGCAGGCACATGTTCTACCGGCAGCCGTCCTACACCTTCTCGTACTACGGCAAGATCGGCTCCCACCGGTACCGCTTCCGCCGGGCCAACGCCATCGTCCTGATCAAGTCCTCGCGCAGCATGAACGACATCTACGACATGCAGAAACGGCAGCGGCAGCGCTGCCGGCACCGCAACCAGAGCGGCACCACCAACTCCAGCGGGGACACGGAGAGCGAAGAGGGGGAGACCGAAACCACCGTCAGACTCTTGTGGCTGTCGATGCTAAAGATGCCCAAGGAGCTGCTGAGACTGTGCGTCTGCCACCTCCTGACTTGGTTTTCCATCATTGCTGAAGCTGTGTTCTATACGGATTTCATGGGACAGGTCATCTTCCAGGGTGATCCAAAGGTAGGAGAGCAGTTCCCATGGGCAGACCCACTCAGAGTCCCTCGTTTCTGAGATGTGCTCAATACAACAAAGTGGTGTTGGTGTTTGTGTCTGTTGCAGGCCCCTTCAAACTCAACTGAGCTGCATGCCTATAATGCTGGGGTTCAGATGGGATGCTGGGGGCTAGTGATTTATGCTGCTACTGCTGCTGTTTGTTCAGGTAAGAGACTGTGCAGTCACACAGTGGAATACACCTGATGCATGTATTTCTAAGGTAAAAGTGAATTATGGCATATTCTGAGTTGAAAGGGACCCACAAAGATCATCCAACTCCTTGCCCTCCTGAAATAGTGTTGCTTCAAGTGGCATCCACCTCCTTGTTTGAGGTAAAGGATATTTTGGAAAAGCATTTCTTGTGGTCATAAGGGGAAGGGCTTCTTCAAGAATCAATGTTAAAAAGGTCCTCCAAATGTAGAGGTGTAAATAAGAACAGATGGTTAAGTGGCATAAAGCACAAAATTAAATCAAAGGATATCGAGTGGCATTTAACAAGCCTTCAGGAAACTAAAATCATGCTTGGTAGAATATTTAAGCATATGCAAGAGGGCTCTTTCAAAGACTGTTTTTAAATCAAAATTATAAATATGTATTTCTGAAAGTCATTCTGCAGATAATTTGCACTTGCAATAGGCTCTGAAATTGAGAGTTTTTGCCAAAGGTAAATTCTGCCTTTTGCAGCACATAGCAGGCATGTCTGCTCAGCTCAGTTCTGTGGGGATGGGCTCTTTCTGAAGCAGGAACACATCCTGTTCCCAGTGAGAGCTGGGCTGTGCTGGTCAAACAGCCCAAATTTGAGCATCCACCTCCTAAACAGGATATAGGGCTGCCATTGCCACATCAACCCCAAAAATTTTAGTGAGTAAACTGATATCTAAGGGGAAATAGCTTCAAACAGAAAAAAGTGGATTTAGATTGGTTACCGGGAAAAAATTCTTTGGTGGTGAGGCCTGGCACAGGTTGCCAAGAGAAGCTGTGGTTGCTCCATCCCTGAAAGAGTTCAGGGCCAGGTTGGATGGGCTTGGGCAACCTGGGATAGTAGAAGGTGTTCCTTCAACCTGTTCCTTCAACAACCTGTTGCAGGGATGATTGCAACTGTATGGTCTTTAAGGCCCCTTCCAACTCAAACCATTCTGATTCCTGTTTTATTCTTTATCTCTGCAGCCTTATTGCAGAAATACTTGGACAACTACGACCTTAGCATAAAAGTGATCTACATCCTGGGCACGCTGGGTTTTTCCCTTGGCACTGCAGTGATGGCCATGTTCCCCAATGTGTACGTCACCATGATAATGATCAGCACAATGGGAATAGTCTCCATGAGCATCTCCTACTGCCCCTATGCGCTTTTGGGACAATACCATGAGATAAAACAGGTGTGTGAAATATTAGGAGTATATATGTGAATCAAGGCAGAACATCCATGTTTCTCTAAAGATGATGGTGGCAAAATAGATTTGTTAAATCCCATTATTGGTTGGGATCTGTACTAAAGCTTGAATGGATACTAAATAGCAGGAGCTGGTGCTGAAATCAGATAGTCATGGCATTGAGTTGGCTCAGAGGGGGTCATGATAGCCTTTTCCTGTGCTGAGGTATAAAACAATCTGGGTGTGTATGGCAGATGAAGAGAAATTATTATTGGAGTGAATATGTACTATATATCTAGTTGTTACTCCTGTCTTGATGTGGTATGGTAGTGTTACTCAGGTTTCTCACAGTCTTAGATTTTGAAGCGAGTCTGGAAATGCAGCTGTAATTTTGGGGATGCATAAAGCAAAACAATTCTGCTGGAAACAAGGACGATTTTACTTCCCAACAGCGTCATTCCACTGTTCCATTTGGATTACAAATTACAGGAGGAAGTTTTATTACAAGTTCCTGAATTGTGACTGGGACAGAGATTCCTTGCTATGATCATAGAATTAATGTTTCATGTAACACCAAATGTTTCATGTAAAATTATTTTTACAAAACCTAATCTTGGAGGTGATGTGGATTAGAAGTGACCCTGTCAATACCTGCCTTGTGCTGCAGGGTCCTGAGGAGGCTGTTGATGAGCAGATAAGGAGGCTCTTGCTCTGGAGCTGTGTCATGGTGCTGCACAAAGATGATGTGAAGTTGACCATGGGGCTGAGAAATTTGAGGAAAGTTCTGGTGTTCAAGTATTGCTTTCATCCATTGTTCTATCTCCTACCATGTTTCTTGTCTTTTTGCAGTACATTCACCACAGCCCTGGGAACTCGAAGCGAGGGTTTGGCATTGACTGCGCCATCCTGTCGTGTCAGGTTTACATCTCCCAGATCCTGGTGGCCTCCGCGCTTGGCGGCGTGGTGGACATGGTCGGCACGGTCAGAGTCATCCCCATGGTGGCTTCGGTGGGATCCTTCCTGGGTTTTTTGACAGCGACTTTCTTGGTGATTTACCCTGAAGTCAATGAAGAGCCAAAGGAAGAGCCAAAAGGACTCGGTCCCCCAGAGAAAGCCGAGGGCAGCGGCGCGGGCGCGGAGAAGCCGACGGTGCTGAAGCTGACGCGCAAAGGAGCCGCGGCAGCGGAGCCGGAGGGCGAGTCGGCCGTGTGAGGCCGCCGACGCTTGTTCACCCACATTCCAAGGAGTGCAGGTGCAGGATCAAGAACTTTTGTTGTGGATTTTTTTTTCCAGGAAAGCAAATTAGGACCTTCACTACTTTTAGCTAAAATTTGCAGAAGAAGAGGCAGTTTCGTGCAAAAATGTAAATTAAATTCTGTAGTCCTTCCTCTAGGTTTGAGCAGGTGGCTCTGATGCTAATTGCTTTCTCTACAATTTAGAAACATCATTTCTGAACACTTTTTTATTAAGAATACATTTAGATTTCAAATAAGTTTTATTAATCTGCATGAAACTCACAGTGTATACAATTAGCAGTTAGAAAAATTAAGTTTTCAGCTGTTTTTAAACTAACAGAAAATGGAAGCTATCTCGACCTATAGTCTCTTGCCATTTTTTTGTCTGAACATTTCAGATTTCACTATGCTTAGACATCAATTGATTTTTTTCATGAGCATGATATTACTGGTCTGACAGCTACGTTAATTTTAGACTTCATGTTTTTGTTAGTGCAATTACTGCAGACTCCTTTTATTTGCAATTATTTTCAAGGAAAAAAAAAAAAGCAATTACTGCAGTTTCTAAGAAACTGCCATGAATTCTTTTAGTCATACTATTCACAACCACTCCCAAATCTGCTGCTTGTCAGGAAAGGGTGTCACTGGGTGCTGGATGTCAGCTGTAGATGGAAGGAGCAGCAGCTGGGAGAGGTGGCCAGCACTCATAGGTTTCTTTATCACAAGTGCTGCATTTTTTGAATGTCGTTGGAATACGCTGTGACAATTTTTAGCTGAGAGTTTCACATGCTGGTGAACTCGGGGGTTTTCTCAGCATTTAAACCTGATCATCTCTGGATGAAGCTGCCGTGGAGAAAGGGCACCTCTGGGGTCAGCTCTGTGGGAGGGGGCGTGCGGATTCTCTTCCGTAGGGAAAGGAAATCATTGATTAATTGCACTTTTTACGATCCTTTAACCTCCTGGCTGGGAATGCAGCAGCTGAGGTAAAGGCACGGGGTCAGTACAAGGAGAACCCAAGGCCTACCTTCGTCACTTTATGGCATAGTCTGGGTGTATAAAAATCTGTGTCAGAAACAGTTTTTAGGCCTTAAAATTCAAATGTTGCTGTTGCTGTCCCTGTGTTGGAGGAATTGTAGGCCAGAGCTGTTTTGAGCTGCTGTACCAATGTTGTCATCACATCCTCCATGTTCCCTTCTGTGATTCAGGACACAGCTGCAGTGCAAAGATACTTTTCTGGAAAGAGGTTGAAAGAGTTATGCTAAGTTGATTTGAAATAGATTTGGATCATTATCCAGCAGCCATTTAAAACAACTTTCAAAACTTGTGTTTCACAAACTTCCTATTGTCATTTGTAAGACATGTTTGTGATGCTGTTGACTCGTTTTGGCTTGGGCCCCCGGGCTGCCATCAATCCGTGTGCTGGACAGGCAAACACAGCACGGTGTGAGATTCCTGCTGCCTCAAACTCCTCCTCCTCCAGGACTTGCAAATGCCTGTGTCAGTCATGCTGCAAACCAGGCATTCAGACAAAGAAGCTATATTTCAATATGAAAAGCAGTTTTTAATTAATTACTTGAAATGTCCATGTTTTTGAGAAGTGGATGTTTGGATGTATTTGTAGGTGGCATCCGTGTGTTTCTCTGAAGGCTTCCAGTCAATGCCTATGGCCTCTGCTATCAAGGGTGACAATGTTTCTAGGCTGGTGACATCACAGAGCACTGAAGTACATGTAATCACACAGGACTTAGGGGTTGTATTTGTTTTTTCCAGTGTCTTGAGGAAGTCTTTCTTTTTTTCTTTGGTGAATATTTTCTTACATAGAACATGTACTGTGAACTGTGTTCAGCCAGGGGAGCAATACTACTGAAGAGTGTGAGACCTTACTGAAGAAAGCAGCTGTGAGAAGTTCTGCCGTGAATTTTATCATCTCAGTTACATTTAATATATTCTGGTAATGTTCATGTGTGAGAGACAAGTGTTGTGTTTCACCCTAGAACTGGCATTCATGTAAATTACATGCTGAGTTACACATTTTTAAATGGCTTTAATATTTTAGTTTTGAAGCTCATTGAAGATTCTGCTTTTGGTTAAATAACCACTGTCAAGTACTCCTTATTTTAATCTCTACTGCTGGAAAGGTTCTTCAACAGTTTAAAAACCTACATCTTCTCACTGGTGTCAGCATTACCTTTTTCCCAAGGGTTCCATGGACCAGCATGGATCAAATCTCCATTACTCCACATTGCACTTTCTAAGCCAAGTCTCTGACTGCACTGTCACACTGACCAAGTAGCTGCAGAGGGGGTGGAGAGGCTGAAGCTCCCTCTGACTTCAGATCCCACAGAGGGAACATGAAAACATTTTGGGAGTGAGCTCACCCATATTTATAGAGCCTTCTCAGCCAGAGAAGGGCAAGGAGGGAAGAAGGACCTTTCATTTCAAACCCAGAGGCTTCAAGCAAAGGCAGGGCAGGGCCAGTTTTGTCATAGATAGTGTTTGGCATGGCTCCATTTCTATGAATTGGATGTTAAAATCTGTGTTTGGAGTTGTTTATGGGGCTCATAACGCAGGAATACGCACACTGCCACAGCAGGAAGCTGATTTCACTCCCTGGTAAAGGCAAAGGAAATAATTATTCATTGTAAATGCGCTGAAGTTTTTGTAGTGTTGCCTGAAGAATTAACTTGGGGAGCCCCAGCCAAAGCATCTTTTCCTGTCCTTGGGCCAGCCTGGGAAGCCCCCACACTGGCTTCACCTGCTGAGGTCTCCCAAGGGCTTTTCCTTGGATGTGCAAATTATCTTTCTAGCCCCAGCACTGCTCAGTGCAGAGCGGGTGATGGTTTATTTCTTCATCTGTCCCTTACTTTATCTTTTCATACAGAAATGATTTTTTTTGCCACAATTAAAGAAGTACAATACTGTGTGGTTCATGTGAGAGCAGAGAAGCTTTAACTTTCACCCCTCAGAAAGGCTCAGTGTGGGTTTGGCCCTGTTGGGTTATTCCATGAGTCCAGTGAGATCTATGCTGTTTGTGGACAGCAATTTCAGACTCCAGAAGCAATAATTTCTTAGTTTCTCTTGGCTTCTCTTCCTGCTAGTCTGATGACTTTCATAGAGATTTATTGCCTAAATAGCCTTTTAATAACACAAATATGGTGTTTTGCTGGGGCTGGCTGTGAGTTGTTGTGGAAAGATAGAGGTTGTTCATCATCAGGAGTGAGGAGGCCAGTAAATCCAGCAGAGGTTTGTGCTCTTGAAACACACAGTGTCCTTTTCCCCTTTCATTTGGAGCCTTTTTCTAGGCTCTGAAATATTCCCAGCACATCAATGCTAATGGTGGCACTCAGACCCAAGGATGGAACAGGCTGCATGAGGTTTTCTTCATAGGCAAGGACTGAGTCTTTCTTATCCCTCTCCCACCTGATCTGAACCCCACAGCACTTGGAAGGACAGCAGCAACCACGGTGCTTTTTGCCAGGTACCTCATTAAACCCTTGCTTCCATTGTTAAGAACATGTCCCCTGCCCTTGGTCCGGGGTGAGCTTGGCTTCCTCCAGTATCCACCATGAAAAGCAGGATTTTCCTGGCTGCCAGATCTCACAGCCATGCAGGTTGAGGTCACATCTATGAATAAAGGTAGAGAAAGTCAGACTTTGTTCCTGGGAGAGCTGGGACATCTGGGCAGGAGTGAAGTGCAGGAAGCAGGTGCTGAGATTTGGGGCTTTTTAGGGATGTGTGTGTGTCTGTACCTCTGTGTTTTTGTACATTTCCAGACACACACTGCTCGGGCCAAAATACCTTTGGTGGTTGTGTGTTGCTGTCACTGTACATCCACTATGTTTTCAACTGAGTTCTTCCAGGTTTCCCTCATCCTAGTCCAATGCAAGACAAGCTCAGCTATAAACATGTATCCTATTTAAATGAACAAATGAACTCCTGCATGATATTCCAAGCACATGTAGCAGCTTCGGCATCTGAAGTGTCTGTCGTGAAAGAGAAGTTGGTTTTCTTTGCAGCTGTTTTGTCCTCGTTTCCTTTGAATAGGCCAAATAAATGTAATGGACACCAAATATTGCACAGAAATGTTATTGATGACTGTGTGGAAGAAATACCAAATTTTATTTTTCTTTGCAGAAACTTTATGGTTCCAGAGAGTCCTTTATCTGTTTTCCTTCCTTAAATGACAACGCTGAACGTTTGTAAAGCATGTCACAAAATGGTCATTTGGAAAAAGTGGAATTACCCAAAGTTTTCTCCTTGTCATGTTGCATCCAAAGGAGCTGCAGCATCTCAAACACCAACTGGGGTTTGAATTTGAGGCTCAGCAGTTCAGAAACTGCCTTAGAAAATAAAAGGCTCAATTCCTTTTCCTGGCATGGCACTTGCACACAGTGATCTGCTCATTAAGGAGTTCCAGGTTTTCCTTTTGTTTAAATTAAAATCACCTTCTTCAATTTCCAAATTGGAAAACCAGTTTGGTTTGGTTCCTCAACCTGAGCAGCTTCACCTGAATTTCCACCTCAGCTTCCCTTGCCCCTGGGAGTACAAGGGGTGCCCAGGACGGAAAAATACATCCCCACCTAAAGAGAGTATCTGCTGTAATTAAAGGGCTTTTGATGCCCTTGCAACCTGATAAAATTTTAAGGAAAATGCAGAGCATAGTTCAATTTGACCTGCTCTGGCACATTTATTCTTAAATTTGGAAGTTTGGGGTGAAGCTCTGGGAGCATTTATTCAAACTCAGTGTCACCTTATTTACTGTGCACCTACTCAGACCTTAGCGACAGCCAAATTGTAATAAATTACCCCACAATCCAGATTTTTCTCTCAACAAATTAGCAGTTCCCAATGTGATGTAACATGAACACTAAGCCCTTTTAAGTAGCCAAATGACCAGCTTATTCTAAATGCCTCGTATTACTAGAAAGCTGCATATAGGCATCTCATAGCGGGGAAAAAATTAAAAAAAAAAGAAAAAAAAGAAAAAGAATATTTAGTTCCTTTGTGAACTGGCCATATGACAACTACTTTTTTATCAACTTATTAAGTTGGGGCACTATAATAGCTCTTGCTGAGTTTAGCAATGTTTATAAGCATGTGTTAAACACATAATGTTGTTTTATGAGGAAAAAGGGATAAAGAAAAGTGATGTCACAGATGAATGTTTGAGTGCGTAGACGGCATAATGTATGTATGATTTTTATTTCTACACTGTTGAGCTTATTTTCTGTTTAAAGGTTAAAAAATTGTTGCATGAGAACTGTTTTATTGTGTTCTGCACTTTCTGTTCTTTTTGTATAATCTTGATTTTTTTTTTCATTTATGCATAGAAAAGAAAAAAAATCAGTTTAGAAATATTCTACTCCACGAGACATTGTGTTCCAATCTGTTGTTCCGAAGTTCAATCTTAATAAACATTTCAGTAAGAGTTGGTGGCTCACGTCCCTGTGGTGTTTGTAGGGAAGGTGAGTAGAGGGATACCTGATCCTTGAGCTGTGCAAAGCAAATAACACTAACCTGCACCCCAGAGCTTTGTGAATATTTCCAAAAACACTATTGCCAAATATTGCCTGGCAAGAGTGCAGGTGTTGCAATTCAGAGACGGTTCTAAACTCACCTGACACTTGCAGGGTTCAGGTGTAAGCCAGGAGAGAGCACAGGTGGAGCAAAATGGGGATACCTGGGACAGGTGTGTGTCCCCAGCTCCAGGCTCTGCTCTGACAAAGAGCTGTCACACAGAATCACACAGAATCACTCATGCCATCACTAGGGTTGAAGAGCTGAGGGTCTCCCCAATCACCTCTGAGTCTATGATTTAATAACCACAAGCAGCTCCCAAAGAAATCAGTTCACATCCAAACTCATCAACCTCTCAGACCATTGTGAACAAGAGGGGAAAGCTGGAGCCAGATCACAAACACCAGCTGATGGGTAAACTTACAGTGAAGAGCTCATTTGTCCCATTTGATTTCTTAACAGATTTCATCTGTGAGTCTTCCTGAAGGAAATTCCTCAGAACAGCTATCAGCAGCTCTGAGAAGTCAATTCTTGCCTGGGGTTTGGTTCATTTTTCATAGAATCATCACAGAATTGATTACAGTGGAAGATACTTCCAAGATGGAGTCCAGCCTATGACGAATCACCACCTTTCTTAAGCAGACCAGAAGACTGAGTGTCACATCCAGTCTTTCCTTAAAAACCTCAAGGAACAGTGACTCCACCACCTCCCTGGGCAGCTCCTCTAAGTGTTTGGCAACCCTTTCCAACGACAGCCTTCCATACAGTGCCAAAACCTAGAAACACCACTCGAAGTGTGGCCTCCCCAGTGCCCAGCACAGAGGGACAGTCACCCGCCTAATCCTCCTGGACACAGTAGTGTTGACACAGAAGGCCAGGAGGCCACGCTTCCCCTTGCCCTCTTGGGCAAACACCGGCTCAGGTTTTGCCACTGTCAAACAGCACCCCAAGGCCTTTCCTGCCGGGCACATTCCCAGCCACTCTGCCCCAAGCCTGGATCACAGCAGGGGCTTCTTGGGACACAAGGGCAGCACCAAGGCCTTGCTCTGCTTGAACCTCATTCTACATGCCTCACACTACCCAGCCACCCTGTAGAGCCTTCCTAATCTCCAGAAAATCAGCACTCCCACCCACATTGGTGTCATCACAAAGTTATTACTGAGGGTACCCTGCATGCCCTTGCCCACACCCGCAGGACACACACTGAACAGGACTGGGCCCAGGGGACACAGCTCGTGACCACACACCGCTGGATGCGGCACCATTCCCCACCACTCTGCACGCGGCCATCCTGACAGTCCTTAACCCAGCAAAGAGCGCCCCTGCCCAAGCCCTGGCCTGACGGCTTTTCCAGGACTGTGCTGTGGGAGATGGAGTCAAAGGCTTTGCCCAAATCCAGGGAGATTCCATGCCCTGCTTGCCCCTCAGGACTGGGGCGGGCCACCCACAGCCCAAGGGTCATCAGGTTGCTCAGGCAGGACCTGCCTTTCCTAAACCCACACTCACTGAGGGACACGGATCCCTCAGCTGTCCTCTCTGGGCCCTGTCATCCCCCTCACCATCATCTGCTCCAGAACCTTGCTGGGCCCTGAGACCAGCCTGACAGGCCTGCAGCTCCCCACATCCTCCCTGGGCCCTTCTTAGGCATGGCTGTCACACTGCCACCTCCACTCATCTGGGACCTCCCCAACTGGCCAGGTCTGATGACATTGAAGGATGGAACAGAGGCTTATCCAGCTCTTCCATGGGCTCCCTCAGCCTCCCTGAGGGACTCTGGGCCAGACCCCCAGACTTGGCAGCACCCAAGTGGCTGCACAGGACACTGACGATTTCCTCCAGGATTGCAGGGGGTCTGGTCTGCTCCCTGTCCCTGTGTGCCAGCTCAGGGCACTGCTTGTCCTAGGAATAACCCATCTGCCTGTTGAAGGCCCAGGCAAAGAATGCATTCCGTACCTCAGGCTTTTACTCATCCCTTGTGATCACATTCCCCTCATCCCCACATTGATTTCAGAAGGGCAATTTTCCTTGGTGCTCCTGTGTTCCTAAACTTTTCGAAAATGACTATTTATTTTCTTTTAAAAAAGTGACCAGATGAAAATCAAAGAAGTTTTGGCCAATGCAATGATATTGCTGCCTGGGTTCAAAACTGGGACACATTCTGGGCTGGGTGGGAATCACACTTTGGCACGGCACAGGGCTTACTAGCGCATATTTAGGAGCAGATTACAAAACATACAACGAGAGAGCTACAGGTCAATGAGAGAAGAACAAGCGTAGGCAAATCAAGGGGCAACAGCCTAAAGAAGGCCTTGCTGACCAGGGACATCAGCATGGAAACCGCCAGGCCTCGGGGACTGGCGATGGGCAGACATGCCCACCAGGCCTTTGTGACCCGCAGTGGCATCATGCCCTGAGACCATTGTGACACGGGTCCATGTCGCAGATCTTGGGGCTACCTCACCCTGCAGTGCCCACTCCCAGGAGAGCAGCTCTCTGAGGAGGCAGCAGCTTCTCTGGAGGCAGCAGCTCTTCTTGGTCATTCTGGCCAGTTTCTGGCAAGGACCGATCAAGATGTGGAAGCAGCAGGAGGCGAATGCCCACGGGCGGCCCCGTCAGGCCCAGCCACTGCTGCACAAACGGCATGGGGCAGCAGCAGGGCAGGGCCATGGCCTGCCACCCGTGCCAGCCGCACGGGGTGTGCCACCCTGCACTGCCACCCAGCCGTCATGGAAGCACCTGGAGCACTCTGAAACAGAGGAGCTCATCAAGGTGCAGGCAGGGCAAGGGGGCAAAACCTGCAGCGACCTGTTTGCAGGCCTGGGCCCCTATCTGCGGGAGAACAGGTCCACCCTGGGAAGCCCCAAGTGGTTAAGAGCCCGCCAGGAGCCGCAGGGAATTCCTCAGCCAGCCAAGCCAACTGCTCGGTGCAAGCGGCTGTGCCCAGGGGATGAGGAGGCTTTGGTGAATCGTTTGCGTAAGAAGAGGGAGGAGCTGGAGGAACTGGAAGATAAAGTCTATGACGAGATGTTTAGAGCCATCTTCTCCTCCCTGGAGAACAAAGAAAGCCCCATGAGGTCCAGCAGCATCCTCAGGGACCCACCAAGCCCCATCCTGGAGCCTGCTGCAGCCCATTTGGAGAGGCACAGCGCATTCTGCGTGACCAAAGATGCCGCAGGAGAGACACCAAAGCACTCGGGGCTTGTGTCTCTTGACCATTTGTTGGCCGAGCTGTGCCCTGTCTCTCAGGACTCGCTGTCCAGTGATGCTCTTGTAAAGGAGCTCCTGGAAAACTGGGAGCAAGAGGAGCTCCCTCACAGACAAGAGGCAGGAGAGAGGGACAGAGAGCCAGAGAGTGCCTTGCTTCTGCAACCACAAGACAAAGAAGGATGTGTCTTCCAGGATGTGTCAAGTGTAGGCCCAGAACTTGCTGCAGGCTCCCAGGGGCTCTGCAGCATTTTGGACCTGACGAAAAACTCAGCGGGAGAGACAGACACAGAGACGGCACCTCCTGACCGGCTGGCACACCTGGACACTGCCTCTGGCCACGAACCCTCCTGCGATGCTCTTCTACACAAGCTCCTGGAAAGCTGGGAGGAAGAAAAATTCCATAGTAGAGCAGCAGCAGGAGAGAAGGACAGGGAGCTTGAGAGTCCCTTGTCTCTCCCAGCAGAAGACGAAGAGCCAGCACCTTCTCAGGAGGGCGATCCCTGCGGCAAGGAGCCCAGCGAGCTTCTCCCCGAGGTGCTGCCCGAAGAGCCAAAGGGGTTCGCGGTTTGCGCCTCGCCTGCCGATGCCGCGGAGGAGGCCGGCGCAGCAGGCATGGAGGCTGGCCTTGCCCGGGCTGCCCCTCCCCAGGAAAAGCCCTGTGGGGATGAGCCGCCGGCAGGACCTTGCCCGGTGCCTGCCCAGCCCCTGGCACGCAGCGTTCCTGCCTGCCCCGCTGGCAGCATGGCCGTCCCGCAGCCCCCGGCCCCACGGCGATGGTGCTCCACGGCCAAGAGGGCCCGGCGGGCTCTGCGCCGCCTTTTCTGCTTCGGCTGCCTCAGCGGGCAGCCGGAGCAGTGAGCCTGGGGCCAGCACCGGGACGGTCACCAAAGATGCCGCCTTACCCTGGGGATGATGCAGATGTCCAGGTCCCAGGGGCAGCCACAGCTCCCAGAGACAATCGCACCAGGGAGAGTAAAACACCTGATGCACTGAATGGATGGATGGCACCCAAGGCAACCACCTGCTCAAGGTAGGTCCTGCTGCCAGCCCCAGCCCCTCACCCCCCAAGCCAACAGCAAGGCAGCCTGGTCAGGGAGAGCTGGCTAAGCAAGGATGACAGCTACCTTGTAGAATCCCACAGGAGATGACTCGAGGCCTGGCTACATTTTCCAGGGGCATCCCCACCCTTCCCTTCAAGGCTGCATTAGGAGCTGACAACTTCTACTTGAGCCTCAGCCTTGCAGGTAAATGAAGGCAAACCCATTCTCTCTTCACATGGCAAATAAGAAAACACCTCCCTAGATACCTGTTACATAACTTGGAGAAAGCTGTTAACTCCTCATGAATGACCCTAGGGCTTCACCATTAGAGGAACCTCTGGGATGCCCAAGGCAGAGATGTGCAGGGTCAGGATGGACCGAGAGGATGCTGCTGGAATCAAGCATCTTGCACTGAACTCTGCTTGATCTCTCCTCTGCCCACCCTAGTCTTGCTCTTCCGCATATCCCCCCACCCTCAATCTACCGCGCACCATCCTCACTCTTCACCCTCTTTCCTTCTCGCCCTCCTCTGTCCCATCCCTATCTCTCTTCCCCACCTATCTTGTTCAATAAAATCCCCATTGTTAACTTCCATAAATGGTCTCGTTGGCACTTTAATTTGCACACAGAAATCTCTCGCTAATCCCATGTCAACAGGGCCATACATCTACACACAGCACTCGAGGTCTGGCCTCCCCATTGCCCGACACAGAGTGACAGTCACGCTGTGGCCTGCTCCTGGTGGCCACATTAGTGCTGACACAGAAGCCCAGGATGCCACTCTCCTCCTCCCCAACTTGGGCAAACACCGGCTCACATTTGGCTACTCTCAGCCAGCACCCCAAGGCCTTTCCTGCCGGGCACATTCCCAGCCACTCTGCCCCCAGCCTGGGCCACAGCAGGGGCTTCTTGGGACACAAGGGCAGCACCAAGGCCTTGCTCTTCTTGAACCTCACCCCGCTGGCCTCACACCACCCAGCCAGCCTTGCTACTTCTGCCTCCGGAGCCATCCTAATCTCCAGAAAATCAGCACTCCCACCCACATTGGTGTCATCACAAAGTTATTACTGAGGGTACCCTGCATGCCCTTGCCCACACCCGCAGGACACACACTGAACAGGACTGGGCCCAGGGGACACAGCTCGTGACCACACACCGCTGGATGCGGCACCATTCCCCACCACTCCACACGCAGCCATCCTGACAGTCCTTAACCCAGCAAAGAGCGCCCCTGCCCAAGCCCTGGCCTGACGGCTTTTCCAGGACTGTGCTGTGGGAGATGGCATCAAAGGCTTTGCCCAAATCCAGGGAGATTCCATGCCCTGCTTGCCCCTCAGGACTGGGGCAGGCCACCCACAGCCCAAGGGTCATCAGGTTGCTCAGGCAGGACCTGCCTTTCCTAAACCCACACTCACTGAGGGACACAGATCCCTCAGCTGTCCTCTCTGGGCCCTGTCATCCCCCTCACCATCATCTGCTCCAGAACCTTGCTGGGCCCTGAGACCAGCCTGACAGGCCTGCAGCTCCCCACATCCTCCCTGGGCCCTTCTTAGGCATGGCTGTCTCACTGCCACCTCCACTCATCTGGGACCTCCCCAACTGGCCAGGAAAAATGGCAAAAAAATGTTGATGATAGGCTTTGCCAGCACTTCCATAGGCTCCCTCAGCCTCCCTGAGGGACTCTGGGCCAGGCCTCCAGACTTGGCAGCGTCCAAGTGGCTGCACAGGTCACTGACGATTTCCTCCAGGATTGCAGGGGGTCTGGTCTGCTCCCTGTCCCTGTGTGCCAGCTCAGGGCACTGCTTGTCCTAGGAATAACCCATCTGCCTGTTGAAGGCCCAGGTAAAGAATGCATTCTGTACCTCAGGCTTTTACTCATCCCTTGTGAATCACATTCCCCTCATCCCCACATTGATTAAAGAAGGGCGATTTTCCTTGGTCGTCCTGTGTCCCTAAACTTCGTGAAAAAGACGCTTTATTTTCTTTCAAAGGAGTAACCAGATGAAATTCAAAGATGTTTTGGCTATTCGGATGATATCTCTACCTGGGTTCAAGGCTGGGACACATTCTGGGCAGGGTGGGAATCACACTTTGGCACAGCACAGCTCATCTTTGGGGATATTTAGGAGCAGATTACAAAACATACAACGAGAGAGCTACAGGTCAATGAAAGAACAAGCGTAGGCAAATCGAGGGGCAACAGTCTAAAGAAGGCCTTGCTGACCAGGGACATCAGCATGGAAACCGCCAGGCCTCGGGGACTGGCGATGGGCAGACATGCCCACCAGGCCTTTGTGACCCGCAGTGGCATCATGCCCTGAGACCATTGTGACACGGGTCCATGTCGCAGATCTTGGGGCTACCTCACCCTGCAGTGCCCACTCCCAGGAGAGCAGCTCTCTGAGGAGGCAGCAGCTTCTCTGGAGGCAGCAGCTCTTCTTGGTGATTCTGGCCAGTTTCTGGCAAGGACCGATCAAGATGTGGAAGCAGCAGGAGGCGAATGCCCACGGGCGGCCCCGTCAGGCCCAGCCACTGCTGCACAAACGGCATGGGCCAGCAGCAGGGCAGGGCCATGGCCTGCCACCCGTGCCAGCCGCACGGGGTGTGCCACCCTGCACTGCCACCCAGCCGTCATGGAAGCACCTGGAGCACTCTGAGACAGAGGAGCTCATCAAGGTGCAGGCAGGGCAAGGGGGCAAAACCTGCAGCGACCTGTTTGCAGGCCTGGGCCCCTATCTGCGGGAGAACAGGTCCACCCTGAGAAACCCCAAGTGGTTAAGAGCCCGCCAGAAGCCGCAGGGAATTCCTCAGCCAGCCAAGCCAACTGCTCGGTGCAAGCGGCTGTGCCCAGGGGATGAGGAGGCTTTGGTGAATCGTTTGCGTAAGAAGAGGGAGGAGCTGGAGGAACTGGAAGACAAAGTCTATGACGAGATGTTTAGAGCCATCTTCTCCTCCATGGAGAACAAAGAAAGCCCCATGAGGTCCAGCAGCATCCTCAGGGACCCACCAAGCCCCATCCTGGAGCCTGCTGCAGCCCATTTGGAGAGGCACAGCGCATTCTGCGTGACCAAAGATGCTGCAGGAGAGACACCAAAGCACTCGGAGCTTGTGTCTCTTGACCATTTGTTGGCCGAGCTGTGCCCTGTCTCTCAGGACTCGCTGTCCAGTGATGCTCTCGTAAAGGAGCTCCTGGAAAACTGGGAGCAAGAGGAGCTCCCTCACAGACAAGAGGCAGGAGAGAGGGACAGAGAGCCAGAGAGTGCCTTGCTTCTGCAACCACAAGACAAAGAAGGATGTGTCTTCAAGGATGTGTCAAGTGCAGGCCCAGAACTTGCTGCAGGCTCCCAGGGGCTCTGCAGCATTTTGGGCCTGACCAAAGAATCAGCGGGAGAGACAGACACAGAGACGGCACCTCCTGACCGGCTGGCACACCTGGGCACTGCCTCTGGCCACGAACCCTCCTGCGATGCTCTTCTACACAAGCTCCTGGAAAGCTGGGAGGAAGAAAAATTCCATAGTAGAGCAGCAGCAGGAGAGAAGGACAGCGAGCTTGAGAGTCCCTTGTCTCTCCCAGCAGAAGACGAAGAGCCAGCACCTTCTCAGGAGGGCGATCCCTGCGGCAAGGAGCCCAGCGAGCTTCTCCCTGAGGTGCTGCCTGAAGAGCCAAAGGGGTTCGCGGTATGCGCCTCGCCTGCCGATGCCGCGGAGGAGGCCGGCGCAGCAGGCATGGAGGCTGGCCTTGCCCGGGCTGCCCCTCCCCAGGAAAAGCCCTGTGGGGATGAGCCGCCGGCAGGACCTTGCCCGGTGCCTGCCCAGCCCCTGGCACGCAGCGTTCCTGCCTGCCCCGCTGGCAGCATGGCCGTCCCGCAGCCCCCGGCCCCACGGCGATGGCGCTCCATGGCCAGGAGGGCCCGGCGGGCTCTGCGCCGCCTTTTCTCCTTCAGCTGCCTCAGCGGGCAGCCGGAGCAGTGAGCCTGGGGACAGCACAGGGACGGTCACCAAAGATGCCGCCTTACCCTGGGGATGATGCAGATGTCCAGGTCCCAGGGGCAGCCACAGCTCCCGGAGACAATCGCACCAGGGAGAGTAAAACACCTGATGCACTGAATGGATGGATGGCACCCAAGGCAACCACCTGCTCAAGGTAGGTCCTGCTGCCAGCCCCAGCCCCTCACTCCCCAAGCCAACAGCAAGGCAGCCTGGTCAGGGAGAGCTGGCTAAGCAAGGATGACAGCTGCCTTGTAGAATCCCACAGGAGATGACTCAAGGCCTGGGCTACATTTTCCAGGGGCATCCCCACCCTTCCCTTCAAGGCTGCATTAGGAGCAGACAACTTCTACTTGGGCCTCAGTCTTGCAGGTAAATGAAGGCAAACCCATTCTCTCTTCACATGGCAAATAAGAAAACACCTCCCTAGATACCTGTTACATAACTTGGAGAAAGCTGTTAACTCCTCATGAATGACCCTAGGGCTTCACCATTAGAGGAACCTCTGGGATGCCCAAGGCAGAGATGTGCAGGGTCAGGATGGACCGAGAGGATGCTGCTGGAATCAAGCATCTTGCACTGAACTCTGCTTGATCTCTCCTCTCCCCACCCTAGTCTTGCTCTTCCGCATATCACCCCACCCTCAATCTTCCGCGCACCATCCTCACTCTTCACCCTCTTTCCTTCTCGCCCTCCTCTGTCCCATCCCTATCTCTCTTCCCCACCTATCTTGTTCAATAAAATCCCCATTGTTAACTTCCATAAATGGTCTCGTTGGCACTTTAATTTGCGCACAGAAATCTCTCCCTAATCCCATCTCAACAGGGCCATACATCTACACACAGCACTCGAGGTCTGGCCTCCCCATTGCCCGACACAGAGTGACAGTCACGCTGTGGTCTGCTCCTGGTGGCCACATTAGTGCTGACACAGAAGCCCAGGATGCCACTCTCCTCCTCCCCAACTTGGGCAAACACCGGCTCACATTTGGCTACTCTCAGCCAGCACCCCAAGGCCTTTCCTGCCGGGCACATTCCCAGCCACTCTGCCCCCAGCCTGGGCCACAGCAGGGGCTTCTTGGGACACAAGGGCAGCACCAAGGCCTTGCTCTTCTTCACCTCACCCCACTGGCCTCACACCACCCAGCCAGCCTTGCTACATCTGCCTCCAGAGCCGTCCTAATCTCCAGAAAATCAGCACTCCCACCCACATTGGTGTCATCACAAAGTTATTACTGAGGGTACCCTGCATGCCCTTGCCCACACCCGCAGGACACACACTGAACAGGACTGGGCCCAGGGGACACAGCTCGTGACCACACACCGCTGGATGCGGCACCATTCCCCACCACTCTCTGCACGCGGCCATCCTGACAGTCCTTAACCCAGCAAAGAGCGCCCCTGCCCAAGCCCTGGCCTGACGGCTTTTCCAGGACTGTGCTGTGGGAGATGGAGTCAAAGGCTTTGCTCAAATCCAGGGAGATTCCATGCCCTGCTTGCCCCTCAGGACTGGGGCGGGCCACCCACAGCCCAAGGGTCATCAGATCGCTCAGGCAGGACCTGCCTTTCCTAAACCCACACTCACTGAGGGACACGGATCCCTCAGCTGTCCTCTCTGGGCCCTGTCATCCCCCTCACCATCATCTGCTCCAGAACCTTGCTGGGCCCTGAGACCAGCCTGACAGGCCTGCAGCTCCCCACATCCTCCCTGGGGCCCTTCTTAGGCATGGCTGTCACACTGCCACCTCCACTCATCTGGGACCTCCCCAACTGGCCAGGTCTGATGACATTGAAGGATGGAACAGAGGCTTATCCAGCTCTTCCATGGGCTCCCGCAGCCTCCCTGAGGGACTCTGGGCCAGACCCCCAGACTTGGCAGCACCCAAGTGGCTGCACAGGACACTGACGATTTCCTCCAGGATTGCAGGGGGTCTGTTCTGCTCCCTGTCCCTGTGTGCCAGCTCAGGGCACTGCTTGTCCTAGGAATAACCCATCTGCCTGTTGAAGGCCCAGGCAAAGAATGCATTCCGTACCTCAGGCTTTTACTCATCCCTTGTGATCACATTCCCCTCATCCCCACATTGATTTCAGAAGGGCAATTTTCCTTGGTGCTCCTGTGTTCCTAAACTTTTCGAAAATGACTATTTATTTTCTTTTAAAAAAGTGACCAGATGAAAATCAAAGAAGTTTTGGCCAATGCAATGATATTGCTGCCTGGGTTCAAAACTGGGACACATTCTGGGCTGGGTGGGAATCACACTTTGGCACGGCACAGGGCTTACTAGCGCATATTTAGGAGCAGATTACAAAACATACAACGAGAGAGCTACAGGTCAATGAGAGAAGAACAAGCGTAGGCAAATCAAGGGGCAACAGCCTAAAGAAGGCCTTGCTGACCAGGGACATCAGCATGGAAACCGCCAGGCCTCAGGGACTGGCGATGGGCAGCCATGCCCACCAGGCCTTTGTGACCCGCAGTGGCATCATGCCCTGAGACCATTGTGACACGGGTCCATGTCGCAGATCTTGGGGCTACCTCACCCTGCAGTGCCCACTCCCAGGAGAGCAGCTCTCTGAGGAGGCAGCAGCTTCTCTGGAGGCAGCAGCTCTTCTTGGTCATTCTGGCCAGTTTCTGGCAAGGACTGATCAAGATGTGGAAGCAGCAGGATGCGAATGCCCACGGGCGGCCCCGTCAGGCCGAGCCACTGCTGCACAAATGTCATGGGCCAGCAGCAGGGCAGGGCAATGGCCTGCCACCCGTGCCAGCCGCACGGGGTGTGCCACCCTGCACTGCCACCCAGCCGTCATGGAAGCACCTGGAGCACTCTGAGACAGAGGAGCTCATCAAGGTGCAGGCAAGGCAAGGGGGCAAAACCTGCAGCGACCTGTTTGCAGGCCTGGGCCCCTATCTGCGGGAGAACAGGTCCACCCTGGGAAGCCCCAAGTGGTTAAGAGCCCGCCAGAAGCCGCAGGGAATTCCTCAGCCAGCCAAGCCAACTGCTCGGTGCAAGCGGCTGTGCCCAGGGGATGAGGAGGCTTTGATGAATCGTTTGCGTAAGAAGAGGGAGGAGCTGGAGGAACTGGAAGATAAAGTCTATGACGAGATGTTTAGAGCCATCTTCTCCTCCCTGGAGAACAAAGAAAGCCCCGTGAGGTCCAGCAGCATCCTCAGGGACCCACCAAGCCCCATCCTGGAGCCTGCTGCAGCCCATTTGGAGAGGCACAGCGCATTCTGCGTGACCAAAGATGCCGCAGGAGAGACACCAAAGCACTCGGGGCTTGTGTCTCTTGACCATTTGTTGGCTGAGCTGTGCCCTGTCTCTCAGGACTCGCTGTCCAGTGATGCTCTCGTAAAGGAGCTCCTGGAAAACTGGGAGCAAGAGGAGCTCCCTCACAGACAAGAGGCAGGAGAGAGGGACAGAGAGCCAGAGAGTGCCTTGTTTCTGCAACCACAAGACAAAGAAGGATGTGTCTTCCAGGATGTGTCAAGTGTAGGCCCAGAACTTGCTGCAGGCTCCCAGGGGCTCTGCAGCATTTTGGACCTGACCAAAGAATCAGCGGGAGAGACAGAAACAGAGACGGCACCTCCTGACCAGCTGGCACACCTGGGCACTGCCTCTGGCCACGAACCCTCCTGCGATGCTCTTCTAACCAAGCTCCTGGAAAGTTGGGAGGAAGGAGAGCTCCTTGGCAGAGCAGCAGCAGGAGAGAAGGACAGCGAGCCTGAGAGCCCATTATCTCTCCCACCGGAAGAAGAAGAGGAAGAGCCAGCACCTTCTTCTCAGGAGAGCGATCCCTGCGGCAAGGAGCCCAGCGAGCTTCTCCCCGAGGTGCTGTCCAAAGACCCAAAGGGGTTCGCGGTTTGCATCTCGCCTGCCGATGCCGCGGAGGAGGCCGGCGCAGCAGGCATGGAGGCTGGCCGTGCCCAGGCTGCCCCTCCCCAGGAAAAGCCCTGTGGGGATGAGCCGCCGGCAGGACCTTGCCCGGTGCCTGCCCAGCCCCTGGCACGCAGTGTTCCTGCCTGCCCCACTGGCAGCGCGGCCGTCCCGCAGCCCCCGGCCCCACGGCGATGGTGCTCCACGGCCAAGAGGGCCCGGCGGGCTCTGCGCCGCCTTTTCTCCTTCAGCTGCCTCAGCGGGCAGCCGGAGCAGTGAGCCCGGGGCCAGCACCGGGACGGTCACCAAAGATGCCGCCTTACCCTGGGGATGATGCAGATGTCCAGGTCCCAGGGGCAGCCACAGCTCCCGGAGACTATCGCACCAGGGAGAGTAAAACACCTGATGCACTGAATGGATGGATGGCACCCAAGGCAACCACCTGCTCAAGGTAGGTCCTGCTGCCAGCCCCAGCCCCTCACCCCCCAAGCCAACAGCAAGGCAGCCTGGTCAGGGAGAGCTGGCTAAGCAAGGATGACAGCTACCTTGTAGAATCCCACAGGAGATGACTCCAGGCCTGGGCTACATTTTCCAGGGGCATCCCCACCCTTCCCTTCAAGGCTGCATTGGGAGCTGACAACTTCTACTTGGGCCTCAGCCTTGCAGGTAAATGAAGGCAAACCCATTCTCTCTTCACATGGCAAATAGGAAAACACCTCCCTAGATACCTGTTACATAACTTGGAGAAAGCTGTTAACTCCTCATGAATGACCCTAGGGCTTCACCATTACAGGAACCTCTGGGATGCCCAAGGCAGAGACGTGCAGGGTCAGGATGGACCGAGAGGATGCTGCTGGAATCAAGCATCTTGCACTGAACTCTGCTTGATCTCTCCTCTCCCCACCCTAGTCTTGCTCTTCCGCATATCCCCCCACCCTCAATCTTCCACGCACCATCCTCACTCTTCACCCTCTTTCCTTCTCGCCCTCCTCTGTCCCATCCCTATCTCTCTTCCCCACCTATCTTGTTCAATAAAATCCCCATTGTTAACTTCCATAAATGGTCTCATTGGCACTTTAATTTGCGCACAGAAATCTCTCGCTAATCCCATGTCAACAGGGCCATACATCTACACACAGCACTCGAGGTCTGGCCTCCCCATTGCCCGACACAGAGTGACAGTCACGCTGTCGCCTGCTCCTGGTGGCCACATTAGTGCTGACACAGAAGCCCAGGATGCCACTCTCCTCCTCCCCAACTTGGGCAAACACCGGCTCACATTTGGCTACTCTCAGCCAGCACCCCAAGGCCTTTCCTGCCGGGCACATTCCCAGCCACTCTGCCCCCAGCCTGGGCCACAGCAGGGGCTTCTTGGGACACAAGGGCAGCACCAAGGCCTTGCTCTTCTTGAACCTCACCCCGCTGGCCTCACACCACCCAGCCAGCCTTGCTACTTCTGCCTCCAGAGCCATCCTAATCTCCAGAAAATCAGCACTCCCACCCACATTGGTGTCATCACAAAGTTATTACTGAGGGTACCCTGCATGCCCTTGCCCACACCCGCAGGACACACAATGAACAGGACTGGGCCCAGGGGACACAGCTCGTGACCAGACACCGCTGGATGCGGCACCATTCCCCACCACTCTCTGCATGTGGCCATCCTGACAGTCCTTAACCCAGCAAAGAGCGCCCCTGCCCAAGCCCTGGCCAGACGGCTTTTCCAGGACTGTGCTGTGGGAGATGGCATCAAAGGCTTTGCTCAAATCCAGGGAGATTCCATGCCCTGCTTGCCCCTCAGGACTGGGGCGGGCCACCCACAGCCCAAGGGTCATCAGGTTGCTCAGGCAGGACCTGCCTTTCCTAAACCCACACTCACTGAGGGACACGGATCCCTCAGCTGTCCTCTCTGGGCCCTGTCATCCCCCTCACCATCATCTGCTCCAGAACCTTGCTGGGCCCTGAGACCAGCCTGACAGGCCTGCAGCTCCCCACATCCTCCCTGGGCCCTTCTTAGGCATGGCTGTCACACTGCCACCTCCACTCATCTGGGACCTCCCCAACTGGCCAGGAAAAATGGCAAAAAAAGATCGATGAGAGGCTTAGCCAGCACTTCCCTGTGCTCCCTCAGCCTCTCTGGGAGGTTCTGGGTCAGACCCCCAGACTTGGCAGCGCCCAAGTGGCTGCACAGGACACTGACGATTTCCTCCAGGATTGCAGGGGGTCTGGTCTGCTCCCTGTCCCTGTGTGCCAGCTCAGGGCACTGCTTGTCCTAGGAATAACCCATCTGCCTGTTGAAGGCCCAGACAAAGAATGCATTCCATACCTCAGGCTTTTACTCATTCCTTGTGATCATATTTCCCTCATCCCCACATTGATTAAGGGGCGATTTTCCTTGGTGCTCCTGTGTTCCTAAACTTTTTGAAAAAGACGCTTTATTTTCTTTCAAAGGAGTAACCAGATGAAATTTAAAGGGGTTTTGGCCACTGTGATGATATTTCTACATAGGTTCAAGTCTGGGACACATGCTGGGCTGTGTGGGAATCACAATTTGGCACGGCATGTACAAGAAGGCAAATTCTCTCTTCACATGGCAGATAGGAAAATGCGTCCCTGGATAGCAACAACAATATAGTCTGGAGAAAGGTGTTAACCCTGAATGAGTGACCTATAGTCCCCACCTCTAGAGGAACCATCAGGATCCCAGTGCAGAGAAACAGGGGGTGACAAAAGACTGACACAACACTGCTTGGCCTGTTGCCTGTTTAATCTCTTCCTCTCCTCACCCCAGCCCTGCTCTTCCCCATGCTTCATCCCCCTCCACTGTTCCCCAGCCCATCATATCTCAAAAAGGGGCTAGGGGCAGCCACCCAGCAGGGCTAGAGATGAGTTTCAGGAGAACAGTGGCCCAAATCCTGGGGACAAGTGTGGCTGGTGGTAGCATTCTGTTCATTTGTGTAGCAGTGTCCCTGTCCTGACAGCTGGGGTGGCACAGAGTCACCCACTGCTTTCAAGAGCAGGGGACCTGTGTCAAGACATCCGAGAACTCATCATGGAGAAGGAAGGAAGATGCCAGAAGGAATCCTGCAGGTTACAGTGGCAGGTGACAGGGATGCAAACAGGTAAGGAATGCACATCACGGGGTGAAGATGGAGTTTAGTTCCATTTGCTTCCAAAAGAACTCAGATGGCACTGAAGGAAAATGGGGCCTGGTCCCTTAAAACCCCCCAGCAGCCTGTGAGCACAGGCTGAGGCTGTTTCCTCCCTCCCTGCATGGCCCGACTGGGAAGATCGCTGCCAACATGAAAGAGCCTGAATTTCCAAGTGACTCCCACCTCCACAGAGGGGTTATTTCTGGAAGCAGACACTGCCACCCCTTGGTTTGATCAAAGAATCACAGAACAGCTCAATTTGGAAGTGACCTATATGGATCATTGAGTCCAACTCCCTTCTCTACACAGTGCCTCCAAAAACTGGACCATAGGATGAAGACCACCATGGGCTCCTAGCAGGTCTGTCTGCTCCTCAGGTTTTTCAGGTTGGGAGACTAGGGAAAAAAAAAAAAAAAAACCAAAAAAAACCCAAACAAACAGCAGCAAAAAGGAGCTGAACAAACATTAGCTTTGAGGTTCCAAAGAAACAGGCAACATTTCCCTGCAGCCATAGGGCCAGAGAGGGATGGGGAGTGCTCAACCCAATCACTCACAGCCTCCCTTCTCCTGCCAGGGGCAGCTCCTGCTCCTTTTATCCCTTCTCTGGGAGACAGAGACTCACAGAGGCAACTACACCTGGCCAAGCTCTCAGCTGGCAGAAGGGAAAAGAGCGGCTCTGAGGAGCTCAGACGTGCCTTCCCACACCAAGGGGCCCACAGGAAGTACCTGAAACTACTGAAAACTGAACAGAACCTCACAGTGCTGTGACTGCAGGTCCATTCCCACAGCTGAAATCCTGGAGCAAAGCTGAGACGGTCAGTGAGCACCTAAAAACCAGCTAAGAAGACAAAACCAGGTCTAAAAAGTATGCTAGAAATGAAAATCAGTAAAGACAGCAACAGGTGGGCAGTAGGTTGGTACAGCTGGTTCATTTCTGCAGTTAGGGAAAGTTCATTAACAGCCCTTGTGTGTCTTTGAATTCAGTAAATAATTCCTGTCACTTACCCCAAGCAGCTTAACCAAGCCAGGGGAGGAAAGAAAAAACCTGAAAGTCACAGATATGAGGCTCAAAGGTGGACACATTACAGCAGAAGCTGTTTCAGAAAGGAGAACATGCACAGAGAAAATCCCAGGCAATTATTCATTACAGCACAGAGAGGAACAAGTCAGTGCTAAAATCATCATTCTTGAGTATCAACAGGAAAACAATGTACAGAGGTCAGAGTATCAATATAGTGTTTAATATTCTTAAATTGATATAAAAGCTAAAAAAAGTAAAATTTTTGTTACCATGCTATGATAAAAACTTTTATCAGCAGAAATATTATACAGAGTCATAAAATTTCTAGTCATAATATTTTCCAGTTGTTTATACTCTTCTATTTAGCCCATCACTGGTTTATATTTATTAAGCCCATTTTGTCCTTCTATTTACAGTCTTTTAGACACTGTGTTTCACTCTGCACTGATGCAGATAAAACTATTCTACACAGATGCATTGTTTTGCTTTGCAGATAAATGTCACCACTGGAAAAACCACTGTGGACCAAGCCCCAATCAGGGAATGCTGCTCTGGAGACTCCTCCAGGCTGCAGCCCCTGATGCTTGCTCCAGGGATTGAGAAGAGGTTTCAGAACTGTGCAGAACTTAAAATACCCAAAATAACAGCAGTTCCTCTGATTGCAGGAACAAGAACTGAAGGAAGGAGGAGCAGAGGTTAGTCTGCATGGAGACTCAGAGATACTTCCAAAAGCAAATATAATATATACAGGAATTAAATAAATTAATGCTTCAGTTAAAAAAAAAAAATCAGTTTCACAAACTGTTCCAAATGCCAAGTGCTGTGCATTGTTTTCAAAGAAAAAATACATTTAAAAACTTAAAATATTCATTGGAAATACCTTGTTTCAGCTGGAGGAGCTTTCAGTGCTGTAGGGAGAGCTGTCTGTGCCTTCATTATAAACAAAACAGCCCCAGAAATCTCATCAAGGGTAAGGGACACTGCCCACCTACAGCTCTGAGCTCAGAAAGATGATCACAGTGACAAGTCTGTGCACTTGTCTTTTTCCTTTCAGTGCCCTTTTCCACTTATTACAGTCTGTAAAGGCATCGTTAAATCCTTTTTTTTTAAGCAACATTGCACTGCTGAGAGAGAGCTCCCATGGAATTCCCAAGCTGGCTCTGGTCCCAATGTGACCTGCCCCACACAGGTAACCCCAACCCTCCACACCACCTCATGCCCAGTTGGGAAGACAGTGACCTGCCTTCTCCCATTTCTGTTCCTTTACCAAATGTGCAGGAGCAGGACAGGGTGTGAGGCAAGATTTGCTTTGATTTCCATTTTATACAACACAGGGACAGAAACCAAATAAATACACAATAATAACACTGGCAGGTGGTTGAAGTAGATGCAAAATGCTGAAGTAAACACAGTCCCAGGTCTTTGTCTTTCCCCAGAGGAGGCAGACACATTTGGAATAGTGTGATTATCCAGCCTTCCAAATGGCAATCTTCCCTTCTTCCTTCCCAGAGCCGCTGAGGACGTACCTGTCCTCTGCCGAGCACAGAGCCTTCACCGCATCGGCGTGGCCAACCAGCTCCTTCTCCACACTCTTCCTCTCAGCACTGACCACGTAGATCTTCCCTTTGCTCTTGCCCTGCAGCTTCCCACTGCTACCAACCCACAGCTGGGGAAACAAAATAAACCCACAGTCATTTTCACTATTTCACATTTCAGTCCAGGACACAGTCAAGGAGGTTTATGTGGCACATTGGTACAGTGAGGGTTCCCTCATGTTTGGCTGGAAAAGGGAAACACTGAAAATTTCCTCATCAGTATAAATAAGGGGCTTGGCCACCATGGCTCCTGGCCACCTCCAAATCTCAGCTGCTGTGGTATGAGCTGAGGGCTCCTGGTGGTTGTCTCTGCTCCCCTCTGGTTCCAGCTCAGGAAACCCTCTGTGCCCCACACTGGAATGTTCAGCTGCTGATCGTGCTGGCACTGGGGCTGCTCTCCCTCACCCCTGTGTAAGGCACAGCATGCCCACAAGTGCAGAGAAAATCCAGGGAAGAGCACCTAAAACTGCCAAGAAAAAGGAACAGCTGTGTCCTGGGGTCATATGAGCAAAGATCAGAAGATGGCTTGGGTTGAAGGGGACTTAAAAGATCTCATTTCAATCCCCTGCCATGGTCAGGGACAGCTTCCACATGACCAGGTTGCTCAGGGCTCCATCCAACCTGGCCTTGAACAGGATAGGGGCAGCCACAGCTTCTCTGGGCAATCTATGCCAGGGCCTCACCACTCCCAGCAGGGAAGATGGAAAAGCCAAGACTCCTTTGGTTGGAGAGAAGACAGCTAAGGAGCCTTTACAAAAGGTTTATGAACTAACAGAAGAGCAGATAAACTGAATGTAGAACCACTGAATCACTGTTCCACCCTGAAATTAAGGAAGTCAGGGACATATGGGAACTAGAAATAGTTCTGTTCCACTGAGAAGAAAGTACTTCTCTGTACAGACTGGCAGTGAAATTCATGAACCTGCTGCTCTCCAGAGAACTGTGGCATCAGCAAGTTCAAAATTAAATCACAGCCAGAGAGATTGGGTCAAATAATAGGTAATAAAAGACACAGGCCAAGGTACCATACAGAACACATTCTATTTCAGAGAGACACAGCATGTAGCTGAGTTTTCTCCAGTTTCTTAAAGAAAAACAATAGCTTGTTTTTAATTAAAGCCTGTGACTGACAGCCCTACCAATGTTGTTTTCAGCCTTTACCAGGCTCCAAGTTCACTCTCCATAACTCATTGCTGTATAGAGGGAACAGGAATCTGAGTGGTGGCACAGGGTCTGCTTGGAGCCTGTCACTAGTGGTGCCCCCCAAGGGTCAGTACTGGGCTCAGTATTTTTTAACTTATTCATAAATTATTTAAAGATGAGAAGGGAAAGGAACAAAGTTCTTCAGTAGAGCAAAAGAGAGCTTAATGCCTTTGGGGGGTTCCAAACAATCCTCTCACGCCCTTGAAACAGAGGTTAAATATATCAACCTCTGCCTTTGGGAAGAATATCCTAAAATGATTTTCCATTTTAGTACAAAAGTCTAACCAGAGGCTGAATACAGAAACAACCTCCCTATTCCATTAAAAAAAAATATTTTTGAGGAAGGAAGGAGGGAAAATCTGAGAAAAGGATTCCAAAAATTGCTTTCCTAATAGATACATATTAACTATTTATTTGCAAAGTAACCTTGAATGGGCCCTTGTGGTAGCACAACTACAATCATTTGCACAGCTCCTGATACTACATAAAAGTAGGTACACAGAGGCCAATAGTGACATGGACACAAGATGCCAAGCAGGAATCCATTGGCTCATTTGGTCTGTCCTGAATTAGGAATGTGGTAACTAATCAAGGAAAAGGTCATCTACAAAAACAGGCCAATAAATTGGTATTTGTTGTTTGTCTGGTAACCTTTTTTCAAGGATTAGTCTGAGAAGCCCTGAGATAAAATATCAAAGGACCTAAACTTTCTGTTTCTATAGTTCCCTGGAAATACCAGTGGCTAATAAATGTCACCAGACATTTAACTACTGATGAGGGTTTTTGCTTGCCATGCATTTTGGGGTACACCTGCAACAGCCATTTGTGTTAGGCAGTCTTTAGCTTCTCTGACTTCAAAGAGGAATCAACATTCCAAACCCTATGTACTTATGCACCCCCCCCCACTGAGGAAACAATGACAGCCCATGACAGCTGCAAACAAACAAAACTTCAGTAAAGAAATCCACAAGAGGCAAAAACAGCCCAGATGTCTCTCACCTGATTTTTAACTCTTATCATACAAGTAATCTCAGAGCAATCCTGAAGATGAATCTTTTGAGGTGTACTTGAAAGGTCTTTGGTACTCCAAATGTACAGGTCACTGCTCCCCGAGTAAGAGGCCCACACTTCATCTCTCTAAAGCACAGAAAGATACATTTAAGCATTGTTGACAGAATATGTATCAAAATAACCAGGGCTTGTAATGACACATGGCCCTGCCTCCTTTAAACTTCATCACCAAAGTGCAATACCTCTGGAAAGAGCTGGAAGCCAAGAAAAGAGGAACACACATCCTTCAGGTGGTGCTCGATTTTCATCTGCAGTTCAAACTCGTGGGTTGACACTACAAGAATGCAACTTCTGGTACCTTCAATATTAAAGATACAGAGATAGTAATGGAGGTGGAAGAAGTTTCCATCTCTAACAAAACAAGGATGAAAAATCAAAATAAAATTAAACATCCAACAACTATCTTGTTTCTTTCTGTGAAGATGATTTTTGTAATTATTAAAATTTGATGAAGGGACTTACAGCACCACAGTTGGTCATTATGAAGCTTCATAGAGGTGAGATTTTGGCAGGACAGCTGACAGATACGGTT
The DNA here is from genome assembly GCF_050655825.1 of Lonchura striata. Classification (NCBI taxonomy): domain Eukaryota; kingdom Metazoa; phylum Chordata; class Aves; order Passeriformes; family Estrildidae; genus Lonchura; species Lonchura striata. The sequence continues at coordinate 152,872,724 of NC_140704.1, read as the reverse complement.
CACTTTCAGAGTGCTGATGTTCCAAGCAATCACCATTCCATCTAAACTGCTGGAATACGCTTCGCTGTTGGCACAGATTAAAAAATTAAGAAGTATAGTATGCATTCATGCTCAGAAAAGAGTGCACATACAAAATGGACTTAGTTGCAAAAGAACCAACTTTACAGTAATCCAAATTAATGTTAATTTTTAAATTACCTTCAAAATTATCCTTTACAAACTCTGTATCAACTAGAAACACTGCAGGCTAACTCAGAGCTCAGTGAATGAGAACACATTACATCATGCATGAGGAGTACAACAAAACATTCCCTATAATTCCTCTGAACAATGTTGTCTGATGGATATTCTCTTGAGTTAGAACAAAAATATCTCAAACTGTTCTTATATCCTACTGCACCTGAGAAAACAAATTATACTATCCCATTTCTTTTTACCTTTAACATTTGTTTTAGAATGAGCAAACCTTTTTCAGAAGGTTTCAACAACACTTAACAACAAATTCTTCCTGAAACCCAGTTATACCTGCTGCACCAATGGCAGACCTACTGACCCTGGAGCTGCTTTTCCCATGGGAAGACAGCAAGTTAAGACCTTCAGCCAACACTCTTCCCAGTGCTACCAAAAGCTCAAAAGCATTTTGCCTGAACAGAACAATAAATGTATTATTTCTTTTATAAACAGGCAAGAAAAAATTCAGAAGCTTGCTGTAAACATGTAGTCAATGACACGCTCAAAGCAAAAGTGAAGTGGTCCTTAAACTGCATCTGTATCAATTGTTCACTGGATGCTGCCAGTTCCTGGCTGTTTCTCATCCTCATCCAAAAGAGGATTCCTTAATCCCCTTTGTTCCAAACTGCACAGTGCTCTTCATTTAAAAAGGAAATTCTTAGTTGATATTTACAATATGGGAGCTACAAAAATGAGCTAAATGAAGACTTTATTAGCAGGATAAACCCTCCCATTTAAAACAATAAATTCTTTCAACATCTAGGAAAATCAAATTTGATCTACCTGGGTGTTCCATTTCTTTTCTCCACAATGATGTCTGTAACATCAGAGCGATGATCATTCAGTTGCTTATTACAAGACATACTGTGGGTGTTGATGATATAAATAATGGAGTCCTGAGAACCAATCCACACTTGACTCTGTTCCACCATGACCATGCAAGTCTGGGGAGAAAAAGCTCAGGGTTAAATAAAGCCTAGGAGAGAAATCAGTTTTTAAAGTAATATGGAAAAGGCTGTATATTCAGATGCTGCAGTTTGCTGGTGATCACTGTAGGAGATTAAGACTTGGCTCTCCAATGTTCCATCCTTTGCTCTGCTCTATAAATGAGAGAACAGATCTCTTTTCAAAGTTTATCCTTCAGTAAACAGGATTAATAATTTATCTAAGGGACTGACTAAAGTGTACTTCCTGCCCCAAACAAAGTAAAAGTTACAGAAGGCACCAGAGGAACCACAGAAGTTAGTGTGGTCCTTTCCTCTGGATTGGAAGCCAACCAAACTGTCCATTATATCCACACTTCCTACTTCATTGAAAAGTAGTGTTTAAGAAAATACTGTCTCCTCTACTGTCTCTGGATTACTGTCTCCTCTACTGTCCTTCCCCTCCATCACACACTCCTCATTTATCTCCCTCCAGCCATCACTTGCAACTTTATTTATCTTCTTTTAGGTATCTGACTCTTCTGGAATTCCATCTTTTCTCCACCCAGCTCTTCGCCATCAGCTTTACCCCTCCCTTTCTGACTCTCTCTCACACTCATCCACAGCAATCTCCTTTATCTTTCACACAAGTGACATGTCCAATCCCTTTTCCTGTGTGTTCCCTCTACTGTGTGTTTTTCACCCAGGTTGCATGCCTGGTTCAGATTCCCTTTTCACTCTTTCAGGTGATCTTTGACAAACCACGCCCTTTCACCTGCTGGTTGAGACACTTTCTTTTAGAGCTCTAGCTCTCTTTCAATAGCATCTACCTGGTTTCCTTACACTTCTTCCAAATCTCCAGTTCTTCAGTATGGGTGAATTTTTATCTATTCCTAGGATTCCCCTTCTCTTTGGGTTAATTGTGTTTTATTCTTTCTCCTCAGCTGTTTCAACCCTGCTTTCCTGCCCCAAGAACCCATCAGGCTGTCCCAAATCAACCCATCACTTCTCACCACTATGACTTGTTTTATTATTAATCCATTTAGCCTCCTTTCTGCTTTTCTCAAAAATCTCCAATTTTCCAGGTTAACTGAAGCCCAAGCAACTCAACAACTTTTAAGGAATGATGTGATTTATGTGATTATGTGATTTTGGGTCAGACAGACTACAACAACAAAAGCATACCCAGCTGAAGCAGGAATTGTGATCTTGTGCCAGTCTTACCAGTTTAGAGCGGCCCATTTTGAAGCAGTGTTGCTGGATAGACCAGGTGGAGGCATCAAAGACCACAACCTTCCCCTCATTTAAAGCACACCAGAGTTTTGGATGAGCATTGTCCAGTCTTTCTGAAGGGTCAAGATGTCCTAGAAATAAAGCAGAGAAGAGGAGAGAAGTAAAAGAAAATATAACATTTTTGGAGACTTGTGGGAGAGTCATTATTAGGCAGAGCAGGTTTGTAATGAAATACATCTTCTGGAGTTTACATCAACTGTTATTGACTGACAGTTCTCACAATGCATTGTGCTTGTTATCATCTCTTTGCTGAATTCACCCAATGATTTAATCTTACACTCCAAAGATACTCAGAGCAGAGATAATCTCTTTCATTGATGACTAACAGCTGAGCTCACTGAGATTGCAGTAAGGCTTTTAAGCCCTATAAATACAACTAATAAATTCACTCACTCTTGTCTACTCCATCAAAGCCTCTCATACTGTGAAGAAAGAAAAGTACCACTGAATCCAACACTCTCCCCAACGTTCCTTGCACTGTGGCTCAAACTAACTCCCCTGCAGGACTTTACTGAAAAATAAAAACCTAACAATGAATATTGATCAATGGGGGAGCATTATCCATTCATCCACCTGGCTCAGTAAGTGAGCCAGAAATCTTAATGAGAAATCAGCCCATTAACACAGAATTGAAGTCTGTGATAAGGCACATGTGCAGAGAAAGGCAAATTAAGACAGTGAAAACTATGCCTTGGAGTATCTTAACATGCAACATTACTGCTCTTTTAAAATTATTTTTCTGGTTTAGTATTCAACACACAACCAATCCATGTCAGAATGAGAACGCATCAGGCAGGCATAATACCAGGAGTTATAAGATAATGTACTTTATAGGCTAATTAAAGCTGGGCTAACCTAAAGAGAGCAACACATCACCTTACCTGGAGTATAAAGCAAGACGTCTATTGCCTGTGGAAATGTCTCACCAGCTGAGGGATTGATCTTGTGCTTTAGTGTCTCTGAAGTTGTTTTGGGGACCATCATAGGCACTAAAATAGATTTTTAGAAGGTAACGAAGTGCACATTTAAGCCTGAAACAGAACTCCAATTTTTATGAGATAGCAATTCTACACCATTCATTCACATTTCTCACTTTTCTTTTCCTCTAGCTTTAGCTGAGAACCCAAACATCATTTGTATGAATTCTGGTAGCAGAGACATCCACCACCCAAGGAGTCTAAAAAACCAAGACAAAACCACAGCATCCAAGATGGAGACAGAAGCAAAAGCACGGAGACAGAAGCAAAAACCAAAACCAAACCAAACAAAGGGAAAAAAAAAAAAACAAACCTAAACTTTCTACTTACTATTAAATAAATTGCATGTGTGGAAGTGTAATCAGGCTAATGTCTTTTTGTATTTCTACAAGTAGCCAGTTTGAAAACATACACACTGGAAGAGCAGAAAGAGATGATGCAACACCAGCAGGCTTTGTAGCATTACCGTGACTGACCTTCATTTTTCATCCTGTCAAAGTAAGACAGTTTAGAGGCTGCATAGATGCTTTTGGAGGACTGCAAGGCACCAACCACAGCATCCATCAGGAGAACATTTGTCAGTGCTTGCTGGATATACTGAGGATCCTAAAGACAGAAGTCTTACTGTAATTCATCTATTGCTCATTACTTACTCTTACAAAACACCATGCTCAAAATCACAACACAAGCCATGCGTAGCACAAGCACCAGGCACTTGCTGCCCTGCAGCACAATTCCTGCCACTTGCTGGCAGACCCCACTCCCACATCCCATGTTCCAAGGCAGGCCTTGGAGCAGGGAGTCAGAAGCCAGTGTTATTACAGGAATACTTCAGATCGGACACAACCTTGATACAGGATATGCAAACAAAACCTTATGAAAAGACACAGCAGACAAAGGATGGATACCCATTTCCAAGCTGGATCTTTCTTCAAGGGAGAGAAGCACCATGAAGTTCTAAGATTAGTCCATGAATTATTTAGATCAGAGACAGCATATTCTTCATATTATTTGGTTACAAATTCCCATATTTATACCTTGTGATCATACGCCATTTTCTTTCCAGCCCACATTTCTTTCACTATCAGGTACCAGAGATCACACTCAGTTTTAAGGTTGGCTTCAAATACTTCTTTTTTAGTTAATGTTTTAATCCTCAGAGTAGGTATTCTCAAAAGAAGGAAAGCTACAGTTGTGCTCTTAACATCCTGAAAAGACACAGGAAACAGAAAACAAAGAGAATGTACCCAAATAACAGATGATTCAGCACTCAGCCCACAGGGCAGCTTTGTCTAATTACAGCTAATTATTTCAGTTGTCCATACACCCAGTTAAGCAGAGCTGGACTTATGAAAATAAGTTTAAACATCATCATAGAGCCTTGGCTCCCCAGTGGATATAAACTGACCCACCGATACATTAGTCACATGAGCACATTTAATGCTCATGTTATTAAACTGATCTACTCCATATCCTATGTGCTGCACCCTGCAGATTTCTCTGAGTATATAACCTCTTGATTTTCAGTCATGAAAGTTTTGGTCCAAACCCCCAGAATTTTACCTAACCACTCACACAGTAACTTCCACTGTTTCCTACTCTCTTTACTGAAACTCAAAGTTGAGAGCCAGCTCACTCTGGAGTAGGGGCCATAACCTATATCCACAGGCATGCCAGAGGACAGGAAGCTGATGCTCACCTCTATATCCCTGAAAGCAGCAATTGGGACATAGCCAGGACGGCCTCCTTCAGTCAGCAGAAACAAGCGCTTCTGGGTCAGAGCTATTTTCCCTACACCATAGTTGGTTTTAACTGAGCAGGATAACTTGTAGACACATTCATTTTTATCTAGATGCTCAATTACTGCTGGTGGCAGATTCACCTCTTGAGCTTCTGCTTCAGTTTCTTTCCAGTAGTTGTAGAAATCCCTGAATGTTTCAGGATCAATTTGTTTCTGCTGTCCTAAAAAATTTTTAAAACCCCTTTCATGTGAGAAACTATTAGAGATTTGTACAGGAACATGAGTTTAGAAAGACAGTAACTGTCAAATTGTGCCTCTTTATTGTGCATATAAGTATAGACATTTATGGCACATGTCCCCATCCCAAGGTTATCTCAGACACTATCCTGAGATACCTCCCACAAAGGTACAACCACCCTTCACTGAGTAAAATGTGTAACTAAAGTCACTCCAGCTCCACTTAAACATACCATAATAGTAAAAAAAGTGAGTTAAGAATGGGAAGAAATTAGAGAAGACTCCATATAAATTCTGTAATCAGTCAATAGGTTAAACCTGTCTTCTCCCCCATAGGATCATCTGCTGGGTAAGAATCATACTCTAGGCACACTGAGTCATTATTTCAAGCTGGCTCTTACTGGGAATTAGAGCTTGATAAGGATTTGAATTAATATATTGCTTTAAATGTATTTTTGCAGTCAAATATTACAACCAGCAATTCTCATACTTTAACCTCTGATAATTCTAATAGAGTGAGAATCACTAATTGTGATTCTTCTTTAAGCTGTTAATGTGAGTCCTGCAAGAGTGCTGGCAGTGGGTAAAGGACACCCAGGAGGGGTCTCTCTGTTTGGCAGGGGACCCTGGACAAGTCAGTGGAACCCTCCTCCATGCAGCAGCTGCTCAGCGAAGGGTTTCCACAACAGAACACTTACAGACTGGCCAGACACTCAGCTCTCCCAGGGCACTGACAGACCAACCAACACTAAGAGTTTGAGTAAATCTCCCTTTTCCATGTGACAAAGCTAAATAAGAATCAAAAAAAACCCAACAACCTTATACTCACCTACTGTCAGAGCATCAAATAACCGGTGGATGGTGTCTATGTCTCTGACAATCCCAGACTCCTGAATTCTCTTTACAAAATCATCCAGCTGCATGTGTGTTTTTGGCAATTCAAAATGTTTTACGTGGTCATCGATTTTCAGAACTTCCCTTTGTTTTTCCATCACTCGACTTATCAGCCTCTTGAGCTCAGGTTTGCGGTCTGCCTGCAAGCGCTCTGAGCGAGGCAGGGTCTCCACTATTTTTCTTACAAGATCAGTAGGAAAAATTCTTAAGTCTGTTTTTTCTAGGTTCTGAAAGTCAGAAAGTGCATTTAGTAGTTTCCCTTGCATCAAGCTAACAAGGCCACGGAGGTAGAAGTACCTTGCCAGCAACACGGAGTTCTCTGGGGGTAAGGTACTGATAGCTTTGCTGAGGTGGTTGAAGAAATCTGTGTAGTAGGAGTGAACACACTGGAACATCAGAGGAAAGTGAATTTCAGGGATTTTGAACGTGGTGATGGATTTGGAGGGTGTTCTTATAGCTAGAAACAAACACCAAGAGAGTACATTGATCAGGGAAAGGAGTAGAAGTGTAAGTATCTTCACAGTCAGTAATACTACAAACAACAAACAGAATCTCCATCACAGCAACAAGCAATTACAAGAAACAAGAAGAATTACAGCTGTGCTAGGGACACAGATTTCTGGATCTATTGTCCCTATGGTGAGAATATTCCCTAATCAGTTTTGGAAAAGTTAAAGAAAAAAGGGGGAAAAAAAGCCCTTATGGAGTTCTTTCTAAACCGTGATAAGCTTAAGCCCGTGTTTAAATTAAAGGTAGTAGAGAACTGGGCATAAGGTGGGTGAGGACTCAGAAATCAATTATCCAGTATCAATCCCACTGGGACCACTCACTCTTTTGTAGTCCAGCAAAACTTCCAGCAGGCTACAGACTGACTTCACAAGCCAGGGGAAGCACAGAAAAGCCCCAGCTCAAAGTGACTCAGCCCATCATTTCTTCTCAGCAGCTGACAGTGTTTCTGTGACAATTACTCAGTGATGTCACCCCAAAAGGCAACAGAAGAGTCTTTGTCCATTACAATCATCCCTTACCAACACCTCTTTCCACTTTTCGAAGTGAGGAGTTCCTTGTGGGGCCCTGGGGCAGTTGGATGTCCTGCAGGTTGGGCATGCTGATCACCATGCGCCGGCTGGCCTTGCGTGCGGCGCTCATTCGCTTGGAAGCCATTTTCTCTATTGTCAGCCTTCTGGGGGTGGGAAACATCAAATCTAACCTGAGGAAAATAAAACCAACACATTACTAGTTTCAGAACTCACACATACACACTGAATTGCTGCCTGGTTTTTTTTTTTTCTTTTTTGCATTAAATCTACAATTTCAACGGCCATCTGTTCATGTAAATCTTTTACAATAATCATAATTAAATGAGAGTTAGCAAATAATCATAATCTTATTTATAGATGATCTGATCGCATACCAAGAGAGTCAAAAGGACTTTTATCACTGATACAAACAGAAGATTCAAAACCAGAATCAGAAATGAGAGAACACTACCTGTCCTCTTCAGACTGAGTACTCAAGTCAAGCCGAGCAAAAGCATCCATCTTTCTGTTCAGACGAGCTTTAAGGAAAGAGTGAAACATGTAGGTCTCTAAAACCTGTGAGACATAAAGGAGTTAACTGTGGATCATTTATAAGTTTACATTTTTATTAGCATGTCTTGCTCATTTTTATTACCTTTATACATGCACAACTGAAACCTTCCAATTTAGCAATTACAAAAATAAAAAAGATTGAAAGCTTCAAGAGAAAACTAATTAAGTTTCCATTCACTTCTGTACTTTGATGATATTTGCTTAGTGGCAAACAGTAATCTCAAAAAGCCCTCCAAGAGGTGAAACCAAACAAAAATGAGAAATACTGAGCAAAACAAAGCTACAAGTTTAGTATTATCTTTTCTACTTAAACCAAGTACTTAAACCAAACAACAATATTGTCTGTGGTTTGGAATAAGAATTTGGAGCGTTAACATTCGGTCATCATACTCATATTGAAAAGACAATCATCTTTTCTTCTGGTAACCCCCAAAACTGGGGGCTACCCTGCTCACATAATTATTGTGGTGTCATCCAGAAATAACTTCCTAAAAAGGTCAAATTGCTAATTTTAGGATAGAGGACACAACAAAAAATGCCAAGTGTGAATTTAAAAGAGGGAAAGCCACCACCTCTCATCACTGCACAGTTAAACAAGATCAAATATGGGATTTGAGGCAATACAACATGTCTGTTATATAAATGTTCAAACGCCTCTTACTAATCCACTTGCAATGTACAATATAAAACAGCATCTCCAAAAGCATTAGGATTCCCAGGTTCCAATATTTCTCCAGTAGGTGGCATATTTTGCTAGCAATTGTATGTCCAGGACATTCCAAATCTTAGTCCTTTCTAGTGGATTTTTTTGAGTTTTCTTAATTCCAGACACCACTAGTAACTACTCCATAGTGTGCTATTTTCTAAGATTCACTTGAAAGCAAACCTACCACTTCACTATTTGGTATTTAAGGGAGTCAGTTGCTTCTTAAATATGTACATCCAAGTTTTAAACTAATATTAAATTTCAATTAATAAAATTGCCACTATTTCATTTATAGCATTAGAAATTACTGCTGAAAATATTTTAATTATTTCTATTAATCTGAAATCCTGGTCAAAAGAGTTCCAGTCAATTTCTTTCCTGAGGATATATTAAGATTTTCCTTTCAGTCTGTTTTTAAGAATGTTTGCACACTGCAACAACTTTCCATTGGAAGCTTTATCCAACAAACACTGTTTATGCTGTAGAATTCATTGCTTTGTTACCTTTAAATTTCCAGATATTGGCATTAATCCTAAAATAGAGATTTATTAATAGCAGATAAGCACAGCACTGAATTTACCTTTTTGTAGAATGGCTGGTCTCCAATTGCCCTTGTTTTCAGAAATTCTTCACTGTTAAACACTCTGTGTTCATAATTTAGATGGTCTTTTACCTCCCTGGAGACATAAATAAAGAAATAGATAAATCTGCTTGGAGATTTGTAAGCAAGTTGTACTTTTGCAAGAGCAGCAGCCCATTGGTATTACTAGGAATATTCTGCAGCATCAGAAGACAAAATAAAAATGTGCTGCAGTATTACAGTATTAGAAGGCAAACTCAGTTTTAATGAACAAGTCTGTGTTACTGAATCATGGAAAAAAGAATTCAAATTCTTACAAGTAAGGTAGCCAAACTCACATATACTCTGTAAGATTTAGTAAACCATGAAGGAGAATCTGTGTAAATCATGACTTAGGCTCCAATCCTGGAATTCCATTTACATACACAGGTCCTGAATCACACACAACCCATTGAAGCACAAAAGACAGCTGCACCTATCCTGGGCAATTTGAAAGATGTGACCTGACCTCACACTATCCCATCACATTGCATCTGTAAGAGGCACATGAAAAACAGGGCTCTTACTACATCTTGTTAATAGTTTATCCAACCATATGGGGTCAGGAAAAGGTATGGTCAATAAAAGTACATAGTTCTATGTAATTCTATATAATTTAGCACTGTCTGCTTTAAACATGGAACCTTCACACACACAAAATCACTACAATGCTTTGCTGAAGACAGAACAACTGGCAGCACAACAACGGAGAGTTACTTTCCTTTACTCCTGGCAGAGTTAGGAGGTAGAAGAAACAAGGCTGAAAAAAAGAACAAAGAAAAAGTTTGAAGGAAAGGAGAAAGAAAGCAAAAGAATCAACCCCTTTGTGATACACATTATCTCTTAGACAGCAAAGCATCTGTTCATTTTCTGCAGCCAAATGTTTAATGCATCAAAGAGTTCAAGCTGTTATAAGCAAAAATGCATTTCTCCTCATCTTTGTCTGGAATTATTGTTGCCAAACACTGAAATCCACAAAATCCCACCGTGGAAATAAATGCATTTCAGATTCCATAATCAACTATCTGTAAAGGCTGTTGTATTCCCCACACCCAGCAGCTAGTGCCCTTCTTGGAGGATCCAGACACCTGCAGGAGCACTCCTTAAACTGATCCAATAACAAGCATCTGGACTCCCTGCAGGAGCACTCCTTAAACTGATCCAATAACAAGCATCTGGACTCTGTAAATTAACCCAGCTCCTTCTGACTGAAAGTGTCAAGGAGAATTCCTGTGAGCAATCCAGTAGCTGATCCAAAGGGAAGAAGCACCTCCAGCAAGAGGCCACATCATTGTTAAAATGCCAAACACAGCCAATACCCCACATTCCTTATCATAGAATTATGGAATACCCTGAGTGGGAAGGGATCTACAAGGATCCAGCTCCTGGCCAATTGTCCCTTCTTGTGCCAACACTTTGCCCTTAAGCTTAAACAGCTCCTCTCCCTCCCTCATTCTCAGGTGGTGCTGATACTCTTCAGGCATCTCATCCATTCTCAGTCCAAACACACCCAGGTGTGCTGAACTCTTGTTCCTGCTTTCAGCTCTTCTACCCTGTCCTGGTCTGAATTTATGTGCCTCTAACAAGAGGGACCAAGACTTGACTGATATCCCTGCTGGGCCCTAAGCTTTTCCAAGGACTACACTTCTCTTCCTGAAATCTTCCTACAAAAGACAAGCTCAAAACCAGAAGAGTTTTATGTAAGATATTCTAGCAATGTATATAAACATCAAAACATCAATTTGACTCATATTCCATCAGGCTACAGGACCTCCTCATATTCCCTAACAAAACCTTAGCCCTACAAAATATCTATAAAGAAAAAATGAGAATATTTTCACCGATGCTTAAAATGTCTTAACCAGTACCACATGCTGTTCTAATAGAAAATACTACACCCACTTACCTGAAGATATTAACAATTAACTGCAACATGGTTTGCTGCACCTCCATGTTCAGTTTCTGCTGCCAAGCCCTCCTGCGGGTTTGGAGCTCACCAAGGTCTGTGCTGGCTCGGAGATGGCAGAGCTCCAGATCAAAGTGCAGCTGCAGACCCTCCACTCTATACACAGAAGAAAACTATTAACTTACATCCTAACACAAACAATTTTTTTATACCTTTAAAAAAAAAAAGCAATTTAGGCCCATGCATCTGACAGCTAGAAAAGTGCCAGATTGATTTACAAGTGCTGACAAGCTAACAAGATTCCAGGGAGCCCCACTCAATTAAATCAGAGTGCACTCAGTCTTCTTTGTAAAGTTCAGAGTATAATCTGCATCAATAATAACAAAGAAACAACCATTCCAGCTGTTGCAAAATAATTTGGCGATTATGACTGCTTCAAGCCACTTCTATACTAATGAATTGAAATTTTCAATTTGCCCTTTTTTAAAATACAGTAGGGTTTATATTAATGAAATAATATTAAAATAATAAATAATACAAAATAAAAAACTTGGAGCATCAAGTATGGTTTAGACACATCGCAAGATCTTGTCACCTTTTTATGAAAGTTTCTGCTGCTTGTGCTGGAACATCTGGAATATCAAGTTCCTCTTCAACCATTTTTGAATATGAAATATCTCCATTATCTATATTAATTAGAATTAAATCTTCACCTTCCTTTAAACAAAAGAAAATAGAATGACTGTACATTTATTGTAAAAATATTTACTTCTTATTTACATACTTCTCAGATAATTAATTTCATCAAGGAGGTAAACCAGAAAAGGACTGAAATTTTTTCCACATGTAGAAAATTGTACAGATAACTAAACAATTACATTCAAGAAAAATAAAATCAATTGCCTTAATAGGTGCTAATCCCAGTACATAAATACTTAGTAATCTAATATGCCTCAATATGGAAGGGGACAAATGCACTACAAGTAAAAATCAAGAGTGGCTATGGTTTAAAACATACCATGCTCACTTCATCAAAATGATCAGTATGACATCCCATGAGGAAAGATGTTGGAGCCATCACAAAATCCAGCATTTGCCGCGACAGAATGGGCACAAAAGTGTGCTGCCACTGAAGGGGATGAAGGTACAACATAAAGCATTCAGCAATGAGTGTCAGCAGAGCCCAGTCAGAAGAGAAGAAAACGATTCTCTGCTCAGTCAAAATACAGGTCATAATCTGGAAAACAAACCCAGAATGTTAAATATTTGCAAAGAGGTATCTAGAACACACTAGAAATGCAAATGTTTCATCTGTTTGCAAGAGTCAACCTCAAAATTCTTATTCTTAGTAGCTACCTTACAGATTTATAAAATGAAATAATGCCCATTTCAAGATGCATCAGCTGCACCATTTAGGATTTGAGATACTTTTATTCATAACATCCATGTGTAAGCAAAACCCAAAAACAATAAGGCAGAACTGCCAACTCTCATGGATTGAGGTTTCTCAGAGAAAGTGGCTCAGATTATATTGATGACCTTAAGCAACCTAACTTAACTTCACAGGTGGCCTTTGATCAGAGAATTGGATCAGGAAACCTACAAAGGACGCTCCAGCTAATATTATTGTAAGGTTCTGTGGAGCACTGGGAAAAAATTCTTTGCAAATAGCTTTTTGTATTTCCACACCATTCACACCTTTTTTGTATGAGAGTGCCAATTGTCATCAATCCTTCCACCAGGTCCCTTTCTTAAACATTAAAAAAATTATTATAAATCTTGTAGAAATGCATGTAGTGAAAATTCAAAATAAAATCTGTCAATTGGCTTGGGTAGTTATATTTTAAAATAGATTCTTAAGAAATTTAACACCTATTTCTAGACCACAGGCAAAGAAATGTAATCCAAATCTAATCTGTAACCTTAATCTAATCAGGTCTATCAATAACAAGATATCTTAAGAAGTATAGTTTATTTTTCCATAGCTCTAATATTCAGAACTAAGACTACTCTGAATTCCTGGGTTTATAAACTTTTTTGAGTAAATAAACATCTTGATTTTTTCCTAAACTACAAATTACCAATACTGCCAATCTCTAAACATTTAAAAGTATGAGTTAGTTTTACCTGCAGCACCTGCTCTGGCTTAAAACACAGCAATGGAAGATGGAGATCCAAGTCAATAATTGGACTGTCCGGATCCTCTCGTGAAGGAATTATTATTTGAAGTGGTTTCATATGAAATACCTGTAACAACAGATGTTTCTGTTTACTCCTTAATGAGAATGTTCCCACAGCACATTTAATTCAGGATTTCAGTTCCAACTACAAAATACTAATTTGAATTGAGAGCAAGAAGACAGGTATTTGCATTCTGTAGAAAAGTAAAATAAGAGAGGGAAATATTAAAAGACGTAAGGAGTAGTTTGAAAGATTAATATGAACTTGTCTCCTCTCATTCTCATAGAGAGTTTGGCTAGTAATTTTTTAAAAAAAAATATCTTTTAACATAATTAAACTTACTTTATTATAAACAAAATAATTGAATTCATATTTGTAGATACAACTGGGAAATCAGAACTATTGATAAAATTCATACAGGAAACAGAAAAAACATGAACAAAATAAGTGAGCATAGATTGTCATGCTAAGAAAATAAAATAAGCCAAAAGGAATGAGGTCTCTCAGTGTTTCAGATACTTCAGCTCAAATCTCTGGGGCTCAGGTCCTGCACATGCTGCACATTTCAGCACTCACAGCTGGTTTAGCCAATCACTCAGATATTTTCCAGCTATGCTGTTTTTCCTCCCCTCCTAACCTCTCATCCCAGGGTCAAGGAAAGCAGCCAAGGAGAAGCCCTTGGCTGAAGTTCTGCTTCCCTAGAAGTCACTGCAGTAGAAAACAGAGTGTGTGCTGAAATCACTGACCCAGCTGACATCTGGCTGGATTTGGGAAGGGTCAGAAAGAAACAAATACACAGCACTGAATACAAATGTTGATGTGAGTTTCCCCTCTCAGCTTGGTTTTATCCAGGCAGCAGCCAACTCCACATTTCATCCACTGCACACTGTTCTGCTGCTCCCAGACCTGCCCAGGCATCATGTCTGACCACAAATAGTTGGCATAAGCCAAAGCCTTCCCGGAGAAGTTTTGAAAAATAAAGAACATGACTGGTATGCCAGCACTCCAGCCTGAACCCTGGTCACACTGTTATTTTCTCTACTAATAATGCATGGCCTGATTTTTAAAGCACAGGTATTGACAACAGTTTCACATGACCAAGTAATCTCTAACCTGACACTCATGAATGTCACCCAGTTTATTGAAAACAGCATCTTAGTATCTTAGAAGACATAATGTTAAAAATCATTATGAAATTAAGGAGGAATAATTACCAAGTGGAGTGATCCTGGTGGCGGGCTGGGGATTAAAAACAGCTTTGCTGCAAATTCTTTTATGTACTCCTCGACATCTAAATCCCTCAAAGGTCGTAGCTGCTCTAGTAAGCTGTAATTAAATGATAGGAAATGACTTATCAATAGTAACATGCAAACACAAAAAGCCTTTCTGCTGATAATCTAGAAAAAATTATTAGGAGTAATGAAGCTATTCTTTCAGCTAATTAATTTCTAATGTATTAGATACTTGAGCAGCTTCATTAAATTTTAATGATGCAGAGTTTTTTTGTACTGCCATGCATGAAATACTGTTGCATTATGTCCATCAGAGGACATAGCACAGTGGTTTGATGGCCAAAGGAAACCACATGTGAGGTGAGATAGTGAGGTGTAGCTACAGCAAGTGTCTTCTAGAGACTGCTTGAGGAACCAACATCCACAGCTGCAACACTCGGTGCTCCTCCCATCCCAAGCCTCAGACACCAGCTCTGAGATGAAAAACAGCACCAGAGGAAAAAGAGAGGTTGTAGACCCGAGTTTGACTGCAGAGGAATGTGAAGCAAAACCCGTATTTAGCATAAGGCTTAGGCCTCTATGGACACTGCTCTTTGCTGTCATTCCTGCCCACACAAAGAATAAGAACATTTATGCAAACCTGCTAAATGTTTCTGTTTTATACGCTATTACCCTAACAAAGGTCATATGGTTTATATTATACACCAAATAAATTCTGGAACATTTAAACATACACGCAATCAAGGCTGAAAACTATTAACTCCCACAGCATTTCTGAAATGTAACAATTACCAAGTTAGATATTTGTGGTCACAAAGGCTGTTTTGTTCAATAGAAGATTCACTTGTAAGCTTATAGCAAAAACCCCAAATATTTACAAACTCAGAAATCTAGGCCTGCAAATCTATATATAGAGAAACTAGGAACAGAGTATGGTTGTCTTCTCCCTGAAGGTTTTACTTCAGTTTGCAGCTTTACTGGTTTCCTGCAGAAGAACACTTGCTCTTCAGGAAGAAAGCAACTGAATAGGTTAAGAGATATATAATGATCCAGCACATCATATTTGTGTACAGCATTTAGATGTCAGGAAAAAAAAATATTCTGTCATATATTACTGCCCTTTGAAATGAAATATTTAAATTCACTATTTTCCTATTTGAAGGAAGCCCTGGGTTGTTACATAAATACTCCCAAAAAGTCCATCAGCTCTTTAGAGGTGCAGAGAAAGGGGAATTTAAGAATTATCAAAGAAAACCAGACAGCTGAACCATCCATTTAAACAAATACTCTGTCACATTTAGTGATGCGTCAGATTTAGCCAAACAGAGTAAGCAGACCAGCCTTTTTTTTTCTGTTTCCTTTGAGCCAAAAAGCTCTTATCAAGAAGTAAATGTCACAACAGACACAACATGACAGAGAAAGCAGCAGATGTACAGAGAGGACAGTCAGAGCTCCTTATTCAGGACATGGTGCCCCATTAATGCAGCCTAACAGCAGCTGACAGCTCTGCACTGCAGATGTCTGCAGAAATAAATGAAGTAATCTCTGAAACACTCAAGTGGAGAGCTAAGGAGTTTATGAACCTTTCATTACTGCTATTAACTGTCCACAGACAGGTGTTTCAGAAAGCAAGAGCAGCTCAGAATAGGCCCTTTGTACTGCCTCAGAGCTGGGAGCCATTTGCACACTCCCACCTTTTCTCAAGGCAGCTGAAAGGACGAGTACACAGGTTGGAAGATTTACTGTTTGAATGGAGCCTATTCATCCATCCAAGACAGGAGTTCATCCAGGAGATTACTGCCAGGAATATTTCACTTTTCATGCAGTATAACAGATGGAGGTAATACTACATGTGCGAAGTGCCAAAACCTCTCAAGTTAAACCAAACCACTTCAAAATAGGTAAAATAATCCAACAGCCAGCATGCTGTGAAACCATTTAGGTGCACATCTGCTTGCTCTGGGGAAAGGCAGACACACCCCACATAAAATGTTCTGGATTTGGAAGCACTGAGTGCTAGCAATATGGAAATTAGTTATAAAATTAATGGCACAGAATACAAAGACCTTCATTACTATGATGACTGCTTGCAGATTCCCTAGCAGTTCAAAGCACCTGCATGGATTTATATCTTGATATTGCCTGTGCATCTCAGCTTGGTTTAGTTTTCAGTTGTGATTTCTACTCTGCCACTTGAAAAAGTTCAGGAACCTGAATTTATTTAGGAATACTTACTTTAAAAAATACTCTTGATGATTATTCTGACTGAAAACAAGTACCACCTCACCTATAAGCAATTCTGTGCACTTAGGTACTGAAGAAAATAATCTATGCACAGAATTCTGGAGGAAAAATAAACTTTTTGCAGCAAAAAATCCTGAATGGAAGCAGAACCCCTTTAGATGCTACTTCAACATCAGATCTTCAGGAGCAACAGCATTCCTGCACTAGTTATCACAATGAAAGGGCTACACACTATAAATAGGTGGTTTGAGGTCCACCAGCAAGTGCTTTCAGAACTCCTCACTGGAGAATGATTAATCAGTGGAAGCATCCTGCAAAACAGCTCTGAAGCATACCAAGGATACAAGTGTGCTGTTGAAGGCGTTATTATTTGTTAAATATAAGAGGCACTGCTACCTGAGTACATTCAAGCAACAAAAACACTTAATTAGATTATTAACCCACTGGCCACCTGATGACACACAGTAACTCCCTTTCTGATTTACAGAAAGACAATGTCAGTTTGTAATCTTCCAAAAAGAACATCTCCAGCTCTACAGAGATATTTTGTACACTCAAAATCTCATAGAGGTCTTGGCTGCAATCGTTTATGTTGCATTCAGAACAGCCACACACCCCAGCAGATATTTCATGCCATATGGAAACATTTCAGTAGTACAACCAAAATAAGGAAAACCGGTACCGCTCCACCCCTTCCTTTCCCTCCACCCTAGTGTATTCTGGCACAGTGAAACACTCTTTCTAAAAAAAAACCAAGACACTAAAACCAGAAGGGTAGACATTCTGAAATGAGCCATTAAATACTATAAAGAAAAAGGAAATTAAAAAAAAAAAAAATTAATGGAAACCTAATCAGTTGAGTTTCCAGCACCGTGGGAAATGCCATCACCAAATTCAGCTCTTCACTAGCATTCCCCACCCCCTCCAGTTACACACACTCCCATCTCACAGATGTAACAGCAAAAAGGGGAAGAGTGTGTGAAAAATTGCAGCTGTGTGAAAAATTCCCCAGTTAAAAGACCAAGACAACACACAAGACTGACATGGAAGGTTATTGTCCTGTTGAACTTCCCTATAATTATCACATATTTACAAATCACTTTAAGCTCAGATTGTACAGTACTGATCAACTGAACTCCTCTCAGAAACCAGTACAGACTCAAAAGAGAAAAGCCATCTGTGGACATCAATGCTTTAAATAGGAGCCAAACCCTACTATATGTGATTAAGGCAGAGATGTTTAATGATAATGTTTAAATAATTATTAAAATAGCCACCCAGAGGCAGAAGCAGATCTAGAGGGTTAATTCTACCTGGTTACTGTCACTAAATAGATACAAGAACTAGAGACACTTTTACAACATCTGGAATTTTCCATGGCTGTCCTGAAGATTTTCCTACTTCTCCCTCAGTGGACTCTTTTAAAAGCCATTTGCCATTTGACTGCTTCTCCCAGCTCAGAGATGTCTCACTTCAGAGAAGAAATTACTCACTTATGATTACTCTACATAAACCACTGATGGGTACTGTAACTGTCTAGCTGAATCCATTTCCCACCCAGCTGATGTGAGGTGAACCCTCTCACAGGCTGAGCTCACACTAGAAAAGCAGCAGGAATCCCACTATAAAAGCTGGATGGAAACAGTAGCCACAGCTGTAGTCACAGCTGGAAGAGTTCCACATGCAGATTAGCAGTGATTTGAGATTTGAGACTTATGAAAAGCAGCAATGAATCAGTTCCTGCAATACCAAGTGCTGATGTAATGCACTTAAATATAAAGGAGGGGGGAGTGATCTGGGCAGGAAAGGAGAAAGGAAAACAAACATTTCCTTCTTATTTCACTGAACATTTATTTTGATTTCACCCTGGCCTGTGTACACCCTGTTTCCATCATGTTGAAGTGCCTTGTCCACATTAAACCCCTTCACTAATGCTTTTTAAATGACAGAGCAGAGGTACATGCCCTTAAAAGGGCTGCCAGAGTGACTAATTTCTGATCTCACAGCCTTTTTAAGCCAATGTCTAAAATGCCCAGGAGGAAGGCACTGCTTTGCTCCTCCAGGGCTCTCTTCATGCAGCCCAGGGAAAGCCAGTCAGTGCTCCAAGAAGATCTAAATCCACAGCACAGAGAAGAAGAGGTGCATGGGCTGGGGAAATGAGTGCTCAGGGCTCATTTGGGCTGGAGCCAGGTTAAGGGCTGGGGATGCACCTCAGCTGGTACCCAGGGGGTGCTCCCTTGCTCATCTGCTCGGGATACGAGCACCAGCAGAGCAAAGGGAAAGACTCAAGCTCCAACCTAAAACCCCAGCATCTTTCAGCAAGAAGCAAATACCTGCAGCTGGATTCAGATTTGACTCTAGAAATCTTGACTGAAATTTAGTGAAGAAAACCTCTTCTACCTTTGGACAACAGGTCTGCAAGTGAAGATACCCAGTAATGTCCAATGTACCCAAGGCAGATCCCTGATGTGAGAAGGTTTTAATCCAAAATAGATCTTAACAATTTAACAATAAAGTAACCTCAAAATAAGATAAATTACTTAATAACATGTTCACTTACCTTTTACATTATCTACACTGCAGAGTATTTGACTGTTTCTATGTTTCAGTGTATCCTAAGAATTTCTCTCCTAGTTCTACAACATCTAAGTAACCACTCTACTTCCTCAAGTGACTTGGATTATTTCCCTAATGTGTCATTAACTGCTTATTAATACATATATTCATGTTCTTATGACATTTGTTTGGTTCATTATAAAAAGCTTTTTGTGCTTTGAAAGCGATTTTCATAAGAGTGAAAAAAACCACTCCAAAAAAAGTCAATAATATCTGTAAAATATCCATTCCCTACACATTAGCAAAAACCCCCCAAGAAAATTAAGACAACATCATAGCTAATACCCTTGGTATACAGAATTTTCACTTACTGTCTGGGCAACATTGACATAGCATTTCTTCTTTTCCTCTCCCACAAAACCTAAACATAAACTAACCACTGCTTTAGCATCACACAGCTCTCCTCACCACATCAATCAAATTCAGGTATTAAAAACCTGCAATCATTTCCAGCAGAAACACACAGGGAAGCAAATCTTACCAAGAGAGACAATCCTTGAGGGCACTAAAATATGGGTATCTGGATATAACACAAACAGCACAGGGTACAAAACAGAGAGGCACCTTCCCAGTCATTGCAGATTCCCAATGGCCCTGCCCATTCGAGGAGGTGGAGCCATCCTGCAAGAAAACTGCACATTAATGACTTTATGTTAATAATGAATTTATGGCTGATATTTTCTTGAGAACCTTAGAGATGTGATATCCAATTCCCTCTATATTTCAAAGGGATTTTGATGTCTATCTCCTTTACGTCTTCAGAAAAATGTCAGCCCACAAGACTTCAGCAATGTGTATTAAAAAGAATTTCAGCACAAAATGTATTTAGAAAGAACATTTTCCATTGTTTAGAAAGAACAATCTTTACCAAAAAAAAACATCCAAGGGATAAATTCTGCTCCTAAATATCCAAATCTCCTAAATTAAATCAGTAACAGTTTTTCCTAATGCAGTGTGTTCTAAAGTGCTTCATTTAAAGTGGCAATATAAAAGTACGATTTGTCCTGTACTCCTCCTAACATAAAAACACACCTGTTAACTAATTTGATAAACTGAATCCCACACTTTTCTCCAATTGTTTTGCTTTTATATATTTTAATATGTTTCAACAGAAGAATGAGTTAAATAACTTACTTGCATAGACTGGTAGTACTGTGCAACAACACCATATGTTCTGTTACCACAGACGTCAGTGAAGACCAGGAAATGGATGTGGTCTTCT
Source organism: Lonchura striata (assembly GCF_050655825.1). NCBI lineage: Eukaryota > Metazoa > Chordata > Aves > Passeriformes > Estrildidae > Lonchura > Lonchura striata. The sequence continues at coordinate 152,852,110 of NC_140704.1, read as the reverse complement.
TTTGATTCAGAAGTTACATAAAGTCCTCCTGAAATGAAGCCAGCAACTATATCTTTAATTATATATTTAACTACAGTTGTGTGAAAGACAATTCATGACAAATACTGCACATTGCTACTTCATTTCAAGAGAAATGCTTCATTTTAAAGGATTAAAATGTAATATACAGACCACTTGAACTAAAGGTTGTTAGAGAGATTGTAAGCTGCATATTACTGAAGAGGCAAAAATGAAATTATTCTGCATTTTCAGAGACAAAATACAATAAATGGGTTTAAATTACTTTTTTTCCCCAAAGACATTAAAAAGGTCTGCAATAACAACAGGCATATTAAAATTTCTCCAATTAAACCTGGAGAAAATATTCACTACTTCAGGTATATCAAAATGCCAAATGAAAGGTGAGAGAGTACTCACCCATTTTGGGGTGAAAAATAATTTTTCAAGTGTGTGCATGTTTGTATTTCACTCAAACCAAGATTTACCAGCATGGGCTAAAAAATAAGGGCTGAGCTATGGGTCAAGAAATATTTACATTAAAGCAGTTCTCAACAAGAAGTGTGAACCCTCATGTACCTGGGAAGCAGAGCTGTGGCAAAGCAATAAGGTCAATGTCCTTTGGAACTGTCACATCTTCTGTGTCAGGTGCTTTCTGCTCCCCATTGAGGCTCTTGACATTTTCAACCTTGGGTCTCTCTTTTTTCTTTCGGAAGGATCGGCGTTTGCTTTTATTCAAGTTATTACCAGCATTAATCATCTGAACATCATCTCTGCTGATAAACGGAGGCACAAATACAGAAAGAACTTCTGGATCAAGGGGAGGAAGATTTTTGAGTTTTCTTTGAGTGCCCTATAGAAAAAAAACAACAACACTAAGTTGACACTCATCCTGATAGGTGGGTTTTTTCATAATTTTTAACCCTAGTTTTCTTCTGGCCCTAAAATTGTGGGTTTCAAATATTTTACTGCTTCCTAAATAATTGATTTTTCCTTTTAAGTTTTTTTTTTATATATGTTAATGCGAGGAAAATGGGCATTTTTAGCAGGCAAGGAATCCTTCATCATTCAAAATGTCCCATATTAGTATTATGCCTTTGGCAAAAGAAATTAACAGATATCAAATACCATATTTCCTCCTTTTCAGTGTTAAGATATACTTAAACTATATCTAAAACAAACACTGTCAATAAAAAAAATCAGGCAATAATAAAAGCAAAGAAAGAGAAACATCTGAGCCTCTTAGATAAGTCTTTGTTTGACTTCAGGAAAAGCTTCCTTTCAACTCAGAATAAATAATGTGCACCAAAAAAAAAAAAAAATCCAAAACCCTTAAAAAACACAAACACAGACTTTTACAAGGCAATGCTTAACTTTATAAGGCAATTAACAAGGCACAATCAAAAACTACAATCATTGTTACAATAAACAAAACTTTAAGACACTTTAAGCCATGAGAATCCCTCCATACACTGATGACTTGCTGGAACAGGCATCCCAAGAGCATGTATGAAATTACAACATTTTTCACAGGCAGCTTTGCAAAGTATGACTGGCCTGAAAGCACTCACTGCCCTGCAATGAAAAGCTGTGGAGGAAGTGATCAAAGAGATTTCCTCATACTGGGAAGCACTTTTTGTATTCTTAACCATACAGTTGAGCCAAGTAGCTGCATTTCCAATTACTTCATTGCAACTTCAATTCTTCCTGCAAGGCTGAAAAAACAAGCAAAAGCTTTGTTTAACCAACAGATATTCGGAAACAGGAAAGGCGAGCCCCCACTGTGGTAAAAAGTTGTTTTGTTTTTAACTTTTTGCAAACATCTTCAAAGTCAGAGGAGGTGAAGCACACATGCTGCTTTTATCACCAGTTATGATGCAAGATGCTCCTTGAGAACCAGGTCTGGCCTCGCCCATAATTTCCTTTTTTTTTTTTTAAATAGCTACAACATAGAAAGCTCTGTTACCAATATTCCACTGTCCAGGTTTTGAGACAGAAGTCTCAGCTCTTACATCCCAGCAGATATGTCCTCTAACAGTTTTCTTTTCCACATTTGAGCATCACAGAAAAAATGTAAAGAATGCTTTATGACATGCTAGTTATGGTCTCTTAAATTCCATAAACTACACTATTTATAACAGGATATTCCAAAGAAACTTCACTAAAAATAAGAAGTGAAAAAACACACTTCTAATGAACGAAGAGCCTGAACTAAAAGTAAATTGATGTGGAAAATAAAAGTTCAGGTAAGTATCCAATGAGATAGTCAAAAGATAGCAATGACTTTAAAAAGCACATCACAAATTGGGGTACTGAGTGCCACATCCTCACATGCTAAGAACTTAAAGTGTCTTTTCCTTAGCTGGCAGTTGACAAAGGCAATGAAGAAACTGGAAACCAGATACATTCACCATGATCACCCTCAAATTAGCATGCAGCTAAACATTTCAGGAGGAAATTAAGAATTAAGGCTCAGCCCTGAGGCTGTTATGCAAGAAAAACACAGACATACTCCAACAGCAGCATTCTCAGCTTGGCAGATTTGCCCTGCTGAGGTTTGCACACAGAGTTGCTTTGACAGGGCAATCCCTGACTTACACTGAGGCATCTCTGTGCTCCAAAGTGCTGGAGGGCAGCCAGCAATTTAATGGCTTCACAGCCTAACAGTTCCTGAAATGGCAGATCCTTGATGTCTTGAACTACTACAGAGACATTAAACACCATTTTTCCCCACAGAACAGCATTGTCAGCACTGTCACTGACCCACTGACTTAGTCTCCAGCATTTGAGTCAGCTCATATTAATGTCTTGGCCAAAGTCACTTTTTTACTCCTTGAGTTCAGGGATAGTGAATAGGCAGCAACAGAACAACATTCACTTGTTTCTCTGTTCTTTGAACATTTTATCTTTTCTGCTGCTACTGTTACTTCTTCACTTTGAAATACTTCCCTTTTGTAGATTCTTGCTACTGAATCTCCTTGCATCATACACAGCTTCTTACAAACAGCAGTGGGGGATTTTATTCCATCCCCATTTGACAGTGTTCCTGTAACAGCGCTGCTGTAAAGGACACTGATACGGGACTTTTACAATGACTGCACTATTTAGATACAAACAGTAGTGTGTTGAAACCAAAAATCAGAGCATGACTTCAGCTATCTGGTGTTTCCTTGACCTCATTCTCTTCCCATCATTGAAGAAGTTAATTTCACTTTGAATGTCATGAAAGAACTAGTTTCTTTAACAAATAATTACGGAGGGAAAGTATGAAGCCTCAAAAATTAGATTGGGCAGGACAATTAGGTTGAAGTAATAGGACAAAAGGGAATGGTTTCAAACCAACAGAGGGCAGGTTTAGTTTAGATATTAGGAAGAAATTCTTTATAGTCAGGGTGGTGAGGCACTGAAACAGGTTGCCCAGAGAAGCTGTGGATGCTCCATCTCTGGAAGTGTCCAAAGTCAGGCTGGATGGAGCTTTGAGCAACCTGGTTAAACAGAAGATGTTCCTGCCCCATGGCAGGGGCATTGGAACTGGGTGATCTTTAAGGTCCCTTCCAACCCAAACAATTGTAGGATGATCTCTGCAGATTCTTGTGCAACATTTTGCACAAACTAATGATAAGGTTGACATTAGGTCTGGTTGCACTGGGTTTCATCCAGTCAAGTTTCAGAAGTCCCTTGGGAAGGAGATTCTTCCTCCCTTATGCCCCAGCCCTCAGCACAGCTTCTTCTAGTCTCACTCTTGTTTGCCAGCAGTTCTCCAGTAAAAAGGTACCCAAATTTGGGACAATGTTCCAGATGTGAACTCAAGGGTTTTGATAATAATAGCAATAATCCCTTTCCTTTGCCTGTGAGCCACACTCCTGATGATGCAGGCCATTACACAGTTGCTTATCAGACAATCACACAACATCTTGGGTTGGGAGGGACCTTAAATTATCATCTCATTTGAATCCTCCTGCCATGGGCAGGGGCATCTTCCACTAGACTGAGACACCCAAAGGCCCACCCAATTTGGCTTGAACACTTCCAGGGATGGGGCATCCACAGCTTCCCTGAGCAAGCTGTACCAGTGCCTCACCACCTTCACAGTAAAATTCTCCCTAATATCTAATCTGCCCTCTCTCAGTTGAAGCAATTTACCCCGTTCTATCACTCCATGCCTTTGTCAGAAGTCCTCTCCATCTCTCTTGGAGCCCCTTCAGATACTGAAAGTCCACAATAACGTGGCCCCAGAGCCTCTTCTTCTCAAGGCCAAACAGCCCCAACTCTCTCAGCCTTTTCTCATATGAGAAGTGCTCCTCTAATAATCTTTGTGGCCCTCTTCTGGACCCAATCCTAAGAGCTCCATATCTTTCCTGTGCTTAGGACCCCAGAGCTGGATAAGCACTCCAGGTAGAACACAGGGGTTGAATCTCCCCCCTCATATGCTGCCTACACCGCTTTGGATGCAGCCCAGGACATGTTTGGCTTTCTGGGCTGCAAGTGCACATGGCCAGGCCATGTCCAACCTCCCATCCACCACCACTCCCAAGTCTTTCTTGTCAGGGCTCCTTGCATCACCCAGTCTGTACCAATAGTAGGGACTGCCCTGACTCAGGGGCAGCACCTTGCACTTGGCTTTGTTGATTCACTTCTAAGCCTTTTCCAGGTGCTTTTCGCTGCAACAAGCATGCACTGCTGACTGATGCTCAATCTGATCACACCTCATTCTTTTCAGATACCTTGACAGCCAGGGATGCATTAGAGAAGCAGGAAAAAATGTTTTGGTGGTTGTGTCTGCATCAGCAGGGCCAGAAGCACAAGGCAGCTCTGTACCACTGACAGTGGTGGGCAGATGCAGAATCCACCAACAGAACCTGTCAAAGATCTGAGACAGGTCATGGAAAGCTTGCACATGCTGCCAAACCAAAATCCAGCTTTATAGCTGTAGATAATTTAGGGAAAAGAAGCATCCCTTCTGTTCATGTCATTCTTACAAAATACACACTTCCAGTACTAAGAAAGAAATCTCTAGCTGAAAATAGCAGCCTTTGATCTTTTAAAATTGAAATCTCAGAGTGACAATTTTCTTGGCAATAAGGATAAGCAATAGATGACAGCAGTTTCAGCAGCTTCGGTGGAAAACTTTTTTTTTCCTGGCATCCCTGTCAACAACAGATCAATCATACAAAATTTTTCTTACTTTGAGGGTGGGTTACATCATAGTCCCATTGACTTAATTCACTTTATCACTCCATGTTTCAGTACAGTTAAGAATGCACCAACACACTGAGAAGACCACAATTTGAAGCACTATCAGAATTTTGCCCACTGTTTAATTTGTAGATATGATTACAGATCCACTACTTTCATTTAGGAATGTTATCTTTGCTAAGTAAAGTCTTTTCTTTCCACAATCACTGAAATTAGCCATATAAACATACTACCCTCTCCTCATGTAGATAGTACTGCAGAAGGAAAAGGAAGTGGAGTAAATCTGTAAGCTTTCCCGAAGACAGTGACTGAAATCCCAGTAATGCAACAGTTTGCAGGGACTTTACTGAAGTTCATGCTGACAAAAGAAGGGACTACTTTCTTTTCTGATCCCTTTTTGTATCTTGAGCAAAGAAACTCAGAAATTCAGAACCTGCAGTATGATCAGAATATCAGAGTGGCTTCTGCTTTCTGTATTTGTTGTTCCACAGGTTTTTTTCCAGAAAGCAATGAGAACTAAGCAAACTGGAATGAATAAGAAATTCCTTTTCCTTTGGGTTCACTTCTCACACTTCTGATAAAATACCATGTCAACACTGATTTCAAAAGTCTGGTGCTGACATTTAGGAACTATTTTCCCATTCTGAAGGTACACATGAATGAGATCCTGGAATGCGAACCTCTGCTTGGCAGTTATCACTTAAGAAGCTGACATCAGCAGAAGCTGTCTCCTGAGAGAGTGAACAAGCAACAAGCCCAACAAAGACTCCTTTATCTAATGCTATTAGAGCGAAATCAAATTCAAGTTCAGGCAGAGCAATTGAGATCCCTGGGAGCTATCTGGCCTTTTTTGCTGGCACCACTGCTCTTCCCACTGCGGAGCAGCTCGTAGGTATGGAACAAACCTGTCGGACACTTGAACCAAGCAGAACCAGGAGGAGAGGGCCGTCATTGTGAGCCCATATGGGAAAACTATAAACAAATTGTAAAATATATATTCAAAGCAGTACCCGACCCACCAGCTCCTGCTGTATGCAAGTGGTTCAGATTACGCCAAACACAGAGCACTTGATCTGACGGGGATTTAGATCTCTTGTTTTCCTGAGGATACGAGTTATCAGCCTTTATTCTTTTGCTTTTCTCTCCAGCGGAAGCCAGGTCGTGCAGTAACACCTGGTAAAGAACGCATCGTAAAGCGTTTTGCTGTCCCTGCTTATATAAACCTACGGTGAGTTCGCCATCTAAACTCAGACCTTCGGAAAAGTGCAGCTACCTCACACCGCTACCAATTCTCCCTCTTTTGCTGACGTTCGCCTGTCAAAGCAACTTTCTGTTGGGATATTTCAGCTCCACGCGCTGACAAACCCAGCCCCACGCACTGGCACCGCCCGCCCGCGCCCCGCTCACCTGGAGCAGCGCCCGCACCCGCTCTGTGGACGCGCCGACCAGCAGACAGATCTCCAGCAGGCCCGAGGGCAGCACGTCCTCCATGGCACAGCCGGGACAGGGCGGCTCCTTCCCTGCGGGCAGCGGCTCCTTCCCTCGGGACGGCGGCGCCTTCCCGCCCTCAGCGCCGCCCGCGCCCGCCCCGCGGCGTGGGGAGGAGCGCCCGTGCCGCGCGCCGGAACCCTCCCGTCCGTCACCGCTCCGCGCGTTTTGATTGGTTCTTTCCCCTGTCACTCTAAGGTCTCTGACCAATTATAATGGTAATGCGTGCGGTGGGCGGGGCTTTGGGGTGAGCGCTGAGGGTACAAAGGGCTGGGAGCTGAGCTCTGCTCTGAGGTGTGAGGGTTGTGGGATGAAAGAGGGGGGCTGGGAGGAGTTGTTGAGGGGCTGGGAGGAGTTGTTGAGGGGCTGGGAGGAGTTGTTGAGGGGCTGGGAGGAGTTGTTGAGGGGCTGGGAGTTGAGGGTGGGAAGGATGAAGTGCTGGAGGCTGAGGGGCTCAGGCTTGAAGGACAGCTGAGGGCTTAGGGTGCAGGGCTGAGGAGCTGGGATACCACTGGCCCCCTTAAAAACTAGTGATGGGGTTTGTGATTTACAATCACGGGATTTCCACGTTGACGTAACCAAGGACTATAATATTTGCTAGTTTTAAGCAACACGGTGAGGACCTAACTCAAACAAGACAAGTCCCCAGTTGTTGCTCTATCCCTTGAAAGTGTTCAAGACCAGGCTGGATGGGTTCTGAGCAGCCTGGAAGCTACTCAGACTTGCAACTGGATGATCTTTAAGTTCTCTTCCAACCCAAACCACTCTGTGATTCTTTCCTCACCTCGTTGCACTGTCTCACCAGGGCAGCCCCTGGGAAAGACTTCCCGACTCAAGGTCGAGTTAATTTTTCGCCACGGGCTGTTTTCCTCGTGGGGCTGCTGGCCAACAGGGGCTGAGGTGGCTCAGGCTGCCTGTCACCCTGTCAGGCTGGCTGATGTCATGGTCTGGCACCTTGTGAAGCACAGCCCTTCCCTGCTGTTCGCTGCAGGTGACTCAGGACTGTGTCACTTCATCAGGGCTCTGTCACTGCCACTACACGGGAGTTTTCTCTTTACCTTACCACGGGTCACAGTTTCAATGGGCTGTAAGCACAGAGCTGGTGCCAGCTGAGCCATGTTTCCCCTCTGGAGCAGCAGAGGCACAGCACAGGGAACTCCGAGGTTTCTTCTTGAGCTGCTTAATCTAAATACACCGTGAGTCACTCCGTATGTATTGGCTCTGTGCGGATTGGCACTAAGAGAATGTAATTCCTCTGGGACCGGAGCATAAAGTACCCGAAACTAGAGATTGGTTTCTCTGAAACTGGAGGTATGAGATAAAGTTTCATCACAACCACAAACGTTTTTTTGTGGACTAGTGTTCCGGTATTTTAAATGCAAAAATATCCCCTGTCTAAATGGTTCCAGGATTTCATGAACTTCTTGTCAGTTCAGGGGTCAAATCAGGTTCCCTCAAAAAGTATAAAGAAAAAAGTATAAAGTAAAAAGTATAGAGATTTTACTATTTCATGGGGGTTTTATTATCTGAATTTTTGTGGTGTTAAAGCTCAGGATTATACAGCCTCTGGTTGTCTCAAATTTTGAGGAAGATACAGAATATAGGAAACTGTTCATATAGCAGCAACTAAAAGAAGAAAATTCTTGAAAACCTGGAAGTTTCACGGATTACTTCTCCAAAGTGGTAAAAGAAGATCCAAGGCTCAAAGATTTATATTCATGAACTTTGAAGTCATAGGGAGTTGTTAAAACAATCTTGTTTAGCCTGTGTAGCCCAGGTCACAGAATCAGAGTGAGTCCTGTATTAATGCTGTAACTTCTGCTTGAGGCCATGCCATGTTAACAGTTGCTGTTAAATGTTGGGCATCTCATTTTCAGTTTCACTTTTTAGCTTAGCTCTTTGTCAATGGATCATGTTGCATTGGCTGTTGCTTGAACAGACTTTTTACTATTAGAAGATTTCTCTCTGCAGAGTTCAAGATTATTAATCTCTATTTCTAAAAGATTATACAACTCATATTTTTAAAACTCCTTTCCTGATGACTTTTGTGCTTCTTTTCTCAAAACTTTCAAAACTTTCTGGTATTAGTTTTGAATTAGGAACACCAAAACCAAAGTTATATTATTGCTGAATGCTCAGTGCTAAATCACATTGCTGTTTCTGACTGATATCCCCACCTAATTAAAACAGAGACAGACAGATACATGAATCATTCAGAAAGGGTGCAGTGTTTAATTAGTTATCCACTGCAACACAATTTTCTTAGGGTTATTATTACTTCCAACATGACAATCCTACATCTTACATTGCTTGACCTATGACTATGACCAAGCATTTGACCATATTATAAGAAAATTACAAATGAACCAAGGCTATTAAGCAATTCAGGTCACCCATAGTTAATTAATCTGTATCATGATCATCTTCTGATTCCTCTGCTATCTGCAATGATAAATACTGGATGATTCTTGTTCATAATTAATGTAGCACCCAAAGCAAAGCTATGGTGAAGTTATTATCAGAACAGAACTCCAAGATGAAAGGTACTAATGTTAATCTGGTAAAATCTCAAGAAGCCTGGAAGCAGGAAACCTGCTTATATGAGGTCACTGGTAACAGACAATCATTCACGTAGAGAAAAACTCCTCTCTCCTAAAAGAAATTAATGTAGTTGAGTAACTTTCTTCCTAAAAAATATTGTCAACTGAGGAAGAAATGCCAGCTTTTAATATGTGTTTTCTCTTTGCAAGATCACAAATACAGTAAATTTTTGTTTGTTAACTCTCTGAGGTGGTACTGGCTGCTGAATGCAGAAAAAACTGCAGTTCTTGATATGTCTTCAGCATGGAAAAGGCTTTATCAGACCTACAGGGCCACGTCTGAATAATTAAAGAGTCTCTTGGCATAGAATCTGATTTACCTTCCAAATACAGTTTTTCTGTTTTAGCCAGACTGTTTAGGGGAAGAAAATAGTTTCACCAGTTGTGTTTCTTTGATGTGGTCTTTCTTATAAAACAACTGAGTGACTTGTTGAATTGTAGACACCTCCACTGCAAATACCTCAGTCCTGAAGGCTGTGGGCCAGATGAAGAGTCTGGACTCTGAATTTCAGGAGAGCAAATTTTCAGCTCTGTAAAGAATTAGTGAATGGCACCCCCTGGGAACTGCTCTCAAGGAACTGAAAAGAGCTGGCAGCTCTCTGAGGACAAAATTCTTTGAGTGCAAGAGCGTTTAATTCCCATGTGTAAGAAAAGAAGCAAGGAAGGCAGGAGAATGGCATGGGTCAGTCAGGAGCTCCTGGTCCACCTGAAGTGTAAGAAGGAAATGCACAAGCAGTAGAACAAGAGACAGGTATCCTGGGAAGAATACAGGGACACTGCCCAGATGTGTAGAGATGGAATTAGGAAAGCCAAAGACACAGCTGAAGTTGAGTTTGTCAAGGCATTTTACAGGCATGTTGGTCAAAACTGGAAGATTAAAGAAAGAGTCCACTCCCCACCCCCTGACACACACAGATAAATAAGACAAGAGAACTGCAGAAAAACAACATGGAGAAATCTGATTTTCACTCACGCTTGTGCCCCTTTCCAAACAGTGATGAAAACTACACGTTGACTAACTGAGGGATTATGCATCCTGCAGAGTTTCACCATGATGGGTGTAAGGTCTGCAGGAATTTTCATTTTGAAACTGAATATAGACATCACTCATGTTCTGAAGGTTTATTGATAGTTAAATCCTTTTCTTGGGCTTATGATCAAGCTTGTGGCACAGCAGTATCTGTAGGTGAGAACTGAAACTTGGACCACTGCTGCCTTCCACTGCCTGGCTCACAGGAAGATACATTGTCCAGAGAGGTGATGGGTGTCCCATCCAGGGAAACATTCAGGTCAGGCTGGACAGGGCTCTGAGCAACCTGATCTGCTTGAAAATGTCCCTGATCATTGCAGGGGGATGGGATTGGTGACCTTTAAAGGTCTCTTCCAATACAGACTATTCCATGATTCTGATTTCTGTGTCTATGCTAAGCATGACTGCATAAATAAGAAATCTTCATTCTGTCCAGCAAGAACTGTGTGTTCTAGCCAGAGAAGACAGGACACGCAGCTTGACCTGTGCTGCTCTAATACATATCAGACAAGCCTTTGCAGTCTGGAAGTCCATTTAAAAACACCACCTCTCAGGATTTTAAACTCCTTATCTCTAAATACAGTTCTTAGTTCTTATCATCATGGTCATTCACAGGGCAAGGGATTTATTTTTAACAAAACTCAGGAGTCAGGTTGACATATTCTCTCCAATGTTAGCATTTCTCATTTTATATTCCTGCTTCCAGAATAATGAATCAGGAGACTTCTGGGAATCTGCAGTGAAAGATCTTTACTGACAGACCTAATATTTCTTTCATTCAGGACAGTTCACTTTCTAAATTTACACTGAAATTAGCAACCAAGCAACTACTGACTATGCAAATCAAATCAGGATTTTCAAATTAGGGCTCTGCACAGACTTAAAATTCCTCTCTCAGTGCCTCAGAGACTTATTGCCATTCTTAATAATGCTACAAAAACCTACTATGAGAATTCTTTATTGTTGCAGGTGTTGTCTAACTGGGTGCAATGACTTTGGCCTGAAAATTATTCTCTAAGAGGTCACCAGGTTGAGCATAGACATGTCAGAGGGGAAGGAGGACACCTATTAACCTATTAACAGTTTTATTTGCATCTTCTTTCTTTTTTACTTGGCTTGTCTGGTTTGTGCTGTCACCATTTATGGTACTACTGGATACAGATTTTCTGCAACATTGACTGTTATTTGTCATGCATCTCTTTAAGAATACACGGTCGTGTTTCAATGGCATTACAGAAAAATGCCAACATGGAGCAGGTTTTACTATGTGTCAACAAGCTGAGAACACATGATTTGTGTTCTCAGCTTGAACCTGCCCATGTGCTGGAGAAGTCACCTACTGCCTCCTATTTCCTCAGCTCTTCATCTATGGAACTGTGCCCGCTGTTCTACCTTTTGTAGGGAAATATGCCCCTTAAAGCTCAGATCCCTGTGATTTATGCACATGTGCTGAAGGATTTTGTTGTGTTTCTCCGTCACCTCTGAGAAAGGCAGAGTATGTACTAAAATCAGACTGCAGAGGCCTGGAGCTGTGCTGTCTCCATCCTCAGAGGTTTTCAAGAAGCCACCGAAGAAAACTCTGAGCAAACTGGGCTGATTTGACAGCTGACCCTGCTTTGTGCAGGAGTTGGACTACAGATCTCCTGATGTTTTCTCTTAGACATGGATGATTCTGCCACTCTCAGGGACTCTGTATACTAACACAGCAGGAGGGTTAAACATTTGTATATGAGGGAAACAAGATGTTAGAATTATAGCAAGCAAAACACAAAATCCTCAGCCAGTTGTACAGTCAATGACCTTTCAAATGGACACAATTTTTCTGTGATGAGATAACTGAGTCCCAAGGAAATAGCTTTGGGTGTCAATGCAGCATTTATTTCTCATCACCTCTATATTTCTGATAAGGAGGCTGGCTGTAGTTTTATTTTTTAAAGAAAAAAAAAATGGTGAAAGTCCTAAGAGGGTAAAAAAGGAGATTAGCTTTGTCAACGCCCCCACATCTAGAGAGATGTAGCAACACAGAGCTGTCAGGCCTTGGCAAAGAACCAGATTAATGTGAGTGCTCTGAATATTAGAAACACTTTGCATTGTAGATACTGTGAGATCATCCCGAGGCTACAGAAGAGCTTATTCCTGAATCTCATCACTCCAGGGGCAGTTTTAGCTGTGTTTTATTTATGTGGGATGCATAAACGTGTTCCTCAAATCTGACTGGATTAATATGACATTTATTATACTTCCAGTTCTTTACCATCTGGCACAATCTCGGGCAGCCAAGGAGATTTTGCAGCTGCTTTTTATAGTAGCATTAAGATTTCATAGCATTTATTCTTTTACAGCATTGCTGTAAGAGAAATGCAGACTGAGAATTCCTGAAGTGGTGGGACAAGAAAGACAAGAGGTCAATTAGTGCACAGATTGTCAATCAGATACAGAAAATAAAATTTCAGACCAGGTTTTGTGTAATAGCTTATTGTATACATCACTGTAAGAAACCTTAAAATACATCAGCACAGATACCATCATTCATAACTATGAACTGCTTTTTGCTTTTTAAAATTTAATAAAGTATACTTGCTTTTTCTCCCTGGAATCTGGAGAATCTCTTGAGATACTCCACTGTGTTCAGAGAAGACCTTTCAGCAGTTTCACAGTTCAACAAAAGTATAATATATTAAACTTCACCATTAATTAATTTTAGCTTAGTTCAATGCATATTAAAAGCTACTTTCCTTCTTGATATTTTGTAGCAGCCCTTACTCTTGTTATGAGAAAACAGCATATATAAACAAAATGATCTTTGTTATATAAGAAACTATCTTCCCTAAGCTAGTGGACCCTTTATGTATGAAAAGGTTTTTCATTTTTAAATATTCACATAACAAGGCTGTTGAAGAAGATTAATCCAAGCTTGGATCCAACCAGAATAGCCATCTTATTTTTCATGTAAAATAACCAGCTTCCAAGTGACCTCTGCTTACCTCCAGATAAAAAATGCTTTAAGAACCACAGAAAGGCAGTGCAGACTAAGTATCCTTTAGAGCAGCCTAATACAGAGAATTCACAGTTATTAGCCAGAGTGGCTGTGGGTAGTGTGAGACCACCCTAACTTGTCAGCATTCCATGCTGCCACTCCTCATTCCTACGTTGTGGAGCAAAGCCTCATGGAAATCTTTTGTAAGCACAGAAGGGACAGAACACTCTCACATCATTGTATCCGAAGCTAGGAAGATGTGGACTAAACAGATGGACCACAAGGTGGTTGAAAACTGGCTGGACCATCAGTTTGAAGGGTTGGGGTGAACAGCCTGAAATCTGACCTGAGTGAATGGCATTCCTCAGTGTTTGATACAGGGCTAAAAGTACTTGGCATCCTCCCCAAGGGTGTGGACCATGGGGTAAAAGATGTCCTCAGCAAGCTGTGGATGCCACCATGGGTGAAGGCTGAAGGGCGGAGCAGCTGTACAGAGACACTAAGGAAAATCCAAGTGCCATTCTCCTGAATAGGGGTGATAAAGAAGAGCAACACAAACTCAGAGGCACACAGTGGGAGCACAAGAGACAACAGCTGAATGTTGCAGCAAGGGAATTTTGATTGAATACAAGGAAAACCGTTTTTACCATGAGAACAATTAAGCACTTCAGCAGCTTCTCCAAGGAGCCAGTGTGCCCTCCTTCCTTAGAGATTTTGGAAAGTTGGCTGGATGAGGAGCAGAGCAACTGGATCTAACTTTGAAGTTGTTGCTGCTTTGAGCAAAGAGTTGGACTAGAGACCTCCAAAGGTCCCTTCTAAACGACATTTGTCTTTGATTTGGTAATTAAGACCATATTGCTTTATTTTCACACTAGGTCCCTTAGAGATTTAACAGTGCAGCAGACAGAAAACAAAGTTCAACTATTTGCATGGCTAAACATGTCTAATTTTAGGTGTACTGGTATAGCACTATAAAGGGAGTGTATTTAAATATTACCTGACATATCAAATATAGTAATTAAACACATGGTGCTGTGTCATGTATGACTGAAACTGGGCAGAACATAACCTCATAAATAATTAACTCCTAGTTAATCATGTGTCAACTCCTACAGTGAGAACAAGGAGGATTCTACACAACTGGCTTTATAGAGAAAAGGGCATTTGTACAAACACTATCCATAGTCAATGCTTGTTTTCCATGTTGCACTTCTAATGTTAAAAAAAAAAACAACAATAAATTTTGGGTTGAGAACCTTAACTTACAATGTGTCCTCTGTGACTTTTGTTTATTCCTCCGTAATGGCTATTTCAGTTTTCTGTAAGGACATCCGTTAGTTGAAGAGTAGAGAGAATATCTCACCTACCCATGTGAATTATTAATCAAAAATATTTAAAATATTTTTAAAAATTATTTAGAGCAATTTAGGCTTCCTTTTCTGGCACAGTTGAATCTAGTGTTGTTTTCCTTGTTTCAATTTATTGTTCTTTGGTGGTTGGAATATTTTTCAGAGTTGATTCACCTGTAATCTATAAGAGAAACCCACCAAAATATAGCATTTTACATGAGGAAGTAACATAAACTGACATAAAGAGAAATGACTGAAAATTTAAAAAGTGTGTTCATATTCCACAAAGATTACCCTAATGTCCAATTTTCAAGTGTCAGAAAGATCAAACCATTAATGACATCTGGCCTTCCTATTGCAGGATGATTCTCCTGAAGGGTGGCTCTTAGTTTTCTGTGTTTGCAGAGCACACAAAGCACCAGGAGCCCAACTTGTTTACCTGCCAAGTTATAATATGTTACAGGAGTGTTCATGGTGACTGTGCAAAAAAAAGAGTTCTTTTATTTTATTAAGAGTTGTTGTGAGGGCAAAGACAGTTACTGGAGTGGAAAAGGAGTTTGTCATATGATTTGGAAAAGCTTCCTCCTAAGAGAAGCAGTGGCTCAGAAAAGACTGTTCATAGTTCCTGTATTATTGTCACCAATGCTGTTCACCTACTGAGAGTAAAAGTGATGTAATATAAAAACATACAGAAGAGAGTTTGTATTAAGTAATTTTGTATGAAAAACTAAAACCTTAGTTGGTATAGCCCAAGCTAGAGGTAGAAATAAATTTATTAGTACTTTTACAGAGAATGGTAATTACTTTTATGTCCTGTCTAAAAACACTGATTGTTTAGATTTTTCACATTGTGCAGACTGAAGGCATAAACAGCGTTTTCTTATTCATTCTGTTCCCAACTATATATTTTGTATTGGCAAGTTCACTTGCTGCATCTTTCCTAAAATTAAGCGTTCAGCTCTCTCTCTTTTTTTTTTTTTTTTTTTTTTTTTTTTTTTTTTTTATTCCTCAGGATCAATCCTACACAACTCATTATCCCATTGCAACCTGAGACTGGAAATGCCTGAGGGCGGGAGGCGTTTCTCCGAGTGGAGCTCTGTCATCC
This sequence comes from Lonchura striata, assembly GCF_050655825.1. Lineage (NCBI taxonomy): Eukaryota > Metazoa > Chordata > Aves > Passeriformes > Estrildidae > Lonchura > Lonchura striata. The sequence goes on along the minus strand of NC_140704.1, from coordinate 152,836,368 downwards.
TGCAGAGCAGGGCACGGGTCCAAGGCTGCGGAAACAGCACAACAATAACCAACTGCCTTCTGGTATCTCTGTTAATGTCCTCCATTGTTTTAAAGGAAAGCTGGTTTACGTCTTTCAGCAGATTGCCCCGTTTGCCCCCTTCACGGAACATGGCTGGAAGGGACATTAATATAAATTGTGAACTACATCATTCTGCATTGTCCCTGTTGCACCAAAGGAGAGGTGATTTTTAGAGCATGTTAGGAATGTGCAGTTTGGCATAGCCGTGTGAGGCATTCCCTTTCAGATCTTTCTTCAGGCACTGCAAGTTGCTCATAGGGTCAAAAAGCCAATCATACACTGATAGAATCCATGTGTCTTTGATGACCAGAGTACATGCTGCTCATAAAAGCTGGTTCAACAAATTTCTGGTGCCTTTCCTGTCTTTCCGTGGCTATAATTACAAAAAAGCAGCGTTGTTTAATTGAGAAAGCACATTAGTGGTGTTCATAAATTAATCTACAAGCAGATTTTCCTGAAAAGTCACTTCTTTAATTCATATTTCTCTGGGTTTTCTCACACATTTAACAAGATTTTTCATGGAAGATTTTTAGAGATTTGCTGCCAATGTATTGCATCAGTAGAGAGCTGACTGAATTTAACAAGATACGATCACCTCTTCATAATAACATGCACGATTACCCCTGCAAATCATGCAATTATGATAAAGATTTCAAAGGAAAGAAGGTAATTTATTTATGCACTGTCCTGAAACATTCAGTTTCTTGTGGAGCAAAACCTGAATCTCAATATGGAAGTCTTTAGAGTAACTGTAACAAGACCAGTCAGCTAACCAGGAAGGAATCAAAGACTTCATTATTAAAGCAGTACCAAGAAAAGTGCTACAAGGCACTGTGCTGCAGTATAGAGTTACAATATGCTATAAAGGCTGCATTTATTTCAATATTAACATCTTTTAAAAGCAGCAAATTTTGTTTGTGAGACTGCAACCCTCGAGTTTCCAAGTGATCTGGACCTTTCTAATTTTTGTCAAATGACAACAGCCAAGCCTTCTGTTTTTCAGCACAGCCAAAAAGCAAGCCTTAAACATAAACAGTATTAAAGCTTTGGCACTGAGTGGAATTTGTAATTCAGCACTAAGCCAACTATGGAATTTATTTTTCCTAGCACCTAAATACCCCATGGGTTTATAACACCACTGATGCTCAGTGCCCCACAGCCCCATGGCACAGAAGAGCTTATAGAACCCACAGCCAAGCAACATGGGCTTGTTTTGTCTTTATTCCCTGAGTACAGATGGCATTCAGTTCTGCTTAGTTAAAATAAATATCAGAATTTAAATATAACAGCCACATCCTCCAGAAAAGTGATTGCATAAATATGCAAAGTCTGTGGCCTTGCTTTCATATTAATTTTAACTACATCTCACTTACAGCATCAGACAAGGTTTTCTCCTTATTATCTTTCACTATCTGTCTCATTTCAGACAGCAAAGCCAACTCCAACACATTCCCACTCTATGACAACAACATCCATAGCTATCTCTCTAGTCAATAGCAGAGCTCTGACATGGTGTGCTTACCTCTCCAGCTGCCACCAAGGAAAAGGAGAAGGTGAATGAGATGAAGATTCAAAGGTTACCAGTGCATAAGCAACAGATGCTGACTTCTGCTTTCCCATTCTGTTCAAGACAGAAAGAGCATGCCCAGCTCTTCACAGCCATCCCATGAGATTTCTAGCTCAGGTCATCTTATTCATCCTGTTACCTGTGCCAGGGAGTGCTTAGTCTCAGCCAGTCATCCCTTCTCTCTCCCTAGGATGACAGGGGTCAGATTGCTGTGATCAAAGTAACCCTGAACTATGCACACTAGAAAAACAGGGGCTTTTAAAGTATTCTCTGGTTTCAGTGTTCAACATTCGTTAAGGTTGTTTTCACCCGGTAGCTAAAGCACCACTGAAAAGCATAATGGAAATGCCCAGTGAATAATTTTGTCCTTTGTCATGTACAAGACCTTTTCTGGTTTGCCACAAGAGAACATGCAAAGTTTCTGTGAAAGCAAAGGGTCAGGATGGAGGCTGCGGTCATCAGGCTTTTCAGTTGTATGGAGTTTACAGAGTTTACAGACTGCCTGACCCTTACCTTTGGAAATGGAACTCTCATGGTTCCTACAGAAGTCATTAGAACTTGTACCCAGTGGTGCCTAAAGACATCAGGATCCAGATTTTGTTAAATGCAGTATAAACTCGAAGTCTTTCCCCTAGGGAACGTTTTCTCTCTATCTTTCCTCACCCTCATTGCATATTCTGCCCCAAGGCAGAATGGAAGCAGTTAGTGGTAGCTGTAACATGACTGCTGTCATGTGAACACATCTCACTGCAAACTGTGAGCATGCCAATACTGATTTCTCTTCACATTTACAATTTCGTGGCATTCAGCCACCCTCAGTAATGGTTAAGTCTGAATTGCAAAATAGTTTCTGGTCTCCCCTTCTGCAAATCATCTACCCAGCCAGTTTTAATTCCTTCTAATTGATAAAAAGAGGTGAAATTCCCATTCCTGAGTGCCGTGTTTAATTTCCTTGTTAGCCTTGCTTCAAGCAGGGGGATTAAGCTAGATACTTCCAGAGTTCCCCTCTAACTTAAGTTATTCTTTGATCCTACATTTTATAGGAGATGCTGTATTGAGCAACCATGTTCAGGTGTTGTCAGTGGAGGAGCTGCAGGGGTGGTGTCTGTGAAAAGAGGCCAAGGACTCCCCTGTGTCAGAGCCAGCTCCAACCAACTCCAAAATGGACCCACCACAGGACACAAATGGGACAATCAGCTATACTGATGGCATCTCTGGGAAAACAGTTTAGAAAGGACAAAAAATCTGCACAGCAGCTGAGACAAGTAAGAAAAATGTGACAGAAACAATACTGTAGACAGCAAGTTCAGTGAAGGAGGGGAGGAGGCGTTCCAGGCAGATTCCCTTGTAGCTCATGGAGAAGACTGTGCAGGTTGTCTCCCTGGAGCCCATGGAAGACCCCTCTGGAGCAGGTGGATAGAGCCTGAAGGAAGCTGCAGCCTGTGAAGAATCCACACCAGAGAACTCTGCAGCCTGTGGAGAAGAGCCCATTCGGGAGCAGTTTTCTGGCAGGATCTGTGGCCCGTGGGGGGCCTGTGTGGGAACAATCTGTTCCTTTAGGTCTGTATCCCATGAAAAGGACACACACTGGAGCAGTTCTTGAAGAGCTACAGCCCATGGGAAGGACCCACCCTGGAGAAGTACACAAAGGATTCTTTCCTGTTTTAGGACTTTAACAGTGTGGAGTTAAAAGGACTCCACACTGCAGGAGGGGAAGAATGTGAGGAGGAAGGAGCAGCAGAGAGGAAGTGCTGTGGGCTGACCACAACCCCCATTCTGCATCCCCCTGCTTTGAACAGAGAGAGGCAGGGGTGTAGAAGAGTTCAGAAGAAAGAAGTGAGGTTGAGCCTAGGAAATAGGAGGGAGTGGGAGCAAGGTGTTTTCAGCTGTATCTTTTCTTCTCACTATCCTGCTTTATCTTTAATTGGCAATATATTAAAATAAGTTCCTGAAGTCTGTTTTGCCCATGATGGTAACTGATAAGGGATCTGTCTTTATCTTGACCTGTGAGCTTTTCCATCTCACTCCTGCCCCCATCCTGTTGAGGGGGGAGAGGGAGAGCAACTGGGTGGTGTTTGTCAGCCAGCCAAGGTCAAATCCACTGCTGCAAAGACTGAAACAATAAAACTTTCAGTTGTCAATTTAAATTCTTCCAATTGTCAGTTTAAGTTCTTTACTTGCATTGCTATTTTTTTGGGTAAATAAATACAAGCTTGATACATGTAACACAGATGATTTCTCAACAGGTTAAGAAAAACAAAAACCCAATAACAAGGCAGTAATAAAGGCTGGCAAACCAGAGTTACTGCAAACTTAAGGACTGCTTGGTTTCACATCCAAAGGTGAGTGGGAGTCATCGCTATCTGCCTTCCTCCACTGCAGCTGTTTTCTTTTTAATTTTTAATCCTCTGCTCTCTCACTAGTGTCCACTTTTTTTCCAGAAGCAGGAAAAAAATTACTTCTGGTAGCACTGAAAGGAATAAGGAAAGTACAAGCCTGGAAAAAGGCTGCACACATTTACTGGTGAGTACCGTGCAGCATTTATCTTTCATGTGCTGCTTTGAATGTTTCAAACTGGATTCTTGCAGATCAAACTGAAACAAAGCTCCCAAACCTCAGCAGCTGTAGAACAGTTACAGGCCCAATGACAGCTAAGGAATTAGCAATGCCAAGTGAAGAATGTCACAGGAGATTTGCAATTAGATATTAGGAAGAAATTCTTTACTGTCAGGGTGGTGAGACACTGGCACAGGTTGCCCAGAGAAGCTGTGGACGCCCCATCCCTGGAAGTATTCAAGGTCACGTTGGATGGAGCTCTGAACAACCTGGTCTAGTGGACAGTGTCCCTGTTCATGGCAGGGGTTGGAATGAGATGATCTTTACAGTCCCTTTCAACCCAAACTCTTCTGTGATTCTGTGATAGTGATTTTCCTGGGAAAGAAAGGGGAAATGCTGTATGCTATTGATGCATTTATATGACAGATATGACAGATGTTTGTGGCACCCTCAAACCCTTCCTGGAGTTGCATGCTCTTCCTGGAAGGAGCCTGCCTTTGTAAGGGTGTGCAAATATCCTGGATGCAAATCATGGAGTTGTAAACAAAGGTCCACTTTTGACTGGTAGTGTGGGCCAATGTGATAAAGAAAACAGTTGTTACTCTGTAACCAGGTAATACTTATCTTCGAAGACTACCCACAAGTAACCAACTACACAAAAGCTGGTGACAGGTGAGGGTGTTCCACAGCATTTGAATTTCTGAGCCTCATTGCCAAGTAGTTTTTTATGTTAGCATATATTAGCAGGCCAAAGCAAGTGTTCTCTCCAGCCTGTCATGCTTCAGGCCTGTAGATACTGCTTACATTCAGCAGGATATAAAGATGATTGCTAAGTTTTGAAAGTGTACTTCCTGCTTGTAACAACTGTGGAGCAACTTAGACCAGCATTCAAACTGACATTAGGATGAGACCACTGAGAAGAGAAGGATCTTGGACTGGATTTCAGCTTGGATACTTGAGATGGTACCTAAAGATTGTTGTGATAAATCTCAGATTAGTTGTTCTAATAAGGGTACAGAGATGCAAGAATAAATAATACATACATACGGAAAAATTGTCACTTTCTCAAGAAACATTTGTATGTCTGCATCTTTGCAGCTAAAACTGATGAGGAAAAAAATCCACCCTAGAAGTCATCTGGCAGCCAGTGCTTAGTCTGCCAATGGAATGACTAAGAAGATGATTATGGAAAGTTTTTGCACCTTTTTGTTTTGACTGCTAACAATTACTAAGACTGGCAAATGACTCTATCTGAGAGGTTAGCTCAAAGTTTATAGTTCAGATGAACAAAAACTAACAAACTGTATTTTCCTTCCCTGACAGTCCAGTCATGTTTAGTAGTACCAGCAGCATTTTCTGCATGATGCACAATAATGCTGTTATTTGGTTCCTATTGTTTAGAAATAAAATAATTATATCTTCACCTCTCTTCACCATGTCTCATGTCTGTAATATCACAAGGGAAAAATCAGTGTGCAGCTTTCTTCTCTGTCAGGCAGTGTTGGTTGCCATTTTGCCTTGACACTCACGACCTGAGCTGCCTTCTTCTTCATTTCCCATCTGTGCAAATAAAACAGATACAGTAGCTCCACAGGATTTATTTTATGCAGCTTATTTACCTTACTCCATCTGTTCAAAGCCAAGAAACACTGTGAACAGGGCAGGTAAAAGGCTGAACTAGATGTACAGAGGTAATTACCTCTGTTATATTTTATTCAGCTAGTGCTCTTCAAATTTAATAAACAAGGAGATCTTTCAGGCACAGATGAAGACTGTACTTTCTTCTTCTATTCTTTCTTTGGAGTGTAAGCACATCCTAAATGAAGGCAAGGAATTTCAAAAGTACCTACTGGTTTAGACTGTGTTTTTATATATTGAGTTTGAAGTAGCTTAATAGAAATTTTCAGAAAGGCTGCCTCTGTGACTGTGGTTTCAGCCAATATAAATTGGACATGTACAGCCATGTGGCTTCTTGGCAGCTGAGGACATCTCTGAGGAAATTTCAGGGGAAATGATTTACACTTTCTCTAAAAAACAGAAATCAGATAAAGTGCAGTTGAACTGTGGACTTCCCATCCCTTCTCTTCTGCTGCTGATAACAGAGGAGAAAAAGCCACAATTATTCATTCCTGCCAGTATGTGAAATCAAAGCCCTGTTTTCTCCGAACTCTACTTGGAAAGAACTGTTGCTATAACTGAGCTCTGGGGTTTCCCCCACCACAAAGTACTTCTTTTATCTTCCTTTTTATGTGCAGTGTCTTCCAGCTGAGAAAATCCCAAGTCCTTTTGCCTACAGCCACTTAACTCTTGGTAGGCCTAGTCTCAGATACCCCTGGAAAACTGCCTATTTAATTTTCACTGAGACTCAGCAATCCTGTTTCTGGTTTCACAGAGATTAAAAAAAAAAAGAATAACTTTATAAAATATGCGAGCATATGTGTCCACAGCCACAGAGTGATCTCCTGTCTGAAATTGCCCGAAACCAGAGCTCAGGACTTGTTAAATTAATTTAACATCAGCCTACACAGATCATCTAATCCACCACCTCCCTTCAAGGACAGGGAAATACTTCCCATGTCATAAACTTCCCTTTTGGTGTAGGGTGATCAGACACATAATTGTCTGGAAGAGGAAGAATGCTGTTCCTTTATTGGCTCCAGCTCTGAAGGTCATGAGGAGAAGGCAGGAGTCATTTCAATTGGTAATGACAGAAAATATTCATTCAAATACATTTAGTGTGTCAAGTGGCACTTTAACAATCCTTTGAGGACGAGATGGACACAGCTGCAGGCATCTGCTTCTGTCTAGGCAGGAATAGGGCACAGAGGGGTCACATTTGCTCAGGCCTGAATTATCTTGCACAAATCACATTAGAAAGATTTTTCTAAAGGTTTTTTGAAAGAGATAAGATTTGACAACCTCAAATTCAACCCTTTAAACTAGGACAGAGAAAATCTCATAAGTTTAAGAAATAGTAGTAGACAAATCTTTGCAGTAATTCAAAAGGATACAAAGTCTGGAGGGTCTGTTTTCTGGGAAATGTATTCAAGATGCAGTTACATGTCACAAATAACTGTAACTTCATACAAAGCCTTTTTCAGAGTGGTTCTCCCAGTTGTCTTCACTACAGCAGATGAAGAGTGTTCAGGGTCAGTGGGCCATGTCAGGAATTGCCTCTGAGGAGTTTTATGAGATTAAAAGTCTGGGTTCTTTGACAGTTATTTTCTGTTCCAAATAATAGTTTCAAACCCAAATTTTATGTGGGTTTAGCTATGATGCTTCCTTCATTACAGTTCGTCACTTGTGCTAAGATGGGCTTACTGCATTGACAGGAAAGTGCTGGCTCTAAGTCTTGCCATGTATTTTTGATCTTCCACGCCAACACATATAAGTAGTTCTGTCACCCTCAGTGAGATGTCTTTTATTTCTTGAAATCAACACATACTGTACTGAAGTCAGAGCAGCCACCAGTATTTTAGGCACTGAAAATGAAAATAAAACCCAATCTGATACAGCAGAGGCTGCAATTGCTAAAAAATCCCTTTGGCAATTTTCATCTTAATGATTTCCTTTGCTGATATCAAAAGGTTATGGCCTAGCAGCTTCCAATTTCTGCACTCATTGCCTGGCTAAAATCATGCTGCCTTTTTAAAAAAATTATTCTAAGACTTTTCCCTGGCCTGATTCATTTAACAATACTTTTCAATGGTATTTAAACGACTTAGACATGGTCTTGAATTAACCTTCATAACCTCCATTATAAATTCATGGGTATCATACTTACTACACAAATTAGTTACTGTTAGATGTTCAAACAATCAATTTCACACTTTCTCTCATGCTTTGGGCTTACAAAAATATTTACAGAGCTCTCATTAGCTTTTCTCAAATCCTTCATTAAAATTTCTTTTGCAACAATAGAGAAGCCTTAGCAACAGCTCATACTCTGTGCTGGATGCCTATCACACTCATCAGGATTGCTTCACCGTTGCCTTAAATTCCCCTCCGTGACTGTACCCATCTGTTGTTTCATGTCTTACACCTCAAAAGCAATTTGGGGCAGGATTAGCTTTTCATTTCAGATTTTTATTGCTTCAGTCACAATGGGATCATTTTCTGTGACAGAAATTCCAAAATGCAACATGCGCAGCAGTGAACAAATGGGGAAGACAGATAGGGAAAGGCAAAACGAGTTGCTTAAAATATCCTGTGAAAGCAGGAATCAGGGCACTATTCATCTTTCTGTGTTTGCATCCTTTTTCTCACAACTGTCATCCTTCTCATTACAGAGGAAGTCCAGGCATTCTAGTAAGGATGAAAAATCAAATTAAAAGAAAATTAAAAAAAAAGAAGAAGAAGGGAGATTAGAATGGGTAATTCTAGGGAAAGGGAAGACTCATCCAGTTTCTCAAGAGCTCATAAATATGAGCCGAGCTCATATAAAACGTGTCATGGGTGTCTTTAACCACTAGGAGCCGTATTCAGACCATCTCCTGCCTGTAATGGATCTTGCAAAATTTATCATTTAGGTTGGGTGAATAGAATCATAGAGTCAGAGAATCGTTTAGATTGGAAAAGATTTCCAAGATCACTGAGCCAAACCAGTTAAGATCTAACACCATCCAGGGCTGCAAGATGCTGTAATCACCTACACCTCATTCATCCTTGTGTTTGGGATTGCTTAGAAAGGCTCAACATGTCTCAGCCTGACTCAAGTCTAGAGGTTATGCTCTGCTTCCAGTCTGGCTTTCCTCGATGTCCCAGTGCAATCCCATCACACCCAGCACAGACAGCCAGTAATGGCAGAGCTGGAGGGATGGGAAGTGGTACTGTTGAATCTTACACGAAAACCTTAGGCAATATTTTTAAAGAGGATTGTAGGCATTTCTCGTTCTGGAGGGGTTTGTAGCTATAACTCTTTTCAGGATGTCACTTCAGCTAGAGAGCAGTTTAATTTTCACCCATCCTGTTTTAACAACACTGGAGTGGTGGCAAACATGGCTTGGCTGGGATTGTTAATTATTGTGCGTTTATATACAGGTTTGTCCTTCTGTTTGCTTGAAAACCTGATGACATTGGGCATTTGATTTTTCTCAATACCTGTTCTTGCAAAGCTTGGAATGTTTCCCCGTGGGGGATTTGCACTCCAGTGATATTCACCTTTTCAAAGCTCAGATATCCCAAATTACTTTTGAAAAGTATAACAGGACACTTGCAGAATTACTGGAATCTCTCTATTCACTGCCTGGTTACCAAACAGGCTTGAAAATATGAGAAGCTTAATGAAAAAATCCTGATCTCTGCCACTTTCCTCAATCAAGTTCTGTCCGGTGTGACCAATTTACGCCCACACAAGCCTGCAGGACGATTCACAAGCAGATACAGAATTCAAAATCTCAGAAAATTGTTTGGAAGTCAAAACTTTTGTTGGATTTTTTGCTATCTGAGGAAGTCAATAATATACAAATTTGTAGATATTATGGGCGTGATTTATCACAGCAACTTCCACAGCCTTGGCTACAATGACCACCTTCCTGGAAGCTGAAACTTATAATCTAATATTTCCTTGACTGTTACAAATATGAACAGGGAAGATTAATTAATTGACACTTCAAGAGATATTTAATTTCTGTGTGTTGTGAACAGAATTGCAGAGCTGTGCAGTCCTCACATAAAGAAGCAGCACTCAATGAACACCTGAATAACCTACAGATGAAATTCGGTCCCATGAGATTTAGAGTTCGACAGGTATGAGCCAAACACCGCTTGCTACTATCACAGGTATGAGAAGCAGCATCACTGAAGGCATCTTTAGTGAAGGGTGTGGAAGAGAGTGACCACTGTGTGCTGTTTGGATGTGGGTTTGAATCTACGTGCTTTGCAAACCTCTGATTAGAGGGGTAAATTTGGATGTTTTGTTAAGTAGTGCATGAATTACTTCAAAGATCAGACTGCAATTGTAGCGTGGGGTGCAGACTGATGGCCTTTTCTAAAAGGAAGCAGTGATGAAGTTGTGCACCAGGTTTTGATAAACCAGCTACAAAGAGAAATCTTCATATCAACCTGCAAAACCTGTAATGTACCTGCACCTGCACAAGTAATTTTTGAGTACCTGCACCAGTGAATCCTGGTTTCCTGAAGATTTGTGCTCTGGCTGACTGACTTCCAAGCAAAATCACAAAGTGAAGGTTTTCCTGTAACAGCAGCACCTACAAGATGTCCTTCCCATCTGGATTCTCTAATGATGCAGCTTTACGTTACCAGCTATGCTTACAGGTTCTTTGTTTCTCTACTGTGTTTTTTCTTTCTGTATCACAAAGGTGGCATGAACTTCTGTTCAGCATTTTGTCCTTTTGCCTTATTTTCTGAAAACAGATGTAAATATTATTAGCTAGAAGAGAAAGGATGGGAAAATCCATCAGGTGCCATGATTCTGCAGTCTCCACAGAAAATCAATCAGAAAATAAGAAATTTAGTTCCAGCCAGCATTGGAGAAAGACAGGAAGTCACAGCTGTCATTAGACAGAATGAAAATGCTCTGATGGTACAAAATAACAACTGTTTCACTCTCTATGCAGGTTTCTTTCTAGGCAGCACAGAATATCCAAACCTTTTACTCTGGAATCCAGCACTGAATGGATTTTTTGCTTAGCTTGAATATGCTGTTGCTGTACTTGGGAAGTACCTATGTCTCTATCCGATCTTCATGTCAAACAGCAAGGATAGATAGGTAAATTTGCAAAATCTGCTTTTTATTTCCCTGTTTAGAGAAAATAAGTTCCATTGAGGGGGCATGGAAAGAAGGGCTGACAACCTTGCAGAGATATACAAAAGTCTCCTTTGGCTGCATTCCCAGTAGAAAAACATTCACTGTCGTGATACTGATTGTGTCACACACATTCACACTTTTTGTGCTTTTGCAGGAGTTAGTACTGGCTGTTGCAGATCCAGCTCTGGTGGAACAAGTCTCCCTACTCTGCAGAGTTAATGTCTGCAGACAAGTGCACAATCATTTGTTTCTGCTCAGCTGCAGGGACAATGCAGACACAGTTATGTGCAAACAACTCCTCGCCTTGTAGGCAGCAAGTCACATGTCTGACATTAAGTGTAAATCATGTGCAATCTCATCTCTGGCCCTTGTCCAAATCCCTGCCTACCCTCCCATTTCTGAATGTACAGCATTAGGTGGCACAGAACACCTCAACTGAAACTCTCCTTGGTTTTATTGGAGTAACAGGCCATAGTTCCTTCGGTGTTTATAGGCCCACTGGTAGAAACAGCCATGTGAATCCCAAACTACATACAGAAGGAGCGCACTTAAACATTTTACTACATTGTTACACCATCTTTACTTCTAAAAACAATTCAGAGACTTCCTACACAACCTTGGCAGATCCTGGCCCCCATGGCCTGGTAGTTGTGGGTAGCAGGTGGCCTGAATTGCTCTCCTGAACTCAGGGTGCCCTGTTATTCCACCTGTCTCTGACACCATAAGGTATGTCCATGCTATATATTACACCTGCCATGCAGAGTGAGCTGCCCAGCTGGGGCTGGTGCCTGCTTGTGGGCTCCTCCAGCCCTCTCTTCTCTGCCCCCTGGATCACTGAGCAGAGCTGAGCACAGGGTTCAGCTGAACCAGAGGAAGCAGCAGCTGAATCAGGAACAGTTCAGTGCCATTCCAGTCCTCCCCTCTCCACCAAGTTCTAACCCCAGGGTCTCCTAAAGCCTTTGACCCTTGTCTAAAAGGCTCTGTGGCCTGGGGATGGAGGTTTTGTGGTATGATCAACAGGGCCAGGTTTAGTCTGTGACATGAACACAGCCAGAGCAAGCAGATAGGTGATGTCTTTGAAGTTATAAATTATAATGAAGTTATAACTAAATAGACACAATTATAGCTATTTAGACACATTCTTGGAGGTTGCTGAGATCTAGCTTTGGAATGTTCTATGCTTGACAGTCCAAGTGCTGTTTGTGCACAGCCCACATAATGCCAGAGGCCAGCACAGCACTTCACCTCGAAGCATTCCCTACAGGCTCCTGTGGGAGCAGAGGTTGCTTGTACCCATGGCTCAGCAGAGCATGAGGGCAGCTGAGTGCCATCCCCTCACTTGACAGGCTCTGAGATATGGATACTCACTAATTTAAATATTCTAGCTAGAGGTTGTAGCACTTCAGATATGCTTTTAACTTCAAAAATGCACACCTGACAGCACAAATTAGTCACAGCTAAGGAAAACCTAAGAAAATTTATTAAAATTAGAGCAAAGACTTGGCTCCCAGGAGAGACTAGTGTTTTCATTAGCTGCAAAGTACAGATAAGATTTTGTGCTGTTTCCTATTTACATTTTGAAAGCCAGAGTTGCTGGATATTCCCTTCAACTAGGAGCTCTTGAGTTGTTTTCCATGATTTCTACACTAATCACTTCTGTTCTGGAAAATTCACTTCAAACCCATGTCTACCTCTAATGCAGAGAATCTTCAAGGATCTGAAGGAATTATTTTTGCATCCATCTATTTTTGTATCACTAAAACATTTTCCTGCTGTGGGGGCCTGCAACAAAGTCCTTGCTTTGAAATTCTTACCATCCAAGCTACAATAGAGAAAGCAAACTGGAGGGAAATATCCCTTTTGCAGGTTGTGAGCCAAGCCAAACCACAGATGCACAAATGCCAGATGTGACCACCTCTCACCACTCATGCTGCCTTGCTGCAGCTAGAGCTGAAATCCCCTGGTGGAATTTCATCTGGCATGCAGAAGGATGAGAAAGCCCCACCACTTCCTACACAATTCTTCATGCCCCTCCTGTACCAGCAGGAGCTGCTGCCTCACTGCTGAGGCTGCCCACGTTTTACAGGGAGCAGGAGGCTGCTGGGCAGCTGTCTCAGCCCTGCCCAGGCAGCAGGATCTGTGGGATGAGCAAGGATCTGGCTACAATAAGATCATAGGGCCTTTGGTTTATGGGCCAGCTCTAGCACTCTGCCAAGAAAGGATTTTGTTGAGTTATGTTCAGGATCACTAATTAGACTGTTTCCAGAAGTTGCCCAGATAGGGATGGTGAAAGAGGAAAGGAGGTTGTGGATTTGGAATTTTTATAAAAGGGAGAAGTTTGTTTTCTGACAGCAGGATTGCATTTAAACAGCTTGGCAAAACTTTACCTTAGCTTCAAAAAACACTTTACTACAAAGTGATTTCTGCTAAAAAAAAACAACAACCAAAAAAAAAAAACAAACCAAAAAACCAAAAAAAAAAAACAAAAAAAAAAACCCAAAAAACCTCTGGGGAAATAGATTGGGTTTTATTCAAATATTTCAAATTATCATTTTAGCAGAGAAAGTGAGAAAAAAGGCCAGCTCAAAATTTCACGTTATCTTTCCCATGAATAATCCATCACTGTCTGTCACATGCCATGCTGGTGGATGGGAAGGGAGGAGATGAGCTCCTGCTGGACCAGGACATGAGAGTTCAGATGCAGAAGGAAGTTCTTTGGTGTTATGGTACATGGAGGCAATGCTTAGCCAGCTGTGATGTACCAAGAGCAAGAAAACCACAAGACTTTAATAACAAAGACAGAATTGTAGTTGTGAAGGAACAATTGGTTTAAAGGACAGATAAAATTTGGCCATTTACCTGAAGCCTCATATCAACACATTAATCAGGTGGGGAGACAGGAATGGATCCCAGCATAAAGGAAGGGGACAGTGCCAAACCCAGGTCTATGAAGATAAATCATCAAAGAGGCAGAACATAAATATTAATTTAGTAATGAATATTAATTTGTGTACATGTGCTTTTTAGGGGCTTGAGATAAATCCCGTTTGAGATGCATTTACCAGAGTCCTGTGCAGTGCTGGGGAATTTGCTCTTGAAATGTAGGACTGAAATCAGAAACACTGTGTTCACACATATGAGATAGATAGATAGATAGATAGATAGATAGATAGATAGATAGATAATTTTGCACTTTGGAGAGATGGCAAACATGGTCTGTAATAGCTTTTAATTGCTTAAATTTTATAGTGGACTGAAAATATGAGGTGAGGGAAATGGGCTGGTCAAGGATGAATTACTCTGGACCAAAGGGTTGAGTAAGGTAACTGAAAGTAAGGATTTGAGTAAGATTTCATCAGAAGACACTGGATCAGGATGAGAGGTCAGGACCCGGGAGATTCTGAGCATGGCTGTCCTTTACATTGCAGCTGAGATGGCAATCTCCTACCTGAGCTGTTGCTGAAAGCATGGGGCTCATTCCTGGTGAAAATGTGTTTCTTTCTGCCCACCATGAACAATTTCCTGCTGGTAGCCTCCTGCATCACCTTTCACATGGCTTTCAGACAAGATGCAGCACTTGATGCTTCTGGTTGTGAACTGCCACATGACTGCAGGAGCACCCTGTATGGACTGTGTTGAGGCACCTGCCTGACCAACTGTCCCCACCTCCATCCTTCTCCAGGCAGTACCAGACCTTGCCTTTTGTGTGTGGGCCCTTTGGCACATGGCCTCTTCCTGCACTGTGGAGGGAGGTGATTTTTTCCTCTCCTTGGGTCTCTTCTCTTCCTCCCTCTGCATGGGCGTTGCTGCCCATTCACATCAGTAGTGCTGGATACCAGCACCATGAGTAAAAGCTGGGAGGCTACCAGCAGAGGAAATACTTTGAAAATGAGATCTCCTGCTTCTGTGCAGAGGAACAGGCTATTTTAGGAGCAGATTGCACTGGAGATATGGACTGGGATGGGATAACTGCAGCTGCTGAGGGAAGTGCTGCTGTATCCAGAGCTTCCCAGTAAGCAAGGCAATAAACATGACATAAAGAAACCTTCCAGTCCATCAGTTCATCTCCCCTCTCTTTGGTTTGGCCTCTGTGTGGAAGCTCTCAGTTCAGTCAATGAGAGAACAGAGAGAATTCCCTCAGGCATCGGCCTGGGAAAGTTAGGAGAAAGAATTCAAACAATTATTATCTCTGTTCATGTGTTGTGCCCATGTGAAATGTGCTCTAAAGATTGTTTACCCAAGGTGATTGCTTGATTGGATTCTAGTGATGAGGTTTAGATTCAATGACCAATCAGATCCACAACTGTGTCAGGACTCTCAGGAGAGAGAGTCACAGGTTTCCAAGTTAGTAGTAGGTGAGAACTCTTACTACTATAATATAGTGTAATAGAAGTATAATATACTATAAGATAATATAATAAAGCAACCAATCTAGCCTTCTGCAATCATGGAGTCAATGCTAATTATTACCCAGCTGGGGGCCTGCAACAACACCTCCAGACTCAGACATGTGGTTTTCCCAACCACAGAGACCATTACTGGTATACAGCAATGTAAGAGACCAACATCACTATTTGCATCTTTCCAAAAGAATAGAATTTCCACACAGGTTCCGAATTACAGGAGAAGGAAAGAGTTATCTGGCTGTCAGTCTTAGGGCAGCACAAAGGAGCATGGTAACAAAAACTTTCATCAGTCCTGGGTACGTTTAATAACATTATTAAGAAAAATTCAGTCCTGAGCAGCTCTGAAGGAAATAACACCCCACTGTCTGCCTGAGATTCCCTGATTCCCCCTCTACCTGCATCTCCCCAGCCATTTAAATTACATCTGATAATTAAGCATGCTGTGAAAGCGGCTTCAGTGCTTGTCAAAGCTCTGTTGAGTTTCACCAGAGATGCTTCAGCTGAAGCCTTCAGTTCTTACATTTCTGGTATGAAGTCTTTTGGGATTGTCAGGGCACATATCTTTGTCAACACCTGTATCTCAGTGCTCAGGTCTTGCCTGCTGAGGCAGTGGTCTCCAGCCTGCAGTACCCAAAAGCAATCCCAGTAGCCTGACCTAGTGTATGATTCTCCAAACTAAATCTACGAGCAGGAGGAGCTGCAAGCCAGGCTGCAGAGCCCTGCAGACTTTGTCCATCATTGTGCTGAACGATCGCTTGGAGAATTACCTGCAGATTTATTGTCCTTCACTGTAACTTGAGACCAACGTTGCTGTCTCTATTCTCACAAAGATTTACAGCTCATTCTGCCTAGAAATGGGGCTTTTTTTCTTTTTTTTAATTGAGTGATCTGTCTTTTGGGGAAATATTTTATTTTGTGCTGCATGTTTCAAGGTCTTTCACTGTGTCACTTCCACTTTATTTAGCCACCCTGTCACACCAGCCTTGTGCACTCCCTGCTCCACTATCCACGGCAACATTCATGGCTTGTACATTTCCTTTTCCTTTACACAACTCCGTGATTCTTCCCAAACTGACTCTGGAGACTGGAATGTGGCCCTAGATTAGGATTTATCTACATGGGAGTCCATTCCAGAGATTTTGGGAGAACTCCTCTCTGTGGAAAGCCTTGCTGTGGCATACATATGCACAGCTGGGAGTTATACCATGGAGCTGTCGCAGTTCAGTGTGCCTTTGTGCCATGATAAATTAGGATAAGCACTGACTCAGGAAAAGTCCTTGGCTATTACTGCAGAAAGGTCAGCTGAGAATTGCATTCGCTGTGTGGCCACATCCAAAAAGCAAACATAGATGAATCTATATAAAGGATGGCATGAAGGGTTATATAATTCAGTTACACAATGTATGTGATTGCTGTCATCAGAAGATGGTCTTCAGTGCTTGTTAGTCTGTTTCAAAAATAAATAATGGGATTGGCGAGTTCAGGGACAAGATGCATTCTCACAGCGATAAACAAAAAACCTAAAGGATTGGAACAATTTATCTGGAAAGGAAGGATAAGTTGTAATAAATCAAACTATGAACAGTCTAGGACACATGGATTAAGAGTGTCTGTTTTTCCTTTAATATAATAAAAGAGCAAAGTGCCTTTCAAAGAGATGAGAAATAGCAAATTATGATTTTACAGCACAACTTGCTCAACATAGTTACAAATGAGAGAGCACTTGAATTTGCTGAAAACCCAGAACATGAGAAATATTGATGCGATAACAGGAACATACACAGTTACAACTGAAAA
Source organism: Lonchura striata (assembly GCF_050655825.1). NCBI lineage: Eukaryota > Metazoa > Chordata > Aves > Passeriformes > Estrildidae > Lonchura > Lonchura striata. Next base: position 152,819,213 of record NC_140704.1, on the reverse strand, counting down.
CTAAAAACTTAACCCCCCAAAGCCAGAAGTGATACAAATACTTTGGTATCTATTTTATATAGGGAATTATATTACACCATCAGGAAAATAGAGGTATCAGAGCTTGCTTCCACCCTCTACTGATGTCTCCATTACTAAACACTCTCAGAAACAAGTAATCCCACTAAATGTCCATGGATCCAAAATACAGTAATGTCTGTGTTCCCAAGGAACAGTAACAGTAGTGAGGGCAAAGAAGCTGCCTCTCATTTCCAGAAATGTGTAACGTCTGCCTATTGTGCCCTTGCTGATGCTTGACATGGGCATGCACACTAGAGCCACTGTTCAGAAACAACTTCCAAAGACACTAGTTCAGCTGGTGAAAAATATTATCTGAAAAAGCTCGGATTTGGTGAACTTTCATCAGAACTGAATTCCAGCTCTGGTTGCCCTGGAAACACTGGGATGCTGAAGACTCCTCATCTCAGGGCAGCTTTGTGCAAGGAGTTTGCTCAGCACTATGGCTCCTCTCAGCCTCTGCAGAGCTTTCCAGGACATCGACTTCAGTTTGACTCAGCAACTGCAGGGTGGGTCAGATTGCTCCTCTCCGGAATTAATATTGGTTCATATCCAGCCCAGACTTTTTGAGCTGAGTTTTCTTAGTTCCAATGCACATCTGTGCCATATGGCAGCTGTACCTGACTTTGGAGTCCTCATTCCCCTAGGTGGCTGTCTCTTATTTGCCCTGACAAAGCAGCAGAGGGAGCTCAGGCAGTTCAAACCCATCCCAAAAGAAAGTGAACAGTGACTATACATCTGACCACTGTATCACAGCCTGCTACCAAACTCACAGATGTTCTCCAATTGCACTGTGAGATGGAGCCAGACTGACTCTGCTCAGCTTTCCCCTGATCTTTCCAGCCCCCTAACCTCTGTGTTACATGAGGCTGAGAAACTGCAGCATTCATAGATATCATTAGGAGTTATGTGTGCTTGGTGTCTCTTGGACCAGGACCCCCTTTTATCCTGCTCTAGAAGATATTTTGTGGCCAAGGTTTTACAAGGCCCCCCAAGGTTTCACAAAATTCTAATGACAAATTTATGCATCCAGAATCTATATTCTTAGCTTATAGGACATTATAAGAGTTAATCACAGAACCACTTTGGTTAAAAAAGACCCTTAAGATAATTGAGTTCAACCATTAACCCAGCATTTGCAGGTCCACCACCAAACCATGTCCCCAGGTGCCATGACTACGTACCTTTTAAATACCTCCAGGGATGGTGACTCCACCACTCCCTTGGATAGCCTGTTCAGATGCTTGACAACCCTCTTGGTGAAGACATTTTTCTTAATATTGAATTTAAACCTTCCCTGGTGCAACTTGAGGCCACTTCCTCTTGTCCTGTCCCTTGTTGGGAAAGACATTGACCCCCACCTGGTTACAACCGCCTTTCAGGTAATTTTAGAGAGCAATAAGGCCTTCCCTGAGCCTCCTTTTCTCCAGGCTGAGCTTCTCTGGCTGTCTCAGCTGCTTCTCATCAGACTTGTACTCCAGAACCTTCCCCAGGTCTGTTGCCCTTTGCTGGACATGTTCTAGCATGTCAATCCTTTTTCAGAAAGCAACAAGTACCTCAGTCTTTTCCTTATCCTTTCTCACTTATGTTTCCCTCAGCATCCAATAAACGGAGATTCTTCTTAGGCATCCTTTTGTTAATGCATTTATTTATAGAAACATTTTTATTGTCTTTTATAGAAATATCCAGATTAAGTTTTAGCTGGGCTTTGGCCCAAATTAGAAATTTTCTCTCTTCATAACCTCACACTGTCCCCTGGAGCTGCCTGCCCCTTCTTCCAAGGGTCATAAACTATTTTTTTTGACCCTGAGTTCCAGCCAAATTTCTCTGTCCAGACAGGCTCATCTTTCCCCCTCTGTCTTGTCTTTTGGCACATGGGGACAGCCTGCTCGTGTGCCTTTCAGATTTCCTTCTTGAAGAATGTCCAAGAACTTCCTGGACTCCTTTGTTCTTCAGGACAAAGGAGACACTGCCTGGTCCCTCCCAAGGGACTGCATCCACCAGGCTCCTCATTTTGGGTTTTCTGTTCCCCTCAGAAGGGAGTCTCCTATGACAATGACCCATCTTTATTTCCTTATGGAAGCAACTTTGATGCACATCACAGGGTGACTTACCCTTGACAACATTTCTGACCTGGAGAAACCATTGATCTCAGCAACCCCTCCCACCCAGAGGAACCATCATGCTTGGCATTGCTCAGTTCCACGTGCAGAGCCTCGTACCTGCTCTGCTGGGGCACCTGGGGAGGTGGGGCAGTCACAGAGGAGAGCCCTCTGCCCAGGCAGAGACAAAGTGCCAGGCAGGGCTTAGTGCCACTGCTACCCATCCCTCAAGTCACTCAGTTCAGCCAGGCAAAGAGAGGACAAGTAATCTTCTGTCTCATCTGTCCTGTCTACCTCTGGGCTTGTCCCAGGGAGGGCACAGTATGATTCCAGCATCTGTTTCTCTCTCAGACTCCCTGATAATCCTCAATCTCCTCCCCTCCTTCCAGAGTTCTGTCACTTTGTCACTAGGGTGTCCCTCTACCCAGGCACACTCCCACAGGGATGGTCAAGCTGGCAATATCACAGCACCAGGCCACATGACCACCTTAATTAATCATGATGATTATTCTTTTCTCTGGAGGGCCTTCTACTCAGAATTTCCAAAAGGTTTTTCTGCTGGTTTAATTGATGGCCCTGCTCTGTGAGGTACTTGATACTTGTGACCATGTTGAGTCACTTTAACTTTCCATTGATAGAATGAGGTTAATAAGAACATCCTGTTTCACTGGCAGGAGGATTCAAGATTTTGGGATGTTCACCTTAGAAGAAGCTGTAGACCATATCAGCATCTAAGTAAAGAGAATTATGGAGGAAATAGAGGTAAAGAAAAGCACCAGAATAAGAAACTTGTCTGTCCTCCTCATTTGCTGTCAGGCCACCCTGGTGGCACAGCAGCCTGAGGCCACCCAGAGGCAAAGTGGAATTGGAGACTGTCTGTGGACAAGGTTTCCACAGAGGTATTTCTGGTAAATGCATTCAGACCAAGCAGTCATTAGGACTAAACACAATCTTTTAGGTTTAGATTTTTGCTTTCTCAACCTATCCAACCCAACATGGGCTTCCCAGTTGTTCCCTAAGTAACCAGTCCATATGTCAGTATAGTTAAGATTATTATGTATGAGGTTAAAAACTAGAGATCCAAACAGTAGTCCATATCTACCTCATTTAGTCAAGAAAGGCACACAATTTTCTCAGTTTCTATTAATTCTTTTACATATATGGGAGGAAGTATCTGTGGACTTCATCATGAAACTGTCATTTCTGCTGTGGATTTATTGTCTGGCTAGAGAAAGAGGCAATTACAGTTAAGGGGATGGTATGAAAACTAACTGCTTATGAATATTTCTTTCCAATTTTAATCAATGTTAGATATAACAGTGGAAAAGTCAGTGTTTATATTTAATGTCTAAGTTCATAACTCTGCAAATTATAAAGTTATTTTCAGGTAAAAGCATTGATAGGGAGCACATTTCACATTCAGGATGAATGGCTAAGATCAGATAGATATTCATGCTTGATCTTTCATGCCCTTGAATATGCAGGGAATGAAAACAGCATCACACTACTTCTCCAACTAGGTGGAAATAACACAGCCCTAATGTTGAATCAATTCACAGAATAAACCCTGTGAATAGCTGCTGAGGAAATCAATATGAGGAAACAGTGAAATGAACATATATTCTGCAAATGGTCAGAAAAAGAAAAAATAGATTGTTGCTGTCCTGGTTTTGGTACCCCTGGAAATCTGATCATAAAACCCCCATATACATTAAGAAAATGATTAAGAACCAAGTGGGATAATGGTGAAGGAAAAAAAAAAAATAAACAAAGGAAAAATTGAAAATAAAATAAAATTGAAAGAAAATAAATTGAAATAAAAGAAGAAGGATGATGGAGAAAAGCTGGGCAGTTACAGATAAGCAGTAGAAGTAGAGATGAAGGAAGGAGCTGATCAAAAGAAGAGGGTTCAAGGTAGCAGGTGGAGAATAAATTCAACACTTTTCTTTCTGATATGATATGGGAGTGCCAGCAGGAAGTACCCTCTAAGAGAAAAAATTGTGAGATGAAGAGGACAAGACCTCTGAGAAGGTAGAGGGAGAAAAGTGCCAGAAATAGAGCCAAATGTGACTGACCACTAGATTTTATGTCCTATATAGCACAACCCTTAAATTTCACCTGCTGCCCTTTCCCTTTCTGTCAAATGGCAGATTTCCCTGAGGTGATGCAGTGTTAAAGACCCAAAGAGCTGGAAAAATACCTTGGATAGCTGTGATCTTGTCTGTGACAGAGGAAGGATTCCAGGAACAGCATGACTGAAAGAGGAGGACAGGACGAAGATGGTTGAAAGGAGTGAGAATATTCGGAGGTAATGGAAGGGGAGGGTCAGAAAAGAGGAAAATGTCACAGATGAGTCAAAAAACCAAAGTGTAAATAAAGGTTTGTGCTGGTGAAAGGAGAGGAGAGGAGGAATGAGGCTGAGAAGGAGAAAGGAATAGATGACTGCTCTAACGTGAATTAAGATGATGTCAGAAAGTCCGTGCACTGATGCTTACACAGCAACCAGTTTGTCCAGGCTTGAAGCAGATAATTGATACCATCCTTTGGGAGCTGCCGTTCATCAAAGCCCTTTAGTGTAACCCCAGAAACCACCAATCTCTCCTTGCCCTTAATTTGTTTTAATGGAACACTTTTCCTGCCTCTTGCTGTGTTTTTTAGCAACTCCTTGCAACCTTTCTTTATCCTCAGCACTTGAAGCAAGTGATAAGCTGCTGGTAACCTTGTTTCTAATTTGCAGTTCATTAGAAGTTCAGCCTGCAAGGGCAGCATTTGTGCGCAGGGTGAATTGTTGAGCAGATTGTTTGGTCTGAGCTTTGTCTCTGCCAGCCACTTATAGGTGACACCTAATCCTGATCAGTCAGCACTCACTGGGCTTTCCTGCTCTGCAACTCTGGTGTCAGTGCTGATAACCATTAAAACTGGAGAAAACCCCAAGCATTACCTGCACAAAACCCACAAAGTTAACACAACGAGAAAAACAAGGGGCAGCATAAGATAAGCAATAAGGTCAAGAGATTTATATATGAAAATACAGAGAAACCCATCTCCACTGGGTACAGTGCCCTAATCACATATACAGTGTCCTGATTATATATATAGATTATCATACATATAGTGTCCTGATTGTATATACATATACACTGTATCATATATACAGTGCCCCGATCACATACACAGTGGCTTAATTGTATCCAGGCAGAAACCTAACACCCTTCTCAGACATTCTGGTTTCTGCTATTACTCCCCAAACAACATCTTTAAGCACTGAAAAACGTGCCAGAAGGAACAGAGGCAGTTTCCTCATACCCTGAAAGAGATGCGGGATTTGAGCCTGTCACATGGGAAATGTGTTCTCCAACACAGAATTCTTAGAAAAACTGTGGCTCAGCAGGACAACTGCTTATCCATAATCTGTGCAACAGATGCACCAAGCAAAGCATCTCCTATGTTGTCAGCTGTTGCTTAGATCTTGTAACTCCAGTTTGCTCTTTTTTCTTTAATCGGCTGGATAGAGGTAATGAATATTTAAGTACTTGGTGTAAAGCCGTCTGTCCTGGCAGAGTGGCTGGAGTTATGCAGAGCTGCAGAGGTGAGGATCGCTGTAATCTGCTCGATGGGTGGTTCTGCCCGTGGCCAAATGGATCCCATATGTGAGATCATCTGTCATGCAGAAGGCACCATCATTAGTTCCCTTTCTAGGAAGTCCTTCTGCTCTCCTAGGTGAATGACAATGTCACTGACAAACATCTTGATGGTGCCATTATGGAATGAGCTCTTTGGTGACTTTTAAAATTCAAGTGCTCCTAGTAATTTTTCTGGACTTCAGGTAGAGAATGTTGTTATTTTATTAACTTTATTTTTGATGCAATTTTAAGCCTCTGCATGGAGATCATTGCAGTGTCCAGATATCTTTGAAAAACATCATGCTGGGTGAGGAGAGTAGGCTGGTTTAAAGATATGCCATACCTGTGCTTTTAATTTTTGGTTTACATCATTATCAAAGAGCAAGAAGATGATATTCTGTAGATCTGTGTAACATGCTAGACAGTATATACAAGGTAACATTTTCAGTCTCATTTCTCTTTTTGTAAGGAAGGCAAGTTCTCCTGCCCAGAGCTGCTCAGACGATTGTATATGAGAGTGGGCAAGGTGGCCGTGAGAAAGGAGATTGTAAACTGCTCTTCATGTTCCCTGGGAGTGGGTCAGGTGTAGTGAGTTTAAACCAAAACCAAAGGGTTAAGTTAGAGATAGCAGAACCTTGTTTGCTGGAGAGGACAGTGGATATGTGTCTGGGAAGACTGAAACCTCTGGCAGTTTTTCCAATCTGTCTCTCATCTCCCAGGGATTAATTGGGGGCTACTTTGCCTAGATATTTTAATAGCCAGGTCTTCAACTCTGCTTTCCACTGTTATTTAGCAGCAGATGTTCAGATTCTGATTTTCCAAAGTCATTATTAGGTATAATTAACACCAACATCCTTAATCCTCTTTTAGGTTGGACTCAGTCCTATTCTATTTACAAAACAAAACCTTAGTGTGAAGATCACCTCTTCAAAAAGCAATTAGCAATTCCAGCTCTTAGGCTCTCCATGTGTGGAAGAGAAATACTTGTAGAATATGGAAAGCAAGGAATATTACTTGAACATGTAGCTGTTTCTCTAGCAGCAGCACAACCTAGCTCTCACAAGCTCTCCAAATTTATAGTGCTGAATGAATTAATCAATTATTTATCTGTGTATCTAAACTCAAGTGTTCAGGAAAGTGATTCATATTACTCAGAACTAGCAGTTTATGGATCATTGTCTGTAATCAGGTTGTGGTAATTGAAGATCCCCATTTCCTGTGGTTGACAATGGATTATTCACGTAGGATGTGCAGCATAACTGATTTAAAGTTATGGGAGAAAACACACCTTCTGGAATTTGCCCAACTGAGTCACATAGTTTGGTAAAGATGAAATTGCATAATTTAGGGGTATTTTTAAGCCCTTGCACTAAAAAAACACCATGGTCATGCATTCTGAAGAACAACAATGTGATGGGAGTAGTTGGTTCACTCTAGAATCTGGTTAAATAAATTGGAAGTGCATTGCATTGTTTGGGAGGTTTCAGTTCTAAAGCTATTTCAAGAAACCCATGAGGATTTCACTAAAAATCTGCAGCTGCAGTATGTGCAGGCAAACAGGATGCTGTTCTATCACCAAAGGAATAACAAACAATTTCAGAAGAGGGGATAATTTAGTTAAATATAGCACTTGAAATAATATACCAAGAATTCATGTATTTTGTGATCATTGTACCTTTTTTATGCAGTGGATAGGAGGAAAATCCTCATTTTTTTAATGACTGCAAACAGTGCTCCCATAAGAGAAATGAAAATTTGTAAATAATAGACCAAAGGATGGAATGGTGAGCACAGGCTGATGGAAATGAGCTGAAAGGAAAATAGCACCTGAATATCTGAGACCATTGCTTTGTCTGCTTCCCAGGCTAGGTCCTCGAGGTCTGTGCTAGTTTTACCTGGGGCAATTTTCTTCATAATAGCAATTATGGGGCTGTGTTTTGGATTTGTGATGAAAACAATGTTGACAATTCAGGGATGTTTTTACGCAGAGTCAAAGCCTTTTCTGCTCCTTACCCCACCCCACCAGTGAGTGGGGCTGGGAGTGCACAGAGATGGGAGGGGACACAGGTGGGACAGCTGGCCCTGAGTGACCCAAGGGACATCCCATACCATAGGACATCATTCTCAGCAAGCTGGGAGAAGATAGAGCAGGGGGACATTCCGAGCAGTAGTGTTTAACTTCCCAAGTCACTGTTACATGTGATGGAGCCCAGCTCTCCTGGGCATGGCCAAACACCTGCCTGTGGGAAGTGGGGAATTAATTCCTTGGTTTTTTTGCTTTGCTTGTATGCACAGATTTTGTTTCCCCTATTAAACTTTCTCTGTCTCAACACACAAATTTTCTCACTTTTCCAATTCTCTCCCCAATCCTACCAGGGAGGAGTGAGTGAGAGGTTGTGTAGGGCTGAGTTGCTGGCTGGGATTAAATCATGACAAGATTTTAAATGCATAGCAACACTGAGAAAAAAGTGCAACACTCTGGCCACTGTGAAGGTGCTGCTGGTCAGTGCATTCCCTGATTTCATGCAGCCCAAGAACCAGTTGTCTCTAAAACTCCTTCTCTGATACCAGCCAAAGCAGATGCTCTGGGAAGAGAGTAAGAAGCAGACTCTCATTTTGCAATCATGTGCAGTTCAGGGACTTCCTGAAAAGGTGGATTTGGTATATTAATAATCCTCAGTCTTTCTCTTCCTCAAAGAGCCTGCTTGAAGAGGTGCTTTTAAAGCCACATCAGTTTTTAGTTCCCACAACACACTGTGGCAGGAAGTTCCAAAGTTTAACTACAGGCATAAAGAGTAATTTCCTTCCTTTTCCTTTTAGCTTGTCCTCTCCCACTTAAAATCACTGCTTCCTTCTTCTTTTATTGGAAAGTGCAATGAAAAATCAATCTCTTCACCTTCTCCATGATGTTCATGATATTATAGATTTATCCTTGTCATCTCTTAAATTGAAGAGATAACTTATTTAGGTCTCCCTTACATTGAGTAGTTATGTACTTCTTATCAGCCTTTTAATCCTCTGAATCCTTTTTCATCTATGGTTTCCTTTTCAAGCAAGAGAACCAGAGCTGCACACAGGATTCAAGCTAGAAGAGACATAGATTTATGTATTTATATAATACCAATAATAATTAATCATATAATTTTGAAAATTTTATTCATTTAGCATCATTTTCTGGTTTGAGTTCTGAACCATTTCCTGGCAATTCCCAACATTTTATTTCCTTTATTGACTGCTACAATATGCTTAGCTGATATTTTCATAGAACTGAAAATATATAACTTCTGTTACAACCCCAGCTTTTCCCTCTTGACAGCTCAGAGCCATGTGTGAGCTGAGGGCTGCTTTCCCCCTCAGGCATCATCTCTTTGCCCCATCACTGAGATTCTGCAATTCTTCTCAGTTTTTAATCACCTTTATTACCCAGAGAACTTTTGTATCATGACTAAACCTTGTCACTTCACTGTTTACTCCTTTCCAGTTCATGGATGATTTGTAAGCAAACAGCACATACATCCAGGAGACACCACTGCTGCTAAGCCTCCACCACAAGACCTGACCATAAGCTCCCACTCTCTGTTTCCTGTTTTTTTAATTCATTCCTTTTTTATTCATCCAGGGACCTTTCATTTATGCCTTGACTTTCCTTAAAAACCTTTGGTGAGAGATGCTGTCTGCAGCTCTCAGGAAATACAAGCTGGTTATATCAACAGGATATCCTTTATCCAAAGGCTTGTTGACACCTTCAGAGAACTCCAGGGACTGTGGCAGGACTTCCCTTTAAAAAGCCATTCTGACTTCCACAGCAGATCACAATTACCTCTGCATCCAATAATTCCTTTTTTTTTTGGCTGCTTCCTACAAAGCAGAGCACAATACCAACCTGCTCTTCAGCTTCTTAGGCTGTTGAAGAGCTGAGAGCTCATGTTAAGCTGAAGGGATGAGACTTAGGTGCGCCCACTGGATCTTTGTTTTCCAGACTGACTTTCAGGTGCCGGAAGCGCAGGAGTTGGGATATTTTTTCCAGAGTTTCCTTTTAGTGTTTACTGTTGGTTTTTGTCAGGTATAGAAGTGAGTGAATGACATCCAAAGAACAGCATGGTTTCCCTATGCCAGGATTCCTCTACCTACCCTAAAATCTTATATGCAAAATTCCCTGCTGTAGTCAGTCCTTTTCATATTGTCAGAACTGAAAGATGAGCGCTGTTTCCCTTGGTTTGCACCTCCAGGGGCCAGGAAATGCCTCTTTCTCACAATGTTCCTTAAAACCTGTGGGTGAGGAGTCCTGCAACCGAGAGGAGGAAACACCAGACAAGTGGGTTGCTGGCAGCTGGTTGCAGTCAGTCCCCAGGGAATGAGGTTATTTAAAGAGTGTTGGAATGAGTCTGTGCAGTGAATCAGGAGCACGGTCACAGCTCCCAGACAGACAAACCTCTCCCTCCTTTTTCAGAGGGAATTTCATGCAATTGACAGTCTGGTTTCATCAAATAAGTCTACATGAATTATTTCCTGATCATAGCCATGATGATTTTTGGTTTGAGGGTGCATATTCATCAATCAATTTATCTGCCTACTGATTGCCTTGCTAAACCATCTTAGTAGTCTCATACTGTTCTCCTTCTTGGGGCAGTGTGGTTATGACTTTTTTAAATTTTGGAAAATACTGAAAGCAAACTAAATGATGGAGAAAGAGCAGCTGCTAAACAGCTCAGAAAGGTCATTTCCTCAAAAATAAACCAGAGAAAGGCAAACAAGCATGCTCCCTTCCCATGAGGAGTACATCTCATCCCTCTTTAAGTTTGAACAATTTTTGAATGAAGGGAAATACCAACACTTTTGAGATTTGCACTGACTGCAGAGATCTTTCTGGACCCCTGAGCTGCCCAAAGAACGTACTGCTTTGAGTCTTTTCCCATACCCCATTCCCATATATTGCACTGAGCTCCCATCACAAAGCTGACCTGTCTGGGAAGTTTGAAGAGGTGTAAAGATTTTAGCAGACACCAGCAGGAACGAGCTGCCACTGCAGAGTGACTCATGCTACACAAAGGAACACAGATGTGCAGGAAGCAAACCTTGGTCAGGCTGAGTAATCCAGGTGAGCACAAACACAACACCTGAAGGCACATATGTGCTGGGTGTGATGCACAGGGCTGTGCAACCCCTGTGACCTTGGAGAAATGACCTCAGGGGTCTGTGTTATGGCTGCCCAGTCCTGTGACTGTGAACCACTGTCTGCTGCCATGGAGAGGAGCTTCCACCTGTCTGCACCAAGGGAATCATGTCCTCCTTTCCTGCCATTCCTTCTTTCTTTCTTTCTCCCAGCCTGGGGATGCTTTGATTACCAATTCCAGAATCCTCTGGTTTGTCCCAAAGGTTCCAGAGATCAGGGCAGACATGGGAGACTAAGGGGGAGATGGGATATGAAGGCTCACAAACCTCAGGACTCATTTAATTTCTTATCTCATTCCCTTGAGAAGGGAAGAGGTAGCCTGAATTCCATCTGATTTACCATCTCCTGAAGAAGAAAAGAGACTGCATTTGTTGAAACAAATTATTTTTGGAACAAATTATTTTTGAAACAAATTTCAATACCTTGCTTCTCACACTGGAACTGAAGGGCAGCTGCTACAGGATACACAGCTCCATAGGGGTCTGGGTGACTGTGATTTTATTAAACACTGGAGCCAACCTACTTTTATGTACTGCCAAGAAGGATGTCCGGCTGCCTGATGCTGTCCCTGACCCCGACATGCATCCCACAGCTTCCCTTTCACCTCACTGCTATGTCCCTGACCCACTCTGTACCAGCCCAGGGAGCTAAATCAGCACAGAGCTCTCCAGGTTTTGTGCCACAAAAGGTTTTTTGCTGGTGCAGTTCCCAGCACCAGCATGCAGCAGGATCAAGACGTAGGACTTGGTGGAAATATGCAGCCTGGTGAGCCTGACCATCCTTCCCAACAACACCTACCTGCTAATTAGGATCACAAAAATGATTAAATCTCACTCCCAGCCTGCTAATACCACTGTGCCATGCAGAGAACTGTAAGGATCCATCCTTTCCAACAGAGAGCAGCAGTGGATGCCAGGGAAGAAGCAAAGGACTGTAAAGGGAAGGAATATGCACTCATGAATGACTGTAAGAATTAATTTCAACCATAAAATATGGCTCATAATATGAAATGTCTGTGAACCATCCCACAACCTAGTCCTCTAGCGGTTAATTTTAAAAGTATTAGTTATGGCTTGACATCACCTGAAAGCAGACAAATGCCTCATAGCACAGCCTGACAGGCAGGGCTGCAAGCAGGGGAACCTGCAATCCCATTAAGGAGTGGGGGCACGAGGACAACCATGGAGAAAAGAGAAAATGAAGGGCACCAGGTGAAGCTCCTGATGGCAACAAGTACCAGTGTGTGGCTTAGTCATGGGCACAGTGCAGTAGTTTCCTAGAAAGGAAGGAGGGAGAACCTGCCATGTCTGGAAGTGAAGGGACAAGGGGAATATCTGCTTGAAAGTTTTCTGAAAGCATTTCCTATTGCTTCAGCCCATGGTGACAAGTGGAGAAAGGGCAGTTGCCAGGGAGGAATCTGAAGGAGAAGGGTCTGCAGTGCTCTCCTGGCTCCCAGCAACACCTTGTGCTGCTGCAGGCGTTGATGCAGAAAGCAAAGCATGCCAAATCAGTGCTCAGTCTAGGAGGGGACAGGGACACATCTGCTGCCTGAAAAACTGACCTGGAGGAGCAGGGAGGGATGTGAGCAGCTGGATGTGTGAGCATGTTTCAATATCGATTAGTGAATGAGCTCCTGGAACCGTCACAGCTGCAGCACAAATTACTGAGAGGCACTTCAGTGAAGAGAAAACCCAGTAACGGAAAGACCGCTGGAAATACCGTCAGATGGTAAATCTATTTCTAAATTGCTGCCAAAACCAAGTCATATTGTTTGCATAAATTACCTTGGCCTGAAGCAGAAAGTTCAGAAGCTGACAAGGGCAAAGCCAGACACAGGTGTGAGCTCACAAGAGCTTGCCAGTCCCATGGGGTTAAGTTGATCCCATCATGGACAGGTAAAGAAAAGCCAGGGTGTGGGAAGAAGATGCACCGGGTGACCTGCTTCCCTTGGGCATGGTACTGAGCCAGGGTCTTTTTGTGGTGGCAAGAAACACCTCCAGGGGAGAAACATGGCCTAATCTTGTGTGTAAGAGACATTGTGCATCCTTTACATGCAGCCCAGTGGATCAATGGTGTTATTCTGCTCCAAGCAGTACAGCAGCAGGAGACCACTCAATGCAGAGACACTTTGACATTCAAATCATCTCACAAAATAGGAGGCTTGCTGTCATTTTCAGACATGCCACTAAAATTCCACTCAACCCTCTAACCTGTGTTTGAAGAGAAATGATTCAGCTATCTCCTGTCTACCATTAGATTTAGGAATTATCTCTGCTGCACACTTGCATCATCCCCAAGGTGTATGTGCTTTTCATAGTCACCCAGTTCTGGCTCTTAAATAAGCTGTTATGTACTGACATCCTCTAAACTGAACCCAAAAGTGTTTACTGGACTGAAAAAGACATCACCAGATGGCTCCAATATCAGCCTAGAAGGATTTCTGTTCCTCAACAGGGGCTAAATGTGTCTGAAAAACCATCAGGCTGCAGAGCGTCTGCATAGTCAAATCACCTCTAAGAGGCTTTGTAATTGCATTCAGTTCTGCTGTGCTGGAAAATGAGGATAATAAGCTCAATGTATTACACTTACACTGGGGCTAGACTTCATACAGAGTGGTAATAAGAAACACAGGCTGAGGTTTTAACTGCAGTTACTGGGGCTCAGCACTTTGCTTAGTGCAAAAGGAGATGCCAAGTCACTTTTTCTTGAGAGTTACAACCATGATCTCCTAGGTTCCCAAAAGTGCCTGGAGATGGAGGATCACCTATTTCATAGAATCATAGGCTCAAAGAATGGCTTGGGTTGATACTCAGTTTTTTGAGTCATTAATGTTTTTGTCTTGATTTGCCTCACTTTCATTTCTAGCTTTCATTTTGCAGCTCTGTGCTGACAAACTGCACTGAGGAGTTTAGTATGAGTTTTCCATGCTATCTACCAAGAAGTCTTGAACACATTTTAATGAATATCTCTTGCATCAAGTTCTTTTCAACAAAACCTAAGAAAGACCGTGTCTTCTACTATTTTTAGTCTGTTTTTACTGCACTGGGGATGGAGATCTGGGTGGATAAGTCAGTAGGAGATAAGTGAGTGAATAGATAAGTGAGTGAATAGACAAGTCACTCCAGTGAGTTTTGCTTTAAAGGAGTCCTTTTCCTTCATGCCATAGGCTGGCAAACACTTTCACTGCTATGTCAATTTGAGTAATCCAAACATCTTCTCCTGCTGCCCACTCAGTTGTGTCAGTACTACTTTCCATGGCCTGCCCAATAAATCCTGCAGGGATCGATCTGGGATAATAATAACCTGACCAAACATGACTCTCTTTTTTTTCTTAAGCCCTTTTAACCCTCATTGACTCTACTTAACTCAGTGCTGCCACTGAAAAACTGCACACCAGGCTGCACCAAGAGCAGAGGGGAATAAATCTGAAAGTTGGTTTTAAATTACTTTAGTGAGTCAAACAGCCACATTGTGGTATGGAAATTCAGTTCAGTCTCCTGTTTTCATTTACCACCAATCTAGGGTCAGACAATCTGCAGCCTCACAAACTTTCACTCTGGTTGTAGCTTTGTTTCAGGCACAGTCTATTTTCATGTGCCACAAAACCATCAGCAAAATCAGTCCCACCATGGAAGCAAAAGCCCAGTGAGACATGCTTTCTTTACTGAAATCCTTCTGCAGCCTCTGGGGAGAGCAAGGCATTTTATATGGACAACATGACACCACAAACACCAGCCCAGGGGTTCTGTGGAATGAACCAACAGGAAACACAAAACCCATGGCTGCACCAGAACATCATTAATGTCCCTTCCAACCCAACCCATTTATGAGTCTAAGACCTCAACTCCAGGCAGCACATGGGCTACAAAATGGGCTCCTCCTGTCAGCCTGGCTTTCAAAGATGCTTTCTGGGCCCCACCACTCTGGAGAGGAGTGCAGTGTTCACCAAAGCCATCCTCGGCTTGTTTGTCACCCTAAGTGCCCTCTTAACAGTTAACATGGGGAGTCAACTTGGTCACTTTTGCAATCACTAGGGTCCCCTCAACCCTAAGTTGACTCCCCATGTCAACTGTTCCTCCATTTAACTTGTCCTCAAATTACAAAAGTCACTGGTGAGCCTGAGCTGGTGCTGCTTGTGACTCCTAATCACATTTCAGCCTTCATGCTATGATGGTGCTTTTTTTCCCTTCAAAGTAGGTTGCTTTCAAGTGTCTTAATGAAACCATTTGCTGTAAAATTTCTTCTGAAGAAAAAATGCATACTGCCTCACTGCCTAATGTCTTAATCATGTGCTTGGTTTTTTCCTCCTATATGAATGTATATTGCCTTTTGGTTAGGTACATTCAGAGGAATTTTGCAAAAGACTTTTTGGATCAGGCAATGACACTTGGGATATGATTCATCTCACCTCACTTTAGCAGCTCACAAAATGCAGGGCTTGGATACAATTTTCCATCTGGCCACCAGACACCCAGGGCCACATGGGCTAACATGGGCTACTCTTTGTCACCTCAGACCTCAATCCAGGGCTGGCAGGTGTGACACTGAACACACAGGAGACCTGCATGTTCTGCAGTGATAACCAGCAGAGCTTTTGTCACCTTTGCTGAGGCACTTAATGTCATTCAAGAGATCCACATATAAACTAAACTAATGGTCTGGGTGTTCATCAAAGATAGAAGTGGTCCAGTTATTGGCATTAATTATAGGGTGTTGTTCACCCAAGCCATGAAGATGTCTTCTTCGCGACACTAATTACACCCTGTGTTCAACTGACAGGTGCCTCTCACCCTACTGATTGCAAAAGTGACCAAGGTGTGAGTTCTCAGGATCCATCCTGTAGATCCACATTATTCAGATGGATTCTGGTGCTGGAACAGGCCCTCCAGGGAAGCAGCCCCAGCACCAAGTCTGCCAGAGCTCAGGCAGTGTTTGGACAATGCTTTCAGGCACAAGTTGTGATTTTTGGGGCTGTTCCATGCAGAGACAGGACTTGGAGTTCAATGAGCCTTGTGGATCCCTTCCAGTCCAGGATATTGTACAATTCCATGATTTTATGATCTCATGTCCAGAAGTTTTCAGAATGTGGTAGCTGCTTAGGCAGGGTTGGCTGGACTGCAACTCCACCAGGATTGTTGCCTTAACCAAGAAGAATTTGCTGACTCTATCCTTTGAACTGCTCAGAACACAAACTTTTACCAGCTGTGATGGCAATAAAAAGGATGCATCTTGTAGGGGTCTTCAAAGCACTTGGCAAAGTTCATACGAAGACAGTGTCTTGTTCTAAATAGTTGATTGAACTGGTTTGCAAGTTTTTGGTTTCAGTGAGGCCTTTGCTCCTTGGATGCCAGAGGAGAAGGTCATTTTGTTTGTTTAAGTCTGTTGGTTGCTGTTACCTGACCACTGCTAGTCCAGTGCTCCCAAAATTGTTATGATGTGGGCCATAAGAGATCAGGGTTCCTTCACACTGCTGGGAGCTCCAGCAAAGCTTGTAGAGAAAGTCAGCCTGTCTTGCAGGAGCTTCTTCTGACTCAAAGCTCAGAGTTCTGTCCAAGTTTGGCAGTTGTGCTCTCTGGGGTTTTCACCTTTTCACATCTCCTTCTAGACTCACTTTGTCATCTGCACAGTGTAAAACAGCATGAGATCTCCCAGTGCTCAGAAATGTGATGATCTTTCCATCACAGTTACCTGGAGCTGAATTCCAGCCACTAGCTTGTCACTGGAAAGTTTCATGCCATGCTGCTCTCTGATGCTCCACATTTCCTTCAAGCTTGTAGGATGTTTCTGTACAACACAGGCTGTAAGTCCCTACCCAGCATGGACTATTATTACACTGCCTGCATCATTCATTTACGTGGCTCATTCGAGACAAATCAAATAACTGGGTACTGCCTCATGCTGCAGCTTAAATTAGAAAGAATAGACCACAAAAACAACTGCAGTGGTAGCACAAGTGGCTATAAATAAAGCAAAATGTTTCTCTTAGAAACCTTTGTGCCACAGAGGGAAATTGTAAAAGTGGTCCAGGATATTTTTGTTGCTGCTTTTTAATTTGAGATTTCATCGTTGGAAGTGCTTGCAGACATAGAGGGTTGTGCAATGTTTTCGCTGCAGTACAGCAATTGCTAAGATTAGCACGGTAACAGATCTTTTCAGAGTAAATTGCATATAATTAATAGGAAGCAGGAGGAAAAAAGGAATAATTTTATTTAATCCAAATGCAAGTTCAGTTCTCCCAGAAGGTGGAATCAGCACTAAGGCCACGCCGAAGACATGCCTGTTCCTTTCCATTCCATTCAGCTGGGTAGTAGGCAACAATTATGTGCCCCTATTGCAAATTCTCATTTCCAATTTATTTCAGCAAAGTGCAGGGATGTTCAAGCTGGAATTTCTTTTAGGCCTTTCTTAGCAACGGTGGAGATTATTGGTTTGTGCTTCTGGCTTGTCTCCCATCCAATGTCAAAACAAGTTAAAGCATTAAAACAACATTTCCCTGTGAAAGAGCTATAGAAAAATCTGTGCAAAACAACTTGTAATTTTGGCCAAACCCTTTTGGAGTTCATGGTTAATAGGGGACCTAGGAGTCCAGCAGGTTGAGGGAGGTAATTCTTCCTCTCTCCTCTGCCCTTGTGAGCGACCACCTGGAGCACTGCATCCAGCTCTGGGGTCCCCAACAAAGGAGATATTGACCTGTTGGAGTGAGTCCAGAGGGTGTCACAGAAATGATCAGAGGGCTGGAGCCTCTCTGCTCTGGAGACAGGCTGAGAGAGAGGGGGTTGTTCAGCCTGGAGAGAGATGGCTCTGGGGAGACCTTAGACACTTCCAGTACCAAAAGGGAACTTATAAAAGAGAGGGGGAGTGACTTTTCTTACACAGGCAGATAGTGATAGGATAAAGGGGAATGCCTTTACATGAAAAGTGGAGATATTTAGGTTGGATGTTGGGAAGAAATTCTTTACTAACACTGGCACAGGTTTCCCAGAAAAGGTGTGGATGCCGCATCCCTGGAAGTGTTCAAGGCCAGGTTAGACAAGGCTTGGAGCAACCTGAATTAGTGGAAGGTGTCCCTGCCCATGGCAGTGGGGTTGGAAGAGAATCATCTATAAATTCCCTTCCAACCCAAAGCATTTGATAATCCTATCACCTGTGCTTGAAGCTTCACAACATGATGCATGATGAGCTTCCATCTTCCCTCCCACTAAAGCATCCAAATTTCCCAGTGGATCATTGTGAGCAGCAATATGGAGGGACAAGTCCACACACCTGCCTTCACTCAACACATCTTCACATCCCCACACTGACATTCTTCCCTGAAGCTGCTGCAGCATCCCAATATTGCCAGATGCACAGCTCAATAAAAGTACTAAAATAAATCATTGCAGCCAAGGTTTCACTTACCTGCTTTTATTAATCATTAGCAATTTCTATTGCTAATTAATGTCATTACACATCATGACTATTAATCACAATCTGCTGATGCAAGACATATTGTCTCTCGTAGATTAGGAAGAGGAAGAAAGCAAGTGATGAATAACCAAACTTGAAAATTATGATGGGCAGCAGTTGGCAAATTCACACTGCACACTTGATGCTAAAAGACATGAGACAATGTCCCTGCCCTGGTTGCTTCTTCTCAGCTGTGCTTGGGCAATGCCATTTGCCAGGAACCCATGAAAACTGGGCATACAGATTTAATACATTACTTAGTATATGACATTTTTTGATGATACAGGCTCTTAAACCATGAGAGAATGAGACTTCATTGAACTGTCTCATCCATAGCACTACACTGCTCCCCAGTCTGTCCCTAAGAACACCCCAATGTTATCTTTACATCAAAGTCTTTCAAAAAGGGTTAAACTCTTCAGTTACAATACATGCTGTTGGACTGCGTGCAGAAATTACTGGGGAAGTGCCCATGACCTTTGCCAGGTAGAAGGTGTGATTAGCTGACCCTACTGATTGTTTGATCCATGAAGTCTACAAAATGCTATGGTGCAGCAAATCATAAAGTGCTGGGTCATTAGGATGTGTTTGCCATTAGGATTTAAACACTCATTAATCACTTTCCTTTTTTTTCATTATAAGGAATGAAAGGGAGATTTCCTTCATTTTATAGTTTAATCTCAAGTGAAAATTTAAATGCAAGAGTGGAATCAATTCTGTAGCTCACAAGATTGATTTGTCCCACACCTGAATTTGCAATATTCCCCCTTAAGCAGGAGTCAGAGCCGCAAGCACTCCAGCACTCCTGGTTTCTCTGCAGCACAGGAAAAAGCTCACACAGAGCCTTTAGCTACCTGTCTTCACATTGCCTGCTCAGCAATGAAATCTCTAAGCAGGAAGCTCTTGGCAGTACTTATACAGCAATTCCCTGCAGCAGGAGCCTCACAAAGCTCAGGGCAAAGGGCAGGACACATCTGCTGGCTTTGGGTGCACAGACTCTGGGGTAATGGGGTGCCGAGGATGGTCATGGGGAGGAGGAGTCACCCTCTGAAACAAGGTACTTCTGCTGCATGTTCAGATGGCCACGTCTCCATCTGCCACGGGAGAAAGGGCTGTTGGTCACAGTGGTGAGCTCATTAAAATGAGATCAATAGAGATTTAATCTAATGCTGAGGATTACTCGAAGTGGAATGCTCAATTAAGTGTGGAGAAAAAAAATGTAACACATCAAATGAATTGCCAGCTGATTTCCCTGCTTTATTTGGAATTTAGCCCAATATTGAGGAGGGCTGATAAGCTAAAGCAGAGCTGTGAAAAAACAGCTGATGCTGGTGGTAGCGGTCACCAAACACTAGTTAAATGTGCCACATCATTACTCACACATTTTGCAGTGAACTCCACAGGTACATAGAGTTTTGCTGGGATTATATACTTCCAATTTCCACTTCTGTTCACACCAGTGGCTCTAAAAATATTTGAAAGCTGCTAAGGTGAGGATTTGCATAAGCAGGATTTGCCACGGCTTTTGGAAAATTGGAAGAGTTAAGTGCGGTGAGTGCTACAAAACTTGTCTTTTCTTTGCAGTTCATCTGTAATCCAGCCCATTTCTTCCTCTGCTTCTACAACCCCAAAACTGAAACCACTGCCACCTCCCCAGCTTCTTCACCTCTCTGAGCAGCAGCCACACAGGGACAAAGAGGATTCTGTTCTGAATGAAACATTTTATTCTCAAGGCATAAAAACGCAGGACTAGGCAGAAAGCCAAGAAGCAAGAAAAGAGAAATATATTCATTAATTAAAACAAGCATTGCTTGCTTTGAACTAGGAAAATCATGTTATAAAAAAATAGAGCAATGATTTCCTGGCTTCTGGAAGAGAAGAACATGCTCCAGCCCCACCAAGCTGCATTGCTGCAAGAACAGGGAGGAGCACGGGATGCATTCCCCAAACTCCATAACTGGCAGGCACGGGGCCCTCGTGCTGCTCACAGAGAGAATTCATCCCAACACGCACAGCTCTGTAGCCCGTTGGCACAATATCACAGCAGTTTTTCCTTCCAGCAAGTCACATTTAATCTTTGCCCAGACATTTCAAGGCAGAGCTGTCGTATTTCTCCCATTAGGGCAGGACACCTTCCCACGCCATTCTCTGAAGTCATAATTTTTGGGAGATAGCAGGATGAGTTCCAGCCAGTCACAACTTCCCTTGTGAATTTTCTTCTCTTCTTTTAAGAGCCTCACCATCCTTAAGGTTTATGATTGCCCCTGAGAAGCTCAGTAATTTGCTATCTTGAATATTCTGCCCAAGCTCCCACACTCTGCCCCCTCGGTTAAAAACACCCCGAGGCGCTGCCCATTGTGAGCAGCAGATGAAGCAATGCTGCCTCTGAGGTTCTCCACGTTCTTTTGTGTCCTGGGTGGGAAAGGCTGTCTTCTGTCTTCTGCTGCTGGTTGCCACATGGCCCCGTTTCTTTTCTATTTATCCCTGTTGTTATCACTAGTTATCACTATTATTGTCATCTCTGTTTATCTGTGGTCTGGGGTGTGCAGCAGGAGTTTTCCTCCTGTTCCCCCCATGCTGTTCCGCATACTAAAGAGGGAGTTTGTTTTCTAGAGTGGATCATGATGGACTCAAGGGTGGGAAAGCCCAAGCAGTACCTGTGGTTATAGATTCCTCAAAACAGCTGACTTTGGTATGTTTTGTTGCAATTCCCCACCAACTGGGAACAACAGTTTTTCAGACCCCCAGCAGCACTCTCTCCACTGTCTGTTCTTCTGCTCTGCAAAGCTTTTCTATAACTTTTGACAAAGCTTTTTTGAACTCAGAGGGACAAGAGCCACACTGGCACTGGGGGGTTGCATTACCCCATCTGGCCCCAAACTGGTCAAAATGCCTGTGGTATTTGTAGGCTCTTCTGACATTGCCCACAGGAGGCTCTCAGCTGATCCTGCAGAGAAGGAGCTTTATTCACCTAGGATTATAATACAGAAGATGCTCAGATCGTCACTCCACATCAATGTCTCTACAGCAAACTGGTAGAACAGCACAAAAAAACCCAAACCAGCTGTTCTAGGGTGAGACAGAGATTTGCTAGAAATTTCTTCCAAAGTCTTCTCATATGTTTATATGGAGGAAGAGCATCCTTTACCTGTGAGGTACAGCATCCTGCCTTGTCCTAGCACTGCTGATGTCACAAGACCTGCTGAGTCTTGAGAGGACTCAGCAGGGACAGTGAACCTGCTACAAGGTTTCAGTGGCAAAAATGCCCCTCACCAATGCTTCTGATGTCAGCACATGGTGAACAGCTTGTAAGTCTGGACTAAAAGTTCCAAAATAAGAGTGACATTTGAAACACAAAAAAATTCCTACATTCTAAGCTCCTTAACCCCTGATGAACATACTCCACATGCCAGCAGGTGTGATACTTTCTGTGGCATGAATAGACATGCAAATGGAATTTAGAAGAACCTACTACAGGGTGCAAGGCAGAAAAGCTTGAGGGACTCACTAGTTGAGTGATGGCAACTACAAAACCCAGAAGGCTTTATCTCTGTATAAATAAAACAGATAAATTCAAAGCAAACAGTACTCCCTGGAAAAATGGGTAAATTATGATGAAAAAAACCACAGTGTGATTTATATATAGCATAGATCTGTATGCTTGGGCTTTTTACAGTCATAAATTCAAGACTTTCTGTAATATTCTGGCAATATTTTGTCTCAGGGTTATTTTGAGGCTGTTAGGGACAGGGAGTGCCCAGCTTTGATGAAGTGGAGGGTTACTGGTGCAATTCCACCCTGACCACACTGTCCCCTTGGGTGGCCAAAGGGAATCGGCACTGGTCCCAATGCCTATGTGATGTCTGTCAAGTGCCAGGATCAATATCTTCCTACAGAAATACCACTGTGGCTCAACACTCCTTTGGGCAGCTGAGAAGTAGCTGATGCTTCCATTCTAGTCCAGCATGAGAGGAAGCTTTGGGAGATGAAGAAAAATGCCCAGGTCAGGGTGTTTTCAAGGAGAAGAGTAATCCAGAACTGGTGTAGAACCTGGCAGGTCTGCACAGCCTCGAGCACCCTATGTTGTCCCTGGTCATGCAGTTCTTTAAAAACAAGCAACTTTTTGCAATTATTTGTTGGCACTCCATGAAAAGCAATGCCTCCTCCAATTCTTTCTTTTTGGGGCTTTTTTATTGAAACCAGGCACTCAAAAAAATCCATTTCTATTGGAAACAGGACATGAGGACAGTTTTTGCCTGTGTGGCAATTTTCTTCTTACAATTTGCTCCCAGGGACAGCCTATTCTTCTCCAGGACCTGAACAATGAAGGTCTCAAACAAAGACAGCTCACACAGCTGGGGAAAGGATGCTGGAGGTCAGAGCTCCTCCCTTAACCCCTGATGAGGTCAGTGGGATGGGCTGTGCTGGTCCTGCTTTCCTGGGTGAGATTTCACAGGGAGCTGCTTCACCAAGCCCCAGGGTGGAAATTCCAAGGTCTCCTGTAAGATGTGGTTCGTGGTGCTCTCAGACCTGTGGGGTTCAGCCCCTTGTGCTGCAGAGAGGTCACTTGCACCAAGGTCAGCCCTGGGCTGAAGGGTTCCCTCCACCACCCTAATTTGATTCCTCTATAAAAGTAATTTTTAAGCCACAGTTTAGACTTCCTGGTTCTGTTGGGATTTTTTAATATTTTCTAAGCCAAATCCACCCATTTAGGAAAACACACACACATACATAAATTCACAAATATCTATTTTCTATGCAGCTCTGGAACTTAATAACACTTTTTTTTCCCCTTTGGACTCCATGCCCCTCTTTAACATGGAAAACCCATTTGTCTACCTCACTGAATACTGAGTGGATAAATACATTAACTACTTAGAAGCACACTGGCTTCTTTTTTCCCAGTCAGAGCAGCAGCCTATCTGCACCTCAGCCAGACTCCGGAAAATCAGTGAACCACATAAACCACAGCACCATGGAGAGACTGAAGTGAGCTAATGCTTAGTTCATACAAACCACGTGCTTATTGAAACTCAGGATGAAAAAGAAATCAGTGATGGAGCCAGGTAAAATTGGCACATTTCAGTGTATTTGTGTAGTTAAACTCCTATTTTCTCTGGCTAGGCAAGACACAAATGGCAGAGACTGTCATTGCTCTCTCTATTTTTATTTCCTCCCTGTCATCTAGGGCCAAAATACCTTTTTTTTTGTTGGAAACTTTGTCTCTTCAATCAAAACGGTCGTGCCTAGTGCTTCCTCTTGCTGCTCTGGAGCCTTTCTGCCTCAATTTCACAGGTGCAGACATTTTCATAAAATAGTAATGAGCAAAATCCCCAAAACAACCACCACAAGCAATATATTTCCTTCTGCCATGTAACTTTGGAAAGACCTTACACTTTCAGGACAATCATTTCAGTCCCTGGAATCTTCCAGAGTGGGAATTCAGTAGGAGCTAAAGACAGATCTGTAATTTTCTAAGATCATGAGATTCAAGTGTGCAACAGAACAGATTCTTTAGGCTTCAGCTGGCATCAGCTTACTCTGAAATCTGGATGCTGATGCCCTACAGGGGAGTTTTTGACTAAAGGAATGGCCCAACATTAGGCATTACTTAGCTGGGGATGGTTGTGCCATTATTTGTAGATAAAACCCTGAATGCTTTCAGCTTGCACTTAAAGGGCCTCATGACAGAAAATATAAGCCAAAAATAGTAGAAAAATTAAGGATTTTAAGCCTTTAATGTGAGAAAAACTTTTACCCCAGTCTCCAAGTGTACAGACCTGCAGGTATGCATTTATGCTATTAAAGTTGAGGGGGAAATTCCCCAGTAATGGTAGAAATACAGATTCCTTCAAACCCATACACCAAGAAATCTCAGTGCTCTTGATTTAAAAAGAGTGTGTCTGGAGCATGATCCTGCAGTTCAGGATGGAGGAATATGGAAATGCCCTGTCTTTGCTTTTGGCAAAGAGGTTGAGCTTTTTACCTGCAGCACTATTTGATGAAAACATCTATTTTGTGGCAGCAGAAGCAACCTACAAGCACTGGAGTATCTCCATCCCAGCTTGGAACTCCCTCCTCACCTCTTACATTTGTGTACAGCTAGAAGCCATAATGGAAGTATCCTAGTCCCAGTGAGCTGCTATCACAAAACCATGTTTATTTTTCACCCACTGTATTTACAAGTGGGACATTTTGGTTCTTTTCTTCAGTATATTTAACATATTTTTACTGCTGTGACAGAAAGGAGCTTGCTATCACCGATGCATCAAAAATCAAGTCAGCACTGGTGGGTTTGTTACCTTCTGGTAATGTCTGTGTGAAGAATGCAAGAGAAAAACTGAATCCCTGAGCAAAAAAACCCCACCCCTGTCTGCAAGGACACTCCCCCAATGCCTCTTTTTGGTGGTGACAGCCCCAAGCAGGTGACAGGTGAGCAGACAAGCACAGGGCTTCATTTCTCTCTTCAGAACAGAACGTGAAATGCAGTCACTTCTGTGGTCAGGGGGCCACCTGTTACTCCTAAACTTTTTAATAACCTTCTCAACTGGAGCCAGCTTCCCCTTTGATGTAGTGCTGCTTTCATTAGTAGCCATTCAAGATGAATACCTGATTAGCCATGGGGAGCTGGAGAGGTTTATTCTTCCTCTTTTTCTTTCAACTTTCATAACACTTACTACAGGCAAAGAGGCCCTCCCCATGTTAGAAATAAAAGAAGTGGTGTTAGGCCAGAGTAAGTGAGTTTGTTCCTGTCTGGCAGATAAAATTAATTAAATCTCACACACACAGCTGAACCTTTTGTGCAAGTTTTTTCCATCCTGGACTTCGTGATGTTTTCAGTCTTTTGGGGCTCTTCTTTCTCTCAAATCCAGGGCAGAATGGCTGGGGACAAGCATTTCAGTGCCCCTCAGTGCAGTGACTCTTCTTCATGAAGACCATGAGGGATCTGTGAGCACACAAGGTCTTACTCGAGGTATGAATTCTATGCCTGTAGGAACTGAGCTCTACAGATGGATGATTTTCAGCAAAGTCAAGGTTCTTTCTTCCAGTTTTCTGAAACAGACCTATCAACCCACTGGGAAATAGCCCTTCTGAAATGCCAGAGAGACACTAAATGTCTTTTTATCCCTCCTTTCCCTGGGAATGCACTGTAATAAGAGACAGATTATTCAGTATTTATATGTGTGTTGGAGTAAAAAGGGTTGTAATTTTGGAAAAAATATAAGAAAGCTTTTTTTTTACCAGACAACTCCTAAGAAATAGTTATTGGACCCCTTGCAAATACTTCACAGATTTCTCTCTTTGATTTCCTTCATGATTTTGAAGACAGAAGACATAGTAACAAGTACTCAGAGGCTCAAGGAGATGCTACAAGCTGTTGACTGAATTTCAGGCCAGTTTAGACATCACTCCTTCTGCCTTTCCAGAGCCCATCAATGTCTCATTATAGGTAAGTTCAATTATTGGTGCAAAGTGAAAGAAACTTTCTTCTGCTTTGGAATCATAATGTAACCACAACAGCAAGCACTTAAAGAGCCATTGTGCACAGGAAATGCCAATTTGATCTTTAAATTATGACATTACAGCCAGGCAATGGACACATGGGAAGGTAGTGACTTGCCTGTTGCCATTCAGCAAAGCTGAGATGAGGATATAGTCCCCTTAGGGGGATGTAGTGGCATAGCTAAAGGCAGTTTTACATAAAACCTCCAGCCTTTTCCACAGTATTTTTCCTTTTCACAGTATTTCTGATTTTGAACGTATTTTTCCCATTTCCTAGTAACATGCCACGACTCCAGGGCCCAAAATTCTTATAAACTGGCTCTAACATGGGGTTTGACAGTTCATGAGATTCCATAAAAAAGCAGAGAGCCTGCTCCTCAAGTGTATCTTGCTGGAACCAACCTCACTCAGCAGTCTGCTGAATCTGCTCCCTGTGGCAGACAATGCTGCATCATTCCAGGAAATGGTGTGGAACACAGAATAAACTTTGCATAATCAAGTATCACCAGTGTTCTTACCAGCATCTCACAGATTCAGAAATTTCTTAAAGGCAGGAAGAACCACCAGCTCAATTCCAAGAGTACACAGTGCAATCTCCTCCTCTAGCCCTGTTCCCAACCCAGTTACCTGGTGCTTCCCTACAAAGCACATGGGCACAGATGGGATGTCACTCCTTGGCTTCTTTTGGATGAACTAACCACACAAAGCACCTGCATCTGGATATAAAGCATTTCTGGTGGTCCTTGGGGTTGTCTCCAGGTTCCCCCTTCCACCAACACCAGCTCATCTCAATCTTCTCTAATCTTTTCTAAACCTGAACATACAAATGAGATGCAGCATTTCAGCCATCAAAGGCCAAAATTCCCCCTGAGATGCCCCTCAGCTTTGCCTGGCAGTGTGGGGATAGTGTAGCTTTGCACCAGTCCACTTTAATGTAGATTCTATTTGTCCCAATCAGATTATTAAGTCATTTATCTCACACTGAGTGACATCCTGTCTTTTTAGCAGGATGGGATTTTAATCAAAATTGCCCTCTCACAACACTGTGAAATCAAGGTGGCTGGTCAGCTGGTAAAATCTTCTTATAGAAAGCCCAACTTTCATTCTTTTTATGCTGCTTAAATCCTAGGAAATTATCCCTTTGGAGCTACCCAATTTATTCATTACTGTGCAGGTCCATCCTCTGCCTTTATTGAAACGGAGTCCCAGCCATATGTTCCTCAGATACTGTCAGCTTCCAACCAATCTGTCAGAATGGAATCTGAAATGCTGTTATCTCGTGTTGGGTGCAATATCTCCTGGGCTAGAAAATGATCACACATCATTTGAGGAACTTCAAATAGATTTATTTCCAGTTATATGAGACTTCCAGCATATATCTTTATGATTGAAATCTCCCATTACCTGGTATTTCTTTCCATTTATTACGGATAAAAGCTCTGGGGCAGCTCACCACTTAATGTGAACCCATGGTCTGTAATCCCCTTTACAGGCACCACACACTCACCTCTCACTATATCCCCCCCAGCTTTGATAGTTACAGCTTTAATATCTCTGCATTTTACACTAAATGGGTCATGGTCTCTTTTCCTTTCTCTTTCCACCTTTTCTCTTGGGCACACACTGCTGCTCACACACAGGTTGTAGTCAGCAGTTTTAACACTCCAGTCATACAAATCAGCCTTGTCTCACTCCATTTTGGCAATTATCTCCAATTTATTTTAATTAACAATTATTTGCAATTCCTGCCATTGTCAGAAACATGAAGAATAAAGGAGCAAAGTGTTCATACAGCCACTGGAAATTAAACAATTTGCTTGGGCAAGTGAATTTCCTCAATGGATAAAACAAATCTGCCAGTGGCATTTTGGAAGTTGCTTTTAGGCAAACCACTGCCTCTGCCCTGCTGCACCAGGCAGCATGATTGAGGAGTGCTATTAAACATTGTCAGTCAGACATCTGGGGAGTAATTAATAAAATTCATAGAAGAAATAAGATAAAAGTAGAGAGCTGCAGAAGACTCTACAGCATCTGCAGAAGACATTCAGAGCCAACCTTCTGTGCATCCTGCTCAGAGGAAAACCCTTTGCCTTTGTTTGGGCCTCGGCAGGAAAGGATGTTTATAGGCTGTGTGTTTTAAAGTACACCACAACTGAGTCAGAGCATGTGTTTACATTTGGTTGTTGGGTGTTTTAAATATCAGCACAAAGTCCAAAGAATAAATTACTACAATGGGAAAATAAAGCAAAGCAATTCGGTACTGATGCAACAAATTTTAGTGCTGCAAAGCTGATGGGCAGCAGGACAAGTCTGTAATTGATGATACACCTGGTGCAGCATATCTGCAGTGGTTTTGCTCAAAAAAGCTAAACCCTGGCAGGTCCATGGGATGTAGGGGCAGAAAAACACACATGGTGGTATCAAACACCACCTTATCAATGGCAGCTTTTTGGTCCAGGGTGATGTAAACAGGCCAGAGAGGAGGAGTAGCAATAATTGCTCCAGGCATAGGAAGGCAGCCATTCCTGAAATAACCAAAACTTCCTCAAAGTCTATGAAAAATTTCTTCATAACTACAGCAAGAAGGGGATGGACCAGTTCAAAGAAGCACTACATCAGATACTAGTATCCCTCTCCCTGCTGGGGAGTAGTTCTCTTTGGAAGAGCAATGCATCTTTGAAATCTTCAACCAGACCAGGAGTTAGACATCAGGAAAAAATTATTCACTGAGAGAGTAGTTGGGCACTGGAATCATCTGCCCAGGGAGGTGGTGGAGTCACCATCCCTGGATGTGTTTAATAAAAGACTGGATGTGGCACTCAGTGCCATGGTTTAGTTGATGAGGAGGTGTCTGGTCATAGGTTGGACTTGTTGACCTCAAAGGTCTTGTCCAGAATCATTAATTCTGTGATTCTGTAAAATCTTACTGTAATTAATAGAATCATAAAAGAGTTTGGGTTGGAATGGACTTTTAAATTTCATCCAGGACAACCTACCTGCAATGAGCAGGGACATCAACCAGATCAGGTTCCTAAGAGCCCTGTCCAACCTAGCCTTTAAAGTTTCCATGGATGAGGGATCCACCACCTCACTGGGAAACATTTCCCTGTGTTTCATCTCCCTCTGAGCAAAGAATTTCTTCCTTATAACTAATATCTCCATTTTTTTTCTAACCATCTTCTGAAAAAGAGCCTGGTCCCATCTCAAAATAAATTGGTCTCAACTTAGTGGAGAGGCTTAGACATTGTGAAACCCAAAGGAATGGGCAACAGAAACAGGTAAAAGTGTTGAAGGTGAAAACTTTAAATAAGCTGGCCCAATGTTTGCATCAGGAGGGCCTTGTGTGCTGCACACAATTACTTCCTTCTGTTATGTTTGTTTTATTTTGTATTTTTATACACCGCTGATATGGTGGAGCCCTGCCAAAAATGAATGCTAAAATGCCAAAAGGAGGAGAGGCTCTGCTGGACCCTTTCTAAATCAGTAGGAGCCAGGAAGCAGGAAAGCCATAGGCACTCTTGTTCATGCACAAGTTCCAGCCCCAAAGTGCTGGCTCTGGAAGGTGCATTTTAACTAATCATGGAATTAAACCCATAATGGCTCATCACAGCTTTAAGCAGGTGCACTTTTAGCAAGGCTACTAATTGCCCTGAGAGAGCTGCAGCCCAAAAAATGAAGAGAGTCCAAATCCTTCTGTGAGGTACTAACACTCAGTACTAATTCACACAGAAGACCTTTTTTTGTTGTTCTTAACATGAATACTGTCCTTGGCATCCTATAAGACATGCTACATTCCCATGGGGATAAATGGAGGTTTGTTGCAGCTTTCACTGGTCTCTTGTCAGACACACAACATCTAATTCACTGCAGTATTTCTACTTGTCCTGCTCTGGTTGGATGAGCATTCTCCCACCATTACACTGCTTCTTCTAGCTGGGAGGGTTCAGATCGTCTTTGATTGTTTTATCTCCTGTAAAGTAAATGGAAGGGGGATGGAGCTGCAGACTGGTGTGTGGCTCAGCCCCAAGGCTCACTCAACATGTCTTAAGGGACCTTTCTGTTTATTCAGAATGGTATTGTGGGGTTTCCCCACAGGGAGCACCCAGGCTCTCTCCCTGGGTGCTCCTCTCATTCCAGCCTGCAGCTCTCCTGTAAGTGTCTACATCTGGACTTGGTTTATGATTTAATCATGGAAGAGAAGCAGGTTCAGGAAGGAGTGGTTCATCTCAGCTTAAATTTGGTGCTGAACCGGGGATGATCCTTGCCATCATCAGTGAAAAGGAGAGTCCAGGTGCTCAGATGGGGCTGTTCTTGTAGGCCTCACTTTTAAGTTAGGTCTAAGGATAAATGTAGAGACCTGGCCTCTGATTGTCCTTGCTGAGCTGGGAAAGAAAGATTCTCAGACACAGCACATAATCCACTTCCCTTCCCACAGCCTTTTCCTCTCTTGTGAGTGAGAAGATGACATTTATATTCACACAGCATTCAGTCCAAGGTACCCCCACCCCATTTCATCCTTGGGCACTGCTCTAGTAAAAATAATAAACAGCTGAATGTGGCAGTGGGGTTTGGGAATGATTCCAGCTCCCAGTTATTTCTTGATGAATAACAGCATTTACAGAGGACCTTTCACCCTGAGGTGCTCCACAAATTATAAACATATATTGCCACATCACAGAAATGGGTGAAATAGCCAACTTCAAAGTTTCAGCTGGGAAAATCCCACAGCCAAGCCAGTGCAGGGAGACAGTCACCTGCCAGATGGCAAAGGGCCAGGCAGTCCTACACACTGGACTGCTGCTAGACTGGAGGTATGTCCAAGCTGCATCATCTTTCTCCTCTCTGGAAATTAACTGTATGGTCTTTAAATTCCTGTGTTTAAACAATGCCACTCCCTCAGTGCCAAAGTTGAAACCATCTGTGTTTTATTGTGTTTCAACATGCCTGTAAGGTCCATGTGATTGTTCACCTTTATTTCCTCTCCAAACAAATGTTCCTCTTCATTTCCCTCACACGTGCTTGTGTCAGCCACAAATGACTGCTGGTTGCTGCAACTCTAACAAGTGCAAACACCCAAAGGAGAAACTAAAACATGCATAAAAGATGTATAAAACTGACAGCTAAAGGAATCTTTAAAAAGGTGACTCAGGCATTTTAGCTGGGAGTGTGTCAGGAAAATTCAGCTGCCACAACTTGCTGTTGCACCTTTGGAAATCTGAGAGAGCAAAAGAGCCTGAACCTGAACGTGGAAGTGAAGAGTGCACCCCAGGGGTGGGTAAGGAAGGTCTTCAAGTTGCCTGTGTCCTGAGGATCCAGCACCTTCCCTCTGACAGCAAATGTGGGACTGAAATGTGCTCATTTCTCAGCATCACTGAACACCCACGTGTTTATCCATCTGTCTTCAGGAGCCTGGAGAGGGATTAGCAAAAAGAACCTCATGCTCCTATTAAGTGACATTTTTACAGAGGAACCACAGGATAGAAAGTTAGTAAAAAGTCAATGATCCAGAAAGAAACTTCAGCATCCAACTGGTATCCTTTAGTTTGTATCCACCAGTTTATATTGGGACTTGCTGCTTTTTTGACAGCCCCTTGTCTGTCCCAATGAAGATCAAGAGGCTTCAGAGCTGGTGGTGAGCACAGGGGCTTTGCAACTGGGATTTTCCCCCTGTTTCAGGTAGCACAATACAGTTCATTCATTCTCAACTGTAACAGACTGAATCAGCAGATAGCTGAGAGAGTAGCAGGACACCATTATTATTTCTTTATAATTCTCCACTCAGAAGTGAATGGGAAATAATAAATTTGAATATTTGCAATGTAACTGTCCAAAGAAAAATGCAGGTCATGCAAAAATAAATGCTTCTCTAGAGTGTAGTTTATGAGACTACAAAATAATCACAGAAATGAAATATGGGAACCCCCAAATTTGAGACATCTAGAAACCATCTGACCACTTTCTTCCCCCTTTCTAGTTTTCCCAGGGCTCTGACTGCACAGTTAGTTCTGCAAGACCAGGTTTGGTTTCAGAGTGATTAATGATTAGCAGCAGCAACAATTTTTTTCAATCCCTTCTGGAGATCAGGGGAGGAGAAAAAAAAAATGTAGCTCTCCCTCATGATTCCTGCTCTCAGCAGGGCTGGACTCTTGGAACACCACTGGGAGCTGCAGGTGTAGCAAGATCATCAGGAGAGGATTTGCTCCATCTCCCACCTCACCTGCTCATCCCTTCCAAGCTGACCTTCCTTTTCTTTTCTGTTATTTAGATGAACTCCTCCCCAAAGAGTTTGCTGAGGGATAAGAACTCAGATCATCCATTACCCACCTTGTGTTGGGTGGCTGCTGTGGTTGGAATGAGATTTGCATGTGGTCAGACACATTGTCCTGCAATCACAGCCTCCCCTAATTGCATATTAGCATGAATCAAAGCCTGGCTGCAGAGATGTTGCCTTCCTCTTTTGTCCCTGTAATGGTTTCTCTTCTGGCTGCTGCTGCTGAAAAATTGCTTTGGAATCAAACTGAACCTAAAAGTGTTATTGGGCTTCACCACAAACAAGTCAGTTTTAGGCAGCAGATCCAGTTCCCAGTGGAACAGCATTGCCCTTGCTGAGTTAAGCTCCCTGTGCCAGTGTTTCCTGTTTTCTCATGATCATTGGAACTTTATATTTAAGTCATA
Source organism: Lonchura striata (assembly GCF_050655825.1). NCBI lineage: Eukaryota > Metazoa > Chordata > Aves > Passeriformes > Estrildidae > Lonchura > Lonchura striata. The sequence goes on along the minus strand of NC_140704.1, from coordinate 152,786,634 downwards.
TAAAAGCATGAAATCAGAATTTAGGTATACTGAGAAACATTGAAATGATAAATTACCTAATCCTAATAAATGTATAGAAATAAATAGGTATGGAATAATGAAAAGGTATCTCCAGATTCTGTCCTCAATGTAGTAGAGACAGTGTAGAGGACATGGTTATGCATTCTTGTGCCAAAGTGAGACCATGTGATGCCTAGACATTATCTCATTATCATAATGTTCATTAACAAATCTTAATCCAGATTACAATTGTTTAATTTTAATTTTGTGTGTGCATATATAATTTGTTCATTGTCCACCTTTATGTGGAGTCAAGACATTCAAAACTGCTGCAAACACATGAATTTCATTCCTGCAGCAGATAAGCAAATTCTACAGGTCCTTTCTGCGGGTTCTAAAAGTGTCTTTGGAAAGGACAATTGTTTAAATTACTCTCTTTGCACCCAAGGAAATGAATGAATTTGTGTTGACCATACCACTTACAGGTCACTAAAATATGTATCATGACTTATATGATATATATAAAATACATATCATTTTATCATACATTATAAAATATGTATCATTGCTTCCTTCTTTATCAGGGCAAATACATTAGGAGCATTTAATGTCAGATGCTGCTATAGCTGGAGAAAGAAAAGACAATCTGATAAATCTAATTCCTAGATAAAAATCACACCAAACACCCTGGGGGAAGAGAAAAAACATCCTGTCTCAAAATTTCATTCCACCCGTGTTGCCCTCCAAATGCTGGAGAAGTCACTGAAGTGCTGCACTTTGTTCATATCTGAATGGAAGATTGAGGTTACCTCCAACACATCAGAATTTTTTTTTTAACATCTTCAGCTTACAAATCATTTATGGAATTACAAATAAGAGGTTCTCTGGTTACAAAGGGGTGGCATTAGCCTTGGAAGATCAGACTCTCTCCCAGGACATTGCACAGTGGATCATGTAGCCAGCTTTCAAAGGGAGAGCCTGAAACACCAGCACTGTCTGCAGCAGCTTTTCACCTTGCCAAGAGCAAGGCTATGGGGGCAAAGATAACTTTTATAACACTGTGCTGGTGTTCCTACCTTGCTGCTGATACCCAAATGTGGCATTTTAACACTGTTATCTCCCATTACTCCAGTTTTAATGCAGCTCAGGGGAGTTTTGTGTTAGATTTTAAGTCTGACTGATGAGGGAATTGATGTTGGGCTTCTGTAAGAAATTTAGCTTGTAACAGTACAAAATGTTGATGAAGTAACTAAAACAATACAAAACCACTGCAAAACACATTAAATGGATTAAGAATTGGCTATCTTCAGGTCTTAAATATTATTATAACCAGAGAAATTTTCTTAGAGTGGGTGTGTGTTTGGACAGATCCCATAGGGACTACTTCTTGGCTCAATACTCTTGTATTTTATCAAGAGTTTAGGAAAAAAATCCTTTAAATCATTATCAACAAATTTTTCAGATGAAAAAGGCTGGGAAAATGGTCAAAAGAAGGAACCCAGGTCACTGACAGCAACGGGTAATTGGCAATCTGAAGGTAAGCAAGTACAACCAAGTTAAGTCACAACATTGGAGAAAGAAGATATTTGTCTGGTGGGGGCTCCAGTGCTTCTACACTGGAAAGTCATGACCAAAAAAGGGTTGCAAATTATGGTGAGTAATCAGCTGTCCATGAACTGACCTAATCTTTGTATGTATAAGCAGAGGAAATCCAGGGAGAAGAGGGTGATAATGCTGTCTGGGTATTCCCCATCTCCTGAAACTGCTGCCAACTCATTGTGCCCAGCTCTTGCATCCACAAAGCAAGTGGGAGGCTGAAAAGCTGGGGACAATTCAAGAAAGAGGCACAAGAATGTGCACAAGTCTGTGAAAGATGTCTTGCAGGGAGAGATTTAAGGAGCTTGGTCCATTCAGCTCATCAAAGGAAAGCTAACGGGTGGCTGGACACTGATCCAAGAACCTCCAGGGAGGAATTCAGTGTCAGTTGTCTTTAGTTTTGCTAACAGGAAAGTCTCATGCCACCAGCCTTGCTCTGAGTTCCCACACCTGGTGCACACCTCAGCCATGTCCTGCCACCTTACCAGGGGGACACAGTGACCTTTCTCTCAAAGAGGAGTCCAGGTGCCTGCTCCAACCAGAGCTTGGCACACTCTGACAGGTCCCCCAGCTGGTTCAGCCAGAGACCAGGAGCCTGTTGCACACCAGATTTTCAGTGTGAGTGTGGCCAAAGAATTTGGGGCTGGGATCCTTCAGCTCTGTTTTCATTCTGTGGTTTTTGTCTCTGTTCTGATCCTGGTGCCAAAGAAATGTTGCATTGTTTGAGAGATGGGAATCTGGTGGCATAGCCTGGTCTCAGGACAAGCACTCCCAAATCTCTCATCTGATCTCTCAAGAGAGAAGCTAAACCAGAAGACAGAGAGATTGCAGGCTCAGGCAGAGAAGTGCTGTGCCTTTCCCCCCAAAATCCAGGAAGGATTATGCACTGACCATCTTGAGCAAGAAAAAGGGAAAAGGCTGGAGAGCAGCAACACTTCGGAACACTGTACATGAGAAAGACATTTAAAATAAGTTATGTACTGAGTCCATATCTCAGCAGCATTTATTTCCCCCATCCTACCTGCCCCTTTTGGAGACCTCTTATCCCATCACTTCAAAGGCCAGTAGCCAAACATGACAGTTACACAAAGGTCAGACGGGTGGTTCACATCAGAATGATTCCATCTGGCTGCAGATCCTGCCTGCACTGCAGTCCCTCCCTTTGTGTGGGGGTTTTCTTCTCTACTCTACTGGGAGACGGCTGGAAGCACAATGAGGGGAAAATAACAAAAACGGTGAATACGTAACAGGAACAATTTGTTCTTGGATTTAGGGCTGTCCTCAGACAACATGTAAGGCAGTGTTTAAGTGAAATAGTTGACTAATGAACCCTACAAGGATTGGCATAATTAATTAATGCCTGGAAGTGATATACAGGGTTATGGAGAAGTTTGAAGTGGGTGTAACAGAGTGGGATTACAACAGTAGCTGAGAAAAGCCCACACCGTTGGAGGTAGCTTTTCATAGGAGAACAAACTGTGAAAAAAGTAGGTGCTGAAGAACAAGCTGGATGCTTTAGCAGACTTTAAAAGTGTCTTTAGCACTTTATAAAAATGTGCTAAAAACAGTGTTCCTATATTTTGCAAGCTGCATATTTTTAATTGCAGCAAATTACTGACTTGCACAAGCTTTACCAGCTCTGCTGAAACTCAGGCTGTTATACTTAGGAATAATTGCATGAACTACTTAAATGTTCAAACACTGGTGAATAAACAAGTATTGTTCTGTGGTAACTTCTCAAGAAATTGTTGCTTCTTCTAGTTGAACCTTGTGCTGACTGTAAAGACAACTTTCTTATGGCAGTGCTAAAAACTTCTGTGCAAGTGCAAGATCTAATTTGAGGACTTCTTCCTTAATTGCCCACTCAGCTGAATCCTACACAACTGCTACATTCCAAAAGGGCAAAATTGGAGCTGTTTGTTTATTTTCTCTTCAGTGGGAAAACGAAGCTTTCCAGGGAGGAGCGACTGCAGCTGAAATGAATTCAGCATCACAATGGCAAAACAAGAAGTGCATTCATGTAGCAGCACGTTCGAGTGTGTGCGCTCGAGCCCCTCCGCAGTGTGGTTGCTATGGCGTCTGTGGGTGGTGGTGGAGATGACAGGAGATTCTCAGCAGAAATGCCAAACCACACTCTAATATATCTCATACTGACCTGCTATTAATTCAGTGGCTGCTCTTTTATCATAAAAGAGGGAAAAAAATCAGCTCAACTTTCACTTCCAGAATAGATGTGAAATTTAAATCAGCAGTGGATGTAGGGGTGTAAATCACATGACAGAAACTTTAAAGGTTGTGGTTTATTTTGCTGGGGCTTTCTGAAACCATAGAAGGATTGTGAGAAAATAGGAATAAGCTGATAGTCACATTAAAAAGTGTGACTGTGCACTTGCCCATGGATTTTGCCGTAAAATGTAACGATTGTCAGAAATATGCATTAACTGGAATACGAGGTTTTAATTCTCTGTGGGTTTTTCCTAGGCCAATGTCAAACGTGTGAGCAGAGCTGGGTATTTCTTTGGTCTTATTCTCTTTATTTACAAAAACTTAGGAGGTTTTCCTTTATCTGGAGAAGAATCAATTCAAAAAATTAATTCTAGGTCTTTTCCTTGGCACTGTGTTTACTAGCTTTGTGCCAGAGTCTTGGACTTCTTTTTCTCCATGGAAGCTGTTTTCCATCCATGGCTTTGTTTGGGCAGGGACAGACAGTTTTGTGTCATTTCAATTATCTGTGTCTTTGTCAAAGATGACTGGACATTTAACAGTTATATTAACTCTTAACACAGCTCCACACCAGTCTTCTGTATTGAAACACAATTATATAGGAAGCAGAAGGAATGGATTTGTGTTTTCTACTCCAACTTAGGCCCCCCTGAGCATCCTGTCTGGACCATTCTGGTGGCTGATGGCTTCGTGCTCGTAGGGAGGTGACACCCTTCCTGCAGGCACACACTTCTGGAACTGCTCTGGAGGCTGATATCAACAGGAATTCAGGCTCTGCTGCCACTGGGATCTTCCCAGGAGAGCAGCAGCCTTAAACCTGGGCTTCTCTGATGGCTCTGAGAGGCTGCTGTGTGCTGAAAAGTGGGAGTAGGACATTGGTGCTGCTTGCCCTGGGGAGTAAAACCACACCACAAACCAGCTCAGCAGAGGATGTGAAACCAGCTCAGAGGTGCCAAGGTTTGTCCTGTCTTTCCCTGTATTGTTTCATGCCCAGCAGATCCTGACCAAGGTCACAGCCAGGGATTTTCCCATTTCCATCAGCCCCCAACCTCAGAGCCAGCCTGACCAGGGAATACTGGGGCCATTGAGAGAGAGCACACAAGCTCACTGCACAGAGGCAGCCAGGGATTCTTGTTCTGTACAAGCATTTCAGTTCATCTGCCTTTTTCATTCAGGAGCACTAACCTACAGTCTAATACAATTATGTACTATATGCTCTTAAATTTTTAATTAGTTACATGCACTCGAGAGCAAATGGTCCCTTTTTCCCCTGATACACACATAGAACTCCTCTCAGCCTTAATGCGGTTTACATGGGTTTATCAAGTGATAATAAAAGCCTAAACATTGGCTTCTATTGACATTTACTGGGTAATTCCTGCTCTCAGCACATGGGGGATGTAACTGGGCACTATTAAGGGCAATGTAATGAGGAGAAAAAACATTTAAGGTTAATGCACGGCTTTACCCATGTTACATACATGGCTCTTTTGGAAGTGTTATGACAAATCCCCCAGAAGGAAGCAAATCAAAGGAAAAACTGATTTAAAATTCATGGGTGGGTGTTTTCTCCCCTGCAAAGGGCACATCTGTACCTTGAAACATCTGGCTGAGTGTCTGTGGGAGGCTGCAGGAGCAGGACGGGTGGCTGCGTGCAGCACCTCACTCTTGCTCTGGGGGATACTTGAAGGAGATAACAGCAGCTGGGCTGCTTTGAGCCATTTTCATGTGCCTCCAGTCTCTTGTCAGGCAGGCATGAAGCAACAAGTCCTTCAGTGCTACCTCAGCATTCCTTGGGGCTGGAAACGGGGTTCATTCCCAAAGGGTGGGACTTGCCTCTCTCAGCTTCAGCTCTTTGCACCACAGGTGCCTCCCATGTCCCTAAAGCCTTCTTGTCCCTAAAGCATCTAAAGTCCTTCCTCCAGTACTAAGAAATAAAACTTTTGCACCTAAAGTTCAGTGACAGCAATTACGCCTGAACTGTGCATGAATGACCCTGGCTTCTCTGTGATTTCTGGCTACAAAACCATGGCCTTTTTTTTTTCCCTGGAAGTTCCTTGGTCTTTAATGGTGAGAAGAAACCACTATAAATGGTTTGCACAAGGTGTGTCTCACTCCTGTTCTGTCCAGACAGCTTTGGGACAAGAAGGGCCACATCATAAACTGGATTACTGAAACACGGCCATTGTCACAGTTGCTCAAAACACTTTAAAATGTTTCCATAACACCAACATTTCTTAATGCTTTGAGGGCTGAATTTTGCGTTAAGAATTTACTTTCTGGCAAGGTTTATCATGAAACACAGAAAAACACACAGCCTGGATGTATTTTCTATGCAGTTTCAGTGCAGAGTCTCAATATTTTTCTCCCAGCCGTTTCTGATGTGCCATAGTAGAGAAGACTTTTAGAATCATCAAATGGTTTGGGTTGGAAGGGACCTTCAAGACCATCCAGTTCCAACCCTCTGCCATGGACGAGGGCACCTTCTACTAGACCAGGACTTTCAAAGAGGCAGCAGGATGGGAAGAGAGCAAGGAAACACAAGCAAATTTATTCACAAGTTGTAGCCACATGCTTAACCACCTCCCAGAGAAAGTCAGATTGGTGTTAGCTGCACCATGCTTTTATTGGAAAAATGGAACAGGAAAACCTCTGCAGTGCATGACTGCTCCAGGCTGAACTGCTGTTGGACAGATGCTGAACACTGATCTCCCCAAGCACCCCACAGCCAAGAGGGACACACATTTATTGTGCCACCATAACACAGCCCCATGGAAGAACCATGTGCCTGCTGCCTTTTATCCAGTGGCTGAAATGAAACAGGAGAGCAGTGGGGGGTTTTTAAACTTTCATATTGGAAAACTTGCCTGTTGCAAGGGGAATGTGGTGCAGTCTCAGCTGCAAGCAAATACAGCCAGAGGCATCCCACACACATACCAGCACATACACAGGGAGCCATACACAATATGCAAACACCCTGAAATCCCAAACAAATATCTCGAAAATCACTTGTGCTCCAGAGGGAACAAGGGGCCTGCCCACACACAGAATTAACAAGTTAATTAGTGTTTAAATATTTCCTTGCAAGCTCTGGCACTATTGCTACTTCAGTGAATGTAAAACTAGCAAGAACAAGTGACTGATGGAAGAAGAATGACTCTGGTTTTCAATATGCTCTGATAAATGATAAAAATCATGCAGGTAAACCATGGATGGTTTTTATTACAGCTTTACTGTGGCATGATTGGGAACTGAGGGAAATGCTTCTTTTTAAAAGCATATTCATTTTGATCTAGCAGTGACCTTTTAATATGTTCAGGTCCCTGCAGGGGAGACAAAGGTACTTGTGGTCTTCTGTAAGAAAGGATGAGGAAAAAAAGGCACTTTTAGATGACATAAAAGCAAGGATCAGCCAAGGGGAAATAAATTTTCACTCTCTGAAGTATTCACCAGACTTGATGATTTATTCATTTTGATACATTCCCCTATGTGACCTCATGGGTTTGTTGGCTCTGCTATGAAGACTCACCTGGACCTAGAGGAGATTGGGGTATCTCTGCTTTGCCTGTAGGCAGTGAATTACTGCTCACCCCTTTCTGCAGTTGTTTTAATATTTACCCATCTGGGAAGGAAGCTATGATTTGTTTTGTTATCTCCTTTGAATGCCACCAGCTGAGGTACAGCTGGGAGAATCAGAGATGTGCACAGCACCTTGCTGAGGTTTTTACTCTCCCTTTACTGCTGCTGTACAACTCCAGGGGGAATAGATGGAAGGTAGAAAAGAGTATGGATTTATACTATAATCTCCACACCTTGGGCTCTTTTTTTTTTTTTTTAATTTAATAGAAAAGAATAGGATACTTCAGTTGGAGGGGACCTACAATGAACAACCACCTGATCAATGCAGGGTTGTCCAAATGTTAAAGCTTATCTTAAGAACATTGTTTAAAGTTTTTTAACTCAGTGGTTTTTAATTTAGTTTGCCAAGTTTGTAAGTTGCCTCTTTGCACCACTTGTGCCCCAGGAATTGAAGTTGTGCATCTTTTCAGGCCTTTGGGGACTGAGTTATAATTTAGGTGCTTCTGCTTCCAGAAACATGACTAGCAAGTCAAAATGCAAGGTCCTTGAATTCTGCATTTTAAAAGAGCATGAGCAGTGAAGGGTTTGCAGGCTGAAGCACTCTGTGACCAGAATATGTGTTTACTGAGCAAGGAGTCTGGCAAATAGTTTTTCCACAGGACCAAGGCTTTATGGAAACATGTACCAAGGAGGGAGAGGGAAAACATGACCACTTTAGTGTCTAGAAATTGCTGCCTGCATTACAGAGGTGCCAGCCTAACACTTCACAGTTCACTCCTCTCGAGGGCTGACAAATGGTTTGATTTTATGTGAGATCCTTTGTCTAGAGAAGTTCCCTCATATCCACAAGAATCAGATCAATGTTCTGAGCACAGCTGCAGCAAGGCAGCTGGCTGCCATCAGGACATATTAATTCACATTTCAGTATTCTCCAGTTTTCCCACCAACTCTTTGTCTGACCTTGGGCAAGGCATTTTATCCATTCAGGTACCTCCTGATGTGCCTGCAGATGGGAATCCTTCCTTCTTTCAGTGACTGCTATCCATTAGTTAAACCTGAACCTATAATGTGCTTTGAGCTCTTCAGATGACACATCACAGTGGTGCAGGTGTTACTGAAACATGCAGGTAGAAGCTCTGAAAAAGTCTTTCTGGAAATTACTCTCACAGCCTTGATTGCCTGTGTGCAATTGTCCTTGGTGCATTCTGGACACAAAGGTCTGAGCGTGATTTTTTCTTTTAGGCATGAAGAAAGGGATCAGGAATGTGAATATGGCCCAGAAAACAAATCATGTCCTGGGCTGCACCAAAAGCAGCGTGGCTTGACTGAGGGAGAGGATTCTGCCCCTCTGCTCTGCTCTGGTGAGACCTCACCTGCAGAGCTGCCTCCAGCCCTGGGGCCCAGCACAGGGAGGACCTGGAGCTGGTGGAGCCAGTGCAGAGGAGGCCAGAGAGATGATCAGAAGGATGGAACAGCTCTGCTGTGAGGAAAGGCTGAGAGAACTGGGATTGTTCAGCCTGGAGAAGACTTTGGGGTGGCCTAATTTTGGCCTTTCTGTACATGAAGGAGTCTGCAGGAAAGATGGAGAGAGATTATTTACAAGTGCGTAGAGTGACAGGACAAGGAAGAATGGCTTCAGACTGAAAAAGGGCAGGTTTATTTTGGATATTAAGAAGAAATTCCTTACTGTGAGAGTGTTGAAACACTGGAACAGGTCACCCAGAGAAGCTGTGGCTGACCCAGCCCTGGAAATGCTCAAGACCAGGTTGGATGGGACTTTGAGCAACCTGGTTAAATGCAGGCTGTCCCTGCCCCTGGCAGGGGGATTTGTCTGATCTTGAAGGTCCCTTCTAAACCAAGACAGAATGATTCTGTGTGTATTCCTTAATTCTGTTAGAAAACAGTTCATCCCTTTAACCGTGAGTAAGAGAAAAACTAAATAAATGGAGGTAAACCTGAAGGGTTTTCTCCTTTCTTCTGGTTTACACAATTGATATGCACACTTGTGGGTACTTACCTTCCAATTTTTAATTATATTTTACAATCGTATAAAGTCGAGAAACCAATATGGTTTTTTTGCCAGACAGGCTTCATAGCCCACTACCCAACCCAGTCCCTCAAGCATCTTTACTGACACTGTTACAGTGCACAGGGCTGGAGTGAAAAGCCAGATATGAGATCATTTTAATTGATTATTGCTTTTGAGGATTTAGCATTTCTGAATTCTGTCCCAAAAGACTGTGCCATTAGGAAACTGCAGGCCTGAGAACCACAAGGGTGCAAAATGTATCTGGCACAGTGAATGACCCTGGCCCTATCCAAGGAGGGCAAGAACAGGAGAAAAGAAGGGAAGGGGAAGAAAAGAACTGTTTAACCTGCAACCTGAGGGAAAAGGCAAACACAGCACCACAAACGAACTGTTTTATGGTTGAATTCTAGTTCAGGATCGGGCTCATGCCATGAGGTGGTTGGTGGCAGCAGAACACTGCACTAATGATTTATGAGTTTCCCTTTAGTTCCAACACTCAGGATGACCCAATCTATGTGCTGCCAAATTTTTATCAGGATACATCCCCAATTCCAAGTATTTCCTTGCATAAAAATAATTATGGATGCTAAATTGTAGCATTTATTTTAAAATAAATAATGAATATCAATAAAAGAAGAATATTAAAGGCTTGGTCCTCAGCTGGGATGAACGGGGCAGCTCTCCTCATTTCTGTGGTCACACTACAGCAATGAAAGATTTGGTTCAGATAAAATTAAGCACCAAAAAAAGGATTTGATCTTCTTTTCCTCTAGGAGTATCATTAGCTCTTTACTTAGTCCTTTCTTCCAAAATTCTGCTGAAGAAGAGAGGAAAGTGGATGAGTCATTGCAAAGCTGCAAATATTTGGCCAGTCTAACAGAGTAAAAGCCATTCTCCTATAGAATCTCTTCCTCTGTGGGCTCACTGCGGTTTATTTTAGCTCATGCATGAATGTATCAAGTTGTCTCTTGAAATTCAAGACAAATACTTTAATTCAGAGTGAAAAGGCAAAATAATGAAGGATTGTTGCTCCATGTGCTTCAAAATAAACATCATCAAGCCTGTATTTAAGGATGTCAGATATTCCACAGGTGACTTTCCAGTAATTCTAATACTTCATACTACAGCTGCAACATAAGAAAGACAACAGAAGCCTAAATTCCTCATTTATTGTGGTCAATAGTCATGAATTTGTGTTATTTTTTCTGAGGGGACATTGTACAGGACAGTAGCTTAAAAATAACACTCCTGTTGCTATTGAATTTTTTTCTTTTCCAATTTTGTTTCCGGCGAAATATTTCTCAAGCATAGACTGACTGAAGTGGGGCAGGGACTGAATCTATCCACAGAAGAACAAGTGCTGAGGACTTTCTCCTAATTTCTACTAGATGTAAATAAAACTGCTGCAGCTCTTCTCCACCCCTAGAGAAAGGGTGTAGTCTGCACTGCAGAGAAATTACAGATAAACTTGAAATTCCAGAAGCTCCACTGCCAAACTTCATGTAAGTAAAATTCACTTTTCTACCTTTCCACAACCATGCTGCTTTCAAATAGCTCAGTGCTTAAATCTCTCAGGTACCACATTAAAGGAACTTGTGTAAGCGAGCAACCTTGTGCACAAAATTAGTTAGACTTCTTTTGGGATACCATTATCAGAGAAATCCAATAGTAAGAGTGAATACATGCATTTGTGATAAAAATAACAACACCTGGAAAATCAGTAAGTATTTTTATTAATACTTTTTTATAAAAGAAGAGTACTAATTTATATCATGAATAGTTTTAAATTGAAAGAGAGCAGGTTTAGATTGGACATTAGGAAGAAATTCTTTACTCAGACAGTAGTAAGGCCCTGGCAGAGGTTGCCTGTGGATGCCTCATGCCTGGAAGTGTTCAAGGCCAGATTGGATGGGGCTTGGAGTAACCTGGGATAGTGGAAGCAGAGGAGTTGGAACTGGACAAGAATTTGCACTTAAAGCATGAAATGTTCCAAATGTCTTAACAGGATTTTTTATGACATATTTATACATATTTTGTAACATATTTACTGCTTCTCTTTATTACATTTTGGTCACATTAATCTGATTGAAATCATAGCGTAAGACAACACTTAACAGGAGCATGAAAAAATCTCCACACTTGCTGCACCTGCTTGGTAAATAAACAAAGCAGATCAGCCTGTAACTAACTCAACATAAACAGATTTAAAAAAAAGTCTGATGCAGGAGCTGATCTAGCAACATCAAAACAAAACAGTAAGGAAATCTTTGCTTCTCTGTTACACACAGCTCCAGTCCCTCACTGAAACTCTAGGAGGGTTTTTATTAAGATACAGATAAGAGGGTTGGGAAAACAACAACTGTAGGAAGAAAGAGAAAAAATCTGGCTTGTACACTTTGTTTTCAGTGTTCAGCAACTTCAACCTCTTTTCTGAACTTCTCCTAATTGTAACCCCTGGTATCATCCCATAGGATCACATTGCTATGCCAGTTTTATGGACTAGAACCTGAGGCATCAAAACACTGACATTAAAAACTACATGAAATTCAGTGCAGATAAAAAGACCTAACACTGCACTGCTGGTTCTGACTTGTAAACAATGTGACAGTTAAAATCCTGTATATCTGTTATGCTAAGAAGTAATACTCTTACAAAGTTAATATTGTGATGTGTAAAAAATAAGAGGGCAATATTTCAAGAACAGAGGGAGAGAAACATTTCAATAACAAATTCTGATTAAAAGCTGTATTATAGAAGACACACCTGCTATCAATTGACTTTTCTATGTCTAATGCTGACATTGATGCAAGAATGTTAGATTGCCCCAAAGAGCAAAATTTCAGCGCAAACTGAAATGCACCTGGCAGGATGAGATGATTTTTCAGGTCCCTTCCAACCCTAAATGTTCTATGAGTCTGTGATTTTCAGTCAAACCACAGGTCTTCTTCTCTCTTACCTTTTTTTTTGGTGTGCAATATTCTTCCTACAAAATAAATAAACTCAGGTGAGCTACTGAGGCACTCATACGCAAACACTTCAGAAAAATGTGCCTGCACTGAGAGACCCAGGGCAGAACTGTGTGTAACATGGAAAAGAAACGTCTTCTAAACACACCAGATATTGTTTTTAGTTCCATACTTTATGTGGTCCAGAGACTCACTTGAAAAACTTTGTTTTACTGCAAGAGCAGTATCCTTTTTCTACAGAATCCTAAATGAGAATAAATGATCAATTTTTAATTAGGCGACTAAAGAGCTTAAGAAAATGACAATGCTCTTTTATTCCATTTTTATTCCAGCTGTCAAAGCAGCACAGGATGAACAAATCAGAGGAATGAGAGAAATCTTTCTATGTCCTGGCTGACTTAAATTTATGAACTCACTGTTTCAGTGGTTCCCAAGTAATGATTTCATGTGGACAGCAGGGACTCTATGCAGCCATTGTAAAATGAACTCACACAGGTCAGCAGCATCTCACCTATAACTTAGGGTAACTCTTTTTACCAAGAGGGAAGTGTAATGCAGGAGGATTTTCTCTGAAACAGGGGACACTCACCCCTGAGAGCTGGAAAGGGGCTTTTTCCAGGCACATGTACTAAAAGGAACAAGGGGGATTGGCTTCAATCTGACAAAGAAACTTGTAGGTAGCACAGATGAACAGAGACTGGAAAATAAAGAAAACATTGTAAGGATCAATATTCATATACACTCCAAATCATTCAGTAAGTGTGAGGTTGATCAACAATGACCACTAATTCCCACAGAAAACAGCCTCTCTACTTAAAGTACTTGGGTTTGTGTTTGAAAACACATTTTCAGAAAATGATTCTCTGGTATCTAAAATGTCATTTGAAGTGTCCAAAAGAATTGCAGAAAGGAGATTTTTTTTCATTATGTTGTTTCCTCAGATGTTAGAAAAAAATGTGAGAGAAAAAAATGACAAGTTTTTTCAGATATGGTAATTGTAATCTTTTAGCTGATGGGCATTCAGAATATTAGCTAAAATTATCATATACCTAGCAAGCTTAACATAGACTTAAAAATAAAGAAGCAGAAGTGTTCTGCACTAGTCATCCATGCTCTCCTTTCTGGATTGATGTCCTGGGGGCCCAGTGGACATGGAAGGATTGGACCCACAGACTCACATCCAACTGCTGTATATGTGCTGAAATTTGCATTAAGTACAATAACATCTTTGATCAAAACATCACACACATTTTACACATTAAGGGGCTCTAGGAAAAGTATAAGCTTCCAGAGCAGCTGGAGGGATTTGGGGAGGGATTGACAGAGAACAGACTATGATGCAACTGTCACAGTTCCTGCAAAAAACTGACTCAATGTTTTAATGACAAAGAACCAGGACTGCATAAGGACAAAATACATTTTAAAAAAATAGATTTTTTGATAGCAGTTGAATAAGTAAAAATAAAAGAGTCTGGAGTTGGCTCAGAACTGAACCAGCTGAAAGGCTGTGTCTTTACTGGGAAAGCCACCAAGAGCAATCCTGGAATGTCAACCCTGGGGCTCCAGTCCTGGCTGTCCCAGGAGTGTGCTCCACTGACTGGGCACAGTCCTGAACACCCTCCTTCCCTCCCAAGCCTTCCTGGGAACAGTGAGCACCACAGCTCAAGGCAGCAAAATTATAAAAAACAGCAGGATCTGAGTCAAAGAATTCACACGTTTCTAAATATCCTTAAGAACTCCATTCCTTCGTGCTTCTGGGTCTCAAGAGAATGCAATTTTAAAATACATGGTTTGATTTGGCTCAGCACCAAGTTTGCCTGAGGTTTAGTTGGAAGAGGAAAAAACCCCAAGAAGTTGACTTGAGTCTTGGAAGCCAAAATAAAATGCAAAGACAAGACTCTGTGATGGGAAGTTCAGCCCTTCAGGATAGATAATGAATTTTACTTCCCTTGTTATTGCATCAGGGCTTCACCTGAGAGGGTCCTGATTTCATCCCTTCCTTGGAACCAGTCTCACTAAGCCAATGTGGGATCTTTCCCTTCTTTCTAGAAATCAAAGCTACCAATCAGGAGAGGGATTCTGTTTGATTTTCTAGAAAGATGAATGAACTCCTGTGTCCCATGACTGCACCTGGTCATGCTGCAGGGTCAGGTAAGTGCTGTACGGTACCACTGGGGCAGTGATGCTGCAAACCCACACCAGAAAATGCAGACTCAGTACTGGGAGAGCTCCCTCCATGCCATGTTTGGTTTCAGCCAGTTAAATCCAGAACAGAAATTGTCTTGTTTTTGTTTTGTTTTGTTTCCCACTGGGAAATCTAGGAGGTTATTACCCTGCCTCTAATTAACACATTAACATTTGCTTTGGAGGTCTTAGTTAATAACAGCAACTCATCAAGTGAGTCCCCCAGCTGCTGATTTGTTTTTTTCACACCAGACTTTTTACCTGAAATTTTCTTCCTGATCTTATGTGGGTTTGCCAGTTTTCCTTGGAGCTTTACTTAAGAACTTCTTTGTGCTTTGTTATGCTTAATAAATTAGAAAAACTGCATTGGTGACTTGCCATTCAGCTCCCACTCCACGCACTGCGCAGAAATGCTGATATAATGTTTTATCTTTTTTTTTTAAATCCAAAAAGAAGCAGAGATGTATAAACATTCACATTTTGGTGCCTTTAATGGTATTTACAATGTACTTTTCCTCCACCAATGCCAGAGAACTACGTAGATTCCTTACATATGCAGTTGACTTCTTCATCAGAGGTTGATTTAGGTGATTTTTAAAAAAAACAAACATCCTCTTACAATAAAGGATGTTACTGTGTATAATGTGAAATATTTAGCATCTTGCCAATTTCTCTTTTATTTTTCTCCCAAATCCCTATTTCATCAGCACAGCTTGAAATAGCCCTGCAGTTCAGAGCTACCTGCTCATTCTGGTTCCTTTAATGAATATTTACCATCCTGCAGAAAAGTGGAGGATGCCTGGCTGCAGCTGTGCTCCCAAACACCGGAAAGAACTCTGTTTTCTTCAGAGCCATTACCCCCAGCTTCATCACTTAATAGAAGGAAAGACAGTACACACTACACTATAATTAAATTTCCTATTTTTTTGTTTATACCAGGTTTAATAAGCCCTGTAAATTAAATGAGGTAATGGCATGGACTACTCAAATAATAACAGTAGTATTAAACTAAATGCCTTCCCTCTATATTAATAATGCCATAATAAATTATAGGGGACAGTTGCTTTTTCCACCTACCATCAACCTCTGTGCAGACAGAGCAGATGAGGAAATAATTTTACATTTCTACACAAGTTCTCAAGAATCAGAAGAAAACAAGGATCTTAGAAGACAAAGGAGCAAGTCACAACTTACAAAAGTTTAGCAGAGTAAAGATTTGGGCTAATTACCAGGGCTCTCCCTCATTAATTGAGAAAAATAGGCATAATCATACAGTGATTTGTTGGATTCTCAATAGGGAGGGAAGGGAAGGGAAGGGAAGGGAAGGGAAGGGAAGGGAAGGGAAGGGAAGGGAAGGGAAGGGAAGGGAAGGGAAGGGAAGGGAAGGGAAGGGAAGGGAAGGGAAGGGAAGGGATTTGTATGTGGCTGCCTTGTAGTGCTGACAGAAACCTTGACTATCACCCTGCTCATGCCTCCTGAGTTTCTGCTGAGATTATTGGTTTGGATAATAAAAAACTTTTCACTGGACACCACCACAGCTCCCCTCTCCCAGCTGAGAGCTCAAATCATCAGCTTTTATGGAACTTTTTCTACATTTGACTGAAACTTGGATTCTGTAACACAAGGGAGATTCCCACACATTTTTACCAAAGTCAGGACATTGCTGAAGGCTTCTGCTCTTACAAGCAATTTTCTGATGAAGGAAAGCAACAAAAAACCAACAAAAAAGTTGTCACAAGGACCTGAAACAGAATGTTCAGGATTTACTACGAACCATTAATTTGATAGATTATTTTGGGATTGCCTTCATCCCATTGGAAACAACTCTCCCAGGGGCTTCAGACAACATTCTTTTTTCCATATGAAAAAATGAAACCATTAGAAGATAGAAGAGAATGTAAGAATCAGATTCACAGCTCTACCACTGCTCTGGATTTATTCTTTTTCCTCTATAAATCACCTAAATAACTCTTTAATAGTTTTTCCACCTGTAAATTGGAGAGAATTGGTACACTGATGTTGTTCAGAGAATCTGCAGAACATGAAGTTCTAAAAATAGAGGAATAGTGACTGTTTATTAAAGCAAGGGAATTTAAAAAAAATAAATGAAGAATGTTTATTAAACCTTTATATGAAATCAACTGGACATAAATGCATGACAGAAAGTAGGTATTGCTGCTGTCCTCAATGCACAGGATACAGCCCTGGAGAGGAGCTGTTTGCTTTTAGGCCTGTTCATCCAGTGAATTATTTGTGTTTTTGGCAACTCAAATACTGTTTCAGCTTTCCAGTGTGAAAAATGGGGATAACTATCTTTTTCACAAGTTTGCTCAGAGGCTACAGCACTCTGACATCTTTGAGTGAAAACAAAGACATAGGATAAATTATGAGTAATTGGGATAAAATGCTGGGAAGGGTCATTTAGCTCAATTCCATGCTGTTGGTAACAACTGTATCATAAAAATTTATGAAGCTGCACTTTCCCTTTCATTTTCTGTTTCCAGTATTTGCACCACCCCTTCTCTGTACACATGCTCCTGTTTCTCTTAGTAATTTCCTTCCATTTTTACCATTCCAGCCCTCAGGAGCACCTGATTTTTCCTGTGTGTTAGCATGAACATAATCTTTATCAAAGTCTCCCAACTTTCTGGCATCAGTAATTTTAATTTACACATTTCTGCCCTTTCTGGCAAGAACACAAATAGTGATCCCAAGACAAATAATTATAAAATAACTGAAACAATTCTCCCCTCCCTCCTTCCTTCATTTATTTCTGCATAGTGATCCAGCTTCAGTAGAAAGGGTACAGTGTATTTGGTATCCTGTCTCCAGGATATCCAACAGCCTGTTGGTTATGTCCCAGCATTTCTGCAAAAGATGGATGGGAATACTGGACTGTTCTTAAGAGAGTTTCTAGGAATCATTTTTATATGGTGCTCAGTGCATTTGTATCATGCTCAGAGCTTACCTAATGGATTTGCTCCTGCAGGGGCTTGGGACATTTCAGGTGGGATTCACCTGAAAAACTGCATTTACAATCTAGGTCCCTACTTGTTCCACATCCCCCTTGAGTTTCCTTATGGTCCCTGGTAAACTAACAAATGTAGGGAGGTTTATGAGTGGGATTTGTGTTACCCTGAAGTAAACTGCCCAGATTTTATCAGTGAAATTCACATTCCAAATACCATTGATTATATTGAGTAGCTCTCTATAGCCCTTGATAGATGCAGTGCAGGAGCTGGATTTCATAGTCCTTGTGAGTTCCATCCAGCTCAAGATATTTGATTCTGTGGCCCTGCCTCCAGTTTCTAGACACACGGTAACTTCCAGAGGTGGAAATCTGGGATCTGCTCAGCTCCAGCTGCCTGGGGCAGGCAGGAGAGCAAAAACTGAGTTCAGCTGCCACAAGAGATAAGGGAAAGATTAACAGAGACATTTAAAATTATTCTTTCCCAGAATCACAGAATCATTAAGGTTGTAAGAGACGTCCAAAATCATTGAGCCCAACTTTTGAGCAAACACAATCATGTCAATGAAACCACAGCACAGAGTGCCATGTCCAGTCATTTCTTGAACACCTCCAGGGATGGTGACTCCACCACCTCCCTGGGCAGCCTGTTCCAATGCTTGACAAACGCTTCCCATGAAAAAATTCTTCCTGGTGTCCATCATGAACCTCTCTTGGTGCAGCTTGAGGCCATTTCCTCTTGTCCTGTTGCTGGTTGCCTGGGAGAAGAGGCCAGCTCCCATATTTCATCTGGAATGTCCAGCTCTGGGCTGCTCAGTACAAGACACGGAGCTCCTGGAGTGGGTTTAGCAGAGATGATAAAGGGACTGGAACATCTCTTTTTTATGATTAAAAGATGAGGGAGCTGGGGCTATTCAGCCTCAAGAAGATATGACTGAGAAGGGACCTCATCCCTGTCTGTCAGTGTCTGTGGGGAGGGTCAGGCTCTGCTCGGTGTGCCCAGCAATGGGACAAGAGGAATGGGCAGGAACTGATGCCCAGGAAGTTCCACCATTGCACAGAAAGGATGTGGAGTTTCTTTCACTGGAGATATTCCAGCACTGTCTGGACACACTCCTGTGCCTGTGCTCTGGGATGACCCTCCTTGAGCAGGAAGGTTGGACCAGATGATTCCACTTTGATGCCTTCCAACCTTTCCCATGCCATGATCCTGTGATTTAAGACTTATGTTTAATTAAATATACACAAAGACTCATGGGCATTCAAACACTGTGATAATTTTAAAGTAAATTCCAATTATTTCCTTGAAAGAGATTATCACAGACTCACATAACCACGGACTGGGTACTTTGGAAGGTACCACAGAACACAGAATATTCTGAGTAGGAAGGGACCCACAAGGATCACCGAGTTCACACGGAGACCGAACCCCGTGATAACCTTGGCGTTATGAGCCAAGGCTCTGCCCGAGCCATCTGGTCCGAACCCAAGCACGTTCATCCGAAGCACAGGCACAGGGACACCTGCAGGGAGGGAGGCTCCGCAGCTGGAATATCCGTGTTGGAACAAGGGAACAACTGTGCCAGCCGGTGCCACTGAGCCAGCACAAGGGGTTAAACTTCGCCTCTTCCCCAGCAAATTCGCCAGATCCCGCCAGGACCCGCGCTGCCTCGGGGAAGGCGAGAAGCAAGGAGGAAGGGAGGGAAGGAGAGAGGGGAGAGCCTTGAGGCGGGCGGGGGCCGGGACGCGCCTTCCCCGCCGCCCTCGCCTCGCTCCCTGAGGGGCGGCACCGTCACCCCCCAGCCATGTTGGGGGGGGCAGCGCCGCATCCCATGGTGCAGCGCGCCGGGGGGCGGGGAGACAGGGACGGAGGGAGGGGAGGGGAGGAGGAGGGAGGCGGCACTGCCCGCGCAGACCCTCCGGAGCTTTCTCCTCCTCTTCGTCCTCCTCCTCCACCGCGGCTTCTCTTCGCCGCGGCGCCGGAGGCGGCCGTGCCCGCAGCGCGGTGAGTGCCGGTGGCGAGCGCTGCCCGGGGAGGGGGCGGGCGAGGCGGCCCCGATTTACATCGCGGGGAGCGGGTGCAGGGGGGCAGCGGCGTCTCCTTCCGTGTCCCCCGGCTCGGGGAGCGGCGGCGGTGGCTCCGCAGGGAAGGGAAGATTGTCCCCGGTGCCGCCCGTTCCTGTGTCCCCGGGGAGGGGCTGCCGCGGACACCGGGGCGCAGGAGGCACCGCGCGGTGGGCTGGAGGTGTCCGGGCAGAGCCGCTTCCCTCCGCGGGAAGGCAGGATGGGAAGGGGATGGCAGAGGAGGAGGCTGCGGGGAGAGGTCATCGGGTGCCCCGCCTGCCCCGTCCTCCACCCCGGGGGATCCGGCCGCCCCCTGCGCCCTGCCCGCCCCGCAGCCCCGGCCGGTCCCACCGGATGTGTCGGGAGGCGGCGAGGTGGAGCGGGACGGTCCGTAAAGTAAACAAAGGGAAAGGGAAGGGAGGAGGAGGAGGTGTCCCCTCGCTGCCGGAGCCGGGCCCCCTGGCTTTGCCCCTTCCCCTCCTCAGGCGAGCGCGTCAATCCGTGGCTGCCTCTTGGAGCCGGAGCGGTAGCGCAGGGGAAGTGGTTGAGGTTTCTTCTCTTTAGGGTTTAGGGTGGTTTTTTTAGGTGTGTGGGCTTTGGGGGTTTATTTTTGGTTTGTTCTGGTACTGCGCTCGCTGGGACCGTGTGATCCAAAGAGAATCGGGGCAGCGCTGTGGTCCCTTGACCCGGGGACAGCCCCCGGCGTCCCCTCGGCTCGGCCCGGCGGTGCCGCAGAAGTTGGGTCGCACAGAGGAGCCTTTGCACTTCTTGGAGAAATGTGATATTTTTTCTTTTTCCGGTTGTAAACCTGATTTTGGAGTACAGTGAGAATTGCAGCTGTAACAGAGAATCGTTCTCCTCAAATCCCCGCAACTAATTGTGGAGCATATGCTGTATGAGTCCAGTTCTCACATCTATTCTCTTCCCAGACCTCCTGTGCTCTGATGATGCATTTTTGGGACAATAGGTTGACTTTACTCTTTGCTTTCCTGTTCTTTTTTTGTTGTTGTTTTCTGGCTGAAACAGTGCTGTTTCTGTGTTAGCTGCCTCGCAGTCAGTCCCTATTCCAGTGCAATGGGAGCAGCGTATCCTGCAGGCCCTGGCATTGGAGCAGCGTCAGCCTGGAGCCCAGTTTTTGTCACTTACACTGGGATAAGAGCAGTGCTATAGTAAAGGCAATAAATAAAAAGTTCACTTGTAAAGAGAAGCACTTGGGAATTCATATTGAAATATTTAATGTAAATGTTAGTGTAAGGGAGAAGTGGTATTGCAGTGTCCCTTTAAAATTCACACTCCTTTGGCATTAGGTTGTTTGATATATTTTTCCCCCTCCTGGATTAATTGGAAAAGTCTCACATTCCTTTAAGCTAATCTGCCTTTATCATCTCTCTTTCTTTTAAACCTGAGTAAGGTCAGGAGTGCAACTGGATTGGGGCCAGAAAATATTGAATTTTACACAGTTATTTGGAACAGTTTGTTGTCTCACTGCTGTCCAAACTTCCACCACTTCCTTTCTCCACCTGTCCCTTTTTTTGTTACCCCTGAAATCAGGCTGTTACCCTGCCCCCTTTGTAGGAACACCTTTGTGTGTGTGGTGTGATCTGTCGAAGGGGAGCACAGCCCTTGGATTTCTTAAAGCAGGGTTTGTGGCTGAGATTCTGTACAGAATGTGTGTGTCTATCTTTGAGATCAATCCATGCAGGAAATTTAATGGACCTAAAATCTGGGATCCTGTTAACAGAACAAAAAGGAAAGGGACACTGGTTGCTGGACAAATTGTCTCTCACAGATGCTGTAAAACTACAGGCATCTCAACAAGAGAAAACAGTTCTGAAATAAATTTGTCTTTTGTGCTGTTATGTCTTAAATGCAGTTTTCGTGGAACATGGCTGGGATTGATGTTTGTGTTGGTTAACCTTTTGTTTTGCAGGTCGGTGAAAATGTATACATAAAAGGAAAATGACATAGTGCTTATTTGTCAAAAGCTCTATGCTGATTTTGGCCTCAGCCTTGGGTTTTAAAGGTACTAAGCATGTGTAGGGACACATCAATCAACTAGTAGCCTATTGCAGTACTTCATCCAGAAAGGAATATTCTTAGTATAACACTCATGTCTTGAATTTGTAATTTGCTGGAATAGCTTTAAAAATTCTTTCAAGATATCTAGTGATGTGACGTTGCTTCAGAGTGTGTTACCTGTTGTGGAAAGGGCTTTTTATTTCTCTTTTTTTGTTTTTTTTTAAATATAATGGTGTGCCATAGGAGTAATAATTGAATGGGGGCTGTCGGTATTATGAACTCCACCAAGCTAATAGATATTTTGGGGGGATAATAGAAGGAGAGAAAGGCAGGAGTGTTTTCTAGAGATTAAGTAGTATCAAGATGGTTTGATGGTTTAGGAGATTGTATTCTGTTTTTTTAACACATCTGTGAATGTGGTGGGTTGGTTTTTCCTCCACTAGGAGGGTATCTAAAGAATTAATAATTTATTTCTTGCCATTTGTATAACAAAATGATTTTTTCCCCAGGTAGGCACTACTGTGTGTAGACTGCCAATGGTCTTTATTTTGATACAATATTAATAAGAACAATACAGGCTTTTCCCATTCATTTTACATCTTTTAGTATTTATGTAAAAGTGCTTTTCCCTATGAAAAAGAACTTTCTGTCGTCTCAAAGTGTAGTTTTGAAGAATATTGGTAACTATAAATAGGTTGTAATTTTGCTGTTAAATCTCTATAAAAACACACAAGATTTCAATAGTCTCATGTGGTTTTATTTGTCTTAAATTGGACCTTTGTACCTTTACATTTTATGTAGATTACCGCCTAAAGTGTATTTTCACATTCTGGATAAATGTCAGTAACTGGGCCGAAGGTGCTTAAAAAGCAATTTGTACTGGAATTCATATTCCAGATTTATTTTCTGGAGTGACTGATACTATTTTCCGGAGTGACTGATATTTAGCTACATGAGATGTGGTTTCCAGACTAAATGTGTGTTTCCTCTCGTGGTAGTGTAATTCTGAAGTTTCAAGTGCCGCAGACACCGTGGACACGGCTGGCGAGTGCCGCGGGCGGCGGTGATCGCTGCGGCGTGGGCAGCGCAGCAGAGGCACAGGGCACGGGGAAACTGAGGCACAGCAATACGGGAGGGACACTTGTCTGGGTCTCCAAGTATTTAATGTCTAAGTCGGGGCACGGCAAGTGACAAATCTGAACCTGGACAAACTACAGGGAACACGGGGAGGACACAACCTTTGACCGACAGGAGGGCATTAGGGGAGGGGTGCAGGGTAGGGGCTCCCCAGTAGAAGTCAACATGGGGAGGGAGCAAACCCCACAACCCAATTGCTTTGAGGAAGGGATGAACGACAGGGAACACTCCAGAACCAGAGGAGTGTGCAATCTTTGACAGATGGGTAAGACAAGGGAACGAGGGAGGTGTACAGGTGGATTGACATGTGGATTGACATGCATTTTGGTGGGGAAAACTGTGGTAAACAACTCAGGGCTGAAGCATTAGGGAAGCCAAATGGGACAGAGACTGAACCATTGCAAACTTTTAACAAGGAATAGTAAAACCTACTACAGAAGACCTACTGTAGAATAACAGACTACCACACATACTGACTTAATTTCTTGAAAAGGTTTTAATTACAGGTCAGAATTCTAAAAACTGCAACAAAGAAATCCTTACTGCATCACTTTGAGTTCCTGTATGGAATAAGAGCAGAAATGATGGAAAAACACTCTCAAAGTCAATGTAGAACGCAATTATTTAGCACCTGAACTACAATGGTCCTTGTGTTCCTGAACTTTTGCAGGATACATATGTGCTAAAAGCTGTCTTTTTTATTCTAAGTGTTTGGGGGGAAAAAACAAACAAACCTAGAACCTTGATGCAGATTAATGCAAGAGCAGAGTTTATAAATTGTTAGTAATTTCAAGTGAGTCTCTTGGTTTGTATATAATGCCACTTAAAAGCCTTGAAAGTTGTATGTTCTACCAGTGTTCAATGAATGTGGTTTATTGTGTCTGTCACAAAGACAGGAAGCTGAAAGAATGGGAAATTAAGTGGAAAACGTGGTATCCAGATAATTACCTGGGTTTAAATAGGGGATTTTTGGGTGTAGGGGAGGAAGACTTGTATGGAGATGATTGAGTAGATCTTTGTGAAAGCTTTCATTCCTCATGTCCTGCTCTCCATATTCAGGCAGAGGCTGATGGTTAATAAGAAAAACTGTTGAAAAAATGGTTAAATGGTTATTTAGGGGCTGAACAGTTTAAAAATATGCACGTTTGGGGTTGTAGCCTTAAATTTTATGTTCCCTATCCCATTCCTGTATAACTTCTGTGTTTTTTTCACTGTGTAAGTGAAAACTCCTAATACAGGAGTTTATTGCTTGTCCAGCATTGTGTTCCTGATGCTGGGATAAAAATCTAGTATTTGGGCAGACTTCTGAGTGTTAGGGCTTTTATTAAAAAAAAAAAAAATAAAAACAACACAAAAGTATAATCAAACAATGAAAAGTGCAAAAATTTTTTGTGGCTTGATCTGGTTTTCTGGATTTGTATTAAAGCACACACAAGAGAGACAGCTGTGATTATCCAGGTGTGTGGTAGCCTTCCAAGCATCTCCATGCAAATTTCAGCAGTTCTAAACACCTTTCAGCACATCAGAAGGATGTGTGCTTGGAGGGAGTTGACTCGGGGAATCATGTGGGGAAGAAAATGTTTCTGAGGTGGCAGGAGAACCACAGAAACTGAATTTTCTCTGGCTCTGACAGTGCGTGAAACATGGAGATGCAGCTCAGTGGTTCATGGATTAGGAAGAAAATGGAAGATAGGTTCTGAAATCTGGTGTACAGGGTTTGAATGCAACTTCTGTCAAGTAAAAATCCGAATGGAAGAGGTAATAAGTGCTGAAGGCAGCAGACTTTGTTAGGGAATGTCTCATTCACTTGCATTAGTCCGAATTCTGGGTGAATTTAAATGTTCTTCAGCTCTGCAGCAGTCCATGGCTGAACTGGTAGAAGTCTCCTGAACTGGATTTCCTTTTTTGCCTATAACTTCAAGACTTGTTTCCTCCCCTCTGATTTTCAGCATTACTCCTCTGCCCCTTTTTGTCTTGTTCAGTGCAGAATGAGCATATGAAAGAAGTTGTAAGTAGTTTTTGTTAGCTTCCTCTTGCATGGAAGCTTTTTGTTTTTCTTCTGGGAAGGCAACCTGACAAGCACTCAACTCTTTCATTTTCCTGCAGAGTTCCAACTTGGTAACAGGGCAGTATAGGTCAGTTTAGAATTAATCCCTCTAATATTGGCTCTTTCCCTGCTCATGGAACTGCAATTTAACTGATTTCAAGACCCTAGAATAATTTCCTTCCTTTTTCCCAGAAGTGTATAAGCAAACCTTCTTCATCAGTGTCCTGCAGCCACTGCTGTCAATGCAGCTATGCTGAACAATAAATTTGGAAGATTTAGCCTGTGTATGTGTCAAGGGTCCTTAAATGAGGCACTTGTTGCCTTTGCAGAGATAGAAGTGACTGAGCTGAAGCTGTTGCAGTGCTTGGGACAGTGAGAAAGGGGTCAGAGGGCTCTGCTGACTCTGAACTGCTCCTGCTTCCTGCTGCCATGCTTGGGCCTTGCACTGTTTACCCACACACAGAAATTCACAATTCCTGCTTTTATTTTGGTTTGGAGGAGGAGAGAGGGAGCAGACTATCTGAATCTCTAAAGTGTCTTTGGAAGGCAGAGATAATTTTTTCCTGTAGTCCCATTGAAGTTTGTAGGAAGGATTTGAAACAGCAGATTATTATTTTTTTTTTCTTTTTCCCTTAATTTTTTTTTTTAATCTCATTTCCTGTTTTCTTGCTGCAAATAATTAGGTTTCAGGGCAATACTAGAAGTTTAGTTTAGCAGAGTCTGGGAATGAGTTAAATGATGTGTTTTCCACCTGTGAATGCACCTTTTTAACCACGTATGCAGTTCTTTTCCCAGGTCTGTAGCACTACCTGGACTCTTCAGGGATACAATCCATGAGATATATAGTAGCCAGTAAGGTCTCTGCTCCATCCAGCATTTAATAGGTAATTTCCTAGCAGTGCATCCAAGATTACTCTATTGAAGGAGAGTAGAGACTAGTGAGAGACTTGGAAATCCCAATGTCTGAGTTACACTCAGTGGTGGAGATTTACATCAATCAATACCTGTTTCATCCTGTCTGTTGTAGGTTTTATGTTCAGCACAAATGCTGAGGCAAGTTTGTTCTCAGTAATACTCTGCAGCCTTGAGATTCAGAAATTCTGTGATTGTCAAAAGAGAATTTCCTCTTACTGATTTCAGGCAATCTTTTAAATTCTTTTTCTATGAAAGATAGTATGAAAACAAAATCTGCCACCATTTTCTTATTTGCACATAGGTATCTGCTCTTGATTTCTTTTATTTTTTTTTTAACTGGGCAGTTCCAGTCTTTCTGTCTTCACAGGGGCAAACAGTCTGTATTGTAGGTTAGTATACTGGTATTTTTAGTGCTTACTTTTTTCAAGAAGGTTAATACAAAAAAAGAAAAATAAAGTTACTGTTTAAAAGAGTACAGTTCCTTTTTAGTTTTGGTTAACCAACCAAATTGTTTACCAGTTTTTCCCCCTGCTGTTTTTAATACACTTTTCAAGCAGGAATTCCTTTTCCTGCTGGATGAATTCTCTTGTGGTTCTTTTATGCCTGGGTGTGCTTCAGGTTTTAGCAGTCTCCTCCTGCATCCCCTTTGCTGCTTTACTGATGCTCTTGTATTGGAAGCTCTTTATAGGAAGAGTTAATTCATATCAGATTTCCCAGTGTAGGCACAAAAGGGATGTATAACAGGTGCCTTTGTCATTCAGTTGTTGGAACTAACTTTACTTTGTAAAGAGGTGAACTTCATACTTTAGTTTGGTATAAGTCCTTACCCCTCTTTCTTCACCCTTTTCCGTACCAAGTTCCAGAATTGATGGAGGTGGTGGTGTATTTTTGCCACTGTCTAGGACCCTTCATGCCTGATAATGTTGGTTTTGTCATCCAGTGGTGCAGGCAGCTGGGAACCACTAACACAGCCACAGTGATAGAAGTTGGGACTAATTTAATTTCTCCTCTTGTGGCTTCTTCTTTTCCTTTCAATGGCAGATTAATTCAGCTGCTGTTTATTTGTTGTTTATTTCCCTTTAATATAGGGACAGTGAGCCCTGGCACAAAACCACCTCAGTTCTGAGGTGCTTCCTGTGGAGGGTTTGAAGTGGTTGTCACCAGGAGAACACAAACCGTGATGCTGGATCCCAGCTGTTAATTTAAGGTGCCATCTTACAGCTTGGAATGAACCTTGGCATGGCCATAGCAGTTAATTCATGTTTGTCAGTGTGCTCCTTACCCCTCATCATGCCTGATTCAGAACTGTATTTGCTAAATAAAATACATTTAATTTTACAAGTATGGCAGAAGAAGGGCTGATAGATAATATATATATATAGAATTGTACCTCCCAGTTAATGAGGCACAAGTTGGAAAGTTTTAAAATCACCCAAGTTCCATTTTTAATTTATCAAAAACTATTTAATATTACATTTTTAACTTGTTTTCCATTCCCAGCTTTCACCCAGGAAACCTTCACAGACTGCTGACATGTGTTGGTCTCTCGCTCTCAGTGAAGCTCTTTGCAAATGTTACAAATTACAGTTTCAGTTCTTACTCTGGTGTTAACAGCTCCATTATGGGAACACTGTTAATTAATGGCTAAAGAACTAATTCTGAATTTTTATCAGCTCTCATTTTCTATTTCAGGCTTAAGCACTATATCCTAGAGGCTTCTAGATTTCAGTTAGTTTATTAATTATCTTGTCATTTCCACTTCAGTTTGTATAAATCACAAACCTGGCTGTTTTCTGCACTTGTTCAGCTCTACAGCCTCTGTTACTACTCTGTGTTTAGTGCATTTTGAATTTTGTTGTTCAAATGTTCTGCTCAAAATATGCTTTTAAAATCCTGCAAGAGCTGAGTGAACTGGGGTGTGCAGGTTATTGATTGATGTGTGCTCAGTTTGTGATTAACCTCTGCTGATGCAGGTAAAGAAATGTTCTGCTGAGGTGTAGCAGGGGGTTAAATAATAATTTTTCTGATGGATTCGGCACTGGTAGGGTTAAATTAGAATTCTGTTCAGTTTTGGGCACTGGACATCAAGAAGGGGTTTTCTTTTTGTGGATGCTTTTATTAGCAGGTGCCTGAGAATATGATATCCAAGAACTGAACAAATTAAGATGCTAAGACTTAACAAGAGATAAGAAGTTACTCCTGTGCATTAGGCTACTATGAGGATAAAGATGATAAAGGATTACAGAGACTCAAATGAGCATTAGTTGACTTAAATAATGGGACCAGAGACTTGGGTTGCTACTTGGGGAGGAAGACTTCTAATTCCAAGAATAACAAACCAATGGAATAGATTAGGGGAGGGACTCACCCCTGACAATCTTCAAGAACAAATTAGGCATCTGTCAAAAGGAGATGCTGTTCATTCCTACCTGAGGAGTGGCAGCCTGACAAGGTGACCTCTTGAATCCCATCCAGCACTGATTTTAGTGATGAGAGCAGGTAAAGAATGTGGGGTTGTTATTTGCAGAATTATGGTGGTAATCAGAAGTTATCTGACAGTAACCCCAGCAGCTGAGAATCCTCTCTGAGCTCCTGGGCTCTCTGTTATCTCTGCAGTTGCCCCAGACTGTGCAGCTTTGATGTGAATCCGTCCCAGGCAAAGCAGGTTGTGTTTCCTTTGTGGAAGGCTGGAAAGGTCATGGGGAGATGAACTTTTCTGCAAATGAAACTGTCATGTCCTTCTGCAGATGTTGCCTACCCAGGGCTTGGAAAACAGCATTATAAAACTGGTTACTGATTTACAACAATTAGTTTAGCTGCTGTTTTATCCAATTTCAAGGAGAAAAACATGCAAGACTTTTAAGCTGTACAAACAAGTCGATAAAGTGGCCTTAGGATACTGTTCTTTTTTCTTTTAGTGTTGCCCTTTAATTAGTTATAATAGATTATTATATATTAATAAGATTAGCTTTGTTTTAGTAGCTTTGTTTTCAGAATAATAGGAACTTCTGTTGACTCTTTTCTTTGTTTTTCTGTCAGTCTTTCACTCTTCACTATGATAATTTGTATTTCATGTTTTACCCCTAGGCTTTGTCTTAATCATAACTCACATGAATCTGTTTTAAGGAGAGTCAGAATGTTTCTCTGCATTTTGGCACGAAAGGAACAAGTTGCTACTAAGATTGAGAAGCAAAATTAAGTTATCTTTAGAGGAAATGTGTGTGAAGACAAAATGTAATCCTGACTGGCTGTACCTGGTACAGCTGCTGCTGAAAGCTGGAATTCATGGAGCAGACTGTATTTGACATGATCCTTAGGATAGAGTAAATTAAAAATTAGAGGCAGAAGCTGTTGAAATTAACACTTCTGTGCTGCATCCGAGTTTTCGTGGTGCTGCATCCGAGTTTTCGTGGTGCCTTTGGGCTAAAAGGTGAAGCTAAGAGTGTGGATCTGTGCAATGTGTGGGAATTTGTGTAAACTGCTGTGGTCTGGAGAAATAAACGTCATTTAAGAACCACTCAATTGGTGTGGAAGTAAAAGGAAGCCTTTTTCTTGTCATCTGCATTAAAACCTGTTTAATATGTTCTAAAAATTGGTTTTCTTGTTTAGGAATGTCTTGTGGGATTTTGACTGGTGACTGAGGGGAATATCCACCAAGGAGGAGGATTGCAGTTACTATATTCCCTAGTGAATATGTACAGACATTGTTTTATACATATTAATCAATGGTTATCAGGAAAAATCAATCCATTTCCATAGGGGAAAAATACTGTTTTTATTTTGCCCATTTATTTTGATGATACAAAACGAGGATTGAAATTTATAAGAGAAATAGTGGAAAAAAGTATATGTGATGTGCTTTTTGGGGGGAATATTCTGTCTTGGTTGCTTCTCAAATGCTTTGTAAATATTAGGTTGAGTTTAGTCCCTCTCATTTTTGGGTTGTGGATAGAAAAAAGTATCAGTCAGAATCTCTGTAAAACTTAGTCAAAGAGTGGAGTCTAAAGGAGGAGTGGGATGTAACACTAAATTAACTTCTGTTCCATTTCCTGCCTGGAGTTCCTGACAGTATTTAATTTGTATAAGAAATTGGGCTTTGGTACTCTGGGAATTTGCTACCTCCATGAATTTATTAAATAACCAAGTGAATTTTTTGGAAGATTAGGCCCCTTTAGAGGAAGCTGGTGTGCAGCACACGATTAATCCTCAGATGGGGATTTGAATGAAGCCAAAGTTGAGTTGTCACAGGCTCCCAGCCCCTGCTGATTCAGCTCAGTGAAGGGAGGGTTTCTTTGTGCTCCTCTCACGCTCTTCCAGGCCTTCCAGCAGCCCGTCTTGGGCCTTGCTCTCCTTTCATCAGAAGAGGAGAGGGAATTCTTCGAGACAGGAGTGTCTAACATTGGCTTCATTTTACAACTGAATCAGCTTTTTCTTCTCTTAAAGGCAAACAAAACCTTTAAACTGTTTTCACAATCTGAAGAGAGTACTGAACAGAGCTTCCCTTCCTAGGAAACAGATTTTGGAGTTCTATAATGTATTAATCTGTGTGGCTTTTTGGTGTTAAATGGGGATTGCATTGAAGTTGTCACTTTGAAAAGCCTTTGGTACCTCTGTGGAAACAGATACTGAGCACCACTATTCTCAAGTGGGAGTAGGAGCATTGGTCATATTATGCCGAGGAGGAGATAATAGAGTGAAAGTACAAAAAGGGTGAGGACTGCACAAGTTGTGAAAATAAATCTACATAAAACATATTTCTGTGAATACGTTACTCTTGAAGTTGATAGAAGTTAAAAAACAAGGCAAGACCTTGTGGGTAGCTGGGTTGAGATTAGTTTTGGAAAGGCAAGATGAAAGTGGTGAGTTTGAGAAAGGATTTGGAGCACAGTCAAAATGAAGTGGGGAGGGGGAGAGTGGTGCCCATGTGCATATAATGTGAGTACTTAAATGCACAGCTGTCGCTTGAAATATGATCTTTTTTGGACTGAGTCTGTGTTACAGCAGTTTGAAGTGTTATGTTGAACTTGTGTTCTACGTTGTTAAAGCTCTGTCTTTTTAGCTGATTTTATCTGATGGCTCATGTGAATAGGAGATTATATTAAGTATGGACTCTTTTTTTTTTTTTTTTTGTGTGTGTTTTTAGCATGACATGGAATTGAGCTCTTATTGAAGTCTGTACTTCTTTCCCCAGTTAGGTTACAGCAACCTGGTTAAAAATTTCTGGAGAAGTACTGGTGGTGCAGCTGACAGTGTCGTAGTGGGGATGTGTTTTGGGGTGATGTGCTTGGTCTCTATGTTTGGGTCCACTGAGGTGTCCAGGTTCTGCTTAATGGACTATATTCTTATGGTGACCAAGCCACTATGCAATAGTGAGAATAAATAAGTGCTTGTATGCTAATTATTCTGAAACAAGACTGTTTAATTCTCACAGCATTGTCTGTGCAAACAATGCTTTTGAGTCAGTTTAGAATTCAGTAATTGCCCTGACTGTTCTGGGGTTTCTCCTGAGGTCATTTGTTAATAGGTTATAGTCTGGGCTGTGTTTTTGCTGCATGGGTGTGTTTTTGGTGCTGCTGCTGGAAGTGCTCCAGGCAGCTCTGCTGCCCGGTTCACTGCTGGAGGTGTGGGGCAGTGGTGAGATGATCTAGGATTGCATGGATGTACAAGTTGGAAGGGACCCAAAAGGACCATTGAGTCCAACTAAGGCTTGGTGCCATGACTGCTTCCTTGAGGAGCCTGTTCCAGTGACTGACACCCTTTCCTGTAAAGAACCTTTCCTCATGTCCAATCTGAATTCCCCCTGATGCAGCTTCATCTCCCTTTTTTTGTGTCCTAAATATATATGCTCATACAGACTACATTTTTTTCAAAATACCTATGGAATGCTTTGCTTCCTATCTTGTTAAAACATTAAATCTTAGATCCTTTCTGCCTCCTTAAAACTAGTGGCTGGAGAATAATTCCCTATGAACAGTGTACAGTTCACAGATGGAAATTTGTTTGTGGTTGCTCAGTGACTGCCAAAGTTCACTTGATTCAGTGGTTTGTGCAAGATAGAGGAGAGTACAGCTACAGGAGTAATAACATTGCAGATAACTTGGCTATTATTGTCTCATCTCTGCTAAAGAAGATATTACTTGTGCCCAGCAGTTGCTGCTTCTGTTCTTTCCGTGCACTGACAGTCTTTCCTGTCTGCTGTGATCTTTGTGGAGTTTTCTTTGACTCACTGTGGAGCCAAAGGGACATCATCAGAAACCAGATTAAGTGTTCTGTAAAGATAAAAACATTGCAGTGCATAAAATTGTTTATTTGCTTTGTTGCTGTGAATCAGTTTGTGGAACCACTACACAGGGTTAGGAGAGGGAAGTGAAACAAATAATGTTGGTCTTTAGTGGTCCGTCTTTGGCTTTGTGGAGATTGAAGTCATTGAGGTCGCTGCTGTGTTGAAATGAAGTGGAGAAACTGGGAAGGGTTTGGAAGGAGAGGTATTTGTGTGTGAAAAGCATGAAGAGGACAAATTTTCTTGAAGAGAACAATCAAAGAGCTTTAAAGGTAGCTGGAAACATAAGGAAGCTGAGGAAGGAACTCCATGCCTAGAAGATAAATTAAGATTTTTACTCCTGGATACTGGTAATTTTGTAATGGCTCAGAGGTGTCCTTGGGGAAGGAGTCAAATTAGAGACAGAATAGGATGATACTGGAGGACAAAACAGACTGTCAAGTCTTGTATGTGGACATTTAGATCTACAAATAAGTTATCTTTTAATTACAAATAGGTTGAATTCTGTGTTGGTTTTAGGAGGAGAGTACGTTACTATGGGGTAGATAAAACAGAATAAGGAAAAATAAGGGAGCAAAACCAGACCAAGTGGGTGACTTGCAGCTGGTTGGGCAAAGT
This sequence comes from Lonchura striata, assembly GCF_050655825.1. Classification (NCBI taxonomy): domain Eukaryota; kingdom Metazoa; phylum Chordata; class Aves; order Passeriformes; family Estrildidae; genus Lonchura; species Lonchura striata. Next base: position 152,754,009 of record NC_140704.1, on the reverse strand, counting down.
CTAAAAGGGAGTTGTTTTCTACCACAAAAAGTGTTAAATTAAAAATTTAAATATTGTCACTTTACTGAAAACCTTTCCCATGTGGAAAAAGGTAGAGAAGTTTCAAAAGCTGTGAAAAATCCCCCTCCCCTCTGATTTTTTTTCCCTGAGCAGATGTACTTGTTTGGATTTGTTTTATTTTTAAGAAACCATTTTGTAAGATCCATAGATTTTTAAGTTTTTCTTTTACATAAAGACAAATTAAAGCACAGATCTTAAATCCAAACCATGTTTAATGTTTAATCTCCTTTTGACCACTTCAGAAGCTTTCAGCATTTTATCCCTATTAGAAGGAGACTAATTGGTCTTTTAAGAAGTGTTACAACTGGTTGGGCTCAAGTTTAGCATAGAGAGTTCTTGTCACCACTTGCTTCCTAAGTAATTGATGAATGAAGTAAATCAGTAAGTAACCTGTGGAAACAAATACTGGCAAGGTGTGCCTGGAAATGGCTCTTGGTGTAAGGGAGAAGAAATGATCCCATGTTTGGATTGTCCTGTCTGCATTACTTGTAGCAGCTAATGAGCAAACGAGAGGCTCTTTATCTGTCCTCTGGGATTGTCTTCCAACATTAAATCAAATCACAGTGCCATGCATTTGTACACTGAATTTTGCACACGTGGGTGGTTCTATTGAAAATCAGTGAGAGAACTTGTGTGGAAATTGTAACGTCTGCAAGTGTTTGCATTATTGATGCCTCAGCAATTAAAACAATATTTTTCTAGCATTTGGTGCTTTCTTGATGCTGTATGTAAGTCCCATGGCATTACACAATTATTTCAACTAGTGTTTTAAGGGGTGCTACCGATAAAACTTCCCAGAGTAGGGAAAGGTCATTACTACTGCCCTTGGAAATTAAAAGTAGCTTTTGCCTTCTCAGAAAACATCTTCAGTTAAATCAATAAGTGCATGGGTTTCACACTCTAGAAGCAGTCTAATGAGCAATTTGCCTTTTCATAAAAAACTTGCCATGATATCATTCCCATTTTGTTAATTATCACTGTTTTTACAAATTGTCCCAAATCATGACTAATTCCATAAAAATGTTCAGAGCAGGTGTGATTCTGGGGAAAGCTGTTGTTTTCCACTCAGTCTGGGCAGAGATGGTGGGACAGCCTGACTTAGCAGATTCTGTGTTAACCATAAAATCAGGGCTTGGAGGCAGTGCCATTCATCTTATGGAACACCATAAAAGCAGTTCATGTTCTTGTTGATTTATTTTTTTTTTTCTCCATGGTATGGAGTGTGTTTCAGGTAAATGTCTGTGACTTTTTTCTGGTTTTCATGTTGAAATTAAAGTCTTTTACTTCTTCCCCCCCCCCCCCCCCCCCCCCCATCTAATTTATTACACCTTGGATGAAAACTTAAGAGAAACTGTGCAGAGATTATTTGAACTTCTTATGTTACTTTATCTCCTGAGATTTTTTTTGTGGAAATCTTTTGGTGGCCCTTATGTGTGTGGAAAATTAAGTATCCAAGGTGAATAAAGTTTGGGAAACAGTAGAAATCCAGTTTTAAGTGCATAATATATAAGCCTGGGCTTTCTTCTGGTACTGATTTTGTCCCTATAGTATATATTTGTTTGAAAGAGAAAGAAGAAAAACAACTAGCAAAGTAATAAACTCAACTCTATACATCACTTGGCTCTGGAATTCTTATAGATCAATTGTTTTCTTTAAGAAACAAACCCACAACTTTCTGTGTGTTATGTATGTATTGAGCAATATCTATATATTTTACTTCAGCTGAGAGCTGGCTCGGCTGCCCTGTGATGCACATACCCTGAGGACATAAATGCTTTTCACTAGTTCCTCCCACACACTTTTTATTTTCCAGGGAAGCACTTTCTAATTCTATATCTGGATCCTGCTAGTGTTTTGAATCACTCAACACACTTTCCAGCACTCACTTATTTTTGCTATTAAATATATATTATCACTAATAAAGGTTCATTTTGTTATGCTTTAACCATCCTCCTCCAAAATAACAAATCCATATAACTTGTGAAATTTTTAGTTTGCTTTCATGGGACCAACAGGATTTCAGGCAACTTCTCTGTTTTGAGTTCAAATATAAGTCTCTGTCTTCTACAAACTTCTGTGTTTTGTTTTAGGGTAGGTTTTTTTACGTTCTTTTCCTAAGGACTTCCAACTAAATAATCTGCACTTGTAAAATAGGATCTGTACTGCAGGTGGTTAACTTGTCTTCATAATATGAATATCAGTTAATTTGCTCTTAAGTTTTTTGGATGTTAGACTACTTTGATATTAGTTAAGAAAATACCTTAATGAATTTTAAATATTTGTTTCAGATTTCATGTTTCATCCTGTGTTGAGCACCTGCTGCTGAGAGCTGGAAAGTCTACTTAGGGTATGTACAACAGCTAATGATTTCAATTTCACACTGAGTTTTATTCTGGGTAAAGCAGGTCAGGATGAGATTTTGTTGTTGTTTCCTTGTAATTATTGTTGAAAATCCTGATTGTTAAACAGTGGGTGTTAAAAAAGAATTTCTTGGTTTGTTTTTTTTCCTGAGCCTCCTGGAATTGGCTTTTCTCTGACAGCTTGTTCGTGGTCCTTCCATTCAGCCCGAGGGTACAGAGGTGGGCAGACCTGTGGAGCAATCAGTTTGTTGTTTGGAGTTTACAAGGTGTTTACTCACCTACCAAAGCCATTTGGCTGAAAATTGTCTGAGCAATCCTGTGTGCTGCCTTTTGGAGCAAAATACTACTAACAATTCTCCATTATCATGTTCTGCTTTTCTGTAGTACAGAAGAAATGGGTCTTAATAAAACAAAATCTTTGCTGTAGGGGTGCATGGTCTAATCTAAAGAAGTTTAGCTGAAAGCAGGAATACAGAAGTTACAGCCACAGAATTCTTTGTATTATATTAATTTATTAATTTATTTCTAGTTTGCATATTTTTGATTCCTTGTGAGACTCCTCCCCGACCCTGTCTCCAGGGTCAATGGTTATATTTGAAAATTTCATTTTTACTCCTCAGTGTAGTTGGTATTTCTGACTTCTGCCTTTACTACTGCTCTATATATGGATGTTTGACTATTCTTACATTTGATTGTGGCTAGAATAACTTGTTGGATCCTTATTTTTAATTTGTGATTTGGTTTCCCCCACCTTTCTGCAACCTTCCCTGTGGCTGGTGGTTTGAGAGCCTGTATTAAATAATTTTTTTCTGTCGCTTAGGCTTTGGCAGGTAACAAAATTCATCTCCTGCTACTTCAGGAGCACTTTTGAATCTAACTTGTGGATGTAGTTACCCTTATTTAAAACTTTGGTATCGCCTGGTTTAGTCTCGATGTTCATGCCTGGACTGTGATACACTTGAGAACAAAGGAGATGTGGCTGCTTGCATTTCACATGGAGCAGGCCCCTAATGGGACTTCAGGCTGTGATCCATAATATATGTATTTTCATCTTCAGGGATCAGCAGAGGGTCACTTAATCTAAATTTGCATGGACGGATATCTTTATTCTTCAGTAGCTTACTTCTGAATGTCGTCAGCCTTTCTTAAACTTCAGTTTTCAAGTTTATGATGAATATTTGCTTCTCCTCTCCAATTTCTCCCTTCCCTTTTCTGATATGGGATAGTGTTTGTTTATATTATGCAGTTAGTTTTTTCCAAGGAATTTCATCTACTCTTACTACTCCAGAGAAAAAGTTTGAATGTCTTAAAAAAATAGTAGTCTTCTGTTTTGTCATGTAAGTTGGAAAAAACCCAAAGTATTTCAGTTGGAACCAGTACTGATATTTTTGTCAGTTAAAATCAAAATCTGTAGCCTTATGCCTCATGTTAATTCTGACTTATGATTCAGATGGAAACCCAGACACTTGAAAAATATTTCCTGGACATGGAAAACTAATAGTGTGGGAAATCCAAAAAACAAGGGCAGTGGGGTGGGAGCAAAACATTTTATCATATATAAAGGCCTGCAAATCAGATCTGTGATTTCAGGGGGTTTTTAATGCTTCCTTTAATTTTGTTTGACCTTTTGAAAGGAACAGCTCTGACTGTCGTGATGTCACAAGCAAAAAAGTGCACTTGTACGTTTTGTGAACTGAAGCCATTTGCTCCCTGGAATATGTGGTTCCAGTGAGTCATATCCTGGTAAAACCATGACAACAAAGTATTTATTAGTTTGTTAGGTAAATATCTTGCAGTACCTGCCTAGATAAGACTTTATAGAAAACCAGCCCAGTGAATAACAAGGTTGTGAAATATGAAGTAGAGTGAGAGGAAACAGTGAAAAATCTTAAATGTAGATTGCAAGTACTTCTGACTTGTCAGGTTTATATTGAAGTCTGAATTCTTTTTTATTTCTTGCTGGGGATTTGGTAAGAGGAAGGAATTAGTGCTGCTTGCTCTTTGAAAGTGGTATTGTATATGCAAACACTGCAAAGACATTTCCAGTGGAAGTGACAAAAAAATGTACTGCATCTCTTAGTCATTCAGCTGCTTTATAAACTCTTACTTCTTGTACGTACTGCAAAAAGTCAAGCTGTTATTTGTACCATGATAGTCTTTTCATCGTGTGATCACATACTTTGTTCCTCAGACTCACGACCTGTTTGCTCCAGTCCCCTTGTCTGTTCACGACAGTATTCAAGCCTTCCTCTTCCAGGATGGAGTTTTCAAGTGTGCTGTGGTAGTGCTGCCTTCACCTATTCATCCTATGGTTTTTAGTGTTTGTACTGGGTGGATTCACAGAATTTAGGATGAAAGGTTTCAGTTTTGGGTCTGGGCTCAGACAGACATACCTGTTTTTGTTGTAACATTTAAAATTTACCCTCAGAGCAGATCTCTCACTGATTTGACCAGCACTGAAATCAATGGGCAGTTCTGTATTTAACTCACCAGTTATCAAGGCCATGAAAGAAAAGCAGGAAACTTGACAAACTGACTCTGCTAACATCATCCAGAATCCCTGAATGCCTGGAGAAAGGAGGCTTGGGGGACCTTATTGCTCTCTACAGCTCCCGGACAGGAGGCTGTAGGCAGGTGGGGATCAGGCTCTTCTTCCAGGATACAAGGCACAGGACAAGAGGAAATGGCCTCCAGTTGCTCCAGGGGAGATTTAGATTGGATACTAGGAAAAAATGCTTTCACCAGAAGGATGGTTAAGCATTGGAACAGGCTGCCCAGGGAACTGTTTGAGTCCCTGTCTCTGGAAATACTGAAAAGATATGTAGATGTGACACTTGGTGACATGGTTTAATGGTAGGCTTGGCAGTGCTGGGTTGATGCTTAGACTCAATGATCTTAGAGGTCTTTTCCAACCAATGTAAGACTACGATTCTCAGAATGAGTGCAGAAGACACAAATCATACAATAGGAAGGGATTATGAGTAGGAGTTCTGTTTAGTTTTATAATTTTGACTTACTCTTCAGGCCAGTGTTTGAGCATGGTATTAGTGCAGGCATTGTGTAGTTAAAAATGTGTAATTTTACATGTACTTATTGTGTGATTTCAAACAAATCACAGCCATTGACAATAGGTGCTGCCTGCTGGCCTTCCACCTAAGGAGCAGCTTCCAAAGGATGTTCTCTGGATTGTATCTCTACTGCAAGTGGAATTAAACTAGTATTGGATGAGAAACCGTGTTGTATCTAGCATAACTCTTGTTTAAATGCAGTATTGTAGATGGAGAAATTAATGTCCCTTTTTATATCTTTTTAGTAGTTTTAGCAGTTAGAACTTTAGTGAGCTAGAACTTACTTCTTAGTAGTTAGAACTACTTCCCTAGTGAAATCTCAGATCTGGGTTCTTGTCTGTTTTGGATGTTATGCATTTAATTTTGTTTTAATACATTCAGGGCTTTTCTCTTGACATAAAATCTGTTTCAAAAGATTTCAGTTGGCACTTCAAGGTGTAAAGAACAACCACTGTTCTCAAGTGTAAAGCTAATTAATGGATGTTGCTCCTTGCCAGGAAGACCTACATGCTTATAGCTCCTCCTGGCTTCTGGAAGTGGAATTTTGCTGGGCTTTCTGACTAGTTTATTATTCTGGACTTCTGGGTCATTGCAGAAGGATTTACTTTGCCATCAAGGTTATAATAAACTTCAGCTTCTTCCAGGGAGGCTGGGCTTGAACTGGCAAGTTCAGTACAGAACATGCTCTTCTCTCAGGCTGGGCCCTTCCAAGGGCTCTGTGCTCTGTCTGTGTTGACAGGCACCACCAGGGTTTTCAAAGCAATGAGCTTGGATGTAAGGAACACAAATCACTCTGTGTGGTGCCTGATGCCTTTCTGAGCCCTTTGCTTGGCACAGCTGATATTCCTCAGCCTGTCCCCAGAGCAACTGTTGTCTCTTACAGGGGACTGAGTGGGCTTGGGGAAATAAATTTCAATGTTTGGGGTATTGTCCTGCATTGTCTCATCCCTCCATAGAGTTCAGTAAAACTTCAGCCTGTCTGGATTATCTCGGAATATGTTGTGAGATAGAATGAAGTAGAGCTTCAGTTTCCCCTCTGGAGGTGCCAAAGGTCTTCTGTGTCCCAAACAAAATATTTGTTTTGGTTGTTAGCCCATTTGCAAATGTGAATAGGGAAACATCAAGCAGAAAACAGTCTGACTCTGTAAATAGTACTGCTCTGTAATGCAGCTTGGATGGGCCTGGAGCAGCACATTCTGATGATGCCAGGGATAGCCATGCAGTGCTGCTGCTGCTGCTCCTTCCAGTGTTTAAATGGCAGGTTTAAGTCATGATATTCTAGTTATTATTTGAGGTAAAGCTTGTAGCTCTGTTTCTTTGATAACACTTAGCTTGCTCAGTGGTAATGTATAATTGGCCTTTGATTCTTCGTCTTGGTTAATGGGTTGAGTTCTGCACTGGCTGTTGTTTACTGTAGGAAATACACAAAAATGTTTAATGCTGGCCTAGGAAAGTTTCTAAAAACAGCAGGATATTCTGAATCTTTGAACAAGACAATTCTTACACAAAATAAACAGTGATAATGTTCTCCTCACTGCTAGGTGGTAGATTTCTTAACTATCCACTATGTCCTGGATACTTAGTGAATCAACTCCCTATCAACCTTGCTTGTCCAAATATACCTTGGTGTGGTAAGAAAAAAACTTGAAGAGAATTTTCTGAAAACATAAAAAGACCAAAATTCAAACCAGATGGTTTCAAGTATTTTCAAGGCTTAAAAATTTCCATTTTTTTACTTAAAAACTGAGCAAAGATTTCCAGGCTTCCTGTTCTCTTTATGGCAATGTTGGTAACTGGTGTAGCATTCGAGTTGTAGTGTGGGGCAGGCTGTAATGAGTGTCCTTCTAGAGAAGGAACACTAAGGGATACAAATGTACTGACATGTCATAAAATACTTGGATAAAAAAGAAAGGCCAACTTGATAGGCAGCAGGACCAGCAAGTGCCAGCCCAGGGGTTGCCAAGGTTGGTTTTTCTGTGCTGTGTTAAGGGAAGGATCTGGGTTATTTCCTAGCAGACATTCATAGAGAGCTTCCTCTGAAGGGAAGTAGGCTCAAGTGCACTTCCTGACACGTGTTTTAATTAGCAGTGCCTGGGAGGCAGGGAATTTCATGCCTGGCATTTTAGCCTAGCCCTTATCAGCACTGTACAAAGTGAAACCATTACTTGTCTCCCTCATTTTTGGCACACTGTGTTCACAAGTACTCACAAAATACTGCTTTTTATTTTATTTTCCCCTTTATCTCAGTAGTCTTGATAGAATCACAAAATATTCTGAGTTTGAAGAAACCCACAAGAATCATTGAGTCCAACTCTAAAGTGAATGTCCCACATGGGGACCAAATCCACAACCTTGATTTTATCAGCATCAAACCTTGAACAACTGAGCCAACAGTCCTTGTTCACTTTTGCTTTGCTGAACCCTCCCTGTTTTCTATGGTATTGTTGTCTTGCTTGTAATCTCATTTTGTTTATGCAGAGTTGGTTATTCTTTCCTAATTTTAAAGCTGGTGGGAAATCATGGGATGATGTTGGAAGCCTCTGATGTGACTCCTTTCCTTCTCATGTGTTTCTAAGACAAATCAGTTATATGCAAATACTGAGTGTAAAACCTTTTAAATCAGTCTGACTCCCCTTTGTGCTTAGATTCTTGTAGATAATTTGCTTTGGTTATTCTCTGCTCCTTTGAGATGTTGCATCAGTCTTCCTGATGCATCACAATTCCTTAGATGCCAATTTCTATTGCAACTATTGTGTTTTTGAAATAATGCAGTGTTTTCATGTGCTTGAGTTTCATTAAATCAATTTTCAATAACAACAACTAGCAAAAATAGTGACTTATTTTTTATGCTTTTGTGTACTACCCACACATACTGCTGTCTTTAGTGTAGACTAGGTGACTGTGAGAAGTTACACAATTTCTTTTATTTCTTTCTGACCAGCAGCTGTGTATCAGTACGCTCTTTTCCAGGTGAGAAGTAAAGCAGACAACGTGAATTCCCTGTCAAGAGTTCAGACAAATGCAGCTTGGGCAGCATTTTTTTAGTAAGGAGGATGAGGAGTACACAAAGAGGCAGTAAGAGCCTGTAACTGCACCTGAAAATGAATGCATTAAAGGAGATGAAATCTTCTGTACCAAGAGGGAACCTTGATCACCTGGCAGGAGTTAATAGCTGTTCCAGGTGCCCTTTAACAACAAGTGGAAAACTTATTGTTAGCAGTCCACTCCCAGCTGTGTTATGGAAGGTTCAGTCTTTAAATTGCTAACCAGGTTTCCCATTAAAAAAAAAAAAGGTCATTTCTTATTTTAGGGTTTAGATGGTGCAGAGTAAAAGGGCACATAAAAAGTCACGGTTGTCAACAGGACTCCAAGTTTGGCATTCCAGGTTATTTTTGTAAGTATTGTAAGCAGGTGGCTGTGTTGTCATTTCCCTCTTTCAGGATCAGTCTACTTAGCTGAACTTTTAGGGGAGGATGGTAAAAGCTTGGCAGAATTGTAGAGAGTTTTAAGGTCCAAAGGAATCGGGACAACTGTAATAATGGAATTCTTCCTTCAGCGTATTCCTTTATTTGAAATGATCTCTGTTAAGGGCAATATCCAAAAGGAGTGGTAGTCTTTTTCTAATAGTAAAAATACATGAATGTTATATTTCCTTCTGTTTCTGAAAGGATTTTTGTGGTTTTTTGCTAGTAGTAATATTCCTGGTAGTCTAAACTGTATTGTATCATAGTTATTTCAGACAGAACAATTCAGGCTGTAATCCTATGCCTTTAATGTGACTGATGCTGACTCTTTAAATCTCTCTACATATAAATTTGCATTGGACTCTTAATATGGTGAATAATTTACCTTAGAAGCCTCTGCATAATTATTTTTGGTTTGGAAAAAATCCCAAGCAAGCAGGATTTTAATTTGCATCTCCTTTTTGTGTAGTGTTAGGAGCTCTGTATGAATCCTTCTTTGATACCTTAAAAAAAATTTCCTATGCATAGGATGTGTTTGTATCCAGTTTGAACCTTGTGCTTCTACTCTATGCTAAATCCTAAACAAGTGTGGCCCTAAATGAAGGTGGTAAATGAACAGTGACTTCTGCATCCTTTTGGAAGAGTTTTTTTTGGTGACTTTGTTTTCAATTCAAGGCCCACTTTTCCAGGAGATCTTGTAGTCATGTAAGTATTCAATGAAGAATAAAACATTTGGTGTTAATCGTGAAATCTGGGCTTCAGTTCAAAGTGTTCCTCTTGATAAGGTCTGAAGAGAAGCCAAGCCAAAGCTACCTGGAAGATTTTCTTTGGGGTGTATGTGTGTATAAACATATGTGGTGTGAAACTTCCACCAGCTACTCTTCAGCTGTTTGAAGGGAAGGGTTAAGTAAGAACTCCACAATAAATCCAGAGTTAGAGTGACATAAAAATCACTGAATCTTGATATTAATATAAGGAATTGGTGGTTTTGGTGTTACTTTTGATGATAAACAGCTTTGAAGACAAAACCTAATGCAGCTCTCTCCAGGTAAAGGAGAAAGAAGGACATAAGGGAAACAGTAATTTACATTGCTTAATATCCTGATGGTCTCTGTATTCATATATCCATATGTCCAGAGAATGCTGCATTATCTGTATACCAGGAGTGTGAGAAATAGAGGTCAGAAGATGCCAATTTGGCTTTTCTGACTAAAACACCCATTAAAGAATCAAAGAGAATTTGTGATTGTTACATTCAGGGTAGCATCACACATTTAAAAAGTAGCTGAAATGTTAATGCAGAGTTGATTTTACTGTTGGTATCTAATGCTTTTCTGATGTAAGTTCTGCATTTCCTAATTTTTAGTGGGCAAGGTGTGGAAGCACAGAGGTGGGGAAGGAGTGTTGTACTCAACTGGATGTCTCTACAAAGTCACTTCATTCAAATTCCTCACCTGTTTTATATTTTTAAAGAAAATGTTTAATCCTGCAGTTTGCATCTGTGAAATAATAAATGTGAAATAATGTCAGAAAATCCTACGATTTCTGTATAATTTTAATGAGTTAGATAGAGTTAAAATTAGTTGCTTTAGTATGTACCTCTTTTATTCTGTTTTTTAAAAAATAATTTTTCAAGATAAATTACTGAGCCTGTGGTCATTTGAAAAGCAGTTTCCAGATAGGACATAGAGTTTGGCTGCAGGGCTAAATTTTTTCTAGTTAATTCTAGAAGGTTACAGAAACTGAACAAAAGGCTGGTTGCTTTTGGAGAGGTAGAGTTACTGTTCTTCTCAGGCCTGTTAAGTGGCAGCAATGTAGAATTTCTGCACATTGGCCCAATTCAGTTAGTCCTGGTTTTCATGTTTTAAAGCATCTATGTTTTCTCAGTGGCTGATCCGAGGGCTAACTGATGTCGCACACAGTCTGTCCAGGAAATCCTGGTAACTTTGCATTTTCTTATTTTACAGTTCTCTCACATAATTAAAATTGCCTAAAATGTGTTTTGAAGCAAGGACATGTTTTGATCTACCCACTGTATCTCAGATTTCTGAAGAATACAGAAATTTGAAGGAGGGATGGAATCAGGGATGTGAACAGCTCAAGGACAAGAAAACCTTTCCAGTACTACGATATTCCTTTTGGTAGAAAGAAATATGCAGGAGAAACATGGTCTTGGATGATCCAAATAATGATACACATGAACCATTTGTAACTTAAATGGGTTGGTTGTTCACAAATTTTTGTTAAAATCAGGAGGCATTAAAAGAAGTTATGTCGAAATATTAATCTCTAATTGCTGAAGCTGCTGGTGTAGTGCATGTTGGAATTTATTTCATTTTGTGGTTTTAATATATACTTGTACATAGCTTCTGATACATTTTTAACTCCTACACAGACTGCAAATTAAATATTGATTTGTGCATTGCTGGGTTTTGAGCTTCAAAACACTTATGACTTGTGGTTAATTGATCTCCAACTCCAAACTAACACATGGAGGTTCTGGGACCAAAACATCTGAATTATAAATTACTGTGTGTTCTACACACATGGTTCATGTATTTAACCAGTTTTACAAACTTAATATTAACTAGATTTTTTGTGCAATTTGCTCTTCAAAATGCCTGTAAATGTGAAAAGCAAATAAGAATAGAAAAAAAAAGAAGCAACTGCTGGCAAGTTTTTTAATGTAAAGATAATTTTAATTGCATGTAAAATCTTTGAAAATTCTGCATTCTTACCATTGATGTTGTCCCTCTCATGTCATTCAGTTTCCGCAAAGACCCCAAAAGTCCTAGATTTTTCTGGAGCTTTCAGTCACAAATACCAGTATTTAGGCAATTCTCAGGGCTGCCAATCCATCCCAGGAGGGTTCCCCAAATAGGTTTCCAGTCACTTAGTCTCACAACTAATATACAGGAATTAAATAAATTTCATAATTTGTCATGTTTTTCTTGAATTAGAGGATTTTGTCCCTAAAAATAAATTTTTGTGGCTGCTGTCTGAGGCCATATGAGTTGCTTTTAATATTTTATGCTACTTAAAAGGGTTTGGGTTTATTTTCATTTGGTTCTTAATAATGTTAGAGTTGGCCAGAGGACAACAGATGTAGCTCCATCCACCAGCAGTTTATAAGGAGACAAGTGTATCCATTCATTATCTGTTTGAAAGGGAGCATCATTGAAACTTTTGTGTGGGGAAAAAAGTCTGTATTTGCTTATCCTCACTGGAAAAACCCAACATATTTGCATTTTGAATGATTGTAGTTTTAGGATTTGGAATAGAGGCCAAGGAGACAATGGGGAGTCAAATCCTCTGGAACTTTTAAGTCCTGGAAGAATAAAGTCAGTCCTTTGTTTCTCAGTATGTCTTAGTATTTTTGTGCTTTGAGGAAGATATGAAGGAGTTGGAATTCTATGATATTAGTATTAACTTCTACAAAAGCCAGACTTTACAGAAGTAGACATTTTGGTTGTAAGACACTTCAGAAAGGTGAAACTCAGCAGTCTTTGCATGCACTCTTGCTTTGGCAAGAGTTTTTGAGTTGAGTTGGGGCAAAGTCACCACCCAACCTCTAAGCTGCATTTCGTGATCTTTGGAACAGTGTCTAATTAATTTGCAGACTTTAAATTTTAGAGCTGTAGGTAATTACCAACCTGTTGACATTGTCTAATGTCTATAGACAGATGTGACAATGTCTTCATTAGAAATGTGGGAAATAGCCAAAATCCTTTTTGGTTTTGCTTTTTGTGAGGTGAACTAAATGAGTGTTAGCTGCTACACTGTAGTCATACATCACTGGGTTAAGCCTTTTAGTGTCTGTGCTCTCTCTTATTTTTGACCAGATGTTGCCCTTGTTCCCAGCACAGAAAGTCCCTTGGACAGGATGAAACCACTGCAAGTCACCACCCTGACATCTCTCTATGGCTGTGTTATTAATGACAGTATTGGCTGCTGTTACCTCTGTTTCCTAAATAACAAGGCTTGTGCTGCTTGCCATCTCTCTGTTATCCTCTCCCCCATATATTTTTTGGCCATGAACTGGTTTCTACCAAACTCTGCAAGGGGCAGAAGCTTTGAACCACAGCTGAACTGAGCTGCTGATTTCAGGCTGCCAACAGCAGCATTCACACCCAGGATCATGGAATCATTTAGGTTGGAAAAGACCTCTGAGATCGTCAGTTGCAGAGGTCTTTTCCAACCTAGATTATTCTGTGATCTCCCCTTGGATGTCCCCCAGACTTGGGACATTTGGACCTTTGAACCATCCAGAGCACTGTGGAGGAGGGGTTGGGGGTTCAGGTGAGTTTCAGAACTGTGCTGGCTTCGGATAAAGGGGCACAGTGATGCTGGCGGTGCCTTCTCCTTGCTCAGCGGTGTTCTGAACACTGCCATGGTGTTCAGTATAGGGTTGTGTGGTAAATAATGCTTTCTTAATCTATTCAGAAAAGCTTCACAAATTTAAGTTTGGTGTTTCTTAGCAATGTATTGAAATATTTTCAGAAGGTAAAATTGCGTTGGTGGTGAGGCATTGGCAGAGGTTGCTCAGAGAACCTGTGGCTGCCCCATCCCTGGAAGTGTTCAAGGCCAGGTTTGATGGGGCTTGGAGCAATCTGGTCTAGGGGAAGGTGTCCTTACCTGTGGTGGACAGGTTGGAACTTAGGTGACCTTTAAGGGTGCCTTGCAGCCCAAACCACTCTTTTGATTCCAGCCTTACTGGGTTACTGGGGAATGCTTTAGGCACCTGACAGACCTAATCCACCCAGATGTTCTGAAGGGACCTCAGGAGTTCAGAGGTCAGAGTTGCCTAGTTGACCCCAAATTCTTCTAGAGGATTTCTGTGGTTTTTGTCTTGGCTATGGTGACATACTTCATAGGTTTTCTTAGGGCGTTATGACTTTTGTTACTCTGTGATTCAGGAATTGGGGAAAAGGGACATAAGTGGATTTAGTTAAATTGCATTGATGTGCCAGCAGAGTTAACATCCCTGTCACTTCAGTGAAAATAATTCTTTTTGGTCCTTTGAGCTTCCTGTGGTTTGCTCTGAGCTTTCAGTGTCCTGTTACTAAGAACTTGTGCATTTCTTCTTCTTCTTCTGCAGCAGACAAATACAAGTAGAAATTATTCCAGCTCCAGTTCTGTGACAAGTTGTTTGCATATGCAGCCTGAAATTCCTTTGTACTGTCACAAATGCTTAGTTTGCAGGATGACGAAGTAAATATTAACTGAATCAGAGCTGACACTGGTATAAGTACACACTGCAGTACTCTAATTTGATCTCTTTCTTCATATCAGTGAAAAAGATGTGTTCAGAAGTTCCTGAAATACCTGAAATACAGCCATCCTTGTGCAGTACCTGCCTGATTTTGTGGCAGAATTACTTTAATGTATTTAAGCAAATTTAAGTTTGTGTCCACTCTGAACCTGATTAGTTCTTTAAGGGATTGAAAATGAGTCTCTTTAATAATTACCGGAAATTTGGATAAGGTTTTTAATTTGGACCGTTTTCTTTCTCATTTATGCCTCAAGCGTGAACTCACAGGGTGAGTCTTACAGTAGGTTCAGGAGCAATTTGGAGAGGGAAGACTGGGGAACTGGAGACCTTGATGAACGGAATGTTTTTTCAGTATTTTAATTTAAAATTTTTAATAAACATTGCATATGTATTCTGCACATTATGAGATGTAGAAGATACAGTTACAATGTATGATAAATAATTTAGCGTGCTGGGGTACCTGACACTTCATACATGATAAATTGAAAATTAGATTATAGAGTAATTAAAAAAATGTTCACCTTCTTCCTGTTACTGAGGTTAGAAGTGCATGAAACAACTGTCAGTTCTGCTCTGGATCATCATTGTGACCAAGTTCAGCTCTTTGTTCTCACTCTGGTGGGATTCACTGGCATCTGACTGTCCAAATTGGATCAGAAGCAGAGAAAGCTGGAGAGATTTCTTTTAGTTTATCTTCCCTGTTTTCATGTGTAATGAATGACCAGAAATGGAAAAGCTTTTTAGAGAAAAGTCTCATATAATATATCATTTTTTGAAATAACAAAAGAGGTGAGCTGATGTATTTTCATTCTCGTGAAATGGTGGGGCAAGGAATAAACTGCAGTATCAGTGAAGAATTTTAAAAGCTTAACAGTGTTTTTCTTGGTTTAGGCTTTATTACTCTTGCTGTCCTTTCTTATGGATTATATTGTGGTACAAAAGATTTATGTTTTTCTGCCTCCCAGCACTCATTGCTGAGGCAAAAGCCACATTTATACTGTACACTTCTTTGTGTCTTGAATTTTTATCTTTGTGCAGAAAATACTTTTCACTGAGTCCAGCCTACACAGGACTGTACTAAATACCCTTATATAATTAGGATATTTGTGGCTCTTTTCTGTCTATTCTTAAATGACTGTATCATGATTTCCTTTATGCTCCAGCTAGCTTGGTTTGCTGATAAGGAATTGTTATCTATCAGCAGGGTAGGTATTCACCATTAGTATTACATTTTATATATCAACAAAACAAGTTGAAGTGAGATGTAATTGTACAAGTGTATACACTACGTAATCCCTTGACATAAATGGAAAAAGCTGTTTCTGAAGTGTTTGTACTTTTCAAATGAAGCAACACTGTTTCTTAACATCAGCAGGAATAATATATTTCAGACTGTTTTAACAGTAGATGCATTTGATTTTTCTAAGTCATGACTAGGTACAAAATCATAGCTTTAAAATCCATTTCAAATAAACTTGTAATACTCTACTTAAATACTTACAAGGCAAGTCAGAGTTTCTAAGGGACTTAGTGATTCTTAGCTAAGAAAGTAATGAATATGCTTTGTGAGCAGCACACCGCCAGGACTCCTCTCCCTGCCACTGCCCGTAAAATTGGCTTGTTAGTTATTTATGAGGAAAATTGGTTTGACAGCCCTGAAGGCAGAAGTGTTCCATTCACGGTACAAGTTGTGCCATGGTGCTCTAGCTCTGGCCATGGGATGAGAGCAGCTGCTTCTTGGAGAATCAGCTCCAGCCCTGGGACCATTTGGGTGCCTCCTGCTCTGGGAGTGAACTGTGGCTGTGTCTCCTGTAACTTGAGTTACCTTGGAGCTTCCAACAGTCTGTAGAGACCTCCAAACATATTTATGTGTCAGCTTTCTGTCACTGTCTTTTCACCTCCTGTGGATAATCTAACTAGATGAAACTGAATTTTGAGTAGGGGTGTAATCTGTTTGTTATTTCATCCTGGACCTAGAACATGTTCTATTCTAACCTGAGCCTTTATCCAGCCTGGGTTTGGCCAGAAGCCTACACAGGAGAAGTTGTCTTTGCTGTCCTTGTTCCTTCTCCCTACTGTCTGTGGAGTTTGTCAGCGTGGTACAAAATAGTATTTTAGAAAATCTGACTTCAAAAATCACAGTCATGCCTTGTGTAGGAAGCGTGACTTGGGTTAGCTGCTGGGGGGTAATTGCAGCATTAACTAAAACCCACAGCTTTTAGACTTAGAGTTTATAGCATATCTAATATTTATCTGCCACCCAATATGTAATGAATCTTAAATCTTTCTGCAAGTATTTCTGGTGGTCTTAATCTGTTTCATGCCAGAGGCAGGGAGAAATAATGCTTTCAATTTTGTCAAATTAAGTTTTTACTGTGCATTAAATTGATTAAATAGGGCAGCAGATTAAGGCGAAAAATGCTATCTTAAATTGCAATTCAGGGCTGATAGAATCTTAATGATGCCAAGCTTGAAATTTTTCAGTGAGTTTGTGGAAATGAGAATCCATTAATCACACACGCTTGACTTCGCACGGTGCCGAATTGGAAACAAACTCTTCCCCCTGTTGCCTTTGCCCAGGTGAGAAATGGCCGAGCTGGGAAGGAGCAGCCAAGGGGATATGGGAGCTGCACGTGTGCTGTGCTCTGTCAAACCAACTGGGTCTCCTGTTTGATCAGGTTCTTGCAGAGAACAGACGTGTTTGGGGTTTTCTGTTACAGCAGCACCGCTGTCTTTGCGCCGCTCTCCGACGGCGACACGACAGAACCAATTAGGAGAAGAAAGCCCATCTCATATTGTGTGCTGCAGTTCTTCTGTCTGCACTCTTGTTCCCCCACAGCCCCCTCTTACCTTCATAATCTACTGTTGTCAGTCTCCTCTTTGGGTTTCTTTGGCCTGACGTACATGTGTATTTTTCTTTTCTTCTTTTTTATTCTTCCCATAGTTCCTCCCTGCCTCACTTGTCATCATTTTTTGCTGTCTTAATTCATTCTCTGTCTATTTTCAATCTGGAAAACTTTATAAAAGGGAACAGAGAAAGCAGAGGAGAAGCTAGGGAAAAGTTTTTTCTCTATTTCTGCTGGTGCATCAACATTGTGGTCTGAGGAGGGAACCAGCCTAACACAACTACTGCTAACGTACAACATATTAAGAAAAAAATTTGTCAGTTTAGATGAGCACATAATATTGTTCTGCAATGTCTCTCCTGCTTTTTCCTGATTTGTTTTCTTCTGTTGCCCCTAAACTCCTGTTTACCCTCTGAGGTAGCTCTGTGTCTTTATGGCTTATGAAAAACCTGTATATTGTTGTGAAATGACAGAAATAACATGTGGTTTTATCTCTGCTAATTCTCATTGCCTCGTGTGTGCTCTGGTGTTTGACAAATAATTTACATGCTTCTTGAATCAATGTTTCTTTGTAATCCAGAGATTTTAGAAATCTTTTTCAGACTTTTTATTAAAACTTCCCCACAGCAGAATGACACTCAGCAGCATGGTGTGTCTCCAAACACTACAGTAGTTGGAAGTGGTGTAATCTGTGTAAGACTTGTGGAAACACCCAGGTGACATTAAAGGAATTGTTCCCATGCATACAGTGGTGAATTTTCTGGACTTTCTCTATCACAGTGAGTGTCCTTAGTTCTCTTATTTCTTATATGGCTAAGATCCAAAAAATGTCATGTCTTCACTGCAGAACTGATTTCAGCCTCTGTAGCTCTGGCTGTAAATGCCCATTTGTTGTTGTGAAGGGGTGTTGTGCTTCACTTTGAGAACAAGCTCCAGCTGAAGCAAATGTTTTTCTCCATCCAGGTGTCACAGCTGGGCTAAGAAAACCCCAGTATTCTCATTACAAATAAATTTAGTCTTATTTATTGAAGGAGGTTTCTGTACAGAGCAAAACTTGTACAGCTGCTGTCAAACTCTCTCTGAACACTTTGGAGTAATCCCATTGTAAGCAATAAAACATGGTATTTCTTAGGCACTATGTCAGTCTTTTCATGGATTGAAGTGTTAACCTCCCCCTCCCCCCCCCTTTTTATGTGAGTTTTTTGGTTTTGTTTTAGGTGTGTTTTTTTGTTTTAGGTAAGAAAAATGAGTGTGCAAAGGTGATAATCATCTGTTAAACTTCTGACAAACTACTTCATGTGTGTTCTTTACTGGAAAGTTCTTAAATATTTTGTCCTCACTTTATGTGAATTATTTTCAACCTTCTTTCACTCATCTGTAACTTCAAATAAGAAAAATTTAAAACTTTAATTCCAGCTCCTGAAAAACTGCTGTAACAATGGAATTCATGTGTGGTGTGGGCCAGAACCATGGAAACAGCATAATTTTACAGTGGTGAAGCATGAAAGGAAGTGACTCGCCCAACTTTCTAAGAATTTGTATTTTAACAAAAAAACACTCAAAACTTGCAAAATACTGTTCAAATATTCCAAAAAAAGAAACTTTGGGTGGGTATTTTTTGTTACATCATTAATCTGTTATTCTAAATTCTTCTAACTAGTTACTGTTTTAAAACGAAAATCAAACTCCCACTTGACCCCCTCTAAAAAAACCACTCAAGACAACAGTCTTCTTATTTTGTGGTCTGGAGTGTGCAGCTCTGTGTTGAGCTTTTTAATATTTTGCCTGAAGTAATTCCTTCTCATTCTCTTCCCTTCTGGTTGTGCCCTTGGCACAACTCATTTCTGTACCTGGAAACACATTTATTTTACATTCTGGAACACCTCCGTGCTCTGAGCTAAGTTCCTGTCATACCAAAGCACAAACCAGCCTTCACTGACATGTAGAGCTAATTTGTATTTCAGTGCAGGAACGACACAATCCTGTCACCTTTTGAAGACGTGGGTGACTTGTGGTGGCACATTGTGTGTCACAAGTCCTTCACGGAAAATGACAAGGGAGCTTCAATCATAGCAAGCAATGTCAAGACAACGTTTCTTGAAAGAAAAACATCCACTAAAGCTATCACTTGGAAGAACAAGCACTCTGTAGTACAAATAGGGGGTAGCTACACACGTGTAGAATACACATCTACAGCTTTCCCTAAGCCTGCCTGAGGGCCTGAATTGTTATGTTCATAAAATGTCACAATACTTCCATCAGGATTATGTGATCACAGATCACAGTGCTGGAGATATTCCTGATAGATCTGAACTACTGCCAGCACACACATGTCCCTCCTTAAACATCTTAAATGCTTTTAAAGTTTCCTGGGCTTGTTTAAACACATCTCCTTTTGTGATAAACCATTAAAAGATAAGAATATTCCTGTAATGTGGCCGGCATTCTTAGAACAGTACTTTTGATTGAGTAGGTGTTCTTATAGGTAATGTTTAAGCTCACAGAGCCATGATAGGGAGTTTAAGACCATGAGAATGACAAAATCTTTTTAGTGTGAAAAGGCCTTTAAAATTGGTAGTTCCAGCTGTCAATCCAGCAGTGCCAAGGCCACCACTCAACCATGTTCCCAGCAGCCTCTTCCCGTGTTCTACTGCCCTTTCTGTGAAAGAGTTCTTCCTAACCAGGCTAAACTTCCCCTGACACAACTTGAAACCATTTCCCCTTGTCCTATTTGTTACTTGGGAAAGAGACTGACCTCCACTTGCTTCCAATCTTCTGTCAGGGTCTTGTAGAGAGAGAAGATCTCCTCTGAGCCTCCTTTTCTCCAGGCTGAGCCCCACAGCTCCCTCAGCTGCTCCTCCTCAGATTTGTGCTCCAGCCCCTTCCCCAGCTCTGTTCCCTTCTCTGGACATGCTCCAGCCCCTCAATGTCTCGTCATAAGACGCCCAAATCTGAGCATAGGATTTGAGTTGTGGTCTTCCCAATGCCCAGCACAGGGGGCAATCGTAGTGTTGCTGAAACAGGACATGTTGCTAAAAGAGACCAAGGACTGCCCAGCCCAGCACTGGCCCTTGATGGCAGCAGGAAATGTTATTTACATAGAGTTTGCATGCCTGGCCCAGTGGCTGGTGGCACCTCTCTCCACACTTGTCTCTTGCAAGAATTGCAGGGAGCTCAGTGCCAGCCATGAGGATGGCACTCTTACTGGTTTGAACCTCATCTCCAGTAATTTCCTCAAATGCTCCCTAATGCTCCAACTGGCAGGATTTGTAGAATCATGGTGCTGCATTGATTTGCTTTTTGTTTTTAATTTTTTTTTCTCTCTCCTTCCCCTACCCCCTCCACTTGTGCTGTGATCGTGTTCATCCTGAGCCTCATGTCCTCCCTGCTGAGGGGGCCCCAGATTTGGTAATCTGGGCTTCCTTGGCAGCTGTTCCATCCCTTGATCACTTCAGCTGCCCAGCTCTAGATATCTCTGCCTCCTTCTGGTGCAGAGACCAGAACTGGACACAAAATGTTGATGATTTTTTGTTTTGCACAGTAATGCGTTTAAATGCCATGTTTTCAGTGCCCTTCCTAATGAGACACAATGTTTTATTGCCTTTGGCATGCTACTCCAGTTTGAGCTGATGATTTCAGAGAAAACAGTGACTCAGCCTTCCTCCCGCAGTTGGAACTGGAGAAAGTGCAAGTGTTACTTGGTTAAGGAGGTATTGCTCAGAATTTTTTCCCCAGATGCATTACATCACAGCCCTGTGTTGAAGTGCAGCTGCTGTCTTAGCAACTTGCTTAATTTTGTGAGATCCTTGTTGGTTTTTTCCCTCCATTGATAGGACTTTTGCTGACCCATGAGAGCTTAATATGACTTGCAGATTTGGGGAGTTCACTTACCAGTGTTGTGATGCTGAATAAAACCAATTATTGGGGAGCTACTCCATCCTCTTCTCTATCCAAACATCTCTTCCCCATAGTCAAAAGGTGCATGTAGTACTTGTGTAGGTACTGAGACTAAATTCTTTATGTGAGTTGCTTAGATACTGCATGTTCTGTAACTCAGTATATAATGAGATTGATCCCACCTGCCCTGAATAATGACTAAGTGATTTCTCTTGCTCTTCTTAATCTCCTTAAATGTAACTTCCACCAGAATCTTTTCATTTAATAGCCTACTGTTCAGTGTGCCTAGTTGAAAATTTGGCTCCTGGTGGCTGTATAGATAGATAACTCAGTGGTCATGCTCAGTGATGTGGTGTAAATGAATTTGAAGTGTCAAGGTGCATACAGAGTTCAGGGCAGAGTTCAGCTGAGATGGAAGAAAACACAGGTGGATTATTCTGATGGTCTTAATCAGGGTTTGTATTTTTTCTATTTCAAAAACTAGCATTTAAGAAGTATAAGCAGAGTGATTTTGAAGGAGTATGAGAGGGGAAGTTGAGATCTGAAACTGTTGAATGATTTTTTTTTTTATTATTTTGCTGTAGATGCTATAAGCTAAGGAGACTCAATACTGATTTTGTTTTCAAATAGGAAGAGGAAAACAGGTACATACAGAAGAGTGGGGTAGTGAGAGGAATGTGACAGTGAACTGCCAACAAATGGAGAAATTATGGAAGTAGATATGAACTGAAGGTGTTCCCGAGGTGTGGGATGAATCAGCTGCTACTTGTAATGGTGTAATACCACTAAGCTTTTGCATATTTAAAGCCACTTGAGGTATGTCTGATGTGGTGATCATCACACCACAGATGTCCTTGTACCTGTTTTATCAACCAAACACTTAACCTGAAAAAAAACTCCTCGTGTTCTTGCAGTATTTCAGTTGGCTCTCTCATTTTTCCTTTCTAAATTTTGTGTGCCTTTTGTGTTTCAGAGGCAGCAGCTTGCCTTAGAATTACTGAGTGGTTAAAGAGAACTTCTCAAAAGCACAGCACAGGCTGTGCACGTTGCAGGGTGTCACAGCGGTTCATTGTCGGCTGCTTGCTCGTTAACCTTTTCAGCAGACAGAAATGAGAGCATTAAATCATTACTGCTGATACAGCTGAAGCAAAGATTTAAACCAAGATAATAAGGGACTCCAGTACAACGTGGATCTCCTGTGAAGCAGGGCTGTAAACAGAAGATGTGTGGTTTTGTAATGCTGAATTTCTTCTGATCTGGCTAAAGCACAAAAGAACTGCTGCCAGGTTTAGTGGGTGGAGGTGTCTGTCCTATAACTGTCCCCCCTCCATCTCTCCCCAGGGTAACAGATGAAGATTTGCAGCTAAGCTGGATACTCAGCTGCTGCTGTGCCTAAGGCAAATGCAATAAATATGTCAGAAGGGGGGAAAAACTCTGATCTGAATAAGCAAATGGTGGTTTTAGTGCTGTTATGATTGACATTTGAATTGTGTCAGGTATTGGTGTTTGCAAATTGGGGCTGCTACTGAAAGCCAAAACAGTTGGAGCGTTTAAAGACTTGTAAGAATAATGGAATGTTTAGGAAAAACAGTCCTTTACAGTGAGGCCCTTCTGCCTCTCATTGTACATAGCTAGTAAATGAAAAGATTTTATTGAGTTGCATTGAAAATTGCCCTAAAAAACTGCCTAATGTGAAATGATATAATAAAAGATTGTTAACATTCAGTCCTGCAGATTGCTAAATAAGAAGTAGGTCAGATATAGGTTATAAATGAGATGCACTTGTAATGATGAAGGGAAAAAATACATATATGGAACAATGCAACTGGTGGTTTATACAATCTTTTAATCATACTGTAAAACTTTCTAATAGCTTTTCCTTAATAGGTGTGCTCAGGATTAATTCATTGCATCTCCAAGGTCTTTGTTCAGTAGATCAGATGGTCATGGATAAATCCTTGAGTTTTTCAAAACATGTAGTTTTCCAAAGCACATTTTTTAAAAGATAACTTGGGTTTTGTGTTTACCTATTTACTCTATTAAAAAAAAAATATGTTTACATAGATGATGAGATCTCAATTTCATTAAAGACCAGAGGGACATCCTTTTTAGCCTGCCAGAGAATATAGGAAAGGTGACTTCCAGGTGTTTAGATCCAGCCTCTAAGACAACATCCTTCAGGACCAGCCACAAAAAGACTAAAAGCTGAATATGCATCTGTATTCCTAAATTATTTTAGCTAAATAAGAAAATTGCATTTTATGTTCAGTCTGTGATATTCTTGATTTAGTTGCAAGGATTGCTCTCCAATGACACGTGCTGCTTGGCTTCTTGGAGGCTGTGGCTGTGTGCTGCGAGCCTTCACTCTTCCCTGGAAAGAGAGATTGGTTTGTGAATTGAATATCTGAATTAATTTTAGGGGAATGCTGTTAGGCTGGAGTCAGCCAGCTCTTGCTACGGGAGAACAGGATTAAATTTCTTGTGGTCTGCTGCTTACCACAGCTCTGGAAAGAGATCAGTGCTGCAGATGGGGCAGAGTCCGAGCCTCTGGAGTTGTCCACAGAGCCATATTCTTGTTTTACCTTGAGGCAGGAATAAGAAATCACAAAACATTCCTGTTGTTGATGATTAGATTTTACTCTTGGAAGGAAGACTTAAAGTTACAGCTCTATTTTTAAGAAAACATTCATTGAAACTCTGCAATGTAAAGTGCAGTTCTATAAAAGCAAATACAGTGGTAGAGTGATCTGGTCCTCAGGGTGTCGATAAATCAGAAAAACTCTTGGTGCTGGGATCCACAAAGTCTGTTTGAGAACTGTAGTGCCCAAAACCATCTCAGTGCATACAGAAGCAATAATAGTATTCTTTCTTTAAAATACTGTCCTTTCTGTTCTTTGGTGAATTTATGTACATAACTGATTTACTTGGCAAATTTTCTTTGGCTGAGGAACTTTCTTATTTTTTAGCACCTCTAATGTCAATTCAACTTGTTCATGGTCTGTTACTATCATATGTGTCCAATATTACAGAAACCTTTATTGGAAAGGAGCTCTTGAGGCCATCTGCTCCATCATTCCAATATCTACATGGGGTAAAATCAGTTTTCTCTGAGAACTGATTAGCCTTTACAAAGTATATAAAAGTTTGGGCATGATAAAGAATATGATGTGAAAGTAATTTTTCTTTCTGCCTGTTCAAACTGGCACTTTGCTCCCTGCCAAGTAGCACAGGGAGATACTTAAGAATATAAATGCAGAACATGAGTGATCCCTTGAAAGGATCAGTAGGAGCAG
Source organism: Lonchura striata (assembly GCF_050655825.1). NCBI lineage: Eukaryota > Metazoa > Chordata > Aves > Passeriformes > Estrildidae > Lonchura > Lonchura striata. Next base: position 152,729,749 of record NC_140704.1, on the reverse strand, counting down.
CAGCACTTGAAATATGATTCATTTTAGATTTCCCTTTGAAGAACTACTTTGGAGCAGATAAAAAAGTAAGATTGTACAGCTGCTTTACAATGTACTGTTGTACAGCTGCTGTAAATGTGGTTTGTGTCACAGCAACTGAGTTGTAGGAGAAAAGTCAGTCCAGGCCTCCCTGATGTGAGGGAATCCTTCCCAACAGGACAGCTCTCCAGAATGCTCTCAAGCCTCTCATTTTAGTCCCAAACCAGATTAAAACCCTAACTTTAGAGTTTTTCCTCTTCAAATCTCAGCTGGTTGAATTTCTCCTCTCTAGAGTTTGAAATGCTGCAGTGTGCTTCAGAAAGGGGAAGTTTTACACAGCAGGGGAGGCAAGTTTGTAAATGTAACCTGAAGTGAGTGGCTACCTGAGTGTGTTCTCTCAGTTTACCTCTCTGTGAAGAAAGTTTGTAAAGGGTGGCTAGAATCCACTCATCTTTTTTCAGTGTTAGATTTTAAATGAAAACTGTATTTGCAAATAAAGCTAAGAGGCTTCAAGCCAGAAAATAAGAGAGTGAGCTGGAGAGATGGGCAAACTCACTAAGGAAGTTCCTAAAGTGAATCCACACTTACAGGAACACCTGAAGGTAATGAGCATTTCATTTATTGTTGTGGTGTCTGAATACACAAAGGAGTGGAATTGTTACTGTTATCTTTGGAACTGTGAAATATTTATTTCATTTATGAATGGACATTTCTGTAGTGGCTGGTGTTTGCTAAAATTAGAAGACTTAGTGCTTAATGGAAATAATTGAGTAATACCACACAAGTAACCTGCTAAGTGCACATAGGCACTTTTGAGTATACTGATACAACCTTCAGGCTTCAATTTCTTCTGTCCAGCTTGTTTTTAGATCTAATGTGTGTCAATTAATGGTAGAAAACAGTCTCTTGCACTACACTGTAATAGAAGAAGGTGCAGTTGCAGGAAGCTGTTCAGTAAACTTGTCCCAGGGGTGCAGCATCTCTTCAGTTAATGCACTTGTGGGACTAATTTGCAGTGGAATGTGGAAGTAAGAAATCTTCACAGTGTTTGACTTAAATATAGGAGCAGTGCTGATGGTGTCAGTGCCCATTTGGGAAGGTCCTGGTGCAGTAAGAGGATCCACATGTGTGAGCCACTGGCAGGGAGAGGTGACAGCGGAAACAGCAGCTCAGGTGTTAGGGACAAACACTGAGATATGATCAGGTCATTCTTGAAGTTAAAAATCTTTATGTGTGTCTTAGCTGCAGAGCTTTTCCCTGTTTAAATTCTGAGATGTGATTGTTTTCTGCCTGTTTGTATATAATAACAGTAATAACATATTTTTCTGGGGGTTATGTTTGTCATTATTTTCCTGACATCTGTTATGTAGGCACATTTAATCAAAGAGTCTGCTTCAAAAGTAATAAATGCTGTGATAAAACATCCCCAATACACAAAATTTAAAATATTTTAATGCACTTTAATGTGTTTGTAGTAGCTTAAACATTTCAGTAGTTGTTAATTAAAAATGGAATTTAAATATACGTTTCTGTCACTGTAGAAAAATTAAAATCAAAAATGATATGTTCTAATCCACATTTTAAAATGCTTTATTCATGTGGCTTCAGTTTTACTGTATAGCCTAGCGTCAAGCAGGAATTTTTCTGTGACTTCATAAAAAAAGAGCATGAAAACAATTAAACATACACAAACAAAAAAATGATGCAACATTTATCTTTCCAAATTAATTGTCATTGCAAATCTCTTTCTGATGGATGAAAGCTCCATTCCATATGTGCTGATTTGGATTCTGTGCAGGAGCTGTTGAGTTTTTTGTCTCCTTGACTGTATCACCTGTCTCAGGGCATATCTTACTTGTAAGATGGTTTTGTTCCTAAGCAGACAGCATGATGAGCATCTTTTAAATGCAGTTTACTATATTTTTAAATATTGTGTTCTACCGGACTAAAGCATTCAGTATTTTCTCTGAGTGTTTTGTGGTGTCCTGTTTGCCTTTGATTTCCCACTTTAAGTGCATTTCAACTTTGTGTTGCTGTTTCATCTTCTCCTTAAAGTAGTGCAATTAATATTTGAAATTTTTCATAGGCAGCCTTTAAATTTTAGGTGTAATTCTCTTTGTTATTCAAGTTTCATCATGTTTTCTGGGCACAGACATGAATTGTAACAATCTGTTGGTGAGAGCAGGGCAAATAAATTTATTAAACCTCATTATTTCTTCTAATAGGTAGCAAAGCAGTGACCATCTGCCCCAGTAATCTCTGCATCTGTTTAAGCTGCTGCACCTGTGGTTAAAGTTCAGTTTCCATGTGGATTTTGTATCCAGTGTGACAATTTATTATTCAACTTTGCTGTTTCCTTTAACCAAATAACTGTGCAGACCTTTTTCTTAGGTTCTGTTCAGTTTTTCTCTCACTTATTTTACTGGTTCCCCTTTCTCACCCACCCCTTCCAACAATTTGTATTTATTTCAGTTTTCATTAACCCAGTGATATATGTCCCCAGTCCATGTCCTTACAGACTTGAGTAATTCTTTCTTTCTAGTTCTTTGTTGGTTCTAGTTTCTGTTCTGAATTCTGATGGGCACCTCAGGTCCCAGTCATAATGATGTGTGCTGAGATGACAACAGAAAAGGAGGCAGGAACAATATAATGACTTACAGTTTAATATAATATCTATTTTTTTAGTGTATAATTTTTGTATGTTCTATTTAGACTCTGAGACAGTGGGGTCATTATTTGCAGCTCAAGACAGCCTTAGCATTCACTATAAAAATGTTCAGCAGCTGCCTCTAATGTGCATTGGTGACAAAAATCAGTGTCTTTTCTTTTAATACTATTTCTTGTGTTCTATGCTTATCTGCTTGCAAGCTTGACTACTTCTTCTCTAAAGAGTTAAGGATAAAGAAAACATTCTTTAGAATCCTCTTCATTTGCAAAGACTATCCCTGACACTTTGAGCTCTGAAATTCTGTAGGTGATGATGGTGAATTTTACATGTAACACTTCATTTGTGTGTAGTGACCTGTATTCTGCTGCAGTAATTACACTCATTGCCTTCAGTATAATCTTTGTCCTTCAGTTAGGTGAGCAAAACATAATCCTTTTAATGAACAGGGTGAGACAAGGAACATGCTTTTGATTTGCATGTGGCATTCATAGCAGCCAGCAAATTGCTTCAGATAATGTGCTTTAGTAAACAAGTATGGCCTTGCAGAAAAATGATGAGGTCAATGCAGTTGTAGAGCTGTTTTTTCTTCTGTTTCTAAATGTTTTTCTTTATTGTTACAGATATTTCAACACTTCCCTTGCCAGCAGGTAAGTTCTCTTTTTTTCAGTTATGTCTTGATGTGACAGCAGGCAGCTTTTAAGGACCTGCTTACAATACAGTCATGCTTTTATATAATCAGAATATCGGTTCTTACTGGCACTGTCATGGTACTTAGTCATGTGGGGATCTGAGGTCAAAACAAAACCTGTTGAGGTGCAGATTTTTTTTCCATTTAAATGGTGTATTTTGACAAGGGGAGGAGGTAACTGAGGTGTATTTATAGGCAGTAGTTAAATATGTGTGTGAGATAGTTAATGCTTAAAGCAACTCAGCAGAATGTGGGATGCAGCTGGCAGGGGAGCAGATTAGGAGCAGCCACAAATGGTATTAATGGTGTTCTAGAGGGGCAGAGTGCAAGGAAATGGGCTTGGGGGGTTTATGGGTGGAAGGAATCTCCCCAGGTCATAGTAGGGAAGGTGTTCACTTGGCTGGAGTCACAGGTGACTTGTCTGAGCTGCTCTATTGGACTCTTCTATCAATGATGTTTAAAAATTTTAAAAAAGCCCTAAATCTAAAAATAGACAACAAAACCCCCCAAACACATGGACCCCACCAAAAAAACCCAACCCTGCTGATCTGATTTTTTAAAATAGCATTTTTCATTCATTGTTTGTTACATTTGGCCTTCAACGAAGTTTTAAAATTCATACATTCATTTGTGCTGTGGGCTGGAGATGTGATGCAGAGCTCAGAGTGAGGATGTCTCCTGTTCCATGGCAGGTAGAATTTGTCCATCTGTTCCCTGTTAGCAGTGTGAATTCTGGAATCCTGACTGAGGTGCACTTTTACTCCTGATTGATCAAGGGATTGGATATTTGCTGTTAGGCCTGCTGCCTTTTATTCTTGCCCTCTGCCTTGGTGGTTTTGCTTATGTATCCATTCTTTCATTTGTTCTTGCTGATATTAACACCTGATGTGAAGGTAGCTGCTCTTTTCTCTTGGAATCAAATGGCAATTTCAGTTAAAAGCTTGATAGCTGATATGTTGTAGTTTTTACCACAAGAACTTCAGAGCAGCTCTTCTGGAAAAAAAAAAAAATCATGTTTTCTTGAAGCAGTGAAGAGAAGCTTAAATGTGGAAGTCTTCTTTTCAGGATGACATGTTTAAAATTATTTTGAGAGCTGTGAGTGGTTGTAAAGCAGGCACTTATGGAAAATATTGGAAAAATAAATACCTGGTGTTTAGGTCAGACTGACAGGAAGGTAAGGATTGTTGTTAGGTTTTATTCTGCAGCTTCTAGGACAAGGATGTGTGATAAAACTTTTTCTGAGTTTATATTTGGGACTTGAAGAGTTTGTTGTGAATCTGAGTCACAATGAGATTATTCTTTTCAATTTGAGTCTGTGTGTGGGAGTGTCCTAACTATAGTTATTAATTGTGTCTTGCAAGTACTGATAGAAGGTAGAAGTTTTTCCAGGATTTTCAAAGGATAAGCTTTTCCTATGGCATGGCAAGAGCACTTTAGAGAGGATATAAAAACAACACACCATGGCTTACCTGTAGCAGAGATTTGGCAGTACCTCCTGGTAAAGAAACTAAAGAAATTTCTGTTAAAAACATGCTTTAAATATTGTCAGAAGGGAAGGCTGGAGTCTCACAGAGGTTCTGTGGTAGTACAGTGTTTTTATTAATGACCATGAAAATTAACTTGATTTGTCTTTATCTACCAGTAACACCAACACAGAAGGACTTCCGAGCACACTGGATGATGTGATTAAAATTCAAAGAAATTTGATAAATTGAAAAAGCAGCCTGAATAAAAGATATAATTGAATAAACATGAGGTTCTGCATTCAGATGGGAAGTTTTAATCATCAAAAGTTATCTTTGCAATAAATAATGGTATTTTCTTATTTAGAGTTTTAAAGAACTTTTTTTCACCTGAGTGCCACTTTCCTCAGTGAACAATAGATGTCACTAGAAATGTTCTAACTTTTGCCACCTGGTTTTAGTGCTCTAAATTTTCATCATCATATGGTGAGGGGGGCTTTTGCAGTGTTTGAAGATTTAGCAGTAAGGATGCTACTTCAGGTAGTGTCTTTAGTGTCTTGTTTGAGGTTGGATTATACATAAATTTGATATAGGCAGTGGTCTATCAAGGTCATCCAGAACACTTATTTCATAGCAAAACCTTGTAAGGAAGGATTGTTTCTGTGCTGGAGAATGCATTAGTTGATGAGGTTGTTAGTTAAATCATTACTCAGGAGAGTTACTCTGAATTAATCTGTATCACTGCTTTGAAGTTCATGGGTAACTTGGGTTTTTACTGCCTTGTAATTGAGGCTATGGAGATGAGCACAGAGCATTTTTGGAATGCCAACCAGGAGGAGTTTTGAGAACAATTTTCTAAAATGTAATTTTGAAGGTGGGTAGAGAACACAGTTCTTGTGTCTATAAATGAAGTTCTCTTGCAACACAAGTGTGTTCACAGCATGCCTGGGGACATGAAAGACTGATTTCCTCTGGTAAATGCAGTTAAACTCCTCTGTTGACACTGCTGGGCTTTAAAGCAATCCCTCCTGGATTTTGTCTCTCTCTGAATTTAAAACAACTCTAGCATCTGTGTGACGTAGGTGACTCTTCCTAAGAGCTGGTCCTTTGTTCCTGATGTGCAGTGAAAATATGTCTCCACTACCAGAATGAAGACATAGTAAGGAAGCAAGAAACTCTGTCAAAGAACTAGAGGAAATAAAGACAAATATAAAAAACAAGCATATACTGTATTTTTTGTTTAAAATTCAAGAAAGCATTATGCAAGAATTGAATCTCAGGTACAGTTTGTTCTTGATGACTCATCCAGATAATATCTGGTGAATCAAATCTTGCTGACTCCTAATATAAAGTATTGAAAAATTAATAGGAAATACACATCTTTTGCCTAGGTCTTATTTTAGATGTGCAGCATATTTTAAGTCTGATGGCTTTGTGTTCACTTTTTGCTATACAATGTACAATTTAGGTAAGCACCATTTGCACACTGTCATTGTTATCTTGAAATATTAAATGGTTTTGTAGCTATTTTTACTTCCAAGTCCTCATTTAGGGCCAAAAAAAAGAGAAAAAAGTTACACAATTTCAGCTCAACCTAAAGATGTTTCTGAATTAAAGGCATGTCCTCATTCAGTCTGTTGGTGTGTTTGGCCTTGTTGCTTACACAGGGCCTGCTCATGATCCACTTAAAGAAATCAGATTCGCCTCCTGGCACTTTCCACAGCCTTGGAACAACCTCCTGCTTCCCCTTCCTCTTACCCACTGGGCAGGAGATGTTTAATGTTGTGCTGTGCAAAAGATCTTCCTTACCCTAAAGCTACACCTGCCTGTGTGATGAACTTAAACACAACAACCAGAATTCCAAAAGCCCCAAAGGGTTGGGTTCTGCCTATGGTGTTAAAAGACAGAAAATTAAAAATCAGTTGAGGTACTGCCAGAGTTGCAGTAGGCAAGAACTGACAGAATTGAGGTTATGCAGAACTCTTAAAATAAATGTTCACATGTATTACAGAGGGTAATAAATTATGCAACGATTATTCATGCAGCTGAGAATAAACTCAGTAGCATGAGCAGAGAACTGTTGTTAATATCCCTGCTTAAAGGGGGGGGGGAAAGGTAACCAACTGTGTAGGCAGAAGTAAAAAAAGTACAAAATAGTGTTTTTTTGATTTGTCACTTCAGTTTTAAGTAAGAATTAAATACAAGCTGCACTAAGACTGAGCAGTTCTCTCACTTTAGAATACCTAGCATGATGCTGAAGGGATTTTACAGGGAAACCTGTAATTCTTCTCTAAAAGCTGTGCTTTCAGTAATCTCTTTGAAAATCAGGATTTTTTTGTTCTAGGAATCTTTGCAAATGTTACTAAAAATTCTGATTTTTAAGCAACAGAAAACTTAGTTTTGTAATGGCGTGGGTTGTAATGATTTTGTGTGATGAGTATGGGACTGAAAGCAATTTATGAAATACTAGTGCTGTCAAGTTAGAATAGCTGCCTGCATGCCTTGTACAGCTCTGAAAATGTGAGAGGACTTTTCTTTTGATGCAGGTATGGCCAGTAGCTTGAATTCTTTTCACCACTAGCCAGGTGTTATTGCTAGATTTCCAAATTCTCTACCATGAAACTGCTATTACTACTGGATGGGGTTATTGCTGACAAAGCTTAAATGTCACTTGGAAGAAGTTTCTCTTGTTACTTGTGCATTAAATCTTCCTATGAATTTTTTTGAGTAGTTTTAAAAGGTTAATCATCTATACCTCATAAAATGCATTTTCCCATTGTTATAGACCTCTGTGATATTAGGAAAAGCAATGCATTTATATTTTTAAACTATCACTGCCAAGTGTCTCATGTTTTTCTGTTGAAGGCTTGGGGAAGTGACAGCTTAGACCTTGACATGAAATCTGTGTATTTGCCAACCTTTCCAGTGAAACTTTCTTGGCTTATTTTGGCTGTGCTTATGACACTGCCCTCTTCCCTGCATTCCCATCTATATTTCATAGCTAACTGCCCACACAGGGCAAGGGCAACAGCACGATTTGGTAAGAAAAACATTTTACCTGGTAGTAATACTGAGGTGATGAGATGTATTAAACACCTTAAGAAACTGCAAGTTAGCTAAATTGTAGTGTTTTTCCTTCAGAAATTTGAGCCTGACAGTCCAGACAGTTTCCAGGCCATCTGTCCATTTATTCAGTCCATAACTTCATCAGTTTGTCTATTATAGTGCTGTCATAGGAGACAGTGTTAAAAGTCTTGCTGAAGTTGAGAGAAATGACAAATCTTCATCTGCCAAGCTTGTATTTTAATCAAAGAAGTTCATTAGGTTGATCAGGCATGTTTTCCCTTTCATAAATCCTAGCTATTTCTAATCACCTTATTGTTCTCATTTGTTTAGAAATGGCTTCCAGTGTTGTTACTTCCATTACTTTGTCCCTCCCTTCTTCAAGTTCCATTTGGTTTTTTTTCCAGCTGTCAGGAACCTCCCCCATTTGCCAGGGCAGCCTGTGAAATGATTTATAGTTAAGAAACTTGCCCTGGCTGCAGAACATTGTTTTTCTGGGATTGGATATGGGGATAGAGGAAAAAGGAGAAGAGGGGGTAGAACAAAGGAAGTTTCAATATAGAGAATTGAGAGTATGTATTAAAAAAAAAATCAGGACATAAGCCAATTTTACTGGGAATGATGTGGCATCCCTGGTATCTGCTCTAGACTGATCTTATGCTCAAAGAAAGTGAAATTAGATATATTTGGTACTTAATGGAACTATGGCATGATTGCATAAGGAAACAGGGAGTAAGATTTGATGACATGAAAGGTCCTTCAAGTATTCTGTCCCATGCCTCTATGAATCTCAACAAGCTGGATCAATAAATCTGACACTTTAAAATAAACAAAAAAATCAGCAGTTCAGCACATTCCCCTATCATTTCCTGTAGTTCTGGCTCCCATGGTTTTGGAGACATCCACACTGCTGTGAGGATTGTTCTTGCCTTCTTCCTGGGCAGTCATCTCAAAGTGGAAGAATTCCAGCAATCAAGGGTGCATCATATGCAAATGTACCACTTGAATGTATAGTATCTGAGATATTTTTCTTTGTTTTAATTAAATTCTCATTTAGAACAAATTGGAAATTTTTATCTGCTTCTTTAGAAATTGCTACTGCAAACTAGGAATTATGCTGTTTGAAGGTATAAGGATACTTTTCCTAGGGAAAATTGTTCTACTTTTTGCAAGTGGCAGAAAAAGGTGTGGCTGCTCCACTTGAAATATCCTGATTTACAGTTATGCAGTTCAGCTTTGAATGAAGTCAGCTGCAAATACTCTTCATTCTTTTAGATAGTGTATGTGATTTTATTCCTAGTTTGGAAAGTTTGTTTTAGAAATAGTGACATATTTATTTTCTCGTTGAGGATGTGCAAGAAACTTGAGCCTCAGTGTCATGTGGGTACCTGGTGACAGTCCTCAGCCAGGTTTACCAGGGAGAGATTTGTCAGTCTTCCATCTCAGAGGTAGCTAATTTGGCTTGTGTCGTTAAGGGTGCAAGGAGTGGGGATCATTCAGGGCTTTATTTTAAACATACTAACATTTGGCATTCTTCTTTAAAACACACACACACACACACACACAAAAAAAAAAGGGGGGCAAGTTACAGAACTTTTGGACAAAATATAAAAGAAGATAACCTTGAAAATTCTTCAGGGTTTATTTTTTTGTGGGGGGGGAAGGGACACCTTGGACAGAAACTATTGAATCTGAACTTCAGATTTTTCTTGGTACAATATCAGAGGAATTGCAGCGGAACTTAGAGCTCTGTACTACATGCTGTCAAAAAATAAATAACTTGTAGTAGTAATGTTTTACTTGGAACAGGATGCTTATGTACTCTGAGAAGATGTTTACCTGTTTTGGTGTCAAAGGAATACAGAGTAAAAATGGTTCCTTGTGGATTCTGTACCATTAAGTGTGGATATGGGTGGATATGCAGGACCTGGCAGTTCACACTCAGCTGAGGAATTCCCTAAGTGAGGAAAGTTCTTTGCACTCTGTACAGCCACATGGATGTTCTTGCTGGCAAACTGGCTGGTGATGGTTGTGCAGAAACAGCTGGAGGGATGTTGGCAAGGGTTATTTTAATGATGTACTTGGAGATCTGAATTAAAATTTTGTCTGGACTCTTTCAAATTTTCAAAAATGGGACATTGGGTGGTTGTGCATTTTAAAAGGATTTTTAAAGTGTTTTTGATAAATGGTTAGGGGTTTCAGGATTGTTTTTTACTTTTGTCCTCGCAGGTTTTTCTTGTTCGTAGAAGTTTTTGTAAAGGCATGGTAGAGGATGTGTATCTGCTAAGAGTGACTGGAGAATTCATCTATCTTCTTTTACAGGAGAAAAAAACAAATCCAAGAATAGAGCCAGCCTCACACATGGAGAGCAGTGTGCTATAATCAGGGCATCAGGATACTGGGAATGAGCTTCTGCTGCTCCTTTACAGCACAAAACCTTCAGTGGCAGTCACTGAAAGTGTCTTGTTCTGGTGGAGAATTACTTAAGGATAAGATGAAATTTGGCAAACTGAAGAGTCCAATAATCATGGTTCCTAAATATGTGTTCTTTAGTCTGTTTTGCTGATGCTCATGATGCATTCACTGTTTTTATTCAGGAACTGCAGCTTCTGTGAATTTCTGTAACCCCTTGCTGCAGTGTTGGAGTGTGTTACTACCCAGGGTCTTCGCAGCAACAGCTATGGAGTAAAGGAATGGTGGGGATAACACTGTGACTGAAAGAAAGAATCTGAATATCAAGCTGGATCTTGTGTAGTTGGCTTCTACAAAATGTTAGTTATTAGTGTGTGTTTTGTTCTGCAAGACCTGGGCTGGGAGTGGCTTGGGATCTTCTCCCAAAATACACATGAGCTTGTTTGAAGAGGAACATCACTGACTACAGTGAACCAAGAGGAAAAACATTGCTTGGTGAACTTTAATCAACTGTTTTGTTCTAAGTTACGGCTAAAATGACCATAAATAAAAGATTATATGATCTTTCCTTTGTTTTATTTTTACATCCTTAATGTATAGTTTGAACACTCTCCTTGTGTCCTTAGCTTGTAACTTGTTTGTTCTGGTTTTGTTTGCGCAGCGAAGACTGGGAAAAGGAAATAAGAACAAAAATTTATACCTATGGCTCCCCCTCTTCCCTTTTTTATTTTCAGAAGAAAATATTAAATTTAATATTTAAAATAACATATTTAAGAAAATATCCCATCACCTTATGATAGCCATGGTGTGTCTTGCAGGCCTTTTCCCTGGGGATCACTAATTTAAATATGAAAAACTGCAAAAATCATTTTGTCAGGTATAAAGCTGATGTTCTTCAGGGTTTCATATGGAGGGGTCAAATTTAACACCAACAAAGTCTGTTCTTGTAGCAAGTACATTTTTCCTCGGGACTTTACTCTGAAAAAGGGTCAGGATAACAGAAGAGGGCTATTAAATGCCTGTGCTTCCATTAATGGGCTGGAATTACACTTGAGATAGATGGGAAACTTCTTAAGAAATTCTTACATTGTTTAACTCTGGCACAGAGATGTTTTCCAGATTATATCTTTGTGCACTAATTATTCCTTTAAGAAGATCTTTACTGTTTCTGGTTATTGTCCATTCAACTGGAATGGTTTCACATGGTTTGATTTCTCTTTTCCATGACAATTGAGGAGAATTATCTGTGATTACTCTTTTTGTGAAAGGCTTAATACAGATAAATACTGGAACTATATTTCCAGGATTAATAGACTTTATGTTGTGATTCACATTGTCTTCAGATGTTTTAGTGAAGCCAATTTTCATGGATTTGAAGAGCAGCTCAACTGGTATCTCTGATCTCCACTACAGATCTCTTCTCTCTGGTAACCAGTGACAGGACCCAAGGCAATGGCCTGAAACTGTGTCAGGGGAGCATTAGGTTGGATATTGGGAAAAGGTTCTTCACCCAGAGGGTGGTTAGAGACTGGAACAGATTCCCCAGGGAAAGGTCACAGCACCACTTCTGACAGTCCAGGAGTGTTTGGACAACTCTCTGGTACGTGGTGGGATTGTCTGGGTTGTCCTGTGCCGGGCCAGGAGTTGAACTCGATGATTCTTGTGGGTCCCTTCCAACTCAGGGCATTTTATGATACTAAGGGAAGGTTGGACTGAGGCTTTTAGTCCCAGTAGAAAGTTACTGATCAGCTCTGAAATTCCTGCTGACTGTTCCCTGGTCATCTATGTGCCCTCCAAGAGGTGGAGTAAAAGGTATTCCTGAAACTTGAGGCTTTGCAATAGAGAAGGGTGAGGGAGCCAAATGATTCCGTGAGGTGTTAGAGGTGGTGACTACCAATGAGGTTGTGGAATCATCAGTAACATAATTACCAAGATTTTTTTATACAGAACTTATAAAAGTAGAGTATTAAGTAGAAATTTTAAGGACAGTGATCAGGCTTTGTCTAATGACTTCAGAACTTAAGGGGTGAAGGAATTCTGTCCTTCCCCAAGGCAGATGTGAGTTAAATAATTCCTTGAATATATTTAACCTATTAAGATGACAGTTTCACATCTTCTTCTGCAATTTAAAACTTATTACTAGGCATTTATTTCAGGGTCCTTGAACTTTACTACTCCCAGTTTAAGTTTATGACATTTCTTCTTCATGTCTGTGTGGCAGGACAAGGTTTATATTCTTCCTCTGTTTATGCAGTCACTGATATTTCTTTGTCCTTGTCTCATGTTCACTTAAAACCTTGAGTACAGTGTCTTGAAATGCATCAAATGTGATTGTGGAGAGCAGTACCAGAGGTTTTTTGGAAGCTGTGCTCTGCAGCTCAGAACTGTGCAAGAGATGAGCTCTTGGCCCTGTCAGATGCTGTTACATGCTGACAATGTTGGCCCTGTGATGTTTGGTAAAGTAGGTCATTCAGGCTGCCATCAGAAAGGAGTTTTTTTGGCTTTTTGATGTTTTGTTTACCATCTGAAGATCTGAAAAGGGGCTGTGCCCAAACATCTTTCCCAGCTGTATCAGTTGGTTTTGTACATCTTGGTCTTGCCTATTTTCATTTTTATATCAGCATTCTTGCACATCTGTTTTCAGCTTCATCAAAGCCTTTTGTGCTGAAGTTGTCAAGTCACTGGGTAAAGCTTACTACACTTAAAGCTCAGCTGAGTTTGGAGCTACAGAGCAGAAGTTGCATGGTCTGCTCATCAATTTACTGCTATGAAAGGATGCAGAGAGGGGATATGTGCTGCCTTTGACACACTGAATGCCTGGAACAGCTGGTTACCTGCACTAACTTGAGCTGCATTTGGTGGTGAGCTCCTGGAAGTCTTTTTTAAAATGAAGCAACAAGTTCTTTTGTTTCAGAGCTCTTTGACACCACTCTGCAGGCATTTTCCTAGGTAAACAGAACTTGTTCAGCAGAACTGTGCAGTCTTGTGTAATTGGAGGAGCAAATGAGGCTATTTAAGGTGGTGGATTTAGCATTGAAGAAAAGATTTTGTGTTAGCTGAGGATGACCTTTGAGTCTCTGTTACAGCATAAAATGACTGCCTGAGGAGTCATTTCCTTCCAGTTCCTTGTAAGTTTATTGCTGGTCTCATGAAGCAGCAATGTAGCTGAAAGTTCCTGAAAAGTGAATGTTCCTTCTTGGTACAAAATAGGAAGAGGGGCTGATTAAAGTGAGTAGGGATTGAGTTTTCTGTGGCTTAGAGGCTCAGCTACACCTGGCCTCTACTAGAGGTTCTCCTAAACAAAGCATAATTTTTTTTAATTTTTCAATCCAAATTTTGCTAATTACAGAGGGAAAGAGGGATTTGTGCCTATTTAGCAATATTTTCTTATTTTTTTAAATACGCTTTGCTTTGCTTGATACCTTAGGCACTGAATTTTCTTGGTAATAGAACAGCATTAATGTTTGTGTTATAAAACTTTAAAAATATGTTCTGTAAAAATCAAAAATTAATTTTTAATTTTTCTGCTTTCTTAGGCTTGAAGGGTATTGGCATTGACCTGTTGATTTATTCTGTGACTCTGGAATTTTAAACTTAAATAGCTCTTTGTTTTTTGTTTTAGCCTATAAGAGTTTGTTTATATGTAAGGGATTTATGCTATGTTCATCCTTCACTAAGAAATACCATATGAGCTGTTCCACCAGCGTGGAAAAGTTTGTTTTCATACATAAATGGGAAAATATTGCATTATTGTGAGGTCATGAATTACTGTTTTATTCAGTTTCTAATTGCATTTATTAGCTTGGGAGCCTGAGGAGTTGCTGATGTTATATCTGTGGGTTATGTAACACTGGGAGTCATGTTAAACTTTTTCCTAAAAAGATGTTTGCAATTAAAAGTGTTTTGATGAGCTATTGTTTCAGCTTTGTATTTGGCACCTGGTGGAGAAGCAGGACAAGGAAGACACATCCAGGTGACACCATTTCTGATAAATAACTGGGCCCTACATGGCTGCACAGCTTTCTTTCTTTTGTTTAATTGGTGCTTAGATAGATAGGAGAGAAAGGAGCCCAGATACAATGAGACACTGAAGAGATTTGCTAACCCAGAAGCAATTTCATTTTCCTATATCCCTCTTAGAAGATGTGGCTAATTATTTCTAGGTTTCCCTTGAATTGATAAAGGTGGATTTTAAGAATCTGTAAGGTCAACTGATCCACTCTAGGATCCCCTTCACTGAACAAAAGTAATCCTCACAGCATCCAAGGACTGGGGTCCTTCCCCTTCAGATACCTTCTGCAGTGTTTGCCTCATAAATGGAAGGTTTTTGCCATAAAAAAGGGAAGTCTTATAAGGTCAAGAAAGGTTGTGGTGACCATTTGGATTGCTTTGTCTCACTCCTTCTCCAGTCACCCCACATTGGAGGCTGAAGGTATGCAATGCAAACTGATAAGCACAGTGAATCTGTCACAGACCAAAATGATCAGATTTTATTTTGCAGTAAAATAAGGAATATAGGATTCACTTTTTCTCTTTTTTTTTTCACTTCTTCTCTCCAGGTGTCCATGAAGCAGATTTTAGCTTTAAGCAATGGAATAGTGAATGAACTTCTCAAAGATGTCTTGAGGATAGAAATTTTTTTGTTGGGTGTTTTTTTTTGTAAATAGCCTGGAACAAGAAGAAGCAGAGATTCTGAATCAGTGTCCTAAGGAAGGGGTAATTTTAAACCTTTTTGAGCTTTCATGGCATTGACTTTATCCTTTTCTACAGTGAAATCTTCACAAAGTAAATGGAAGGAAGTAGGAGAAGATGAGCAGCTTAGTCCACCCACAAGGAAATCTGCTACAACTTTCATGCCTGAAAACTAATACAACCCATATGGGTTTAAAAAATGGCTAGTCTTTATTTATGGAATAATAAAAATAAAGTTAATTTAGTGTCCCTTTTAACATCTGTTGTCTTAACAGCATAGGCTGGGAGGCTGCACTGTTGCTTGCTCTGCTCCACAGCATCACAGGATCCCTTGGGAAGGGGAGGTATGGGAAATCTCATGAATACTGAATTCCTCCTGCTCTCTCCTAACACCCTGATCTATTTTGCTCCCCACCTTACTACTACCAAAAGGTTAGTATTTGGAAAGAAAACCAACTGTCAACTGCTATTTTAAAATGTAGCTCAAATGATCCTAAGGCTAAACAGGTGACCATGGTTCAGAAGCTCACAAAGTATTGTTTTAAAACTCCATACTTTTTGGGAATACCCAAGATTATCCTACTATTAAGCTCACCAAATGGAGAAATACAACAATAAATTCAGTATTGTCCTGGCTTTTTGCCAGAACAATGTCTTAAGAGATCCTCAGCAGTTTATATTCTAGAATGAGTTTATGGAAGTGCTCTCTATCTTTCTTCTTCAGGAGTAAAATGGTCTAATGTAGTATGAAGCATGGAATTAGAGTTTGCTCATATTGCAAAGTCTAAAATGATATCACAGAGGTGATGCTGCTTCTCAGTTATACTGAATCATTTCTGTTGAAAAACTGGGTTTGGATTTTGACACTTAAAGTAAAATATCATTTGTTTTTCAGTTCTGCCTGTCAGAATGCTCAGAGTTAAATAAGAAAGACCATCTCTGGTGGCAGGATAATGATGACAGAGCTTCTCAGTCTGCAGAGACCCTTGGAGGTCCTGGAGCCTGTTCTCCTCTGTGCCCTGTGGCAGAAGGTGTTCAGGAGGAAACTGAGCTAGAGAAGGTGTGGGTGGAGCAGAAAGGGGCTGCTTAGGGGCAAGATGATAGATTTAGAGACCAGGTAATCCAAGGCAGATTTCCGAAACAGCCTTAGCAAATCTGAGTTTAGAGTAAGGCAGAGGTCGGAAGTTGTCATTTCAGATTTGTTATAATTACAATGCAACATTTTTTAGTAGTTCCTGTGAACTAAGATGATGTTTGTTTGACTTTGGCTGAGAGGAAACTTAGGGTAGATAATATTTTCCACTTTTAAATAATGCGTACACCCAAAGAATAATTATAATATTTAGAAAAAACTCATACCAAGAGCTAACTTGAGGGGATGAAGATGAATGAAGATTATGGTGCAGTTACAGTGTCTGGACAGCATGTTTGGGGAATTCTGGATACTAACATGGAAAAGCAAATTAATTTGGATGCAGAAGATTGTCACTTGATCAATAAACATGTTTTAATTTTTAGAACATTCATCAGGCACTCTCAACTTTATGGGCTGCAATTGTGACAGTATTTGTGATTTTACTAACCAAAAATATCCTGCACTTGTTC
The DNA here is from genome assembly GCF_050655825.1 of Lonchura striata. Classification (NCBI taxonomy): domain Eukaryota; kingdom Metazoa; phylum Chordata; class Aves; order Passeriformes; family Estrildidae; genus Lonchura; species Lonchura striata. The sequence goes on along the minus strand of NC_140704.1, from coordinate 152,713,140 downwards.
TGAGGGTTTGTTTTCTGTTTTCTGAAGTTTGTTTGAAAATTTTATCAGCTAGATGAATGTAATGAACTCTTCTTCCATCTTCTACAGGAATATTCAGATCTCCTTCAAAACTTTGTCCTCGTTCTTCAGCTTCTAGGAATTACTAGAGTGATGCTGGAGCGTTACCACAGTCACCTTATACCAGCCCAGGTTGCTCAAAGTCCCATCCAGCCTGGCCTTGAACAGTTACAGGGATGGGGCATCCACGATTTCTCTGGATGTGTTTCACCATCCTCATAGAGAAGAATATCTTCCTAATAATTTAGACACATATTCTTTCAGTTCAGAGCCATTACTCCTTGTCCTATCACCCTGTACTGTTGTAAGAAGTCTCTCTCCAGGCACTGGAAGGGGCTCTAAGGTCTCCCTGGAGCCTTCTGCAGGCTGAACATTCCAGTCTTTCATCCCATCTCCAGCCTTAATGCTGATGTCATGGCTGTGCTCTGGGCTGTAGCTCTTCATTTTTGTTATAACAAGTGAATCTTTTCTCTCTTGGAGGAGATCTCTGTTGCTGTTGTGTTCATCTGGTGGCTGAGGTGTTGCAGGAGAGGAACTGAAAAGCAAATTTCTGTTCTGCTCTCCAACACTGCCCCGGTACCGATCTGTTTTCTTTACGGTTTCCAAATCCTGTTTGATTCCTCAGCACAGTGGAACTTGGACAAGTATTCCCTGTTTGGATCTGTCCTGGTCTCCTTCCTAACAATGTTTCAACTTGCCAGCCAGTTCAATCAAAATTTGAATGGAGATATTTACTGTTGTGAAAAAAATTAGTTGAACAGCAGAGAGTTCCTACTCAGGGAGAAACTGGGGTCAGTTCTGTGCTAATGAGATCTCTGGGACACCCCCAGGAGCTCCGGCTCTGGACACAACCATGTAGAAAGCCGAGGTTTGCCAGTGTGTCTGATGGTTCTGATCTTTATTTTTGTTTGGATAAGCTTGAGTGGAAAAAATTAGACAACCTTTTATATGTCTCAAAATTGTAAAAAACAAACCCCTATTATTTAACCCTTTGTTCCCCAGAGCTTTTTGGGTTTTGAAGGCGACATCAATAGGAGACAAGGCTCAGCACTAGAAAGAAAATTTTTAAAACTTATTACCTTGATAAAATTTAAAAAAATGCTTCTGACTATTTCCTCCCCTCTTGCTTTCCAAAAGCTGATAATCAGTAGTCTTTAAAAGCAAGCTGAAATTGAGCAACCAAAATCATAGTCATAGCAGAAAAGTCTTAACTTGAATTTCCTTGGGGCAGAATGCCATTTCTTAGCTGACCTTGGCCTGTCTGTTGTTATTGGGGTAGTCTGAGCTTTTTTTCTGCTTAGAATGTGTGCTTCAGGAAAGTGGCCAGTGCTTCTACATATTCTTAGTAAAAACTTATGAATGATTCTTTTTGTAATAAATACTTTTTTTAGGAGTTTTTTTGATAGCCATCATCATCATTGCTTACACAGAGACTACTACACAGATACTATCAGTGTGTGTCAGCAAATGCATCTTGCCAAGATTCAAGAACCAACGCTACTGTTCCACAGCCTTGATTTCTGACAGATGTTTCTTACCTCAGTAAATGGTATAATCTGATTTGCATTACTTAAAACAGATTACTTTACATAAATGCTACTCAGATACCTACTTGATGAGTAGTATTTATAAAGTGTTGTAAATACTCAATATTAAGTATACTGGAGATGTATTTAACTTCTCAAGTTTGTTTTTTTACTTTGTGCCTTGTCTGCTGCTGTATCAATGCCTGCCTTCTTCCCTGCAACTTGGAATTTTGGGGTCTTTGAACATCTCCAGAACATAAATTTTATGCTTTTGGCCTTTTTGGTGCAGAAAAGGACTATCATGTTATTTGAAAGATGATAATGAGCATATGTAACAAATAGATATTAAGTATTTTTTTAAAAGCATCAAGGAAGCACTTGGTTTTAATGAAAAATCACATATTCAGGGTGTAAAATGTTGGACAGCTTCTAAAATGGAATTTAAAAAATTCTTATGTTATGAAGTACTTAGTTTTCACCTTCATTTTGTAGCCTAATACAAGAAAAAGAAGGTATGACCTTGAGAAGAATTAATTTAATACTGGTATTATATGAGCAGGCAGTATCTCTTGACACTTGGATTGATAATCTGTATTAGCCTCATCTGTTAAAAGTGTAAAGAATACAGAGTCCACACATTCTGTCTATTAAAACTCTCCTTGACAATGCATTTACCAGTTGATACTTAAAGGGTTTTGTTTTCATAAATAAAATTTAATTTAGACTTTCCCTTTTTACTTCTTAATATTTTTTTATCTGCTTTTCTGGAAAACATTTTCTTTTCATGGAAGAAACACCTTTTAAAAAATATATTTTACACCCTAGAGCACAGATCAAACCAACTTAAGGAAAACTGAAAAAGTATCTGCAGTTTCCTTTTTCTAAGGAAACACATCTGACTTGCTCAAGGTCACCGAGGAAGCCCATGGCAGAGCTGGGGGTGTGAGAGCAGCTTTCCTGCCCTGCCAGCCTGTCTGTGCCCCTTCTGTACCCACACAACTGCAATAATTGGGTTTAAATATTACTGTAGCATGTTTTGCTTTATTATTGAAGGTAAATATATTCGACCTTGTTGCTAGAAGTGTTTGTCTGTGTAACGCTGAAGGGCTTGGAAAACTTTGTGGTGGGGGGAGGAAGGCACCCAGGCATGTCTTCAGTTCCCTTTGGCTTTCTTCAGCCCCAGAAAGGGCTTTGTGCCTGAGCAGTGATGCAGAACATCTGATGGGCCTGGTTGTGGCCTAATCTCTCTCTCCCCTTTTTTTTTTTATCCAGTGAATATTTTTTCTCGTTTAAATAGAGAAGCAGACAATAGTTAAATGCAATTGCTGCTTCCTTTCCTTTTTTTTTTTTTTTATTAAGAATTTTGACATACACCACTAATTCTGCAAGGCCAGTCAGAATATTGAGAAATGAGATGGCAGTAAAGAATGGTAATTAAACATATGCTCTAGACGAGTGCATGCTGCTACAAGTAGGCAGATAGGTTAAGTTGAAGGCTGCTGGCTTTAGATTAATTCCCTTTTGGTGCTAGTCTTGGATAAGCCTTACGCCTTACTGCTGAGGGCTGGGAGTGAGAAGAGATTACCGTGGAATATATAAAGAGCTTTAATGAGAAGTGTGAATCTTGCTCCTGTTGATTTTAATACGTTTTCTAGCGGAATCAGTTATTTATAATTTTTGTGAAATACTTTGCTGTAAAATTGATATTTGCTTTATTTCCATATACACATTCTGCCTGGTTGTGTGATTATTATAAACATTTTTTTTTTGCCGTATTTACAGTACCATTTTAAAAGAAAACTGTTTGTAAGCAGTTTTGGTGTTAGGTGCTACAAAGTTAAGAAGAAACAAAGGCCGTTCACCATCTGGGGTGAATGTTTGAGGTGACCTTTGCCTTCTGCTGAGAAGTCAATAAAGAAGCCCCGGGTTTAGAGGGGGCTGGATGTGGCACTGACTAAGGACTGGCGTGGGCTGCGATAATTATTGTTTAGGGCAAAGCAGCACTGCCAGGCTTCTTCCATCCAAAATCTCGTGGAGTGAGGCAAGTGCTGATGGAGGGTGTCACCCCAATTCCTGCTGAAGTTTGGGAAATTTCTCCAGCGCTTACAGGGAAGTGTCCGTGCGCTTAGAGGGAAGTTTTGCGCTTTCAGGACGCCTGGTGCTTGTGTCGGTAAGCGGACACAGCAGTGTGGAAAAGCGATGGCAAAACGCGGGTGCGGCAGGGAAGGGGCGGTGCGGGGCAGCCGGGAACAGGAACATCAGCGGCGGCGAAGCGAGGCCGGTCCGCAGCCCGGCCGGGCGGCGTTTCCAGCGCTCCGTCTCTGCGCAGAGGGTGAACCGGAGACTGCCGGGCGCGGGCAGCAGACGGGGATTAGCATATTAATGGGAGCCGGGTAATCGCCTCCCACCCCTGCCCGCCCTCCTCCGCAGGGCTCACTCCGCCTCGGCACCGCTCCCGGCGAGGAGGAGGACGAGGAGGTGGAGGATGCTCCGGGGCGGGGGGAGATGAGGCAGCGGCGCGGCTTCCCCGCAGCGGAGCGCGCTGGAGCCCCGGGCGGGCCGGGGCGCCGCGCTTCCCCCGCAGCCAGGTGAAGCCGCACCGCCCCGGGGAGGGCCGGGGCTCCCTCCTCTGCCCGGGATCCGGCACGTCCAGGCGGCTCCAGCCTCCCCCCGCAGGAGCCCGGAGCGCTGAATCGGGACATTGTGTGCCGGAGCTGGCCGGCAGCGAGCGCGCCCCGTGTATGTGGCTGCTGGAGGTGGCCGGGCAGCGGCCCCCGCGGCGGGCAGGTGCGGGCTGCATGGAGAAAAGCGGCTGCAGCCCATTCCCCATGTGCTGGGCTAAAGGTACTCCCACCTTTGATTTTTAATAAGTGTGTGTATGTATATCTCTCTCTATATATATATATATGTATCTGTATGCGTTTCTCTCTCCCTCTTAATCTTTTACCACCTGTGGTTCTATAGGGTTTTTTTTTCCTATCAAAGCCAAGCTAGAAAATAAGTATTCTGGTCATGAGCTTGCAGTGCGGAGCTGCCCCTCTGCAGGAGCTGCTTCACCTGACAGCTAGGATGCTTCGGGATTGTTTTTCTCTCTCTCTCTCTCTCTCATTCTCTGCCTTTAAGAATGATTTGAAATGAAAAGAGCGCTTGAGCTGTTTGGTTTGTACTTGCACTGATGTGAGGATCTGACGTCTTTGTTTGTGATCTTTGTATGTTTGAAGCCGCTGCGAGGGTGATTCTGCTTTCACTCACGTTTTAGAAGAAGTACTTTTTAAGTGTCTGATCCTGATCGTAGGGAGCGTTTGCAGTGGAAGACTTAAATCTTTTTTTTTACTTGATGTCTCCGAATTTGGCACCCCTATTATCCACCCCCAAACTGAGACAGTAAGTAGCCAGAGAGCGTGAATTTATTACAATGAGAGGGTTGGACTTGAAATTGATGCTTAACAATAGTTAGATGGACACAGAAAGTAATTCACGTGATAATCTTAGTTTGCACCCCAAGGCTTTAATATTTGTTGTATTATCATCTGGACGTTATTTGTATACTGGAGTTGTGGATATGGGTGTACAGGGATTAAGGTCGAAATTCTGTTAGTAGCCAAAGAATCAAATCTTCCTTAGATGGAAAACAACTGTAAAAAGTTGAATGTTGCTGGTTGTAAGCATAACCTTCCTCTTGCTTGCTTTCATTTCAATGTACTTTCTTTTTTGGAAGAGAAGCTGGCAGTGAAGTATTGCGTCACTGTAATCTTGGATCACGGACAGCCAGTTACTTCAGAAGTACAGGGCAAACTTATCCGAGCTAAGGATTTGATAGGCATAGCTGCTGATAGGTTGTCTTGAAAAAGAATTAAATTTACTTACAGTTTTTATTGTCTAGTGATTAGGAGGACACACGAAGAAGCATTTAACACTGTCTTTGTCTTGCCTGCTTTCTGTACCTTTCAGAAATATTCAGGCTAAACTAGTCCCTGCCACACATTGATTTACTATAACACATAGAGTAGAAACGACTTAGAAATGAGGGAAGTTGGAACACCACACCCTGGTTTCATGAAGTGCAGAACCTGTCAGCTCACTAGGGAATGATATTTAGTAAACAATGAGTAACGGTAGCGGGAAGTAAAGCTAATAGAGTTGAGTGTCCTTTGCTTTTAGTAAAACTTGTTTACCGTGAAGGGGTAACAACAATGCCAGATCTGTGTGTCATAAATTGGATAACACAAGTATTAGATGAAATTTGGATTCATCTCCTTGGACTGTTGTGGGGTCAGGATGAAGGTACCTCCCAGAAACTAACTTTAAAAAGTAGAGAAAAAGAATCTTATGAAAGCAAAAGCAAGCTTTTGCCATCTGCTGTTCAGGCTGGTTAGTATTGAAGTATCAATTTCTCCCCCCTACTCGGGTCCCAGAGGATGCCCCAGCAGGGCTGGGGATGGCTGCATTGGGCCATGGTAAAAGGTATTGATTCCCCCCCCCCACCCATTCCAGCAACTGAAATGAATGAAAAATGATCCCACCTCTTCCTCTGGTCGCCTGTGTTCTCAGAACATAACTTCAGGGGAGATTGCTTGTCCATCCCCTCTGCCCCAAATATGGAGAGCAGCCCTTGTAATCTCTTGTTATTCCTGTGGGGGGGAGAAGGGGACACCAGGGGTTGCATAAGAGGACAAAGGCACCAGGATCTTCACAGCTGCCAGTTGTGATGATTTCTAGAAAAAGCTTCATCACAGCCTCCCAAAAAAATAGGACAGATGAGAAATAGCTTGAGCTATATTTGTCATTGAATGGTGGCCATGCTTTAGTCGATGATTACTTTGTGTACTGTTCACCGGCTTAACCTTAGGGAAATGAGACGGATCTGGCCTACTTTGATAAGGGCTGTGAGATATCTGCAGTCCAAGAAAGGTAATATATTAATGAGAGAACCATTTAGTTCTGATGTCTTTATTCTGCTTCTTAGGTTTTTCTGTTAAAGTGTCAGGTTACGTGCAGCAAAAACTGATAAAACTTTTAAGTATTTCATAATGTCTTAAAAATGGGATCTTGATGTGTATGTTTATTATCCATAACTTCTTTCTAAGTGCTCTGTGCTCTTTTGAATGGGGCAGATTGAGCTTTCATTGTACCAGGTGTGATCTCAGCAAATGTTTGTTCTTTGAAAAGGCTTTGAAATATTTCAGTGAGTCTGTGTTCATACACACGTTTTTTTAGCGTTCTTAAATCTGAAATCGTCAAATCTTCTTAGCGATAGCGTGGGATGACCTAATTGCAGCCAATTCTGTGGCTCTGTCTGTAGGACTGCTACAGAGAATAAGATATTTGCTTCCTTTAGAAAGTATTTGTGTAAATCTGTGTTGTTCTTTTGCCTCCTCTCCACATCTAAATCTAATCTAAGTAGTGTTACTGAATTGAATAATTTAGTCATGATCTGCACACTCCAGATATGGGTGTTCTGATGGGTGAATGAAGAGAAAGTGTGTACTTCATTGCTGGCATATTTATTCTCAGTAAGTCTGTATTACTTTAGTCAGGATAGGAGTAAGACATTTTTGGCTGCTTCCTCCCTCTCATTAAGTAATTTGATGTCAGGTCTTGTGGACTAATCATCCTCAAGCTCATTTATAACTTCGGGGGATTTGAAGTGGGTGTCTTGATTCCTGAGCTGTCCCCACTCCTTTCCCAGCTAAGTGCTGAAACTTTGTGCTGGTATTATTCAGGGGTGTTCCATTTCTGCCTGTAACAGCAGACTAGCAAGTAGTCATGGATCATTAAAGGCTTTTCACTAACATCTCTGAAATTTGTTAAAATCATTAATAGTATAATGTATTACACTTCGACCTAGATTCTTTTGCTGGTGAACTTTTTTCTTGTTTTTCCTGTGAATTCCTGCCATTTTAACCTTGCACAATAACTGGGTGAAAACAGTGTAAACGTGACAGTCAGGGGTAGTTGGGCGGCTCTGCTATAGGTCTGTGAATTATCCACCCCAAGGAGGAGGAAGTTTCTTGAATATCTTCCAGAGGAGCTCTGTTTAGTCATTTATGAACAATTAATTGATGTAATTCAATGTGCCATGTGAATTGTAACTGCAGGGTGATCACAGTCCTTGAACTCAGCCATTCAAGTGAACATGGAAAGTCTATACTGGCTTAAAACAATTAAGCCAAATTCAGTTAAAAACCTGGTCTTCATTAGAATAAATATAAAAAATTTTAAACTGTGTTGTGAAATGTATTTAATCTGCTGAGAAAGAGTTTTGCTCTATTGCAAATGTTGCAGTCTTTTTTTAAAGAGAGAAGCATTTCCAAGTTAAATGTTGTGGGTTTGTTTTTTGGTGAGCCCTGCTGATCGAGGGGGTGTGTTCAGATGGGACCTGCTGGTCATGTGTTGAATATAAGCAGGATTGTTGGATGCATAAGAGAAGAGATCAGAGCTGTTCCTCCTTCATCTCGATGTCATAAATCTCTGCTGTTTTGCTGACAGAGTGACAACTTTCAATCCACCAGGCCCTTAGGTTTTTAGGTGGTAGGTGGCCATAGAAAATGGAATAAGGCAAGCTGCTGATACTATGAAGGTTATAGGCAGGTAAATAATCTCTAAAGCAAGATGCTCTGCTTCTTTGACATACAGACATTGTATATGTAACATGGAAATATAATTGTTCTTGTGTATAGAATGGAAAAAAGCCATTCTGTTTGTATGAGTGTTCTGCTGCATCTTCTCAGTGAGCTTCAGTTGGAGTGATTGGAGGTCAGCACCTGCTCTTGCATTTTTTCTTTGCTCTATAGGTGTAGTTTAGGAGTGACATTAGGTGCTTTTCCCTTGGTGTCTGAGGGGAAAACAACTAGGAGAAGTCTGGTCTGTCATTTGACAATCTGTTGTTGACTTGCTACATTTGCTACATTGGCCATTTCCTTTGAATGGTGATCTTGCCTAAACTTTTGTTAAACTTAGTAATAACTTTGTAGCTTCTAGAGCTGTGAGATTGCAAACCATGCAAAGCATCTCTTCAATTCCTGTTTTTTTTTTTTGGGAGGTTTTTGTAGAAAGAAGAAAAATAACGTTTATCTCATCAAACCACTAATTTTCAAAGGCAGAAAGTTAATAGAATTACAGAATGGTTTGGGCTGGAAGGGACCTTAAATATCTGTCTAGTTCCAGCTCCCCTGCCATGGACAGGGGCACCTTCCACTAGACTGGATTGCTCAGAGTATCATATTCCTGATATGCCTGTATATATTTAAAGGTGGAAGATAATCTGGAAAAGCAAAGGGGCGGGTTCTCCCCTTCAGTGTTACAGCACAGCGTGTGGTAGCTCAATATTCTTAAAAATAAAGGAGCTGTGCAGCTCAGGGAGTCTGCTGCATTCCCACTGGGGTGATTGTTCCGTATTCAAAGACGACTGGAATGGAAGATGGAGCTTGAGATATTTTCACAAGAAAGGAAAGTGATTGTTTTAAGGGCTGGGGGAGCATTTGGCCGTTCCCTGGGTAATGGAGATGTGTGATCTTATCAGTTGTAGCACCTGGTAATGAGCCAGTGAACCAGCTTGGAATTAAATTCTGAGCTGCCTGAAAAAAACCCTAAAACTTCAGTAAGGAAAATAAAATGTTTGAAATATCCTTTTAAAGAAACATTGGAAAACAAACCTATAAGAGCAAAGTGTGGAAGCTGGCACCCAAGTGACTCTTTCATTGTTGGAAATGATGCATTAAGCAGAAAAGTTAACCAGGAGTTTATAGCCCTAATTGCTTTCTTATTCAGTTTATATTTGAAATTTCTTTATCAGAACTCCAATTGTGTGTTTGTGTATTTTTATTTTCTGTATGTAAAATACACCTACAGACATTTGCATAATTTGGTTTGCCCAGCTGGCCTGACAACACTTGCAGTATTTCAACATTTAGATACCAAAAATGATCTCTTACCTGTTTTTGTGTTTTTAGCAAATGCAGTTCATTGGGCAGTGTCTCTTTTAGAAGCTTTTATTGGTAGGACTGTGGTACTGAAATGAGCTTTTGTGACTGGTGTTACATTTGTAAGAAATGTATTAGGTTGTCTTGGTCCTTCACTTGATGTAGTGTTGCTGAAATAGAATAGTTGTAAATTCATATCTTGTAGAAATGTTGATGTGCCAGTAAAGAGTATGTATTTTTCATTAATTGTCTGGGAAAAAATCTCTCACTAGTATTCCTGAATTCATGACCTGTTATGGATTTGTTCATGGAATTATTAAAAACTGGAGACATTGCAGATTAATATACACTGTAGCAATACAGTAGGGAAACCTGTAGAAGCTGTTGAATTCTATAACCCAGCACAACAAACAAAGCCAGAGATAAGAAAATATCTTTGTAACTATTAAATTAACAGAAGCTTAAGTACAGGACATCATAAATGTATTTGATTAGAATAGGTTACAGAAATATTGTATCATTCATGAAGATTTCATCATCATGCAAAAGCAATGAGATCCCTGCAGTATCTCCTGTTGAATCAGTGTTGAGAGGTGCCAGTGGCAGTTTTCCCTGATGGGTTGTCAAGGACAGGGTTTACTGAGGTGTGGAGGTAATTGAGAGGTTGCTGAGGTAGCTGGTGGTTGCCCAGCACTAGGTGATTCTGTATGTATTGACATGGAAAGAGGGTAGGATTGCCCTCTTCTGTTATTTAATGTAGCTTAGCATAGATATTAAAAAAAGTATTTCTGTGTGTATTCAATCCTGCTGAGTCATTTTATTGAAAATAACCTGTAAACAAACGCCCTTTTTTCATTTATTGATTTGATAACTGAGGTTTGTTACTTTGCCAGAATGGAGATTGCTTAATTCTCTCCCCAGGCACTGTCACTGCTTTCTGAAGTAGTGTTTCTCCTGCCAATGATTTCAGATCCATAACAGCAAGCACTAGGGGTTTGTACTTACTATTTAAGTTGGAATCTGCAAGTGAAGTGTTGTCCCTTGCTTTACCAATGAAATGTCTAAGGACAAACAGCTTTTTCCATGGCCCAAGTCTCCTCATCTTGACTAAATACAGGAGTAAAATCAGTTTGTGCTTCAGTTGTGCTGTGATTTGGGGTAGAGGCTCACAGCAGCTGCAGTGATGTCCTGTGCAGGGTCACATCAGCAGGGGATGAGGGTAATGAACTGAAGAGTGGCATTTTGAGACTCAAAGCTCAACTTTTTACTTCACTTGGTTGTGCTGTAGAACTAAAACTAAAACCAGACTTTCCTCACTTGAACAATACCTCTTGATGAAGTAAAATTACATAACTTAATTGCCAGTATTTAGTCATGGATTCTCATCCTGTTTGAGTTTTCTTCTTTAACATCCATATAGAGGTCATTGAAGCAAGGAACATTTTCATCATAAGTTATTGCAGGGTGAGTAATGGTCTGCAGTCCTGTTACATCTTTATTTCTGGGAAGGAGAGTGGGAAGGAACTGGGTGTGTTCTGTAACTTCTTAGTTGATTTTGGAAGATAAGGGGCAATAGGATTTAAATTCTTCTCACAACCTTTCTGCTAATATGTTTGCAACTCAGCAATGATCTGTTCTTGCTGGTATGGGGAGATAGTAGGAGTCATGTTCCTGAAATCTCAGTATGTTCAGCTCAAAGGGGGTTTTGTCTCAGCTGTGTCATGATGGTTGGTCAAGATAATCTGAAGAATTGCAACAAAGATACTTTGGAGTAGAGCAGTCTTTTCAGTTTGATCCTAACAAATGATTCCCGTGCAACAAATTGCATTGCCAGGTATTTGAACAGCAGCTTTTGTCCATTCAGGTGTTTGATTGCAGCAGTCTTGACTCATCCTGGCAGAATTAAAAGGTCTCTGATTTATGGTTGTATGTGGCTGTACCTGTCAAACAGAAGCATGTGTGTGCTGCAGATATCCATCCCAGCCCCTTCCCAGAGGGAAAAGGCACTGCTCAGGTGACAGGGAGGTGTGTATCTGTTCCCAGGTCAGGGCTGATTCCTGTGTCATCTTTATCACAAGAGCAGCAAAGAAATGAAGATTTGCACTCCAAGCTGTTCCTATCAGTGTCCTCTGGCATGGAAGTGTGATGGGCACATAAGAGTGGTCCCTGTTAGGTCAATAAGTTAATATTTTATCAACTAACCAGGTTTAGCAGAAGGTGGACTTTTCTGCATGTGTTTCTGAACCTAAAATTAAGGGAAGTTTGTTCTGGTTGTAATTGTGAGGACTTACTGCCTGTGGTTTTCTTAAACAGAGTTGGGAGGATGCCATAGAATCCCAGAATGGTTTGGGTTGGAAGGAATCTCCAAGATCATTTCATTCCAACCCCCTCAGCCATGGGCAGGGACACCTTCCACTATGCCAGGTTGCTCCAAGTCCTGTCCAGCCTGGCCTGGAACACTTCCAGGGATGGGGCAGCCACAGCTTCTCTGGGCAACCTGTGCCATGGCCTCACCACCCTCACACTAGAAAATTTCTTCCTTGTTCCTGTTCTGTCCTTGAAATGAAAGATTTGCCCCTTCAATATTTTGCTTTTATATTTTTTTAAAATGCATACACATAGTACTTCATAGAATATCTAATATAAAATATAAAGTATATTATATACTGTTTTATAGATACAGGATATAGAAACTGAATATATGAATACAAGGCATCATCAGATCTTCAGTAGGAAAATATCCACTACTTTTCTTCCTTTCAGAGTAATTTTGGTGTTTGTATAGATTCTGGTTTTATGTGATACTGAATAAACTTTTTGCTGGTTTGGGTTGCATTAATTTAGTTTTCCTGGAACAAGCTGTGTGACCTGTATTGACCAGTAGTGTTGGACTTCATGTTTGAAGTACTAAATTTGCACATCTAAATGTAATTTAAATATCTTTTGTCAGTCTAGAGGTGCAATAAAAATGCTTTTGGAATAATGCTCTTGCCTGCCACATCTCACTTCACTTCCCAGCTCTGGCTGTGATACATTTGGACAGTTTAAGTAGTGTCCCACACTGATGAAAACCAAGGTATTGCATTAGGAACAGGAGCACTTGCTGTGGCTGTGACTTCCAGATAATTTCTGTGATAAACCATCCTTCAGGTAGTCTACTCGTAATTATCCAAATCCTTAATTGCTTTTGCTGAAATCAGTTTGGAATCTCTGAAATCGTTCATTCCTAAAATTTGAAGGGGAAATATTTGTGCTTTTTCTGTGTCTGGTCTGTTCTGGGAGGGAGCAGTCACTGTTGGAGATGGGAGAGAGAATGAGCTGGAAATGGGAATTATCTGAAATCGGGAACGAGCACACCCTGGATACTCCTGGACACACAGCAAGGTCATGCTCACAATTCCTGTTCTGTAGGAAAAGCTGGGCAAGTTAAAACACAATTAATGTTTATGCAGTAGAGAAAAGCAATGGTAGCTAGTTAATTCTGTTTAATCCAGATTTGTCTCTAGTTCGTTTTTTTTTAATGTTAAAATCACAGTCGAGCCAAAGTAAAATAAACCACAGTGGGAGGGCTTGGGTATACATATCTCAGAAACAAGAAAAAAACATCAAAATGGGGGAAAAACTCTCATACTTGAAACTGTGGCTGTTAAGATGGGATCATACTTCGGTCTGTATTTATGAGTTCACAGAGGTCAAAAATCCTGGCTGAAGGTTTTTTACATTCAGGTGTCTCAAATTACTTGTGTGGTTGCAACAGCTTGTGCATCTTCAGAAGAATGAGAAATGAAGTCAGCTTTGAAACTTGCAGTCACAAATCTTCTGTCTGTCTTCTGCATGGCATTGAGAAATTCAGGAAAGTTTAGTATGAGCACAGTATTTGGAGATCTAAAATAAAGAGGGAGAGCAACAAACCTCAACTTTAAATAGTTTTTTATGTCTGCCAAGAATAATAATTTTATTTTGTGGATCAGTGACTGATGTCTCAATCTAGTGAGTATTTTCCTGTTCAGTGGTAGAACATAAACAAGAGGTTGTGATTTTTTGGAATAATGCTACATTTTGGGAAGTGAGAGTCATTCCCTTTCCCCAGTGTGGGAATTATCATGAATTTCTGTTTTGTTTCTGTCTGTGGTACACGTGATGCTTCAGCCCTACAATAATCATACAAAGCAGTAGTTAATCTATAACTTTTCATAGGTTATTACCATAAAATTTGTGAATATTTTCCCTTCTCTTTAGTTCTTTCCTTGCTCTGTATATCCAGTCTGCACTCACATTACTAATGTTGCTCTAGTTTTGTTGTAAATGGGAATAAAAATGTGCTGCTTTATTTCTTTTCTCTACTAGAAGTATTTCCCAGATCAGGCAGTAGGAGTGAGCGGTGCCCTTCTGTTCTGCCAAGGACAGCCTCCTGCACTGCAATAAAGTTGCTCATAAAATGTGTCCTTTGTGACTGACTGGGCAGATTTTATAGGGCTGGGTCCTTTCAGGTGCTGAACGCTTCCTCCTTCCTCATCCACGTGCACTCAGCTCTTCCAGCACTCACCACCAGCAGCACTTTTGTGTATTCCAGTCTGCTGGAAATCCATAGGGGTGGGCATTGCTTTGCAGAATTAAGGCCCTACTGAACAAGAAAAGTGGATCTGGAATACTTTAGGTTGTGGATTTGTTAATTCTGGCCTGTATTTTCTTTTATATTGGTGGTATAGTGTCATTTGGCCCTGAATTTTTAGATTGAGTATTTATTTTTTTGCTTTAATTATTACTTTGTGGGGTTTTTTTTCTTTTTTTTCTCTTTCATTTCATACCAGAGAGGTGCTGTTTGTTTTATCACTGCAAACTGTTTTGTTTAGCATGTAAGAGAAGATTATATAAATGTTATAATAACTTGATTTATAAGTTCAGAGCTTTCTGTCAAAACATGTTCATAGTCATACTCCCACCCTAATTTGTTATCTCCCTTTAACCTTAATTTTCTTGCACTGAAACAAACAAACATGGAATTTAAGCCTCTCCTGAAAGATTCCTATAAGAATTAACAAATTATATCCAAAAGAATTTCTTTTTAAATACCTTTTTATTGGTATACACATTCGCTAAGTGCCTTTTAAAACATCAAGATCAATCTGTATGTTTAATATATGCTGTACAGCAATATATTGTCTTTTTTAAATTAGACTCTGAAAGAACAAATCCCGTTTTAAATTTATGTCTTACATACGGTAAAATGAGGAAAAAAGGTATTTAGCTTTTTTTTTTTCCCCCTGGACATTTGTCCAGTTTATAAAAGCAAAAACTCTGATTTTAGGCTAATTTTTTAATATCATATGTTGCAGGTGACAGAACTTAACAATGAAGGCAGACACACCAGAGAAATAATTTAACTTGTTGCAAGTCCTGTGCTTTTCAATTCTCTGACTGAATTGCGATAACCAAGGGACGAGGGATAAGAGATATTTTTAATCAATTACCTTGTATATAATAAAAGTGAAGTAAATAGAAACTGAACCAGGGCTGTGTGTAGGTTTGGTATTAGTTGTCTACGTCTCCAAAATCTTTATGCTGTGAGTTTCTTTTAATTAAAACAATGAAGAATCTTGAGTTGTCCAGTTTCAAAAAAAAAAATTGAGCATGAATTGGTTGAGAAAAGTCTTCCATAATTCGAGGTGGCCCCAGAAACCTCAAGTCTGATGAATAAGTCCTGGAGAAGTGGAGCTTTGTGACCTCGAGCCTGGTAGGGAATCATTGCAGTGAGTGGGGAAATGGGGCTGTGCTGCTGCTGCTGCAGGGAGAACCTACCCGCATCTGCTCCTGGAGGGTTTTTTCTTACAGCTTCTCCCTTTCTGTGCCTATCTCACTTCTGCTCTAAGTGTCACAGTCTGTGCAGCTCAAGTTCTTGCTGTGAAAAATACATTTTCCACAAAGAAGGGTGGAACAGGGATGTTTTCAGTCGCTTTTAACTGGTATCTTAAATAAGGAATTAGTTTTGCCCATTAATGAATCAGAATTTGCTCTTTCTTAAAACTTTTTAAATGTGTAGCATTGCAGTAAGTGGAAAATAGTGACTTGGGGCTGTTTGTTTAGGGGCTTTATCTTTATTTTTTTTTCAAGTTATTTATCTTGCCTAAAGGGGTAGAGTAAACCATGAAGCCTCATCAAGTATGCTGTTCTGTGCTCTTCTTTGTATTAGCAAAGTATTCTTCTGTTCACCTCTTAAAGTGGGAAAACTAATTTCCTTCTGGAGTGTGAAAATCATTTGCAGCTCATTTCTTCAGAGAAAATTGTATTAACTCTTAATGTCTCAGATTTTCCTCTGAGTGGTGTTGTCTTTGACAGAAGAACATAACTGCGTTTTAAGTGAGCTTTTCTTGTTGAATTCCTGTCAGCCATGAAACTCACTTGCTCAGTGAAATATTCTGCAGCTGATTAAAATGTAATGAAATCATATTCTGACAAATGCCGAGCATCTTTAAAGACCATACTTTGACATTTGCAAAATAATGGGAGATAATTAGAGGTTAGTTGTGCTTATGCTGCTGTTGACTGCACCAGGCATATCTCAAAGTAACCTTTTCTTTAAATTTCATTGTAGTTACTTATTCTGTCATGTGTTCAATTGGTTTCTGGTGGAAAAGAAGCACCTCATTACCTGTGAAAAGTTCCTCCTGGCTGGAGACCTGTGGATGGTGCCATGATAGTCAATGATCAGCTGTTTTGTTGATTTTGGTGCAAATTACAGGTGCTCATCAGCTTCCTTGTATCAGATGCAAACAAGCCTTACTTGTCTATCCTGTTCCTGAGAATTCCATCAACTTCTGCCCCTGTTAAAGATTCTTGGTCTTTTTATTCACATCTGTCCATTTAGTTGGTCAAACTTGTCTGGGTACCAGCTAAGAATTGATAAATTCCACTTGAATTTTTAATACTGGTATTTTCACCAAATAATTTTTGCCTTCTTTAATCATTGCAATGGATTAGTTCGTCATCTCCTACCTTTTCTCTGCCCACCCTTTGTCTTTCCTCTTCACCTCTTTCTTGACCAGGTATTGAAAATCATTAAATGCTATTGAATAGTTTAGCAGCAGAGGCTTAGAAGTGTCAGTTTTAGATAGTGAACCCAAAGAAATACTAAATCCCTACCAAAACCAGAAAAAAAGTAGGCTCAGAATTATTTATTCTGTCTTGGTGTGTAAAAGCAGCTCAAAAGTCATTGAAGCAGCAGTAGCAGGAGGACTCAGAGGGAAGCAAGGGCTCCGTGGTTGGGAAGAGTAGATGAGAAAATGCTTGGCAGGGAGGAAAGAGGTAGCAAGTTCTGCATCTTTGGCAGCAGCAAGAACAAATTACTAAGTTGGTGAAGCAGCCTCTGGTGACAACTTACTTGCCTCTGAAAAATTAACTCAAACCTCTGTACAAATGCACTCTTCAGAAATTATCATATATCAGTTTCGTAGCTTCTAACACAGGCATGTCTGAGAAACCAGACAAATTCCTTTAATGATATTTGGATGTTAAACTATACATGAGAACTTAAACTGTGTGCAAGAAAACATTTTTTAAAAATCTTGAAAAATAAGGCCTGAATGATGGGACATCTTCAGTTTTCTTAGTTTTTGTTGTTTTTTTAAAAACATAATTATATGAACCCTTTAAAGGATCAGAATATACAGCGTAGGCTTTTTGGATGTGTTAAACATGGGCCTTTTTTATAGGATTGTTTATTTTTCTGATTTGTTCTAGAACAAAAACATTATTTGACTTCTGTTAGTTTTCTGACTTGATTTCTGGCTTTTCTATGTGTGGACATCATTGTCTTGCACTGGCATCTATTGACTTGATAAATGTAGTCTATGGGAAAGCCACCAAAGCTGCGTATCTGTATTTTCATCTGAACTTTTTGGAAGCCCCGAGGCTTATATTTTACCTTTGGAACAAGTCCAGGGAAGGCCACTAAGTTGATAATGGGGCTGATGCACCTTGGCTATGGAGACAGACCAGGAGAGTTGGGGCTGTTCAACCTGGAGAAGAAAAGGCTCCAGGGAGACCTTGGAGCCCCTTCCAGTGCCTGAGGGGCTACAAGAGTTGGTGAGGGATTTAGGACAAGGTCCTGGAGTTTCAGAATGAGGAAGAACCACCTTAATATGAAGGAGAAGAGGTTTAGATCAGATATTAGGAAGACATTCTTCCCTGCGAGGGTGGTGAGGCCCTGGCACAGGCTGCTCAGAGAGGCTGTGGATGGCCTGGGAAGTGTCCAAGGCCAAGTTGGATGGGGCTTGGAGCAACCTGGGATAGTGGAAGGTGTTCCTGCCCATGGCAGGGGTTGAAATGAGATGATCTTGAAGCTCCCTTCCAACCTAAAAAATTCCATAATTCTGTATCTCAGCTTCAATAACAGAGTCAAAAAGTGAAGTTTTTATGGATGTTCTTAATGTAAAAATAATTTAACCCATCAGTGATTCAGTCTCTCTGGACAGCATCTCCTAATTGTGACTCTCTCAGGAGACTGCAAGCATTACTTTTGTCTACAGCCTGTCCTTATATTTCTTCAATATCCACTGCATTAGAGATTTTTAGAAAAAATTTAGTATCAGTTTATCCATCCTCATGGATCTTGCAAATACTGTTCAAGCTCTCATCTGGAGTCCTGCCTTTTTAAGGTTCCCTTCACAAGGCTCCTGCTCTACCCCTTCATTATTTTAGTTGTGCTTCTTTGGACTTTTGGACAGCACAGAAGACATTCTGAAAATTCCATTGATTTTTCTGTTGAATCTTGGGACTAAAATAGAAAAAACTTAATCCATAATTCTCTGCTGGCAGTGGTTTGTGTGATGCTGAAGACACCCACCCCTTGCGTTTAGTAAGCATTAACAGAACCTCTTCTAAGTCACAAAGATCCCAAATACTCGGTTTCAGGTTACAATTGGTAAACTGATTAAATACTGTATTCTTTGTTTAGAGTATTTTATAATTTTATCAGTTTGTGTAGGGTTTTAAGTGTTTCCAGGTACTTCTGACCTAGGTACCTCTGACTTGCTGCATGTTTGTGGTGTTGAAGGTGTATTGTCACAACAACATTCAGGTTTTGTGCAGAAATATTTTCACACATTCTAAAGCACACATACTCCTTGCTGAAGGAGATTGTCCTTCTACTTTCTGTCTAACTATTGTGAAGTATTTATTTGAAAATAAATTCAAGCATATTAAGAGCACAGATTGCAAATACGAAAGAACTCTGCTTCCTGAAGCTCATGTGCAAAAGTGTTTTAATTGCCAGATCCTTTTGGATTGTGTTCTCAGGCCAAGTCAATTCAGCATTTAACAACAGCATGTGTTCAAGTGCATCCCCCCTCTCCAGTTAATATTCCTGTATGTTCTAATGGAAACTTGAAGGGGGATGGATTGATATCTCTATGTGTGTGCTGTTAGCTTATGGAGGTGTCTTGTTTGTGTAACACCAACTTAATTTATTACCACCTGCTGTTGCTGCAAATGGTGAGATTGTCGCACACAAATTGCATGTTTCATCACTGTGATGGTGGGAATTGATTTATTGTTTCCAGGGAAATAATTGAATAGAAGAAAAATGCACTGTAAAGTAAGTTGCATCTTTATAAGCTTCTTACTTAATATCTATCCATGATCAAATAGATTCTAAAAAGGTGCAGTAAATTATTTTGGGGCTAGTGAAACCTGCTGACTTTATGCCTTCAGCAGTGCCTGAATTTCTCTACCATGAAGATGTAAAACCAGTTACCCTGTCTCCTTTGCTCCCCTGCCATGGTGAGGATATGCTCATGTTGGTAGTTCGGGACCTCAGTGCTGCTGGGTCTGTGCTTGTGTCTGTGTTAATTCACCATGGATGGGTTGTCACAGAACCTCTGAAGACTGAATTTTACTTCTGGTTTTGAAATGTGTAGCAGTTGAATTAGATAGTTCTGATATTTCTGACCCCACTCCCTGTTGTTTGAAATCAGATAACTGCCAGAAACAAATAAATATCTGGGTTATCTCAGGTGGATTGAGATGGACTAGGTAGAGCACCTCAAATAGTTGCTTTAGTGGAAGAGGCTGATGTGCGTTTTTGGCACAGGCTTGTTGTATTTGTGACTCATGTGTTGCAAAGCTTGATGAGGTTTTGACCCAGGATGACTCCTGTCAGGGGAGGTTGGAGAGGAGATGAAAATAGTGCCACATGTACCGTGATTGATTATTCTTGTGGTGTTCCTGCATGATTCCTTCCACAATTGGAAGTGACAAAGCTGAGGAAGCTTAATTGTACTGAAGCTTGTCTTGCTTTAGGGGATTGAACCCACCTCTTCCAGGTTCCAGTTAATTTTTCTACCACAGACCAAATATTTTATCCTTTTAAGTACTAAATTCCACTTTCAGAGGAGTCTCTTGAAGGAAGCCCTAAATTAAATGTATTTCGACTGGTTAAGGCCAGTTGGAATGGCTTTCTTCCCCAAGTTTACAAACTTCAGGAAGTAGTGACTCGGAAGTAGAATGGTCTAATTGCTGCTGTTACCTTCCTCAGTTCAGAAATTTTACCCCTTTTGGTCATTTGTGTCTCATGCAAGGCCAAATTTTCAGACATACATATTGGAGATGGTTCTAGGAAAAACGAATTAGTTTTTCTAATGTCAGTTCTTTGATAAGCTGTTGTCTGACTCCTCTATGCAGGTTGAGAAAACCCCCAAAACACACATTCTGAACCCACTTGATATTGTAATTGAGTTATTTGAGAGCTTTCCCTTAAAATTGTGAATTCTTTATTTCTCAGTACAGCATAGATATCAAACTTCAAGACCTGTGGTATATGAGACATGCTTTAATTAATCTAAACTCAAGAAGGTTTCAGTAACCCTGTGTTAGTAGATTGAAGGTAAAGGACTGAAAAATGCTTTGGATGGACACCAAAGGTGTTTTCTTGGGTGATGCCAATTGTCAGAGCTTTTTGGTGTTGATAGTTCTATTCAGGGATTCAATGATGCATTCTCTGGAAAACCCCACAAGAAACCTCACAGATTCATCGGGATTAAAAAGAGCAAAAGCATTGAATGCCCTTCCCATTAGCTGTGCAGTGCACAGTGCAAAGTCCCTATTTTTCTGGAGAGTGTGGGAACCATGTCCAAGGGAGAATTCCAGCTGCAGTGAGGTGGTGAGTCCTGGGTTTGGATTCAGCCCTACACAGCATGTCAGGAGCATCCAGCTGGGATGAGAGCACTGGTGGGGAATCCATACATTGTGTTCTGATACAAAGCAGTATGGAATCGTTGGTGCTGAGTCCAGAACTTTAAAGAAAGCCCTGGTAATCTCTTTGGAGTGGATGAGGTGTTTTAAATTGCTTTTTAAATTGCCTTTTTAAGGCTTTATTATGTTTTGTTGGTTTTTGTTTTATTTTTAGTAAAAATCTTGAAATGATCCATACATTGTATGTTTATTTGCTTCTAGCTCAACTTAGCCAGAGTACAGAGTAAAAAAATCACGTTTTTCTTCATTTCTACCTATATACCAGAAGCTGTTACTGACTTTGAAAAGCCTGAGCCAGAATAGGCCTAAGGAAAACTTTTTGCAGGTCATTGAATTTTGTAATAGGCCATTGCCCTGCAAGCAGCAGCAAAACTGTTGTCATGCTGTTCCTCATGAGCATTTAAGTGCCTTTTATCTGACAGTTAAATTATTAAAGGGGGTTAAACATTAAAAGATAGTTGGAACATTTTGAATTATAGGCTGGGATGGTGTCATTCAGTAATATAAAACCAGGAAATCCCAGATAAAATCGAATGGTGGCCAAAGCCAAATGTGTCAAGCCTTGATGGTGCATGCCAGGATACCTCATTGCTCTCCTCAGCTGCCTCGAGTTCCAGGCACTCCTGATTTTTAATTTTGGAAAGCACACTTGCATCATCACCAATTCTCATTAGTTTTTACTGTACTAGAAGGACAGTAAACTCTCCCTGCTTGTGTTTGCTTCTAAAGCTGTTTGGAAGAAGAGCTGGGCTATTGAAGCAGTATTTCAGACAGGAGTGTTAGAAAAGATTGTTTGACTTCATACAGCTTCCTTCAGTCTCTTATTTCAAGATTCGTAGGAAGAGCTGCTGCCAACAAGTAGTGCAGCTTCAAAATACATAGAAATCAATTTAAATCTTCATTTTAAAATGGCACAGTTGTTACTTGCACATTTCTCTGGTGCCTTTTGAAATAAAACTGCACCCCTCTAATTCTCTAGAGCTTGCTAGAAGCAAGCAACAGAAAATGCAAGGGGAGATTAATGTTTATTTGAATTTCAGTGGTGCCAAGGGACCACAGTTAAAGTTCAGAGTGCTGTTGAGAAATTAGGCGACTATCTAACTGGATACTGTGTTCTAATTAAAGCTTGTACAGACATTGATTTTCTTGTATTCCCAACACAACTGATGTTTCCTCACTATTTAATTTTTTAATATTAAAAATAGAAAACGGTGCTAACTCCAAAGGGAATTGCTGATAGCGCAGATTATGTAATGTTACAATAAAATTGGGTTAAACTGGGTATTTAAAGGTACATTAGGACTTAAGCCTGTGGGATTTTAGTGAGAGGGATGGGTGGTGTTTTGAATGCAGGGTAGACAAGTACATCTTGGGACATTTGGAAAATTGCTGCTTGACAGGACAATCGTTAAACCATTGGTCAGGCCCCTGAAACTTTCTCAGTTCCTTCATCCCAAGGTGCAGCTACCCCAGTAACAGCTACTGTTTCTTTGGCACTCAGCAAAATCCACTCTGAGTTCTTCAGCAGCTTTTGTCCATAGCAGCTGTACAGTGAATATGCCATTGTTTCATTTAATTTAGGTGATACATTTATTTACAGCTTTATTATTGACTTCTAGTGAGTTATACTTGTCTTATATTTACAGGCCCAGGATTGTCATACTGCTTTTCTTCATGTGGGTTTGTAGTTCATGCTGTCTCTGAATTCCTCCTTCATGCTCCCTTGAACATTTCATCTCCTGGAACATTGTTATAATTGAAATAAATGTTCCCATATTGGCAATTTGTATTGCTAAACTTGTTTTGACTTTGGTCTGTATTATCTTTGAACTGTATTGAGACATAGATTTAGTAACTGTTCAGGCAATATTCCCTGAGGGGAAAAAAATGGAATTGCCAGTACTGTTTTTCTATTTAATACTGATACAGTGAAGTACTTGGTGAGATGATTTAGGCTAAAATAGGTACTAAGAACTTGATTTCAAAATTGTTTAATGTGTCTCACTTTATACTTTGACATGACAGCCTTGATAAATGCTTTTGGCTGCAAATAAAATACTTAGAAGTGCATGTATTTGGAGGAGTAGGGAGAAAGCAGTGACCAGGAAGAGATTAAAAAGAGGCAGCAAGAGAAATAAATAAATAAATATTTTCTTGGATGTAGTCATAGCAAATATTACCAAAACCAATGAGCATAGCTGAAAGGCAGGGTAAAGTGGAACAAAGGATTGCTCCTTTTTTCTTCTGCTTTTGAACATCAGCATTAGCTGAAAGAAGAAGTACAAAAAAAATAAACTCAGCAGGGAACAAACAGGGACATTCCAACGTGACTTATGGAAACAGCTGAAATTACTGAATGTCTTTGAAGGCTAAAGTGATGATAAAAGGAAAAAATAGCCCTTCTCCTTTCTTTCTGCATACGTCCCTACTTTGAAATCACAAACATAATGGTTTTCCCTTCATCCTTAAATGTGTAACAAGATGTTGACATCAAGGAAATGCAAAAAGGACTTGTTACACACCTGGTAGGTTTGCTGCTTCTCTTTTGTGGTGTGGATGTGTTTGTATCAGGTGATGGAATACCAAAAGTCAGCAATGTGCTGATTGTAAACATAGGCCCCAGAAATACAGGCTTTGTCATGGGGATCATAGTTAAAATTGTACTTAACACCTTTCCTGTCTGTGAGGTTGAGATAGCCAAGTTAATATTTGCAAGGTGAGTTACAGCAGGATTTAATACAAGCTGTGAAAATGGATTGAGCTTGAAATGCACGAGTTGTTTACTCTCTGATGTGAGATATATTCTGGATAATTTATGATTTTAGGGTGTGAAATAAGTCCTTAATTTAGTTTTTATCTCCAAATGACAAAATTTCAGATGTAGTAAGGCACCTGTGGAGATTTATCCTCCTCTGCCTCTGCTCAGAGCAGGGTCAACCTACAGCAGGTTGCTCATGACTGTGTCCAGCTGTGATTTGAATATCCACAGATGGAGATTCCACAACCTCTAGGTAACCTGTTGCAGTGTTCAGCCTCCTGTGTAGTGCAAAAACTCTCTCTTAATACTTAAAACGGTAATTTCTGTTTTGTACCTTCATGTCCTCACTGGGCACCACTGGGAGCAGTCTGGCTCTTTTTTTACTGGTATTTATACACATTTGGAAGACCCTCTGAGCTTTTTTTTCCCCGGGCCAAACCATCCCATTTTTGTGTGCCTTTCCTTGTTTGACAGACACTGAAATTCCTGAACTGTTTTTGTGGTCCTTCATTGGACTGTGTCCATAATGTCTGTATCTCTCTTGTCAGGATGGTAACAAAGCCCAGGAGCCTGGTGGTTGCAGGGACACTTTGCTGGCTTATGGTTGGCTTGTCCACCAAGACATCCAGGTCCTCTGGAAAGCTGCTTTCCAGTCAGTCTGTCCAGTAAAGCAATGTTGTTTGTCAAAGGTGCAAGCAATCTAAAGGCTTTTATTTACTTTAATAATTGTAATATTTTAAAGTATTTTAAGTCCTGCAGCAGGATTATTACACCAGGACCACGAACAAAATTAACTCTGAATTTTTACTGTATCTTTATAGATTCTTAACTTTTCTAATAGATTCTTTCAGATTTGTATAGGTTTGAATTTAGATGGACCAAGTTATTTTTCAGAAATGCCACCTGGAAGGGGCTTTAGCTCATAGATGTTGATGCCTTCAGGCCTAAGATGGGGATCAGAATGTGGAAGTTAAAGAATAATGAGATTTCATGGTATCTACAGACAACGTGGACAGCGTGGAGTCACAGTGTGAATAATGAGAATAATTACAGCTTGGTTCCTTGTAACATGAACTTGTTAGCACTGCATTATTGGCCATCAGCCAACACTAATAAGAGAAAGTGTTGCTTATTTTTAAATTATTTTGTATTATCAAACTGCTGATGTTGAAGACATTATTTGTATTGAAATAATTTTCCTTGTGAGATGACTCTACTATCACTTTATTAACCAATTTGCAGTTAATGGATTTAAATATTTTTTAATGACTTTTGACTGTCTCATTAGTGGAAATGATTTAATTTCTGAATACTCAAAGCTCATAGTGAAACGTGACTTAGAGCCTTGATTGTGCTACTGGAAGTCATAACACTGACTTTGTTTCTGATATAGTCAGTAAAAGTGGGAATGTGTCAGGAGGAGTCACATTGAGAGGAAATGACTTCTAGACAGATTCAACTTGCCTAAATTTCAGGTACTCCCACCACAGTAAAGAAAACCATCTGAGCAATAATACCTCTTGTATTGTAGTCTGGTAACAACTGCAGCATCTCAGCAGACCCACTCAGTATCACCAGGCCAGGGCTGGTTTGCTTTGCTCCTCCCCCAATCTTGGAATAGTCCTTGACATTTCCAAGACTTCTCGAAATCACACGTATTTCACTGAAGTCCAAGCACTGGGAGAACAATAGTCTTTCCTCTTGGAAGCTCTAAGGGCTGCTGGCACAGAGCCTTGCATACAAAGAAATTTGACCATGCTTCACTTTAGACCATTAGCTTTTTACACCACAAGATCCAATAAAATACAGTAGAATTAAGTCATAGAATCATGGGATGGTTTTGGCTGGGAGGGACCTTGAAGACCATCTAGTTCCAACTTCCCTGCCATGAGCAAGAGCTCTTCCACTACACCAGGGTGCTCTGTCCAGAATTTCTGATTTATATATAATCTAAATCTGCCTTCTTTTAGTTGACTGTAGTTTGTTTCTGGCCCATGGTAGCACACACTACCTGTAATACCAAGAGAATTAAAGCTGCTCATTTTAAACTGAGATGTGTAATTGCAGCATTACACACCAATCTGGTTTGAATTTAGAACAGCCCAAATAAGCATCCTGGTGTTATCTGAGCTTTCTTTGTATCATAAAACAGCCCAACAGCTCTTGTAAAATAGTTGTTTAACAGCAGCTGTGTTTTACAAAGTTTTGGCCTAGGGCAGAGTTTTACAGTCACATTACAAGCTCAAATCCAGGGGCTGGTTTTAATGGGAATGTTAACAGGTCCATAACCAGAGATATGGCATGTGCTTCTATACTTGGAGCTATCAGATTTATTGGTTTCATAAAGTAAACGTTGGGTTTTTTAAAAGAAGTTGTAAGAAGCCAGTGATGATCAAAATCTGAAGGAAGACTGCCATTCTAATTTTGTGGAGGGGGTTGCTTTACTTTGAAAAACCTCTGTGAATATAACCTTGTGAAAACTGACCCCGTATCCAGTACTGTCAGTCTGATGTCTAATTCTGTATTTTGATGAATATGGAAACATTATAATAGTGTTTTGCCTGTCCATTGGAATGACACCTTGTAAGAGCACTTCAGTGTGTAGGTGTTGCAGTCTTGTATTGCTTTCCCGTTTGCTGCTCCTAAGTGGTGTAGATTGTCCATATTTAAGCCTATGGCTAGACATCCAAATGCTTGGTTTGGTGTTTCCCTGATAGCTTTTCTCCCTTGATAGCTGTTCTTCAGCCACATAAAACCTGATGAATGTGTGTATTAAGTGGATGGAGTGTGGTGAATTAATACTAAAGCAGGCATTATTTTGGTTCTCTGTGAAGAAATGACTCATTTTTGCTTTGTGTTGTAGCAGTTCTCCCTGCTGTCTGCTTATGTAAACTTTAAATAAAGCTCAGCAGCCTCACCAGTGACCTTGAGGTAGGGTGGGTTGTTCTGAAGGATGCAGAGCATCCTGCACAAGGGCAGCAGCCTTGTCTGGGCCTGAAAACTGCAATTTCATTCCAAACAGTTGGAAGTTGGACTTCATCTGTCTGAGTTGTCCTGGTGAAACTCCCTACCCTGCGGACCTTTGGGGTTTAGCAATGGCTATTTTAACCTTACAGGAAAGGAGTCCTGCAGTTTGGAACTTGTACAGTCTTGTTGTCTTGGTGTTAAGTGTGCCAGAGGGGAGATTTTGGTGCCTGTTTCAACTTTAAAGTCAATGTTTGTGTAAAAACAGCTCACGGGCTCCTTTGTTGAGGAGAAGTCAAAGAGTTCCTGAGGGGCTCCTGGCATTTTCAGATCTGTGCCTGTTCATGAGAGGTGAGGAGGAGGAGAGGCCTTAATGGGGCTTAAGATTGGATTAATTCATTTGTATTGATGGCCAGAAAAGAGGAACAATAAAGCTGTAGTGATTTCTTGAGTTTTCACAGAGTGGGAGAAGTCTCTCAAAGGTCAGACACTGGGAGAGTGTTGGGAGAAGCTTCTCCTTGGCTTCTCTTGCCATCTTCCTTGAGGCAGGACATGAGAGGCCTTTTGTCTGTCCAGTGTAAGTTCCTACCCTTCCCTTGGATTAATGTAATTCAGCCATTTATTCATGAGGTAAAGACATCCTGTCCAGATGGGCTGTTTCTTCTTTATCTGGTGGGTCTGAATTAGATTGACTTCCAGTCTGGTTTTAGCCTCTAAATTGTTATCTCCAATCTGAAGATTTCAAGCCTTGATATTGCTGATGCTAATTCCTGTTGGCTGAACTGATGGTGTGTTCTGAGCCTGGCTGGTGTTAGCACTGCTGCTGCTGGAGGGGAGATGCTCTCCCTCACCCTGATCGCTGCTGCTTCTGCTTCTCTTCCTTTTCAGCAGCTTCAGGCAGCCGTGGCATGGAACTAAGCCAGTCCTGAAAACCAAATCACCTGGGTTTTTGTTTTGATATTTTCCCCCACTAATAGTTTTCTGAGCCAGTGTATTGGGGGGTCAGCAGTGCACCACGGCAGGTGGCAGGGCGATGGCTGAAGCTCTGAGGGGCAGCCAGGCATTGCAGGAGCTCAGCTGGAAGCAGGGGTCTCTCTTGTGCCTCTCAGTGAAGTAAACCAGGGCTCAAGCGTTCAGTTTACTACCAGGAAAGTAGTTCAGAGCACTATGCCAAAAAGATCAAGTTTAGTTTATTTTTAACTTCACATTTTCAAAACTGCCTCCCTACTGGCTGCTTGCTGTGAGGAAGAGGTAGGGAAAGCTCTGTGCACTTGTCCAAGGCCTGGAGCAGAGTCCTGCAGTGCTTTGCTCTCTGCAGCCAGCAGACTGGAATGATGCTCTAGACTGGCAGGCAGGGAGGAGGTGCTCTTTGCTCTTTTTCTCTTGGATTGCATTGATTTCACAGACACCATCTGCTTGTGGCTGACTAATTAGGAGCAGTAGCCAAGAGGCAATTTTCTTCTTTCTCCTTTGACATGCAGACTCATACCACTTTGCAATCAGACTTTGAAATCAGGCTGGTGGAAGATAAAACTTAGCCACTTGTTCAGGAATTGCTGAGAGGAGGGATAGCTGTGTTCTTAATGGTTCCTCACTGAATAATGAACTTTGATCTGGATGATTTTGTGTCCCACTGATTGCAAACTAGCACAAAAGGAGTGATGTTTTCGTTGTTTAAGCATTGAAATAGGAGAGCCTGGTGCTGGTGTGTGGCTTCTTAGTGGAGAGCCTCCGGTTCAGTGCTGGGGTTTCCTTATGCTTCTTCAGAGGTTTGTTGTAAGACCAGACTTGGCAGATTGTAGGGATGAAAACTGTTTGAACTGAAAGCTGGTATTTGGTGTTGAAGGCTTTGTCAAGGACCTGGGTTAAGCCACTGAGAAACACATGGAAGAGGTTTTGCTAAAGATACCACTCTGTAAATAATTCTGGTGTTCAAGTTCAATCACTTGCTCCAAGGGGCTTGCAGTTTCTCTGGTAGTCATCTGGGTAAGTTTTTATGTTTGTAGATACATAAATATTTTAGTTGCTTTCCAGAAAAGGAAGTGAATCTCCATGATTTTCTGGTAAACGCTTTGTTATGAAGAAGTAGAAGATTCATGCACAACTAAAATTAATTTCTTTCTTGTTTTCCTTTCCCTAGAATATGACAGATACCTAGCATCTAGCAAAACCATGGCAGCAGCTTACCTTGACCCAAACTTGAATCACACCCCAAGTTCAGGTGCAAAGACTCACCTCAGTACTGGGATGGAGCGTTCCCCAGGGGCCATGGAACGAGTCCTGAAGGTTTTCCACTACTTTGAAAACAGCAGTGAACCGACCACATGGGCCAGCATTATCCGGCATGGAGATGCTACTGATGTCCGAGTAAGTCCCTTTTTAGCGTTCTTATGCCATCCTTTGGTTAA
The DNA here is from genome assembly GCF_050655825.1 of Lonchura striata. NCBI lineage: Eukaryota > Metazoa > Chordata > Aves > Passeriformes > Estrildidae > Lonchura > Lonchura striata. Next base: position 152,684,258 of record NC_140704.1, on the reverse strand, counting down.
GTGTTATCTTCAAAATGGGAGGTAAAAATCTGGAGGCAAACCAACACAAAAGTTTTGTGGTTTATTTTAAAAGAATCTTGACCTGTTGTATATTTTGAGTAAATTCAGGAACTTTTAAGTGGTACCAACCTGTGTGACACCTCAAGGGAGGAATGAGAGCTGGGATGAAAGTGACATTAAATGACATTTTGCATGTTTTAAAGAAATAATAAGAAATTAATGTGTTTACTTGTAAGATGTGTATATTCATGTGCTTAAAATGTTTAAATATAATGTGTACATCACTTAGGGAAAGAAATACTGTTTGGAAATTTATTCCCCTGTAGAGGGGAAAATGGAGCTCTGAGGAGGCCCTTTTTTCTCCCCGACAGTCTGTTTGTCCATCCTCTCCCCCTGCAAGTCACCTGCTGCTTGTGTTTTTACAATATTGTCCTTCAGTTCATCTATGGGAAAAACCCAAAGGTTTTGACTTTTTAAAGAATAAATATCTGTAATCTTAGAGTTCTGTGGAAATGTTATATATGCATGAAAATACTTTATTGTGCACTTACATCCTCTCTAATGCTGAGATCTTACCTTTTCTGCATTTGTCCTTTAAATTTTTGAGGTATTGTGGTATCTAAAGTGTAACTAAGCCCAGTTTAACGTGTCAGATGCTTTTGTGGTTTGCTTGTTTTGTAATTATTCTTCAAGAGCAGAATCTTGCAGGGTGGTAGGTGGTGTGTGGGGTTGTTCTCTGCTGTGAGGTACTTGCTGTGGAAGCAGGTCCCCATCTGCTCCTTCCTTCCAACAGTTTTTCAAATTCCACTGCAAAGATGTGATTCTGCTGGAGAGAGAGTTGTCATGGAGTGAAAGAGACTTGTTTGCTCCTTCTGTCCTCTATTAAGTTTTCTTTGTACAAGAGAAAATGAAATTAATAAAATAACATGAAGAGTTTTGAATGTTTATCTCCCTTTCTCAGTGTTTATTTCCTAGCATGGCTGCATGTGCAAAGGCTCAAGAGCATTCTCAGTGGAGGAGGTCTTGTGATCTTGAGCACAGACCTGTGAAATCCAGGGATTTTCATCGGTGATGATTAGAAAATCTGTCACTTGTCAATTCACTAAGCTCCTCTCTGTGTTTGGGGATCATGTGATGAGTGGACAGATCAGAGGTTTAACAACAGAAATCATTATCATCAATTGCACACATTTTTTTACATGAAGTAAAATTTTTTTGGGTGCCACTTGAAATATTTTTACTCCTTGACTTAAGCATTAATGGTTTGCTATCTCTAATCTGATCAATTTGTTTCATAATGTGCATTACTTGGTACAAGAACAGGAAAACTATGTCTCAGTACTGTTTTTAACCTTGCAAACCTCTCCTGTGGATAAATGTCCAGGGCTCTTAATGTGGTACTTGAAATGGAGACTGTCTTTCCAGAGAAGTATGTAAAACCTTGGAAAACAAAAGCAGAGATTAAAGCTATTTCTTTTCCAGCTCAGGAATACCTGTGGTTATGGGCTTTAAGGATGCAAAACTTGGAGTTGCTAAGCAATTCACTGCAGAGTTCAGTTGGCAGTTTTGCATCATTTTTTAAACAAGAATATGCCATTTTTTTATAAAAGCAGGATCAAAAGAACAGGCATGTAGCAGTTACTTGATGCTTGCCTTAATTTTTAATTTTACATGCACTTGTAATTGGATGGATGTTTCCAAAAAGAATGGGATTTTTGTATTGTTCTGATGGGTAGCTGTTAAACTTCCTTATTTTAGCAAATGTCCTTCTTTTGTTATTTTGTTCAACTGGGACAGTGACTGTTGAATGTGAATGTGCAGGTAGTAAAGGTCTAGCACTGATGTATTACCATGACATTTATTTTAGAAACAGTAAACCCTTGTTGGAGTACAAGCCTACATTCCATTGGAATGACTGCTGTTCGACCAAGCTGAATAATTTAAGATTAAAATAGCCTGTAAGGTTTTTATGCCTCCTTTTGTGGAGGAGATGTCTGCCATTTCTTCTGAATTACAGCCTGAGGGAGGAGACTGGAGCTGGGTTTGTTTCTGGGGAGCTCTGAAGGAATATTCAAAGGTGAATGTCTTTGAGACAGTTCTGTAATTAAAAGGGAAAGAAATAAGGTCTTCCAAGACTACTCCTTGCTTAGCACAGCTGCTGGGGTGATAGTTGGGGAATATTTTCACTATTTGGGATACATTTCCAGTGTTAGAAGTCAGACTTGGTCTGAAATCTCCACATGAGCCAATTAAAGGTGTTTCTGCTGCTAAAGCCAAAGGACTTTATGGAATGTACCCAGGGAAAGTAAAAGTTGGAATTTTCTTTCCTGATTTGTGGCTCCTGACATCTTCTGTTTCTAACAAAGTGTGATTTGCCTTTGTGAATGAAGGATGTATTTGACAGTCAAAGCAGCAACAAAAAAGTCTTTTCCTCTCAAGAAAAAAAAGGAGGAAAAAAAATTATATCCTAGACCATAGAGTAGAAACAGTGTTAGCTGTATACTTCTGCAAAATTGCTTGGTTACAGAAAGAAACACTTCTCATTAAAACTCAAATGGTTAATCTCATATGAACAGGAATGAGCTTTCTGTAGGAGTCCCTTAAAAGGCTGGACTGTGATTTCCTTGCTGTTCATCTTAAAATATCTTTCACCAAGACAACAGTGTGGCTACACCTAGGCTTTGCTTTGAGGAGAGCTTTGGGCTGTGGAGCTCTGCTTATTCTGGATGGATTTAGTCCCTCAAAGACTGCTGTTTCTTCAGAAGGATGAAGGCTGTGCTCTGCTGTGGATGCAAGAGCAGCTTCTCAATTCTGGGAAGTGCATGCTTGGATTTCAAAGAACTGGCATGCTTTCATTACCCTCTTTTTCTTTGGTGTTACACTAAAGACATATTTCATTTCCAAAAGAAAGAAAAGGCTTTTATGAATGTGCAAACAGTAGTCTCCTCCTGTGAATGTGTATGTAGACACAGCCAAGCATTTGCCAGGGGAAGAAAAGTTGTTTATCTTCCTTGTTTATCTTGGTATGGCTTGTTTGGATGTGGTGTCTAGGTGCTTGTGCATAAAGAGATTTCCAGGCTCCGGGCTTGGAGAGAATGCAGGGCATTCTCTGCCCTGCTCACAGCCTCAGGTGTGGCATGTGAGGAGGTGGGTGTTGCGGAGATGGAATTTTTTGGTCTCAAGTGCACCCTGAAAGTAAACACTGCCACTGGGTCTTGATCAGCACTTAGGAGAAAATCACCTCTGTTTTCAGATGTGGTTGAAGCACAATTGTAATCATAATTAAGGAAAAAGAAAAAGAAAAAAAAAAAACTGCAATGTATGTAGCAGATTGAGTGGGTAGAGGAGATCTGGAATTTTTAGAAAAAAGGCATTGGGAAACCTTGTGTGAGTCCTTACAGGTGACTTTTGGTGAAGTGCAGATCTGTGCAGTTTACTTTTACACCACAGAGGTGCTGAGCTTGCATTGATTACACCTTTTTTAAAACTTTTAGCCTTTAAATCTTGTCTTTGATTCTTAACTAGTAGTTGTGAGAAGTAAACACATTATTTATGTGGAAATTACAACCACAAATCTCAAACCATGTTATTGCCAGACATGTGTCATACCTTAATTATCAGAAAGGTTTGTTTTTTTCTTCCAATTTTGTTATACTGTCTAAAACCTAAGCTGGATAGAGTTAGCATTAAAACTTTTAACCTGTCAGATTAGTCCTTATTTTTGTAGTTGGAGAGAAGGATGGTTAGAGCTCTTGAACAAATAGTGTTTGGGGTTCTCTTAACCTGTTCACAATTCAAATATCTTTTTCTTCCTTTCAAGATGCAGTACCACATTGAAATGTCAGCTTCCTTAATGTTGACAGAATAAGAGCTCAAAAAGCTGAATTTAAAAAGTACATCCTTAGCTAAGGGGAAGGATATTATCTAACTAAAAAAAAAAACCAAACAAAAAACCCAACCAAACAAAAAAACCACAAAAACCAAACACCTAAATGCAAGGAGCATTGACTACATCCCATCCTATTTGTGAAACGACCAGAGCAAATTCATCAGCTTCTCTACCCACCTGCAAAATCTTAATTCTCACAGGTAGAAGGCATGTGTGCAGGTTGGAAGGTTGTGTATTCTGGTCCGTTTCCTAGGCTGAAGCACATTCAGCTGGGTCTTCACTAGAGCAGTTAATTGAGCTGTGTTACTGTGTCCTGTGTGTTGCATCTTCTTTCCTGTTTGCCTCTCCCATTCAATCCATGCTGTACTTTCACCCATTGGTGCAAGAGAACAGAGTATTTGATTGGAGATCCCTTTTGTGGTGGAGGAATGGAAAGATCCTGCAGAGGTCTGCAGTTCAAATGCTGTGCTTGCTGAGACACGTGTTTCATCTGGCAGCTGTGCCAGCTTCCTTCTTGCTGTTTGTTTTCTCATGCTGCCACCCTAGCTGTGCTGGCATAGGTGGTGTGACTGTTTTGGCAAACTCAATCCAAGTTAAAATGAATTATTGTTTTGCTGTTGTTTTAAATCCAGATCAGTTCTGTAATCTTGTTAGCTGCATTGTCTTGCAGACTTGACACAGCTGAGAAAGGCTGGGGGGAGAAAGGAAATGCCTGTTTATGCTGGCACCGTGCTGCTACTGCACCACGAGGGGACAGAGTATTAAAGCCTCACTGATGAACATCCTTTGTCATCCACAGCAGCATTCCTGGTTTCCAAACATTTCCCAAGAAGGATATTGCCTGTTCTGAAAAAGGGCAAGAGGCTTGTCAGTCCAGCCTCAGTTCCAGATGTGATTCCACTCGCTCACCTCCAAGTCTCTCCCTCTTTTTCAAAGCCATGTTATTTAGAGCCAATATCTGGACAAAAGGTGCCAGTCATCTACTGTGGCTACTCTGGAGCAGATCTGGGCTACACAGTACTGATCCTGACTGACTGACAGGTAGCCAGTAGTTGAACTTGTTGCTATCCAGCTGTGGAATGGCCAGATGTGCTTCATTGCTGCTCAGTGCCTTCCAAGCCAGAAGCTTGAAGAGTTGTAGGAGAATGGGCATGGAGATGCTCTGGTGTATCTACTGCAATCTGTAAAGGAGATGCAAATATATTAATTGGATGAGTTTTTATCTCCTGGGTTTCTTTTTTGAAGTAGATTCCTACTAGATTTAAAATAGATTCTTACTGGATTTAGTAACAGGGGAGCAGCTTGGTCACACAAATCTCTATGGAAACAGGCTGTGAATGCTGGCAGGAGTCAAAGCTGGATTAGTATTTTTTGGTGAAGTCAGGTCTTTACAACGTTTACATATTCAAATCTCATTTCTACATGTGTACAGTGATATATGTGCTTTGAGGCAGCGGAACTATTTGATGTATAGAAGCAGACTGGAGTGCAGCGATTCAAACATCAAATAGATGTGTGCAAAAATGTATAAAATCATTCCTGGTCTAGTGTAAGAGCTAGAAAATTGGTGTGATTTACCTTTTTTTCCTTCCTTTTCTCTGCTGTGTACCTGCATGAATTGTACCAGAAAATAAGGTATGGTTGTATTGTTATTTTGTAGGTGCCTTCCTTCCCGAGAACCTGAGAAAGGTAGCAAGAATTAAAAATTATGGATCTTGAAATGTAAACAAAAAGTTGTATGGTATAGTGATAATCACTATACTAAGACAAAAGTATTATTTGGTACCTTTCCAAAACAGGCTTTGGGATGCCTGTTTTACTTTGCAAAATACTCATGATACTCTTAGATGAGACACACATGCAAAATAACATTTTAAACCTAATATCAATAACCCTTTGACATTTTTCTGAAAACATCTAGATCTGTAGATGGCTTCAAGTCAGCATCCTGCATCAGTGTTTATCTGTACAAAAACTGGATCCAAGGGGCTCTTTGACTTTGCCATAGCATCTGAGGATAGGGAGCAGTGAAATACAGAATCACAGAAAAATCTGGGTTAGGAAGGACATTTAAAGGTTATCTATTCCAGTCCTGCTGCAACGAGCAGGGACATTCTCAACTAGATCAGGTTGCTCAGAGCCCAGTCTAACCTGGCCTTGAGTGTTTCTGGGGATGGGGCATCCACCACATCTCTGGGCAGCCTGGTCCAGTGTTTTACCCCCTCATTGTAAAAAAATCTTCATTGTGATATCTAATCTGAACCTTCTCTCTTCCTATTTAAAGCCATTTGCCTGTATCCTATCACTTCATACCCTTGCAAAAAGTCCCCCTCCAGCTCTGTTGGAGCCCCTTTAGGCACTGGAAGGGGCTTTAAGTTCTCCCTGGAGCTTCTCTTCTCCAGGCTTAGCAGCCCCAACTCTCTCAGCCTGTATCCATGGGGGAGCTGCTCCATCTCTCTGATTGTCTTGGTGGCCTCCTGGACCTGCTCCAGGAGCTCCATGTCCTTCCTGTGCTGGGCCCCCAGAGTTGGATGCAGCTCTGCAGGTGAGGTCTCACCAGAGGGGACAGAGGGGCAGAATCCCCTCCCTCACCCTCCTTCCTACACTGCTTTGAATGTTAAACTTCTGGGAAGCCAAATTTATTGTCAGCTTTTCAAAGAGTGTTGCATTAATTTGGGAAGTGTGCAGTAGGATCAGAAAAGTGCTGATTAATCCAAGAAGATTGGAAAGCGGGGCTGTACCAGCTCTGCTCTGCCAGTGCTGTCAGTGTGTGCTTGGAAGGTTCCTTGTGGAATTCTGTGTGGGTGTGGAGAGGTATTTGGGATGACAGATCCGAGTATGGCTGAACATGAAAGGCTCTGAGGCACTTGGCTGGATGTGTTGCTTGAGCTGAGGTGTCTCTGTGCTGGAATGGTGACAGGGTCCTGCCAGCAGGACAGCCTGGCTTCAGGCTCTGGTTTCAGTATGAACTTGTTGGGCCTCAGGGGCAGAGTTCTTGTGCAGCCTCATCACTTTCCCAATCTTGTTTACCATATGATACACAAATGTGCTTGCTGGATAAGCACAGTAATGAGAAAGTGGAATGTGGGCTTTGTGCTTTGACTGTCAGACAGTGTTATCAGAGGACAGCCCAGATTTTGGTGTAGAGGGCACATTCTCCTTTTTAGAAATTATAAATTAATTTTCATCAGACATATAAATCTGTCATCAGGAGTTACAATACTTGATACATAAATAGTGTTTGACATATTTGAAGTGCTGCACAAACATTAGCGTGCTGTGCCCATGTCAGAGTTGCTACTTAAAGACTTTTTCTGGTGCAAGAAACTTTCTCCTTGCAACTAAATAAGGAAATTAGGTTTGTAGTCACACTGGGAGTATATTATTCTGTCTTCAATTTATTCATAGTAGCACATCAGTCTTATTAATTTACAAGCAATCAATTAATTTTCACTCATTTACAGAATTGAAGTATTATTGATACATACTGGGAGAGCCAAGGGTACCATGTGCCTTTTGGCCTTTCTCTTGTCTGTCTTGATTTTTCAACATTCTCCTAAATATACTGTACTGTAAATTCGAATTTTGGGCACACTCCTAATTTAGAGCAAATATTAATCTGTTTTTTAAATTAACTGTGATGCATATCTGGGGGTTCTTTAGACAAATGAGTAAAAATGAGTGCTTATCCAGTTTTCTACCTATAGAAAGAGCTTTTTCTTCTTCTCTCTGGGGTAAAGGGATGGAAAGGTCACCTATCCCTTGCCTGTTATTGGTAAGAAATTCCTCTGAAGGCTTCCCACTGGCTCTTGCTCAGCTGTACTAGTCTATTTTATGTTCAGGATGTAAATGTCAGCTTCAGAAACTTAATTAAAATCAATATGATTAGAGTGAACTGCATTCAAGTGGCAGATGATTCTGTGACTGCCTTGCAGTTGTAGGGAGCTGCTAACAGACGCATGAAAACTCCTCTTAGGAATTTATATTCATGCAGGGATCCCCTGTACCCAGAGTGAAATCTCATTCTGGAGCAGGTTTCTGCTGGAGTTGAGCTCTCCAGTAAGTACTTCTAGCTGTGATTAATTTGAGGTCAGAAGTTTGTGGTCCAGGTTGAAACTGATGGTCCTTACCTGTATTTTTCCGCTTAGCAATCCATCTGAGGAGTTTCCTGAGCTGAAAGGCTGGTTGCAGGAGAGTCTGGAGAGATTTCAGATTTCTTTGGCCGTGCTTCCAGCTAAAAGATTGTGGTGACATGTCTCAGCAGGATGCTGGAGTTGCTATTGTGCAGTGGTTAAGCAGTTAAGTTGTTTGTCTGGAAACTTCTGATTAAACATTCTCATCACTGCCACAGAGAACACCAGGCTGCTTTGGCAGGGTCCTCACAGAGCCACTGTGGAAGGCACAGAGGCTGTCACCCATTCTGGAGTGATGGCAGTGCCTTTGTTGGACACTCCAGGCATCTCCACTGGGTCTGTGGAGGTTGCCCAGGACCCGAGGAGACTCAGCATGTTATTTACTACTGATGGGAGTTAAATGCACTGACCTGATGCTGGCTGCAGTGCCAGTGCAAGCCTTGGGGATTAATCTTGGAATGTTTGGAAAGAGCAGCCAGGGCTGAGCAAGTCCCTGGGGCTGGATGAGCCTCCCTGTTCTGTGCTGGGTTCTCCTGATGGGCTGTGTGGCTCTAAGTGTTTTAAAATTCAAATCCTCTGCTTTATTAATAAAAAAAAGTATACAAGCAAATAGATGTTTTACTTGAGACTGCAGACCAGCCATTTTGAGTGTCTAAATCACCATGTTTCCTTATTTCTCCAGTTTTTATTCTGACTGTAAGTTGGTAGCACCTGGAATGAGTTCTGCAGCTTTCCTAAACAGCAAAGAAAAGCACTTGATGTGTTTGTTTCATATAAAATACCACTTCTTCCTTCCTGACAATACATGGCTTTTTAGAATATATTTTCCAACACTTGACCTCCTGTGCACCTGTTCTGCTGTCTCCTTGGGGTTTGTGCTTTTTCTTGAGTTGCAGCATGTACTAATTGTTGCTAATTAATTTCTTGGGCTGATAACAACCTTGCCACATACTACACCATTCATAAATAAATTAGAAAATATGTCTATTTTTATTTTTGATTTTTGATGCTGTGATAGGTTTAGACTTGACTGATGATACAAAAAAGAGGCTTAAAATCTTGCTTGATTTTGGAGGGAATTAAGACATCTGACTTCTTCAGTCCTTTTGAAATCCCAGCCTGAAGAGTAGAGAGGGTCTGAGATGTCCATCTTGATTCTTTCCTGAGTAAGCACTAATGGTTTCAGCTCAGCCTTACGAATCAGTAGCCTCAGAAGTTCATGGCTGTAGATAATTTTACCATATTTTTTTCCTTTCCAAAGCCATTTCTTATCACAGCAGGAGTAACTATCATCTGAGAAGATGTACCTCCATTTTCATTATCCAGTGGTAGTGTCAGAGATGGGGGAGGGATGAATTTCCAAAACGCTGCATGCTCTGTGCAGGGTGTAGAAAGGGATGAGGATGAGTGAATCTCTTCTGTTTGCATAAAGAAAAGCTGGCACTATTCCCCTGGGGAATTTTGGCTCGCCTGCCAAAATGTTAGGCTTTACTAACTAAGCAGAGCTTGTCCTTTGGGTGAAGAAGAGGTTAAATATGCCTCTGTCTCTTCCGAGAGTACTTGGTGGTGGTGAGTGTTTCCAGGGATACAGGCAACTGTTCTCCTTTGTAGTTTGTGATACAAAGAGCCTCAAATGCAGGCAAGAAACAAACTTAAACAACTTACATTAAATGCAGATTTAAAACCTGTTCACTGACCTGATAATAGACCTTTGGAATTGCTGGGGAAGGTTGCAAAAAGTGAACTGCTTTAAGAGGAGACAGGATGAGTAATTGGAATAGTTTCACTGAAGGCTGATGAATGACAGAAACAATGCTTGGCTTGGGAAATCCACTGGGATAAAAATAGTCTGAGGTTAGGAGAGCACTTGGGGGAAGTGTTCCCTTGTGCTTGCCTGGTGTTACCTCATCCCCTGGCACCCATCTGTGGCCTCTGGTTCCTCCTGGAGTTGTTTTACTGAGGTGCCTGCAGGGAGCTGCTCATTTCCATCAGACCTTTGTTCCCACCAGCTCGGGCACCTTCTGGCTGTCAGGACAGGCTGTGGCTGGTGAGTTTGTGTTGCTGCCAGCTGCTTGAAAGCTTGGATTTGCCCACAGTGTTGTGAAGTTTCCCTCCCACACAATACTGGCCTCTGCAAGCCTCCTGTTTGCTTTGGTGCTGTCCATCTTCCTGCAGGTCTGGGCTCGCCATCCACTTTGCACTGGATGTCCAACCCCAGGGCGTGGGGCACAAGGGAAATTTGGGGCACTGCAGGCTCTGAACCAAAAAGATGCTTCTGAGGGTGCTCACATTGCTGCTCTTGGACATAGGGTCCTGTTGGGCTTGATGGAACTTCTTCTAACTCAGTCTCCATGAACTTACTAAACATGGCTCGTGTTTCCTTCCTGTAGGCTTGAAAGAATTTTGTTTTACATTTCTCTGTGCGCTGTGTTGCTTCTGAGAGATTATTTAAAGGTTGCAGTTTGAGGAGATATGTGAGCTGATTTAACAGCTTGATATCACCTCACCAACAGCATGATTCCACTCCTACATGTGTCATCTTCCCCCTCTATTCAGATTTAGTGCTTTCTTAATTCTCTTTTTGCACCTAGTTTTCTTCTTGCTTAATTTGCAGATTCAGGGTTTTAAACAATTTCTTTGGGGTATAAAACAATAAATGTTGGGAACCAGTCAGAGTCATTTAGGTTGGGAAAGACTGCTTATATCATCAGATCCAGCAATGAGCGCAGCACCATGACCAAGTTCACCACTAAACAATGTCCTCAAGTGCCACATCCACATGGTTTTTGAACACTTCAAAGCATGATGACTCCACCACTTCCACAGGCCAGCCAGTTCCAAGGCTTTTACCCTTTCATGAAGAAATTGTTCCCAATACCCAATCTAAACCTTCCTTGGTACAGCATGGGGCCATTTCTTCTCATCCTGTCCCTTGTTCTGTGGGAGAAGAGCCTGATCCTCTCCTGGCTTCACCTTCCTGTCAGGGACTTGAGGAGAGCATTAATGCCCCCCCGAGCCTCCTTTTCTCCAGGCTGACAGTACCATCCTGTAGAAAATCCTCACACCTGACTCACTCCAGAAAGTCACCTCTGGCTCCTGTAGAACTCCCACTGGTTATGTGCTGATGTTTTCTTGGAATCCTGAGCAAGAATCAATTGTGGATCTCTGCGTGCATCTCTGTGTGTGTGGACCTGTATGAGAGTTTTCGGCAGGAAATTTTCAGACCATCCCAGGCACAGCACAGAAGCAAAAGCCTGTGAATGAATGGCTGAGAGAAGAGTCTGGGAGCAGCGATGGCCCTGGCTCCTGCTGAGCTCCTGCTGGCTCCCTGATCGAGATGAGAGCAGGACAGCCTGGCATGCTGCACCTGAAAGGTTGCTCACCCCTGCTCCACTAACACAGGATTTTTGTATTTTTACTTACTGCATGTCAGACCTTCTGATGGCTGACACGTCAGTCTGTACGGGTTTATGTAAAAAGTTCCTTTCTTGGGCAAGAGATCTTCAAACTCTGACATTTATCTCAGGGCAAACAACATTTGTTGTGTTTGAGAATGCTTCTAAATGATTGTCTCTTGCCTGGTTTTATAAGGGATCTCTCCTGAGTCTCAAATGAGTTGGGGGAGGAGGGGAAAGGAAACCAAGGGGCTGTGGTGTGACCTATGAAATCCTGTCTGTTGGGGCACTGACGTGGATTAAAGGCCAAGAGGATTTTCTGGTTCTTGATGGAGAGCAACTTTTAAAGGCTGCTGGTGGGTTTTTTGGAACGAATACATCTTGCTTTTGAAATTTTGGCTTTTATGTTACTGTGTTTTACATAGAGGAAACACTGGCCTAAATCTGATAGAATACATGGAACATATTTACTGATGTTTTCTGAAGTCGTGCTGGTAAAACCTCAGCAATTGTAACTGGTTGTGTGAAAGAGTAGCTTACAATAAAATATGTTTAGTATTTTTAATAAAGTCGCTGCCAATGTGCTGTTTAGTATTTTGTGTAGGGTATTACATGGTGATATTTTAAATTAATATCTATATATTTATTGTATTTTACAGCTTATAAGAAGTGTATATTTCTCTGTTTTAGGGCATAATTCAGAAGATCGTGGACTGCCACAAGGTGAAAAATGTGGCCTGCTATGGGTTACGGCTCAGTCACCTGCAGTCTGAGGAAGTTCACTGGCTGCACCTGGATATGGGGGTGTCCAATGTGAGAGAGAAATTTGAACTAGCCCACCCTCCAGAAGAATGGAAGTAAGAATATAAGTCTGTTCAATGTCAGTCATACAAGTCTTCCTGCCTTATTGTACAAAATACTCTGTAATTTGGTTTACTAAGAAAGATCTTGTATTGGAATAGAGCTGGTGGAATGGGGGGAAATAAACCCACCAAACATCTCTCTAAAAGATGTGAGCAATATTTTGTTTGCTTTAAGGGGTTTTTGTTGTTGTAAGGGGTTTCTTACAAACTGAAGAGAAACCTGGGATTTAGAGGAAACATGAAATAGGAACAGAAATCTCCTAGTCATTTGTGCTGAAATCTGCAAGTTTTGTTATGCTTAAAAATTTTAGGATAAGAATGGTTTTCCTAGTTGTGGTGTAAACACATGGCTGCAGTTTTAAAAGGATAAAACTTGTTATTTAAATAAAGGCAAAAGGATGTTGTTAAATACTGGTTGTAATTTATAGACTGAACAGGAGAAATGTGACTTGAAAAGAGTGAAATGCAGCCAAAAATTTTTATCCCTCTGCTTTTGAAAAACTTCTCAGTTGTTAAACTTCATTATATTGAGACCTAGAGCAGTAAGTGACATCTGCCTTCCTCCTGACTGTGATCTTCTCAAATTATACCAGGAGCAATGAACACTAGAAAGATAACTGCAGAATTTTGGGGTTTTTTCATAGCCTAGGCACGTTTGCTGAGGTTTTTCATGATGCTGGTTAGTTGATTAAAATAAATGGCATGACCTAAGTTTCTTCAGCTTTTTAGGAGAATAAGCTGGTGATGCCCACTTAAGCAGGAAAGGAAGGAAAGTCTCTCCACTTTCCTGGTAGAAAGACAAGAGGAAACTAAAATTTATTTGCAGAAAAGACACAGTAGTCTACTAGAGAAAATGGGGAGCTCAGAGTTGTAAAATACCAATTAACCAAACAGAGATTAAACCAAAGAATAGATTACTGTAGTTGCTTATTGACTGCAGGGGCATTGTGCATCTGCTTCTGTGGTTTATGTTCATAACCACAATTGTGCTGAAGTTGCTGGTTGTTTTAAAAGATGCACATACCTTCTGCAAAAGTATTGTAAATAGTCTATACATAATTTCTCACAAGTGGAGTTATTATATTCTAGCAGATGTCACATTTGGTAATACTCAGTTTGTAAATTCTCTTCAGAGTCCCAATTTTAACAAATGCCACAAATTCAAAGAAATTAGGAATATTTAAAACCTGTGTTTCAGGAATGTTGCATATTCTCTTTTATGCATGTAATATTTTATTGTTTCTGTGATCTGCACAGGTATTTTCCCTCACAATAAGTTTTTAACTGATAATATTGTGAAATCACACCTTAGAAAGAAGGAGATTCCTGAATCCTTTCTGTGGTTAATGGTGTTATCAAGTGGTGGATGAGATGTGAATAATTTATGTTGTAGAAATTTATTACCTAGTGTACCAGTGTCAATTCCATTTTTATAAGGCAGTACAACTTGCATGGTACACATTGCAGAACACATTTAATTGGTTTTAAAAACAAAGTTAGATATTGTTTTGAAGCTTGTGAAAAGGAATTGTGTAAAATGCTCATGAAAGAGCTATGATAAGGTGTAAATTATTCAATACATTTCCAAGTGTCATTTAATGTGTTATCAAATACATGCAGCCTGACATACCTTTTAAACCCAGAGAGATTTGCTGTGCATAATCAAAATGCTGCTGTCATATTTGTAATGCCTAAACATGAAGTGTCTAAGATCATATGACAGTACTTGTAGAAATATTTAGATTACTAAAGGGGAAGTAGTCTTGGAATGGTTCTTAAACTAAAAACTTCCTATATTGTTAGTAAACCACTAAATACCTCACGTGGTTATTTTATTTTTATCATCCAAATTAAAGGGTAGTTTATTCACAGTGTTCAGAAATTACATCTTGGAATTCTTCTGGACTAGTCCAGGTACTTGGAGTTACATGAATTGTCAATAGCTTGCACACAAAGTTACCAGGATAAAATCCATCACCCATCTGGGTGAGCCAGGGTTAGCAGGATGTGGGGCTCTTAAATCATAGATAACACCAACCCTCATCATTTTGTGTAATACTGAGCCTTGAACAGCAGACACAGCTTCTGTCCCTCATGGCTCTGACAAAACTGCTCTGTGCCAGGCCCTGTTCCTTTCACTGTTCTGTGTCACACAAAAGGAACATCAAGAGGTTCACATAACAAGTTGTGTGTGTTGGAACACCCTGTTCCCCACAGGGCAGACACCTTCTAGCTCTGTAGTTTGGGTTTGTAAAGCAGGTCCCTGTAACCAGGTGACATCCATGCTGTGGCTCTGACAGGTGGGAGACACCCCAGTGCTCAGCAGTCCTGGACTGTGAGTGTTGGTAGCTGTGATGGAAAAGCCCTGGCACAGATACAAGGCCAGATCGTGTGTGGGGATGGTTTAATGAGTTGACCAAGTTGATATAACAGGTCTGTCCCTCTCCTTGCTGCACTCTGTCTTCTCTCTTCTCTGGCTTCCAGTTATCCACTCCTTTTCCTTTCCGCCTGTGAGCCTTAATACTTCTATAAGCCTGCAGCCAGCTGATTCAGTTCATTAAACTCACACAAGACTTCCCCTTTGTCCTTTTGGTTCTCATCTTCTCTGTTCTGGTTACTTTTCTGTTGACGTGAACTGAATCAGAACCTGCTGGAGGCAAGGTTGGGATTGGCAAGATTATTTCTTTCAGTGGCACATGTTATTAAGAATTGGATCATCCTTTATTTTTTGGCTCCACCAGCTGCCCTGGTAGTGCTTGTTACTGACAGGGGAGCTCCAAGAACTGCTCAGTGGTGTTCACTCTGCTGTGGATGGGTCACTTCACTGCACAACCAGTGAGCTCTCTTGATGCCCACCTTTGTGAGGTGTGTCAGTGCTTCTGAGCCCCAGTGGAGGGGCAGAGCAGAAGCAGAGTGGTGATCTTCCAGGAATAATTTATCAAACATAAGGGGAGTGATCATCAGCTGGCATGCTTGCTCCTAAAGCAGACCTGGTTTGTGAGGAAGGACATAGCATCCTTGTCAGTTGGCTGCATTTCAAAGCCGGTAAATATGGAGGATATTGAAAATTGAGCCCATCCTTGTGTTGGCCTTAGGAAATCAGTTCATTCCCACAGGTCCAGGCAGAGATTAGGTTATAAATAGTTAATGAAGGTCACTTAGGGTGACTGTCCCAGCTGAGCTGCTTTGCCTTACCTGATTTTCTCATGAGATCCTGTAGCAAAAAGCAGCACTTTCATGGCTGATCAATTAAGAAGACAAATCCCTGTAAAGGAAACAGATTGATTCTCCTCTTTGTTGGTTTGTTTTTTGTTTTTTATAATCCCAGAGAGTAATGGTGTTCTGCATCCTAGAATCACAGAATCATTTGGGCTGGAAGACACCACTAAGGTCATCAAGCCCTACAGTTAACCCAACTCTGCCAAAGCCAATAGTAAACCATGTCCCCAAGTGCTACATATACATGTCCTTTAAATCCCTCTTAAATCCCTCCAGGGATGTGATGCCACCACTTTCCTGAGCAGCATCTTCCAATCTTTGACAGCCCATGAAGAAATTTGTTCTGATATTGAATATCCAATTTTCTGATCTGTAATTCAGTCTAAACCTCTCCTGGTGCAACTTCAGATGGTTTCTTCTCCTCCTATCACTTAGGATGAAGTGATCACTCCTATCACTTAGGAGAAGAGCCTGACCCCTACCTAGCTACATTCTCCTGTCAGGAAGTCGTGGAGAGGGATGTCTCCCCTGAGCCTTCTTTGCTTCCTCAGCTGCTTCTCACCATATTTATGCTCCAGGAGAGATTTAGGTTGGATAGTAGAAAAGAATTCTTATGGAAAGGATTGTCCGGCGCTGGAACAGGCTGCCCAGGGAAACAATGGAGTAACCATCTTTGCAAGGGTTCCAAAGAAAGTGTGAATTTGGCACTTGAGGACACTTGTTTAGTGGTGAACATGGTGGTGGTACTGGGTTGAGGGTTGGACTTGAAGATCTTAAAGGTCTTTTCCAACCTTAACAATTCTGTCATTCTAAAATGCACTGGATTCTAAAGCCCCCCAAAAAGGAAGGAACTCTTTTACACAGACTTGTTTTATTCCATGTCAGGCTCTGCAGTTGTGTTCAGCAGTAGATTTTAGTGGATATAGCAGAATAAAAAACAGGAGAGGCTCTGCTTTTCTGCACAGTGTGCTCGTGCTGCCTTCTCTCCCTGACACATAAACACCTGGAAGTACAATTTGGATGACACCTAAACGTTAGTGATTAACCAGTTATCTCCTGGGGATCATGAAATGGAAAGGCTGATCAGCATTAGAAGGTGACTGTGTTCCCTTACATATGAGAATAATCTGTGAGAGTTTAACTGACTTGGAGTGTTTTTTTGTTTATCTGTGTCCTGTGTCACAGAATGGTTTGGACTGAGAACATTTAAGGATCACTGAGTCCAATCCCCTGCCACTATCCCTCGATGCTCCAAGCCCCATCCAGCCTGGCCTTGAACAATTCCAGGGATGGGGCAGACACAGCTTCTCTGTCAGGGCCTCACCCCACTCAGAGTAAAACATTTCTCTCTCGTATCCCCTGTAAATCTACTCTGTCAGGTGTTCTCAGCTTCTCATGCATGCATTTCACTTTTTAACTTAACAATGTGTTTTCTGTGCACAGGAATTATGAAATGTATTGCCATACCACAGCAAGACATCTTTCTAGTATTCTTTGTTTCTATACAGCATTTGTATTCTTGTCTTAGGTAAATTGCATTATTTTCCTTATTTTAATGATTTCTAACAGGACAGTGTATTTTCAATGAATTCTATGTAAATAAGGATATTGGAAGTTCTGCTTGCAGTGGAAACCTAGGCAGCATTTACCCCTAGTAATTTTTTACCAAATATCCACATAAGTCTTGATTGCAGGCAGCCAGATCACTTGCTGAAAAGAACTTCTTGTCCTGCTGAAACCAACTGATTGAAATGTTGTAATATTTGCTCTTATCATGAGCAGACTGTTAAAGATACTTACTTTGGGAAGTACTGTTAAGAGTGTGTGTTAGGATATGCTGTCTTGGCACAGCCCAAGGGATGGAGACATTCATTATCAGACTTTCATTGAAGGAATGTGTCAGAGGAGGAAGCAAACAGTCTGTGTCAAACACAGTAGGCTGTTACCACAGGACAAGCAATAACAGTAAATTTAAGGATTGAAGACAGAAGTTTATGACAAGAAATATTGCAAAATTTAGGTGCTGAAAGCGGAAGTTAAGGTTTGAGAAGTGATACAGATTTGGTGTAGGTCGTGGGTCAAGGCTCGTTCTGAATTTCCCTCACTTCTGGTGTACAATTATCTTTAAAAACATGACTGCCAGGTTCAAAACTGTTTGGCTTTTGCATGTGTCTTGATGATGAATAAGGGAGCAGAGAACATTTTACAGAGAAATCCCTTCAAAAACCGATGGAAATGCAGAGGTGAACATTGGAGCATAGATCAGAGGAGGAGCAGAGTCCTGTTCCTTGCTCTCCTGTAGGATGTGGCTCCCTGGTGAGTGACACCGATTGTCACTCCTGGAGCAGCAGGATCAGTGTTTTAAGTCCCTGCTTGTGAGAAGCAGAGATAAAAGCTGTTGCCAGGGGTCATGTCAGTGCTTCTGGCAGCTCATCTGTTGTCACCTAACTGGGGGCCTCCCTTCCCATGGATCTGTAGCTTATCTGCTCCATGTCTTGATGCTTCAGTCCTCTCTGAGGCTCTGAGTTTGCTTCTGTTACAAAGGTCCTTTGTAAACATCTCTGTGAAATGTCTGTTTAAGATAAATACCAGTTTAGTTCTCTTGAGCAATCAAAAAGGAAGATTTCCATTAGTTTTCTAAGTTTGAGTTTATTTATATTTTTAAGAATGTTGGGAGGAAATCTTAATTCTGCTCAACAGTCTCTTTTTCTTGCTTTTCAGATATGAATTGAGAATTCGGTATTTGCCAAAAGGATTTCTAAACCAATTCACTGAGGACAAACCAACTCTAAATTTTTTCTATCAGCAGGTATGTTCAGTTCTTCTGCTTTGTTTTTTGCTGAATTTAGAAAGCTCTGGGTTTGTTTATATGGGTAGCATATTACTGCAGAAACAGAAAAATGAAAAAAACTTCAGGTTGCTTATATAAGCAGAAAGGGCACAAAGCCCATGGCATCTTTTCTGCTTGAGAAGTGGTGAGGAATATGTTCCAGAACCAAGGTGATTCTGCAGGTAATAATTGTCCTAACTCAGATAAAATTGTCTGTTGTTCCACTGGCTTCTTACAGTTAATTCACACTTGATTAAACTGATGAATTTCTTTATTTTTGCAAGTGTAAGTAAGTGACAATTTCACTACAAACCATCAAATGCTTTTTCTACTCACACTCTTGGGTTATTTTCTTGGATTTAAAATCTCTTCTGGATTACTAAAACTGTGTAGTAGTCAAAGTTTCTATAAATTAAACATTAAATTCTAATTTCATTCAGGTGAATTATTTTAATCTGCTTTTGCACCAACAAGCTCAAAATAAAACCTCCTTGGGATATTTTTAGGGGAGTCAGAACTAAAATGGTTACCCTAACTCCAGCAAGCACAACTGTGCACACAACATTCTTGTCTTAGGTAAATTACTTTTGATTTTTTTTTTTTTTAATGTGTGATGCAATTTTTGTATTGATTTATGATGAAGCTGACTTCTGAAAAGACACTTGTCCTGCATTGCTTCTTTGGACTTCACATTCTAGTTTAAGTGATTTGTGTGATATGCTGGATTCAGCCTAAAATGTCCGAATTTTGGTGAGTTTTTAGTGTAGTACTGCCAGGGGCTCTTGTACAACAAAATCAGGTTCCTTTATTTCTTTAGCAGCAAGGAACTTACTTTGTACAGGCTTTTAACACAGGAGATTTGTGTTTCCAATGTGCAAAAGTGACTGATGAGCTCTAAAATAACTGAACTTCATCACTTTCGTGTCCAACACCTGGCAAGCCTGCAGTGTCCTCTCGTTTCTGCTCCAGGGAACTGTTTCTTTAAAGCAAGGAGTTTGAAATGCCAGAGGAATATTTGTTAACTTCTAGCTAAATTTGGAGAAATCATTACAAACGATACAAAGGGCTCAGAATAGAAGGTTTTTGAAGGTCATTGGGACCAATAGGCAAAGCTGACAGCTGCCTGTATCTGACAATGCCCTGAATCCCAGTGCTGTTATAAAATGAAAATCAGAGGTTCTTGTCTCCTTGCTCTGCACACCATCCCATTTATTTTCCCTTCTCCTTTCTTTTTCACCTTACAGTGAGGTGTTTCTGAATCCAGTTATTTAAGAGTCTCTGCTCTTTGTTTTGGGGTGCTGTAAGGTATTTGGGTCTCCATTGTCATGGAAATCAGGTGCAGAACTTTCCAGAGCTGTCATTCTGTATCCATGATTCTACTTTGCTCCATAAATTTCACTTGTCCTCTTGGATAAACTAGGACAATAACTTTTATGTGGTAAAGTGTTAAGGCAGCAGCAGTGACATATGAAAAGAAGGCAAGAGAAGAATTTAAGCAGTAACACTGCATCCATCATAAGCCAGGCCTACAGCAGAGGGGGGGATAAAAAAACAGGGAAAGATGATTTTTTCACATTCTGTTCCTATCTCAGTGTCATTCCTGCAATATTTTAACATCTTCTTTTGCTAACACTACTCTCAGTCAGATGCATCATGTTGTGTGTAGGCAAGAACAACAGAATGTACAGAATTCATACATGCATACATAGATATCCTGAGCTTTCTGCACAGCAGCAACTGTCAGAGATAAGGAGTGTAGAACCCAGTTAAAAAATTTTAAAAATCTGACAGAAACAATGCCTCTGTTGTCAAATTGGCTTTTCTCAATGTGAAACTCGAAGACATTGCTGTCTTGTATGTTACAAGTGAGTAAAAAAGATTTTTGTGAGGGCCAGATGCCTGTGACTTTCTGGTCAGGATGAGACTGGGAACCTTTTTGCTAAGTTGGTAGTATCCAAACACATTGTTTGTCTTACTAAAAATGTATAGCAACAAATTAAAAAGTTCATGGAGAAGGAGAAGTAACATGGTTTCCTCTGTCACCCATGGATTTTGGAATTTTAATGATTTTCTTGAATCTGAGTTGCGAGACACAGTATTGTTGAAAAAGAAAGTTTAAATCCTCAAGTGAGCTTCATCCTATGGAAAAGTACAGAACGTTTTGTAAAGATAACAAAATGTTACTTTAATCACTGTCAACAGACAGGGTTTATTCACCCAGCTCACCCAAAGCACAATTACCAGGCTGTTAAACCCAAAGCTGGCACACGTTTGTGCCTTCACATGCATGACTACTCCCATTCACTGCAGCGAGTGCACTGCCCTGTGCAAATCGCTGCATTTCAGGCTTCTCAGCTTGGGCTTGATATGTGAAATCACTATTTTCTCCTTCATTTTAAACTGTTTTAAGGATGCTGTGACCTTTCTTTGGTTTTGGCTATTCATTTTCAAGAGTCTTGAACAAATCAAGAACCTGTGCCCAGAAGTGTTTGTGGCTTGACGTGCTGCGGTCGCTCTCGTTCTGCCATCTGCGGTGGGCGTGAGCTGCTCTTAATTGGGAGTGTAAAGCAGGGCACTTAATGAGACCTTTCATTCTGCAATCTGTACAGCAAGGGATTAAAATTAGTGTGTGGGAGCAGGGGGAAACCACACAACTCGTTAACAACATCAGAATCAGTCCCACTAACGATGCCATGCGGTGCCTCTTGTGCCTCAGCTTTGAGGGCAGAGATGGGGAGAGACTGATCTTCAGGTCATTCCCCTTCACTGGAGGAGCCGTGTGTTCCAGTCATGTCATTTCACATTCCATTTGAGGGCTCTGATCAACAAACCAATGCTGAAGCTGTGCCTTTTTGTTTCTTACTGCTCTCTTTGGCAGGTGTCAGAGGTAGTGGGTGACAGGACTTCAGGGGGGTCCTCTCTTTTTTCAGTCTGTGGAGCATTTAGTGGTGATTCTGCCTGGACTGCATTACTCCCTTGGGCCCAACTGCTTACAGTTTCAGCCAAATTAGGCAAATTGGATCCCACCCAGTGCTGTTGGAATTGTGAGGCTGAAGTATTCAAAAACCAAGAAAAGCCAGATTTATGGTTGTCTCCACAGTTGGCAGATGCTCACTGCACAGGTTTTATGTGCCAGCTTTCAGTTGTGTCCTGTGCTATTGAATACCCAAATCTGAACTACAGTGAGCTCTAATCCCACCCCCAAAACCTTGAATATGTAGTACAGTGAATAAAAATACTGCAAGTTAAAATTTACCTAGAGGTGGCATCCTTTGTGTGTCTGTGGGTGTTTTGTTGACTGTTTTATAAATCTGTAGTGAAGATACCAAGGCTTTTGTATGATTTTTTAACATTTTTTCAGAGAAAACAAACATAAAGGTACAAAAGGAGAATTAAAAATCTCATTTTTAGTAATGAAATAAGATTTCACCATTTTCCTGTCCTTTTTGGGAATATTTTCTGTTGCTTTAAATAAATGTTGGTAAAATTCCTAGTGTGTGCCTCCCTTTCCCTGTGTTCAGTGACATGGCTGTTGGGAAGTGGAAGTAAAGGGGACAGGCTCCTCTATTTTGCCTTAGTAGTCGAGTGAGGAACGAAAGCCATATCTCAAATCAAGATAGAATACAGCTTTTAAAAACATTCATGTAATGAGAATCAGACGTAAGCTACTTGAATTGCCTTCCTTTTATTGTGGGACAAGAGCCTGCACACATTTATCCTTGAATAACATGTTAGCCTGCAGTAATTGGAGATAGTTTATCCCTTGATGAAAAGGGAGTAAGCATCTGTATGGGGGGGTGGGGGCAGCTCTTGGGCATCAGCTGTTCCATTGTTGCTCTCCTCATGCTTCACACAGAAGAGTTTTAAAGTAACTTTTTGGGTTTTTTTCTAGATCCCAGTGAACAAGAAAAGGTTTTTATATCAGTGTTGAATTTTTCTCTGCTGCCTTGTTTAGTCTGCAGTGTAGAGCTACCCTGGAGATGTTGAGAAATAGAATAAAGGAGACCACAGGACTGAACTGTGTTTTGAATTTACTTTTTAAAATTAACCGAAATTTGTGTAAGAAGAAATTGCAAGCAGGGGATGATCTCATAGTTAGGGCAGGTCAATGATACCCTGAAAAAATGAAGCTGAATTCTGAGGGCTCTGTATCTCACCAGATAAGTACACTGCAGGTTCATTTTCATAAGAAAACTCTTTTCAAAAAGAAAAGAGAAAAAAAAAAGAGACTTTTTTTATTACCAAAAAAAAAGTAAGGGAAAAACATCTTCTCAAAAAGTGGAGAAAAATTTCATGTGGACAATTGGCACTTTTCTCTGTCTCTGTAATGTTTGTAAAGATTATGTTCACACTCAAAAGGTATTTCATTAAATGAAATACCTCTTTATATTGTGGCAGATAAATACATCATTCAAATTAAATTATTTTTATAACTCTGTCCCTGACATGTAGGAAATTTTAAGGCCTGGCAATTACTGTTCTAACTTAATGATTAAAGTTTTATAAGGCTTAGGTGCATGAGATATAATTTGAAATGCAGGCTGGGAATTAGACTCTTTAACCTAATTAAATAACAACATCTCTTACACCCTAATAAAAATAGGAGACCTAAAGCAAATGACTTTGACAGGAAAAGCTTTGAAGGAAATGAAGGACATTGGGAGAAAAGCTGGTGTTGTTCCTGATGCTGGCAGCCTATTTAAAACAAAAAAAAGCCCTCAACAAAACCTAAAAATCCACCCAAAACCCAACAGATCTCTCTTGAAGAGTTAAAGGCTGAGACATAAACTGTGCCCTACAGGGAGGTGGCAATATAAGAACTGCAGCTGATTGAAAAGATACTAAAAATATGTATTTTGATACAAATATAAATGAATCTGCACCTCTCATGTCTGCTCTTTACAGCTTGAAAAGGCAATTAAAAATGAGATTTTCTTGACAGGGGTAGGTTTCTGAAGTTGCTGAAATTCACAGTATCCCATAAAGTACTTATTTTCTCCTGTAAAAGTTGATTTACACCCTCCAAACTATGCTGGCATTCTTGTTTTAAGCTCTGCTGTTTGTATAGTTGCGGAGCTGCTTTGGCTACAAATTTTGTGTGCCCAATGTCTGCTTTCCCTTAGTGCTGTGTGCTAGCAGTGTGAAACTTCCTTATATTCCTTAACACCTCCTAACTGGTCAGCCAAGCTCAGGCCAAAGGGAAAGCATTGCTTTGATTTAAAATTTCCACCTGTCAACCAGAGCAGTGAAAATCCTCCTTGTGGGCTTTTCTCAAACAGCTCATAATTCAGCCCGATAAATTGAAAATGCTAGAGCCAGGTTTCTGTGGACCGATGTCTCTTTAGTAGTCTGGAACAAAATGTTACTGCAATTAGCAGAGTAAGTTGTGTATAACAACAAAAAGAAACCCACAGAAAAGTTGATTTACGCTGATGTTAAGACTCTCTCTGGAAACTCAAAATTGTGTGTTGGAAAGGAGAAGTATAAAACGAGCTGGGAGCAAGGCTTGTGCAGCAGGTTGAGTTCTGTATGGCTCCCAAGAGCCCAGTCCTACTTTGTGGAAGGGCTGCGAGGCAGCAGCGTCTCCTGCAGTGACATCTGGAGCTCGGCCCACTCGGACAGACGGCATCATTTTTAGCTGCTCTGTCCCTAACAATGCCTTGTCAGAAGTTGGTTTCCCCCAGCCCATCTCTAATGCCCTTATTATTAACAGAGGAGCTTCCAAAATTAGTTAGAGATGTCAAAGATCACCCCTAGATAATATAGAGACTGTGACCTTGGGACACGAAGAGGAGGAGCAGCTGAGGGCAGATGGCAGATGAATGTTATCCTGATACTGGAGCTGGGCTTTTAACTCCCCTAGATGAGCCCAAAGCCCTAATTTTCCCTAATATTGACTTACCTCCTATAGCAAATTTAATACTATCAGATGGGTAAATAGGGGTGGAAACACATGTGTTTCCCTCCTGTGTGCATTTTAAAAACTACCATATGATCATTAAGGTGGCTCCTAAAAACACTGATGACATTAGAAGCAGACATTGGGGGCTTTTGTGCATATGGGGCTTCATTCAGAGCAGATGAGGCACAAATCTTTCAGGGTTAATGCTGCATCAAATTTCTGAGGCTGTAGTAGTGAGGTTGGGACCATGTTCTTCCATGGTCCCAGCCTCATGTTCTTTCGTGATGAAAATTTGGTGTCCTACATAAACCTGGAAAACAAGGATGGAGGAGCATTTTGGTCCTTACAGATATTAAAATTTATGCTGGGTGACTGTTCCACATTAACCCAGTCACGTGTTGTGGTGTGTTTAACACTACAAGGAGCAATACAGCTAAAAGCAGAGAATATCTGAGATAATTCTTTTTGGTGGGATTCACAGAAGAATTGTGTCATGGATTGGGGTGGAATTGTGTATTGTACCTGCTGCAGGTGCAGAGCAGAGCAATGTTTTTCATTTTGAATAGGAAATAGTGGGGAAAACAAATGAGCTGTATGCTTGGATTTCTGTCTTGGTCACAAAAGTGTTTGCTGAAGTGGCTGCTTTTCCCATGGATATTTTGAGATATTCTGGTCTTTTATTACAGAAGCTGGAACCGGTAAATTGCAGGAATAATTTCTGTGGATTTTGGTGGGATGTGTGTCTCCAGAAGTGTTGTGTATTGGTGTAAAACAAAGATAGATCTGGTTGAACTCTTTGGTGGCTGAGGGTGAACTATAACATAAAAAACCTAACACCAAATTACTTTCCAGAGTTAGAGACCTGAATATTTAAAAGCAACTGCTAGAACACATCTGAGCTGTTAAAAATAAATCCAGAGAAGTTACTGAGAATAAATAAATTATTGCATATACAGGACCATTTAGAGACAGGTTGTATTTTTTAAATATAAATTTCACCAACTAAGTGGAAGCACATAATTTCCCAATATATAAAAGCACCAGCTAAAAATAAATGTGTAGAACAAGTGGATAATGAGAAAATGATGTAATATAAATCTTTGTTTTCATGCTTCATTAAATGATTGTAATTCCTATTTGTGTGCTATGTACTGAATGGACTACAGAAGACATTTTCTTTGTTTGGTTGATTATCTAAATATCTCATATGTTGGGATGATTCTTTCTGGGTATGGTCTTAACTTTTCAGTGGGAACTTAGTCACTGAAAGGTTGTTTAAATGCAATGTTCAAAGCAGTGCAAATTTGGAAAAAAAAATAGAAATAAAAAAGGACTAAATTGTGTAAGTAGGTCATAGAGATTGAGAGAAAAGCAAGAGAAGTAGATTGCTTATATTTAAACTGTCCTCCTGAAAAATTGGAATTTATCCTGTGGGAAATTTCTTGGTTAACACTAAGCTGGGAAAGCCAGTAGTGGCTAATTATTGGTATTTGCCCTTTATGAGACATTGCCATTTGATAATACTGTTTATAAAGAATTTCCACAGTATTTATGCTTGAAAATTCAATGTCAAGTTTGATAATTTTATGCAATAAATGATAAGGCTGTAAACAAGTTTTAACCTAAAATATCTTTTTAAGACGCAGTATCTAATAGCTTTAAAAAAAAATCCCTAAACTGGAAAACATTTGCCAAGTTCAGAATCATTCTACTGTTGTTCTTTATAAAGAAATCTAAATCCAGCATGGTGTTTTTATGAACTGCTTGTCAGCCTGGGTGAACCTTCTGAAATACTGCAGCTGCATAAAGAACTCATGTGCAGGAAAACGAAGCAGATGGCTTTTGAAAGTAGCAGCTGGTATAGAAAATACAAGGCCAGTGATAGATTTCTCCTTAAATCATAGCATAGGGCTGTTCTCTAATTTCTCCATCCTCACAAACATGGGCTTTCCTCTGTTTTCAATTTTTATTTTAAATTGTTCCATCTGGAATTGGCTGTCCATTTCTGTAGCTGGGAAACTGCCCATTATTTTCTAGTAAATTTTGAGAAGTTAGAAGTGACACCATCAGTAATTTCCCCATTCAAATAAAAGAACAAATATTTTGTAAGTCTTGACATCATAAATAAAACTGAGCTTGTATTTATGTGCCCAGTTCTTCCATGTGGGAAAAGTCTTTTAGTTCACATTGTGTTCACTTCCATTCTTTTGTTGTGGTTTAGGAGTATCTTTGAACTTTTAATGCCCAAGAAGAGAGATTTATGTTCCGGCTAAAAAAAAGAAGAGTAAAAAAAAAAAATATTGTTAAGAATAAAAAGTATTTTAAAAAAAGTGAATTGTTTCTAAATATCGGGGCAGTAATAAATCAAGAAATACGGTGTAGGATTGTGTTGGATTTCAAAATCCTTTTTTCTTTGGATATTACTGCCCTTTCTAAGCATTGATTCACTGGTGGGTGATGTGTATTCTGTATGTGGGGGCAATGACAATTTTGTTTCAATTTTTATCAGAACATGTGAAAGACTTCTTTTTCCTACCTCTGAGAATTGCCTTTATGCTTGGCATTCCTATTTTCCCCACTGCAGCCCTTCTTTGTATCAGACTGTTCGTAGCTGCTGTGGCCGAGAAGTCAACTGCAAATGTGAAGTTTAGGTCACACTTTAATTCTGATTTGCCACTCTGTGAATGAGCAAATTCTGGTAGAGTTGCTTCCTCTGACCCTGGCACTGCAGTAGTACTTGCCTGGAAGCCTGAAGCAGTTTTTATTTCCATTATTCCATGTTTAATGCAACTTAAGTAGACTAATCCTTTCCCCCAAAGCATGCACCTGCTTGACTGTAAATCTGACTTAAACTTGTTAGAACATACTAAAAAAAATCCAAGGGGAAAGGTTCTTGAAATCAGCACAGCAGTTTGCAGCAATAAATTACTTTTGTCTCTTCTCCTCCTTTAAACTGTACTCCAATATATTTTTCTCAGGGAGTTGAGATAAGCACATTGTGTGGGAATACAAAGTGAGTAAGTCAGTGGAAGCAAATATGTTACAAGCAACATACACCACTCAAGTGACTCACTTCAAACATCATATTTTGGGTTCTAATGTTACCAAATAAAAAGCATACAGGATTTTAGCAGTGTTGACAGTTGAATTCTTAATCCTGGTGTCAAGCCAAGTGTTAGCCTTGTTGATCTTTATGCATTTTTATTTCTGTAGCGTTGTGACCATAAAGTATTGGAGATAAATACAGACTTCATGTCATTTTATCATTGCCAGAGCATCTGGTCTCCAGATGGGGTGTAAATGATGTAGTGGCACACAGGTTTAGCAGGAGCACCTTAAAGGTTTTGTCAAGCTTGAGAAAGAGATCAAGGATTGCTGTTTTGACTTTTTGTTTGGCCACTTAGGTTTTTTGGGGTGGCTTTTTCAAAACCAGATTTGTGTGGCAAGTTTATATTAATCAATTTTGTCTTACAAACAAGGTAAAATTCAGGTGTACTAAATAGCATCCTACAGGCTTTTTTGCTGGTTTGGCTTTTGGAGAGATACCATTCTGAACAATGAAATTACAGAGGAGATCATGGCAGCAGTGCTTGATCTGCTTGAAAAGGATGAGTGTGTTTATATATCTGTGTATATATAGATAGATGTATTCTTCAGCTTCTCCAGGAATTGCACAGTTACTTAAATTTCCAAGCCATAGGAGGTGCAGCCAAAGGTCTGCCAGGGAGTGTGACAAGCTCACAGATAACAGGATCTCCAACCCTACAAGGGAGGATTCATCCTCTCTCTTAACATACTTCTGAATTTGTAGTCAGCAGAAAAAACCTGATAGGTTTTGTTAGATTTCTACGAGTTCAGTTTTTGTGCCTTTGTATGTATATAGGCTTTGTGCTCTTGAAGATGGAGCCTTTGTTTGTCTAACCCAGAAAATATTCTCATTTCTCTCATTTAATTACATTAACAATAATAATAATAAATGTTATAATCGAGCAAACACAAAAGACTTCTTGGAAAACTATTCAATTGCCTTGTGACAATGCATTTAATTACCATTAAATTATCTCTTATGTCTCTTCCACTTAATATTTGCTCAGGCTTTTTTCTTAGGAGGTTGTGCTGAACCTCCTGTGAAATTCTTATCTAATCTCTGCACAGGCATTATTTCATGCATTGATCTGATGCCATCTGAAAGAGAATAGTCAAGCAAAATTAAAGGTGATAAGAGAGATTCTCATTGGTATTCTGGTAGTAGAAATTGAATCTGCTTTTTTTTTTTTTTTTTTTTTTTTTTTTTTTTTTTTTTTTTTTTTTTTTCCGTTGCTGCAATTGAAAGAAGAATGTGTGCAGTCAGGTTTATGAAAAAAGGGAAAAATCAAGAACTTTTAGCTGTCCATAGTAGGACACTGTTAAATCCAGGCCACTGGATTCTCATCACAGGTTTCCTGAAGCCTGTAATATTTATATAACTCAGAAAATTTAAACACTACAATAAACAGGTGTATATAATGTAAAATACTTATTTTTCCCATTCAGTTTTGTTGGCATGGGGGATGGTATTTTACATTTTCTTAGTCAATATCTGATGTCTGTAGTAGCAGAATCAAACTGGGAATATGACTGGAATTTGTGAAAGCTGCAGGGCAAGAGGGGATAAACCCCAAACTTTAAATATTTGGGTAATGTTGCTTATTTATTTATGCAATAGGAGGCTAGCAGCGTTTTAAAATCATGTTTGCATGAAACTGGAGATGCTCTTAGTCCGTTTAGTTTAACAAATCAAGCACTGGAACAAAGGCAAAGAGCTGTGAAGATAAATGAATCCACATTTGATCATAATACACTGGACCTTAAATTAGCATCTTTCCTGTGAGTGGAGGTTTTGTGTGTCAGGACTGAAAATCTACTTTGCTACAGCCAGTTCTTCTTGGTGTCTGAGTACCTCAAGTAATAGGAGGATAATGGCTTTGAAATTTCCTGGTGATGCAAAGTTGTTGAAATGGTTCAAAAAATTGAATCTGTAATTTCAGGGGGGAGAAAAAAAAATGAAGTTTAATGAAATATAATTGATTAATCAATGGGTATTTGGTTTGGGTGGATGGAGGGCAAGGGTTTTTGTGAACAGGTTTACTTGGTAGGTGAAGTAGTTCAGGCTGTACATGAAGGTACATTCTCAGAAAAAGGGCATGGAATTTCTGGAATGCAGGTATCCATATATGATCTGATCTCATGTTCAACATTTTTTTTTTCATTTTGAGGTATCCCCAGGTAGACCTGAGGGTGAGGAGGGGCTGTGCTGTTGTTCACCACCCATGTGTGCTTGCAGACGTCATTTATGGCAATTTGTGGAGCCTGGAACTCCATTCCTGAGTTTTCTGCCCTGAGCTCCTGTCTGACCAGTGCAGGAGCAGTTCAAAGTCCTTTCTCATGAAAAGAGATCTTGGTGTGATTTATTGCATTTTTCTGTTTATAGGATCATAGAACCATTTAGGCTGTAAAAGACTTGGAGTATCAAGCACTAGCCCAGCACTGCCACATGCACAGCTGAACCATGTCCCCAGGGCTGCAGCCATACTTTGAATGGTTCCAGAGATGGTGATTCCACCACTTCCCTGTACAGTCTGTTTCCAATCCCTGACCACCCTTTCAGTGGAGAAATCATCCTAATATCTAATCTAAAGCCAATTATTTAAAATTGTGAGCATAATGAAGAGGAGAATTATTAATTCATACTGTGTATACTATTACTATGGGAATACAGAATTATTATTTCCATATGTGTGTACAAATAGCACACTACATGATGCTGAAGGGCAATTATTCTCCTGTCTCATTAGTATTTGTAGGAATTGAATTGAGAAGAGTTAAAAGCTCATTATTTTGTCATATTGAGTGCCTGTATGAATTCAAATGTAAAAAGCTTTTTTCTCATGTTTCAGCTATTGTACTAATTAATTCTCTCATTCTTGCACAGTTTATCATATTTCTTCTTTCATGTCTTTCAGCAACAAATTAAAACTTTTCATGCAATTCAGATCCAGGATGTTTTTAGGGATTTGTGTGTAGTTCGGAGCAGGAGCAGCTGCCACAGTGGTGCTGAGGGAATGCTGAGGTGGATGCTCATGTGTTCTGAGGAGATTGCAGAGTGGAGAACACCTCCAGCTGTTGGATCCACTGCTGTACTTGTTTACCTGCTAAATCCTGCATTTCGTAGCAGAAGTAGTTTGAACTAGTTGTTCTCACAACTTGTCATCACTCGCCAAACCCACTTGGTGAAGTGTGTTGCTTTCATAGTGCATCATCTCCTCTTTGATCCACAAGCCAGTCACATGGATTTTTGTGGGATTTTGGGACTTGCTGCAACTTTAGGATCTCAGTAGCAACTTGATGTTTTCATAAGAGGATACCAGGAGCTGTTAAGGAAAAGCTGTCGAGATTTGTCACCGAAGGTACAGGATTTGCAGAGTGAAGTTCTTGGGTGCTGGTTCTGTTCTCTCTTTCTGCCTGAGTTTTTTGTTGTTGTTAATTACTGTATAAATTGTTTACTCCAGTGTAGTGAAAGTGTTACCTAAAAAATAGGATTCTGCCCACATCTGTGCTGGTAAATAAAAAAAAGTCCTGGACACGTGGTGAAGATTTGAAGTGTTTCCTACTGTAGATGGTCGCCATCCAGTTTCACGCTTGGTTCTTCTTGCTAGTTCAGCATTATTTTATGGCAGTGTGCAGTACAGTTTGTACATTCTTCTGTGCTTACTTCTGTTTTTATTTCCTAATTTATCAGTTTTACTTGCATGATTAGATCTGCCTAGACAATTAAATCCTGTTGACCAGGATGGTTCAAGAACACAACCTGCCTTCTCCCAGCTGGAATGCAGGTGTACCCATCTGCTCAGTCCCTGTGAATTTTGATTATATTTAATAAAACATAGGCAATATGAACGTACACAAGAAATTTTTAAATCAAGTTCATTGTGGTCGAAATGTGTTTTTTACAAAAGTGTAGCTCATTTGTGGAGAATCTGAACACAAATTCTTTTTTCTCTTCCTGGACTGTGAATTGTCATTCCAGAAAATTAAGATGTATTCATTTGAAAGTTGTTGGGGAGTATTTTAGTCTGTGTTGGCACTGAAGTGATCTTTCTGTGATGCCTACCTGCTTCTTTTGCTGTAGGTGAAAAATGACTATATGTTAGAAATAGCAGATCAAGTGGACCAGGAAATTGCTTTGAAACTAGGTTGCCTTGAAATCCGGTAAGCTGATAATTTAATTTATTATTCAACATCTTTCTGACAGAATATATACATTAATTTTGAACCTGCTTAAAGTTCATCAATTTCTGACCAGTAGAGTTGAATAAAACATTATAAGACCTTTTTTTGCTACGAAGCAGTTTGAAGAAAAACTGAATAGACTGTATTGTAACTTAATTTCTAGTGATTTTTAAATTAACATTATTTTAAAATTATAATTAATTACATCTTGATACTGCCTTTTGGGTGAATTCTTCATGTGAATAATTCAAAAGCCTGTAGAGTACATTGAAGTATGTTTAAAAAAATGCATCTGTGGTGTTATTTAGTAAATAGTCTTATGATTCTGCATATATAAATCCTGCAGCTAAAGAATGTAATTATAGATAAATGCTGCTACCTTTCCTCTCTGTATTTACTCAGTTTTTAATGTGCTTTTTGAAATGATTAAATCTTAAGGATCCTTTTGGGTATTTTTTGGTGTTCTTGTCAACTGTGTAGACAGCTGGAAAATAAAGATAAATATATCAGATTAACAGATCGTTGAGAGAGTTCCCAGCTTTGAAATGCATGTGTTGGGTTTTGCTAATTTATGGAGAATTTCCAGCCTGAAACATTTGCTTTAGTTATGCTGATGTCTCACACAGGGAGATTAGGGAAGAAGTAAAATTGATAAGAAATTAATGACAAATGTAAACTTGTTTGGAGAGAATAAAAGTGTCCTTTGAACAGTGCTTTCCAAATTAAAACAAAATTTTGGTTTATGAAATTTCCTAGGTATCGCAGGAGAACCTGGTGCCTTTGTTATAAGTTTTGCTGGTAGTCCCAGAGAAAACAAAAATTCTTTATGTAACTGCAAACTCCTTATACACTTACAAAATCATTGTGCCTTATTTCAAAACATGTGATGAATGTAATAATCTGTGATTATGTTGTCAGCCAGGTCCTGCCTTCCCTGCTTCTCAAGCTGTGGCTCTTAAGAGCATTTTGATGAGATATTTCTTGTAGATGAACTTCTGAAACTCTTAGAATGAGCATTTCTGGTCCATTTTTTTTCTGTGACAACGATGATCTCAGCCCTCTCCTAACAAAGCTTCCCTATTTATTCATTTACTTGTTAATGTGAAGATGTCTGGATTGAGGCAGTTTCCATCATGCCCTGCTTCTCCTGGCTCTCCCTGTTGCATGCACAGAGGGTTCTCAGGAGGAGGTGCAGTGTGAGGTAGAAAGGAGCTGCTGAAGGCCTGGTTAGGTCACTTTTGGTGGCAGCAGTAGTTTAAAGTGGTTCTGAAAATGCAGTTAATAGTGGTTCTGAAAATGCACTTAATTTGTAAAATAAAAATCTGAGGTAGAATAATAATAATGATGTTCTTAACACTTACCTTTGAATTCATTCTGCCAATGTTTTCTGATGCTGAGTGGGAGTTTTGATTATGTTGATGTTGTAGTTTTAGGCTGAATTATCCAATAATTGTTGCTTTCAAATATTTTTCCTGACTTCAGGAGAGCCTACGGAGAGATGAGAGGCAATGCATTAGAAAAGAAGTCCAACTATGAAGTGTTAGAGTAAGTATTGTGTTCTAGCTTGAGGTTTGAACTGTCCCTTCTCTGCATCAGGAACAATAAATTCAGTTCAATGACAGAACATTTCTGTTGTAATTTTTCTATTCCATCAGGGTTGTTAAGATGCTTTAATTTAAGAAAAGGATGATGAAACCCATTGAGATGTAGAAGTAGGAAAAGTGCCTTTAACTCTGGTCCAGAGAAACAGGTTTGGAGTAGTTTAAACTTGATCAGGAGGCTTACTGTGGTTTTCAGCAATTTTGCTAATGTTTATGGGATTCACCTACTCTGGCTGCGAGGTGATTTTATTTCTCAGTGTTTATATGTGCCCAGTTGCATTCTTCAGCTGTGACTCATTTGTGGTAAAGTTTGAGTTACTTGAAAATGTTTGTGGTATTGTTTTTGTTTCTGTTTGCTCACTGTGGGCAGTTTTGAGATGTGACCTTGCAATTAACAAGGTTATTGTTTATCTGAGTGTCCCAAATTTTAAGAAGACCAAGGAGCATCCTTGTACTGAAATATTTTGCTTATTCATGTTGTACAGGAGATGGCTTCAGTTCAAACAAGCCAAAGTCCTTCAGCTTTTTAGCAAAAACCTGAAAACTGGTTTTATTTGTATTTATATAGTGGATCAAGTTTCAGACATACATGCACCAATGATATGCTCACCTCTACTAATTACACTTGTGGAAAGATCCTGTACAGTTTAACCAAAAATTGGGATAAAAGGTTGTTGCAGCAGTCAAGTCTCGATTTTTTAATCTTATTTTTAATGACAAATGGGTGCTAACTTTTAGAGATGTGAAATTAGAGCATTTGGAGGAGGAAGGTAAGATTTTATACAACCATTAATAAGTTTACAAGGATTTTTGAGGGATCTATGATATTACTAGGTAAAGATAACTGATGAATATCCTCCTTACTTGATACTTCTGTAGTGCTCCTATATTTATCCAGATTTTTTAAACCTTTGGTTTAGTTTGAATTAGGGATTTTTTAAATTTATTTTTTAAGGACTTCAGGTTTTTGTCTGTCAAAATATCTACAGAATATTCTATTGTAATTTCTATAGAAATATTAGTAGAAATGTTCTGGTTGAGGACCAGAGAAAAGACTAATAAAAATAAGGGAGATGAGCAGATAGACAAGACTAAAAGCGGATATAAAAAAGATTTGAAAGTATATGACTTATGGTTGGTGTAGTTTATATATATATGTTAAAGTAAGAACTTGAGCAACTCAGGTATTTGTAAGTCAGTTTTTTAGCAAGTCAGAAGCTACAACCATTAGCAATTAGGTTAATGACTTTGGAAACAATATGACAAAGGAAAGCAGGGTCATAACAGGTCAAACAAAGTATAAATTAATAATTGTAACAGGTGAGAATTCCAGGAGGATTCAGTGTGGTGCTGCTTTCAGTTTAACAGTGATTTCTTCCCTTCACTTTGTTTTCCAAACAGTGACTGCTTTGGTAGGGAATAATAAATTGCTGCTGTGACAGGCATAGTGAAGCAAAACCCTGATATGCAAAATGTACCAGCTTAATGCCATGTAGAATTGGATGTGGAGAATTGTGCATTTCAAAAGTTTTTTATTTTTTGAGAAACAAAATGTAGTTTGTATGGGATTTAGCTGGGAGAGATGAAGGATAAAACCACCTTAAACTGACTATACAGTTGATAATTACATGCTGGAAAGGGTCTGCAAAAAGTGCCAGTGATCCCCAAAATGCATTAATTTGATCTTACCACCTTAATAGCCCATAAATGTTTAACTGCACAAGTAATATTTATTGCTCAAGTGAAGCTTTTTGGTGTTTTTTGTGGGGGGATTGCTGGTTTTAGTACATCATGAGGCACTTAACCAGCTGAGAGCAATTTTTAAATGGCCCTTTTTTGCATTGGGTGTGATTGCTCCTTGCCTGCCTTTGTCAGATGTCTATTTGATGTATATTTGTCTTTGATCAGATTGTCATATGAGAACAGATCTGGATGGGAAATGGTAGATGGGATCAAATTGTTAAGTAGCCTTTAATAGTTGGGCCTTCACGGAGTGAAAGAAGAATTTCTTCATAATAAATGTGAAGCCTGTTAGTGAGAACAGGGATAATTATAAGTACAGAAATGGGAGCTGTAGGAAGGAACAGGTGCAGCCATAATTTGGTAAAAGGCATGTTAAAGTCTATTATGTTAATCTAATGTTACTTTTTTTGTTGTAACTTGAATTGAGGTGAAAAATACATGATATATGCTGCCTAAAGCTGCTTATCATTATAAGACAAGCAGTATCACCTATCTGTAGTTGGTGTTTTATTAATCCAATTGAAGTTTGTACATTAAAAAAATTGAATTCAGATTTAAGCCCACAAGTAGGCTGGAGTAGATGAGGTTAAGTACAAAGCTGTAGCAGAACTGTAAGAAGCAGGCTCTCAGTGCTGGTTATCTCTTGTTGGCAATCAGAAACCAGATGGCTGAGTCCTTCATCCAGAGCCCTGAGTTGGTGTCTCCCTTGTTGGCCATTCCACCCCCACACAGCACAGCTGGGAAGGAGTTTGTAGGGTTGTTTGTGTAAAACTGTTTGTATGTTCTATTTTCCTGTGCTTATTCTCTTATTTATAGGTATCATAAGTTGTTGCTGGTTAGGGCATTAAATCTGTGTGGTTCTTTTGTTAAATTCTCCTCCAGTAAATAAATTTGCTGTCTCAGCTAAACACAGGAAATGCTTTATTAACAAGTTTCGTTAAGAGTTGTGCTCTGTTGTACTCTGCATAAGAATTTCTTCTCAGTTTGTTGCACCCAGCTCTGTACAAAAGGCTGCTCTACAGCTCGTCCTGGTAATGAATCAAATGAGGCTGTGGCAGCCATGTGCTGCAGGACTGTTCAGATGAGGGATACCAGGGTTATGGGAGATGCTTCATTTCAGAAGCACCAGCTCTCTCTGAAATGCTTCATGTTAGACTAATATATCCCTGTCAAAATGTCTTTGCATATTATTTAGATGGTAATAGTGTGTTAGATTTGTTTAACTGTGTAGGATGATAAACCAAGTATCATTTGCATTTGAGAAGAAATGCATGGAAGGAATTAACATTTATGAAGTTTTATAATCCTGCAGCTTACTGTCATTGCACAGATGCCAGTGCTGCACATGAACATTCTGCTCCTCCTGGTTGAGGATGTTTTTACTATGAAATTTATGCTACTCATCTTTAGAGAGCTTTACAAATACCCTGGTTTATTTTTCTGAGTGAGCTTTTTCTATTGACTTTAGTGTTGGCTTCGTTCTTGTGCCGTCAGGTAGCAGTAAATAAATCCTGAATATCTCTGCTTGCTAACGGCTTCTCCTTGCTTTGCCAAGTGTCAGAATTCCAGATGTGTTTCTGTGGATGTTCAAAGCATGCACTCATGGAAAGCTCACTTTCATACTTGTTCCAGAAGCAGATAAGAATGTTTGAAAGAGATGGTAACATTCTAATTTTAAAGGAAAATGTCAATAATACCTTTGAGCTATAAATCCTTTTCCTATTTATATTTTTCTCTTAGTTTTTCCTTTTTTACATGCAAGGTTTTTGTACTTAGTTGTACAGTGGTGTCTTCTGCACTAATGTCATTGACAACTTCTCAAGCACCTTTTTTTGAAGCTGTTATAAAGTAGTAGTGACACAAACACATGTCAGACATAAGCTATGTACAGCACATTGGAGCATAGAAATATTTACTGGCTCTGGTTTTCAAACCAGGGTTGCAACCCAGTTTATAAGTGTGAACATGAGCTTGATAAATTCAGTTTGCAAAGTCTGAGCTCACAGTCACATGATTTATAGTGGTGAAAAGTGAGACTACTTGCAAGAAAAAGTTGGTAATTTTAATATCCTCAGTCTGAGGAAAAGATAATAGTAGAAATTTAAACAAGCCCTCAATTACAGTGCTTCAAAGGTAAAACAGTAGTGGAATTACACTCAGCATGCTTAGTGAGGTGATATCATGAGTATTCCTTTATGGATTCCCGGATTCCTTAGGCCAAATTGGGGCTCTGAGCAACCTGGTCTATTGGAAGGTGTCCCTGCCCATGGAAACTGGATGGTCATTAAGGTCCCTTCAAACCAAACCATTCTATAATTATTTTTATATATTTTGCTCCATTCTAGTAGAGGTTTATCAGGGTATTCCATTTCCATGTTGTTCTCTTCTCACCTGACTACATGTTCTAAGAATATTTTTCATGTATGCTTGAAATTATTAAAACATGTACAAATAGCAGTTCTTATTCTCAAAACTCCTCTGTGCCCAAGCCACCATTTCAAATAACAGACTTTCCACACAGATACCTGGTTAAATAATAGTTGGAATATAACAATATTTCTGCAATTTCAACAATATCCTCAATATCCTTTGGGATTTAAACTAGAAGATGCTGTTGTGCCACATTTGATGTGGAGTGGCTCTAGTTAGAATTTTAATGGTAGTCTGTTACTCTGAGGTTTTCAAGGACCTTGTTAGGTAAATGGTTTAGTAATTGTATATGCTAGTTAAAAAACAAAACAAAAAATAGACCCAAAGCATCACCTTGAAAAGAAAAATATGATACTGCACAATGTTTTTGATATTAATGCTGTGTGTATTTTTTCCTTTCAGGAAAGATGTTGGCTTGAGACGGTTTTTCCCGAAGAGTTTACTGGATTCAGTGAAGGTAATTACAGTCCCAGTCAATCCTATAGTGCTGTAAAATGTCAGAAATCTGAAAATTGCATTATTATTTTCACTGTGCATTCCGAAGGGAATTGGTGTACAGTTTTGATTTGTGAAAAAACATCCAAGCTGTCTATAGGATTGGTGGGATCTGAATCCCAGTCATGCAGCTGGCAGGACAAGGGTAAAGTGATTCACACAGCCTTGCTGAGCTGCTGTGAGAGTGGCACAGCTCTGCCTCTCAAACCTTGGGGGTTAAAGTGCAAAACAAGTCCTTGGAGCCTCTTGGATCAAATAACTTTTTTTTTTTTTCCCTTTCCTAAAATAAAAATGAGACTTCTAGAGAAAGAGGAAGGGAACATGAAGGAAAAAAAGAATATTTTACTGGGAATTTGATAAACTTGATGCCTTCCTTGCTCAAGACTGAATGGAACTTATTTAAGGAAGATTTTCAGTAATTTCTGCTTAGGTTAATCCTAGCTAAGACTATAAACGTTACTTGAATCTCGCTCCCATTGAAGTCCATATGTTCTCAAAGTAAAAAATGCAAATTTTTATCAACGTGTATTGAAAAGGGGGATTAAGAATGGTCACCAAGTATTTTACATTTACAGCTGCCTCAATATGAATGTCCCGGTAAAATGTCTCTTACAGTTCATACATAAAAGTATAAATCATAAATTGCTACTTTGGAGCTGGTTTTGGTAAGCAGTGGAGCTTTGTAGAAATAATAGAATTCAACTTGAGATTTGGAAAGAATCTGCATTGTAATTTAAATGGGTAAACACAAAAGGTCTGTCACGACAAGGTTTTGTTTCAAAAGACTTTTGAAAATCAGAAGCTAATGAAGTCAAGTGGATTTAAGTAATCCCCTCTGCATTTTAATTTAAGCAATTATCTGAAACTCTATTTTCTGCTAACGGGAAAAATTGTGGTGAAAGGCTCCAGACATAAAAGTATGAATAACTGTCTCAAAAATAATATTATGGAGCCAGAAAACGACTGACCAAGAAAACTGCACTTTGGAAATCCTGAAGTGGGGAGAATAGCAGAAAGAAGTAGTAAGAGTTGCCAGAAGGTGAAGCTGAGTGGGAACCTTGTAAAGACATGAAAAAAAATATTGGACATATGAAGAAGAAAAACAAGGGAAGGAGAAGTGTGTCTTCTTTTCAAGGAAAATGAAATCCCTATTCAAAATAGTACAGGATTGGTCCAAATCCTTAAATTGCTCTTCAACTTGGTGAAAAACAGGGAATTTGAACAGGCAGGCAAAGGAGGGTTCCCAGTAGCTGTGAAATATAAAATTAATTATTTCTCTCAATTCTCTCTGCTTTGAACAAACACAGAGGGGGAACAAAACAAAGGTTCTTAGAAATACTTTTAAGAGCAAGTTTTCAGTGTACTTTGCTTGAAGTTGCTATTTGCAGATATTTCTGATAGATGCTTCTGTTATGGAAGAGGTGTGATTTTGGAGGCTGTTCAGCATGGAGAAGGCTCTGGGGAAACCTGAGAGCTCCTTCCAGTGCCTAAAGGGGCTGGAAAAGAGCTGGGGAGGGACTTTGGACAAGGGATGGAGTGACAGGACACAGGGAATGCTTCACACTGCAGAGGGTGGGCCTGGGAGGGATACTGGGAAGAAATTGTTCCCTGTGCTGGTGGTGATGCTCTGGCACAGGGTGCCCAGAGCAGCTGTGGCTGCCCCATCCTGGAAGTGTCCAAGGCCAGGCTGGATGGGTTTGGAGCAACCTGGCACAGTGGAAGCTGTCCCTGCCCATGGCAGAGGGGTGGAACAAGATGGGCTTTAAAGTCCCTTCCAAACCAAACCAGCCTGTGACTCTAATGGACTTTCTATCTTTACACCTTGCTCATGATCATAACATTTAAAGTAGTGGACTGAAAAGAGCCCCATAACATATGCCAATATTTCTGGCTGCAAATGTAATGCTGGAATTGGTCAGGAAGACAATCCATGGGCAGAATAAAGTATCTTTCATCAACTGAGTGGCTGAAACACTTTGGACACCTTGAGCTAGTAAATGCTTTTTTATTTTGTTGTGTCTTGCTCCTGGTATTTGCCAGTGACAAGGGAAGGCTGTGGTTTTCACTTGCCTTGAATTTGGGTTTCTCTGTTAAAATAAAGATATCAGGGAGGTCCAGTGTAGAGTGTCTGAGTCCTAATGAAGCCTGAGGCAGCTCTGGGTGCACGAGGGAAGTTTCCTGATTGCCAAAGGCTCTGCAGCCTCCTTAATGGTCCACCTGATATTTGGGTCTGCTAAATTGACAAAATAATTTGAAATTACACCAGAGTTACAGATTACTTTGTTAATTTGACAGTATAGTGTGTGCTGAGAAGGTTTTTTTTCCAGCCTGTGCAAAACTGATCATTTTGTGAATATGCAGCACCCTTGGATTACTGCTCCTGCTAAACACTCCACAGAAACATTTCTGGCTATTTTGACTTCTGAACGTTCTGCAAAGGCTTTCTAAGAATGAGTGTCTAATCTGCCTGGAAGTGCTAACGACAAAAGGAAGTTGGTGTTTGTGTAGTGCCTGGGGCTGTTAATAGGCAGTGTGGGAGAATAAAGAGTTTGACTGCTGTTAAAATGGGACATTCAGATGTGTTTGCATGGAGGGACAGTGGTAATGCCTGTCTTAACCTTGACATATTGTGAAGATAAGCATGGTTTTGCTTTCTGTCATTGTTGCTAGGGTGAAGATGTATTAGAAGTGGAGTTTTAAAGGGCATTCAGTCACTTTAGACAGATGTTTTTATTCACAATTCTTGATGGCTTGTTCAGATTGGGGGGCATCTCAGAGTTACTGCTTCTCAGGCCCTGCTTTTATTTTCATATGAGTGGCTGCCTTTAAGGGATTGTACACTATGTACAGGCAGGTAAATAATTTTTTTAAAGTGTTAGTTTAGCTATCCTTTGTGCTGCTCTAAGTGGTTATTTGTACCCTGAAAACAGGTAATAAAGTGTTAGACAACATGGTTAATATAATTTAATTTAAATGTTAAGTTTACTTTTTACATTCAGTCTACTATTTAAATTTCATCTTTTATATTGATTTTTTTTTGCTTACTATCAGACTGAAAGAATCCATTTTATTATGGATAGTCTAAATTACTGTGTGCAGAATTAAATACAGCTACAGCTGGCTTGTTATTGCCAGGTAAGAGAGAGACTGGTGATTTAGATTTAAAAGCTTATATGAA
This sequence comes from Lonchura striata, assembly GCF_050655825.1. NCBI lineage: Eukaryota > Metazoa > Chordata > Aves > Passeriformes > Estrildidae > Lonchura > Lonchura striata. The sequence continues at coordinate 152,643,311 of NC_140704.1, read as the reverse complement.
GATACAAATTATTCTGGGGTTTTTTTTTTATTGGGATGCAGTTCAGAAGTTGAGAGAAATCAGGAATTTAGAACAAATATTCCTGGAAGGGTTAACATGTGGTCTTCTATTATAAGTTATTTAAATTGTTATTAGTTAGATATAACAGAAATAATGTTGATCCTAAGCAGAATTTAAAAGGCAGAACTGCTGCTTACATTTTGAAGCTCTTTTTATTCCTTGAGAACTGTCTGCATTTCATTGATAAAGACACTGTTAGTACTACTAAGTGACCAAAAACCTTAAAATATCCCTCAGCTAGTAGATTTAAAATAATTGTTCTCCAAATGTTGTAATACACAGGCCAAAACACTACGGAAATTAATCCAACAAACATTTCGACAATTTGCCAACCTCAACAGAGAAGAAAGTATTTTGAAGTTCTTTGAGATCCTCTCTCCAGTGTACAGATTTGACAAGGAATGCTTCAAGTGTGCTCTTGGTGTAAGTAGAGGAATGTGACAGTCACTAGAATACTTTCTGGAGTTTTAAGTCCAGTTGCTTTTGCTTGGTTCTGCAATAATGTTTTGCTTACATCCTTTTATTCATGTAGAGACAATTGGATTTCATTAGCAAATGGTATTTATTGATTTTATTTAGAACTTTCTCCATTGACTGTTTAAAAAAATCATCATTCATTACTTGGGTAAGAATTGTATGTAAAATAAAATATTTTTATAGGTGCTTTGTTTGTGAAAGTCAAGCACTTTTTCAGCTGTTTCAAAAAGGAAATTAATCTTCTCAACTTCTGTTGGTAAATTTTCATCTAGTACCTGTTAATCTCTACCTATTTCAAACAAATTCTGAAGAAGGGCTCAAAGTTTGGAAAGTTTGTGAAAATGGGAGACTCCAGCAGAAATTAGAACTTGAATATCAATGTTCATGAGAAGAGGAAATACAGGAAACCCATAGTTCTCATGTAGACCTAAGATAAAATACATGGAAATGCAGTTTGAGTAGCAGAGATCCCCAGGAAACCAGTCATGAGGGGTGTTGCCTCTTACAGAATTACTTGATTTTAATATCATTTTATTTGAAGAGTTGAAAAGCTTCTAGATATTAATTACTAAAACCTGTAATTACCACATTGGATTACAGTATTCCATAGCAAGGTCTTGTCTTACTAATGAAATTCTGTCCTGTTTCTCTCTTTTGATCCCAAGTCAAGCTGGATTATTTCAGTGGAACTGGCAATTGGCCCAGAAGAAGGAATCAGTTACCTGACAGACAAGGGTGCAAATGTAAGTCTGCTTCTGTTCTGTGGGTTTTTTTCTCAGTCACTCTGTTAAGAGCCATGACCTGTTGTGATCTGGATGTCACAGAAAGGGGAGTGACCAGTCTGGTCTCTGGGTTAAACACAGCAGAGCTGGGAGCTCTCAGCATGTACAGCTCTTAATCAGACATTAATTTGTGATTTGGGATCAGAGGAAAGGCCCTGGTGTTAGGTACAGAGACTGTGTCAGCTTTAGCCCTGCATTTGTTGGCTTTTCTACCAGTGAAGTGCTCACTTGCAGAATCTGAAGCATTGGTGGGGACTTTTTACCAATGAAATGTGAATTATTCTGAGTTGTTCTCTTTCATAGGAATGTGTAAATGCAGAACTTGTTTAACCAGTTGGTAAGCACATCTGTGCAGGCACTGCTTATTTTATTTACTCATTCACAGCCTTTTCCTTACTTGATTCCATCTGAATTTCAGCTGGATTTTTCCTTATTGGATTCCTTACCTGATTCCAGCTGTATTTCCGTATTTCCTGTGCACCCCCATGGTGCAAGGGAGCTCTGTCCAGACAGAACCTTCAGCAAAACGTTTGGGAACTTTACAGTCACAACAAGCTGAGCCCATGTCCAGTTTTCTATTGAAATGAATTCAAAAGCAGTGAAAATACGGGGAAATCAGGAACACAGAGCTAAGAACAAACCTTTTCCAGCAGGCTGGAGGATGCTGGGGAGGTGTCGGTGCGGGTTCCATGTGGTTTCAGCCTGTTGAGTGTCCCCTGTTGACAGCTGGAGGTTGTTCCCAGCTCAGTGCGTGCCTGGCGCTGCTCAACACTGACATCTGCGGGCACAGCGGGGCTGGGTTCCCTTCCCAGCTGGATGTTTCTGTGTGTTCTGAGTGGTAATGAAACTTTACAAGGAAACAGAGAGCAGATTTCCGCACGTGTAGTTTGGGTATCAAAGTGCTTTTGCGACACCAGGGATCAAGGCAGGCTATTTTGCTGTAATTTTGAATTTTTTTCCTCATTTTTTGGTGTTGTCTTTCTGCAGCCAACCCATCTGGCAGATTTCAATCAAGTGCAAACCATTCAGTATTCAAGCAGTGAAGATAAGGACAGAAAAGGGATGTTGCAACTCAAGATAGCAGGTGCCCCTGAGGTATGTTACTGATGCTGCTTTGTTTTTCCTTGCAAGTCCTGGGGTGTAACATACTCCTAACGTGGATATTTTCTATTTTGGACTTTTGTTCTGGGCTTGGTTTTAAAATAGATTTAAAGTTTACATGTTTTATGTTTTGCATCTGGTGCTTGTAGACTGATATTCATAGAAGAAGCTTAATATGAAACCAGTAGCTCTTAAATGCAATTTAATAACAGCCTGTGCATATGTACTGCATCCTAAAGAGGAAACAGAGCAATTCCACTTCTATGTAAGGAGGAAATATGGAACAAGGAAAACTTGTTCCCTTGTGTTACATGGAAGCAGGGCTGGAAGTGAAATCAAATCCTTTCCTTGGTCCAGTGCACCAGAAAACAGTGGAAGAGCAGAACTGAGGGAGGGTGGCAGATCTGTGCAGAGAATGAGGAATGTTGGTGGTATCAAAATCAATAACTTGCCTGTATGTCTCTCATCTCTTTTTCCACTGTACATATTTTTCTTTTTTAAATCTTTCTTGAAATTGGGAAGGGCTGTTTTTAGGTAAAGAACAAATTGCTGCAGAGGGTGGGAAAAAAGATAACCACCTGTGAGAGCTTTAAGAAATAAGCAACTTTTTCAGAACTGTCTTAATTATAACCCTGAAAGTTATAGCAGTTGTATTCAACAGTGGTTTACGCTTCATAAGCCCAGACATATAGGTGGAGGGTTTCATGAGCTGTGCTTTCTGAACCTGCTGTTTGAAATTTGCTGCACAAAAGTTAAAGCAAGAACCTCCCTGCTCAGCCGCAATCTTCTGTTTACGCTTTGCAGGCGTGTGTAGAGTTCTGATGCAATGACACAGCTGTTCCACTCAGTGTTTGCAACTGCAATAATTCCTCTTTGTTGGTGCCTTGTTTTTTTCCCTTCTGTAGCCTCTGACAGTGACAGCACCATCCTTAACCATTGCAGAGAACATGGCAGACCTGATCGACGGCTACTGCCGGCTGGTGAACGGGGCCACGCAGTCCTTCATCATCAGGCCTCAGAAAGGTAAGGACACCTCCATCCTCTGAGCTGCTCACAGCTCATTCTGCATTTCAATACAAGACAGGAGGTAGTGGAAAAACCTTCACTTGGAGGCTCTTTTCATGCAGGGAGGAGCCATGAGAAATGCTGATAGTAAATTGTCACTGCATCAAAAATTGCCTAGTGGCTGAAAATTTAGACTGATGTCAGCACTGCTTTACACTAATTCCAAACTTAACTGGCAGAGGTGAATTGTAATTATTAAAGGCACTCCTAATACTCATAACATGATTCCCAATATACAAGTGGAAATTCAGTGAGGTTGGTTAGGATGCATTTGGATAAAGTTCTGAATTTTGGTAATTTTACTTTCTTTTTTTCTCCTAGATACTCAAATATCTCAATTTAAAAAACAAAAACCTTAAGAGGTCTTATGAGTTTCTCTCATAAAATAGAACTAAAGCTGAGATACATTTTATAGTGGCTATCAGTTGTTTTTGTAGCATCCCACAAGCTGCAAGCAGTGATACAAGGTTGCAGGTACCCCTTGTTTTAGAAAGATTTTGTTTAAATTTCATTAGAATTTTTCCAGTTTTACACAGATGTAATTTTTCAAAAACATACAGGCAAAGCTGCTTAAAAATGAAATTTTCTTCTTTCATGTTGTTCTCGTCTTTACCCATGGAAATTCATAGAACTTTCTTGCTTTCTAAAACAATAAATTATTTTCTTCTGTGTTTGTAGTACAGGAAAGTACACAAGCTATCCCAGCATCTCTCCAATGTGAAACTGAGTCTCTTTTAGCCACATTCTTGCTTTTTTCTGCCACAGGTTTTCCCTGGGGTGATGTTGTTGACATAATTCAGGTCCTTTCCAGGTCCATCTATAACATCCTCCTTGTGTATGGCTCAAAAAATCCCCAGACTTAAACTTGAGTATCCACTAATACAGAAATGTGATCTTAGTGTCTTAGATGTTTTGACAGCACATGTAATTTTTCAAATTATTCTTAAATTTGCATGCTTCTTTTTATTTCTGACCCTTAGTGTGTGTGAGTGACCTTTACCTCCAGCACAAGCAGTTTTCTTACAACTTGTGTGAGTTGTGCAGCCTTGTCTCCACACAAATCAAAATCTTCCCCCTACACAAACTCAGCTCTGGTTCACAGCTTGGTGATGATGAACCACTGGCCCCAAAATCAGACACTAAAAGGATGAGCTAGCATCAGAGATAATAATAGTTTATTGTTCTAAAAATAAAATAGGCATCACGATCCAAGATTTCCATGTCACTAGACTAGTGTGTGCCCATGAGTGGAGGTCTTTTGTGCTTCTTCTTTTCTGAGAAATCATGGCTTGGGGTCTGCAACAAGCCTTATTATTCACTCCCAAAACTTCCCTGCTAATGTCAGTGGATTGGCTGTTTTCCAGCCTGAACTGTTGTAGCCACAGTTGATCTTTCAAAACTTTTCATGTCTATATGTGACCTCTATCCTGAATTAATGGATGGTTCTGACTCTGTCTCTGCTTTTCCTTTAGGGGCACATGTGGACTCTGTCCAGTCCTTGCCACTTCCACAGTGGTGGTGGTGCCCATCAAAACTGATCTGTTCTATTTGCATTTTTTCTTTTTAATTCTTGTCTTGGCTCCTACCTGACGTTCTTAGCAGCAGCTGCTACACTTTTTAGGCTGACTGAGCTCTCTGAGGGGCAGTCTCTGATTTTTCTGTGCCTTGCACTGAGGTTTCTGGTAGGTGTGAATGCAGGATAAATTAATGCTTCTAATGCAATGTTTATTTGTGTGCTATTCTTATAACACAGAATTTTAACATGGAGCAAATGAACAGTGATTGAACAGGAACATCAGGTAGCACTTTGGGAGCACTCCTCTTTATGCACCCCTCTAGTTAAAATAAATCCTAGCTTTCTTTTATCTGAGGTTTCTTTTTTTGAAGTTCATAGCAGTACCCAACATATTCATTAAACATTTCATAGGAGAGCTGTGTCCATCATGATCTACATTCCCAGATCCCTCCACAGTGAGCTTTGATTGTGTAAAACACATCAGAAACAAATCATGGAGCAACTTTTGATCCCATAGATGTGTTTTATCCCCCTTTTGAGCTTTCCCATCCCCTCTTTGTTGTAAATCTACATTTATTGCAAGTGTCCTCATAAACTGTCCTTCTTGATTATTAACAGAGCCTGGTTTTGTGGTATTTGTCATGCTGTCCATTAATGATCCAGTTCTTAATTTGGGAGAGCACTTGGTAATGTTTAAGACCTGCACAGTACTTGGCATTTTTCCATTCTGTTTGCTTTATTTTTCATAAATATTTTAATCTACAGATACCTTTATACCCATGTGGAAAGTTTACTTAATATTTTTATTTCAATTATCACACCTCTAACAGGTCAAAAGCACAAATGAAAAAAAATTTTAAAAGTTTAACTGATTATCAGCTTTTAGGTTGTGGGGTGTTTGTCACTCTCTATAACTACTTGAGAGAAAGTTGTAGCCAGTTTAGGATTGGTCTCTTCTCCCAGGTAACAAGTTACAGGACATGTGGAAACAGTCCCAAGTTGCTCCAGAGGGGCTTTAAATTCCATGTTTGGAAAATTTCTTCCCCAAAGTGGTGGTTAGGCATTGGAACAAGCTGCCCAGAAAAGTATTCAAAAATATTAAGTCTTAATAGTTGGTGAAGTTCTCCACTTAAGTTCTTTTTGTTTTCACCCAGATTTACCCTGGGCATGATTTTCATTTTAATGGATTGGTAACATCTGTTCCCATTTTTAGGATACTGTTACCTCTTGTAGTTTGGCCCCTCACTGATTTTGCTTTCACAATAATTTCAGTCAGGTGAGGACAATTGACGTTCCCCCAGGCTGGCTGGGAGCACTGCAGCTGCTGGGTTCTGCTGTGTCCAGCATGGAGCTCTGCTCAGATTGGAAACACCTGGACAATGCAGTGGAAACCCCACTACAGCCATGCATATCCCATTTCTTTAAAAGAATATAGAATTGGGCAAAACTGTTGTGGGTTTCTACTTGTGAAAAACAACATATGCCTTAATTGGGATGCTGTTAGTTAGAAGTTTTGACTTCAGACCTGCAGGGGTACTGATGAATATTTGGTATTTTATTTGGGATATAAACTGTAAAAGGATGAGCACCAGCTTGGGCACCAGTGCCTGAAGTGAGCAGTTTGTATCCAGAGCATGTAGGCGTCTGCAGGATCAGGAGTTCCCATGCTGATTATTTTTTTCTTTAATTATATTCAGTGATAGAGGAGGCACAGAATCATGGAAGAATACCTTTAAAAATCATCTGTTCCAACCCCCTAGTACTAAAACCCCTGTGCACCTCTGGTACTACTTAATAGTGTATGAGGTTTTTTTGATGCCTGGATACCTTTGTGTGTTTTGTTCTTTGTATTTTCTTAAACATCTACTTTTTTTTTTCCAGCTTCCCCAGTCTGTTTAGAGCCCTGCACTTGACACATGTCTCCAGGACACAAGTGGGGTGTGTTGTCCCTGTAGCCAGTCCTTGTAGGCACCAGACTGTGACTTCCAGGCAGTTCTGGCTGCTCCTTCCTTCTTCCCAAGGCTGAGCCTGCCTTGTCCACAACTCCCAGCTCTGTCAGCAGGGGACAAGGGTCCAGATCTCGTGTTCTGATGCAAATGAGCACCAAGCCAGTTATGTCCTGTGGAATTCAGCAGGGGACAGTGAAAAGGGGGATGATCAGATGAAGCAGTTTTGGGACTGGTGGATCCAGTGTGCTGCTTGATTTCCTAGTGGATCTGGAAGCAAATACTTATTCACTTGGGTCAGAGTCTCTGCTTTTCTCTGTTTATTCCCATATTTTCCTCACAGTTTTCCTGACTGCTTCGATTCTTCTCACTTTTACTTCACTTCTTTTCTTGTTCTTCAAACTCATTGACTACATCATCCTACTACTCACAGTGTAAGATAGCTTCTATTCACATTCTCCTTATCTCACAAAGAGCTGAGAAAGGATTTGCTATTCCAATGGAATCAAGATTTTGTTTTGTTATGATTTATTAGGACCCTTGCTTTGCACTCTGCACTGATAGGAAACTTCAGAAAGTGGAATGGAGTCTTGTGGGAACAGAATAAAATTCTCTTATTTAAGGGAATTTAATACCATGATGGAAAGTCAGATTCTCTCTTTATCTCCTTTAGATCTTCTTTGATAGGCAGTATTTGGCTTCAGCACACACTAGCAGTTGCCACCTGTGGTATTTCTCACTTTCTTAGGAGGTTGGAGGAGGGAAAAAGTCAGATCTGATCTGAGCTCAGTACCTTGAACATATGAAGTATTGTGGCCCCGCAAGTGTTATGAAATCATTCCTATCAAGTCTAATGAAATCATTCACTGATCTTTCTGAAGTCCCCAAATATGATACTCTACCAAAACAAAGCCCTAGATGAAATTAAAATTCATCTTTAGAATGCAGTTTGAATAGGATGCAGTTAACATAGTTAACATGCAATGGAGCTACATATTAAAGATCAAGGAGAATCATTTTGAGTAGCTGCTTATTGATTGTGCATCCATTACCTTGATTTAAGAATACACAATGATAAGGTTAACTGTGCAATTTAGTGAAGTTCTTTAAAAGCACAGGAAGATTCTATGTTCCACCAGTGACATGTGTGATTAATCAGCACCTAAAGCCTTAAATCCATTGCCAAGTCTAAGAGCAGCATTGGAGCAACCAGCAGTAGCAGCATAAATTGGGGTAAACCAGAACCCAGGATGATTTCACAACTAATGCTGACAGCTGAAGGTGTAATGTAAAAATTAAGGTTCTTTTCAGTGTTCTTTACAGCCCTGGGGAGGCCTGCATAGCAGTGGCAGGAATGCTGTGCCTCTTCCATCAAGCTTGGTTTCTTTTGCCCAGTTTCATCTAGGTTGAACCTCCTGTGCCTGTTACATTCTCTTTTTTGGGTACTTGTCTCCCAGTCTTTTTCTGCCAGGCTGCACCTGCGCACCACTGGTCTCATATTTGTTACTCCACACTATCTCTGAGGATCTGTGCCTTTTGCTTCCTCCCCAAAAGGCATCATTTACCCTAACATATTACACAGTACCTTTATCTCCCACCTGCTTATATAATCTTACTGGCCTTGCTCTGCCCCCCAGTTCAGGTGCTTGCTCTTGCCACCTTGCTGAGTTGCTCCAGGGCTTTGAAATTGCAGCTTCTGGTTTCCCTTCTTTTCTGCAACTTCTTTTTCAACACCCTCCATCAGACAGATCAAAACAGACAAATGTTGCTGAGCCAAATGATGCTTTTCTACCTGTAGACAGCAGAAAAAATGAACCAAATTAGTGTATTTTGCCATGTTGAGTGTGGCTTTGGGGTACCAGTCCCTTAATACACAAAGGTGAGACTGTTGTTTACACCTATAATTTCTGGAAATTTTAACATAGGACGAAAACAAATGAGAGTTCACGTTATTTTGTTAAACAGTGTACATCACTATTTTCTGCAGGTGTGGCCACTCAGTTCTCTAAGGTGACTTTATCAGAGCCACATTGATTTAGAGAGTGGAACACATTTTATTACCCATCTTCTCTCCTTCCCTGCATACTCCAATCTACTGAAAAGGTGTTTTGCTAAGGGATTAGTAACTTCCCCACAGGACTGCCAAGGGTTTAATCAAATCCAATAGGAAAAGAACCCCTTGAGTATTTACATCCAAGCTCTCACACATATTACCATTTTCAAAGAAAGACTGGCAAGGATTTTAATATAGTGTACAAAAAGCTGACTTACTCTCTGGCACAAAAGATTATTATTGTATAGTCTCAAGCCAGTGTGAAATCAATATGATAATATGTGCATTAATGATTTATTTCAGTTGTCTTACTTGGAAATCCAAGTTGGATTAAATTGTTTTATTTATATGTTAGAACTTAGGACATCTTGGAGATAAAAGAAAAGCATTTCTTACCAGGGAGATGAGATAATGTCACACCTTCTGCAAGTGATTTATTGCAGTTATTTGTTAAGAATAAAACCCAGCTTTTATATTCTGTGTATGTTGTTTCCTCAGATTAGAGTTTGCCTGAAGGTCTGTATGAGTGGGTAGAGGGAGTTGTTGATAATGCTGCTCTTATATATGTATAGAACATTCTTTGAGTTCTCTCAGTTTCCCTGAGAGATTGTGATGATTATTGTTTCAGGCACATATATATTTCACTTTGAGACAGGTTACTTGAAAATGTGCAAAAGCTTTAATCCTGTTTTTTTCTTGTTTACACAGAAGGTGAAAGAGCTTTACCATCCATACCAAAGTAAGTTTTGTGCTTTTTCTCATAAATTAAAAATATGTTTTGAAAAACAGTGATGCTTTCAGAACTTCTTTGTAACAATAATTTTTATTGTTGCTTTTGGATTTCAGGACAAATAGCAGGTAGGGCATAAAAAGTTCACAGTAGTATTAAACTACAGAGATACCAGAAAGAAAATCAGAGAACAAAAGTGCATAATGCATCCATCATATTTGACAATAACAAAACCAGGATGTTTTGGGAAAGACTTGACTGGGGTTCAGGCTGCTTCTTTTGAGTCCATCAGTAAATTTAATTATAGGAGTGATGCTAGACAGTTTGCACTGTTTATTTATAAACAACTACATTTAAATGCTATTGGTTTTCTATGTTTGACATGTAAATTAATTCAAAATAGTACAGCATAAGTCTTTTTACAGACAGAAACTCAATTCATACTCCCATTTCCCACAGATCACACAGAAAGTATAAGCACAGTCAGGTTACACACATCTTACAAGTGTGCACAGTTTAAGTTTTGTGGTTTCCTGCAAATTGACCAGGTTTCTGTGACTGGTTGTGCTGATTAAAGCCACTCTCACTCCCCCAGGCAGGATGAAGTGGTAGATTCCTCTCTGCCCTCTCCTCCCTGCTCATCCTGTGGCTGGGGAGGTGCTCAGCCCTGCTGATGACAGTAGGTGCCTGTTGGGATGAATTCCCAGTGTCCGTGAAGAATGTCCAGCATTCAGCACTTCCAACTTCTCTTTTCCAGGCTGGCCAACAATGAGAAGCAAGGAGTGAGGTCTCACACAGTCTCTGTGTCAGGTAAGGCTCATCCAAAGGCAGGAGCTGAGTTCATTTCTGGAGCTGGCAGAGGTGCAGGCAGCTTTTCCACTCACTGCTGCTCCAGGGCTGCTGACTGCCCCAGGCTGCAGCTGTGCTGCCTTCGTAGAGAAGTTTCTAAAGAGAAACTTTTCTGCAACAGCCACATCTGTGCAGTTACTTAAAAGCCAGAATTTCCACTTAACTTTGTGATGAAGTAGAATGTCGTTGGCTAGAATTGAAATTACCTGAGTATGTGCTAATTGTGAGGGAGCAGCTTTGAAAAGGGAAAATAGGCAATTAAATATTAATCATTGCTTTACAGAAAGGAGAAACTTAATAGCTGTTTTTCTATAGCTGTTTAGATAAAAGCATTTAATTTTTGCTATTGAAAATGACAAGTTAATTGAAGGATGGGTATGTGAGGTAATATATGTTGTTTCTTTTCTTTATAGGTTTCTAAGAATTCTCTTAAGTTAACATGGAGTTTTTATGCTTGAGAGAGAATATGTTCCTTTTACAGAATCTTAAATAATTTTGAAGGATTGATTCTTAGTAGTGTCTCAGTAGAAAATGTATTTCTAAATCAGTATACACAATATTTATTAAGAGGATTTTAATGCAAAAATGTACTTATATTATGATCTGTTTCAATAGGTTTCTGGTATTCACAAACTTGAAGAACCAATACTGTGACTCAGTGGATTTCCCTTCCCTTAGAGGGAGGCTTCAGCCCCAGTTTAACATTTATTGAGCTCTTAGTGGCAAATACTCAAAACCCCAACATACTTCATAAAGTAAGGAGGAAATATATGTAGACATTTAATTCATTTCCTACTTCTCAGATTCCTTTCCCCACCCTTACCCACTTCTAAAAGATATTTGAGATTCACTACTTGGTGTAGGAAACCCAAACAGACACTGCAAGAAAAGAGGTGAGAGGACCTGAGTTAAAATGAGGATAAAGCTGCAGTGGGGTAATGGAGCTTCACCAGTTACTGTGGCTTCTCAGAGTCAAATAGCAGAGTCAAATAGCTCTTCTGCCTTCAGTGCCTGGCAAGCAAGCATGCTAGATCAGGTGGATAAGCATGAAGCATGGTCAGCATGTTCTCTTTTGATTCTTACCTGTATGGCTTATTTTAGCCGTTAAAAAAGTTGAAATTTCTGAAGTGATCAGCTCTGTTATTTTAAATTATTTTACTCACCCTCAAAAAGGCTAATCTTCAGGACAAAAAAGGCTGTCTGCAGCCTCAAATTTTCACTCTTTCAGTATTTCTGAGCATGCCAATAATACTTTTAATAATAAAAACAATAATAAATGCTGACTTCATGATCTTTTCTTGCTGTCAGTCTGACTTTGCAAATTTGGGTATCTTCTGCTGAAGTTCTTAGGTGTTTCAGAGCACAAATGCTTCTTTTTTAAAGTAGCATTTTGAAATTAGGGTAGGAAGTGAGTTGTATTACCCCAGCTCTGGCATTGAGGGCATCACATGAAGGTGGATGAGGGGGAAGTGAGAGCAGTGCTGGAGGTGAGCTGGTTGTTCAGGTGTGTGTCAGGGACACTGCAAAGCTGGCTCCTGTGAGCAGTGCAGTAAAATTAAACCAGCAAATATCACTCTCATTCTTGCCAATACAAAAAAAAACCAAAAACAAAAAATTAGGTATTATTTTTGTGTTGTAGGAAAGTTTTATATCTTTCCACAATAAAATTATTGTGGTTTATGCTTGTTTTTATACCATGTTCCAAACCACTCGAAATGCTGACATAATGCTGGAATGGTTTAAGCCATTGCATTTAATGTTCATTCTCAAGGGTTTGTTCTTCTTGTAACATTATGACACAGAACACATAATACTTTTTTTGTTGCTGTTGTTGTTGTTTTCCCCCCAAAGTTAGTTGAAATGCACTGAGTATGTCATCATATTAAATTTAAACCAGAGGGAGATTGCTGAGGTGAACCCACATGACAGGGGTTGTTCTCAGGAGCTGCTTTCTGTAAGAATCTCTTGAATCCCCCAAGGAATCAGTTTGCTATAAATGAAGTGATGCTTGATGTGGATGTGGAGAAGTGTCACTGCTGTTGTCATCCATCCCTGGGACAAGGGAGGCACCAGCTGCACACGATGCTCAGCCCAGCCCAGTCCCAGGTCAGCCAGGGCTGACCAGCTGTGGGGTGCTGCTGTGGGGTACAGAACAGGAATTTTTCTCTGCTGATATTGCAGTGGCTCAGAGCCAGAGGTTTCAGATAAGGTGAGCTTTTGTAGCTCAATGACATCTGTAGCTGCTCCACACCTTTGATGGTTTGAATTGTAAATTAACTCTGCTATTTGATTTCACTGACACTGCTCTCCTTTGTTTAGACCTCTCCAAGTACTAAATAGCAAAAATCTGAAACAGAGATTCAGCAAAAAAAAATTAAGAAGTCAGATACATTTATATTATTAACACACTTAGTTTGAAAGGGGAGTTTCACAGTGAGTTCCCCACCAAAACTGGCATAAACCAGCAATATGCAAATCCAGTGTAAAACATGATTTGGTGGTTTGAAAGTTCATACATTTGTCTGAAGCTTTTCAGGTTTAAAGAGGAACCTGTTAAAGAAAGACAGCTTGTCTTTTTTAAGTGCTTAGTAATATACCTTGGAATATTTCTGTTCTAGTGAAGTGAAAACTTGGTCTTTTCCAAGTGCTCACATATTCCAAAGCACACAAAGACAGGAGGTTTGTAAATCCTGTTGATTTTTTTTCTTCCTATAAATAAAGGTCTTTTCAAACTAGTGAGGGATGAAGTTGATTTTAGGAATCCAAAGCAGCAAATTGCTGGTCTGGGAGTCTGTGTGTCTCCTAACCAGGTTTCACCACACACCTCTTGCTGTTTCTCTTTCTTCTGGTGTTGTCTATCTTGATTCCTCAAATTCTCTGTTCCGTGCAGTGGGCAGTGTCTTCGTGTGTAACTAAGATGCCTGGCAGATTGCCCTCCTTTTAAAAAGTATAGTGATTTTATGCCTAAACACATTTGTGTGTGTGTAAGATTATAAATTACTAAATTTAAGGTAAACCAAATAAATAAGCTAAATAATAAGTAAATAAGCTAAACCAAATTAGTTGGATTTTAGATTTCTTGATGTTTTGGCTGAAATTGCTGTGATTCACCAGAAACCATGAGTGTTTTAGCTAATAGGGCATTGCAGCTTTTACCTCCTTCTCACTCTGCATCTGCATTAAAAAAGAGTTCTTTGTACTTAGCCAAGGGTGTACACTCAGGAAATGGTAAGACTAAACTATTTGCTGTGTGCAAATAGTATATCAAATGTGTAAGAAGCAGCACACCAGTTAACTCTAATTTTATGGACTATATTTCCACTGTTTGGCTTGAGACACTTTATTAAAATGCTCTGCTCTAGTCTAAAGGAACTTACTTTGGCCAGCAGTTTGTTTTTAAATAGCAAACATTAGCCCTGGTAAGGTGATCTTGTATTTCCAGATACACATATTTTCCAAAAATAATAACTTTTCTAGTCCATTCTATTTTACAAAAAGGTTTTCATAAAGTAAGTCAGTACAGCAGTAGCTGCTTGCTCCCTTTTTACATAAATTCTTCCTGACACAGAGTTCTTTGGTTTCTTCAGCCCCTTCCTTGCTTATGTAAATATGACTAGGAAGAGTGAATATGCTTTTGCATCACTTGGATAATCACTGTGCCTCCTTTGCCCTGGAGAATTCATGAATTTTCTTAATTCTAGCTCAAATGCTGCTTTCCACGCAGTGCCACAGAATAAGACATTTCAGGCCCGTGTGTTTCAGTGAGCACTGGACAGGCAGAGGATTGAACAAGTCTTGGCAAGTTCTTGGCTTTGCTGAGTTAATGGTTGGATTAGATGATCTTAAGGGTCTTTTTGAACCTAAAGGCTCCTGTGATTCCAAGCAGTCCCTCCTGGCATTTGGATATTCAGGTACTGTTGTAAAATGATGTTTTTGTGGGGAGGGAGCTGTGAGTGGGAAGATGACAGGAAGGGAGAGATGAACTGCAGTAGCCAGCACAAGGGATGTGTCTGAAGGGGATTTTAGGATGTCCCGCAGGGTTGGTCTTGCTTAAAGCAGGTGCTGGTTTTGCAGCTTTAGTATGAGTTTATTTGGTGAAGGCAATTAAAAGTTCTCTGAAAATACAGTCCTTGTTTCAGCTGATAGAGCAAAGTGTTGAAGGCACCTGAGTAGCAAACCCCAGGACACAAACCTTTAACAAGGAAATAAATATATTAAAGAGAAACTGGTTTGTTATCCTGTTCCCCAGCTGGTGCAGCTGCTGTCAGCAGCACAGACAGCATTTTAAGCTCGAAGGAGTCCAGCTCTTAAGTGCATCAAGAAATGATGGCAAGAATTTCTAATAATTCAGGTTGTGCCATTGCCTCTCTATCCCATGGTTTAGATTTATTCAGTAACATGCTCTATGAGAGATTGGATACTTGGAGCAAATATCTATATAGGAGCTGAAAGATTTTAGGATCCTGAAAGGGGCTTCTTAGCAACTTTCCAGGTTCTGCTTTAAAATCACAAATTTGTGACATAACAAAGTTAAATTTTAATTACTGTGATTAACTGTGATCATGGCAGTGAAATGGGAGTTCTTCTCTAAGGTGCTGCTTGGGAGCAGATCCTGTTTGAGGGAGCTGCCACTTTAGTCATGGCATTCAGCTGAAATTTTAGTTTGAATGAAAAAGATCCTGTTTTGAAGGAGGTAAGCTTGATGTAAGTAAGATTTTTATCATGAAGGAAAAAAGCCTCTATGGTATAGTTTGTGAGTAAAAGAGACTTTCAGGAGGTTTCCTATAGAACAGAAGACAAATGTGAAAACACAACGAACAGGAGAGGGGGAGAAACCCCTGATGTCAGTGCTACACCACTTCAGAGTGCTCTAAATGAAGGAGATGTTGGCTTGTGAAAGAACCTGTGTGCTCTGGGTTGAGGTTGATCACCAGCAAAGCTGTGAGCAGCATGGAAAAACAAATTCAATTTTATTAAATCACTTCTGCTTGCAGGGCACAGTGCAGGCTCTGTGTCATGATTCCTGTGTTCCACATGAAGGTCTGCCCTGTGCCCAGGTCTGAAAGAGTTTCTTGTGCAGGACTTGTATTTCTTAGCTCCTTTTGAGTTAGTTGGTGGAGGAAAAGGTGGCCTTTTCTTCAGGTTGAAAAATTATTGGCAGTTTTTTTAATGTCCATTTTGTCAAGACACTCCAGAAAGACAAAGCTGAGAAGTGTAAGTTTTTAGATTAATAACAATTTTTAGATTAAAAATTGTATCTTGAGCACTTAGGACTGTGTTACAGCTCAGCTTTGTTGTATTCCACAGCTCACTTCTGTGAAGAAAGACTAAGAGTCTTGCAATAAATGACATAGTTATAAATTCAAATTAAGTAATTATTAAGTAATTTGAGGAATATAAAGACTTTGTTAGAGCTGTAGCTCTGCCATATGGTCACAGCACTGGGAGACATTCAAGCTTAAAGTCTACTGCAGATTAATTTTACAAACCTTGAGCAAGTCATTAATCTCCAGGTTCATGGAGGAGGGAGTTGCTTCTTAACTCACTCAGCTTTTTCACTGATTAATAAGATAATATAGTTGAAAATACCCTTAATGCTAATAAATTGCAGTGTTTCAGATTCCCATCACAGTTGAATAGACTGGTGCTGTTATCTTTTCCTATTTTAGCCTGACTGACTGAAAGGCTTCTTTTCATACATAAAAAGACCAGAATGATTTGTGATGACAGTCTAAAGAGATTTCTTCCATATCAGTGTCCAGGAAGTTCCTGCATTGATTCCATCAGCCTGTGGTGCTGGTTAAGGAGTTTTTACTCTCCTGTGCTCCTCCTTTGTGAGCCTCTCATTGGATTTGAGCAGAGACTTCTGCTGTGCAAATAGTAACAGTGTGGTGTGACTGGAGAAATATTCCATGCAGGTTTGGGGGTTTGTTATTTATGTAGAAACATACTTGATGTGCCAACCTCATAGTGCTCATCTGAATTCAAAAACTCAAACATCAGTAGATTTATTCTTTCTACAGGTTTTTGTTTCAGGATTTTTCCTCAGACTGGTTCAAGAATGTACAACGAAATAGAATGGGATATTATCAGGTCCAGCCTTCCAATATTTGATCTCTGCCCATACAAGGAGCTCCAGTAGTAACTGCCCTGTAAAAAAAAGGGCAGTAAAAGCCTGGTCTCTTTATTTCTAATATAGTTCTTGCACAGCAAGTGATATTTTTCCTTATTTTTGCCTTTTTTATTTTTTCCACAATGATTTTAGTAGATGATATAAATACTGCATAGAGGAACTATATAAATAAAGAAGTCCCATGCAGTTTTCAGCAGCATTCTTGAGCACCAGCTGGAAGCTGCTGTGGAGTGTTGGAAATTCTTCTATTCATTTTGTTACGGTAGTCTCTAGACTCCTGGTAAAGTGTTAGAACTTCTATTTTTTTTTTAATTTAAAACAAATTCATTAGAATCAACTTCCTTTTGTAGCTAAACTTGAGATGTGGTAATTTTAAGACAAAGCATCTTCCATTCAGTGTGGCAGAACAGTTGAACAAACTTCAGACAAAAAACCATAAAGGCAGAATTTGAAATGCAAGGGCAGAGTTGGACCAGCACAGGGCACCAGGGCATGCACATGAATTAAAAACACCTTTACCTTTGCAATGTGTCCTTCATTTGAAATAGGTTTGGTCAGGTTTCAGCAGCTTGTGCCACCCACCTATCAGTGTGAGGGTGAGCAGCATTTCGGCACTTCAGGCTTCAATGAGCTCTGTAGCCTGAGCAGGCAGGTCAGGAGTTGAAGCATCTCTTCCCTTTTAGATGGCTTGCATTGCCTGCAGTGACTCTATACCTGTTCTTCTGTTTCAGTACAGAGTGTTGGGTTCCCTCATTCTCCTGTCAACACCTTTTCAATAGTTGCTTAAACCAGCTGCAGTATTTTTTCCTTTTCTTTCATAGCATGTCTGAAGCTTTTCATGAGTGTTACCTGAGATTTGTGCTAGGATGACAGGGCTGAAAATTGTCTGTCATGTGATGTCAGGAAGAGAAGTCCCTTAGGAGTATCAAGGGGGAGAACTCAGAGTGTTCCCCTTTAAATTGTCTTAAACCAAGACAAATGGAAATATTGATACACTGACTTAGTTTAGAATTTTCCCCTCTCCTTGCACCTCTTTTAGTTTTTAGCATTCAGTCTGATTAATGTTCTGTCTTTCTCTCTGATATGTACATTTTCCCACTAGATTAATGATTCCAGTTTGCTCAGTCACGCAGCAGTTTTTTATGATGGTAGTTTTTGTTGGTTGTGGAAGTTGCTTTTATTAAAATGTAATTTTACTTTTCTACCATTCCTGCACTCCTCCCACCACTCACTGGTTCACTGTCCCTGTAGCTGCTGCTTCTCTTTAACACTGCATCCCCTGCCCGTGTAACATCCAGGTGGCTGGACCTCACTCCTGAGTTTTGGCTGTGAAAAGCTACCAGCCCCAGGATGCAGGTTTTTTATTTAATTGGCTTTTTAAACCACTTCTCATATTTCCTTGAGGAGAGGAAAAAGGGGAAAGCAGAGAGGAGCAAACAGGTAACAAGAGAAATAAAAGGAGCAGATATCCTCAGGTGCTGTGTGTCATCTTGAGTCCTTCTTTCTCACCTTGTGTGGCATCTATGTATTTTTTCCTACTCATAAGCACTCCTGATAAGCACTTTGCTAAAACATGCAGTGGGGTGACTGGGAAAGGGGGTAGTGAGGGTGCCATGTTCACCCAGATGTCCTTGCAGAGCTGGAATATCCATTGGCAAGGCAGGTCTGCACTGGGAATAAGATTCTGGTGCCAGATTGGAGATCATAAAATCTGTCAATGCTGTATTTCAGGAGCCAGGAAAACAGTGTTTTCCCTTGTTCAGTGTAACCCTGCTGTTTGAAATACTTCTGTGTTGTTTTAAGGGTTCAGAGAGTCAATACATACATGTTTAAGTCTGATGACTGCCACTTTAGCTGGAATATAGCTGTCACAAAAGTCTGACAGAACTTAGATGGCAAACTTGGAAAAGCAGGTTGCACTTCTGGGATAAATGTTCTTTCTGTTGTTAATCATGTACATAGCTGGCATAATCTGACTTTAATGGCTTCTAGTCTTATTTCTAAAAACTGAAATACGAATTACTGTAGAAAGGAATTTGAAGGAAAGTACCAAAAATGCTTTAGAGTTTCAGAGACGTTTGTATTTTCGTTTGGTTATACAGAATTTTAATGTAAACCTTTACTTTTATGTTTGTTCGTTGTAGATGTTCTCTTCAGTCTCTTTTCTTTTATTTCCAAATAATTTGTTTCTTTTTTTTTTCTCTTTCCTTTCTTGCCTCTTTGTAAAGGAGTCAATCACTGTCAGCATAAAGTAAAGAAAGCTAGACGCTTTCTGCCTTTCGTCTTCTGTGCCCATGAGTCGCCGCCCAAGGGTACTGCTCTGCTCTTTGTCTAGGCTGCCTTATTAACCCAAAAGCTGAATATACTAACTCAGTTACTGTTTGTAAACTACTTTAGCCTCAGGTAAACAGAGTTCCAAGAATAATTTCGTTACGTTTTCCTGCTGTTGAATTGGATTTTCGTGCAGCATCACCAGCTTGCTGGTCCCCATTTTGATGGGGAATGTGTTTTCTAGCATCATATGCTACAATGACAAATATATTAAATTATTTTATTTATACAGTCATGCAGCCCTTGTCTGCCATCTTTTTTTTTTTTTTGTAAATATATTTTGACTTAATTCTTGGACCCCTGACACAGCATGCTTATAGATGAAACAGAATAGCAACAATAAGCATCAGCTGAGATGACTTTGAATTAAACATGGACTACAGCGATGCTTTTGGCTGCATACTGGTCCAGCACTGATCTAGACCAGTTTGGCTTTATTAGGGGTAAGAAGAATTTCCTGTTATCTATAGAAACTGTCTAAAATATTTGCCTTAGCTTGTGCTGTGGGGTTTGGTGCAGTAGAGCTGCTGCAGTACACGTGGAATCTGGTGTTTGTTTGAAGTCTTCCCCGTAGAGTTGCTCTTTTTGCCACTTGTTTAAATTTCAGCCTTGTACAAGTGCACAGTGCTCTGTGTCATTAAAACTTGGATGGTTCCATTTCTCACTCATGTCTTGGTGATAGCTCAGGAGTGCATTTCTTCTGGAAGGATCAACACCAACTCTGCTTATCCAAAATCCTCAGTGTATGTGCAGAGTCAAGTTGAGCCAACTCATCTGGCTGTAAGAGAACTGCTTTAAAGTATTGAATAAACCCAGAAATTGACTATTTTTAACAATGCATTAAAAGAACTAGTTCCAGTTCCAAATTTAATTTTTGTGTACCTTTTGTGTTTGAAAGTCATTAACTCTGTTTCATCATAAAAGCTTCTTAGAGCATATCTCTGTCCCTTGGGTTTTAGGTGAGAAGTCTTAAATTCTGCTGCTTTTCTGGTTTCTCTTGAGTCAGGTATATAAGATAACTACAGTCTGAATACTTATGGATTACTCATGAATTTAATAGTATATTTTCCCCTCCCCCTTCTCTGTCCCCTCTCTCTCCCCCTCTTTTTTCTCTCTCCTTGCATGCCACCTGGATCTGCAGATGAAATTAGTGGGGACGGTAATATGTTTTCTAGTCTGTGTGTTACTAACGTGCAATATGCAACTCTTATCTCCATATACCACTTAATGCACATTTCAGTAATACATTTTATACAGCTTTTAGTGTTAAAAAGTGGTCTGCTTTGGGTGTTAGCTGATAAATACAGTACTTTGCAGGCTGTGCAACTAATGCTTTCTGCTAAACTGGAATTGGAAAAGGAAAAATTCTATTTCAAACACACAGGGATGTGGTGGTGCATGTGTTTGCAATGAGGCTTGTGGCATGATGCAGAGAAGGTTTAGAGGTTTGCAAGTGTCCAGTTTGATTGAAATGGCTACATCATCATTAATTTGGTCAATGGGTGAGATCAGTGGGTGTAACACCTGAGAAATTAGTCTCCTGAGTACTGCTTTAAAGGCATCAAAGTGCTCCTTGCATTAAAAGAAGTTGTACAAGATTGATTAATGTAGATTGAATACATGAATATTAACCAGGTTTCAGCTATTCAAACTAATAATTTTAAAGACAGATTTTAATGTTTAGGGTTTCCTTTTAAAGACTTTGAAACTTACTACAAAATATTTAACTTCTGAGGCCTTTTAAAGTCTTTTTACTTCTGAAAAGAAGTTGGAGTTTGGTTTTTTAGAAGAGATTTTTGACTATTTTTCTAAAGGATTCCATCTGATGTTGGGAAAGAATCAAACTGCTGCTACTGATGGTGTGTGTACCTTTATTCTTCTAAGTAGGAGGTACTAAAAGGACATAAAAGCAATATGCAAACAAGAGTGCTAAAAGGAAATAGAGATCATGTCTTGCAACCTTCCTTTCAGTAAAATGTGAAGGAGGGTGTATTAACTTTTCATCTCCTTTCCTTCAGATATAAGCTAAAGATAATACCACACGATTTTCTAACTTTTCTTAAACATCAAGTGGACGTTTTTTCTGTCATAAATTAAAAAATTATATTTCAGATACTATCCCTACATAGCTTTTTCTTGTAACTTACCTTCTTTTATAAATTACAACCTCTAATAAATGAGAAAAATTATGAAAAAGGGAAGTTCAAACATGTGCCTAAGGTCACAAATTAGCTATTATGGATTTAATATTTAATACCCTGGGATGGTTCTCCCTACATTTAATAAATGCATTCAGATTTAGTAAAGCTCAGATTGGCTCATTCATGCATGTGACCACCACTACCTATTCCTGAAAGCAACTTGTTAATTTTGCCATCTCCAAGAATCATAACAAGTGATGATGCTGGGTTTAAAAAGTGCAGGAGGGCAGCATGATGAGCCTTCTTATTAAATCCAGGTAAAATGTAAATTAAATGCGGGTTCTGGACTATCTCTTAGCAGACACGGTTCTGGGAGATTTAGTAACAATTTGTGAATAATACTGGGCCCAAGCCCCTCTGTGAGGAAGTCAATTCTCTCTGTTCCAGACCACTTTGAGCCCAGTGTTGATGCCTGGACTGAATTTTCCTCTAATTCCCAGAAACAATGCCAGACATACATGGGAATTATTTTTTTATATATTCCTCTCCAGAGTGTTAAATGTGGAACAAGAAATATTTGTGTAGTTAATGGTGTACATTTAATTTATTTGGATTGATTATGAAGACTTCTGGTTTCATGATGGTTTTGGCAATGTCTCAAAAGCATGTAAAGTGCTCTGTGCTGTTCTGAGAGTGCTTTTAGTATGAATTAACTCATTTATTTAAAATAGAGATATGAACAAGCTCTGCCATTGATCACATTCTTACAGCACTATTCTGTAACCTATTGTGAAAAGTTTGGGGTCTTTTAAGTGGCACCAGTTTGGTTTCCAGACTTCAAAAATTTTTCTTGGGTATATGTTTACAGTATTTTTCATCCAGTCCATTTTCTAACATAAAGAACTTTCTGATAGCTTCAACAGAATCCTATCACAATATTGGAGGGAAACAGAGTGATTTGTCTCCATCATGTTGGGGATTTTTTTTTTAAAGCTTTTTTAAAAATGAAACTGAGGGTTATTTTTACAAAAACATTAGTTTATAATGTGGGGAAGAAAATAAGATACCAAGAAAGAGATAAGTGCTTCTGGAGTATTCTGCCTGTTCAGAATTGTGCACTGTCTTTATAATTTATTACATTTTCATTAGGTGACTGTGTTTTGCTATGTCCCATATAGAAATTGCCTAGCAAAATTTAAAATTACATGGAATTTCCCACTTCTGCTTTTATCTGGCATATTCCTACAGGAGTTCAAAAGAAAAAAACAGCTTCCATTTTATTTAAATAGTAAGAAACTAGGGTTATAAAATTACACTTACTCCCTGAAGTGTGTTGAGCTTCAAAGACTATAGGCAACCTGTAGTTTCCTAATTGTTGAATATTCAGTTTGCCTGAAAACTGAGCCTCTTGCTTCTCTGTGTGTGTAAAATTGATGAGCTTTGCTCTGGTTTCAGGGCTGGGTTCAGCTGAGGGACCATCCCATCCTTCTTCCCACTCACTGTGGCTTTGTCCCAGTCCAAGCCATGGCTCTGGAAATGATGCCAGGGAGTTGTAGGGATGTATCCATGTGCTCCAGGGCAGATGGGGGGAAAGAGGGAGGAAATAATGACTTCCAGAGGCTTTCCAGTGTGTTATCACCTGAAATCAACCACAAAAACTGCACAATGGATTTGGAAATTACTCAGTTTTGAGAACCTCTCTTTGTATTTAAAGTTGGTGAGTAGAATTTGACAGCCTTGAAGTAAGAAATGAACCCACTGTTGTGGACTCGCTTTAAAACCCCTGGAGGAGTTGATCTGACCTTTAGGAAATGACCTGCACACACTGGAAGTTCTTTAGGGCAAGGAAAGGACCTTCTGATGTGGCTTGATACCATTTAAACCATTTTGAGAACAGATGATGTAAAAGTTGCATTTTTTGAACAGAGGAAGAAGTCATTTTTCTGAAAATTTTGGGAAGTTTTTTCCAAAACCTGTCCATGAAATCTTGACAACAAAACTAGTAGTGAATTTCCACTAAACAAGGAGGATTGTAAGAAAAATGGGGAAGAGAGTGTGGCTTAAAAAGGTCTTTATGCTCTAGAAGATTCTGTGGTAAATAACTCAGCTGACAGTGGGGGGAAGCTGCCTTGGAACATCATTGGTGTCCTCTGCTTGTTTGACATAAAGAATAGCTAAATGTTATTCACACTTAACTGAAGGTAAATCATTTCAACTCATTCATAATGTTTTGTCTTTACTGCAATGCAATTTGCTGTTAAAAATATTTAAAATCAACAGTTTAGATGGGTTCCAGTTGCAAAACTTGAACTTTTTTGAATACAAATAAATCTTCCTTTTCTTTGTTGAGTGCATCTATGTGATGTAATGCAGTTGGCACCAAGGTCATTATCATATCATGAATTATGCATGAGCAAGTTTTAGTCATGCTGTATTAAATGTGACCCAGCAATGCTGAGCTTGGGGTTTGGGACATACCAGCCTTGGTGCATTGGAGTTGTTGTTCTGGAGAATTGTTTTCATCTGCTTTTCCCGAAACTCTTCAATTCCTCCCTTTGCAGAGACTGATGACTATGCAGAGATTATAGATGAAGAAGACACTTACACAATGCCCTCAAGTAAGTGCCATGGTTAACTTGAGAACTTTCCTATCCAAAAGCTTCCTTGGTTTAGCAGGGACTGAACTATTTCAGCCTTATTTAATGAATGTGCAAAGAAAATGTTCTGCTTTCCTGCTATCTGTGATTTCACAGTGAAACATTTTTTTTGGTCTCAAAATGTGGATTTTTTTTTTATTGTGATGCTGAACATAACACTTAAAGATTGGATAAGATCTCTGTGATGAGAGCAAACAACATGCTCTGTGGATTGCTGTCTGACTGTATCTCACCTTGCTCTGTGACAGATGTGGTGCTCTCCAGTTCCATGAAAAAGGAACACTCAACTGTACCACATGCAATTTTGTTAAAGATGAAAGACTTCAAGAACAAAAACAGAAATTCAAAGTTCTGCTGAGTCTTCATCTTTGAAGTGAAAACAGTGGTGCTGTAGCCACCACAAGGATTTTGTGTTACAGCCTGTTTGAATTATGATATAATCCTAAACTGTCAAGGCCAGTTAATTGAACATGAAAGTCCAATATTTTGATTTTAAAAGCTACATCTGGGAAATTCCAGTTGCACTTGGGCAGCCAAGGATTTCTCTGGAAGCAGACAATCCATTGGTGCAGAATCCTGCCAAAAACATCAGGTTTGGTCAGTGTGAGAGGGGAGGATGGTGCTGAGCTGGGGCCACATTCTGCTGAAGGACCATGAACTTGTGTAGAATTCTGAGCTCACCATGAGGCAGAATGTTTCATGTTCACTTCAGTGTTCACAGCATTGTTTCCACGGCTGTGGAAAACCTTTGAAAAGCAAGAATATATGTTTTACAAAACATATATATATATATATTTGAACATCAGTATTTGAAAAGCAAGAATATATGTTTTCCAGAAATAAACTGAGCATTTTTAATGTCTTGCAGTTAAGTGACTATGTATTCTATTAACATAGTTTCAGGATCAAATAATATATTTTACTTTTGTTAACAGATTAACTTTTTATAATTTATTCCCCCTCCCCCACACACCTTTTTATTTAAATTCACATGGAAGTAATCACTTGTGGGCCCAGCCCTGGATGTGCTGAACACTTGAATGTGGCTTCAATGCAAAACCCATGAGATGGGCTGTGGAGGGAATTCATTAAGTGCTTTGCTGGATTGAAGGGGACTCAAGTGTTCAGCTCCCAAAGGACTGGGTCAGTAAAGATCACAAGAATGGGCCTGTGACTTCTGCTAATGTAAATTTTAAATTGCATCAGTATATTTCTTTTTTTTTTTTTTTTAATGTTGAAAAATGTTTGTCCTGTTTTGATTTTAAGAAGCTCTATCTAAGTAAGCATTTGATTTTTCTCTTAATTGCACTGCAGAAAGCTATGGAATAGATGAAGGTAACAGGAGACCCTTTTCACATCCCTGTATGCTTGCAGTTTGGAATGATGTGGAATTTTAAAGCTTACTATTCACTTTCATTTAATAAACATTATTTATTTATAGTTAAACCAGTTAGCTTTGGGATTTTAAAGAGGAAAATGCAGTACTTAAAATCAGAGATGAAAAAGGCATTTATCACCTTGTTAGCCAGCTCTACATGACATTGCTTCTGTAGTGTTAATGATGTCAAAGTCAAGGTTATGAAGTTCTAAGCTGATTGGTTCTAATTTTTTCTCTGAGTAATATAAGTAGAGGTGAAAACATATACTGTGCATGCTTTTCTTCTATTCCTGAAATATTTTTCCATGTCTGCTAGCAATTAAATTGCAAATGAAATGATTCAATTGCAATTGATTACATGTTTTGCTGAAGTGCTGAGCCATTTTTATCAGTAAAATTCTCAGCCTGTTAAACTGTGACTTTAACAAAATTGCAAAAGGCCACCAAACATCTCAATTTTATTCAATTACACACTGGCAGAGGTGTAGTGCACTCAAAATTCCAGTTTCATTCTGTCTTTATTTGCCATCCTCTTGTTCTTGTATTTTTTTCTTGCAGTTACCTCTTTAAAAGTTCTCTGGGCTTTTTTGATGGTTCCAAAATCTAAAACTGCACATGGTGGAGTCCTCTCAAACAGCCAAAGGGATGCGTGCTGAGTTTAACATCATTGGTGTTGCCTTAAACTCTTTGTGTGCTTTGTCTTTCACCAGCTGTAATTAAAAAGCATTTAATTATGTTTATTGCACTGAAATAAGTGCATTGTGATTAATTTAACAACCTCACAGTTCTTTTCCCATTGCTTTGGTTCAAACTTTTGAGAGGTTTGAGAGGTCTCCACTGTGTGTGTGCAGCATCTCTATAGGTTGGTGTGCAGCAAATGTTAATCTTAGTTTTTCATATGTGAGACATTCGAGTGACTTACTTTGAGTTTTGTGTTTTGTGGATTATTTCCTTGCCCTTCAGCAGAAACTTAATATTTCAAGTGCATTATATTCTTGTAGCCAGAGATTATGAAATTCAAAGGGAGAGGATTGAGCTGGGGCGCTGCATTGGGGAAGGACAGTTTGGAGATGTGCACCAAGGAGTTTACATGAGCCCGGTAAGCCTCATTTTCACACAAAATGAACAACAAAACTTTGCTAGGTTGAAAAAAAAAAAAGAATATTCCTTAGAGGTCTTGGTCTGAATCTTCCAGAACAAATAAAAAATTGATCTAGTGACAATCTTGCTGTCTCTCTCACAACAAAGCCTAATAAATTCCTAGGTTTTTCTGAAATAAAATACAAAATACTTGGACACTGATCCAGCAAAATCCCAATGCACAAGAGTCACCTCAGTGAAACCAGGGAGGTTGGCAGGACTTGTGTAATTTAAGATGATGCTCATGATTTTTTCTAGAAAGACTAAGATTTAAGTTTAAATAGGTCAAAATATTGTGTAAGATAGCAAGAGAAAGCTGCAAAAAAATGGTTGATTTTAACAAAATCCCCTAATAAAATAAATATTTCCTATTAGAATAAATTGTTGGAATTTTTGATAGATTATACAAAAATTCTTGTGGACAGTAATCTAGTTCTAATTTCAGAAACAGCTGGTTAGGTGGCTTAAATAATCTTCAGTGCAATATTTAAGTAAATAAGGATAGATGTTCTCTTTCAGGCAAGTTTGAAGTCTGGTCTGATACTCTTATTTAGAAAGCACATCTGATATACTTCACATTGAGAGAGATTCTTATTTTTCATTTAATTCTGTCCAAGTTAACAGAAGTAACAAGGAGTAATGCTTCACTCACTTGGGGCATGCTGGATAAGTCTAGGGCTCTGTAAAACTAATTAAAGACCCTTTTCTTATGGGCTGTTGTTTTGAAAATGTTAGCTGTCTCCATTCTTTTTTGAGCATTGGAAAATGGATTTTACTCAGGCATTCTTTGTTGAGAGGTTTTAACAACCACCTGTGGATTTATTTTATTAATAAGAATGTACTTCATTTAAGACATTGGGATATGTGAAGGTGAAACAGAACAGTGATGTCATTAAATTTTAATGTTCTGGTCACAGAGTGTAACTTACACTCTCAGAAGGAATCTTAAAATCAATGTAAGCTTAATTCTAATAACATGGTAGTGTACCCTTTTATATGTTCAGCTTGAGTGCAAAAATATAGGGGATATTCCTTGCCTTTTGCTCTGCTAGCTCAAAGCTGAATCTCAAAAATTCCATTTGTCCCTGTTCATTGCACTTGTAAAGTCCTGATTCAGCATCCAACTCTCCAGTATTCCTGAAGGGTCACAGCCAGGCTCAAGTGTAGGGTACTGAATGGAAAATGGGTTTATAGATACAGCATCCTATTGCTCAGCTGTAACAATCCCAGTAAGATTGTCTTTAAAGGCTGGTTAACTGTGGAATTAATCCTAAAGTGTCATTTTAAAAACCATTTCCTGCTCAGTACAGAAAATGTGTCCAGTCTAATACATTCTCATTGGTTTATCTCCTTAGCCAAAACCAAAAGATCAACAAAACCCCAATATCAGGCCTTATCAAACATTTATTTCCAACCAATTGCTGGTTGCAGGCACTGAAAGTCTTCCCTTTGATGCTGCTGTTGGTTTAAGGATATTTCAAAAACTTGATGTTTAACACTGGGAGAGGGATGGGTCTGGCAGGCATCCAGAGGTCTCATCCCCAGGCTGATTATTCAGTCCTGGTTTCATAAGGGAATAAAATCATGATTTACCATCAGCCTTTTCAGTTAGTTTATGGGCATTTGATGTTTGAGAAAATTATTAGATCAATATTTTCCTGCAAAGTCAACTTGAAGATCTCTTGTGAGCAAATTCGAAAATAGGACACTTCATCCTGCAAAATATAATTACTATTCTAATTCTGGTAATTTTTGTCAGTAAATAGATTTAAAATAGACCAAGCATGAGCAGAGATGGAACGTAATTCTGAATCTTCATTTTCTACTGGCCTTAAAAATTGAATGAGGATATTCATCAGTCCTGTAGCATTTTGAGGAAAGGTTCATGTGTAAATTGCCCATTAAACAATGGACAATTCCCAGTTTCCCACTTGGAAGGAGGACATACAGGTCCTTGAACAAGCCCATTCCTAATGTAAAAGCTTAGTTTTAAAACCCATCTCAACCCATCAAGAACGTCTCATTTCTGGGTATTCAGAGGATGAGAAATCAGATGGGAAAGTCCGTTTGTTTTTAAATACAGGTGGTTCTCTGAATCTGGTTTTAAAGTCTTGATCTGACATATGTAAAAATCTTTGTTTTACTTTCCTTTGTAGTCTGAGTTCAAAATTGCAGCCAGTCTTTCCTCTGAAAGAGCCACAAAAAGTCCTTAGTTTGGCTTTCTGGGTTGCTTGCTTGTATAAGCCAAGTGTGGTTTTTAGGCACATATCTCTTTCTTTCCTCTAGTTTTGCCAAATATTGTCAGGAGTTTACCGTCCTCAATAACACAAAAAGTGTTACTATAACACAAAAAGTTTACAGTACTATTCAGTTAAGCTTACCATCTTCTGTCATAATTTTTCCACAATTTAACAAGATTTAAAACAGATTAAATATTTCCAAGATGCATTAGGTGTAAATGCTGTATGCAAGGTGTCTTGATTATAATGGTATTCTAACACTGAAGTTTTCCACATGTAATGTCTCAGCTAAAGGCATTTTATTTAATAGTAATTTTTTCCAAAGTAGTTTTGCCACAATTCTAAGGGCCAACTTTTGGTGGGCAGTTTTTGGTGATTTGTATTTCAGCTACTTCTCAATAATGTTTTTCAGGAAAATCCAGCTATGGCTGTTGCAATCAAAACGTGTAAAAACTGCACTTCAGACAGTGTTAGAGAAAAATTCTTACAAGAAGCCTGTGAGTATTAAGCAACTTCTTTTGGGATCATTTCTGTAACTTCTCCTTGCAAAGATTGCGGCCACCTGTGCCAGAAAATTCTTACACTGCTGTATATATTTTATTAATATATAGCCTGATGTTTTCCCCTCCTACAGCGTGCCGGGGGTACTGCTCTACATCCTTGCATGGCCCATGGGTGTGATCGGATGTGGGTTCTTTGATTTTCCAAATTGAGTGATGTCTTACTCCTGCATGGCTTTAGAATCAGTTTTGGAACATTAGATCGGATCTTCCATTTCCTTCTTTTTCCTTAATGAATTTGAAAACACAGCACTTTCTCCAGATTATTGCCTTGGAAGGTCAGGCAGTTGTGCTTGCTAGAAATGTTGTGTCCAAGAGAGATATGCTTTGAAAATTCAGAATTTAAATATATGCTAGAATAGTCCATTTTCCTAAATAATTGCCCACGAGTGTTGCATTCCCCAGGCAGCACATTTCATGTGTGGAGGAAGGCTTTTTGTTGGAGTGAATAGGAACAGAAACTTTTTAAAGAATATTAAAGTTACCGATTCCTCTATTGTTCAGTTTTGCAAGCAAATTAAGATATGGCACTTAAGCCTTAATTTTTGCCTATTATTCCCTACTGTTGTGTACCTCTAAATGTTGTAATGGTATTGTATTTTATCAGTAAAGTAATTGGTTGTGGTCAGATGTTACAGTATATTTTATTCACTCTTCCTTTATTCAAGGAGCTTTTTCAGCTTGTTCAGAAGACCTGTGGTAATAGCTAATAGAGTCTCATTTTTGAATGTCAGATATTTTGTAAATTACTGTAATTTTTTCCATTGCATTTCTATCTGTTGGAGCAGTAAATACCATTGCTTACAGTAATAATTCAGCAGTCACACGGTAGGCTGCTGTCTCCTGGCAATGTAGAAAATAATTGCTCATTGAATGCTCCTTATTATGCTTCAAGTTTGACAGATTAGGAAATGCTGCTGTAGTCGACACATAAATAGTACTTTTCAATTTTGATTTAGTAGTTTTGCCATTCCTTCTTTTTCTTTTTCGTTCCAATTCCCATCTGTTGCCTTTGTCTTGTGTTCAGATTGCAAATTTGCTCAGAACAGTTGCTTACTTCACTGAATAAATACATTTATTTCCTAATATTTTAATGTTAGGAATATTAAGATATTTTGAGGTTTGACTGTGGTGGAGTTTCCAATTCTGAAAAAGATTTAGCAGCTGTTATTGCCTGTATGACATTTCACCATGTTATTTATTCCCTTTTATTAATGTTTTAAGCTATGTCAATGATAGGGATGTTTGCTTTATTGCATTTTTTCCCTGTATTATTCATAACAGTAACATTTTAAAGAATATATTGTCTCCCATAAAGTTTTTTTTTCAAGAAGATATGTTACTAAACTATTATAATTTTTTGTCTTATAAACATGATTGTCCTAGGGGGAGTTGCTGTGTATCCATGTGCAGAAGTAGATAATTCAGAGCTCATCAGAATAGAAATCCAAAAACACCTCCTGGTTTTAGCTTGTGATTGGTGTAAAGCAGAAGAAAATGGGTTTTATTCTTGCTAACTTGAGGCAGACTTTGCTGTTTGGTAATTCCTGTGTATTTGTGCTGGCACTACAAACTGCAAGTGTGGAGGAGATGCTGCTGGAGGGTCAAATGAGGGATGTTTGTCAAGGACACAGAAAGGGTGGTTTTGCCATGCCTGTGTTGGAAGAGATTCTGCTCCTCTGTGGTGAGACCCCCCTGCAGGGCTGCACCCACTCTGGGATCCCCAGCACAGGAGGGACCTGCTGCTGTTGGAGCAGGACCAAGGGCTGGAGCATCTCTGCTCTGAGCCAGCCTGGGAGAGCTGAAGTTGTTCCCCCTGCAGAAGGGGAAGGCTTTGGGGGGACCTTGGAGGGGCTTCCAGTGCCTAAAGGATGCCCACAGGAAAGATGGGGAGGGACTCTTGATCAGGGAAGGCAAGGATAGGACCAAGGGTGATGGGTTTACCTGAAAGAGGACAGGTTAAATTTGATTTTAGGATCAATTCTTTGATGAGGTGGTGAGGGCCTGGCACAGGTTGCCCAGAGAAGCTGTGGCTGCCCCATCCTTGGAGGTGTTCAACACCAGGATGGATGGGGCTTGGGGACACCAAGCTGGACGATGTCGTTGCCCAAGGCAGGGGGATTGGAACTGGTTGGTCTTGCTGGTCCCTTCCAACCCAAACCATTCTGTGATTCATGTTTCATACTGCATAAAATGTACTGTGGCTGTGCTACCAGGACTGAAAGTAACTCCATGGAAAATAAAATTATGTAATGATTAAATAAGATTTTTGTCTATATCATAATCTGGCAAACATGTTTTTACCAGTAATTGAATTATACAGACTGATTTTATCTCCTCTTCCAGTAGAAAGGCACAGATTGACTAGTTGTGCACTGGTTTGACAGGTTATTTTATTAACTTAGGTTATGTTTATAACCAGATCCAGGGCTGAGAGGCAGAGCCTGACCTGACTGCCACCTTCCACAGCAGTTTGCATTTTTGTGAGTGGAGAACAGCACAGCTCAAGTAATCAGTGTTTCTACCTGCCCTCAGCACATGGAAAGACCAGAAATTACTGCTTGCAACAGTTGTTTGAAGTCCTGTGATTATCTTCTTTGCTCATGGGCTAAATGCTTAACCAACAGGGTTTTATTATTTTTAAAAAAGGTTTTATATAATGCACTGAATTCTTTGACTTCCTTTTCAGTGACAATGCGTCAGTTTGATCACCCTCACATTGTGAAGCTCATTGGGGTTATTACAGAAAACCCAGTCTGGATAATCATGGAGCTCTGTACTCTTGGAGAGGTATGAGAAATCCTCATGCAGCTCTGGTCTCCTCTCTTCTAGCTCACATGAAAGGCTAAAAAAACACTTCACAATACTAACACATGCTATCAAGCATGATATCATACTCCTTTTCAGAGTTATGGACTCAGAAACAGGAGTGGCAGCTTTTGACCTTCTCCACCAGGGCAACTGCATCACCTCATTCCAGAGTGATTTAGTCAGAGTTCTCAGAGCATTCAATTGCAGTTCCAGAGTGAGAGCATGACCTTTGTCAAGATGATGATAATGTGATAATCAGTTAAACAGCATTTGCAAACATACCTTCCAGAAGTAAACTGTACATCTTACATTTTTCCTGAGTAATGCTGCATTTCTCCTTGAAACGTTGAATTTCTTATGCTGTTTTTGTTTGGGTTTTTTTCCTGTAGAATGTCTGCAGCAGGGGCCCTATATAAGATGACTTCCCTCATTATTATGTTTTTTGGATGAATGCTTTAAAGAAAACTAGATCTCACTTTTTATAATTGATTAGTTATCTTTGAGCCACATTTCTGAAAATGTGAGCTGCAAGAATATTTCTATACAACATTATATAATTGTTATTGCAATTATCAAACTGCAGTACATTTTCCCCAAAAAATAGGAGGATAGGAGGGATGGATAGAAAAACCTGTAGTGGAGAAGTTATTTTCTGTCAATAGATTTCCTTTCCAGTGCCCAAATCACTTTTCAAAGCCTTGTTTTGATCTATAAGGACACTCTAGTGCCACCTTCCAGTAGGTTCTGCCTGCCTTGTACTGGGAATAGAGCTGACAAATATTCTGCACTGATAGTGGCCACTCTGAGCTAAATACAGTTGTTTTAGCACATGTAGGTTAAACTAATTATTAAAATTAATGCTTCTAAAACATTAAAAATATTGAACAAAGTTAAGTAAAATTATTGAATAAAATATTAAAACAATATTGATCAATCTATGTTTGGGTTGGCCAGGTCCTGGTCAGTTCTGAAGTGATTTAGGTCATAAATGAAGGCTGCTCTCAAGGATAGAAAAAAACAAAAAAGTCCAAGAATGCTTCACTGTGGAACAGCCACAGGAGATGCTTTTGAAAAGGAGACTGGAAAGAATGCACAAAATTGCATTTATTTTTTTAGTTTAACAGTTTTCATGTAGAAAAACTGCTTGAATTCTAAGGCAGAGTCACAATTCTCCATGGAAAGTGGTTTTCTTTTCCTCATTCAGCCTTTAAAGCTAGGAAGTCATGCCTACTGATACTCACGTAAACTTCACAATTTGAAGTATGCCTTTTTAAGCTTTATTTTCTTGTCCTAATTTCTTTCTCATTTTTCCTCCTTGGTGCAAAAAGCTGAGGTCGTTTTTGCAAGTAAGGAAGTACAGCTTGGACCTGGCCTCTCTGATACTCTATGCTTACCAGCTTAGCACAGCTCTTGCCTACTTAGAGAGCAAAAGATTTGTACATAGGTAAGACTTCATACATATTTATCTGTGCCTGTATTTTTATATGTCACTGCTCTTAAAATTTTAAGGAGTGTCATTTTTGCAGAGGTTTCCACTAAAATTACACCCTTTTCAAGGGTGACACCTGCTGGCTCACGCCTGGATTGACTTGGAGCTGGTGCCAGATTTCAATCAGAATAATTTTCAGTTGTTGCTTTGTGGTTACGGTATTTTTTCAAGCTGTGAGTCAACTGTAATCATTCAAATATAGAAAAGGAAAACAAGGGCAGATGGCTTCTTAAGTAAAGAGGAGGGGAAATAAAATATTTATAAAATACAAATACTTGCTTAACCAGAAAATGAACCTAATCTTCCTTCACCGTGTGTTTTGAATTTTACTCCCTTGAATGTGGACATGAGTTTCTAGTGAGAAGAGACTGACTTCAGCCTCTTATTGTGTGCAACTAAGGGTTCACAAAACTCCACTTATGAAGTAAAATTAATTTTAAACTCAAGCAATTCACTTATGTTTAAATACTGAGTATGTAATTCTGTACATGTGTTGTGGTAATGTATAAGCAAACACTTGCATGTAAAGTAATAGCTATACATAGATACATAGATATTTATGTTAAAATTTATAAATAACAAAGGGAGAGAAAAGGAGGCTCGGGGGGATCTTATTCTCTGCATTGAGAACTTGAGTTCCTGACTAGAAAACCTCCTATGGGACT
Organism: Lonchura striata; assembly: GCF_050655825.1. Lineage (NCBI taxonomy): Eukaryota > Metazoa > Chordata > Aves > Passeriformes > Estrildidae > Lonchura > Lonchura striata. Next base: position 152,609,187 of record NC_140704.1, on the reverse strand, counting down.
GCAATCCTAAACCAGTTCCTTACCTTTGCAGGGCAGGAGATAAATTTTCTTTGGGTGATGATACTTCACCACTTCATGTTTTAAAGTTACTAGAAATACTATTTCTTATGTTTGGCAGGGATATTGCTGCTAGAAATGTGCTGGTATCTACCACAGACTGTGTGAAATTGGGTGACTTTGGTTTATCCCGATACATGGAAGACAGTACTTACTACAAAGGTGAGATGGCCTCTGGATCCCTCTTGCAGGCCACTGAAAACACAGTTGCTTCTCACATTGTTGAGGAATTAACCAGATTTCCTTGCTCTAGCTGGTGCATTTGTATAAAAAGGCAAGTTATTCAACACTTAGTTAATGGCAGTAAATTCCTATGTGTGATAAAGAAGAAGGATCACAAGGTGTGATTTAAGGTGCAAAAAATATCAAATTCACATGTAAGTATAGATGAATGCTAAGTTGGTGTTGTCATTGTATGCTGCATACTTCAGATGCCATTGGACATTGGGAGACTCAGTACAAAACTGCCTTTGAAGCCTGCTTTTGCCTCATTTTGTATGGAATATTGAGCTTTGGTGTCTCCAGCAGCTGAGATATGTCCTGCAGTGTCTGATAGATGGGAAATGGGAAATGCAGCAGGAAAATAAAGATTGCATGTTGGGTACCAAACAATAGCATGCCAAAGCTGGTGTATATTATTAAACCATGACTATATAAATCTCATCTTTAATATTTTTCTGATTTCGTGTATTTTAAATTATCCATTATATGTCCCCTTACACTCCGTTGTGTTTCCTCATTGTATTTGTCTCACTTTGCTGAACTGCAATTTATCTTTTTAATTGCTAAGAGGGGAAATAATTTTGATGTGATCATTTCTTGGTGTGTTTTGGGGTTTGTTATTGGGTCTTTAAGGGAGCTTTGGGGGATTATTATTATTATTATTTTGGGTTTTGTTGGTTCATTTTCCATGTAATGTAAAGCCAAACAGCTTATATATCGATATTTGAAGTACTACACTGGAGATTGTTTTTTCCTATGAATTATTCACTGGGAACAGAATCTATTTTTGAGCTCTGCAGTGGGGATAACAGCCTGCTCTCTCTTGCCTTCCCTGTAGCTTCCAAAGGAAAATTACCCATCAAATGGATGGCTCCAGAGTCCATCAATTTCCGACGGTTTACCTCAGCTAGTGATGTGTGGATGTTTGGTAAGTGAAAACCAAGTGAGGAGGATTCTTTATGTCCTCTTGGATAAGTCCAGTGTTGATTTTGACTGCTATAAATGATAATTTCCAAATATTTGTCACAGTTTTGACTATGCATTCTGAAAATCCAGTTTCTTCCAGCGTGTTTTCCACCTCTGTATTTTTCTTTCCTTTTTCTGCCCAATAAGCCTGAATTTTCATGAGCTTTTTTACCTCTAGTAAGAAGCTGACAGAAATGAAGATGCAAGGAAATTAGTTCATAGTTATGACAGAGGTTATTTTTGTCTCTTGGTTTTAGTTTGGCTTTTTGTGTTATACAATTATTATTTGCTCTTTCTCTGTTATATTTCAACTTTTTTTTATGTTGATAAACATTTCTTTGCTTAATGTGCAGTCATCCTATGAGATACCCAATTTCCAGATCCTTAATTCTAGATTCCCACTTAATTTGTCTTTTATAGCTCCTGGCCTCCTACAAAATACAACCAGAAGCTCATTAAATATAAGGGTAAATGGACATATCCTGAAATTTCAGTCTTTTTTCCCAAATATACATCATTTTATATGAATCTGATGTTCTGTGCTCCAACTGGCACTGACTGCTGGCCTGTACAGACAACACAAACTGTGTTAGGGAACAAAAGTGATGGGAATTGAAATAATAACAGGACAGTCAAGTAAGAATTCACCTTTACAATTTAAAATTTGAATGTTTTTAAGTGAAGAGTTTATAATCGTTTGAAGAAAACTCTAGTACTGTCAGAGTTAGAAAAATAAAGCCTATGGAACATTTTGGCCAATTCTAAAGTATCAGACCATGTTCTTTTAATGCAGTTTCAATAGAAACTGGTTCATTGCACATTTTCAGCACAAAAAATGTGGATCAGTGCCAACCCTAAGAACCCTTAAAGTGCAAATGCAGCCTACATGTCAGAACAAGTCAGTTGGAAGAAGGAGTCAGAGGGAAAAGCAAACACATTCTGCCTCATAAGAGAGGAGATTTGAATATGAGCAAGCAGTGGTTTAGGGAAGGTAAAAGACTGTGTGAGCCAGCTGTGGGTCACTCTGCCTCATCAGTAGGTGAGGCTGGTGCTGTGTCTGTGATCCTGCTGCAGTCACTCCTCTGCTGCAGGTAAGTCCAAACCAAGTCCCTGGTTATACATTTTGGAAGAAATTGCATTATTAGTACAAAACTGGGGTTTGTTTCTCTTTTGGCAGCTCTCATTGTTTGCTCAGAGTGAAGGTGGTGTGTTTGTGTGTGTGTTCCTCAGGTGTGTGTATGTGGGAGATCCTCATGCACGGGGTAAAGCCCTTCCAGGGCGTGAAGAACAATGATGTGATTGGGCGGATCGAGAACGGCGAGCGGCTCCCGATGCCTCCAAACTGCCCTCCCACCCTCTACAGCCTTATGACCAAGTGCTGGGCCTACGACCCCAGCAGGAGACCCAGGTTTACTGAACTTAAAGCACAACTCAGGTAGGGTTTGACTTCTGAGAGGTCATTTCCTTTGTTCAGAAATACTTCTTTTTGCTTAATCTTCTGTTACAGTGTTTTGGTCCTGTGGAAAACACGAGGCACGGTGTTTGGAGTTTTTATCTTCATATGGCCAGGTTGTTGCTGGTATTTGGGAAAACTGGGCTTCATCTGGTAGAGAAAATGAGATGAGGCAGTAAATTCAAATAAGTGGAAATATGAATCACCTCCTTTTTCGCCCAAGAAAAACTTCACGTTTTACTAGCAATTTGCTTATAATTTTAGCTACAGTCCTTGGGAAAGGAGGTTAAAATAATTTAGTGATTATTTAAAGAAACATTCTATGGGCTTTTGGGGTAGAGATGTATCTTAAATGAAGCATCAGGTGAATGCTGTTGGAATTTACTTTCATGACATGTAGCACAGTGGTTGCACAGTCAGAGCTGTCACAGGGCAATTACAGAACCTGCAGTAAATGCAGCATAACAGACAGAAATTCCTCTGCCTTTTGTAAACCAGGATATAAACTACCTTTGTGTTTATCTTGGAATGAGTGTGAGCACACACCTTGCAGACCAGTCTAAATTCACACCTTAGTTTATTCTGCAGTAATATATTCCAGTGTCCCTATCACCATTTCACCAGCCCCAAAGTGGGAGGGATAGTTAAGCTTTGAAACATCACTGAGATAATGTGCAGGCACATTTGATATTTGTGACCAAATTGTTTCACAAAAGTTGTGACTTTTGGATTTCGTGACTGCTCAGGATTTATTTTGCATAAGTCAGTACAAGCTTTGAGTAACACTTAGGTTTGGCTCACTGACAATCCACACTGGGAATTCTTGTAGTTCATTGTTGAATTCTTTGGGTTTACTTCAGGCTTTGTTTCCAAGTTGTGCTTTGTGGCATGTTTTATTTTCATAGTATTATGTTTTTGCTGTCACTGAAGGTTCATGGTTTAAGATAATTCACTGGTGGTTAAAATGAGAGACAATTTGAATGTAATTATGATGCTATCTCAGAGCTGCTGTATGGAGAACTGGAAGACCTTAAAGCTTTTTCCTATTTTTTAAAATTGCATACAGTTCCACCATCTGTTACTCTGGGAGTTCCTGTGTAGACTAGTAATTTGTAGAACTAAAGAAAGATGTGACCCTTCTCACAGGTAACTTCTCATCCTCTTCACTGTGTGGAGTTAACACAAACACAAAAAGAAGAATGTCAGGGCTGGGTAGGGATTGCAAGAAAAAGATGTGACACAGTTGTGTTATTTGGGTAATAGGGGGAAATTGGCAATTCACTTGCTTTTTGTCTGTTTTTGGCTCTGAAAGTACAGGATGATTGGTAATTTGCAGCCAGGTTGGACTGTTAACTTAAAGCTGGTTGGCACAGATGAGAATGAAGCCCTTAAACAAGTGACTGGAAGGTGGCTGTGGTGTGTAAAGCCAAGTATGGAGAGTATCTCACCGGGAAGGAAAGAAGGAAAGACGATGAGTAAATCCAGGGTGTGCCCAGGAGCCTGGCTCTCCTCAGAACCAGCACTCAGGGCATGCAGCAAGGCAGGGTCTCGTTGGTTACACATCCAAATGTTTCCCAGTGTGCTTGGGTGAGCTCTGGAACAGGTCACCCAGAAAGACTCTGGAATTTCCATGCTGGCACATGTGCAGATTTTGATTGGAAAAGGCTCAGAACACCTGGCCCTTGCTGTGCAGGGAGTCCAGCTTCACCAGGAGATCAGACTTGAGAGCTCCAGGCACCCCTTCCAGCTCATTCTGCATGAAAAGTGCACCCAGTGTGGAGGGGTGTTTGCTCCTCTGGTCATGCTGGGAGATTTGAAGCATTGTTTACAGGGCAACCTCTCTCCTGGGGTTACTGCAACCCTAAAATCCAGTTTTCACTCTGTTCCCACCAAAGCAGGGAACTTTCTGCCACACCAAACTGGTGACCTTTATCTCCCAAATTTAGGCAGCATGGTTGTCCTTGGGGCTGCTTTGGGCTGCTCCAGACAGAGCCAGCCTCTCAGTGGAAAGGTTGCCAGTTCCCTGATGATGAGGCAGTCTCAGGCAGCTAGGGAGGATTTGGTTTCAGAACTCAAATTCCCATGAACTTGCAAAAACAAGCTATTTCCCTGGTGGCCTATCCCTGTGGTGTTGCTGCTGCTGCTCGTTCTGGATGCTGTCCAGAGTAGTCTCTTCAAGCTGAGAGCAGACTAGATGTTTGTTTGGAGCCAGATACAGCACTGCAGCATTCATTCCTCTCTGGTTTAATGAAAAAAACCTCCATGGCTTTGGGAAAAATCTTCTGCATCTGGAATAGCATTGATGGGAGCATAAGCATTTCATGTGCTCTCTGTTATTTGGTGCTTTCCCATAGTAACAGCTGCTTTACCCAAACTGAATTTGCAGCTGATTGTGCAAGGCAAAGGTGCTGATTTCTGCACAATTTATGCACTGTTATTTGTTGCTACATATGAATTTAAGTACTGTTATTAGGGTAGTAATTTTATAGCATTTGATCTGTCTGAAGTGGATGTGGTTGAGTCAGTCTTCCCAGCAAACACAGAAACAAATCGGTGGATTGTGGATTTCCAAATGCAGTTTATCCTCGCATTCCAAGTCCCTTTTTCAAGTGGTGGAGGGGGGTTAAAAGTCAGACTAGGTCAGGGCAGTGAGGTGCTACCTTGCTACTCCTGCAATTCTGGCTTGGTCAGAATTAGAATAAAGGATTTTTTTTGGTTTTTTAATTGGGAAGTGTGTGTTGCCTTGCTGGTTTTGTGTAGAAGAGATTCTTTGTCTTGCAGTACATGGTAAATAATATAAAAGGATTTAAAGTTTAAACTTTCAAATTAATGTAATTTCATGACATTTTTCATTGTCTTGGAACAAATTTTGTTTGAAGTACCTTTCATAAACCCTCTCAGTTACAAATAGCAAAACAAGGAGCAGTTGTGTCATTGCAGAGGGTGAGAGTATCACTGTGGCCCATTTTTGGTCACAGGTTTTAAAGAATGCTTCACCCCACTGGCATCCTGGGGCTGCAGGTCACATTGAAACAGCTCTAAAAAGAATGGGGAGAGGGGAAAAGAGACAGATGCTATGCTTTTAAAGTCTGGTTTTATGACAACAGTGAGATACTTAACTCATGAGAGCTGGACTTGAGCCTTTTTGTTACTGCATTTGATATAGATCATGAAATGTTGCTTGTAAATGAAAATTGGTAAGGGTGAGGGCAGTTTGAGTCTTCTTTTGTGGCATTCTGACCAAAAAGAGACTGTAACACATACTTCAAGGCTACTTTTGCAGCCTTCACATGATGGAGGCTGCAAAATGCTTTGCTGTTCTGTTCTTTGCCTGTGACCATTAAGAATAGTCCATAATCCATATAAAAAACTTTCATTTTAGAACAGTATGTGCAAGTATGTTCCTCTGCATCCAGCTTTGTATTTCTGGTGGCAGAGGGAAAGAAAGAAGCTGCTTTTTGGAGGTCAGCACTTCATGTAGGTTCCGACACCACTGTAGCCAGAGACACTGGAACTGCTGTGCCTTTTGGAATATGAGGATGCAGTTTAGTATTTTAAATATTCCTACACTGAAGTTCCCCATAAACATTTCTTTTTTGCTGTCAAAGGCCAATTTCAGTAAAAAAGTTCCTCGTAAATTAAGTAAGTTTATCAATTATGCAAACTTTTAATAGTTGAGATTTTTCTTCAGCCTTCACCTCGCTGAGAAGTTGAGTTAAATTTGTCTGTGCTACCTCAAGGTTTGCTAGGGATAGAATTCTCTGCTTGCTCCTTTTTGCTGCTAAAAATAAGTGCAGTTTGGGAAAATATGCCTAGATCTGACTTCTCCTGACCTTCTGCAAATTCTAATAAACTGTTCAGAGAACTTGAGCAGCTGCACTGAGGAAACGTCAAAAATATCTCTTGGCACTCTCTTACTTCATCCATAGACCGGTCTTCCCTTTGTGAAAACAAAGATCTTTCTGTGAGTAATTTCTATTCCTTGTGGTTTTTTTGAGTAGAGCTTCTCTGAGGCATTTCTATTTTATATTCTTGTCAGCAGAATCAAGGGCATCCAAGTACAGATGCTGCTGCAGCCCATCAGCCTCTGGCCAGGCTGCTCTGGGCTGCTGGGAAAGAACCTCCTGATGGCACAGGCAGCGGGAGAGCAGGGAGGATGAACTGCAGTTGTAAGGCAAAAAGCTGAGCCTGTGTTAAGGAAAAGAAGTAATTTCAAAAGAAGTTTGTCATTTGTGGTGGTACAAGCTGGTGGTGTTGCACACTGGGGCACCAGAGATAAAATGGCTTTGATAGCAAAGCAGAGAGAGGTATTGGGGTTTCATTCCTTTTTATGGAAAACCAGGACTGTGCTGTGACAAATTCCACACAATTCCAAATTGTCAATAAGCCATCTCTAAATTTAGCCAGCTACTACCAGCCAACTCTACTCTAATTCTTTTGCTCAGATTAGAGCAACTGCTGTATCAACAGCTTGGTTAAAAACTTACATTTTATTAATTTCTCATTCATTAATCTGGGCAAATTTTTTGGGGGTCCTGTTTTGTTGTTTGTGGGTTTTTTTAATCCTGAGATCTTGTCTTGAAAGATGATAATCATGGCTCATGGCTGTGGCTGCATGTTGGCTGCTTTCTCATGCTGCATAAAAACACAGGATACCTGAAGTGTGAAATAGCTTTAAAGCAGGGGTTTTGTGCCAGTTCTTCATGGGTTCAGGCAGAAAATACTGCATTTTCCTTATTCTGAAGGAAGAGAGAGGTAAAATAGAAGGATTCTCTCTTCAGTCCCTCTGTTAGGCTGTAACTGTGTTTCCATGGTAGTTCTAGCAGGGTGACTTTTGCAAATAACTTTCCTGATTTTGCTTTTGTTCCACATTCTTGTGTTGCTTCAGCAATGATGGATTGAAATGGCAGCAATAGTTATAAACTTGATTTAGCTGCAGTGAGACAAGATGACTTGTCTGCTTTTTAGAAGTGGCATAGTTTGGGGTTTTTTTGGCTGAGTAAGGAAAAGCAAAGTTCTTGTCTCCAGCAGGAATTTATTCTTGAAATAAGCAGTGAAGTTCCACGATGAGAACAGATTGCTGGAGTTGATCTCATCCCCTGAATGAGTAATTCTGGGTGGCTGTTTAGCAGACTGAACAGGAGATTATAAACTCAGAGCTAAGCTTTGTTTCTGGAAACTCCTGAGTGATAAAGAAGCTGGAGTAGCTCCTCCACAGGATTGTCTTTACCCTGGGGACAGTGATATGGAAATAATCTGCCCTGCTCACATCTCCAGACTGTCCGCGTAGCGTGCGGCTCCAAGGAATTGGCAGCTCCCTCTTTCAAAGCTCCTCTCTGAGTCTTTTTCAAATGGCAAATATCCAACATTAATAAGCCACATAGCAGAGCTGGGAGGAGGCTGGCTGTGGGGGCAGCAGGAGCACGTTCAGCTTCAAACAGGCTTTTTAATAGTCAGAACAGTGGTAAGTAGCAAACTGGTTTTACTACTGTCTTGTACTTTGTGAAAATGCAGCCTTTTGACCTGAATGCTTAGAAGCTGAGTGAATACTGTCAGATCTTTCTGTTTTGCTAAATTGCTTGGCTGAATGTGCCTGGTTAGTCTAAAATGTAAGAGCTGAAGAAGTATTTTTGACTGCTTTCTTTAAAAAAGAAAAAAAAAAAAACAGTGATCTGAAGCTCTTGAGTTTCAGTAAAGAACATTTTCGGTTTGTTTTGAACCTTTGCAGCAGTTCAGTATAATATTTTCTTGTGAAGATTAAGCTTTCATGCAAGTAAGTGCTTGATTGATTGTCTTTGAGGACTTCTCTGTGTAATTGCACATAAAAAGAACTGTTATGGAAAAAAAAAATCGTGTGTGAGATCAACTACAGCTTTCTGAAAATTTGATGCTGTTTTCATTGTTAAAAACATCCTGCTAATCCTACAGAAATATTTCTTCCTGATACTGGTTTTCAGACCCAAAGCCAGTGTAAGTAAAATAAGTTTGGCTTTCAGTAATTTTATAGCATTTCAAGTTGGTACTGTTTATTAGTCTGAAAAATGCAAGAGCTGGGGGGAGAGGTTTGTTAGTCACTGAAACTGGAGTTTTGCTTGATTGCAATATGTTTTCCTTAGTACAATACTGGAGGAAGAGAAGCTGCAGCAAGAAGAACGAATGAGAATGGAATCCAGGCGACAAGTCACGGTGTCCTGGGACTCAGGAGGATCAGATGAAGCTCCTCCCAAGGTAGCTAAGACTTCAAATTACTTGTGTTTAACAAAAAACAAACATAAACTTTCTTTTTATTCCGTTTCTTTCTCCAAAGCCTGCCCTGCTGGGTTGGTTCAAACCACGGCATTTTGGCCAGTTCTGTCCCCATCTGGGAATCTTTGCCTGAAATGACCCAGCTCTGCTTGAACTGTGCTTAGAAGCTTTATTGATAAGATTTTCTGTTTATAATATTTGTAAGATTCTCTGTTTCTACTTGAAATTGTAAAAGACACCCATATCTGCCACAAAACTGTCTCGTGGCTGTTACTTTTCCTTGTTGCTTGTAGCACTCCTGTAAATTGTTGGCTAATGAGCTCTCAGGCCAGCATGAAGTTTATTTATAACACATTAGTGACAGGACAGAAGTCAGCTAATTGCATTTTCCTTCTTCTGGACAGAAAATTAAGGCTTTGTTTCCAAGGAACATACATGGTTTAGTTTCCATTTCATTTTCATTTCTGTCTTGTTTGGATGTCACTGATGGGTTCTGCAGCTGTGGGAGTCCAACCTCACCAGTTCCCTCTCAGAGTTATTTTTGCAAGTTGCTGCTTGACAGTTCGAGCCTGTATTTTGAAGAATTTAAATTTTGTGCAGTCACCACTGTATTGTCTGTGTCCTGATAGCTTGTGGTGAATTCCTGGAGCTCCCAGGTTCTGGAGCTGATGATAATTCCAGGAGTACTTGTGTGGAACTTTGTGCTGCACAATTCCCCAGCACTCAGAGAAAGGCAACTTTTTGATTGGTTTTGGTTTAAGGGAAGGGTTTGTGTGTGTTTGGGGATTTTGGGGTGTTTTTCTCTCCATATCCAGGTTGTTGCCTGATAGATTTCTGAGCTTAGTTCTGCATTTTGAAGCCTTGATGGCAAGCAGGAAATGAGGGCAGTGGAATTGCTGCTTTCATTTCAGAGTTAGAAACAGCAAACAATCCATCAACCTGTTTAGTTATCTGAGATGAATTAGCAGGATTTGGTGTTTATCTAAACAGACAATATTCCAAGTTACAGAAGCAGATAAACTGCATAAATTTGACCAGTATAATGCTTAATTTGAAGTGAGCACCTTTATGTGTGATGTATGAACTGAATGTATGACTTGACCAGAGGTGTGTTAAAAATGCAGTTAATTCTTCCACTGCAGAGAATCTGTTTTGAGGGAGTTGCTATGTCCTTGTAGAAGTACACTGTATTTCTGATGCTGTTGTTGGTTAGGTTTTTTTAGGTTTTAAGTGTCTCTTTAATTATTATCTAATTTTCTAATGTGACAACTGATTTTTTTTATTCTTTTGCTGATTCATTGTAAGCGTTACAGATTGTTGCAGGTCTTAAAACTCCTGCACATCCTCAAACAATTACCAGGTCTCACAATCCATACTGTGAAATCACTTGTATCTCACAGTTATATTTCTGTTTGAAACCTAAGACAGAAAACAGCCTAGTCCAGAATGAGAATGAATTTTTTCATCAGATAAAATCTGCAGTCTTCCAGTTAATGTGGTTGCCTTTAACAGCCAGAAGGACTGAGAGAGCCCTTTGCAGAATGATGAAGTTTGGGGTTTTTTTCCCCTCTTTGGTTAATTTTTCTCCTCCTGGAATACTCAGCAATGCTGTTCCTTATTCAAAAAGAAGCCCTCAACTATACCTTTGGAGATTCAGAAAATTATCAAAAGCACTTTCCATGTTGAGGTAATTAGTTACACAGAAGTTAATCATCAGAACTAACTTTATACCTCAGAATACCACATGGAAATAGCCATGCAAGTAATTCCATTTGGTTTGTGTTATTCTTACTGAAGCAAAAGAGTTTACTTTTGAGAACAGTCACAGAAGCAACAAACTAACAGCAAAAATTGGAAACAAGGCTGTATTGCACCTGGACATTTGATTTAAGACTTAGGTTCTTAGATGATGTTCTCTCTAGAGTTGGACAAAACAGAGCAGGTCGCTGAGTGCAAGGAATTAAATAAACAAAAAGAATTCACAGAGCAAGAATTATTTATTTACATACCAAGCAAACAATTCAGCTGCATCCATTTCCAAGCAAAAATGGGGGGAAACATAATTTGAGTTGTTTAAAAAATGTTTGTAATTACAGAAAATCTGCTTTGGAGTTTTTTTGAAGTTTGTCAAACCTGTAACAAACCTGTAAATGTTTGTCTCACTGAAACATAATTTTCTGTTCGTAGTTGTGTGTGTTTAATGATTCTAAAAATTCCTTTTTCTTTACAGCCCAGTAGACCTGGTTACCCCAGCCCCAGATCCAGTGAAGGGTTTTATCCAAGCCCACAGCATATGGTACAGCCAAATCATTACCAGGTATTACATTTAATACCATTCGTATATTTTCTTTACAAATGTGGGTTCTCTATCCTAGATGCAGCTGGTGGGATTGATGCACTTCTTACATGGTTTATTTTAATTCAGTTCTGTTCAATGAGGGTTTCTTTACATAGGAAAAGAAACATGGTAGCTTTACTCCAGATGGGAAGTATTTCCACATCTGATGTGGTGCTCATGTTCCTGCAACTGCAGTGAAACACATCAGGCATTTCCATATTTATTGAGGGAATGTGGTGTTCATGTTGACATTTGTGCTGAGCTGTGAAATCACTTGCTTTATAGAATGGCATTAACTGGGGGCCTTTCCTTGGGGTCATTGGTATTTTATTTTCTGTGTCCTTATAGCTGCTGCCTTTAGCTCTACCATGTTGTATACTCACAGGTTTTGCTTTTCTTCTTAAAACTGTTGAAGAAATTCAGAACAAAATGTTGTCTTTAAAGGACTTTGAGCAATTTTAAGTTTGTTCAAGGCTACAGCCATATTACAGCTGTCTCAGTCAAGGGAATTTTTTCCATGAAGAGAGGGAGGTTTTCATTGATTTAATAAGTACTTCAGGCTCATTAAAACTACTTGGATTTTCCTGTGGAGAAGTTCCCAGGCCACTCAGCTCAGCATACTAATTATATGCTGCCACTCAAGCCTTAAGCGTGTAAGATACAGCAGGGAGTACATTTTCATGGGGCTCTGTAGGGTGATGTTTGCAGGCTCCTATTATCTGGAACATGATCTCTGCCTGTGGAGCTCTTATATATCTATCTGCAGATTGAGTTTTGTCTTCAGAGGACTTTGATGTCCTTGACTGCAGAGGTTAGAGCATGCTCTGATGCTGCTGGTTTGATAGACACCATAAAATACTTACCCTAAAAAGTTGTATTTCTGTACTGTTGCAGTTATTCTAAAATAGTTATGTTATGATGGGCATCCTCAAAGACTTAAAACAGAGGTGTTATATTTTGGCTCAGCTTCCTTCTTGTGATGTTGCTTCCCCTTCTTCTCAGTAATTGCTTGAATTGAGTAATTTCTGTACTCTCATGTTTGTTGTCATGGAGGAGATCTTTTCATTATGGGGAAGCACAGTCTTACTAATATCTCTATTTTTCTCTTTGTTTTTGCCCCTGTGGGTTTTTTTGCCCCCTAAAGGTGTCTGGCTACCCTGGTTCTCATGGGATACCAGCCATGGCAGGCAGCATTTATCCTGGTCAGGCTTCTCTCCTGGATCAAGCAGATTCCTGGAACCATCGGCCTCAGGAAATATCAGTGTGGCAACCAAACATGGAGGTATGAGATCTGACACATCTGTTACTGTGTTCTGGACAGTTCAATGCACTTTTTATTATTATAAATTGTATTACTTCTGTTATTTAGGTAGATTTGTTACAGGAAAACTGAGTTTTTCTGGTGCTTTTAAAATTACCTCACTGCAGTGGACTGGGAGTCAGGACTGAATTGTTTTTTGAACAAATCCTTCTTTGTGAGGCTGGGCAAGGAGTGTCACTTCACATGAATTCTTGATGAAGTTGTTACTACTTATCTAACTGAGTGATAGCAAATATTTGGTGTTTGTTAAGAGAAGGCTTCACTGGAACTTACTGCTGTTCACAGAGATGGGAACACTCATGTAAAAAACCTCTTGGGAGATACCCAGCACAGCTGAAGGATTGAGGCTTTTTGTGACTTACCCAGAAGAGAAAATGAAATGCTCTAAAAGAGTGTTCCTGAGCTGAATTCCTTCTAGGTGCTCTCCAGCCTGTTATAATTGCACTGAGCTTCTGAGGAACATTAAATTAATTCCCCCTTTAACCTTCTGTCTTTTTTTGCCGTTCTCCACTGTTGTACACTTTTTTATTCCATTTTTTCCTTCCACAAAGATTCAGTTTCTGCAGCTTCTGTCTTAATCTTATGAGCTATATTCCCTGTGTTCCTGATAAACATTTAAGTGGCCTCTGAAATACAGGGAACTTTGTTACCAAGTTTCCCTTAGCTTTTTTAAAAATACTAATTTATACATTATTTCCTAATGATTTCCAGGCAGCATTGGGGTATGGTATGTGGAGTATTTGTAAGCATAAAACAGGCATAAATATTTGGTCAAAAATTCATTTAAAAATATTTTTGTGACATACTTTGTAAGCTTAAGGCAGCCATAAATATTTGGTCAAAAATTCATTAAAAAATATTCTTGTGGCATGCTTTGCCACTGTTGGCTAACACTGAACACTACATTTGTTTTGATTTTTAAAAATGTATCTTTTAGCTTTTAACAACTGGATGATTACATTATTGCTCAAGACCAAGAAAATTTATAAGTCTGGTTTTGTTGTCTAGCTTAAATGAAGTGCAATACAGGAAGTGACAATGTTGCTGAAAAACAGAACACAGTCGTTCAAATCTTTTTTTGTTGCAGTGACTAAGAGCAAGGCAGATAAAAACTTAGTTGGAAGGAGTTTCTTTCACTGCTCTGCTTCTGTTTTGGAGGAGCTGAAGTAACTCTGCTTGACTGCTGCTGAAAATTCACTTCTAAAAAAACTTTCCTTTTGTAATCTCTAAGTTCTTGCACCTATTCATAGGAATTTTAAATTGTGAGACTGAGTAAACTTCCTGTGGATTGTAGGATTCAGGCACTTTGGACATCCGGGGGATGAGCCAGGTTCTCCCCACACACCTGATGGAGGAGAGGTTGATACGACAGCAGCAGGAGATGGAGGAAGATCAGCGCTGGCTGGAAAAAGAAGAACGATTCCTGGTAATTCTTTATTTCACAGAGCTTTTAATTCCTTCTGATTTTTGGTTTTGTATTGCAGCTGGTTAAAACTGGTCACTTTTGTGAAATGAGAAAATGCACAGGATACAGGACCCCCAACATGTGGGTTTGGAAACAGGTTTTAAAATAAGTGTTCAGTTAATGAGAACTGTGTTTCAGGTATCTTGAACAGCTGTGGCTTTTGGTGAATCTCATTCTATCCAATTGAGTGTTTGTGTGGGGGAAGTTGTGGGTATAATTCTGTGCCCTTCTGGAGGTTGCCTGTTTGTTCTTACACAGAACTCTACCCCTAAAAAAGATGTAACCATCAGCCATCTAAGGGTCATGGCTGTGCTAAGAATTGTTCCCAGTCCTGTCCTGGAGGAATAAAGGCACATGTTAGTGGGAAAAAATAATATAAGAGAGAGCTCTGTGAGGAGGGGAAAACTTCTCCATGAGCAGGAAGAAGAAATCATTGGTAATGGGATGTTCTGATGCTGTTTCTCTGCAATTCCACAGAGAATTGTTGTCAGTGCCACTGGTGTGTGGTTTTTTTTGTTTGTGTTTTTTTTGTTTGGTTTTTTTGTTTGTTTGTTTGTTTTGTTTGTTTTTGGTTTTGGTTTTTTTTGCTTCAGCTCTGGCTTCCCACTTGTCAAAATTCAAGTTGAGTGTTAAATTTCTCCTGCTTGAGGCTGATGGCTACAGATGGAGTAGAATGTTACCAGGAGCCTGTGGGTGCCTGAGCCTCACAGAACAGGGGATAATTCACAGTGTTGTGTGTGGGTTGTGACTGACAGTCCTGTGCTTGACCATAGGCATATTTCAAGGAATGTTTCAGTTTGGAAATCTCCTGTGTTGGAGCTCCTGGTAGATGCCCCCATATCCAGGACATGTTCTAGCTGAGATCCACGTTGTGCCTGAGCTAAGAAGTGACTTTTGATTAATGGCTGTTGAAACTGGTTTCTTTCTAAGTCTCCTTGGGAATTTGCAGTTCCCCATTGGGATGACACCAAACAAACCACTGTGCCCAGATTGTTTGGTCTGAAGAGAGGGAGGGGAAAGGAAAATTTCTTCCCTAATTTAGGCATTAGCTTTTCCAGTCTTTTGTGGCACCAGTTGTTTGTGACCTACACAGCCCAGGAGGTCAGACTCATCAGTTAAAACTTTAAAGATGGTAAAGAACTTTTTGTGGGATCAGCTTTTTGGGAATGGGGTATTGACATTGCAGGTGGTAGCAGCAGGTTGTGTGGGAACTTCCTGCAGAAAATTTCCTGATTTTTTTGTGTATTTGTAGTGTAGGATGTTTATCATCCCCCAAACTGACATTGAGAAGGAACTTGCTGATTTTTCTTTTATCTGTAATACACCCATAAGCATCTGTTTGAGAGAGATTTGCTGTGTTTCCATTTTGTGTTAGTTTTGTTGTGAGGAGACATCATCTCTCTTGCATCTACTCTGTCGAGGAATTGGAATCCATAAGAGACTTCAATTCTTTTTCTTTCCACATTAACATTTTGACTGTACAGACTTTGAGGTTCACCCTTGGATGCCTATTACAAATTTATACCTCATGTTAGGAGCTAAATGAGCTGCTGGTAGCCACAGGGTGCCTTTGAGCCTGTAGCAGGATGTGTGTCAGGAGAACATTCAGTTTATAGATGGGTGTTTTCTTGGAAAAGGAGTGTGGGTGAGTTTCTAGGTTTAGCCCTGAGAAAGTGAAGATGTGGAAAAGTCATTGTGGGGAGTCACTCTTGGAAACCTTGCAGATCTCCTGAAGATATCCACAATTCAGACATGAGAGTCCAAACATGTGAAAAGAAGCCATTTATTGAGGCATTAAGGACATATAGTGATGTCCAACATAGAAATAAGCCAGGTATTCCACACATGCTCCTTGGTTAATGTCCTCTAGTGAGTGACAATTAACATTTCTGCTCTGGGAAGTAGGACCTCCCTTATATTCATTCATCCAGGTGATTCAGGGAGAAAAAATCTGGCCTTCCCTTGCCTGCTTTAGGCAGGTTTTAAATAGTATCTGTCCTTTTCAGCACCGAGAACAGAGTAGAGCCAAATTTTAATATTTAACTTACTTAACTATAATATTTAACTTTTGTAACCATGTGTAGTGTTCTCAGTGTAAACTGTCTGCTTCCAAAAACAGCTCTATTTACCCAATCCTCAGGCTCTACAGCACATCCCACTTGTACTACTGAGAGTTGGACTCACAGGGGAGCAACTGCAAATGATTTATTGTAAGACACTACAACAAGATGGAAAATACTCTCTGGGTTTCTGTTAGTACAATTTTTGTTTCCACAGAGGAACACCAACTTGCTCATGACTTGGAATTTATTGCTGCTTCTGCAGGGAGAAAATACAACTCACAGCATATTGGTACAGGGATAAACAGCACTGATGCTGCTGGAGAGGACTCCCCAGATGGGGAATTCAGTGCAGTGGCATTGAAATGGAAATGTGCTGGTCTTTGGGGAGGTTGTTATCAGTGTAAGCAGTTTGCCTGAAACTGGTCCTTGGAGGACATGGGACTAGTTAGTACTTGAAAGAATAGAAATGTTGTTTTCAAGCTGCAGCCTTAGCAAAATCCAGAATTCTGGAAATTCTGCTTTAGAAAGAGAAAGCAAATAGGTCTCTCCTCGTGGGAAGCTCACAAATGAAAATAAATCCATTGTGTAAAAACTGAAGAGTAAAGAAGTGTTTGGTTTTAAATTGTACCAAATACATTCATTGGAGAGTGAGGAGAGAATTGGTGAAGGGGTTGATTTTGGGGGATCCAGGGCTGACACTCCCTCCCAGCCCCCTGACAGGGAGGGGAGGCAGCACTTCAGGTCTGCCAGCTCTAATGGACACTGATTTAAACTTGTGATGATGAAATTTTCATGCTCTGTTGGTAAAAGTGCTGTGGAGATGAGCATCTCCAGGAAGGACAGAAATAGGTGAATTATTTCTGAGAAAGCTGGAGACACAAAGCATTACTGCACCTAAACCTTGACAGAGAACACTACAGGACACAGTCTCTCTCCAGGGCACATTCAGGTGGAAGATGGAATGGCTGCACTACAAACAATGCAAAACAATCAGAAATTATCTCTGAACATTTTACACATCTCTTCTTTTAGGCCTGTTTAATTGCCTGCTCCTTCCTTTATTTGGACTTTCCACTTTGAACCTTTCTTTCTGGCTGTGCTGATGTTATGTACATTATTTTTAATCAGATAAATAAAGATATATATATGTGCATGCTAGTTAGTAACTCCTCAGCAGACAGAACAGTTTGGTACTAAGAAATTTATAGTCCCTTCTGGGATAGTTTAAGAAGAAATAACTCACATATTTTCCTTATCATGCTTGGGTTCATTGTTTTTTTTCTGAAATTCCCACATAGTTGTGGTTTTTGCCCTATTTTAACACTGAGAACTGCAATTCAAGTCTAATTGATGTGAACTGTTGCTAAAATAAGATTCTAATTTTAAGCCTGAGAAAATCCCACCAAGACATTACAATTCAGCATGTCCTGAGAACTCCAAGGCTTACATATTCTTTTATTAGCAAGTAACCAGAAATACTGGAAATAAAGTGGATTATGTCCCACTTTGTCAACATACACATCCTGTCTGAAAATTCCTCTTGACATTTCCAAAGATTTCAGATAGTAGGCTTATTTATTTTAAAAAATCCATTTACTTTTGAAGGACTTTGTTTTTCTGCAAGATTTTAACAACATACAGTTATTTCTGTAGATTTTGGGAGGTCCAGAGCCATGGCAGGGACTGGAAAGATGGCAGAGTGTTCTTTGGGGCTGTGAAATGGTGTGTGAAGTACAGAACAGGTTTGGTGTGAGGCTGATTGTTGACCTAGAGAACGTTGCATGAAGCAGCTGAAGGATCTCAGTATTCAAAATTCAGCAATGCATTGCTGTCGTGGCAGCATGAGGGGCTTAAAGCTCTTGCAACTGCAGAAGTGGAAGAACTGCTGCTGAATAATACTTTAAAATACAATGGGAGTTTGATCATCAAAAATCACCTTTACTGTAAAATAATGTAGTTTGTTATATGCTTTATATGGATATTTAACAAGGTTAGCTATGTGATTTAGCTGAAGAATATGATGAGAATCATTACTTTACCTGTCTAGTGATGTTTCAGACATACTCATATCAAATTAGACTTTAATCAGAAAAAAATTCCTTTATTGTAATCAGGAAATAAACTGGAGATGAGTCAGTGGTAGGTTTAATCTTGAAATTTGTCACAAATTCCTGGAAAAACATGAGGAGACCACTTGTGTCTGTTTCAGTTCCTCACATTTAACAGGGGGTTAAATGTTTCCCTGTCTGATCTGATTTTCTATTTTTAATCTGCACGATCTTCGGGCAGTGACTGTCTCTGGCTGTGCTTCACTCAGTCTGCAGAAGACTGAATGAAAATCCCAAATGTAAGCTCTTCTGACAAACGGGCAGCACAACTGGACTATTTTTAATGACAGAAGATGAATATTAGTATGTTTTTGCAGGTTCCTTCTGCCCTGCTGGTTTTTGGGGTCATTTAGTAGGACTG
This sequence comes from Lonchura striata, assembly GCF_050655825.1. NCBI lineage: Eukaryota > Metazoa > Chordata > Aves > Passeriformes > Estrildidae > Lonchura > Lonchura striata. Next base: position 152,590,587 of record NC_140704.1, on the reverse strand, counting down.
TGAATTGGAATTATTCTTTAGTATTCTTACAGGAGGGAGGAATCTCAAATAGCTTTAAAACAAGAAAAGGATGTATTTGTCTCCTGAAATTAACCCTGAAAGAGCATGCAGTCAGTTTAGTGGCACTGTGTTTAGTTACACCTACATTTCTCTAAATGAAAAAATGTTATTTTTATCTTGTGTGTGACCATTTTATCCCTTGAGTTATCATCTCATTGTGACCTCATCCACTCTCATAGGAAAGTCAAGTAAATCCTGTTTTTAAGTGCCAAACTTTGTGTGCAAGAAGCACACTGTAATTTTGCTGAGCTTGTGTCTTCAGATCAGTGTTAACTTTGGCTCCACATCTACTGTTCCTTTGTCTTTCCCTGTAGTCAACGTTGTCCTTGAAGAATAAATAAAACTTACCTGGATTTGCTGGGGAGATAAGTGGGGTTTTCCTGTGAAGGGCCAGAAGTAGGCCTTAGTGGTTTTTGTGAGCCCTTTCCAACTTAGGATATTCTGTATGAAAAATAACTGGTTTATGTGTCAAAAGAAAAAAAAAATAAAAATTGGTTTGATTTTACTTTTGCTTTTAAAAACCAACCAAGCCCCAGGTTCCTGTATTGTGCTGGAAACACATGAAATATAAATTTGTTTGTTGCTTGTATGGGAAGAAAAGGGCATCTGGATGGCTTTGTTGGCTGGCTGTATCCACACGGAGTGTTTAGAGAGCTCCAGTAATTGGCCCCATTTGCTTGGAGAGGGAGCCAAGTACATTTAAGCCATCCTGGGGCAGGAAGTGGGAATTAATGTGCAGCGTTTCTCATCCTGTGGTTGGAATTTTACTGTTGGGAAGCAAGCTCTTTTTTTTTCTTTTTTTTTCTTTTTTTTCTTTTTTTTCTCTCTTCAGAAAAAAACCCAACTTTTGTTGCCTTTGAGAAAACTAAAATGCAGATTTTCCAGTGTTGTTGTCAGGGCAGTGGTACTCTGGATATTTATCAGAGCATTCTGACTCGGTGCTGGAGGAGCACCGAGGCTGCGGTGGCGGCAGCGGGGGCGCGGGGACTGCAGTGAAATGACATCTGGATTTGTCAGGCTGCATTTTTAACAGGATCTTTCCTGTCTTCACACTGCCTCTAAGCCAAGGGCACATCACTGGGTAAGCAGAGCACAGAGTGAATCGTTGGATTTTTGTTTCAGAAACCCGACATGAGGCACTCCAGAGGCAGCATTGACCGTGAGGACGGAGGTCTCCAGGGCCCTGTAAGTGTGGGGGGATCTTTTCCTCCCCCAGCTCTTCCTCCAGTTTCCTGGAAGAACATGCTGTACACTGGATTGGGGGTGGGAGATGATTTAAAGGCTTTGCTAAACCTTTCCATGTTGTTACATGGTGGTACAGCTTTCCAAATGGCTCAGCTTCTGTGAGAACTGCAGCAACAGCAAAGTGGTTCATGCAGCAGTTTGGGGGTTTTTGAGTTTGTTGATTGTTTTTTGTTTTTTCCCCTTGAAGCTGTTCTTGAAACAAATATTAAAATGTTTCCATAAATGTGTTAAAATAATTTCCAAGTGCTCATGTGCTGTAGAATTGTGCCTTTTATGTAAAAATGGGGATTGTTTTCTGCAAGTTCTGTCAACAGGAAGTAGGATTAAAGCAACTTTTGTAGTTGTTTAAATATCTGAAGAGTTTTCTCAGAAGGAATGTAAATGTTGCTGTTGTATTACCCAGAAAATCTGTCTGGGGTAAATGATCCACTATGAAACAATTGGAATAAACCCCACAGCCATTTCTTTACTCCCAGACAGCAGCTTCAGCTCAGGTGTTCTAAAATCATCTCTTCAATTGTTTAATTGCCATTGGAATCTCTGGATCATACTGTTGGAAAAGGAGGATTAGGCTGGGGACTGTTAATGACACAAACCTGGTGCTTCATCCACTGTTTCTCCCCAGGAAAAGAGTGGATATTTGAAATCCACCCTCCTGTTTCATTTGGGATGCGACTGTAAACGCCTGCTTTGGCTTCAGCATTTCTTCACTTCTTAAGAATTTAGGGATTCTTCCTGTATTTGCAGCCAAGACAGTCATGGATGAGTGTATCAATGACACACAGCAGCACAGTCTCTGGAGAAATTAATGTCTGGAAGCTCCTAAGATTTTTTTCTCTTAAGTTGGAGAAGATTCTTTGTTAGACTTTGGCTGTTGTTGCATCTTTAATAAGAGCAAGAAAAGTGCTGCTGCATTTTGTGCTGCTCATGAAGATGCTTTGAGATGCCCAGGAGATTTTCAGGTCATGTCACAGGTTGCAGATCCAAACTGTGTCCAGGGAAAGTCCTGTTGCCCAGATGAGATGGTCCAATACCACACCCAGTTTGAAAGTGTGAAAAAAACATTTCACGGCCATGGACAAAATGGGTTTTGAAAGAGACTAATTCATGGTAACTACATTTCTAATCACAGAAATTGATCTTGCAGTTCTCAGTAGATTCAGAACATAACTCTGACTTCATTTACAGTGGGAAATGCTTAAGGCTGCTGTGACTCAATTTGAGTTTCTAACTGAGGGGATGATAAATTGGGCAGTGATACAAATGAGAAGTTACCCACCCACATTTTGGCAGTTCCTGTCTGATCACATTCTTTTGACCTGTACTTTCAATACACAATTTTATGGAAGTAAAAATGCAAGAATTGTTTTAGTGGGATATCATTCTTCTGCCTCTTTCTTGCTCTCCTTCTTTTCCCCTGGAGTTACCAGATTTGAAATATTTAGGTTAACAGCACAAATCAAAGGTAATGATATGGCTGAATGTCTCCACGTTGTGTCCCTGTTTGTGAGGTGACCAACCTTACAGAGCAACAGTTCAATGTAATTTCTGGTTCTCCTGTAGTTGTTGACATTTTTAAAAAGCCCTCCTTGTGGTGCTGTCCAGCTGAAACTGCAGCCAGGCTTTGTCAGCACAAATTCTCTCCCTGCAGTGGCAAACAGCATCTCTGTAGGGATGCCACCTGTCCCTGTTTCCAAGGTCTGTACACTTCTTTGGTCCACCTAAGTTCTGGAGGATCCCTTCCCTGCCAGGCCTTTTTCTGCCCTGCTTGCTTGATTTCCAGCACTCTAGAATTCTCTGCCTATCTGCCTCTGGGCTCTTTAAAGATTGCTCTAAAAAATCACCTGACACCCATGGACTCCAGTTCTTTCAAAAGCAGATTCCCTGGGAACCTCACTATTTCCTGGAAAGCACCCAAAGTCCACTCTCTCCAGAGCCAAGATTTTGCTGGAATTTTTTCTCCTACCTCCAACAATTTGAAGCTCAACTTTGTGGTGGCCATGACTGAGGCAACCACTGCTCAGCACTTGGCCCATGAGTCCATTTCTATTTACAAACAATTCCAGGAATCACCTTTCCCAGCTTCCTTAATACCTGCACCAAGAAGTTACTTACACAGGAATTTCCTAGACCTCTTTTTTTTTTTTTTTTTTTTTTTTTTTTTTTTTTCTTGTCCACTGTATGATATGCTGACACTTGGGCTGCTCACAGCAGTGATGAGGTTGGTGTGAAGGATGGGAGAATGCAATTACCAGGGAAAGTCACTTCAGTCTGTTACTAAATTCTTCCAAGTAGATGAGCAAATGGGCCTTGACTAAGAGCTTTGCAACAAAACCAAAAAGCAAACCAGCTGTGAAGTGTGTTCCTATTACAGAACCATTCAGCAGGAAGTTCTGGAGTCTCTTTGTTGTGTTGCCATTTCTGCTTCACCACCATGACCTCTACAGTTGGATCTGTGGACACAGACTGAAAATGCCTGTGACTGTCTCATCACTTTTGAGTAATAAGGAAAGATAAACTGTAATGTGGAGGCCAGGGGTACTGTGAGCAGTACAAAATACATGGAAATTCTCTTATTGCTCTGTAAGTAATAGACCTGTAGTGAGGGACTGATGATGGTGAATTGGGATGTATTTTCAGCTGGTGGGAAATGTGCTGAGAGCTAGCTGCTCTTGGTGTTTGAGATTGAGATAGTGCTGATGAAAGCTGCAAGCACTGCAGTAACTACTTTATATGTTTATTTTATTTTATAGGCTGGTAACCAGCACATATATCAGCCTGTGGGAAAACCAGGTAAGCAGTAAATGCACATACTGACATTTTGAGTATTTGAGTACAAGTCTTGCAGCAGCAGTAGTCAACAAAAGTTCATGGCAGTATTTCCATGCAGAGTGGATTCAGTTCCAGGTACTACACGTGGATGTTTGTGTGCTGTGTGTTCAGGTTTCCCATGCAGGCTCCAGACATGCAGTCAGCAAAGCCAAGGAAGTGTTTAGATCGACAAGGAAATGTCTAGAGGAAACTGAGTCAGAGTGGGAATTCACCCAGGGTCGAGTTCAGACATGTAAAACAGCAGTAGACACCTAAAAATGGGTTTCTTGGTCTCAAAAGTGAATCACACAATTTGCTGCTGGGAAGAAGTCTAGCTTCCCAGATACACACAGCATGTTGGCACTCAGCTGTGGTACCAAGGGTGACATCCTCTCAGGGCTGGGGTAGCTGTGCCCAGAGCAGTAGCAGTTACCCCACAAAAGGAGTTTCAAATATTTAACTAAAACAATCCTGCTCTCATAAAATGCAGCTCCCACAAAGAGTGCATTTACTGCAGGACACCTAAAGATGTCCCATCTCTGTCAGAGCAGAGCACATGCAGCCTATGCAGTGCAGAGCAGAAGGGTGCCAGGTACATCTGACACGTTGTGCTCTAAAAACAGAAATGTTTTTGTCGGGCAGATCACGCAGCTCCGCCAAAGAAGCCTCCACGCCCCGGAGCCCCCGGGCACCTGGGCAGCCTCGCCAGCCTCAACAGCCCCGTGGACAGCTACAACGAGGGTGTGAAGGTAGGAGAAACATCCCCAGCAAATGGAACATTACCAGGGCCATGTGAAATAGCCCCAGAAAATCAAACACGACTGCTCTGAGGTAGTTTGGTGTTCGTGAAGTAGAGACCATGGAAAGCAAAGGGGAGCAAACTTCATGGGTAAATAATGTCATGGGGCAAGCATGCCCTGGCAGCTCTCCAGGGGAGTGGGGAGGGAACTCTGGTTCTCCCTGGCTGTGATTTAGTGTGTTCCTCAGCTAGAGCTGCCCAGGTGAGCTTATTTCTAGTTTGAAATGATGAGGTGCCAGATGGACCCAGCTCCCTGTTCAGCAGGATGGAGCATGCCTAGGGATCCCAGTTACTTGGATGGTACCAAAGTCTCCTGTCCTTGGTCACAGAGAGGCGAGACCTCTCTTGCAGTGCTCAAAAAGTTCTTGCTGCAGCACCAGGGCTCCTCAGACCCTACCAACTCTGGGGAACAAGGAAAGAAGGGAAATGGACTGTTTGACCTGGGAGTGAGATACTTCCTGATGTGTTGTTTCATTTCCCATAAATAGCAATTAAGCCAAAACTGAAACTTGACAGTGGTTTGTAGCAGAGGTGCTGCTGCAGGGTCTGCCCCTGTTGCAGTCGGTGTCCACAGAATTGCTCCTAAGGATGTCAGGCACTCCCAAAATCATCCCTTTGTGTGCTGTTCCCTGCCTGTGGGACTCTGCCTCCTTTCTAATCTCCACGAACAGCCTTGCCAGACCTGTACTAAAGAACAGGAATCCATGGTGTAGTGGCCACAGCAGCTGGGAAGAGTGACCCTTATTTTAGGTGATTTCAGGAAATACAAAAAAAGCCCAGTTCACCTGAACATGAAATTCAGAACCTGCCATCAGAGCAGTATGTTCAGCACAATTTGATCCCAGCCACTGCCAGCCTGTCTTACTCCTGCTCATGTTCTGGGATTATTGGAATGTTTAAGAATCAGTGTAAATAGCCAGCAGTGGTGAATTTGAGCAGGATTATTTATTATAAACTGATGCCAGTGCTTTACGAGCTGCCAAGCCTCAGAAAACTTCAAAAAGCAGTAACAGATGTGTTACTAAACTTGGCTTCTCTAAAATTTCCTTTCTAAATGCTGATGCTGGAACATGAAAAAATGTTTTTGAAATACATCATTTTGACAACAAACAAACCTGAGCAGTCAGAGACATCAGTAGTGACAAGTGAACAGGATTTGTGTACTAAATAGCTCTTTGAGTAGGAAATAAGGGCTGATTTTTTTTTTCCCTGTCAAAATTTTCTTAGAATTGGATTGTTTTATGCTCCTTGAGTATATATATATAATAGCGCATTACTTTTTGGCATAGCTTTAATGGTTGCAGTCCTAAACTGAAGATGCTTCTAGGGTTCATTTGAGACTCCCTTTTCAGGGAGAACTCAGATGAAGAGATTGGAATTGCCTGTCCTCAGGAGCCTTCAGGGCAGGCTCCAGAGAGCTCCTGGGTGAGGCAGAGTCAGCCAGTTCCACAAAGAAACTCAAAATGCTGCAGAGTAGTGGTGTTGATATTTGGGATAAACAAAGAGAAACCAAGGGCTGAGAAACACAATGTCCATAGCCTTGAAAGGTTTCGGTCTGGAGTTGTAAGGGTTGGGAATCGTCTGGAATGAGTTCTTCATAGTTCCTGACCATGGCTCTGATGAGTTCTTGTGAACAAGGTCTGCACAGTTAAGTGACTGTGTATTTCCCATCATGACTTAACCTAAACAGAAAGTTTCAGAAAGATGAATACAGAATTTTCTTAAATGCTTCGAGTCCTGGACTGTTTGTGCAGGGGGACCAGCAGTGTTCCCAGGACAGGCTTCCCAGGCCCTCTGCTCCACTCACTACTCTGCTGCTCGCCAGACTGGCTTGCTCCTGTCCAGCTTTGCATGATCTCCTGCCCGTGTGTTTAGTCAGGATGAAGCATGGGATGCATGGCAAACCCTTCCACTGCCCACAGGGGTGCACAGCAGCCGTTCTGTCACACAGGACCCAGAGCTAACACGAGTGGCTGCCAGTTCTGGTGAGGATGCGTTTTCGTTGCAGGCTTTTTAACTGGTCTCTGATTGCTACACATGTTTTGGGTTTGTTTGGTTTTATTTTTTTTTTTCCTGCTGAGTTTTATTAATACTGTTTTTCTTTTTTTCCCTTATTTTGGTAAATTTCTTTAACCTCCCCCCACATTCTGCTCAACCATAGCCATGGAGGGTAAGCAGTGCGTGAGCGTGTGTGTATGTGCCCTATTCCAAAATGTCTTTGCATGTGACTTTGCCAAATGACTGTTTTAACTTCTTGATTGCTTAAACTGATTTGAATCACAGCCTTCCCCTGCTGATTGAGGCAATTACAGTGTTCTTTTTCCTAAGGTATTTTCTGATCAATGCACTAGATTGAATCTCTGTAATAGCTGTTGGTATCCACTTAATGAAATACTACAAAACGGAATCACTGTGTACTGAATCCTGCGCTCCTTCCTTAGAGAAAGTCTCATTAAAGCATTCCATAGTTGCTTCAGGACAGTGAATCAGGGGCTTGCAGTGAAACATTTCTGGAGCTGGGACCAGTCCTGAGAGCCAGCAGTTACCCAGTGTAGAGAGCTGAAGCACCATGAACCATCTCAGATCCTGGAGGAAATCAGGAATTTTTAAACTTTCTGTTCACACTGAGTTGTTGCTTTGGCAACCCATAGTAGGGAATAGCTGTAGGAAACTGGGATGCTTGGTAGTTTACAGTTCTGAGATACTGAGGACCTTAAAAAGGATGTTTGCAAAGTTTCTTTCATTTCAGACCTGGGATTATTTCAGTCTGTCTTGGATTTAAGTCCAGACATATCTGACTTATTGGAAGTTTTACTTGAGTAAAGACCACATGAGTTACAAGTTTTTTTCTGATCTCTTGGAAATCAACTGTCTAAAAACATTCCATGTTTCCCACCTGTACTGGTGACACCATGATCTCAAGGATGATCTCGTTCCAGTTCTCTCTTTAATATACCAGTATGTTACTGTGTGTTCTGACATTATTTTGGAGCACAAAAGTCCTTCTGGACTGAGGGACCTGTTGCCCTCACAATGAAACTTGAACCACTGAGACGTGTTAAGTACTCAGTACTCTCATGCCTCAAATTATTCCCTTCTCTGGTGAGAATGTTACACTGGAAGTTGTCCAGTGTCATTTCAGAGATCAGGCTCAGTCAGAATTACTAAAAGAAGCTTCCTCCATCCCCGGAGCCAGCTCAGGGCAGCAGCGGGGCCGGGCGGGGGCTGTGGGATCTCGGGGAGCCCGGAGCCTTTCCCGCTGGGAAGTGGCCGAGCCCCATCTGCTGGGGACGGGAGGCCCAGCAGCCCCTCTGTGCTTGCAGATCCAGCCGCAGGAGATCAGCCCTCCTCCCACGGCCAACCTGGACCGCTCCAATGACAAAGTCTACGAGAACGTCACCGGGCTGGTGAAGGCCGTGATAGAAATGTCCAGCAAAATCCAGCCGGCCCCGCCCGAGGAGTATGTGCCCATGGTGAAGGTATGAAGGAAGGGGTGTATTTCTTCCCTGAATGAGGTCTTCACATGGTGTAGGAGAAATTTTCTGGAAAGCTGGAGGTAGAAAAGCTGTTTGTGTTCACAGCTCAGAGGCTGGAACCTTGGATTCCATGCCCAGTATTGTGGAGAGCAGTGCTTCATGCCCAGCTTGCCTGTACTTGTCCAGGGCCCTGAGTAGTGTGCTGTCTTCTCCACATTTTGACTTTCTATGAGGAAAAACTTGTTATTAAGCCTTTGGCATCTTGTTTTAATGGTGATAAGCACAATTGCAGGTGGGATTTTGAAGTGCCTTAGGCATGTTCCAACTCTCTCCCTATCCAGATGAGCAATTAAATGTATCCACTGCCTTATGTGCTCCTAAAATTCTCTCATCCATTTCTTCTAAGCATTTGAAGTTTATTTCTTTAATCTTTTTTTCTTAGGATGTTGGTTTGGCACTAAGAACTTTACTGGCAACAGTAGATGAGACCCTCCCAGTGCTCCCTGCAAGCACCCACAGAGAGGTATGTGGAGCTCTGCTTACTGCTGCTCAGCCACTGCCTTCCCAGTCAGCCTCAGCCCATTGGGACAGGTTTTGGTGGTCCCTTCTTGGCCCAGGCATACCTTTTGGTTCCCTGAGCAGTCTGAACTCCTGGGTTATAATTTTGCATTAAAAGAATTTAATTAAAATTGCTGCATGAACCTAGGCTTGGTATTAGTAAGGATTCTTCAACTGGATATGTGTCACCCATAGGAGGGTGACATAACCCCCAGTATTCCACAGCAGGGAATCAGCTGAGGGTTAATTCTTAGTGCAGATGTCACCTGTCATTTGCTTGCACACCAAGTCATTGAAAGGTAATTGAGCAGAGCTTGGTACAGCTGGAAGGTTGTCTGCAGTTCTGGATGAGGAGTGACTGAGAGCTTTCAATGAAGTTCAATTTTCCTCCAAAACCTTGAATGAGTGTGGTACTGAGAAGGCCAGGAAATGGTTCTGGCAGTGCCATCTCAGAGGTTCATAATGACTTAGCTGTATGCTTAAGTAACCTCTATCTGCTTTCTTGTTTCATTTCTTAGAGCTGCTTCTGTGCTTTAGAACTGCTTCAGTAGTAAAAAGAGTAAAGCTAACAAGAACCTGAAAACCCATTACAAGCTGTTAATGCCAAATTGCGGTTTGAAATCCACTACTTGGGTCTTGGTGCTGTTTAACAGTGGGTGGCTCAGCAGGTGCCACATTCCATCTGCTGCTCCATGTGGTGCAGTCAGGAATCGGGCAGGGGCTGTGGCTCTGGGGCATTGCTGTGAGTGCAGTGTTTCAAACCCCCCAGGGCTGAAGGGATGGGTTTTGTCTCTCTCGTTGCAGATTGAGATGGCACAGAAGCTGCTGAACTCGGACCTGGCCGAGCTCATCAACAAGATGAAGCTGGCCCAGCAGTACGTCATGACCAGCCTGCAGCAGGAGTACAAGAAGCAAATGCTGACGGCTGCTCACGCCCTGGCTGTGGATGCCAAAAACCTGCTGGATGTTATCGATCAAGCCAGACTGAAAATCAGCCAGTCCAGACCACACTAAGCACTGAGGGAAGAATGTCATCAGCCTCAGAATTCTGCTTGTGACAGGATGTTCCTTCACCTTCCACCAGCAGTGAGGATTAACCCAGCGCAGTCCTGGCCTTCCAGCGCCTCTGGCTTCAGCAGACCTGACCGACCCCTGGGGTTCTCTCACTGCAGTTTAACCGAGTCTCTCTGGCAGAGCCGAGCTGGGCTGGCATTCAAAGGTGGCATTATCAGCAGATGAGGTTTGTACAGGAGCCCTCGGGCACTCAGAGCTGGGGCACAGGGCAGCTCACTCCATCGCATGGGACACGCTTCGCACTGAGCTGCCACCGGGTCACGGTCTCGGAGCCAAAACTGTTGGAGCAGCAGATGGGAGAAAGATATTGTGAAGAATTCGGGGAAACCTCAGGGCTGAGAATTCTTGCCCACAGTATATGAACTATCCAGACTGGAATTTTTTTTTATTAGAACACTTACGTCGCAATATGCTAATCACGATTTACAGAGAAAGAATAAAAAGCTATATTTTCAAGACTTCAGTCATTTCAAGACAAACTAAAGCCCTCTTCATCTTCCTGCCTTTTACTTTTACGTGACTGTGTGAAGCATTTGTTTGGAACTAGGTGTAGGACACAACTGAACACTTGTCTTTTTCACCAGGGTAACGTGCCAGTTCTTTCGTAGCAATGGTGTTTTCCTTGGAAGTGAAAATGCTGCTTTGTACCAGAGCAATTCAGAGCTGCATTTAGAAGAGATCTGTAACCATTCATGTCCCCCATTTTTATATAATTTATAAAGACAGATTAAAGCCATGATGACTATTTTAAACCCAGTGTAGTTAACTAACCCATCCTTTTGTCTATCTTGCCTGGGAGGAGTTGCAGTAGAGCAGTGTAATTAGATTTTCCTTGGTTTTCCAGTTATGCCATCTGTTCTGTTAAAATAAAAACACACTCCCTTTTTGCTGTTGAGGGATATAAATTATTCTCAGGAAGAATATAATTAACTGTACAGTTACTTTGACCTATTAAAAAGGTGTTACCAGTGAAACTCTGAGTCTTTATTTCATGTGTGTGCACTGCAAAAGAATTCTTCCCTGGGTACCTGTCTTTTTAAATATAAATGAGTTGATAATACCTGAGATCCTGTCATAAAGTTATAGACAGTGGGACAGTGCAGAGTCCATCAGTGTTTGGTCCAGATGTGGAACAATTCCCCTCCCACAACTTTGTGACACCCTTCTCACACACCTGGAATTCTGTAATGCATCAAATGCTTTGGAATACCTGGAACAGTCCTTACCTTGTTCTGTTCTGGAGAAGTGCTTTCAAGGGTTATTTATAAAACCCATGCCTTTTAAGTAGCCCCTTTCCAGTGCAGTTACATCACCTCCCACAAGCACCCTTTACACCAGTTTTCTGGCCAGGTAAATCTATTCTGTACCTTACACAACCTCAGCCTTCTACCTGAGAACTGCAGCCTTTTTCCCCACGATGAAAAGCCTTCGGCTTTGCTGTGCCACAGCTGCCCCTGCACGGGTGCCATGGGAGCTGCACTGCTGCTGTAACCAGGGGTGTCACAGCACCAGAGGCTGCAGCACCAGCCCAGCCCTTCTGCAGAACAGGATCCCATCCTACAGCTCCAGGCTGTCACCACCACATCCTCTGCTCACCGGGATTTCATTCCTCCCTCTGTTCAGGGACTGTGGGTGCCTTTTAGAGCTTGTGGAACACCAAAAAGCTGAGAGGGGAAGTTGTAAAGCCCCAGCTGAGCACTCATGACAGAAGTTTAAGGAGGTACAGGTAACTTGGCCATTCTCCACCCTCCACAAACATCCACCTGAGAGACATGAGTACAAGCACATGTTCTTTATTACAGGCTGGTACAAAATTAATTAGTCAAAAAGACCAAAGCCCATGTCATCATCAGATTCCTCTGATTCTTCCTTCTTCTCCTCTTCTTTCTTCTCCTCAGCTGGAAAGGAAATGAGACAGGATTTATCTTTCAATTTATCATCTCACAGAAGTCACTTGTCACAACAGGTGTCACATGCAATGACTAACATCAAGCATGAAGACCTGAGCAGTCCTAAGAACCTAAGCCAGCAGCAAGAATAGTGAATATAAAATAGAATAGTGTTTGTACTAGTAGGAAGAGTGGTTTTGTGACTTCAGAGTTCATTTCTATCAAAACTGAAAAACTTTGGGAGAGGAGATGCTGATGCTCTGTATGATCCTGATGACATACAGGAAAAGCAATTTAATTCTGAGGGAACACTAATCCTGTACACTGACTTCATGTGCAACGCCAGCCTTTCTCAAGGGGAGGGCGTGCTTTGCTCAAGAACACTCACACACTGCATGGCACCAACCACATGCAGCAGCTCCTGTAGCCGGTGCTTGCAAAGCTGCGGCTGCCCCATCCCTGCAAGCGTGGGATGGGCCTCTGAGCAGCCGAATCTAGACGACGGTGTCCCTGCCCAGGGCAGGAGAGTGGGAAGAGATGGCCTTAAAGACCCTCCCAACTCAAGCCACTCCATCGATCCACGGATCCACGTTCCCAGGTCCGGTCGGACGCGGCCGCCACTTACCGGGGGCGGCTCCGCCGGCGGGCGCGGCACCGCCCGCGGGAGCGGCGGCAGCCGGAGCCCCTCCGCCGCCCGCTCCCACGTTACAGATCAGGCTCCCGATGTCAATGTTCGCCAGCGCCTGCGGAGAACGACACGCGGCAGCGAAGCCCGGTTACCACGGGCGGGAGGTGCGGTGCGGAGCCCACACGCCATCTCTGCCCGGCCCGCGGCCCCTCTCGCCCACCTTGGCGAAAAGCCCCGGCCAGAAAGGCTCCACGTTCACTCCGGCTGCCTTGATGAGCGCGTTGATCTTGTCCTCCTGCAAGGAGAGAGCGGCGCTCAGAGCCCGCCCGGCGCGGCCCCTCAGGCAGCCATGCCGCGCGGCCGCCGCCATCTTGTGCGGCCGCACTCACCGTCACGGTGACCTCGTCGTCGTGCAGGATGAGGGCGGAGTAGATGCAGGCGAGCTCGGAGACGGAGGCCATGGCGGGGCGCGGTGCTGGTCGCCGGGTGGTTCGGCCTTAGCTTCGTACGAAGGACTCAGCACCTTGGGCCGCCGCGGAGCGAAAGGGGGCGGGCGCGGCGGCGCGGATTTATAATGGCGGTGCGTGTTGCGTCATCTGTGACGTCACCCGCGGCCCGCCGCGCATGGGAGGTGCGCGCGCGCGCTCCCGCCCTCCCCCTTCCCGGTCCCTCACCGGGAATGATCCGCCCGGAAAACCGGGAGCGGCGCTGGGCAGCGGGGCTGCTGCTCCCCCAGCACGGCCAGCACCGCCCGTGCCCCCAAGGGCCACTTCCCCGCGGCTTTTGTGTCCCTGCAGGGGTGCGGACTCCGCCACTGCCCTGGCTGAGGCCGTTTTCCCGGGATCCAAACCAAACCTCCCTGGCACAGCTTGAAGGACCCAAGCCCTCCTCCCCCATTAACTATTTCAGGTGTCACTGCCTCGCTAAAACATTCCATTTGCTGAGTGTAAAGAAACGGGAAGAAAAGGTGCAGAATTAGTCCTTGGTGCAGAACTGTGTGGCCTGATTTTCTCCACCCGAGCATGACAGGAGCTTTGCTGTGCAGTGAGCGAGCACTGAACAGATGGGCCGGGGAGGGTGGGGGTCTCCCTCGCTGGAGATTCCAGCGCTGGGATGGCCCTGCTGGAGCAGGGGGGTGGCACCAGGTGACCCCACTGTGGTCCCTTCCAACCTCATCGTTCTGGGATTCTGGAGAGCCTGAGCAAATTCCAGCGTTTTGCTCCAAAGGCATAATCGGATTGTGAAAAATGAATGTTCTCCGTGTTTTCTTTTTTGTCTTCTTGACAGATGTGCATTTGATGAGCCTCACCTCAGTAGCTTGGCAGGTAATGGAACAGATTTCCTGGAAGCTGTGCCAGGGCACTCCTGGAGGACAGGGAGGTGATTTAGGACATCCACGGCTCCATCAAGGTCAAGTCCTGCCTGATCAGCCAAGGGACCTTCCATGATGGAGTGACCACATGGAGTGGACAAGGGAAGGGCTATGGATGTCACCTCTCTGGACTTCTATAAAGCCTTTAACACAGTCCCACACAACATTCTTATGTCTAATTGGAGAGAGATTAATTTTATGGATGGACTGTTTGGTGGATAAGGAATTGGCTAGATGGTCACATCCACAGTGCAGTGATTGACTCAATGTCCAGATGAAGATCAGATGTGTCTCTCACGTCTGTTTGGCACCATTATGATTTAAAGTCTTCATCAAAGACATGAACAGGGGGATCAGGTGCACCCTCAGCAGATTTGCAGATAACTCCAAGCTGAGTGGTGTGGCTGACATGCCTGAGGGATGGGATAACATCCAGGCTGGATGGGGCTCTGAACAACCTGACCTAGGTGAAGATATTCCTGTGCATTGCAGTGGGGCTGGGCTATCTGACCTTTCAAGGTCCCTTTCAAGCTTGAAATTTTAGAATCCTAAAATGACAACTGTTACCAGCAAAGTGTATCCAGCCTGCTTTTGTAGTGCTCCTTTATAGAAATCTCAGGATTTATTAGGCAATTACAAGTGAAAACTGAGAGGGACTTTACCTCTTGACATTACCTCCATCCTTTCCTAAGGATCACAAACAACTGAGAATTTCACTAAACAAAGATCTAACACTACTCACTGCTGGAGATGATAAATGCACAGTGATGCAGTGCATAATTTGTGGGTGCTTATTCCTATTTGTGGGGCCAACAGCTCTGAATTTAAGCATTTACTTAAACTTCCTATTCAAAGCACAGGACAATTGTCTACATTTTTATACCTAACTCAAAGCAGCAAATAAATGCACTTTTCCAGTGGCATTAAATATCCAGGAACTTCTGTCATTGCTGGGTGCTTGAGGATGGGATTTCACAGGGACTTGTGTGAGCCTCACTCCGGGGCTGCCAAGGTCTCCTGTGCAAAAGCCCTCAGAGCTGTCCCAGTGGTCCATGAGATGATCTGACTGGAAAGTAGCAAGAGAGATATAAGATCCTTTTCAATCAAATAAACTTGCAAATTTTGCTGGCCTGGGAGATGAGTACTGGAAGTGTGCAGGCAGTCAACAAAATTATATGCTTAATAGACATGGTTTTGTAACAGTTCTGCTACAACAGTCCTTAAGCTAAAAATTATTAGAAATTCTGATGGGTTGTTAAAAAATAAAATATGAAGACCTAAAATTTAAATGTGGCATTCACATAAACTTAGGTTTCGGTTGGCAAAGATGTTAATTAAATGAGATTTGCCTGCATCCTTGCTTCATGGCTGTCTTGCTGCATCTATTGAGTGACACTGATAAAGCTGCTCTGTAGGAGCCCAGAATAAAGTTCTGATGAAAACAAATCACTGTGTAAAAGAAAGCAAAAAGCCAAAAGAAACCCCAGATTTGCTGCTTCCTAAAGCTTTTGGAAGCCTAGGTATGTGATCAGGACTGCTGGTTAATAAAGCTTAATTAATAAAGCTGGATGATAAAGGGTCTAGAAATTTGCAGTGGTGTGTGCTTTTCACCTCTGATCCTGTAACTGTCTGTACTTTTACTGTCTAACACATCACCATGCATTTGGAGCAGAAATCTGTTCTGGATAAATCTACAGCAAATAGATGGAGGCTTTAAAAAACCCCAGCAAACCCCCTAACATTCTTCTGTGTATTCTGCTATTCCAGGGTGGTGAGTTATTTCCAGGCTGTGAGGTTTAGGATGATGCTACAGCTGTGTACTAGCAAGCTGGTCCAGGATCACACAGGGCTGTCTTCAGGATAAACAAAACAAGTAACTTGGCTGTGAAACTTCCCTGAGGTGGATATTTGACACTTGGGGGATGGATGGTGAGGAGCAGTGGCAGAGATCTCGCTGGATGTGCCTGTGCATTGCCAAGGAAGATGAAAACATCAGCAAGCTCTGTCATTATCATACAAAAAGCAGTCAGCCCTTAGCACCTCACCCTGAATTAGCTGTGTGAACACTACAGAGCTGATGCTGAGAGTTAGAACATGACCAAGGCCACTGGTGGTCATCAAAGTGGTCAGAATCAAGAGGTCTTTACCAAGGAGACTTGAAGTTGATTGTTCCTTTCTCTGTTCTTGTCCTTGCTACACTATTTGGTTGCTGCTCATAACCTTCCTGAGGTGATTCTTCTCTCCTCAAGCTGCCTCTGTCCTGTTCTAAGGCTGCAGTTTCTCAGTGACCAAAGGCAAAGCGTGGCCACAGGGCCAGGGCAGTGATTGTCCCCCCGTAGTCAGCACTGGGGAGGCCACACCTCGAGTCCTGTGCTGAGATTCGGGTTCTTTACTACAGGAAGGACATTGGAACCTGTCTGGAGAAAAGGAACAAAGCTGGGGAGGGAAGGAGCTGCCTGACAGGAGGCTGAAGGTAGGGTTTGGTGTCTTCTGCCAGGTAATGATGATAGGATGAGAGGAAATTACTTCAAGTTGTGCTCAAGTTGTACTCAGGGAAGTTTAAATTCACTATTAAGAAAAATTTCTGCATGGAAAGGATGGTCAAGCATTGGAACAAGCTTCCCAGTGAAGGGATTGAGCCTTGGAGGTATTTAAAAGACATGTAGATGTGGCACTTAGGAACATGCTTTTTTTCCTGGTGAACAGTCTCAGGTACAGTATTTACTTCTTTTATCTTCTTTCTGGAAAGTCTTTTTTGTTCCTAGTTGGATTTTTTTGGTTTTTTGGTTGAGGTGGGTTTTTTGTTGTTGTTGTTGTTGTTTTTGGTGGTTTTTTGTTTGTTTGTTTCTTCCACTGTAACAAGGTCATTACAATGAAGAACAAAACTCTGGTACTTCTTGAAACTGTAACAACCAGTGAGTGCAACACATCCCCAATAGGTGGTGCTGCATCTTTTCCATCAAGTTGAATTGTTGCATTGTTGGCCCTGATCAGCTGGAAAAAATTGGTTTTTTTGAGTGAACTGAAGTTAGTAGTCTAATGATAATTAGTTGTTTTGTTTTGGGTTTTTAAAATATAAATTATTATTGCAATTCATTTGACAAAATAAATGCAGTTTTGTAACTTGGTAGTTGGGAGAGTTATCTATAGAAAGACAAAAATCATGTTTTGGTCCCTCCACCATGGATTAATTGTGGTTTAATATCTAATTGTTAAAATAACAAACAGTTCCTGAGCAGGGGGCCAGAACCCTCAAAGTGTTTGTAAAATTTGAACACTTCAGTGCATAGAGCCATGAACTTCTTCACTTTGGCTCTGATTTTAAATTCTTATGTAAAGCAGAATGCAGAATATGTGCCAGGTCCAATGCATGTACTGCAGGATAACATCTTAAAAGTTAGGCTAGTTGAGAGATGACAAACAAGAGCTTAAATCCCTTCCAAGTCAAGAATAAAATTCACATCTTTCAGCTCTGAGTAAAAATTTTTGCTACTGTATCATTGCAAACAATGACTGTCAGACATTTATAAACTCTGGGGTTTTAAAATTCATTAAATTTAAAATGGGAATGGTTGTTACTTAGGTTATGTTTTCTCATAAAAAGAAAAGCTGTATCATTTGTCACTAGCCTATTTGTGTATAAAATATTTTCCCTAGATTGCTGCCACTGCTATAAATGATTTTTAAAATGCTGCTCCTAAATACCATCTTTGCTTCAGAATTATTAGTACATACTTTTTTCCAAAATTAATAATTTCTACTGTGACAGATATCAGTTCTGGGAAATGTCATCTTGAAATTCAGCAGTTAAGAAAGGTATTGTGCCCAGCAGTTACTAATTTTTTTTCTTTTGAAAAACCTAATTTTAAGTGTTTAAGAAGCTGTTCTTACACTACCGTATAATTGTTAATACAGCATATAAAGACCATGCTTAAAAAAATGCTGTTACAGAGCTTTCAAAACTCTCTTTCAGAACAAACCTTTTCAAGAACTGAAGCCTTTTTTCAGTGAAATGGCCCAGTAAGACATAATTAGGTTTCACTGTGCTCCAAAACAGCAGTTGTCAGTGACAGAAAGCATTGGAAATAAAGCAAGTGACATGGCCCAAAATGAGTGTGTGAACAAAGGTAATGCAGGTCTAACAGGCACAATAGTATGTCTAATATTAGAGAAAGTTATATTCCTAATCAGGTTGAAGAGATTGGTTTAAATATAGCATCAAAAAATTAGATGTTGATACAGAAACTGCATGTTTTCCTCCTGCCACCTCAGCAGAAAGGTCAAATGTGCCTCTTCTGGCTCTTGTTTTTGGGTATTTTTCCTCATCCACCCTCTTTTTCAGCCTCCAGTAAAGATATATATGAGAAATTATTGGTGGTTGTGAAAAAATGTTACCCAGCTCCTCCTAGGGAGGAAAACAGCAGCCCCTTTGCCAGCTCCTTTGTTTATCTTTTTCTTAGACCTGCTTGGCTTTACTTTAAAGTTGGCCCATAATTTTGTCCTTTATTTGTTTATAGTTACAGGTAAATCTTTACTTTCCAGCAATTTGAGAAGCCTGGAATGAAGACAAATCCAAAATCACTCCAGTGGAAACTCTAGTGGTGACAATGGTTTCAGGAGCAGTTCACTTGAAGTGAAAGCTGAGCTGTTCATTGCAGCCCTCGAATATCTGCAAGTATGACCCAAAGGGGAGAGTAAATACTTTGGAACAGTGAGATGCTTCTGTATCACTTGAAATATGAGCTGATGAAGAAGGATAATTGGCGTGATGAACACTACAAGCTGTATGTTTGCCTTGCTCTTTGGCAGATAATACTTGGCGAAGGAATTCAGTTGACTTTGATGGGGCTTGACTGTTCTGGGTTGAAAACTGCATACATTTTTTAAAGGCTTCCACATCAACATGGAGGAAGTGATTGAAAGTATGGATCACGGCTCCGCTGGAAATCTGTAGGTAACTCCAGTGGAAGTGAGCATCATTAACTTGCTTTTTGCCTCCTTAGCAGGTTTAACTTTATTTTTCCTGCTTTCTTTTGAAAGGAAGAGGTACTAATTAGGTAACTACAAAAGGGTGACAGTTCCTGCAGGAATTGTCATCTCTGGTGTGAAATCATAGAATTGTTTAAGTTGGAAAATCCATTTAAGATCATCAAGTCCAACCACTAACCCAGCACTGCCAAGTCCATCACTAACCCATGTCCCCACATGCCACACCCATGTCTTTGAAATTCCCCCAGGGATATCTCCAGTGTCTCAGTGTATCATACTGATCAGCACTTTGGCTCTTTCATATCCTTTCTAGTTTGTTTTCTCAAGTACATTATCTGGTTGTACTAAACATTACATGTGTGCAGTACCAGACATTATCAGGTTGACAAGGACAATAAGGCAACCCCACCACAGCTGGGTTTCATAGATGTGACTACAAGTGGATATGGGAATCCATGAGGTTACTGAGCTGAGGTTTTCAGAGCAACAGGAGGAATAAAAGAATATAAACAAACACATCTAATTTTAATTCAAGATCCAGCAGTATGTGTACTATTGATACAACTCCAGCATACCTCTCACACTTGTAACAGGGAGAGGTATCGGAGAAAGTGCTAGAGGCACAAAGTCATTTTCCAAGGTCTCACTGAAAGCCACAGGATGACAGGACATAGTCTTAAACTGTGCCGGGGGAGGTTTAGGCTGGACATTAAGAGGAGATTCTCCACAGCAAGGGAATGGAATGGGCTGCCCAGGGTGGTGGCGGAGTCACCATCCCTGGAGGTGTTTAAGGATAAAGAGTGGACATGGCACTCCGTGCTCTGGTCCGGTGGACGTGGTGATGTCCGGTCACAGGCTGGACTCGGTGATCTCCGAGAACTTTTCCAGCCTGGCTGATGCTGTGACTCCGCGGGCAGAGCTCGGGCGGGGACTACAGGCGGGGACAGGGGGCTGCGGCGGGGACAAGGGGCCGCAGCGGGGAGCGGGGCTGCAGCGGGGACAAGGGGCTGCAGCTGGGACAAGGGGCTGCAGCGAGGAGAGGGGGCTGCATCTGGGATAAGGGGCTGCAGCTGGGATAAGGGGCTGCAGCTGGGATAAGGGGCTGCAGCTGGGACAAGGGGCTGCAGGCAGGGACAGGGTGCCGCAGCGGGGACAGGGGGCTGCAGCAGGGAGCGGGGCTGCAGCTGGGATAAGGGGCTGCAGCTGGGACAAGGGGCTGCAGGCAGGGACAGGGGGCCGCAGCGGGGACAGGGGGCTGCAGCGGGGATAAGGGGCTGCAGCAGGGACAGGGGCTGCAGACAGGGACAGGGGGCTGCAGCTGGGAGAGGGGGCTGCAGCTGGGACAGGGGGCTGCAGCGGGGATAAGGGGCTGCAGCTAGGACAAGGGGCTGCAGCAGGGAGAGGGGACTGCAGCTGGGACAGGGGGCTGCAGCTGGGATAAGGGGCTGCAGCAGGGACAGGGGCTGCAGACAGGGACAGGGGGCCGCAGCGGGGAGCGGGGCTGCAGCAGGGACAGGGGGCTGCAGCTGGGAGAGGGGGCTGCAGCTGGGACAAGGGGCTGCAGGCAGGGACAGGGGCTGCAGCTGGGACAGGGGGCTGCAGCTGGGACAAGGGGCTGCAGCAGGGACAGGGGGCCGCAGCGGGGAGCGGGGCCCCTCGGCTCGGCGCCGCTCCGATCCCGTCCCGCTGCCGCGGCCGTTCCCGCCCGCCCGGCCGGGGGGCGGAGCGCTCCTTCCCCGTGACCCGCGGCTCCTCCTCCTCCCCTCCCCGCTCCTCAGTGCCGACGAGTAACCTGGATTCCCGGCCCTCCTCCTCCTCCCTCTTTTTTTTTTCCTTTTTTTTTTTTTTTTTTTTCCTCCTCTCCCCTTTTCTTTTCCTCCCCCCTCCCCTTCCTCCTCCTCCTCCCCTTCCCCCGACAGCGTAACCGGGGCTCGGGCTCGCTCCCTCCCCCGTGCCCTCCCCTGGAGCCGCCGCCGCCTCCGCCGCCGCACACACGGAGACATGTACCCGGGAGCCCCCTCCGCCGGACCCGGTGAGCTTTCGCCCGGGTTTGTTTCCCCCCGGAGCGGCTTTCCCGGTCCGTGTCCCTGGGGAGCCCCGGGAGCGCCTCGCTCCCCCCGGCTCGGGCCTGGCTGGAGCGGCGGCCGCGCTGGCCGGGGAGGAAGGAGGGTCAGGGCGCCGCCGCCGCCTCGGGCCGGGCCGCGTGTCCGGAGGCCCGTCTGAGGGGAGGGTCGCCTTCCCTGCCCCGCTCCCCCTCCCTCCGCCGGGCCCCGAGGCCGGAGCAGCTCCCGCTGCGGACCGGGGTCTCCATTTCCTCTCTCCCGGCTCCATGCTGGGATTCCCGGCTGGCCGCGTGTTCCTCGGAGGCCGCGCTGCGATAGTTGTGCTCTGGAGGTCGGGGAGCGTCCGCATGCCGGGAGGGCTGGGGGAGGCGAGGGGCAGCGTGAGGTGTCCTCAGGCTCGCTCTGCGTGGGAGCAAAGGAAAGGTGGACGTGCAAAGCAGGGTTAGCAACTCTCGGGGAGAGTTTAGTATCGCTTTGGGGAAATGCAGGTTAATATTGTGCGAGTTTGTGCAGTTCATGTGAGACAATGTTTTCTCCTTTTTAGTGTTGGGTTGTTTCTGCGGTGAGAATTATTATGTAGAAACAATAGTGTTTGGGTGACTGGCACCTAGTTTTCTTGTAGAAAAGTTGCAGAATAAATGGAACTTTATTTTATCCCACTGTTCTCAATTGTTTTGCAAAACATTTCTTCCCTTAGAGGGATAATCTAGCAAGGACTGGTGTAGGGAAGTACAGGACCTGTAACTGAGATGTCTTTTAGTGTTTCTCTTACAGACGCTTCTGTAAAAGCATTTATATTTTGGGATCCACTGTTAGGTGCTGGCTTTTTTTTTTTTTTTTTTTTTCCTCTGACTTGGTTCTCCTGAAGGGGCAATAATTAGGAAAGACAATCAGGATGATTATTTTCCTCTTGAAGTACAGATCCTCCGTTTTTACTTTCTCACCGGGCACAGCAGGCAGACAGGTCTCTACAGCTCTGTGTCCCCAGACTGGTGTTCACGATCTTGCTTTCATGTGTAACATCAATTGCACATTTCACATTTCAGTACCGATAACTGTAGAACTACAGGTGTAATCCTTTGGTGGTTTCTGGTGTCGGGTTCCCTTGCTCAGGCACAAGTACACTTTCAGTTTACAGGTGCTCATGGTGCCTCAACATCGGGCTGTTGCTATGTTCACCTCGTGGTGATCTTGTTTGAAAATGTGCTTAAGGAGACAGGTAATTAAAAATATTACCAGCACATGGGCTGAGAGTAGTTTCATGTGTGGGAGTCTCTTTATCTTTATTTACTCTCTATTCGATCCTACCACTTTCCCTTTCACTTGGAATGTTCTCCCAGCTAGTGGCTGCTGTTTGCCGTCAGGGATGCACGTTTGGTGTGAAGGAATGTTTTCACCTTCTTGGAACAACAACGTCTTAACCTCGGGCTGCTGACTCGGCTGTACTTTCACCAAGTTCTAGGTGGCTGTGGGTTGTCACCGGTGTGTGTCTCGGGCTCCTGCTGTTCTGCTGCCTCCAGCCGAGCTCATCTTGTGTCTTGTTTACTTCCGAGTTTATCAGCGTGGCTCAGCCCTTTCCCCGTGTCTGTGCCGGGGTGGGAGCTGCGAGTTGTTCTCCACATGGTGAGCGAGGCTCTGCTTCCTTCCTGTGAAATCATCCACGGACAGCCTCAGCAGCTCAGTGGCTTCTGGCAGCCCAGGCAGCTTCCTGCTCCACTCCACACACAAGGCAGGGCATCCTGGAGATTTTTATTAGAGCGTGGCTGTTCTGTGAACCAGCCTGGAAGCAGGGACTGTGAAGTCCCCTGCCACATGTTAATCTGAGAACTACAAACCCACTGTGTGTGAAATCCTGCTCGGAGGAGAGAGCACAAGTGTGGTTTACAACCCCTCACCGAGCCAGAGCTGCTGTGAACACAGCAGAGGGCTGCAGCCTCTCCAGGTCTGTCAGCACATCCTTGACACCAGGGAAAGGCTCCATTCATCTCTGCTCTGTCCGGATCCCCTGCCGGAGCCGCTGATGCGCAGGAGCGGCTTTGCTCTCCCAGCTCCCTGTCCAAACTGGGCTCTGCAGCGAGACCGTCGGAGGGTGCCTCTGGTGCTGGCCTCCTGCCAGAGGAACCGCTCAATTTGCCCCAGGGTTTGCTATTTTAGCCTTAATTATTTTCCTGGAAACAGAATCAAGCAAGTTATGAGGCCATTTCTGACTGATTTCAAAACATTGCTGGTGAACGTGGAAAGTTTGCTCAAACGTGCTGTTGATGTCAGGAGTAAGGTTGGTTTTTATGCACGAAGGGGTTGTCATGAAATCACTGTTTCCATAATTAGGAATTTAATGATCCCTTTTTGCTTGACTTGGTGTTGAATTTGCTGCGACACTGTGTCCATACCCTTTTTTATTAGCTCAAGAAAGTGTGAAAAGTAAAGAATCTGAAAATCGGACAAGAAATTATTTTTTGCAGAAAAATCTTGATACTGCTTTGATATTGTGGTGTACCTTTTCTTAGAAGGACAGAAAAATGTCAAAGTGGCATAAAGACTTGATTAAAAGCTGTATAAACTTCTGGAACCTGCACTTCTAAGTGTTAGTGTATTTATTAATTCTAAACTTTGCACACCACAGATTTTTATTCTTTGAAAGGATATTTGGTTTTGCCTGATGTTGAGGGTCTTAATGTATTGTTGAAGCAGCAATTGTCTGAAAAAGAGTGTGAAGTTGATTATAGCTTTGTGTGTGGAATACCAACGTTTTTTCCCTAGCACAAAAAACAACTTTATTAAATTAGTGGAACTAAAGTTATTTTCTTATCATTTAGTTGTAAGTTACCCTTTAAAAACTGTGAATAGGCTGTTGAAACTTGTAATTCTGTTTTGGTTTTCAGTGCAGGTACTTGTTTTTACCTTCCATATATTTTCTTGAAGATGTTAGATGTTAATTCTCTTTGGGAGTCTTCAATCTTAAAATGTGGTGCAGGGAAGGGTGTGCTCATGCCTTAGCTGGGGTAGTAAAAATGACAGTATCTTCATTTGGCTGAATTTAATCCACTAGTGTCCTCTTAGCTTGTGTTTCAGTGGCAGCAAGAGCTCCCCTGCACATCCTGTTAAAGGTCTTCTCTTCTTAAAAAGTCTTTTTCTTTCCTCTTGGGGGTGGATGTGGACTTGGTTTTATTCTGCTGCTGATACCACAGAGTCATACAGTTTCTTTGTCTTAGTTTTAGACCATAAATTAATGCTGAGACTCCTTGCAAGCTGCCACACAAAGAGGAGGGAATGAGAACTTCGTATACAGCCTCAGCTCTTTGTTTTTCCTGAAATTGAAATTGCATATGACAAAGTTATAGCCTACAAAACACAGCATGACTTTTTAAATGTGTTGTCAGGACCAATATATTTTCCTAATGAAAGAAAAATTCTATATCATTATGTTACCTCTGATAACTGTGTTGTTTTCACGTGACTTAAAGATGAGGTGGTTTGATGGAAAGATAATTGGTGGTGTCAGATGTGACACCAAACTTTCTCCTTTCCTTGGTGAACTGTACTATGCTATTTGCTAGAGAAAAGTGAAACATCTTTTTCAGCAGTGATTCTCTTGCTCACTTTGCAGTTACATGGGATTTTATGCACTTATTTTTACTTAATCTTGAAGTTTTTCATTTTTGCAGGATTGTTGGGTGCTCGTACGTACTTACTGGTGCATTAGAATGTACAGAAGCAGTGCAGAGGAACACCCAAACCTTCCTGACTTCCAGGAAAGCTATTTTTTCACAATTTATAGCCCTTCCTTCACTGCTATTACCACCAGTCTGCCTCTCTTTTGCAGAAGGGTGGAAAAGGGATATAAATGCTTTAATTCAGTAAGAGAAAATGCCTTAGATGATCATCTGATATTCTTGTACCCCCTTAGAACTATATAAGAGGGGGAGATTTTTCCATTTCAGAAACCAGCCCTTCTAAACACTTCTGGCCTTTCAGAAATTGCAGGGATCAGCCAGTGAGCACTGTAAACTTCTGCTAAATTGGCTTTGCAAACACAGGTAGTTTTAACTAATTAGGAACTTTACCTGCCTGATGAAACTCCTGTTCATGTTGGCTAAGCCTGTCATGATGACAGCTGTGGGCTGTCAGAATTTTGGTGTTTTGCTTCTCTTACTTCATGTTTAAGCAAAATACTTGGTCTTATTCTCGGTGATGAAGTTTCTTATACCCAGTCTACCAGAAATTATTACTAAATCTCTAAATGAAGAAAAGTCAGCTTCCAGTATCTTATTTTTGGTAAGTTATGAACTATAGGAAAAAAAAATAAGCTGGTGGAAAATATTACGCAGTTTTGACTGTAGTAGCTGTGGGTAGGGATCTGTTCCATGCATTGTCCAATTAATTTGTTTTAGTATCTTGCTTCCTCTCTGAAATACTCACAAAGCAGCCCGCTAGAATGTAAAATATCTCTTATCCTATTGCCTAGGGAAGCACAGCCCTTTGAATTCAGTGCAAAGGGATTTTTTGACTGGGGCTTTTTTCCCCCACATATATTGTGATACACAAATTTGAATTTATCAATTTCATTATGCATTTTATACTGCAGAAATTTGGAAAAGACAGACCTGATAGTATCAACCCTCAGGTAGACTGAATTTGTGTAGTGTGTCATGTTTGACACCAGAGCTGTAATTTGTGAGTCCCTTTGGCAACCATTTCTAAGAAGTTGTGCTTTGGAGAGACTTTCTAGTACTGTCCAGGAAGTGGCTTTTTTTTTAACTCCTCGAGACTGAGGTGATGCCTTTTTATTTACTCAGGACTGTTTTAATCAGTGGTGTCTTTTAGTCTGTTCAGTGATCACCACAGATTAGTGCAAATAATTTTAACCTTTCTATTTTAATTGTTTTGCTTTTATTGTTCTGTTTTCAGAACAATATGTGATGCTTTCAGATAAAAAGTTTTTCTGTGAGCATTATTGAATCTCTTTCTGTACTGTCTTTGCATTTCATATTAAGCAAAATTGCTTCTCCTAAATACCCTGCTTTATAGCTATGCTGCAGCTGTGGAGCCACGTGGCACCTGGTATCCAAGCTTTCTAGGAAGGAAAGTTTTGTTTGTTTTGTTTTTTTTTTTAACTGTATGACCTCACAAAACTGGACACTGCCAAGGTAGAAGCAAACCATTTAGATTTAGATGGTAAAGTACTGTGGATCCTAGCATAATCAAGTCAGTCCAAAGCTTGCTTTGAGGTTTTTCTTTTGAATTGGGTACTCATTGAGCTGTCCACAGTGCTACCAAATTTTGTTACTGTTTGGGTTGTGAAAGGGATTTGTTTATTTTTTTAATCACAGGTGTGGTGACAGTCATTTGTTCTCTCCTATTGTAATTTGTTCTCTCCTATTGTAATTTGTTCTCTCCTATTGTAATTTTTTTCTCCTGTTCTGTTTTTTGTACTGCTGCTCAGCTGTGTTCTGTCATGTTGTGTGGGAGTTTATTGCCATCTGCAGTGAAGTTGTTGGGGACCAGGTCCTCCCAACATTAATAAGTCTGCAGTCATGCAAGTCTCTGTCTTTGGGAGAAGTATTAAAATATTTAACATTTCAGAGATGCAGAATAACTCCAGTTATGGGCTCTACATGGGCAGTTTTGAGCTCTACAGTTTTTCCCAAAAGCTCTCCTAGCACAACCTGATTGAATTCCCTTGTACAAGCTGCTTTATAATCAGAAGGTGGAGAATATTCTTAATAAAATGTGTAAGTCTGAAGGCTGTGTGTTTAAACAGTGCATGGATTTACTGTCTGGTTGTGTCACTTCCAGGCTGTGTTAGGTGTGACAAGAGAAAATGCAGAGCAAAACTGAATTTTCATTTTTTTTTGAGAAGTAAACTAATCTTAGCATGTTATCTTGGGAAGCTTGAAAATACACTTCTGAAACTTATCAAGTGTATCAAGTGATATTTATGATTTTCTATATAGTCTAGGAAAAAAGTAATGCTTTTGTGGCCACCGAGGAGCTGCCTTGGCAGTGTTGGACACCGTGGGTGGCTCTGTTTGAGCTGCTCATGTCAGAATATTGAAACTTTTTGTCTCAGCAATGCTTTTTTTACGTTCCTAGTTTAGTAATGAAATTTACACAAGAGCTTATTAATGTGAGAAAATAATGACATTTTAATTTTAATTTAGTAGTAGGAAGTGTGTGTGGATGTGCTAATTTAGATTTATTTTAAATAAGCCAATTTTAGGAGAATTCCCAAGAGTGGAGGTTTCACTGGCTTAGTTAGATCAATCAAAAAATTGTTTGAAGTTAAACCTGTCATGTAGATGACTAAAACTTTAAAACATAGTTATTACTGGGGCCTCATTATATACCTTCTGAAACTTGTTTAGCAAGTGTTTGCTATTAAAGGACAGGCGTCTGTTCATAGAGAGGGTGAATTCCTGTGTAAATGTTGCTGTGTTCCTGACTTGGATAATGAACTTCTTTCTTTGTCCTTTCATACAGCTTGTGGTTTGCACTGAATGCTCCCTTTCTACTGGTTTTTGTGGGCTTTTTTTTTATCAGTTTCTCTGTTGGTTTTACACTCTTGCTCCATCATACTCCATCATATCTGAAATGCTCATGGAGGACAAGGCTTTGGGAGAGCAGGGGTGTTTTTCTTGTTTGTGTTTTTTTACTGCCAGTAAAAAATTTGGTTTCTCAAATAATACTACTCTGTCAACTGAGAGACATAGGTTTAAAAAGAAAACCCAAAAAACCCACCAACCCTCCAAACCATAAGCAAAACAAAAAGTAAAACAGAGCAGAAATCCAGGTTCATGTAGAAATGACAATGTAGAAGAATTAATTTCTCTGTGAACCAGTGCATTTCATTTTGGGAAGAGCTTCTGTGTTTAATGAAGGAATGCTTAGGAATAACTCATAGGGATTCAGAATATTTGCATAAGGGTGTGTTGTTTAAAAGTCAGAGCTTCTTTCAGAAGGAGGAAACTTCCCGCCAGGGCAGGGAAATGAACCTTTGTTGTCTGAGTCTCGTTATGTGATAGGAACACAGTTGTGGTGGGTTTTTCCTAATTGTTTGACTTGCAAATTCCCATTAATGTCAAATTGAGGGGAGGCCTCTCTCTGGCAAACTTTTACGTGTCTTTTTTTACGTTTTGTAGCTGAGTTTTAGTTTGTGTCAGGTAATACGAGAACATCAGTTGCTTACAAGAAGGAGGTGGAGGAAAAAACCCTGAGGTCTAATGAAAAAAAAATTCTGATAGGGGACTTCTGCTGCCAGCCTACACACTCTGTAATATCTTAATATCTGGGTTATTCCACTATTAGGAACCTGCATTTTGCCCTCTTTGCAGTGATGCTGAAAACCACAGCCCTATCTCTGGAAACCACAGGAGATATTACTGCATGTTGAAGATGCTGCTACAGCTGCTTTCACTATCTGAAATGATAAAATAAAGCATAACCTCGGATCTTAGCTGGGAATTTTTCTATTCTGAAGCTAAACCACGAGAATGTTCATGTGTTTGTAGATTAATCCAGTTGTGGGTACGGGAAAAGATTTTTTTTTTTCTCCAAGGAAGACATCACTACTTCTGAGTTGCTGCAGCTCTACAGTTGAGTTTTGTATATTAAAACCTGTTTAGGAATGAAGGCAGCTTAATTTTTATTTTTAGATTTTGCACAAAGACACTGCCTGCCGAAGTCTGTGTGGGTATAAAATGTACTTGCAAAGGTACAACTCAAAGCAGAAACATCCTAACTTCTTTCTTTAGTTAGCTGAGGACAAATCACTTCTGTGTTTCATTAAGTTGTACACAATGCAGATCCCACAGGGAATGTGGATCTGGGGCCTCTGTGGCACCAGCTCCCAGCTGGTGGGGCACAGCACATGGAAACCATGCCAGTGGCCATGGAATAGTGGAATAGAGCCCAAGCCATTAGATCTCATGGATTCAGTGGAGCTGGTGTGCATATGGGCACTGATGGCTCTGGAAATGCAGGAGGAGAGGATGGGGTGTGATGGTTGGGGAAAGGAGAAGTGTTGGGGGAGCAGCACTGCTGAGAACTCCGACTCTGCTTTGGGGGTTTAATCTATCCAACATCTGCTCGTGGGCTGTAATGCAGAGACCAGTTCTTACTGTTTCTGAGGGGGGAAAAAAAATCTTGGAAAGCCTGGGATGTGGAGGTAATGGAGTGTCAGGGTGAGCTGTGCAGCTCGTGGCAGCTGGGGTGTGCAGGTGTTGAAGTACCTAATGATGGGCTGGGGCCGTGTACCCCTCGCTGAGCTCAGCTCTGCACCTGGCAGCAGCTGGATTTACTGTGGCTCCTGGGGACTGAATGGAATTGCTTGTCTGGCTCATGTTCACAGGAAGCAGTGATGGAAACTTCAGTCTGTGAAGTTTAATTTTTTGGGAGGGTCAGTTCTGGTGTATGAAGAAGTCATGCTTTACTAGACTCGTAGTGATTCAAAATGAAAACAAGTAAACCCAGTGAAGAGTGGGTTAGGCTGATTCCTACAAACCTGTGCAGTTCCAAGTGCCAGGTAGTACAGAAAGAGGGGGACTCGCATTTCTTTCCTAACCTAAATGCAAAAAAGGGATAAGGGAAGCATAGTGTGGGATGATGAATATGGAATTTCTTGTCTTACCTTCTTTAGAAGAGAAGCAGCCTGAAGGGAGCAATAGGTGCGAGTAGGTGGGTTGGGATTTTTTTGTTCCCTCTTAAAATATGTGTTTATTCACTTTGGGTCTTTTGAAATGGCAAAGAACAGAGATTGTATTGAATGGAGGCATTACTTTTTATGAATGCAGAAAATACCATTATATTCTGTATTTCAAATTGTTAGGAAAGACATCTGGAATTAGTTCAACATCATTTTCTAAGGCATGGAAAAGGGAATGAATCACGATGGTCAAATGTGATAAATAGCACTAAGAATGTTCTCCATTTTTCCCTTCATTGAGCAGAGGTTTGTCTGAAGATGGAGTTATTTTGTTCTTTGAATTCACATTTAACTTCAGACTGGGCTGCTGACTTGTGGGTAAGCCGTAAGCATCCCTCCATTGTTTGGCTGAAGCTCGTTATTTGGATGACTTAATTCAAGCTGCAGCTTGTAATTAAAAGCATTTCTCTGTGGCCCTTAAGAAGGCTTGTGGTAGGACTTGGTCAAATTCCACGTGCAGGGATCGGTTAAGGAACCTGGTTTGTGAACAGTGAGGATGGAAGTTCTGCACTTTGGGTGCTCTGCTGGTGCTCTGCCACTCACCCCACTTGCAGGTAGTGAAAAGCAGCTTGTTTGTATTCAAAAAATTGGCGGCTGACTTTGAAGGTCAAGGCTACAA
The DNA here is from genome assembly GCF_050655825.1 of Lonchura striata. Lineage (NCBI taxonomy): Eukaryota > Metazoa > Chordata > Aves > Passeriformes > Estrildidae > Lonchura > Lonchura striata. Next base: position 152,560,303 of record NC_140704.1, on the reverse strand, counting down.
GGAGAATGTGGGAGGAAAGCAAAGTACTAACACTTGGTGTCTTCTGCGAGTTGACATTGTCCAGAAGCATCTTGTGGGCTGGAAAGAACCATTCTGCTTTCTGCCGGAGCCTTGATCTCTTCCTCTTCAGTTATTTTGTTCTTACATATGCTTCTTTGAAATGTGGTCCTGACTTAAGAGCAGGCTGGACTGGTGTCTTGCCTCTGCCTTTCATCTGTGACTGCAGCTCGCACCGTTGGTGTCTGGGAGCGATGCTGCTCTCAGTGATCACATCACTTCTGGCACTGGGAAAAGGTCGTGGCTGTATCCTACAGAGGTCAAAAAGGCAACCAAGGGAGCTGCAGATCTGTAGCTGATTATTTATTCCAGACAAAATCATCATAGAATGGGTTGGGCTGGACCTCTAAAGATCATCCTGTCCAACCTGCCTGCCATGGGCAGGGACATTTTTCAGTAGGTAAAAAGGTTGACTTGAAAGTTAATCTTGCGTGAATTGTTTCACAGGAAGTGCCCATTATTCAATAAAATGATGAGTAGTCTACTGAACATAATGAGATTACAGTTATGAAGGCAGTGCTGTTTATCTAATATTTTCACTCTTTGTTAAGGTATTTAGTTTCATACTACAGCACTAAGAAACTGGAAGCAATCTGTCAGAGTAGCATCAAACATCTCACTAGTCATGCAAGGGCCTTAAAATATGACCAAATGTGAGGACAGCTCCTTCATTTTTGCTCATCAATATTAAGCCATCCCTTTTGCTTTTTTGCTTGTAGAAACTTTGGCACATGCAATGTGCTGTGGTTAGAAAGTGCAGTAGCTGCTCAGTGAGAGACCAGAAGAACCTTTAGAGTGGGGTTTTGACAAAAATGACAACTGAAAATCTGATTACATCATCTCCTCTGCTGTCCTTGTGGCTTGTTGGGTTCTTGGAGATTAATCGGTATGTCTGTAACATTTTGTTGTGCATTATCTAATCAAGATTGTTATAGCTTGACTGAGGAGCTTCTGGTTTCCAGGCTCTAAAACATCCTTAATGAGCAGCAGACATATAGATTCCTCTGCTCCCAGAATATCAAGGAACTATGAGCTGCAGCTTTGACTTTCCCTTATCTCACAGACAACACTGCCAGCCTCTCTCCTATCGTTCCCTAACGGTTCTTAACAGAAAGCCAGAAGTTAAACTTCTTTAAAAAACCCAGACTGTCAGAAAACCTGAAGAGAGCCCCAAGTTTTTCTTTAGTTGGGTCCTAAAAAGAAAAGGCTGACCTTCCTGTATTTTTTTTCTTGCTCTATTGATGTGTGACTAAAATACATAAAAACTCTGTGCAGATCCTGACAAGGATCTGTACTGGGTGTTTTCCACATTCTTTCTGAATTCCTTCTGTTACTGGTAGTTGAATAACTATTTGTGGAAATCCTGTGTGGGGTGTCCCCTTTCCAAGTCTCCCTTTCTCCCACTTCAAAGAGCACTTCCAGAAGGGGACATGACCCTTTTGCAAGCCCTGTGACAGGGCACTGGGGGAAGGAGCATGTGGCAGACCAGGAGAGGTGAAGGGAATCAGTTGTGTTCAGCCTTAGCAAGAGGAGGGGAAGGGGTGATCTTGGTGATCTTCCAGCTTCTCCAAATGGCTGAGGGGAGCCTTTGGAGCAGATGGAGCCAGTCTTGTGTCAGGTGCACCAGAGCAGGGCAGAAGCTGGAGCATAGGAAACATCAGCTGAGTAGAATCAAGTTTATTTTACCATGGGGGTGGAACAGATTGTAAGAGGTGTTGTGGAAACTCTGTTAAGATATTCAAAACTTGACAAGTCAGCCTGGTCTCTTCCCACCTATGTTGGTCTGTGTTCACAGTCCTGTGCTCCTCTGCAGCAGCTGATAGAGGGTGTTCCTTTGCCGGTCTTGGCTCTTTTTAACCTGGTTGTGATGAACGCATTTGTAATTTTATTTATTTATTGCAGTTCCGGAGGCAAAATAGGTGCTCAGTAGTTAAGGACAAGTTATTAAATCCCCTTTTTTGCCCAAGGAGTTATGCATCCTCTCTGGATCTGTGTGATGGCATCAGAGACTGACCTGGAGGCAGCAGTGAATGTGCACAGTGGTTGTACCTAAAACACCTTTAGTGATGATCTGGAAGAGCAGCCCTATTATCTGATATTGGAAACCTTAACCCAAAGTGATGCTTTCAAATAAAGCTTCCTTCACCTTAGTTTCATTTAGAGATTATATATTTTTACAAAAATGCTTTTAGAGTCTTCCCCTTGGCAAATGTATATTGCATGAGCCCAATGCTAAAACCTACTGAGGGTTGTGAAAACATCACCTGGTTATTAAATATGAGTTAGGACTTGCCACACAAGGAAACTTATTGATATAATTGCACTGGTGTAATTATGCTCAGATGATTTCCTGTGTCAACAAGCCCTTCCATGCAACTCGTTTGGCCCCTTCTTATTTAGTAACTCATTAGGCCTCTGACTGCACCTTAAATTGCATAATTCTTTGCTAAAAAATCTCCAATGTGCAAGTTTAATGCTGACTGGCAGCACTTCCAGCATGCTGAGCAGGCCAGCAGTTAAGCTTTAAAAAATGGTGAAGGACAAAAGAAATGAATGCTCCAGGTCTGGGGAATGGTTTATGGAGCACATGGTCCTGAAAAAACATCATTGTGTGGATTTTAGAGTGGAAGCTTGTCGAAGTGTGTGGCTCATTCACACCTTTTATAGACAAGGAGTGTCTTGGCCTGTTCACTCCCTGAGTCACTTTTATCTCTGATTTTGATCCTCAGTAATGTGCAGGAGTAAGAGCAGCCAGCCTTACTCCTGTTCACAATAGTTTTCAATTGGCAAAAATTATTTTTACTAACACAGCATTGCTGTGATTATCCAGGTTTCTTCTACTGCCACCTTTCCCCCCCTGTCCTTTGACAGAGTAATTTTGCTTGATTGCTAATTTTATTTCATAAAACTGCCACAAGACTGTTATTTTTCTGATATCTGTATTTTCCTTTTTTTTTTTTTTTGTGAAAATTGCTGCTTTTAAGATTGATAGCCATGCACATTTTGTTTATGTAAATGGGATGAATTATAATAAGTCTGTTTTCTTTCCTGATAAAAGGAAGCCTGAAGACAGCATGTGGGCATCTCATTATTCTACACCCAGCTCACCTTAATTCACACCTTGGAAATGGGGCTCTTGATGGTCTCAATCATCATATCAAGGTTGAAATATTCTCATTATTCATTTTATCATCTGGCAAATGAGTGAGGAGCTTCCAATACTTAGCACATGGATGCTCCAGCTTATTAGTCTTTCATTTTTTTTCTACTCCCTTCTTTACTTGACATCACTGTAAAGCTAAAATCCAGGAATGCATATAGATTTTCCAATGCTTTGAAAACTGTCTCCAGAAGCAGCATCTGTGTTCATGAAGGTGTCTCTGCATGAATTTTGGCCGATTTCCCTGGGCAGGGCATCACTTCCAGCTCAGATGTCCAGTGCTGTCCTCTGTAGCACGCCTCACCCGGCTGCAAAAGCTTCCTCGTAGGAACCTTGGCACTAAGGAAAATATTTCTGATACAGCTTCTGTCACATTTAAAAGTCAGTGAATGATGGGGTGCTTGAACAGGGAGATGGGGCAGCTGGGTCACTTTGAATGCAGCAATTGTGCCTCCTGATCAAGGCTGAGGGATTCTAATTCTATCATGTTTTGATAGAAGGTAAAGCCTTATTTCTCTGTTCTGTCAGCACCAAATCCAGTATTTTGTGATTCTACCATTCACAGCTGCTTGCTGTAATAAGTTCTACACAAGATAGTTTGATTTTGCTTTCTTAATTTGAGGCAGTAGTCCAAAAAGTGACTGCAGCTCGCTGGTTGCAGTATTTAGTGTTTCTCCCTGGGAGCACGGTTCCCATCCCTCGGTGCTGTAGTTGACACATACGTGTCTGTTTCGGCCAGTGAAATGTAGGCTGAGCGCTTATCGGGTCACTGCTGCTGTTTAATAAACAGTACTTATCTCCTTGAAGCAACACCCTGCCCTAAATAAGTTTTGCCTTGGGAGTTGAGCCAGAAATAGCTTCCCCCCCACTTTTTTTTTTTTTTTCCTTTAATTGGATTGTAAAATCCAAATAATTGAAAAAATGGTTTAAGATGAAAATAGAGGGTGGAAGTGGTCCTGCTTTCTGGGCGGCTTGGTGCTTTCTTATCTCTGTGAGTCATGCAAGTTATAAAACTGCCTTCACATCTTTCCCAAGGAATCTGTGCTTCTCTCAGCGTTTCATCTTATTCTCAAAAATGGGGCTGAAGTCTCACTTTATTCACTGTTTGTAGCTAAAACTCCAGTGGAGGAATGCAGTGGTGTTGTTGAGCAACACGTGTTCATGTTGATCCCTGAACACTTACAGATATGGCTTTGTTATGCCCCTGTGAAGCATTAAACAATCCCATTTTAAAACAGAGGGAGAATGTATTGCTTAATTTCAGAATTTCTTAATTTGGCAGCATAAATAGCTTGTGGGGATGTGTGTCCCCTTCCATCATGTTTCTCTTTGTGCTTCCAATTTTTATGTTTAAATTTTTTGTTATTTTGAAAATTAGTCATGATGTACAAAATATGGCACAGAAAAGGAAGGGCAGTGGAATTAGAATGTGACAGTAGATACAGAAATGTTAGAAGGCATAAAAATCATTGTGAAAGAGAAGGAAAATCAATATATTGATAACAGTTGGCCAGGTAATAGTGGTAAGGCAATGTGGAATGCAAAGTGTGGATAACAAGAAATGGAACTGTTAAAATACAGAAGCCTAGACAGAAAATGAAAAGATTTTATAATGGGTAGTGTTACAGGAATCATGGAAATACACAAAAATCACAGAATAAAGTTAATGACTAGGACATCATTTTTAAATGGGAACGCTCCATTATGGAAAGATGAAAATAAAAATGTGTGCATTGGTGATCTGTAAAGAATTCAGCAGCAGAGGGACTGAAAATGTATGTGGGAGACAGATTATTTTAAAATTTGAGAGGAGGGGGGTGGAAGTGATGACAAACAGGATTCTGGAGGAGTAGAGGTGGCTGCTTTGTGCACATCCTCTTGATCAGATTTGGAGGTGGATCACAGAAACTTTTGGTGTATTGCAAGTACAAATATTTGTGGGAGTATTTTTTCTGCTACTTCCCAGCTGTAGTGGTAATGCTATCAATAACTTTATTAGGTGTCCTGTCCACAGCAGAGGATTCTTTCCACAGAAAGAATTCTGTCCATTCTGAATGACACAGACAGTGGGAATTTGTCACACCACACAGGGGATATGATGACTGCAGGGTCACCTGAGCGAGTTAATCACCATCAGAAAAACGTGAAGGCAGCAGAGGACCTGGAAGTGTTAGGAAAAGATGAAAGTTGATGTCTTAGCAGTCTAGTTGTGTAGGAATTTAATAAAAAAAAAGCCAAAAGTTGGGCAGAATCAGTGAGCTGTGTTTTGTCTTGCCTTGAGGGATGGAGGTGGGTAAGGTCAGATGCAGAGGCAGATGTGCTGCTTGTGGCAAGACTGGTTTACAGATAAGAGCTAAGGTGATATTTGGCTCCGTTTCTCAGGGCAGCTGTTGATATTGCAAGAGCAATGAATATTAATAGTACTCAAATAAAAATTGCTATATTGCCATTGAAGGCAAAACTGTAGTACTGAAACATGAAGTTTTATATTATGGAAATGTAGATCTTCAGCAAGAAGTGACTTTAATGTGTTGATTGAGTTAGTATAGGAAAACTGCAGTCTTTGAAGGAAATGTTTTTATAAAAGGGAGGGAAAAATGGAAATTGGGCTAAATGGGTGGATGAAAATTAAATTAAAAGGTTGATGCCATAGAATATGTTTGGGACACAAGATCAGAAAGAAAAATTTTCAAAAAGTAACAACAAAACCCTCTATCATTTTCCCAGTGTCAAATCTGATTAAGTATTTGGTGCATAGGGAAATTGGTGCTGACTGTTATGAGGCTGGTAAAAATAGGGAGATACTCATGAGTGGGAAGCTGTCCATGGGAAGTGTTGAGGGGTAAAGTGGGGAATTGATGCTACCAATGTTGGGAATTTTATTTCATTAGCAAACATTGCATAAATGTTAGGAATAAGTATATGAAATTTCATCAAGAGGTATAGGAGGCATTGTCAGGAAAAGGAGAATCTGAGCATCATTCAGAAAGCAGCAGGTTAATAGTTATGGATTAGAAAAGTAGATGTATTAAAGACAATATAGCTGGGAGTTCATAGGGAATTGGGAGATGAGCATAAGCAGCTGAAATGGGTTCATGTGCTCTGAGTGGTCACTGGATGGCCATTACAAGGCAGGGGTACAGCAGGCAAAAGCAGTTTAGGGCTCATTAATCTGCCTTTTCCTGCTGAGAGATGGAAGCACCAGTGTGGTTATCACTTAGTCTTCTCCAGAAAGAATGACTGGAAGGATGAGAATGATGAAACCTGATTTATGAGCAGGGGCTAACAGACGGAGCATAGCCTAGAATTTAGTATTAAATGAGTATTTGGTTTAAATCTAGAAGTACAGTCAGGAGTACTCAATATGAAGGCCACTGAATATAACCTGCCATGAATAAATAAAAATGGAAGGATTATTTCTGAGCATTTGAGCATTAGAGAAAGCCAGGGTGGAAAAGTGGTGACAGATTTGTTAATGAAGGGATGTGAATTGTTTCTGGTGCTACCAGAGAACAGAATATGATAATCTTAAGAAACCACACTTGGATTCTTACAAAAGTAATGAGAAACCTCATGGGTTATTTCACATGTGAAGATTTTGCTGCAAGTTGTTGCTGCCCCAGAGCACAGAACACCTTAGCACTGCAGCTGCAGAAGTTTTGAATACTCAAGTTGGTACCTTACAAACTTCTCTATGGATTTGTAATGGACTTTTCTGTATTGAAACAACAGCAAACTGCCTTTGTGCTTCTGCTTCACTGTTGTCTGAGCAACAGCTGATGTTCAAAAATTGAGCACAGCAACAGTAGAGTATTAGCTGTGTTTCCTGTGTGAAGGAAGCAGTAGGATACAGTTTAGTTCTAATACAGGATTTTGCAGAGAGCTACAGCACAGAGGAAAGTGATGGAAACTCCATTTCATAGGTGTTTGCTCAAATAAAAGTGGGTAGATCAGTTTTAAAATTAAGATCTTCCCTGCAAAGAAGAACTTGGTTCTTGCTTTCCTGCTTGTCCTGTGAAATTCCTACCCAACTGACTTGTTGTATAGGAAAATGCAACTGATTTTAAGATTTTTTTCAGTAACTGGGACTAGGAAATACAACAAATTGTGAACCAGCATGAGAAAGAAAGAGAAAATAAGATTCATGGTCTCTGGAAAGCAGGGTTTGGACTTTTTTCTTTCATTCTTTAGGTTGTTTAAAAAGAGTAATGGTTTAAATGTGCTGGGCTTCACTGGTCCAATAACCTGTAAATTTGCTGAAATGTCAATTTGAGACAGCTGATGGCTAAGTTGTACTTTCTCTCTTTTGCAGTGCTCACACCTCCTCCCCCATTGCCACCACCAATACAGGGATATGCCTTTAAACCTCCTCCTCGACCAGATTTTGGCACTTCTGGGAGAACAATCAAACTGCAGGCCAACTTCTTTGAAATGGACATTCCTAAAATAGATATCTACCATTATGAATTGGATATAAAGCCAGAAAAATGTCCTAGAAGAGTTAACAGGTAATGCTGCACTTTGCTTTTCTTCAATTTATTTACAGTCTTGTTTTTCTTTGAAAAAGCTGGAGCCAGGTGCCCTCACTGGTATCTGGAAAGATGTCTGGCTTTAATCAGTGGTTTTACTGGTCACGTCCATTAGCAGGATATGCTTATAATTTTTTTTTCCTCTCCAAGTCTTTACTTGGATTGATTTTGTTAGAATCATAGGATGCTGCTGATTGAAGCCACTGGTGGCAGATGGATAAACTGTATTAGCTTTGTTGAAGCTGGGTCAGTATAAGCCAACTTGATAAAAAGGATTTATTATTACCTGGTTAAATATTGGAGTGTAATTGGCTGAAGCCCTGCAGCAGAGAGCTGGTGTTACCAGCTTGTTTTCTCTTTACCTTTCTGTGCTCACAAGAGGAGGCAAAACCCATTTGTTTGTGGGAGAAGATTATGGAGTTACTACAGCAGGTGAGAAGTTATCCTTCCTCAGTAGATTCTATATAAGGGAAAACTATGCTCCTGAAACAGAGAGCAAGGTGAAAACACGGTTCAGCTGCCCAGGGAAAGGAGCAGCCAGGTCTTGCATTTGGCATCTGTGACCTGTTGGAGCGTGCAACTTCATTGACTTGAAAAAGAAGCGGCATTGCCAGAAGTGAAACTTGAGAATGAGACTTGGCACCAACGGGAAACCACAAGTGTCATCATCATAACTACACCTTGACTGTAGAGGATTGGAATGACCTGTTTATATATTCAAGAGCAAAGCCTTTCCTTGTTAAAAAAGGTGACATGGGTGGAACAAGCTGTCATTAGAATAAACAGTGTGGAATCAAAAAAGCCACCTGAAAGCCATGGTTTTCCTAATGTGAATTAATAAACCTGAGGGCATTGTCAATTGTTACGTTGAGGATTTGGTAATGATAGTGTTTTCACAAAGCAGCATAACTGTGCTTTGCTGCCCTGTTTTTTTTTTCCTCCTGTGGTGATCTATTATTAATTTAATTTTTCAGCTAGTCAAGAGCTGAGGTTAATTTGAAAAGCAAACATTGTTAAGTGCATGAAGCTGAACTCTCTTCTTGCCCAAGGGCAACTGCTGATTTCACTGAGATGCGCTTCCTGCATTGGAGCACTGCAAAACACTTGAGGCAGTCACTTTTTTCATAAGGGAGCTGTGATAACTTTGCTTTCATGAACTGCTGTCCCTGCCACCACGCCAGCTCTGCCAGCTGCTGCTGGCTGATCCAGATTGCCTCTGCAGCTCCTCTGGGAGCCAAGTGCTGCACAGCTCCTGTCTGTTTTCAGTGTGGGGGTGCTTGCCACAAAACCTAAAGTAGTTTTTCTCACTGGGAAGGCAGATTCTGTTCAGTAGCAAGTTCTTCTCCAGTGCCTGCTAATGACCTGCTCTGCTTGGTCAAGTTAGTCACTCCTCTTTTGTGGTGACAGGAGCAGGTGAAGGTCTACACAGGCGAAATGCCTTTTGCAATAAGCAGAGATGCTATAGATGAATTCAGGGCAGTGTGGTAAGAATACAATTTGGATTCACATACTGAAGTGCGTTTTATTTCTTTAGTGCTTACTGCTCTAGTCTGTAGATGTACCTGTAGTCACTTGCACCTGTTTTTTTGGTCAGCTGTGTCCTGTGTCTATACCTATATTTCTGTGTGTGCAAATATATAATCCTACATATATATATGTAGGATTATGCAGGATGCACATGTAATTCAATGCTGAATTATTTTTTTTTACAGCTAGCTTACAGGTTTCTAGTATTTAGGTTACATAATTCACATGTATATAGTAAGTAGTTTTTATCATTGCTTTATATGGTATAACCCCTAGAAAGCAGAGAGGGAGATTTTATTTTTTGCTCTACTCTCTCATCTGTGTCAGCTTTGTTCTTCAGTTTTACTCCAGTGTGTACTGTGACCCTGCAGACCCCACTGCAGGGTGTATCCACTATAGATGCAAGTTCCACACTGAGACATGAGCTGGAGCAGGACTGGAAAACACACAGCTGGGACAATGTGCTCCTGAATTAATACAGTCTGGCTACAATTCTGGACATGCGGCAGAAAGGCCGGATCTTTTGGGGTATTTGGACAGGCAGAGTGGGCAATGTGAGTTTAGTTGTGTGCTGTGGGTGCTCTCAGTTGAATTTTTGAGGATTTGTGCAAGGTGAACTCTGCCTGCAGTTGCCAGCCCAGGGTTCTTGGTGAGCTTGCATGAGCTTGGTAGAACAGTCGTCCCAAAGGGCTGAAGTTAGTGAAGTGGTAAATAACTCTTCTTTTAACTCTGAGTGGAGAAAATAACTTATTTTTCTTAAAAATATCTCCACCCACAGCTGAGAAGCACCATTGCTAATTGTGGATGTGGTTTGAAGCTTGAAAACATAAATCAAGTGGAAGTGTTCATTTTTTATATAAAGCGATTTACAATCAGAAGAATTTGCTCGGGAAGAGAGTGGGGTTTCCATTCTCAATCTTAAACTCAAGGTTGAAAAATACCTCCTTTCTCCCACCCTCCCAGTTATGTACTTATTCAGTCACAACCTGCAGACCTGAGGCAGATATTTCTGGGTCAAGTTTGATTCATGCTTTGCAGGAGGTCAGAGTTTCTTTCAGTGGCCACATCTTATTTTAAGATAAACCTTGGGACGCAGCAAAGAAATTGCCAATTACAGCAGTCTCAATTCTTTCCTTGAGTGAGTTCAGTTTTGTCTCAGATTTTTCAGTACTGTAATACCTACCTGAATGCTGGGTTAATTACCTTGCCAAGTCAGGGAGCATGAACAGTCACCTGCAGCATCTGTGAGCTGCTGGTTGTCAGCAGTGCTGGAGGAGCAGTGGTTTCCTTTCTGTGCCGCTTCAACCTCTTAATGCCCTTTTGCCCCTGACTGTGTGTTAAGATTGCAGCCTGCTGATGGATTTTGGGTGGTACAGGTAGACTGAGGGATATCTCTCTGGGACATTGGAACTAAAAGTCCTTTGGCATCAAAAAGTGTTATTATTCCAGCTGACCTCTCATTGACTGCTTGCTGCTTTGGATGACCAGTGTGTAAGCACTGTGGTTTGACAGGAGCTGTGTGAGTGGTTCCCCATTTATACAAAAATGGAACCTAATTCCAGCTACCTTTAAATGAATGTGTATTTTTAATAGTCACAGCTCCACTGAGTGCAGTAGCCAGTTTTGTTGGATGGATCCCAGTTTTGTTGTGTGTATGAAAAAAATGCATTTAAAAATTATTTTCCTTAGGGAGCTGCAAAATATTTTGCTATCATTGTTGGCATAAACTGCTGTCTTGACATTGGGGCTCTAAGATGGGATAATGATATTTTTGAAAGCTTCTCAGGCTGCTGAGCTTTTGGTCCAGGGTCCTCTGCAGAAAGGGCTGCAGGACCCTGGAGCTGAAGCCCCAGTTCTACCAGGCACCTCTTGTTTTGAGCTTAAGAAAGCACAAGCTTTGACTTTTACCACTTCCAGTAGGTCACAGAAAAGAGGAAGGAAAGCTGAAACCGGAAAAAAACCCCTAAAGATAGCAGTTCTAAGAAAACTGTTTAGTCTGAAAATGTTGCTTTCAGTTCAGATCAGTCAAACGGATCTTGCCTTTAATAGACAGGAGTGGACAACCCTTTCATTTACCTAATGCCTCTGTTGGTAAATATTAGTGTAGTACTTGTTTGCCTCTCAAAATTCAAAGTAAAAAGTTGGATTAACTTAATCTTTTTGCATTTTCAGAGAAATAGTGGAGCATATGGTTCAGCACTTTAAAACCCAGATTTTTGGGGATCGCAAACCAGTGTTTGATGGAAGAAAAAACCTTTATACAGCTATGCCACTTCCCATTGGGAGAGATAAAGTAAGTTTTAAATAGAAAAAATTCTAGAGATTTTAATGTGGTATTTTCAGAATAGAAAACTGATTTTCTGTTTCTGATCTTCTGTTTCTGGAATAGATGTCTCTATTGTTGCCAATCTGCTCAGGGTGTGCTTTGCCAGGACACAAGTGTGAGCTCGCTGTTCTATATCCCTTTATTCCTCCCTGTCTTTCTCCCCACTGGTGTGGTTTCTGCTACTTTAGGGATCTGGATCAGCTGCCCCAGACAGCAGACAATCTCCAGAGTGGCACCAGGGCAAAAGGGAGAGCACAGTTGAGTGTGGGAGAGAGGAGGGAAAATACTGCTCTGGGCAGCAAGAAGCTGTTGTGTCACCTCACTAATCTCATCAAGGCCCACTCTAAGCTTATTCTCACTATCAGTAGCTGAAAGAAGCTCCTCTATCTCTCTGTTGCCTGTATTGGAACCTCTCCTCCCTAATCCTTGATGACTGAGAGCCAAATTAATTTACACTGCACAGGTTAAGACCTGCAGTCTTTGCCCTGGGGCAGCTGGAGAGGACTGGGGTTGTGTTTGCCAGTTCCTGGTGGGGCAGAGACCTTTTTGGGCTCTGGTTGTGGCTGCTCCTGTGCCCATTGACTGCTGGAGTGGAAGGGACTCTGTTGAAGCATGCTAACACACAAGCCCTAGAAAATGATTGAGCCTATGCATTTGTGATCTAATACCAGATTGAATTTCCTGTGCTTTTTTTCATTCAGGTGAGTCCCTGAGGGAGGGCACAGTCATTCTGGTTGGTACTGCTGTAATCCCCTTCTGCTAGGGGTGCACAGTTACAGACGAGGACTCTTCTATCTCCTGGGAGTTGATTACAAGTTTAGACAAAAACAAAACATAAGGGGAGAAGAGAAATACAGAGAAATGTGGAAACTGGGAACCACTCGGGCCCTCTGAAATTCAGCAGCTCTAGCATAGTTCAGGCTGTTGTTTGCTGTCTCATATTGGATGCCTGTGCAGTGCTTGACATAGTTAATAGTTCTACCTGAATCATACTCTTAATTTCTTATGTGCAATTTTTATTTCCTCCCAATCTGTTTAAGTGAAGGCTGTGCAGTAAAGGTCAGACTCTACTCTGGTGTTAATTACTTTTCATTAACTGATAAGGTAATGTCTGGGAAAACTATAAAGGTATCACTAAAAGTCTTAGTGTTTCTTCCCTTTGCTTTCATATACAATATTCCAGTTCCTACAGGTTTGACACACAAAAAGTATTTGCAAAGGTGGAAGGATGCTTGATGAGAGTCTCTTAGGGGTTTGAACAACTCTGGATATATGCAGAGTTGCCTTATAATACTTTACAAATCATGGATTAATAATAGTGTACCTTATGACAAGTATAAACTTCCTTATTTAGTAAGTAAAGGTAAATAAGAAATGGTTTATTTATACATGATAAAAGGGATCAGATTAATCCTCAGATCCAAGGAGACTTCATGAGATGCAAGTTAGCCCTCCTTGCTCTGATAACCATTTTGAGTGGGGCAAAGTTAACAAAATCTTCCAAGTCAGCCTTTTCCCAGGTGTAGGTTACACTATTGGCTTGCATGGACACAAAGGAAAATTGGAGCATCAGGAGCATTTCCTGCTGCCACACTGTCCCTAGACTTCAGTTCCACCATGTATGTTTTGGTGTGTGTGGGCTTTAAAATCCAAAGCATCTGTCTGGTCAACAGGCACAGGGAGAACATCTCATCCACAAAATCATCTCATCCATTCCCAGTCTTGCCAGAGGTGTCATCATTTGGAGTGAGTGGTCACTGAGGAGTGTTTGTAGTGGAGTTCAGCACGAGGTAGTTTCAGGTGGTTTAATCTGTGGCTCACATCTAGGCTCACTTTCAATAAACTCCAGTTTTTCCCATTTCCCATGGTTATAGGACTGTCACTTGCTCTGCTCCACATATATTAACATTATCCTGGAGGAAAGAGGTCACAGAGATAAATCTTGAGCTGTTTTGAATGAGATGTGGGGAAATTTAGCTTAATGAAGGAAATTTTTACATGGTGCTAAATTGGTTTAAGCATGATTTAAACCACTATAAAGCTTGTAGGTATTAGGACTTTCCTCCAGCATAATTAGATTAGCTTTCTTTGGTGGGTTTTTTTTTCTTAACTGTTCTGTAACTAGCAAATATAGCAAGTTTCCTGCACATCTGATTATATTTAAGATCATATTGAAAAGATTAATGAACAATGATTAATCTAGGTAGAACATCTTAATTGACTTGCAGTATGCATTTGTAGTGGAAAAACTGATGCTAAACAGAGGGCTGACACCAAATTGCCAAGTTTTTTTCCCCTCCTGTTGTTCTTTTAAATTAATTAATACACTCTGTCCTCATCTCTTGTTGGTAGTGGTTGTTCTGGGCTTGGTTTTTTTTGCTGGAAGCTCTGCTTCTTTTATAACTTTTTCTTCTATGTACTTTTCTGCTTGGCTTTCATGGTTATCAAATCTGTTTTCATTCCTCCCTTTGTGTACCTTATTTTCAGTCTTTAATTTCTTCATTTTTTTAGACCTTTTAGAACAAATATGGAATGTATAAATATTAACATGGTATATTCCTAGTTTTTACTTGTACACATTGAGAAGAAAAAAGAAGTGTTTAGGACACTGTCAAGGTAGGAAGATATTAAAAGTCTCCTCTTTCCTTGTAAGTTCTGCACAGAAACCCAAGTCACTTCTAACAGTAGCTTTGTATTCAATTCCTGCTTTACTTGTGTATTTCCCTAAAATTCCTTCTACAGTTAAAAGCTGGAATTTAATTTTACCTAAACTTGGAAGTTTTATCACTTAGCAAGGTTCAAGAGCAGCTGATGCATCTTAGCCTACATCTTCGTTAGTCTTTTATTAGAAAAACAGTAATTAGGAATAAACAGAGCAGCAGTTTGGTACAAAATCCTGCTGCTATTCCCTTTTCCAGAAGGAAAGCGTTAATCCTGTCTGTGGCCACAAACTTACTCCTCTGACTTTGTCTTTCTGAAGTACTGCTAAAGGTTCTGCACGTGACAGAAGCAGAGCTCTTTCCTACCTCCATAGTTTGTTAATCTGTTTTCCTCTGAATTCCTGGGAAGGAAAAGCTCTTGGATTAATGGAGAAAAGGTGCATTGTATGCTCAGAGCATGATAAAATAATCATGTGATGTTGCATTTATTTTATGGAGGAGAAGAAATACTAACAATTCTTCCAAAACACATGGTCAGGTTTAATTTTTTTTTAACAGTGATAATGCTTGCTTGTGTGAGTCATTCAGGCCACATCAGCTTCAAGACCTATTCTTTTTAAGAATTGCTTTGAAATTCTTATACAGGCTGAATGATTTTTCACATTCTGACAGTAAAATTCCTTTCATTTAGGTCCCTTAGCTGCAAAATTATCAACTCTGTTGCAATTTAGCAGTGGGTCAACCAGGTAGCATCCTGACATTGTAAACTTTTTTTTTTTTCATTTGGGGACAGAGAATAAAACAAATCTTGTATTTTGCTTTAGGATTTATACCTAATAGTAAAGAACATAGTAAAATTCCCATCTAAAACTACTTTGTCCTAATTTTTTAATATTTTGTGTACTTTGCCAAACATGAGTGTTTATTTGTCCTCAAAAGTACAGAGTAGGATAAATAAAATATTATTGAGAGAGGAAAGATTCTGATTAGCAGTGCCTAAAAATATACATGAACTTTTGGATGTGGGATGTGGACTGGGGACTTTTTTTATATTTTCATGGGTTTTTTTTAGTAGTGTGATACTTAATTAAAAAAAAAAAAAATAGAGACATGGGAAAGTTTTAGTTAAACCTTACTTATTTTAGCAGTGACTCCTAATTCAACTCATTTGGAGTTAGACCCAGCAGCAAAAACTGCTTTAGGCCAAATTCAGCAGTCACAGCTCTGCTAACTTTTACTGGTATTTGCAGTTGGGCACATGGAATAGAATTTCTTCAATCCTGTGTATTTTATTTCCACCAGGGACAAGGGTACTGCAATGCAGATTTCTCTTCATCTCCCATTCCATCATGGTGAAAGGAGTTTTTTAAATTGAGACCAGGAGAGGAGAAAAAGTAAAATTAAGGGTTTTTTTGGGGTTTTTTTTGGTTTTTTTTTTTTTGGTTTTTTTTTTTTTTTTTTGTTTTGTTTTTTTCTATTAAAGGCACTGAAGTGCTCAATAATCAGATGACTTGTGTGTTGCCAGTATTGGGAATACGTATAGAATGGTTGGGGTGGGAAGGGACCTTAAAGGCCATCCTGCTCCAAGCCCCTCCACGGGCTGGGACACCTTCCAGTGGACCAGGTTGCTCAAGCAGGAGTGATGAAATTTGATTTGGAGGAGAGGTTTAAAGGAAAATGCAGGTCAGGTGTGACAGGAATCTTCCATCTGCTATAAGTGAGATGAGAACTTTTTGATGGTGTGGTGGAAAAAAGACCTCATGGAAAGTTTCCAGCCTGTGTGAGCTGCAGACCACAGCAAAGTTTCTTTGCAAAGCTTTCAGCAGGGTTGACCTGGGCCAGACTCACAGCAGTGACCCCAGGATTAGACTCAGTTCCCATTGCTCTCCCACAGCTGTGCAGCTCCTTCTTTGGCTCCAGTCTCCCTGGGGGAATGATGTTTGTGCTGGAAGAGAGATTCAGCTATAATATTAATTTTGTGTGCCCGCTGTAGATGGTCTACTCAATTTTGGGGGCTCACGGGAAGACTTCTTATTGTGTTTTATATTCCCTTCCTATTTTTGGATTATAGCAAATTGTTGCAAGAGATCAGATGTTAGTTCGCTGTTAGCCACCTATTATTTTTTCTAATTACAGTTTGCCTGTTAAGTGAATGCCTTTTAGATTTAAATTGCAAGCTCCCTAGCAGGGCAAAATGCAACGTTTTTTTTATGTATCCAGCACAAAGGATACTCTGATCTTGTTATTTCTTGTAGTCACTCCCAGACCTCCTGATCATTTCAGACAAGCCTTTATTTTAGTCAGCTTAAAAACTTTGGTGCTTAGAATTTCTTTGTTTTAAGAAAGAGGAGAAATCAACATTACAAATAATTACAAGTAATTGGCTGAAGTAATTCATCATAATGTAGTTTGCCACTGTTTTTAGACAAAAAATTCAAAGTAGGGCATAACATGGCAAAGAAGTGCCCCTGTTTCCTACCTGATACCATCACTGGCACTGGGGGTTGTAGTTTATTCTTCCTTTTCTTACTTTCAAAGTAACAGTTTTGGTTTGGTGGCTTTTGGTGGTTTTCTGTTTTGTTTGGGTGATTGATAATTTTTTTTTTCTCTTTTAAAGCTCCTTTCTTCTCTTGTTTGAGCTGTGTCTGCAGCAGCAGTATGTAAAGCACTCTGGTGCTCTCGAGAACAAATAGCAGAAATTCATGAATCTTGGCAGGTGGTGACACCCTTTATTTTAGGCATGCAGGAGCTGACACGAGCAGCAAAGCGCTGGGGCGTGTTAGGGATCTGAAATCAGGTTATGGGATCTTCACTGGGACCTCCCCATTGCTATGAGCGCCTCCAAGTTCCAGTGTTGCCTCGCAGAGGAGATAGATGCCAGCTGGGAGGCACTCCAGGCTTCTGAAATACCCCTTTGGGAAGATGGAGCTGTAAAAAGAGGCTGTACCCAATGCGTGCTGTTGCTTCATCCTTGCTTTCTGTCTCCTCCTCTGCTCCGTGTCGTTGCTCAGAGGAGTCCATTGTCCCTTCTGATATCCCCCTTCCAATGGAAAGAATCATCTTGGTTTGTTGTTTGGCATTGTTGCAGGTGGAGCTGGAGGTGACGCTGCCAGGAGAAGGGAAGGACAGAATATTTAAGGTGGCTGTCAAGTGGATGTCCTGTGTGAGCCTGCAGGCTTTACACGATGCTCTTTCTGGCCGGCTGCCGAGTGTCCCGTTTGAGACCATCCAGGCCCTGGATGTGGTCATGAGGCACTTGCCTTCCATGAGGTGAGGGGAAGCCCTTGAGGTGCTTTAGGTGTGACTTGGGTGTTTTGGTGGCTCTTTGGGCAGTCTGTGCTGCCATAGCCTGGCCACAGTCGTGGCAGTGGCAGGCTCAGGCAAGAGGCCATTGGTGCTTCCCTGGTGGGATCTGGAGCCTCCAGCCTGGCCACGAGAGCCTTTCCCCAGAGTTCTCAAGCTGGCCCCATGGTTGTGTGTCTCAGGTCAGAGGAGCTCTGCCATCTCCTCCTCCCTCTGTAGCCTTGGAGAAGGAGGCTCTCCCTGAGTGGGAAGTGCTTGGAGGTCAGTAGATGTGGAAGGGTGGATTTAAACCAACTTCTTACCCTGTTCCTGTGTCCTTGGACAGCTGTTTATAGCCAATTTTGTATAAAGGTTTCAGAGCTAGGTGAACATTAATGTCACCCCATGTGGCTATTTTGTTAGGAAAGAAAAACTTGGAAATAATTTGTGTGTTTTTCAAGTGGGACCTACAGCATTTCCAGTCACACCCAAGAGATACTGGGCTTAATTCTGCTGCTGTGACACAAGTCACTTAAGACCACTGTGCAAATTATCTTTAATTAGAAAGCAAAGAACAAAGTTTAGTAGGGCTGAACTTTCCCATATTGAAGCTCTAAACAGGTAATATGAGTTAAATATGTGTGTCTTAAAATAGCCTTCTGTTGACTTTATCCTCAAATTTAGGATAAAAAACCATAAAATTACTTTCATCAGATTTTACAGCACAGAAAACAGCCCAGAATGTCAGATGCCTTTGTTTAGAGGATCACATTGACTCTGGATATGATTTGCTTGCTCTTAAGCTTGCGGTACTTAATTATCAAGTACTTAATTATCAAGATGCAAGATGGATCAGAAATATTTATTAGATCACTTATTTACCCTCAGATAATGTCTATAATTCAGAGTATGGGAAGAGATTGTTACCTTGGTATTTTAATCGCAGAGACTTTTAATTCTTTTCTTATGGAGGCACAGCTGAAGTTTCAGTAGAATACAAATAAAAGTTATTAATGCTTTTTTTCTGGAATTAGTAGATATATTGAATTTAAACCCTAGTAGTAGCCAGTTTCTTACTGCAAAAAGCTGGGTTTTGAGAGATGTAACCTGAGTCTTGCCAGGAATCTCAGATTATTGGTAATTTTAAACACTGACATTTCTGTGCTTTTGTGAAAAGGAATTTACGTTAGTTACGGATTTATTGCAATTTTTGCTTTAGTTTTCTAATGTGTATTTATTTGCTTTCTTGCAGGTATACTCCTGTGGGGAGATCTTTCTTTACAGCATCAGAAGGGTGCTCAAATCCTTTGGGGGGTGGCAGAGAAGTTTGGTTTGGATTCCATCAATCAGTCAGACCTTCATTGTGGAAAATGATGTTAAATATTGATGGTAAGTACTAGGAAGTACTTTCTTGTTTCTTTCTTCTTAATGGGAAGGCAAAATTTTAGTTCCATATTTTGGATTTCCTAAGAATTTCCTCAGCATTTTTGTAACACACCATTAATGTTTTTGTCTGCAGTGTCTGCAACTGCATTTTACAAAGCACAGCCAGTTATTGAGTTCGTCTGTGAAGTTCTGGACTTCAAAAGTATTGAAGAACAACAAAAACCTCTGACAGATTCCCAAAGGGTAAAGTTTACCAAAGAAATAAAAGGTAATAAGGAAATTATATACAGCTGCTTTATTCTGTCTGATGTAGTTACCACTGTGTTTTAAATATTTTCTACAGCAGTTTGCCTTATTGGGAGAGAAAAATTTCATATTTCTTGCCTTTGAAACCTATCAGTAGTACCAGTCCCAGTTTCATGACAAAAATGTCAGTTCCTAATCTAATAATTTCTAAATGTTTAATTAGGGATTTAATATTTTTTAAATTACCCAATCTTAAATTTTATGGGATTTAATGTTTTTTTAATTACCCAATCTTAATTTTTTCCAATTACTAATACCAGATTTTTAATATTTCAGATTTTACAAATAATTTAGCAGTGTGTTTTTGCATACTTAGGCATCTGTCTTGCATATACTCTCTTGGAAGTAAATAAGTTATTCTAGTTGTAGTGACTGAATCAAAGAGAGCAGGAGGAAGAAATCTTACTGGTTTTGTTCACTGAAGGCTTCCTCTGCAAAACGGAGATCCTTCCTTCCTGATACTCTTGACAGAAAGCAAGCAACTGTAAAAAGAATAAATCCATAAACCCATCCTGCACCTTCCTTTTGTGTTTCAAAAAAACATCAACAAAATTATCTTTGCCCCACTAGAAGTTATCAAGGAAAGGATAAATAAATCCTGAGTTTGCATTGGTTCTAAGTGTTTTGAAAGGATAATTAGGCACCAAATTGCTTCACTGTGGCCTCATTCCCATGAGCTCCTAGAGAGGCTGTTTGGAGATTCTTCTCCACCCACACCCCCAGTTCATTAGCTCAGGCAGGGCTGCAAGAGTTGGAGGTCTTACAGACCCTGTATGTTTAGACAGAAAGTATAAATAAGGGGTTTTGTTTCAAGGACCTTGTGTGCCCTTTCTGTCCTTTCCCCATCCTGGCCTTCCTTAGAGGTACAGCACTGGAATTTGCAGAATGTGCTCTGCGTCATCTGTGAGCTCTGGGGGCTTTGGGATTTCAACTTGTCTCTGGAATTCTGTGTTGAACTTTGGCTGAAGCTCAGGAGTTTTGAATTTTAAGACTGTAAATTGCCTTTTGAGTTTTGTCTGGGCTACGCTTTGGGGCTAAATAGAATGGTTTTATTGGGCTGTTTAACTGGCCTTGTGAAGTAGTTTAGGGCTGACACCATGATTTTGGAGAAATGGTCATTTGTGCTGTCCAAATTTTAGGTCTGAAGGTGGAGATAACACACTGTGGACAAATGAAAAGGAAGTACAGAGTGTGCAATGTCACCAGACGACCAGCAAGTCACCAAACGTAAAGTATTTTTCTGCTTTTTAAACATATGTTTGGTCTCAGGCTGGAAAAATACCTTGCCTGCATTACTGGGCTGGGAAAAGCTACCTTGAAAAACAGTGCTTGCTTTGGTTAATACCCTTAAATATACCTCAAAGTATTTTCCCAATTTTGCCGTTCTTTTTGTTCTATTTTTATACTATAATGAGTATCATGGCATTTGAACTAATTGCTCTGTTGTAAATCTGGGAGGTTTTTTGGTTGGGTGGAGTTTTTTCTGTTATTTATGGATTTCTTTAAAATTGGAAGAACAGGGTGTCCTATTTGTAGCCTGATGTTTCCCACAACTGGAATAGAAAAGTAATGCCAATTGGGATCAGCCTCCTGATGTTGCTTATTTGCAATCTCTTTTTCCTCCGGAAAAAAGTTTCTTTTTAACTACCAACCAGAGATTTGCAGATAGAGACAGTGATTGCCATTTTTAAGGAAGCAATATAAGGAACAAAGCTGATACCAGCTTTTTACAAGAAGATAACTGATCAGTATCTGAATCTGGTTCTTAATTATTTGAGCGTTGTTTCATCCTCCTTCAATAAGCTTAACTTGTGCCAAGAAATGTACTGAGGAACTGTGGGGGAAGCATTTTGCATGAAGTAATAGCTGCTTTCCATGTTTGCATTCCAACAGATTCCCACTTCAGCAGGAGAATGGACAAACAGTTGAATGCACTGTAGCTCAGTATTTTAAGGACAGGCATAAATTAGTTTTACGCTACCCTCACCTTCCATGTTTACAAGTTGGACAGGAGCAGAAACACACATACCTTCCTCTGGAGGCAAGTAAACTCATAGAGAATTCTGTATTTTGGGACTGGGGTTAAAGGAGTCAGAGGAGAAAAAAGGGTTCAAATAATGGCAAATCGTTTTTTGAGCAGCCAAATGTTGAGACATTTTGTGGTGCCTCAGTGAAAGAAAAGCCACAGGCAAAAAAAACCAGTTGGACTGTGTTTAATTTTCTTTCTGTGGGGATATTTCAGGTGTGCAACATAGTGGCAGGACAAAGATGCATAAAGAAACTCACTGACAATCAAACTTCCACTATGATTCGAGCCACTGCCAGATCAGCCCCAGACCGGCAGGAAGAGATCAGCAAATTGGTGAGTGTTGTGTCAAACATGAGGCAGGTGTAGGAATGGGCTTAATTTTGTTCACCTTTAGCAGGTACTGATGTGTTTGTGCACTGCACACAGGTTATGAGCTTGGCTTTTTTATGTTTTGATCGTTTCAGATGCGGAGTGCGAGTTTCAACACAGACCCTTACGTCCGAGAGTTTGGGATCATGGTCAAGGATGAAATGACAGATGTGACTGGCAGAGTCCTTCAGCCCCCCTCAATCCTCTATGGAGGCAGGGTATGTCCAGTGGGGTCTGTGGTGGCTTCCAGTACCAGCTGTGATGGCCTCTGTAGTGTGATTATTTTAAATTAATTGTGTTGTGTGTAATGAGAGAGCTGCCATGGGTGTATTGTTGAGAATTTAAATTTAGGTTCTCAAAGTCCTTAAATGTATTGGCCAATCTGCATCTTTTTCAATTGCTGTTTTATTTTGTAAAGTAAAGATGGGTTAAAAATGCCTTTTTTTGCCTCAAACACTCTTTTCATTGTGTGTTGCAAGAAGCAGCCTACAAATAGTGGCTCAAATCAATGTGTACGGAGAAAAGCAAAGATTATTTCAATTATCAATGTATATATTTGAAAATATGCTGAAATATTCCTGAACTTCTGGTTGGATTTGAATATTCTGGGTAGAGCAACTGTGTTCAGAGCATCTGTCTTGAGGTATCTCTATCAACATGACTTTCCCCAGAGCCTGTTTGGAATATTTAGCCACAGGTTTTTATTTCACAATGGCTTTTCAGATGGCCCTTCTGACATAATCTTTCTCCTGTGATATCTTTTAAAAAAGTTTGAGAAACAGGATTTTCCATCAGTTATCAGATTTTCCTTCAGGGGCTTGTTGCAAGATAAAAGCTTTAATAGCTGGGATAATTTCATTTTTGGAGGCTTTTGATGAATTTCTTCAGATCATGCATTGCCAGCTGAATAAAATTCTGTCCCTGTGCACAAAAGACTGGTGCCTCCAAACCCATAATGGGAGAGAATCTTGGGTTTCCTGCCTAAAATTCTTCAACTGACTCAGGCAAATTAGCTCAAACCTTGCTTCACTGGCAGGTTAAGGTACCCCAGGCCTGACCCTGATTAGGGGACTGCTTTCATGAGCTATTCTGGCACCAGCAGGCTGGGGGAACTTAATGGCAGATGAATGTTGGAAAGTCATAGTGGGAGAGGCACTGCCTTCAGCACACACAACTGTTTGCAAAATCCATTATCAGATTCATGTGTGTGTCCTGAAAAATGTCCAGAAGCTTTAGTTGTTGCTGCTAGGTGAGGAGAAAGACATCGTATCTGTCTAAAACATCTATCAGTATTTATTAAGGTAATTAACATCACCAGAATTACTTTGGCTGCTTTATTACATCCCTAGTCCTCTAGATAATCCATCCTAGTAATATCTGCTTGGTGGGAGAAATAAAAGTGTTGGGCTGGTCCAAGTTGAATAACTGATCACCTTTCTCAGCTTGTTCGTATTTTTTCTGGAGTTGTGTGAGTGACATTGAACCACTGTTTGCCTCTACTTAGTGATGTGTAAAATATTCACAGTACATAAATTAACTTTCCCTTGGAAAGTTCACTGAACAGTTGTAAAGTTGCTGTAGAAATGTAGGTTCTTGTTAACGTTCGATACTAAGCAAGAATCTTCCATATATAATTTCTATTTGCTGCTGATAAATACAGCAAAGGCAATGATCAGCAATAAAAATGAACAATGTGAGTTTTATTTTTCACCTGGCTAAGAAGCTGTCTTGCTACAGTGATAAAATGATTATTATAAGATGGATGGATTGTTGTACAGGGGAAAGAACGACCTGAGAATATAAATCACCTGCTAGTTGAAGGTAAATAGAAGCAAAGCTAATTTTTGTTTAGCATCAATCAATTTTTGCATTAATGTTTAATTTTTACCTCCCCCTTCCAGAATAAAGCAATTGCTACACCAGTGCAAGGTGTCTGGGACATGAGAAATAAACAATTTCACACTGGAATTGAAATAAAGGTTTGGGCAATTGCCTGCTTTGCTCCCCAACGCCAGTGCACTGAAGTTCATCTTAAGTAAGTGTGTTGTGTAAGGTGGTGATTTTATCTTTTATTAAGGATGCATATGTCATGATTTCACTTCTATGAAGAATATATTTTTGGTTAAATTGTTTAACATATGGCAATACATCATTTGTCTCTTTGTGTTTTGAATTATGGCGGCCTGATTTCAATGCCAGCATCAGGAAATCCTCCAAATCAGACTTTAAAAAAGCCATTTATGCTTTATGGCAGGTTTCTGACCAGTGAGGCCTTAGGACAGGATTTAAGGTAACTGAAATGATGTAATGATGGGTGTTTATCACTAAGTGTTTCTCAGGAGTGACAGCTAAGATATGTGTTCTCTTAGGTTCCTCATGAGGTTTCTGTGTTCTGTATGGAGTAGAATTATACATGCAGAATTTCTTTAGAAGGACATTTTTTTGTCCAAAAGCTTTTCCTCTTCAGAGTATCTGGAACGTGCAAGTTGCTGTATTTGCCAGATGAGTAGCACTGGTTGTTCTATTGACTTTAAGTGTTTGAATGAAACTTTCAGATTTGGTTTCTTTATCTTTGGCTGGGACAGGATTGTTCAAAGACTGTTGTTCCAGTGGCATCTGCCATTGGCTCAGGGATGGTGTGCAGGCCCAGATCCATGTCTGATCCCTCCTTCCACATGCAGCTGCTTTCCCTTCATGCATGGACAAGTGCAGCCTGTGGAGCTGCCCTGGCAGTGACTCAGCTGCTCTCTGGGAGGTGAATGCAAAGCAGGGATTGCTCACACCAGTGGCATTGCCGTGGCACTGTTTTTCCAATGGATTGCCAAACAGCTCGGGAGCTTTTCCCTAAGAAGTGATGAGCAAAAGCTGGGAATCTTTTTACTGCCCATTGTGTGAGGAGGGGAGGAACTTGTTCTCTCCAGGCACAAGTCAAGAACTGGGCTGCCAGAGAACCTTCCCTTCCATGATGTTGCTTCTAGTGGAAATGCTGTGTAAGCCAAGTTACCCAGTTTTGAGAAATAGGCACAAGTCCTCAACATAATGAGCCAAAATAAAATTATTTGGATAGCTTAGAATGAGTTTGTATTTACCATGAAAGGACATTGCTTAATGCTAGGAAAATGTCTGCATCCTGTTCCATCTTGTGGCTTCTTGTTACATCTTGTTGATCAAGTTGGAACTCAAATGCTGCTGATTCATCAGAGTAACCACCCTCAAATGTTCTAAAAGTCTTCAAAATCATCCTGCTTTACCTCTTGGGAACAGAGAAAACTTTTCCTTATGGGCACTGTACTTCCAGATGGACTTTAAAAGGCTCAAACCCTTACTTGTTTCAGACTTGAATGTTGAAATCACAGAAGGGTTTGGGTTGGAAGGGACCTTAAAGATCATCTTGTTCCAACCCCTCTTCCTTGGGCAGGGACACCATGTCTTAGATCAGGTTGCTCCAAGCCTCATCCAGCCTGGCCTTGAACACTCCCAGGGATGGGGAGATGTTCTGCCACTGACTGTGCTGTAGTAAGTGCTTGTTTTTCCAGAGGAAATACTCATTTTCTGCAAGGAGCCTCAGGCTGCAGGGCTGAAGCTCACAGGCTGTTGTGATTCATGCAAGTTAACAAGAGGTTTGGAAGAAGCTAGATCTCCACACCCTCTCAGTCAGTGACACCCTGGCACCTTGTGGTGGAGATGAGCAGTGTTTTAGACAGCTGGAGGGGTTACTCACTCCAACCTAATAAAAAGGGCATTTATCAATGAGATAAAAAGGCTCTGAGGTGGAAGCCTCTGAACAAATTAGGTTGTCTCCATATCTGACTACTTCCATCAAAGGGTGACTTTTTTCCACCAGCCTAGGAGAAGGTTTGCCACCACCTCCAGGATACACATTTTCTCTGGTATCTGTGAAATTGTGCATTGTTACGGATGCTAAAGCAATTCACTGAGACAATTGCTGGTAATTTCTGTTGGTTGTTTTCATCATGAAGAAAAAAGAGAACTCTCCAGCCTTTTCTGTGGTTGTAACAGATGGAATTATGTTAGAGCAGGCTGTGCCAAATTGTCATTATTGCAGTCTTTTTGCAGAAAGTATTTTATCCTGTATTCCCATAGAAATAAGGTAGAATTTGCTTTGGAAATGAGGTCTTTTTATTAATGTTGTTATTTATACAGCATATTTCCTATCTTTCCTTCAGTGACTACACAGGCATTGTCAATTAAAGATGCACATGGGGTTAAATTCCCGGTTTTTGGACGGGACAACTTTGCACGTTTAACAGGATTGTTCCATTAAAAATAAATAAGATGAAAAATCAAGATGACTGTCTGATAATGTAATGTATTTATGTGCCTTGCCCAGGTCCTTCACAGAACAGCTGAGGAAGATTTCCAGGGATGCTGGAATGCCAATCCAGGGGCAGCCTTGCTTCTGTAAATATGCCCAGGGAGCCGACAGCGTGGAGCCCATGTTCAGACACCTCAAGAACACTTACACTGGGCTGCAGCTTGTCGTGGTCATTTTGCCAGGAAAAACACCAGTCTATGGTCAGTGAGTGGAAATGGTGCATTTCAGTCACAGTTTTGTGTTTTTTTTGTGAGCTGTCCAAAGGAGAGAGGTTTAATGCTGTTTTAACTCTATAAATTCCAGTTAGGGAACGGGCTGTAAACTAATTTTACTATTTTTCTTGTGCTGCATGATGTTTTATATTAAGACCTAAGTATTTTCAGTATGTTTTCTATGCTTTTAATTTGTTTTTCCCCATTCTCCCTGCTGGTTGCATTTGAGAAAGCCAACACAGGGCTTTGGTGAGATTGACATTGACAGGCAGTGGATTATAATATGCTTAATGAAACTTGTGTGCTGAAAATACCAAGTGAGTGAAGAAGTAATGACTTCAAGAGCTCTGTCACTTTTAGAACACTTTTGCTTACTCACACAATCTCCCTTTGGCAAAAAAATGTTGAGTGAAGGAGATTTGTGTATTTTCTTTTAATTTCAAATTTTAAACTCGGATTTCAAGGATACAGATGCACAGAAAGTGAAAATACAGCAAAATAAACAGGCTTTTGGAAACAGTGACAGCTAGTACATTTTAATGGCATACACATATGGGTTTTAGTATGTTTTACATAAACCATGCATTTTCAAGCTCTTCCTGTAGGCAGGACAGCTTTTTTCCTGTCCTGCCTCCCTTCTTTTTTCACTTACTTTGCCCAGCTGGAGCAGCAGCCACTGTTTTTCTCCCATAGCTATGTGGACTCTTCTCTGGTGAATCAGATCTACCAGGCAGCTGCAGATTTGTTTTATCCCATCCCTCAACATTTTAATATAGCACAAAATAATTTTCCAACTTTAATATTATCTCTTACAAGATGAAAAAGAGATTAAGCAAGGAACCTTAAGGAAATATTACTTTTTTCCCCCCTTGAATTCAGCTTCGTCTCTAATTTGTACAATAGAAATTCGGTGCAAAATGACATTTTTACTATTCCTATTTGGCATTAAAAGGGAATTCTTTTCCTTTACTTAACCACTGAGAGGATGTGGTACCACTCTGATCTTCTTTCTTTGTCATTAACTTTAATTACAGTTATTTCTTCCCCCTCTAATCATCTCTCCTTATTTTCTCCCTATGCTCTTCCATACCCTGCACTTCCTATATCCACTCTCTTGTCTTTTCTCTTCTTCCCACCCTGCTCTTTCCCTCTCCTGCTGCCAAAAAGGGGGGTTCATCCTCTCCAAGCCAGTCTTGGAGCCTAAATTTCTTCCCTGAGTGTAAGAGTATGTGGGTCTCTGAAAGCTTTGAAGTCTCAATTTTGTTGCTAACAATAGGATTTGATTTAACTATTGGAATTGTACAGTACTTAATGAGTTTCTTGGTGTTTTTATAGACCATTGTCTGCTAAGCTGACCACTTTTCTATGCAAGTGATAAACTTGCAGTGAAGAGCTGATAAACTGCTTGGCTGAATATTGCTCAGCACTTTATTGCTAGGTTTGTGTTGCTATTCCAGTGTTTAATAATGCAACAAGTTCTCAATATCATAATACTATCCATCTTACCCACGTCATTAGCCAAAGCTCATGATATAATGTTACAATTCTAAAATAAGGATTAATTAAAAAATTCTTAATTAATATAAGCCAAGAGTGCCTTTAGTTATTGACTTTAGGACCCAGTTAGGTGGAGCAGAGCAGAACTGGGAGCAGGTTCTGGTGTGGGGAAAAGTTTCATTGTGTTCCTTTAAGCTTGAGCGCCACTTTGCTAAAACTCCAAGTGTAGTTAATTGGCAACAAATTCAAGTCTCCTCCATGGTTTGATTTGCAATTTGCAAATCTTTTATTGTTTTTTCTCGTTCTGTAGCGGAGGTGAAGCGCGTTGGCGACACAGTGCTGGGCATGGCCACTCAGTGTGTGCAGATGAAAAACGTCCAAAGAACAACACCACAAACTCTGTCCAACCTTTGTTTAAAAATAAATGTCAAATTAGGAGGTGTAAATAACATTCTACTGCCACAGGGAAGGTAAGTTCATCTTTCAAAGGGGAAGAGATTTTTGTATTGCAAAGAGAGCGTGGGTCATGCTGAGATAACTGGGAGCTTTTATCTGCAGCCATAGCACTGTAGCTTAAGTGACTCTTCAGACAAACTCTCCTTTGGCTTCTACTAAATAATCCTACAAAAGTTAGGCTATGAAAACAGGAGAGGAATACTTGTTTCTGTTGAAATTTATAATAAAAGTATTATTTTAATGATATCTGACCACTGAAGTACACAACTGTCACTAGAATGAAAAATCTCTAATATTCTATGTGCCCTGAGTTTTCAAAAACAGAGACCACCTAGAACAGCAGTGCCTTTTCTTTTGGTCAGCATTCTTCTCTTTGAGTCTCTTAACCACAGTGGAGATGTGAGCCTGCATCAAGCCATGGACTGTGCTCTCAGAATTCCTGAGTTTGCTGGCTGTGGAGCCACTCGCTCTCAGGTGTCCTTCACATTCAGTGTTGCCATGAAAGTGGAGTACTGGGGTGGCCCTGGATGTGCCAGGCTCACGACATTTGCCCTGTGCACCTGACTTTGTCAGGGTTGTTACCATGCTGTCCATCCCTCCCAAAAAGTACCTCTGGTACTGCCACTTCTCTCAGCTCTTGGATTCCTTCCTCAGTGGTCTGCCAGGGCATTCTGTGATGGTGATCCTGCATTGTGTCTCCGTGAACAATCCTCTCCTCATTAAAAGCTGCCCCCAGAGAAGAAGGGGCTCTGGCTCCCTTCAAGTACCCAGTCAATACCTGGGTCCTGGAGCCTGGAAGGCTTGTGGGTTCCATAGCTGCACCATCAGCCTTTCCCTCTTTGAGGCAGGGAGAGAGAGGGCTTCCCACCAGCTGGGGAACAGTATTCCTTCCCTCAGCACCTTCCCTGTCTCCTCCCATACCCCCATCCAGTCTGGGTGCTTCATTCCTGAGAAGGGCAGTGGGGCAGGGTCAGGCTGTGGGGCAGTGCCCCCTGCCCCTGGGCAGCATCCCTGTCTCTGGGGTCAGATTGGTTACCCAAGACAGTCCCACCTTATCTCTAAATGCTAAATAGCTTAGGCCTTTCAGCAACACCAGCCATTATATGATATCAGCATCTAGAAAAAAATTTAAACCTTTTGAAAGGTGCTGGGGCACATCCAAATAAATGGGTGAAAGACTGGGGAAAATCTTCCCCCTGTATTGCTTCCTCACAATGGGCACCATTATTAATGAAACCCCACAGACATGAACTTAGCCTGTCATAGTTGTACAGTCATGTGTCCACATTCCAGAGAAAGTTTAAAATCCAGGAATTGCTCACCTTATTGACCTGTTGTGCAAACTGGGTAACAGCCACAGTAGCCTTAGTCACAGGATCCATGTTTAGATAAGGAGCTGATAATGGGAAAAATGGAGCCACAACTATGTGCCAGCCAAACCAGGCTAAGCTGGACCACACGGTGTCTAACAAGGTTTCTGTGTTCAGCACATAAAATTAGGTTACCCAGAAACTGTTATTCCTTTTTCATCATTTCCTCTCAATGCCCTGGAGCCCAACATTGGGCACCAAAAACTCTCCTGGGTTAGGAGTTGGGTGTCTGCCAAAGAAGGTGGGAATCTTCCTGGAATGGGAAAGATGAACCCCTCCCTCCAAATTATTCTAACTTTGGGGGCTTTCAGGCAAAGATGTGGATAAAGAAATAACAGTTTTTTACTAGAACATATATATATATATATATATATATATAATATCTACACATGTAGACAAAGAAGCAACAATAGCTGCAATAACAAAACCCAAACAACAACAAATTAACAGAATTCCAAGATACCCACTATGTTTTTTTCTCTTGAGTACAGTCCATTGTTCATCTCTTAGGCAACAAATGGAAAGAAAATTCCCTGAGAGGAAAAAAAAAACAAGAAAAAGCCAAAAAAGCCTAATCCCTGACATTACCTACCCATTTCTTTTAAAGGTCTGCAAACAGGTTAATTTATGTCCATAACCATTCCACATATCAACAAAGAAATTATGGTGGCCCAAGATTTCACGTTTGAAATTGTTTTTATTAAGGAATAGAGTTGAAAAAGCACTATAGCTGTGTTATAGTGCTTTGGTGTTCCTCTCGGTGCAGTGGTTTAATATCTTAACCTAAAGATTTGTTTAAAACATTCAAGCTTGGTTTTAAAAAAAATCTACTTTGCAAATAGTAACTTTGATACCTGCTATTTTTGGACTTCCTTACTGAGACTGTTTTTTATTAGGAAAAATACATTTTTTTCACAGCATCTGCATATGTGCATAGTCCTTTGATTTTCTCAGATGCCATTTGTTACTAAGGGATCAGCTTTTACTCCTTTCCTTGGTCCAGTTGGTAAAAACTGCAATTCTTCAAGTTTGAAAAAAACAGATATATTTTAAAACTTATTTTTTAAGAGCAACAATTAGCTGTGCTTTAAAAATCTGCCTAAGTATTAGCATGAGAACCTTAATCAGGATTTTTAATTACTGGCACAGGACAAGTGACTAGCTCTGATGAAGTGACAGTTGTTGATGAATTCACTGGGGGAGAAGAGAGTGCTGTTTATTTGAGTTTTAATGTACTTTATTTAACATAAATCTTGCTGCTTTTACAAATTTCCCTTTTCTTTGCCAGACCCCCAGTATTCCAACAGCCTGTCATATTCCTTGGTGCAGATGTAACTCACCCACCAGCTGGGGATGGGAAAAAGCCTTCCATTGCTGCAGTGAGTAAATTGTGTCCTGGTCTTTGCCCCAGCTCCCTCCTGCTGCTCAGCTCCAATGTATTTTATTGCTTTCAGTCCTTTTGTGGTCCATTGCTTCTGATTGCCTAATTACAGCATTATCAATTATTTTTCTGCAGGAATTTATTGAAACTTCAGAGAGCTTGCTCTGATGCTAATTACTTAAATGTGGGTATTAGCTTGTAAAATGCCTGAGTTGCTGATACACAGAGGAGCTTTTCTGGGAGCTGTTATTTATTAGCAGCCTGATAATGAGCTGGTGCACGTTTAAATCTGCTTCTTCAGCACTTAGAAATGTTCAGAATTTCTTCCTTGCTGATAGGGAACTAGGTTGGCTCAGCTGTGGTTTCTGGGGACTCAAGCTTCCAGAAAAAACAGAATGTGCAGTAATCTCTTGGAAATGTACTTCTTAAATACAGGGAGGGGTCTTTAGCTTGTGTTTTGTCAAGCACTTGTAGTGGCTGCTCAGGATTGTTTAATAATGAAGTTATATGTCTGTTTTAAAAAGTTACACCTATGTGTCTCCAGTCCCATGCCACTTTTACAGGATATGGATGCTAACATTTCATTAACAGAAAAATTGCTGCCCTTGATAAAGGGTGTGGATATTTCTGTGGTCCATCACCATTTCAGTTTGATGGATCCAAAAAACAGGCTTGGTGTCCCAGAGTTCCAGCTCCTGTGCTGCAGTCTGAACCATCTTAATGGCTTCATGGTATCAGTCCTTCAAACTGTATTTGAGTTTTTAAGTGCCTTTGGGTGCAAAGAAGAAATGAGTCCTTTAGATTTAAAATAAGTTTTCTCTTTCAGCAAGGTGTGCTGCCACAGGTGAACTAAACCCAGAGATGTTTCCAAGCACGTTTTAATTTCAAATACATCTCTGCCAGGCCAAGCACTCAGTGTGCAAGACAGTGCAGTTATCTCATGAAATAACCTTTGTTTAAGTGCTCTCTGGTTTGATGCCAAGCATTTTTCCCCAGGTTGTAGGAAGCATGGATGCTCATCCCAACCGTTACTGTGCCACTGTGCGGGTGCAGCAGCACCGCCAGGAAATCATCCAGGATTTGGCTGCCATGGTCAGGGAGCTGCTAATCCAGTTCTACAAATCCACGAGATTCAAACCAACTCGCATCATCTTCTACAGGGATGGTGTTTCTGAGGGGCAGTTCCAACAGGTGATGTTTGTCTTCTTGAAATTCTGATAGTGTAGTTTTGTGGTACTAATGGAATTTTAAATGTCCACTTTTATGTGGTTGGAGTTACAAGAAGTATAACTTCAACAAATCTTGCCTCAACAAATTTGTTGGATTCTAACCTAGGCAGAAGTGTTTGCATACTTTTCATGTGCTTTTGAAAGTACTTTTCCCCTTTAAAATATTTCCCCCTACAGAATTATAAGTGAAAATTGTAGTTTTAGCACTCAAGTTATGTTCCACATCTGTTTCCTATTTGGGATATATTAGTCAGACTGTATCTCGTAGAACTTGGGCAGTAAAGAAAAATTATATGTTTTTTTTTTAAAGAGGATTAATAAATACTGGGTTTTCACAGTCATTTTTATTCTGATAAGTCATCAGATCCTTTCTCATATTTATTTTGTTTGCTTGCTAGTACCATATTTTAGGAAATATTTTTCTATGTATTTTAAAGAATTTTATTTCCAGTATTTATGTATGTAAATAAAAGAAACAGAATTGAGTCACCTTCTCAAAATCCAGGGGGAAAAGAGGAAAGGTCACTTGATAAATTTGAATTGATAAAATAATCTTTGTTTGAACTTTTGATATAACCTCTTTTCAATTGTCCTTGTTTTTCATAGAATTTTTAATGTATAGTTAACCCACGTTCCAAATCGTTGCTTTTTGCTTTGTTCCACTTTCCTTATTATTAATGTCTGTAGCCCTACATGGGGCTGCACAAAGCTGGGAAAGAGGCAGCTGAGTATTTCTGGATTTTATCCCTTGTTCTAGTCTGTAAAATAATTAGTCTGTTGTATTCAGCAGGCTAATTAAATGTTTATTTGTATTTGGTAGTTAAGGAGGTTTTGATATGCAGGTTTAATCCAAGCCTTGTGCTTGGAGCTGAACAAATATGGAAGCAGCTCTCTCCTGGCTGAGGAAACTGCTGATGTAATTTGCCTTCATCAGGAGGAGAAATTAAGGTTTGGTCCTGAAAGCTTTGACCTCTCATTGCTCTGAGTGACAGTACAAGAAGGAGCATGATAAATTATCTGTGGATAAGTAAAAGAAATCTGTAGATAATAAGAGGAATTTGTATGACGGCAATGGCTCCCGTTGATCACACCTCTCTGTGTGTGGCTCAGGTTCTCCACCACGAGCTGCTGGCTATCAGGGAGGCTTGCATCAAACTGGAGAAGGATTATCAGCCTGGTATCACCTTTATAGTGGTGCAGAAAAGGCACCACACCCGACTCTTCTGCACGGATAAAAACGAACGGGTACGTTCTGCTTGGGACCCCCAAACACCCAGCAGGCAGCCAAGTCACCAATTCCTGTTTATTTCTGGTACTATCTGGGTGGAGATCAGACTCCCCAAGTTGATTTTTGGTACTTTCTGTGGGAAGAGGAGACTCCCCAAGAGAAGGAATGGAACTGTTCCTCGTGGAACAACCGCTGAGAATGGAGAGTTCCTCATGGCAAAACTCTGCTCACAAACTGGGCTTTCCATGTTCTTTTTCCTTCTGTCAGGCTTCTCTGTGGGAGTTAGTAACTCCCAAAGCTGGCATGAAGGTGGTTGTTACATTAATAAGTGCTGTGATTAAACATGTTAAATTGTTTGAAAGTAAGGAGAATTTTAACATTCTGGTTTGGAGAGATTTGGAGGGAAGAGGTGGCCTGTTTGGCAAAGAAGGATTGTCCCTTTGCAGGTATAAACAGGAAAAGTTACTCTTGTCCTGAAGTGAGAAGATGAAAAGAATTTGACAACTCAGTTGCAGGAGCTTATTTTTAAATTATTCAGAAAACCAAATCTTTTTAGGTAATTTCTAAGAAGATTTTGCAGCTTGTCTCTTTTTTTTTCTTTCTCCATAGTAGAGCCACTCTAGGTTTTCAGTTGGAACAGAATTTCAGTTTTGCACATTCTTTCTTCACTCTCTGCTTTTTATAGATCTTTTTCTACTGGTTGTTTTCCTGGTTATACAGCTGAAAAGGGAAAAAAAAAAAAAACCAAACCAAACTTCTGTGTTGTGCCTCAGTGTTTTTGCATTTCCTGATTACACAGGTTGGAAAAAGTGGAAACATTCCAGCTGGTACCACAGTGGACACAAAAATCACCCACCCCTCAGAGTTTGACTTCTACCTGTGTAGTCATGCTGGGATTCAGGTAAGACATTTTGTGTGCTATAGTAACTCTTTAGCTGTTAATGTTTGTACTAGAGCTTCTTTAGCTGATGGCTTTTTGTCACATCTGAGGTTTTCAAGAGGAAAGTGTATTTCAGTATGATCATTTCATTTCAGAAGTGAAATTTTGAGAAACACAGTCCTATCAAAAAAGGGGAAGGGATTTAGTTTGATAGGCAGCAAGAAAGGAGGTTGTTTGCCTTTTAAAGGAAAAACTAGCTGAAATGTGTAGAACTTCTTGAGGAAGCAGCTGCTATGCTGCAGTTCCAGCAGAGGTGGAAGTTCAGGAGATGTTTGGGAGTGCTGATGAGCTGTGTGGTCTGGCTCCAGGGAACAAGCAGACCTTCTCACTACCACGTGCTCTGGGATGACAATCGCTTCTCGTCGGACGAGCTGCAGATCCTCACCTACCAGCTGTGCCACACCTACGTGCGCTGCACGCGCTCCGTCTCCATCCCTGCGCCGGCCTACTACGCGCACCTGGTGGCCTTCAGAGCCAGGTACCACCTGGTGGATAAAGAGCACGATAGGTGAGTTCAGTTTGGCATTTTCACAGAGTTGGAAGGCAGTGGGCTTGTTAATTCTGGGATCAGTGGTGTCCTCAGCAGTTCGAGGGTGGATTTGCCCTCACCACTGAATTCTGCTGCTGAAACAAAGCAGAAGATGTTGCTGTAGGTGCTCAGAACCTCGGTGGTGCTTTAAGGGTAATTAATGTTTGACCATTCTGTTCAGAAGAAACTAAAGATCAGAAACATGTGCAAGGAGAGACAGATTAAGTAGGGTTTCTCTCCCCACCCACAACCTGTTGGTTTTTGTTTTCCCCCCTCCCTTCTCTTTCAGTGCTGAAGGAAGCCACACTTCTGGCCAGAGCAATGGCAGAGACCACCAAGCACTTGCCAAGGCAGTCCAGGTGCACCAGGACACGCTGCGCACGATGTACTTCGCCTGACGTGTTCCAGTGCTCGGCGGCTCCGGACAAGGCAGAGTTGGATTCACACCAGACCAGCTGCACTTAGACCAACAGATGCCCCAGCCCAGGGACAGCCAGCAATGAGTGATGCATCTTTATTCCTTTCTTTCCCATTTGCAAGGAAGCCTTCCGTCCAGAATTTCAGACTTGATCACAAACTGCATTCTTCTACCAAACCCCACTGTTGTTGGAAATGTGGTTTGCCAAAAATCTCTGAGCTGCTTGGTATAAAACAGACCCAGATTTTATAATTAAATCAAGAGCTGCAATCTCAGGGCTTAGGGAAGAAAAAAAAAAAAAAAAAAAAAAAAAAAAAACCAAACAAACCAACAGTCCAACCCACAAAACTCCTCATTCAGTTTGCTGTTCATTGAGTTGCTTTTGATAATTTGGAAAGATCTAATTCATACTAAGGTTTGATGAGCTGTGAATCAGCTTTTAGTACAAAGGAAAGCAAAGCATTTTTTGAGTATTTATGAAGCCTTGATTATTCTAGAAGCATTTACAAAATTTTTATTTTCAAAATCAGAGCGTGACAAAATTCTGGTTTCTAACTGTCTTATAAAGATTATTCTCAGATTATTCTCTGTGTGTCTAAGGACAAATGTATTTTCTGAAGCTTGTTCTTGAATGTTTTTTATTGTGCTGCATTTTAAAATGTTTTTCATAGA
This sequence comes from Lonchura striata, assembly GCF_050655825.1. Lineage (NCBI taxonomy): Eukaryota > Metazoa > Chordata > Aves > Passeriformes > Estrildidae > Lonchura > Lonchura striata. Next base: position 152,524,404 of record NC_140704.1, on the reverse strand, counting down.
CTAAAGCTGAATTTAAAAAAATGAAAAATAGTAAACCTGTACCTAAGCTTTTAATAGCTCCAGTTAGATTGGCAGAAGAAAATGTGCCATTTAAAAAAAATTGTAAAGATTTTTTTTTAAATCATACTGACAGCTAACTTTAGGACTTGTCATACAGGACTGTGACACTTACTTTCCAAAGTCTCTAAAGAATACGGGTCTGTGGTGATAAATACCGTACAATCCTTTTTCACTGTTTGAGTTAATGTAAATGTTATATATGTTTCACAGTATTAATGTGATAGACTAGATGCTATTATTTATTTTTATTTACTAAGGAGTGCTCATTATACTTCTGTTAACATATCAAGAATGCTTTGAACTTAGAAAGTAAAATCCTTTTTGTGGGGACATTACTCTTCAAATGCAAAAAAAAAAAAAATTGCAATCGATGTGGTGAGAGGAGAGAGATGCAGCCAGTGTCTGTTGTAGCTTGGGATTTGCAGAAAGGCTTTTCCAATGTACACACAACACAGCAGGTTTTACCTCTGCGGTTCAGACGCACACAAGACCAACATCCTACATTCATTCAAGCACAAAACAATTGTATTTTATTTATATGTTGAGTAGTGGTGAAGCAGGAGCTCTGCTAGAGGATAGTGGCTCACTGGAAGTTAGGCAGAAGTCAGAGAATCTATGCATTAAAGATAAAAATTAGGAAACTGAAGTTTACTTAGGGAGGGAGGTGAAACTCTCTTCATTATGCATAAGATCCATAGGAAACGTGAGAGTTTTGCCATTCTCTTAGGAGAAGCATTAATTGAAAATTATAATTATGAGACAGATGCTTCTGTTAGTTTGCACACTGGATCCATAAAAACCATAACACACATGTAAACCATTGCACTAATGACAATGCCACGAGCAGGTTTAGGAGAAAATGGAAAAAGCCCAGGAAAGTTGTTTATGCTGACTTGATCTTACTTGTTTTTCCGTGGGATAACTGAAATAAGATGCTGAGAGGCAGGTTGGAAAACCTTCATTCTCCTCCACTGATGGATTTTGCTTTGTCTTTTCCCTTTTCTCCGAGCAGCTGCTCAGTCTCTGTTTGGACACTTTTACCTCTGGCCACTGGGATGGGCAAGTAGCTTTAACCCATGCAGAGCTCTGGGCCACAGAGCAGGTCAGCTGCAACCAGGTGGTGTTGGATAAGCTAGAAAATGCCCAACCTTTGCTGCATAAAGACTTTGAGGTACATAATTCCAGTTCAAATCTTCACCTCGTAGCAGTGTGTCAGTTGTCAGTGTTTTGTAGAAGAAATGTAAAACCTGTTAATGGAATAATCATATTTGTACTATTCTAATTGGGTGATTAGGCTGCTGGCTCAGACTGTCTTCTTGGTCATAGTTCTATAAATTCAGATTTCTGTAAATTTGAAGCAAATCCTAGGTAGCATTGTCTGTCTTGGTGCGTGCCAGCAAGGTTGTACCTACCTCCCCTCAAGTACCCCTAAGCTGCAGATCCTCCCCGTAGTGGGTGTCTTGCACTTCTCTGTGTTTCCTTCAGAGCTTTCCTATTTCAGTGAAGATATTCATTTGGCAGAGTTTTATATAAGAATTATTTTTATATTAATTCTTCTTATCAAATAGGATAAAGATCATCCATTTTAAGACATCATTTAACTTATTTGCTGTCTGTTATGCAGAGACCTCTTGGATGTGAAATTCATCCCCCTCTTTCCATACAGATCTGGGACAATGGAATTGTACAGATGGTCAGGTGGGGTGAGGAGGGCAGGATTTGTCTTGACCTCAGATCTCATTTCTGAAGCAGCCTGGGACTGCACTGCATCCTATTTAAGATGTTTGTTGTGTGAGAAAAGGAGTTTTAGGGAGGCCCTTAATCTGAGAGTAGCTGTTGTTTGTGCATCCTCTTCGAATGAGCAGAAATTATGTAGCTTTCCTTCCCTAAGTATGAAGAACTTGGGATGTTTATGTGCATTTCAGGACATTATACCCTTTACAGACCTTTCTAAGCCTCTAATACTGCTAATTCTTTATGTCTTGTGATTTGCAGAAAGATTTCACAAGTGGTAAAGGAGGTCTGTATTTATTTGGTGATGGGCAAATTAATTTCTAACCTTCATGTCTCACTTGTTTCTCCCTCCTTTTCCAGTAATTCACCAATGGTGAATTAGTGAATAATTTAAAGCATTTTTAAAAAATACTGGTTAGGTATATACTTTGTAAAGTCCAGCACCTTCTCTTTCTGGGAATATTTTAACATAAATTACCTATTCAAGAATGTCTCCTGTCCAAAAACACCTGCCACAAACACATAAAATCCTATAATTATTTTTTATTCTGTACCTCCCACATGTCTGGTATAGAACAGCAACATCTCAGGTCAGCACAAAGCTCAAGTCTCAGTCTCCCCCAGGTTGCTAGTGGAGAAGTGCCAGGTGAGGTCACAGCTCCGAGTCTGGGTCACTGTGCAGGTCAGCTCAGCAATAACCAAATCTTTGCCACCCTTGGGCACTTGGAGATTTTCCAGCCCGTGCAAAGGAGTACCACTGCACAACCCCCCCAAAACAGCATCAGCAAGTGTGAAATGTTCCTCCTGGGAGGTGACAAGTTCTATCAGAAGACACAAAATACTTAGAAGTTTGTCTTTTTTCCCCTGATGTGCAAAATCTAATGCAACAGTGAGGTTTGCTTGGTGGTGGGGATTTCTGCTGCAGTGCTGTAATGAGTCCACTCCATCTGTTCTAGCCCTCAGGAAACAACTGAGCTGATCCTTAGGAGCAAATGTCCTGTTGGAAAATGCTGGAAGGAGGTGGATTTGTCTCTGCCTTTATGTGGCATTTAAGACAGCCCTATGCAATTTAACACGTGTGTGTATGCACTGATGTACAGAGTGAGGTCATTTGTTTTATTAGAGCTCCTTATTTTGGCTTGGCTTGCTTTAGAATATTTGACTTTGTGAATTACAATCAATGATCTTCCATGTTCCAGAGGCTTTGGCACAGGAATTCCCTTGTTTCATGATCTGTCAGGTAACAAATACCTTTGATCTCCATTCAGGCCCCCAGGCAACATTCCCTGATTGTAAAAGCAAAAAGGTTGTGAAGGTTTGGCTTTAATTCTGCCTCTCTCAATAACTCCTGCAGCCTTTGTCTGTTGTAACAGTCTTGTTCTTGTTGGATCATTTTTGTAACATAAGACAAGAGGTTTTTCCACAAGGATTCTCAAATTAAAACTTCTGGAGGGTAGGTGTGAGGAGTTTAGTTTTTTTTTCTGAAAAGATTGAAGTTTCCAAGATGCTTCTAAGTTTTTCTTTCTGACTAAAGTTGTGTATGTGCCCAAAGGCTTTTGATTAAATGGCAGACTCAGTCAAATAAGCATCTCTGGTGGCATAAATAAACCATAAGGGAGTTTTTTTTAATATATCTTTTACTTGTTAACTAAAGGAATGTAAGAAGAGTTCTCAGTATTTTTCACACTTGAGACCAGTGTAATTAAAATCACTTGTTTTCCTATATTTTTAATACTCTTCTCCTACCATAGTACCTCTCTGTGTGGCTTTCCCCATTCCTAATGCAGGGCAGTCCTTTGTTTTTTACTTTTATATTCCATTTGGTCACATGCTTCTTGATGCACACATGCCATCTTTCTTAAGGAAGACTTCAAGTAGAAAGTAATTGCACTGATTGTTGGGTTTTTTAAACTCCCTTTTTACTGTAAGGTTTGTTTTTTTTTTGGTTTTTTTTTGCATCTGCTGTAGCTGTTTGAAAATACTGTAAATAGTGCTCTGTACAGCAAGTACTGAAATGCTGGGGATGTCATTCCTTGGTCTATTTTCCAGAATACTGCCATGTTTTCCAGTGTTGAGATAGGAGTTTTGGTGTTAAATGCTGTTACACTTTGTGTGCATTATGGTATCAATCCAGGAAGGGCACAGTTGCTGTATCACAGTGGAAATACTTAGGGTTTGTCTGAATTTATAAAACATTTCTTCCTTCTCTCCTCTGTGCACATTTCTCCCAGACCACAGAGATGCAGCTTTCAGCTCTCACTGTGCTCGTTGTCTGTGCAAGATTCAAATGCCTTTTTTGGTATCAGTGTGATGATTGATGGCATTAATGTAATATTTGGATTATCAGATGTAGCTCTCACAGGTTTTCCTTGCTTGTCTGATTCTTGTGTTGTAGAAGCAGAATCAGTGGATGTGGCAGAATTTAGTGGAATGACAGGGATTTGGGATCCAGTTATGATGTCTTGCTGTCTGTCCCTGGTGGTGTGGGATTGGGCAGAGGATGTTTCAGTGCTCTGAGCTAAGGGATGGTGTCACCTCTGGCTTTCCATGGATCTCCCATCCATCCATCAGCAATTGCCTTTTGCTTCCAGAACCCTGGGGGACAAGATAGACCCCAGCTCCAGCCCCATTGTCTAACGTTAGGATGCAAACCAGCAAGTTCTGCCTTCTGTTTCTGAGAGTTAATGACTGGAAGGATGCATTTCTGAGAGGGTTTAATCCAAATTACATAGTTAGGGGGTGCTGTGTGTGCTTGGTGTGGCACAGAATCTGTTTAATCCCATTTAGTGTTTCAGTTGCTTTGTCAGAGTCATTTCTTTGAAGTGTTAATTTGAATGTAATTGCTTGGCCAAATCACTACAAAAGTGGGTTTGTGGGAACCTTTAGTTACCAAGCAGGTGCAGTTCAAGGCTACCTCCTGTATTCCTTCATGGAAGAATTAATTGAAGTGAACCTCCCACTAAGCAGCCAAAATGCTCCCAGAGGGACTGGATTTGTCCTGGTCTGTTCCTTACTGGGCAGTGCCATACTGTGATCCTGGGTGGCTGCTCAGCCTTCTTCTGTCTTCCACAGGCATCCCTGTGTATTGCATCCCTGGCAAGGGGCACATCTGGCACATCTGCTTCTGGTCAGGGTCACTCCACAGCAGCAGCTCCGTCTGCGATCTGTCCCTTCAGTTGAGTTTCTATACTGTTGTTTTCCAAATGAAAAATGTTTCTGTACTTTACCTGTTGGCCAGAAAATGTCAGGTTTTCTCTGCAAATGACATGAAGGTGCTTGAAATATATTCTTAGTCTGAGGCAAAAAAAATGTATTGGATTATTTTTATAATGTGTTTTTTAGGTAAGGTGACGTGTGACTGTAAGAATGAAAATACTTTATTCCCTGCTCAAAAAATGTTAGACTTTAAAATGCGGGGGAAAAAACCCAAACCAAAACACCACGAAACAACCCCAAACCTGAGTATGTTCATCTTGGGACTGTTTGGTGTCAGTTCTGTGCAAAGCCTTGGCCAAAACTCAACCTCGACATCAGTGGACGTGGACTGAGAGTACTTTTAAGAGACCTGAAATGAACTGTAGAAAACTGTGTTAATACACCATATTTTGTTTACAATTATTCCAAACAAGCTTCCTCCTCTCAGAACATACCACTCTGCTGATAGAAATACCTCTTGGAGCACAGTGACAGAAATACCTGTTGGAGCACAGTGTGCTAGTGTGGTTTCATAGCAGTGTTAAAATTGATTTTTATTTACAAGTAACTGGGCTTTCTGCTGTGGATTTGGCCTATCAGAGTGAGTTTCCTGGGATTCTGTACTCCCTGCAATTTCCTTCCTTTAATCTCTGGGTCTAGACACTAATGAAGCTCACCCATGGCAGGGGGATTTCTTATGTCCTGACTTTCTGGAACCCAGATTTTGAAAGTGACTGAATAAACCATTCTGAACCAGCTCATTAATAACTGAATGTGGTAAAATCCTGTCAGTTTGGTTCAGTTCTCAGTCATGATTAACAAAGCCCCCCCCAAAAGTGTGAGGTGCAGGGTAAATGGCTGCTTTGGAGATGTTTCACTACACTGTGCACTGCAGATCATGGACACTATTGCTGGCAGGGCTTGCATTGTGCAGAGATGCTGAACAGCTCCTCTGTCATTGATGGGAACAGAGTTTTGTGTTTTCCAGACAAGGCAGACCTGGGATCAGCAGGAACTTTAGTGAGTGAAGGAGCTCCATGCTGGGTGCTTCTCAGGCCCTAGAGAAGAGAAACACTGGGTACCCCAAGCCTTGGAGAAATGAGAGAGGAAGTGAGGGGAGACATTTCCTTCAAAATTGCCAATTTAAGCATTTGTTAAGGTGACAGTTTAATTTTTACTTCTCCTTCTGGCTTCTCTGCAAGTGTCCCTCAGAAATCCTCCACCCTGCACCCATCTGCTGGCCCCATCCCAAGAAGGGGAAGGTTGGCAGGGAGCTCCCCAAGTCCATTTGTGCTGTCAGGGAGCTGGGCCAGGGGCGCTGCTGGATCTGATCCCTCTGGAGGGACAAGAGGTTGGCAGGAGTTAATTGTGGGAGTTCTGCATGTGGCAGCTCTACAAACCCACAGCACCAGATGCAGGCTGTGGCTGCTCCTTCCTCCCACCTAAATATTCCCCAGAAAAGCAATTCCTTTGGATTTGTCCATGCCTTGCCTCAGCAGATCCATTGTAAACCTGCCTCTGGCTGCTCTTCCACCAACCAGCCAACCTCCTGTGTGGTTTGAGGAGCCTTGGGTTGCATGGCAGTTCTGTATCAAAGGGAGTAATCCTTTCCACAGGGTTCTCAGGAGTGCACAGGTTCTAGTTGTACTTTTCCCCCCACATTTTGGATGTGCTGTTGAACCATGGACTATAACTTTATTTTTTTCCTCTCTTTAAGCACAACTATACCACCTGCTGGAGCAGCTCCTGTCTGCTCATCAGCAGGGATTGCAAATGTTGTCGGACCTGCAAAAAAGCCTAGGAGTTGTCCCTAAAATATAAATTTAAGCTTTTCTGGTCATTTTATGGGGTTTTTTTTTGAGTGTGCTTGGTAAGCATGAATGGTGACCAGGTCATCAGGCAAGCTTGGGAATCTCTAATCCCCTGGCTGGTGCTGTTTGTGTTTGCTTTGTTAGATTAGATCTCCTGTCAGAAAAGAAAATATAATGTGGACTCTTTTCTGTATTTATCAGCTTTTCCTGGTTTTAAAGCCATGAATAGAGGAAGCTTTGGTCATGCTGGTTTTTGTGAAATTGCACATTTTTGCCTGATATGTACTTGACTCAAAGCAGATCCTGTCTGGGCTTTATGGGCACCCCAAAAGCTCAGCTGCTGGGGGTTGGATCAGACTTCTCATGTGCCAACATGACATGCAGTGAATTTTGTTTCTAGATTTCACCAAAGTTAGGTCTGCATCAGCTGTGAGGTGTTCAAACCTCACTGTTTTATAGCACTGTTTCTATGCTATTAAAAAGTAAGGATTTGATCCAAAGTCTTTCATTCCTGATAGATTTTCTCATGAAGCTTAACAACTGAGCCCTTCAATTGCTCATCTCATTTACAAATGACAGCTTCATAATTGCATTTTAAAGAAAATAAGAGAAAACTCCAAAAAAAAAAATTCAAAAAACCATTAAGGAGTAAGCTTTATATTTATCTTGGAGAATCAAACTTTCAGTGAGGTGCAATGAGGAATTACAAAGTGCTGTGCCATCCCGAAGAGTGTTACCACTTCCTTTCTGTAATTCGTTGGTAAAGTTAGTAGATTTTTTAGATCTGTGTGTGTCCCTTTCTGTGTGTGTGCACACATGTGTGTGACAGGACAGGGGACATTGTATAGGCTGTCTGTAAAAGATACAAAGGCAGTATTTGGCTGGAAATAACAAGCACAATTTCCCTGGCTTTTGCAGTATTTTATTGTACAATCACAAAGATTTCAACATTTAGGGCAGTTGGTAAGTAAAGATCCAGCCCCGGATTTCTGTGCAGCAGAGCGGTTGACTTGATCTTTGGAGGGCAAAAGGGGGAAACAGAATGTATTGATTAAATCTATTTTATTTTTGCTTTAATTTTGGTACATTGCAAAATTAACTGACTTTATCTGTTAGGGTTTTAATCTTTTAATAGTTTCAAAAATTACTTTAAAATTATTTTTTATAAAATAATTGAAAAAAAAGAACGAAAAATCCAGAAGCTTCATCTTGTGAATATTCCCTGCAATCAAAATGTTTTTGTGATCATTTAAAGTTTGTTTTCTGTTGTGGGTGTTGTTTTTTTTTGGGTTTTTTTTTTTTTTTTTTTTTTTTGAGGAAAAAAGAAAGATGATGTTCAGGTTGTTCCAAGTGGTACTAAATGTGTGTTGAGTAGTGTTGTGTGTGTGTGTTGCATCTCTGTGGAACTGTCTTGTGCTTGCAGGATAGAAATGATTGGTGCTGGCTGGGTGGGAGTAGCACTTGCAATGCAAAACCAGGCCCAGAATTGCCCTCAGCTGACTCTGAAGGGCAACCCTGGCACTGCAGGGTTTGCCCTGGAGGTGTGGCATCACTTGGCAGTGCTGGGGGCTCTCGGGGGGTGGAATTCATCCATTGCTTCTCTCGCTGCTGTAGGTGAGCACTTGTGTGATGCTGTGGCCACGCCACTTTAAACTAAGCCTTAACTAAATGAGAAATGTGTCAGATTCCTCTCTCAGAGTATGCAAAATACTGTTCAAGGACAGGAGGATGTTCCTGTAGAGCTTCAGTGTTAGCAAAGGCAGTCTCCTGATGTGAGAAACAAGGGACACCTGTAGCTGTCTGTACTGTGATGCCTCTTTGGGCGCTGGCTGTCGTGGGCTCTCGGGCATTCCTCTGGCAGCTGACCCCAAACAGGCTTTCCCAAATCCCAGCTTTTTGTTGTCCTTGTTGTCAGACCTATTCTTCTTCCTTCCCCTGCCAGCAAATCTCTGCCTGAAGGAGGATTGTGATTTAACACTTCATATTTTACATCCCAAAAAAAGCCATTCTTGAATTCTGTGCTTGCTTTTCAGGTAGGTGCCATTGCTTCCACTTCTTATGACTGACATAGGATCCTTAAAACATTTTCATACGAGGCAAAAAAAAAAAGTGTTGGGGACCCAGCTTGCTTTTATTTTATTTTTTTTCCAATTTGGATCTACCTCATGTAACCAGTTGGGTGCTAATTACTCAAATTGTCAAGGAGATTTGGCAAAGGCGACCAAACCGACCCCATCCGTGGCCCAAACCCTCGGGTTTCTTGTTCTGAAACAGCAATCTTGGATTTGAGTTAAATTCTTTGTGCCTTTGTGTTTTTCTTCCCCAGTGCACAACAATCAAAACTCATCTTCCTGATTAAAAACAGATTAAGCAGATGGTTTTTAACCAAACCACAAAAAACTGAATTTGAAAATATTTTTCGGTGTAGCAAGTTGTAAAATCAAGTGTCACAGCTGACCTAGGCAAAGAGAAATACCCAATAAAGAAGGTTTTGGAAATGTTTAATCCTGACCCCAGATCTCTTCATCTCTGTGTCTCTATATATGCACATAGCACACGACTCTGTGTGCGTATGTGTATCTATATAAATATAAAATGAAGGGATACACACGTAAGAGTGAGGGAATAAAACATCATTGACCTTTCCACAGTTTTGTATGTAACAGTTTACAACTATGTGTAAGTTTTTTCTACTGTGTGAACCTTTTTTACTCGAAATGAATTCCTTTTTGGAAAGCTTTAAGTTGTGATATGCTATCATTTTTTGAAGTTTAAAAAAATTTTTAAAAATCCACTATTTACCAGTACCTACTACAGAGGGGAAAATCTTTGCTGTAAAACTGTATTTAGTTAAATATTAAAAGAAAAAAAATATCTATATATGGGATTGTAAAAGTGCATTCCATCATGGCAGGACTTCCCAGCTGTTTCCTAAGGCTTTCTGTTGCAGAGAGACTCAAGCAAAAGGAAAATGCCTCTGTTCAGTGTTTTTATAAAACTGCTCCATCAGGTGTAGACTTAAGCTATATTTTCTGAAGCCTAATCATCCTTTAATATGCTGCAGATAAATTATCAGCATGGTTGCACTTTCTCAGTAATAATGTTTGCCCTGCAATTGGCTCGTGATAAGGACTTTAGTTTTTTAACAAAACCAATCGTACTTTGGGCAGAAGGTAATATTTATATAGGTACCTCAAGATTAAAAAAAAAAAAAGAGCCTGAATATGCTGCATTTTGTTTCTTTAACATTTTTCATGTAGCATTTGTTTGCTTTTCTGGTTTTTTAGGAGATGACTTAGCTACCTGTTTGCTTTGGGGGACACCAGTAGTGTTTTAGCTGTTGTTTTCTCTGGATCTCACAGAATGTAGTATCCTGCCTTGGGATCATGCAGGAGTTTGGGGTGGAATGTGCCCTGCAGTGTGCACACACGGGGAGGGGGACCATGGAAATTTGCTTTATAGACTTCAGAAAAGGAGGAAAAGGATACTATATTCCTAAAACAGACAATACTTGTTCCTAATTCTTAATTATGGTTTGCGGGGTTTTTTTGGCTCGTTAAGCTTTCTTGACTCTTTTCTCAAATACGAGTGTGGAAAGGAGCAATTGATTATTGGGGGCACACAGTGACCAAACCTGCCCCACTGGTGGGAGTTTTGGGGGTGATTCCCCAAATCCATGGGTAAGAGCAGTGCCCCACGTCAGAGCAGGACCCTCCTGCTCTGCCTGCTCCCTACTGCAGGTCCACCCTCTACTCCTTCATTTCCGAGTCAGTGAAAATCTAAAAATGTGCAGAGATGGGGAATTTTTTTGGGGAACTGTTGAAGGAAGCTTCAAAGGCTGTGAAATTGAGCATTTATTGTCATGTTTTTAAGCTTAGGTGGGTCCTTTTCCAAGTTTGTTTTACAGCTTGCAAGGTAAAATAGTTTGCACTACTTTTGCAATAAACTCATGAAAAACCTAACAGGTTCTGTTCTGGTTTCTTACTGTATATATACAACTAATACTAAAGATTTAGCATAGTGTTTTTCACCTCAAAACATAAGACTTGTAACAAGCTCAAAATGCTGTAATTCCTGACAAAATAATGATGTGAATGATATTTTATAAAGTTATTTTGTATGGTGTCGATTTTGTTTTGCCTCATAGTATGTCAATAAAATAAAATTCCTCATCTTTACAAGGTATTGTTTGATGTCTTTTCATTTAATATTTGGCCATTTTTGCAATTATTTGTGCACAATGAGACTCTGCCAAAATCTCTCATCCATTGCTCTCCTTTCCATTTCTGCCCTTGTTTGTTTGGATGTTTCCCTGTGCTTCCACCCTCTCCGTGCCCAGCCAGAGACAATCCGTGCTGCTTTAACTGCTTACAAGTTATAATCCTGGAACTGTGTTTGGAAGATTAACATTTTGGAAACCACTTGCCTGAATTTTTTATTATTTTTTGAGTGAATCCCTACAGTGATTCATTTTTAAATGAAGAAAATGTAGCACCTGGTGGTAACTATAAAGCATCCAACAGAATTCCAAGGATGCCAAGGAGCTTCCTTTGGGAGCCCAACCCTACAAACACAGATTGGTTTTACTCAGTAATACAAAATACTGTCAGAGCTGTTTCTTCCTTTTATTTTTTCCCTCGTGTTTTGAAACACCACTTTGAATTGGATGAGATTTTGCTCTGTGTCAGGCTCTTGGAGAAAACAAAAAACCCTTCACTGATTTGATGGCAACAAGCTTTGGCAGCTGCAGGGCCTCGGAGAGGGCTGTGGCAAATTTTGACAGCTCTGAAGTCCCCATTGAGGATTCTGGCTGAATGAATCCAGAAGGGTGTGCACGTTCTTCTGGACTCAGGAATTCACAGGATATGTTCATGGTCCCACAGGAAACTTCTAAGAGGGATGAAAAGCAATGATTTACACTTAGTAACCATAGTTCTTTTGTCATGTCCTTTGAGCAGCATTGGCTGGGGTGGGGAAGGGTCTCACAAGCTGGTGTTGTTGGGGGAAAAAGATAGAAACGTGTCTGTACTAATAATAATTAATCCAAAAGTGTCCCCTGGCCTGCGTTCCACTGCCTAAAATCCCGCAACACCTTAAACAGGTCAAGCAAGATACTTGGTCACTTTTGAGGAAGTTCCTTTTAAATGATGCAGACGCAAAGGGAAAATAGGATTAAAAAGCTCAAGGGTTGAGGTACAGACTCAAGGTCACTGAAAAGTTGCTGTGATGAGCAAAACAGATGTGACTGGAGGGAAAATTATATAATTTACTGACAAATTAGGTGGAATTAGGTGGTGAGAAGCCAAGTCAAAAATTAAAAAGTTTTCCAACCCTTTCCCAGTCCCTTCTCCCCTTCCCTCTCCTGCCTTCCCGCCCCAGGGTGCAGGGGTGGGGATGGGGCTGTGGTCAGAGCCCTGCCAAGGCTGTTTCAGGATGTTCCTCTCTCTGGTTGTGACCCATCCATGGTTCAGGTATTTGATTGTTGCCCCCATCCCTGTTTCTGCTAGAGAGTCACTGTGCAATTCTGTGGTGGTGGTTTTTTTTGCTTCACAAAAAATTGCCAGCCCCTCCCCTCAAACACCATTCCACACTGTTTTCCACACAGCTCCATGCACTTTTAATAATATTAAAAAAAAAAAAAAAAAAAAAAAAAAGCAAAAAAGCACAAACCAGCTCTTGGAACAATAGTTTAGTTCTGCCTTTACCCATTTGGGAATTTCCCCAGGGATCCAGCCCCACTCAGCACTCACTGCAGAATTCATGGTACAGCATGATTTTCATTTATGGCAACTTCAGGAACATTTTTTACAGTGCAGCATCCTCTGATCTGTTAAAATAGCAGGAGCATTTCTGGTATGGCTCAGAAGCTCTGCCAGTCCCTGACCCTACCTGCCTAAGCTCCATTTGGCTTTCTAAGAACATGGAATGTGCTGGATTGTGGATATGCTGGAGCTCCCGGCTAAGTTTTAAAAGAAGCTGAGCATGGTTGTGCCTTCAACCCAAGAGAAGCTGTTCAGCTATTCACTTCTAGTAAGTCTTTACCATACCCTCCAAATTAGGGTGTTGCTTGAGACAAATTCCTGGCTGACTTGCTGCCCAACTTTTTTGGAGTGGGAGGTCCTTATTACCTGTTAACATTCCTGTGCCTACCTGGGGCATTCTTCACCCCTGGGGACAGATCTTGGTCACTTTTCTCTCTCAGACATGGCCACACTGCCCGTGTGTGACTGAAACTGGAAAGAATTGCAGGAAGTTTCTGCATCCATTGTCAAGTTTTCATACAAAACATTTATTTGAAAAAGTTGCATGTAAAGTTCTACACAGGATGGTTGCCATTTCTGTAGTAAAAAAAAAGAAAAGCAAACCAAAACCACATTAAAAAATCATCTCTGTCATGCACATGGTAAAGGAGCTGCTCTTTCTCAAGAACCCACAATTAACAGACTTCAATGTGCATTTTGGCAAGAGAAACTGCAGAAGTGGAGTTCACTCAAGAAAAGGGTTCTGGATGCACATATGTACTTAATTTTCTACCCCATTTACCATCACAGCTACAGAACCACCATTAGCTCTTGGGATAGGATCTCCTCTCCCATTTGGGTGCCCAAATGGCTGTTTTTACAGACCTTTTTAATGCACTTGGTCCACTTTTGGAGCTTTTGAATTGAAAGCTGCCTGTAAGAAATTTTAAATTTGGGTAATGATTGTCAGACAAAGTAATTTCAAATCATCTGACCAAGCTCTGCTGGCAGGTTTGCAGTGTCTCTTCCTACCCCACCATGTTTCGGAGGGAAGAATTCCATTCTCCAACGAGTATAAACTTCTTAAAGCAAAAGCAGATGGCTCAGTGTATAAATACATCCAGCATCTGGATTCTCAGTCACAAAAATAACATGCTTTATACAATAGAAAATGGATCAACTATGAAACAATTCTCCATTGGCCTTAAGATCCAACAGCAGCACCAACACCTTCATCTTCATCCTGTTCCTCCTCAGCCTCATCATCGTCTTCCCTCATTTCTCCATCTCGCTTCTCTTTTTCAAGCATTTTTAGGTATTTGCTAGCTAGGATCTTCTTTGGCAAGATATCTGAAAGGCAGAATTATTGCTTTTTTAGTCAATTTGAATATGTGTATTGCCTCATGAATACTGTTCCATCAAAATCACTAAAGAAATTAAGTCAAAAAGAAATATTAATACTTTTAACAAACCTTAGGTGAATAACCAGGTAAGTCAGCCTGACCCACACACTGTAAGCTGTAAGAGTAGGAGGGAGTTACCCACTTACAGTACAAGTAACCAAAGATAAGGACTCTATTTTGTGACTGATTACTGGCACCTTTTAGTGTCTGCTGATGTGAATTATTTGATGTAAAACAGAGCCCAACTGCCTTAGATCCAATAAGCCATTGATATAAAATCCAAGTATCAGTAAAAACGTGTCTGTGCGTGTATCTAGAAGCATAGAGGGACCAATATGATGAAGTTTCTTTTCTCAAAACTTATAGAATCCTATGTGTCATTTTTGTCCACATAACTCCTCACCTAAAGATGTGCAATGATCTTCTTTCACAAGCTGAAAGCTTTCAGATGGAACTGCTGGAATTTAGGAAATGCTTAAGGCAATATCCTGAGAACTGTATACAGTATGATTGTAATTTAGAGACAGCAGAAAAATCCCTATTCACAGAGAAATGTTTTTAGGAAAGTAGTGTTACAGTGCGCTTGGGCTATGCTTTTCCCCATTTCCAGGGACCCCTGTGACTCTGATCAGGTAAGTGTCCACTCCTTCCTGCCCTGACAGGGTTGGCTGAGAGGCAGAGAAGCCCTCCCTGCCCAGAGCCTAGATAAACCCATAACTCTGTTTGCTCGCTTTCCCCCTGGACCTCATGGAATAAAGAAGCTGGACACCACATCGGGGTGAGAGTCTCTTTTGAATCTTTGCCCATCTCCTGATGTTCCTCCCCTCAAGGCCTCGTATCTCTGGGCTAGCCTAATAATTTGGGGCTGAGAGGGGCAGAAGCATCAAGTAGTTAATGAGTTCCAGTTGAATGCTAACCAAGAGATAAACGACCTGTAGGAGAACTGGGTCCTCACAAAACAGAGCATAAAGAGCAAGATTTCACTTTCCAAAGTAGACACAGGATTTACCCTTGTGTTATCAATACCTGCAAGGAACTGAAAGGTCTCACACTCTTCTGCTGTATGAGACAGGTCACTGTAAGTCAAAGCATTCTTCTCTTTCCCTCTGCCGTGTTTGTAGGAGTATGTAGCCAAATACTGAACAAAAAGCTCCTAAAAAATTAAAACAAAACTGCGTAGTCAGACTAAGTATGCACACATATCTTTGATCCCTGTCTACAGGCAGAAGCACCATATTTAACTTCACGTACACTGGGCACTCAGTGCACAGACTCATTACCTTTCAGTACCTGAAGGCAGTCTACAGGAAAGATGGAGAGAGAATATTTACAAGGGCATGTAGTGACAGGACAAGGGGGAATGGCATCAAACTGGCAGAAAGTAGGTTTAGATCAGTTAATAGGAAGAAATCCTTCCCTCTGAGGGTGCTGCGGCCCTGGCACAGGTTGCTCGGAGAAGCTGCGGCCGCCCCATCCCTGGAGCCGTCCAAGGCCAGGCTGGACGGAGCTCGGAGCACCCTGGGACAGTGTAAAGTGTCCCTGGCCGTGGCAGGGCTGTGAAATAGATGTTCTTTAAGGTTCCTTCGCACACAAGCCATTCTATGAGTCCAGACTCGGGCAGCTTGAGGCCAGCTCCGTCTCGGGCGCGGACAGAGAAGGGAAGCGGGAGCCGGGCCGCGGCAGCTCTCCGCAGCACGGGCACGGGGAGGCGCGGGGCCCGAGGGCAGGGCAGGGCGAGCGGTACCGTGGCCTTGGCGGTGAGGAACAGCGCGTCCTGGTTGATGCTGGAGACCTCCGGGGAGCTCTTCATGATGACGCGGATCCGCGACAGGGGCAGCGACACCAGACGGTTCTCGCTGCCGCTCAGCCGCGCCGCCGCCATCTCAGCCCGTCCCCGCGGCGGCGAGGGCGCGGCCCGCCGGGAGCTGTAGGCGGCGGAGCGGGGACTGCAGCTCCCTGCAGCTCCGGGACTACAGATCCCTACAGCATCGGGACTGCAGCTCCCTACAGCTCCGGGACTACAGCTCCCTGCAGCACCGGGACTGCAGATCCCTACAGCACCGGGACTACAGATCCCTACAGCATCGGGACTACAGCTCCCTGCAGCTCCCTACAGCATCGGGACTACAGCTCCCTACAGCACCGGGACTGCAGCTCCCTGCAGCTCCGGGACTACAGATCCCTACAGCTCCGGGACTACAGATCCCTACAGCACCGGGAACCCGACTACAGCTCCCTGCAGCACCGGGACTACAGCTCCCTACAGCTCCGGGACTACAGCTCCCTGCAGCTCCGGGACTACAGCTCCCTACAGCACCGGGACTACAGCTCCCTGCAGCTCCGGGACTACAGCTCCCTACAGCACCGGGACTGCAGCTCCCTGCAGCTCCGGGACTACAGCTCCCTACAGCACCGGGAACCCGACTACAGCTCCCTACAGCACCGGGACTACAGATCCCTGCAGCTCCGGGACTACAGCTCCCTACAGCATCGGGACTGCAGATCCCTACAGCACCGGGAACCCGACTACAGCTCCCTACAGCTCCGGGACTACAGCTCCCTACAACTCCCTGCAGCTCCCTGCAGCTCCCTGCAGCTCCCTACAGCATCGGGACTACAGCTCCCTGCAGCACCGGGACTACAGATCCCTGCAGCACCGGGACTGCAGCTCCCTGCAGCTCCGGGACTACAGCTCCCTACAGCATCGGGACTACAGCTCCCTGCAGCTCCGGGACTACAGCACCGGGACTACAGCTCCCTACAGCATCGGGACTGCAGCTCCCTGCAGCACCGGGATTGCAGCTCCCTGCAGCTCCGGGACTACAGCTCCCTGCAGCTCCGGGACTACAGATCCCTACAGCTCCGGGACTACAGATCCCTACAGCACCGGGACTACAGATCCCTACAGCACCGGGACTGCAGCTCCCTACAGCTCCCTGCAGCTCCCTACAGCACCGGGACTACAGCTCCCTAAAGCTCCCTAAAGCTCCCTACAGCTCCCTACAGCATCGGGACTACAGATCCCTACAGCACCGGGACTACAGCTCCCTAAAGCTCCCTAAAGCTCCCTACAGCTCCCTACAGCATCGGGACTACAGCTCCCTGCAGCACCGGGACTACAGCTCCCTACATCTCCCCGCAATACAGGGACGCGCCCGCCGCAGCCCCCGGCTCCCCCGGCTCTCTCCTCCCCGCCGCGGGCGGACGGCGGCCCCGGCGGTGCCCGGGCGCGCTGAGGCTCCGGCGGCTGCGAGTCCCTTCATAGAATCACAGAATTAAGTAGGCTGGAAAAGGTCTCTGAGATCATCGAGTCCAACCTGTGACCGATCGCCAGGTGGTTGTAGAGTGATAAGGTCACACCCCCGAGCCTCCTTTTCTCCAGGCTCAACAGCCCCAGCTCGCTCGGCTGCTCCTCATCAGACTTGTGCTCCAGCCCCTTCAGCAGCTTTGTGTCCCATCTCTGGACCTGCTCCAGCACCTCAATGTCCTTCCTAAATTGATGGGCCCAGAACTGGACACAGCACTCGAGGTGTGGCCTCCCCAGTGCCCAGCACAGAGGGACAGTCACTGCCCTGGTCCTGCTGGCCACACTAGTGCTGACATGGAAAGCCAGGAGGCCACTGGGCTCCTTGCCCACCTGGGCACACCCTGGCTCACGTTCACCTGCTGTCAACCAGCACTTCCAGGTCCTTTTCCACCAGGTCATTTTGTGCTGAGCAGCTCCAGTGCTTTCCAGTCACTCTTCCCACCTGTGTGGATTCCTGCTGTCCCAGCACAGGCAGGAGCAGCCTTGGGGCTTCCCCTTCCTCACCTCTCACCGTGGCTCCTCAGCTCCAGGCTGGCACAGGAGGGTGGGGAGCTTGTTCTCAGTGCCAACTGGGCATCTCGATCTGTGTGTATGCCAGGATTACAGGCCACTGCCTACAAAGTTGTTAACCCAAACTGCAATTACAGGCTGCTCAACACCTCTGCCGCTGTAGTACAGTCCCAGGGAATGTGTCTGGTCATCCTGACACTTGTCAGAGCTGGGGAGGAGGTGTGGAGGGTACGTGTAAACTATGAAGTGATGATGGGGCTGCTTGTAACATGCTTGTGGATGGGGTTTTGATGCTGGGAGTGTTTGCTTCAGAAGTTTGCCTGTGCCTGTTTGGGTAAGAGCTGAAGGTTGTGTGAGCGCTTCCAGAAGTAATGACACATCATTTGCATCAATTCATTAATGGTTTCAATCAAAAAGTTTCCAATATGCTTTATAAACAACATGCCTGATGGTTTGTATTGGTAAGAAATCTGCTAAGGCCACTAAACTATCTAAATATGAGAGAGAAAAGCAGGAGCTTTTTCAGAATACACAATAATAATTCACATGGAATTTAGGGGAGAAAGAACTGTACCCATGAAGAATCATTAAATGGAAAACACAGCGAATTTGTTGACTGAATGTCACTATCTGATACAGAATTTGCCCAGTACATAAGGCCAAGGCTATAGATTATCCTGATTTATTAATAAAATACAGCACCATGAGCAGCTGGAAGTACAAGGATAACAACAGTATGTGATAAATTTCAAAATTACTGTATTTGGGGACATAATTTATAGTTAGCTATTGCAGATAATCAGTATATTTTAGGCTGTATAATTCTCTTGAGATTACATCTTCTGTGAGGCCACTGTGTGTATGTTATATCTGAAAGGAAGCACAAATATCTTGGGATGCTGCCTGGATGTCTGGAAGGATTGGTTTCTTTCTCGATCCTTACTGTCTTGTGACATCTTGTGGAGACAGCTGACATTACTCCAGCAGTGAATTTTTAAAAAATACTACTGCAGCCTTTCATGAGAAAGAAATTTCAATATACAAATGAACCCTCATCAAACTACCAGGATTTCTGAGGGTATTGAGCTTGGTGGTGGGAAGGCACAGGTGAAGGAGCTCTGAGCTCCTCAGAGCCGTTCTTTCCCCCTCTGCCAGCTGAGAGCTTGGCCAGGTGTAGTTGCCTCTGTGAGTCTCTGTCTCCCAGAGAAGGGACAACGGGAGCAGGAGCTGCCCTGGCAGGAGAAGAGAGGCTGTGATTGACTGGGCTGAGCACTCCCCACCCCTCTCTGGCCCTAAGGGTGTGCTGCTCTTGGGCTTGGTCAGCTTCTGTCTGAGACTCTGAGGCCAGCTTGTACTGCCATCTCTCCAGCTCCTTTCCCTCTGGGAAATGTTGTCATTTTTTTGGAAGATAACCAAAGGTCAAGGCTAAAGCTTGTTCAGTTCCTTTTATGCTGTTATTTTTCTTCACAACTCCCAGACTGGGGAAACGCAAGAGAAGCAGAGAGACTTGCCAGGAGACCACATCTTGTGCCACAGTGGCTGAGGAGACCTGAAAAGAGGTTGTGGCCAGGTGAAGGTTAATCTCTTCTTCTAAGTAATAAGTGACAGTACAAGAGGAAATAGCTTCAAATGTGCCAGGGCAGGTTTAGATTGGATATTAAGAAAATTTTCTCCATCAAAAGGGTTGTCAAGCATTCATACCATCAGCCTAGGGAAGTGGTTGAATCACCATCCCATGAGGGATGTAAAAGCCATGTGGATGGGACTCTTAGGGACATGGTTTAGGGGTGGCCTTGGCAGTACTAGGTGTGACTTGATGATATTAAGGGTCTTTTCCAACCTAAATGATTTTATGATTCTACCTAAATGCAAATTTTTCAAACACTGTGAGTTCTGTTGAAGTTATTTGGTTGGCGTGCCACTGCTTTAAGTCATGACATGGCCCCTTATGAAAGGCTGCAATAAGGTGTTCATGGACCCTTCTCCAGGCTGAGCAACCCAAACTCTCTCAGGCTGATTCCACAGGAGGGGCACTTCAGCCTTCTGATTTCCATGGCTTCCTCTGGACCTGCTCCAAGAAATTTCTTGTGTGGGGATTCCAGACCTGGATGAAGCATTACAGGTGAGGTCTCACCAGAGTGGAGCAGAGGGGCAGAATCCCCTGCCTCACTGCTGCCCATGCTGTGGGATCAACCCAGGACATGTTTGGCTTTCTGGATGCAAGTGCACACACGGCCAGCTCATGTCCAGCCTCTCATCCACCAGCACCCCCAAGTCCTTCTTGGTGGGGCTGCTCTCAATCCACTTATTCCCTCCCCAGCCTGTATTGATACCAGGGTTTGGTCATCCAGGTGCAGCATCTTACACTTTGCCTCACTGAACATCATTAAGTTTCCCACATCCTCCACCAGAAATTCACCTGAACTCTCGTACAAGGCTTATAGTTCGGGAGTTTTTGTACTTCCAGAGTTTTCAGACTTTTGCCATTTAAGCTGCATGACTGAGAAATCCTCTCAGAGGATGATGTCCCTCTTCTCAAGGAGGCTCAGGGAGGACTTTGTCACTCTTTACAACTACCTCAAAGGAACTCGTAGAGAGCTGGGGCCAGCATCTTTTGCTGTGCCAAGGGGGTGAGGACCAGAGAAAATGGACTGCAGCTGAGAGAGGGGAGGTGCAGGTTAGATGTTAGAAAAAAAAGGTTTTTTTACTGTTCGGGTGGTCAGGCATTGGAATACACTGCCCAGGGTGGTGGTGGAATCACCATTCCTGTAAGGGTCTAAGAGGCATCTGAGTCTGGCAATGTGGTTTAGGGGTTACAGTGGCAGTGCTGGGCTGACAGCTGGACTGGATGATTCTATGACACCACACCAACTTCGGGATTTGGGAATGCCAGGAAGGCTCACTTCGTTCAAAGGGCCAGCTAGAGCCCTTCAGGTTTCCATACACAGTCGGCTGAAATTCACCAGGTGAATCAGTCATCCGTCCACTCCTGTTTTGCGTTCCTCGCGTTCACAGGCAGAGGCTTCCAGTCCCCGCGGAAGCCCCGGGGGCAGCACCGCGGACGGCAGCGGGGAACGGCCCCGCTCCCCTCAGGACTCTCCCGCCATGGCCCGCCGCGCATGCGGGGCGGAGCCGAGCGGCCATTGCCGTCAGTTCCGGCGGCGGCGGGGCGGCTCCGCTCCCGCTGTGGGTGCCGCTCCCCGCCCGGCAGCCGCGTCCCCCGTCCCGGCTGTGAGTGCCGCTTCCCCCTGTCCTAGAGCGGTTCCTGTCCCGGCTGTGAGTGCCCCCTCCCCGGTTACCGCCAGCCCCCGCTGCCCACATAGCGCCTCCTGCCCGGGCTGTCAGTGCCCCTTCCCCGGTTACCTCCGGCAGCCGCTGCCCCAGAGCCGCTGTCCCTGACGGCCTCAGCGGGGTGTGCGCCTCTGCCGCGCCTCCGCTCCGCTTCGCTCTGCTGCAGTTCATTTTCCCTGCTGGACTTGGCCCAAAGTGCCGTATGCCCGGGGACGGGGAAAGGGGGGAGCTCCCACCCGCTGCGGCCTCTGCTGGGGGAGGTGTCAGGACGGTGCTGCTGCCCTGGGAATGGGGCTGCAGCCCGGGAATGGGGCTGCACCTTGGGAATGGGGCTGCACCTTGGGAATGGGGCTGCACCTCGGGAATAGGGCTGCACCTCGGGAATAGGGCTGCACCTTGGGAATAGGGCTGCACCTCGGGAATGGGGCTGCACCTTGGGAATAGGGCTGCACCTCGGGAATGGGGCTGCACCTTGGGAATAGGGCTGCACCTTGGGAATGGGGCGGCACCTTGGGAATGGGGAGGCACCTTGGGAATGGGGAAGCACCTTGGGAATGGGGCTGCACTTTGGGAATGGGGCTGCACCTTGGGAATGGGGCTGCAGCCCGGGAATGGGGCTGCACCTTGGGAATGGGGCTGCACCTTGGGAATGGGGCTGCAGCCCGGGAATGGGGCTGCGCCTTGGGAATGGGGCTGCAGCTCGGGAATGGGGCTGCACCTTGGGAATGGGGCTGCGCCTTGGGAATGGGGCTGCACCTTGGGAATGGGGCTGCAGCTCGGGAATGGGGCTGCACCTTGGGAATGGGGCTGCACCTCGGGAATGGGGCTGCACCCCGGGAATGGGGCTGCACCTTGGGAATGGGGCTGCACCTTGGGAATGGGGCTGCACCTTGGGAATGGGGCTGCAGCTCGGGAATGGGGCTGCACCTTGGGAATGGGGCTGCACCTCGGGAATGGGGCTGCACCTTGGGAATGGGGCTGCGCCTTGGGAATGGGGCTGCGCCTTGGGAATGGGGCTGCACCTCGGGAATGGGGCTGCACCTCGGGAATGGGGCTGCACCTTGGGAATGGGGCTGCAGCTTGGGAATGGGGCTGAACCTTGGGAGTGGGGCTGCACCTTGGGAATGGGGCTGCAGCTTGGGAATGGGGCTGCAGCCCGGGAATGGGGCTGCAGCCCGGGAATGGGGCTGCACCTTGGGAATGGGGCTGCAGCCCGGGAATCGGGCTGCAGCCCGGGAATGGGGCTGCACCTTGGGAGTGGGGCTGCAGCCCGGGAATGGGGCGGCAGCCCGGGAATGGGGCTGCACCTCGGGAATGGGGCGGCAGCCCGGGAATGGGGCTGCACCTCGGGAATGGGGCTGCAGCCCGGGAATGAGGCTGCTGGGAAGAGCCGGGCAGTGCGGTGGGAAAAGGAGCTACGGTCCACAGTTCTGAGGAGCCCGTTTCCTCAAGCATCTATTCCTCTGTCTCATGTGTCCCCATGGACTCGGAACTCATCGTTCTGCTTGTAAAACCAATAGTGTCAAGTCTAAAGATGGGCTGCGTTTTTGTTTTTTTTTTTTTTTTTTTCTTTTGTCTGTGTGTTTGTTTTTGTGAAGGTTCGGGGTATTGTTTATGTTTTTTTTGGTGGTATTTACGGTTCAGGGCTTTGGAGCTGGAGTTCACGACGAAGGGGATCTCTGGTGTCCCGGAGGTCTCAGACATGAAAGGACTCGGGGGATGTGCATCTTCATTCAAGGCTCAGCTGCAGTAATCGGTTTTAGAGAGCTCAGGAGAAAAGGGATTCTAAATACTTAAATGTAAAGGCAGAAAACAATGCCTGATCCTTTCCTATGTGTGTTTTGATAAAGCAAGACTTTGCTTTTCCTCAAAAATAGGTGTTCTGGTCCTAATTTTTCTCTGTTTGGCCATGTGTGAGTACTGACAGCTGTGTAAAGTTTGGTGATCCTGATTTGGTGCCTGTTTACATCTCACCTCATGCAATTTTGGATATTTCACCAAGAAAATGGGACTGAAGAGCCTGAGTCTGACAGGCTCTCCTGAACTGGTATTTCTGCCCAGTCACTGTGGTAGAGACTTGTGTGAGCTGGCTTGTGTAGCTGCACAGGGAGTGAGATTCACTTGGAAAGCCCTTATTTACAGATTTTTGTTTGAAAAGTGACTAAAAGTTCTCCTTGTGTACAGTGTAACGTCAGGAGGTTGCATGGTTGAAGATTTAGTAAAATAATGAAACAAACAGTGATATCGTAACACATAAATTCAGGCTGCAGAAGTGTTTAGCATCAAAGCCCTGGTTTGATTCAACAACCCTGTGTACTTCTGAAGGTTAAATAATAATATGCGTTTTTCTTTCACTAGCCTGCAGTTGATGCAAAATGAGTGTTCCTGACTACATGCAGTGTGCTGAGGATCATCAGACCCTCCTGGTCGTCGTTCAGCCCATTGGCATTGTACCTGAAGAGAGCTTTTTCAGGATCTACAAGCGGATTTCAGCCGTGAGCCAGGTTAACGTGCGCGACTCGCAGCGAGTGCTCTACATCCGATACAGGCACCATTATCCCCCAGAGAACAACGAGTGGGGGGATTTTCAGACACACCGCAAAGTCGTGGGGCTGATCACTATCACAGAGTGCTCTTCAGCAAAAGAATGGCCTCAGACTTTTGAAAAATTCCATCTTCAGAAGGAAATGTATGGCTCTACTCTCTATGATTCCCGGCTGTTTGTCTTTGGGCTTCAAGGAGAGATTGCAGAGCAGCCCCGCACAGATGTGGCGTTTTATCCCAGTTATGATGAGTGTGACACTGTGGAGAAGAGAATAGAAGATTTTATTGAGTCTCTCTTCATAGTGCTGGAGTCCAAGCGTCTTGACAGAGCCACTGATAAGTCCGGAGACAAGATCCCCCTGCTCTGTGTTCCTTTTGAGAAGAAGGATTTTGTAGGTCTGGACACTGATAGTAGGTAAGCAGCTACTTTTGTCAGCTCTTAAAAAAACACATCTGTGACACTTGCCAGCCTTTAGGATAAGCCTATTAGAAAGGACAAGGTGAGCCTTGTTCCAACAGGGGCTGTGCTCTGATCTTTCTGTGTTTTCTTGCTGTAGTTTTAAGGAAATCTAACATGTAGTCTCACTGTAGTTGATGTTCTGAGCTTGTTTTTATATATACATTTAATTGATGAAGCTCATCAAATAGCAGGAAGAAGTCACAGGAGTGGTTTGACAGGTTCTGCTGTAATAAGACTTTTTGCTGGAAGACTTCCAATATTTTACAGATATACTGTATTAACAAAAAAAATCAGCATCAGTGAAACTATTCTTATGTCATGTTGAGTAGTATTTGACTAATCATACTTACTGTATTTTTTCCCTTTAAACCTCTGTCTACTTTTTCATTCTATGAGATAGTGCCTGTTTATTTTGATGACAAAGTCCAGCATCTTTCCCTGTCCTTCTTTGTTTTATGTAATTATTTGTTATTGCTTTTTACCTGTCTTGTTTTGCTACCTGTTTGGTTTTTTGTAGGTTAGAGTTTTAGTCCCCCATTTTTCTTCCTCCTCATTTGCATACTCATCTGTCAGATTTGAGTGTTGCATAGTTCCTGTGCAAGGGATAAGTAATTCTGGCTTGATAGCTACAGGCAGGTGCAAAATCTGTTTGACTCTGCTGTTTGCAGTCAAATCCAGGGGATGGAAGCATCCACCTTTTGTCCTGGCAGAGGTGGGGAAGTCCAAAGAAAACTCACACTATGTGTGTAAATAGTGGTGTTCATATTTGTGTTGTACTATAGGGATGCCAGCAGAGGTTTCTACTGTGTGTAAAAGCTCAGAGGAGTCCAGGCAATTTTGTGAAGGTTTTAGATCAAAATAATCAGCTCTGCCTCTGTAGTTGGTCCTGCCTTGGAAACAGGAAGAAAGAATTCCAGCTAATTAGTTTGAAGTCTTTTGTTAAATTCCCTTTGGTGGCTTGAAGGACCATCAGTACCCCAGTGCCCTGCACCTCTTTGATGAGCACTTGAACTGGCTGTGACTTGTTGGTTCCTGTTTGTCCCTGAACTATTATTCAGTTATCAATATGAATTACTGTGTTATTACTTTTTGCTTGTGGGTGGCAAAGTTGAGAAGACTGGACAAGCCTTTTTACAATCTTGTCTTTTACTCAGTTTGAAAGAAATTTGGCTGAACGTAATCAAATTTTCCTCTTCCAGATAGGTAGAAAATTATAATTGTTGGCCAAGAATCTCCAAATCAAAATGAATTCTGCTGTTCAGTTGTGTCTTATAAAAAATTGCGTTTTGGAAATTGCTTTCTTAGATGAATGAATTACTTCTGAGCAATAGCTGTGTTGTTACTAGTGGGAAATACTCCTTGTGAAGTTCTGAGCTGGTGGGGAGCTGGAGTGACAGCAGAATGTGTGCCCACACATCTCCAAGCAGGTGTTTGAAAGAGATTCCGTGTGGTGCTTTAGCTCTTTGCAGAATGGAAGGTGTGTGACCCTGTGTGTAGACACAGGGGTTTATCCAGAGTTAATCACTGGCTCAGCTCTGCACACACCCTTGCTGGGAGGTTTGAATATCAAACAGATTTTCAGTAGGTCTGGATCAATGGATGTACTTGAAATGTTTGCTGCACCAAACTGCTCAAGGAGAAGGTGTTAAATATTCTAATTTTTCAGTTCCATAGTAAGAAAGTTCTTCAGTTCTATTTTGCTGTGGAGTTAGTACTTCTGATTGTTATAATACTTAGGATTTATACGTTAAAACTTCAGAAAGCTAAATGAAAATATATTTCCAGCATCTCTGCACAGGAGCCTTTCTAGGTACCTTTAATGTAGCCTGATGCATCTCTGCCCTCTGTTCTAAAGCAGAAGCTCAAGTCCATTAAATAAGGTTGAACTCAGATCAGTTTACTAAACTAACTTAGACTTTCAAGCCAAAGCCTTTGGATGTGAGCTGGTGATAATAACATTCCATTTTATTATTTGTGAGTTTTTTGGTGCTTGGTTTGCAATTCACAGGATTTTATTTTAGCACATTCCCTTCTGTAGTGACAGATTGACTAATTAAGGGAAAGCACTCCATGCCAGGGAGAAACAGGGCTAGGAAGGACCTTCCTCAGTAGAGACCAGTTTCTGTTTTTGCAGGATTGGATGTGTAATGTTGTTCAGGGAGGGCTCAAGGTTGTTTGAATGCAGGAAGTGGGTACATCTGGTAGAACAGCTTTTGCTACTTTGTTTTGAGTCTGTCAGCATCATGATTTTACAGAAAGAAATAAAAACATGACGATACTTAGATATTGAGGCAAATGAAACAGCTTTTTCTAGAACAGATGGAAATTTCTAAAGGGTTAAAGGCAAAGAAAGTCCCTTGATCTTTTCTATATACTTTCTGTCTATTTGCAAATTTTGTATATCATGTACCCTGACATCCTAGTCAGTGTGTAATCAATTATTTAAAACCACAAATGTTCTCTATTAAATAGATGGCGGAGAAGACACACTCTGTTCTTGTAACAGAGGGTGTGTCTCTGCTGCTGTAGTTGTGGATACCTACTTAGGATAAATAAACATGTCTTTTCCTCTATCTTCTAAAATTGAAGTTAAATGGCAGTGTGTAGCAAAAGTATAATTAAATGTGTGGTGCAACTGTAACCTGGAGCTATTGGGATGATAGATTGAGGGAAAATATGTTAAGAATTTACATGGGCTACATAATTCTGATCACTTGATTTGGAGACTAATTAAAACTATTGAACATAATTTGTATCTTAAAAGATGCTCTTCAAGTATTTTATGGTCAAATATTAACGTTAATACTTATGTGATGATCAGAGCTTTATATATAAACCTGATCATCTCCCTCACTCAGTTAGAAGACTTTCATTAGCTTGGATGCATGATAATTGCCATGGAAGTAAACTGATTGGCTTCTTTTAAGATGCAAAGTTCGTAAATTAGGAAGAGGAGTTATTATTTCAAATAGGGTAATTAATGGGAAAAGTGAGGATGATCTTTGTCTTTTGCAGGTTATTTGTGTAATGAGCAGGAGAAGCACATTCCCAGAGCTGACTGAGATGACAACATACACAAACTCACTGAAGTTTGTGTGCAGAAGAACTTTTTTTAGCTGGTAGAAAACTATATGTTTGAAACATAATGGGTTATGTCCTAAAATGAAAAGTTGTCCTGTTAAAGGGACATTGTAGGACTGAGAGGCTTGGTTTGATTCCTGGAGCATTCAGCCAAAAGGGATTTTGGCAAATTGATTTATTTTTTCTTTCTGTTTCTTCAGCTGTAAATTGGATAAAATATTTATGTGGTCACAGGACTGCTGAGGATAGTTGAAAAAGTTTCTGAAATCAGTTGCACTTGATAGTTACTTTTAGAGGGTGTGAGATTGATGGAGAACGATGGAAGCACATGTTCTCATGATGATAAAAACGTCCTACAAACTAAAAACTAGGAAACATCTGTGCCAGAAATACTGAAAATCCCATTTGTTTTAAGTTTTCTATTTTATTTCTGTTTTCAGCTAAAAATAAACATACTTAGGTGTGATTGTAAATCTACTTGGATAAGCTCATTTTAATGTTGTTTACATCAGTTTGTGTCTTAGGTTCTTTCTTTTTCAATACTGGCATCATTTAATGCTGTGGAGGGATGAGGCTGTAGGGCCCTTTTTATAGATGTGTCATAGCTGGGATTTGTGCACTGATTTATCAAAGTTGATGATCTCAGTATGTGTATGTGGCTGTTAATTTTCTTTCTGTTCTCTGTCCTTCTAATTTCTGTTTTGTTCCTTTCTGTTTTTTCCCCCCCTTCTTCTCTCATACTGCCCTGTGAGTTTGTTGTTGGGTCTAAAAAGGTAGGATGTGATTGTGTATCTTTGAAAATAGTTAGCTTTTTTCCCATGTCCTGCCTCTTCACTTCGCCTTCATTGCATATTCTAGTGTTGCTTTTTATTTTTATTTTTTCACCACACACAAAAATAATTGCTGCCTGGAGCCTCACCACTGCAGTTGCCCCCTTTTGGCGCATTTGGCAATTATATTTGGTAGCAATGCTGAGTTTTTTTGTAGGACACACATAGTCTGCTTAGGTGGCTGCTGGCCTCTGGAATTTGCTTTATTTTTTAAACTCCAAAGCCATGAAGCTGTTGCTGCCTGTGTTTGATTTCCAAATTCAAAAGTTCTGGCAGTTGATTCAGTGCCGTAGCCGTGTCTCTTGAAGTCTGGATAATGTTATGATTGGTGATATCTATAGCTCTGCATGCTAACTGGAATTAGTAGAACTTGATGGAAATTTTTGTTGGAGCATTTTGCATGAATACACTTTTGAGAATTGATTTTGCATGTTTCTTGTTTGTAAATTTAGCCAAATTTTGAGGATCCAGAAATTCCGTCAAACTTGTTTCTGGATGGTTTGCAGTGAAAATAAATTCTGTCTTGAACTACAACACTGTTGCACTAAATTTTCCATAATATTATCCTGGAATCCTAGAAAAGAGCTGGAGATGAAAGAATAAAGCACATATCCTATAGAGCAAAGAAGGCAGAAATGGAAATCAAGTAGTTCTTCATAGTTCCTGGAACTGATTTATTGTCCTCCACTTTGAAGTGGTAGCAGTGGTCAGTGGTCATGATTGTGGTGATTCCTCTGAATATAAGAGTGTGTTTGGTAGAGCATTAACCCAACTAACTTTAGAAAATTAGATTTTAAATTAGTTTTGTAGTCAGTGGAATTTTTCTGTGTGGTGAGGACCTTAAGAGGAGGTGACTGACACCAAGCAAGCATTCCATGGGTAGACCTGCAGGAAGTGGCACTGCCTTCCCTGGGGATGTTTCTGAGGGCATCACACTCAGGAAGGGGTTTGTATGGGGACACTTTGTGTCCTTCTTTGAAATTTAATGTTGTGAATTATCTTCTAGAGGAAAAATTAAAAGGAGCTGCTCTTGGCAGTAGGGTGCTGCAAGGAACTGGCCTAGAGAGAGGTTGTCCTCTTATCTAGAGGAAGTAGTTGTTAAATCACGTGGGTTTTCTGTCCCTAGATAGGTTAGGATTAAGCAGGAGAGAGCTGAAATATTTAAACAGTGTTTTAATAAAAAATAATTCAGAGAGAAGATATCTGTAAGCTTCTCACTTTCAGGATCTTCAGCTAAAGCTGTGAAGCAAAACTAGCTTGGTGTTAAAATGAGCAATCATTTTATACTGAGATATATATATATATATATATATATGATATAAATATGAATATATATGCAATAGGATTTTTTTCCCAATTAATTTGCACCCCAGGATGCATAGAAGGAACAATGAGTCCCTTGGACATGATTTTAAGGGCCTGATATTGTGGATACTGTTTTTTTCCCAAATGTCAAGTGAATTAAGTTTTGCTGTCTGTAGAGAGTGGGTTTAATTTCCATGAAGTCTTTGCCTTTTGTCTTTTTGGACATACTTGAAGTAATTGAATTCACTGTACTTAATTGTGACTGCCTAATAAAGACAGTTTATACATTTGTTTCGGACAAACTTACTCTATAATTAGTGAGAAGGTATTTTCCAAGAGGATGGCAATGACTTGCAGGGACTGTAGGAGGTGAATCCTATCTTGGCAATACCTTGAAGAGCCTAAAAATAGGTGTAGTGAATTCAGTTTTTGAATAATTAGTAATAAATTTATTCATCACCAGGAATAAATTATCCGTTTGTCTATAAATAAGGAGAGTTTCCCAAAGAACAGTGGTTTTATGAGCAATATTTATTGATGCCTGTGTGAATAAATGCTTTCAAACTTCAGATATATTGACATGGGCATAAATCAGCAGGAGAATTAGGTTAGTAAAGCTGGTGGTGAGGCTGTGTGATTGAAACTATTCTGGTATTAGGTCCTGATTTAGGAGTCAGGCATCATCTCTTTTCCTTTGCTGTATGACTCATATTTATGAACTTAATTATCTGCTAGCTGGAAAATCTGGAAGAATGTTTATAAAGTACAGTTTTGAGAGAATAAGAACTTTAATTTGTTCATAAAGATAAAGATTGCTTGAAAGCGTAGAGACGGAGTTGGAGGCAGTGGCATCTTTGAGAGGAATTATAGCTGTGAAGGAAACAGTGATTCTCCAATTCCACTATTTATGTAAAAAAAACAAACAAAAAAGTTAAAGCAATATAACATTTAAAATGTTTTTTTTTCATTCTGGAGTGCAGAGTAGGAAAATCTGATTTATAACCAATTTAAACTCTGCTGTGCAATGCTGATTCCAGATTACGACGGAACTTTTTGATGGAGTTATTT
This sequence comes from Lonchura striata, assembly GCF_050655825.1. NCBI lineage: Eukaryota > Metazoa > Chordata > Aves > Passeriformes > Estrildidae > Lonchura > Lonchura striata. The sequence goes on along the minus strand of NC_140704.1, from coordinate 152,494,064 downwards.
TTCTATAACTCAAAGTTTTCAAAGTTTAGACTGAAATCTTGGTAAGATTTGGTGCCCTTCCACAGTTCCTACAGAGCAGCTTTAGCTTTCACTTTGAATTTTCTTGCATTTTTGTTCTTAAAAGATCTATAAAATACATGCTTGTTGAAAAATAAAAGACAAATATTTCAATTCCTGATACATCTGAAAGATAGCAAACAACAGTTGTACTGAATTTCATTTAATGTCAAAACCTTTACATCAATTGTGAATATGGTGTGCTAGATCAGAAAAGTGCAAACATTTATATAGGAATTATTTGTAACTTTTTAGATGGAGAGGAGCAATTGGAGACCTATTGCTTGTCTCCTTTTATTATTTCTTTTTTTTTTGTAGACAATAACACTGGTTCTGATAGCTTCTCTCTTTAGTTTTTATTGTCTGTATTTCTAAATATCTTCTCTTTTTCAATTTCTGTCACCTATGCATATAAATCAGTTACTTTCTCTTCATCTGCTTTTTCCAAACTGACTGCAAGGAATACGACATTATTTTGTGGCTGCAAAGATTCTTCTCTGTGGTGTAAACTACCCAAGCCAAACTGATAGCCTTGATAAACCAGTGACATGGAATTGTTTGGTTTCTTGCCATTCCTCCTTCCTGCCTTCAAATCTAAAGGAAATAAATGAATGTCCTTATTCCTACCCTTACATTTCATATGTTCTGTGCCTCTCCTCCTTTTGTCATTTCTACATTACAGACTTCATGAAGACAGTTTGTTCAGATGCCTTATGGAGATTATTTCAGTGACATTTCAGTTTATCTCTAGGGTCCTCTGGGAAGTTCCCCACTTGAAAAAAAACCACCCCACTGCCCCAAACCTGGTTTCATTCCATAACATTGGCATTCCCCTTATATTCTGGTATCACTCCAGGGATAAGAGTTCATCATCTGCAGAGTGGGAGTAACCTTAGGGGTTTTTTTTGGGTTTCTTTTTTGTTTAAAGTTGCTAAGTTCAAATAGTGTCAGTAACTTTGTAAAAAATCACAGGCTGATTTGAGCTGGAACAAACCTTAAAGATCATCTTATTCCAGCCCCTCTGCCATGGACAGGACACCTTTCACTAGCCCAGGTTGCTCCAAGCCCCATCTAACCTGGCCTGGAACACTTCCAGGGATGGGGCAGCCACAGCTTCACTGGTCAACCTATTCAACTTAATTTAAATTAAATTAATTAAATTGAAAAAGTATCATGACATCTCCTAAAAGCTTAAAGTTTACAGGTGTGTCAATCCAAGATGGTTCTTTGTATTTTTACCAGATTCTTTGGACTTCATGTATACAACAAAGAGTGACATCTGCAGCAGTTCTTCTAATTAAAATTTCAGTTTTGATTGACTTTTATTTTAGTTTAAATTATCCAAAAAAATAAGAGTCTGTTTTTCCTTGGTGTGACGCATGGAAAGTAAACTTTCATACCTCTCTGGATGTACTTAGAAGACACTGTTAGAACAACAGGATCTACTATTGAAAACAACAATAGATAAATTAATAAAATATCTCAGTTGACATTTAAATGTCTTCCTCATAAAACAAGTTTATAATTATAGTGCAAGGGTGTTCTTGCCAGGGAGTGCTTTTATAGGAAGGAGAACAAGAGGATTGTTCGTGGACTTGGGAGAGCACAGTTGTTCTGAGCTGTCACTTCAATCATGAGGTGTTTTCCAAGTCCAGTGTGTCTTGCTTTGTATCTCTTATGTTTCTTTAGCTGAAACCTACTAAAAAAACAAACAAAATAGTAGGATTAGTGCCTTTGTCACACGGATTCATGCCCAAATTGCCTTTTCAGCTGTACCAAGGTGTCTGCTGAATATATTCAGTAGACTTTGTTCATTTGGGAAAAACACCATTTATTTTAACATGTAAAAAAGAGTAGGAGGAGAAACTCTGTCAGCTGTTGCCTGAAATGATGGTGCTTTTCCACTCATCATCCCTTTAAAAGAAGGGGCTGGGAGCAGGGGAGGTTTGTGAGGTCTGAGGGGGTTCTGGGCCCCCAATACCTTTGGGCTGTGTGTGGAGAGGTCCCAGCAGAGGAGACAGAGGCCCAGAGCAGGATTTTGGAAAGGTCACCTTTAATATGCTCAGAGCCAAAATGTGAGGGATTCCATGGGAAGCATCCATGGAGTTGTGGGATTTGTTCAAGAACAGCTTCCTGGAAGCACAGGAACAGGGAAAGGAAAAAGGCAGAACAAGAGACCACCTTGGCTTAACAATGAGCCTTTTGCTGAAGAGCAAAAAACCAGCATATCAGCTATTGACAGGCAGCCAAATACTCACTGTAGTCTGCAGGAGCCTTGCTTTGGAGGTTTTCAGGGCACGTGGCTCTAGCTGTGTAAATGCTGTGTAGCCAAAACATGTGATACATTGCTTTTTTCCCAATATATCCTCAAATTGTCGGTCCTTTTGCATATTACATTAGTTAGCATTCATGTTTGCTTAGAGGCAGAGAGTAAATCAATGTAGATCTGCTATTAGGGAGGAAAGAAAACTGACTTTTGTGTGTTGGCCCAGACCAGCCTTCCGTGGCAGTAACTGAAGTGCCCCTCTCATTTTGCAGACACTACAAGAAGCGCTGCCAGGGCCGGATGCGGAAGCACGTGGGGGATCTGTGTCTGCAGGCCGGAATGCTGCAGGACTCCTTGGTGCACTATCACATGGCAGTGGAGCTGCTGCGCTCTGTCAACGACTTCCTGTGGCTTGGAGGTAGGATCAGGTGCTGGTAGTTGTAAACCCAAGTAAATCAAACTATCCTCTGTAATTTCCGTAGGCATTGTGAAAGGTAGGAATGATTCTAGTGACCAAAATCTGGATTATTGGGTGTGAATAAGAATGAAGTTGAAGCAAAAGTTGGTTAATAAGACGTGAGAAAGGAATGGGTTTAGGAAAACCTAAACAGGATAAATTCATGTTACTGTAGTAAAGCATGTACTTAAAAAAACTTGTGTCTGATTTTTTAGTGATTCCTTGGAAAGTACTTGATTTTTATTCACTGGGTTGTATAGGTGTTTTAAAAATGTTTCCTATGGGTGTCCACTATGGACTGTTGGGAAAAGATTTTTGTCTTTACATCTCCCAAAGCCACAAATGTTAAATTTCCACTGACATAATTTCCTTTCATATAAGGTCCTAGGATTTGCTTTTTTTCCCTGCCTTTTTTCCATCCTTTCCTTCTTTTTTTTTTTTTTTTTGTTTTCATGCCTGTTTTTTGTTATTTATTGGCCATACAAATGATCTTTGAGCACAATTTCTGCTTCTCAGTTTCATACCCTTTCAGGACAGTGTCTTAGTTCTGCTTTTAGCTTTCTCATTCCACCTGGAAACCATTTATCTTTCTAATGGCCCTGTAGATTACATACCATGAAAACCTTAACACTTTTTGACCTCCCACTTCTTTCCTTCTGCAATTCCAAAAACTTAAATGGCTCAGGATTCCTCAAATTCTACTTAAAGACCTCCAGAGGACTCTTCCAATCCAAATAGTTTGATAAGTCTGTTAAGTCTGATATCCTGCTCTTATCATGTCCAGTTACATCAGGTTGTTCAGGGACCTGTCCAGTTGAATTTCAGTTATATTTAATGATGGAAGTTTTGCTGTCTTTGAGCAACCTCTTTTAAAATTTTGCTGTTTTTTTTAAACACCAAAATTTTTGGTGTTTTAAAGGCAGCAAGAACACCAGCCTTCAGCCTCTTGCTCTGTAAGGCTGAGCAAACCCAGTTCTCTCGCTTCTCACATACCAGGAACTCCAGTCCCCCGACCCTTCTGATGGCCTCCCACCAGCCTTGCTTTGGGATGAGGCTCCTGCCAGCCCCTGTCTCCAGCCTGGCAAGTTCTCTCTGCATTGAAGCCCTGCCCTTCTGTTCCCTCCAGTTTGGTGTCACCCAGGAAGTTTCTGGGTGTGCTCTATGCAATCATCCAGGCAGTTAATGAAGGCATGAGTATTGTCCCCCTGAGGACACCACTGCTCACAGGCAGCCATGTGGCTCATCACAAGCCTTTGAGTCTGGCTGCCCAGCTGATTTTCCACCTACTTTATAGGCCAGTTATCCCAGTCTTCCCAATTTGGCTACAAGCATTTTGTGGGAGACCTTGTCCAAAGATGTTTTGAAAGCCAAAATACGCAACATCCACTGCTGTTCCTTTGTTCACTGAACTTAGCATCTCCTCACAGGGGGCAGTGAGGTTGCCAAAGGCTGATTTATCCTCAATAAATGGATGTGAGCTGTTCACAGACACCTTCTTTCACTTTTTGTGCTTCCAGCAGGATTTCTTTGTAGCCTCTCCAGGGAGCTGATGTTGATCTATCTGTGCTGGTACTTCCTTCTCAAAGAAGATGATTTTTCCATTTTCCCAGCCACTAGAAACCTCCCCCAGTGAGCATGAACCTGTTGGAAGTGATGAGAGAGTGGTCTTACCTTGGTCAGCTCTCTTGGCATCTTATCTGGTTTTGTGGAATTGCATCCAGTTGGATTAAATGCTTTTCATGTGAGCTTCCTCTGCTGTGACAAGTTCTTGCTCCTGCGGATTCTCAGTGGGTTGAGGCAATGGGGGCTCTGAGGGTGAACACTAGAGATGAAAAACACATCTCAGAATTTTCCATGGTCTTTGTCATTAGACCTCTAATTTCAGGCACATTTTTGTTTGTGTAAATGGACTTTACCACAGGATACTTCACTTCTTGCAAATGTTTCTATTAATCTGTTGGCTTTTTTTTTTTGTTTTGTTTTTTTGTTTTTTCTGCAGCTGCCCTTGAGGGGCTGTGCTCAGCATCTGTCATCTATCACTACCCAGGTGGCACTGGGGGTAAAGTTGGGTCTCGCAGGGCTCAAGGAGGTTCTCTTTCTGCTGAGGCAGGCAACAGGCACAGGCCAGGTAAGCATGGCATTTCAGTTTTATTCTGTTTGCACCACTAAGCATCTGAAAACTTCTCTCTGTGTCCTAACTCTGTAAAATTATACAGATGACAGCATTGATCGGAGGAGGGAGGTTTGGGGAAGCATTTGTTGTTTTGGTGGTTTTTTTTAGATTTTTGCAATTATTTTTCTGTTTTGGTGTTAATATCAACACATGTGCTTTGCATAGAATTGCAAAGCTTTTGATTTCTTCACCTGATTGTCAGTAGTGTCTGTGATAGTTTGAATAATTTTGCTGGAGGAGATGCAGGCAGTTTTCATAAAATATGATCTGGCAGAGTTGCATGTATTCAAAAGAATTAAGCTGGGTACATTTTATTCAGAGTTTTTTTGCTATTCTAAAGTCAGTGAGTAACAGATTTTTTTTTTTAAATGAAGTGCCACATAATTTTTAAGATTTAATATACTTTTTCTAAACTCTTGGACTGTAAAAGAGGTGGCTGAGGAGAAATATGAGAGCAATCTGTAATACAATGAATATTGTGGGAAAGGATGGGTAGGGCTCAAAGGTTCAGTGTTTCTTTTAAGAGAAGAACTGGAGGACATCAAGCAGAGCTTAGCAGATGGAGAAGATGATGAAAGGAGTTGCTGTTTATCCAGCCTACAGGTATGACATGGAACTCCTTGTCATTCAGAGTTACCAGATCTGGTGGTGTGTGTGAGAGGCAAGGCTGCTGCAGCTCCATGGCTCCAGGTCCAGGCCAACAGGAGGCTGGGCAGGAATTCCCATCGGGCCTGGAGAACACACAGGGAACACACACAGCCTCAGTTGAGCTGGCCACTGCACCTCAACCCACAAGGCTTGAGACTCAGCCCATTCCAGTTGTTGGTGCTTAGACCAGCACACAAACATGCACTCCCCTCTGTTTTTCTGTGCTTGTTCCCTAAACTGCCTCAGTCCCTCCTTCTCCTTGTCTTTGACTCATCCCCGACACCCCAGAAGGAATCTTGTACAATCCCAGGGTGTTCTTTCCCTACAGTGAGCCCCATATTCCTCTAGGGAGTGACCTCCCAGTCTGTCTGTAAGGGGATCCAGAGAGCTGCTGCGGCTTCACCCCCACAGCTCTGTTTGCTCTGATTTGGTTGTTGAGGGTCACTGATCCTCTCCATTCCTTTGTGGTTGTGCAGATGAGCCTGTCACATAACCTGACACTTGTCACATGGTGTTACAGCTCCTGAAAAGTTCTGTGGCTTTCAGGAGAGGCTGGGCTGGGGTAGGAAAATGGAAATACATTGATTAATGTGAGCTACACAGGCCTTTGGGCTAAGCCAGCACAGCTGCTGCTGTGTATGCATTCACTCAGGACTGAAACATAGCTGGGTTTAAGTGCTGGTGTTAAGTTCTTTTGTGTGCAGTGTGGTTAAAATGAATTCCTTAATCTAAAAGAGGCAACCATCCATCTTTATTATTTATAAGTCACAATCTAGTAAACACTTGCTTTGTATTACCTTTATTATGAACTGTGTGTATGGAAATCAGATAACTGTGATTGTAGAATTACCTTATTTCAGGACAGAATACTAATTTTTATACAATACCTAGTAATTAAAATCTATGCATTTGGTCCTATGACCTATGAATGCATTTTACATTGGCTGTTACCATTTCACCTGATTAGTGACCTTTATATATTTTTAAATGAATACTTAGTAGGAGATGTTGCAATCTGTTTGTTTGTTGTAGGTACTTCTGGTTACTAAAGAAGGTAACAAGTCACAGCTATCAGAATAATTGAATATATTTTGGGAATATTATTGCTGGGTCTCTATTTAAGTTGTGTTCTATTTTAAAGTCCAATTTGCAAACTCGTTAGTGTAGTTGTATTTTAAAAATATTTTAGTTTCATATGACAAGATTTTTCAAAGGACTTTTCTGTGAAGAAAAATTGACAGATTTTTTTGTCATCCTTTGCAGACATTGCAGACAAAAATATTACTTTGTGGCCCATTAGATACTGTTCCCTAACTCTAGTTATGATCTCTGTGTTTTGAGGTGTGAATTGCTGCGCTCCCTCTGGCCAAACAGCTGTTGCTGTGGTGTCATTTTCTTACGAAGTTTTCTGAAAGTTTCTTTTTATTACCTATTCCTTACTCTGCAGTGCCTTTCATATGAAATCCTTTCAAACTGCACCTTTGGTTATAGTCTTTTTGGCTGTAATTGATTTTGTGAAGACAGTGCTTAATTTATGGAACAAATTCCACTGTACCTTTCTGTGGGATAAAGCCAGGGGAAAAAAGGGATTACAAATTCTGCACAAATCAAGAAATAACACACTTGGAACTGAAATTTGTGCCTGATTTTGAGGCATATAGATGTGAGAGTTACCTTTAATGCTTCCTCTTGTACCTGGAATTGCACCTCTTCTTGTGTCTGTACTTAAGCCTTCACAGGATGAAGCTTCCTGCCCAGATCCAGCCAAGAGAAACATCTTCCTCTGGAATCCCTTGTGATTTCCATCATTTGGCATTTTTAGGCTACAGCACTGGACCTGGCTCCTCAGCAAATGAGGTGTCTGCTTTATGTAGAAACATCTTTGAAAAGAAAGCTCCAAAATACAAATGAGCTTGCGCTCTGTCCTGTTGCTGCCCATCCCTGGAAGTGTTCAGGGTCAGGTTGGATGGGTTTTTGAGCAGTCTGCTCTAGTGGAAGGTGCACATGCACAGGGGATTGGAACTTGATGGTCTTTAAGGTCCCTTCCCAAGCCATTCTGTGGTATCTGCCATCTCAGGTATCTGAACCCCTTTGTTTGTATGGGGACAGGTTTAGGCTGTGTCCCCTGGAATTCCTGGATGTGTCTCTGCAGCCTTCAGTGTGCAGGAAGATTCTGAGTTGCTCAGTTCTTCCTGGCCAGGAAATCTGGATGTGGTCTGTCAGTTGTGGGATTTGTATGTCAAACAAGATGAGTCTGGATTGCTTTATGCTTAGCACTGGCTGTTTTGGATTTCTCCACTGGATTTTATTTGTTGGGAGCTCTAAGATGTTGATTTTGTTAATTTTCCTCTTTCCTCAGGCAGAATTATGACACATGAGTGAAGTGTTGGTGTATGTTTGGATCTAGATCTAAATCTCTGCTTCACTTGTCTGGAATCTGAGCAAGTCAGCTGAAGGGAGGGTCTGTCTTGATGAAATAATCGTTTTTGACTGCTTAACCCTTGATAGGAGCAATTTTCTTGCCATGTTTAACCAAAGTTTAGGGCAACAAGGTGTCCATACCTGGTAATCCAACACTGCAGTACTCTTGGCAGCTCTTACATGGACAGTCTGGCTTATTAGGTTGACATGACTCAATTATTTAGAAAATTGGATGGAGAGAAATTAATGACAATTAAATGGGATAACATTAATTGGAAATTTTATTCTAGAGTATTGGGTAGATTAAATGAGCTCCCACAAGAAGATTTAAGTACTGCAGGTCCTGGCATTAATACTAAGTGGACTGTAATGGAAACTTGCTAACCAAAATGATAAAGATAAAGGAAAGAGGATGTGGCTTTAAATTATACACTGAAAATTCTGAAATTCTTCTTAGTGTGTCTTAGAACTCATTACAAATTTATAGACTTTTATTTATTAACAAAATAAAATTTAACATATGGGGACTACTTGAATTTTAATTGGTAGTCCTTCACAACAGCAGCGATAATCCTGATGAATCTGATGATTTTGTTCAAGCCTGATGTTATAAAACATTATAAGAACTTATTTTGCTGGCTCTATTTAAGGCTGAAAAAAATCATTTTTGTTCCTCCTTTTAGGGGCACAAGAAGTTCTCATTGATCCAGGTACATTATTTTCCTGCATGTTTCCAAAGTATTTTCTTGTATTACTCGATGTGTTTTGCAATTGTATAGATAGTTATTGCCCCTTGCCAAAATTAGTAGTGATCCCTGCTGCTTCAGATTTTGGCTATAAATCTTGAGAAATTACAGAGACTGAAGGGTAACTGGCACAAAATAAATGCTGTAGTTCCATGATTGTATCTCAATAAATTCTAATCAACAGGATTTCTTTCCATGAATAGTGAGGATTTTAAAATATTTTTGAAGTGACCAACCTGAATGGTCATATGTGGTTCTGTAGTGTCATGGTGCTCCCTCAGTCGTCATGAACAAACATCTTTCATTTCCATAAATGTACTCTTAATATCCAGATGTACTTGGTCTGATTCCCTAAGGTTAATAAATATATTAAAAAAGTTGCCTTAGCATTTAAGTATGCAAAAAAACTTTCTGCTCCCTCAGTAAATTTAGGAATGCCTTTCACAGTAGTTTTTAACTGTCTGTTGGCAGTTAGGGCCAGCTCTGAAACAAAGAGATTTTTTTGCCATTTTTGCATAGAAACCTATTGGAGAAATCAGTTAGTCTATAATCCTAAATAAATTACAGTATAATGCTACGGATTAAGTAATATGTAAGAAAGTATCAAGCCTTGCCAAACCTTTGATATGTTTCCACTTCTATGATGTTAACTCCAATAAAATCAAATTCCTAAAATAAAATTTTCATGTTCTTTCTAATACCCCAGATTTCCTTGGCATCTATTTCAAATTCCTATCCCTTATATAGACCCTTTCTGTCTCTTGCCTTCTTTCTTATATAAGAAAACCAATTTCTTACTGTTTTGTCTGAGCCTTTTTTTTTCTTATTTTTTGAGAAACGCGATTTTAAAGTAGAAGGAATAATTCAAAGATTAAAACTGTCTATTCAGATGTGGCCATAATATAATTTTAGCAATCTATATTTTATTCATGGTCTAAGCATTCAGATAAGGGCTAAAAATCATGAATATATTTGTATTTTACTAAGTGAAAGATTATTTAATTTCTTTCTAGGTAGGGCAAATGTACCTTGTGTATTCTGTATCAAATCTACAGCATACTCTAGCTTGCTTTTTAGATATTTAGCATTTGCCAAGAGTCCTTGTGCTCATTTCTGACCCTGTTCTGTTCTAGGTGCTCTGACTTCCAATGGGATAAATGCAGATACCAGTGGTGAGATAGGACGTGCCAAGAACTGCCTGAGTCCTGAAGACATCATAGAAAAATATAAAGAAGCCATTTCTTACTATGGCAAGGTAATCCTCGTTATTTTTAACTAAACACCTTAAGGTGTTTACCTTTTCAACAGTGAACTGCTGAGGCTTTGGTTTTTGAGGATCTTTTAAAGCATGGCAGTGAGGTTTGTAAAACAGATTCCAGCTCTACTGAACCAGTTTTAAGGTTTTTATGCAAATGCTCAGAGTCTGAGATGGAAAAGGAGCTTAATGTCTGCAATCATAATAAGAAAAAGAATTGTTTTTTACTGTGAAAATAGTAGCTCAATGTCCACATCAACACTAAAGATAATCTTAATTGTACTGCAGTGGAGTTATTTAATCACTTTTTAATTTCGGGTATTTCTCTTGTTCAATAAAGTATCTTTAGACTAAGCTTATGAATATTTATTACAGGCATTTTCATGTCCATGTTGAAGGGTGACTCTCCAAGTGAAACAATTTCAATTGTGTGCATGAGTTAATTTATCATCAGGAGCAATGAAAGGTGATAGTTCTGGGCACAGTGTCAGATAAATGAGAATCCATCAGTAAAACAATAACTGTCAAGGATGCATTCAGCTTTTTAATGTTACCTTAAGGGTATGTTGCTCATGTAGAAAGGGTGTGATATCTCTAGGAGTATAAAATTATTTGACTTAGATGGGCTTAAGGCAGGATATTTATATTTTGATTATTTATAATATGCACTGTGCTCTCAGCAAGTAATAACTGTGCTTCACTGCAGCTTCATTGAAATAACAAAGGGGTTTGTGTCAGGACTGATTTATAACCCTTCAAGACAAGCACAGTTACCTCCTGTCTGTTCCAGACATACAGAGTAACTCGCTCTAATGCTGAGGAAGCAGCACTTTCTGTATATTTTTTATGTTCTCACTCAGCTGAAAAAACTTTGGTAGCACCTTCTAAAATAGATTCAATCTCCACTGATTTGCTTTTGCTAATATAAATGCACGAGAGAAATACGAGACAGCTTTGCTGGCGTAACTCTTGCATTTTGTTATTGAACTTTCTTTCCCCCATTAGTTTTCAAATACAAATACCTGAAGAGAGCTTAACTTCAGCAGAAGGTGGTCCAAATCAAATACCCAGTATCTGTGTTGTTTGAGGAAATCACCAGAGTGGATTGTCTGGCTAGAAAATTGCCTGTTTGTTATCTGAGCACAAACAGTTTAATGCACATCTGTATTGTCTCCTTAGCTTCCTCAAGCAAGCTAAATCACTGGACAGTCATTTACAGCAAAGGTTTTGCAAACAAATATTTGAACACTCAGATTGGTTTCTAATTCTCTTGTCATCAGGAATATTGTTTTAACTAAAGAGAAAATGGATGCAGTAATAAAAATATTTGCATTGTAAAGGTAGAATTTATTTTAGATGCAGCACCCACAACCAACATTCATGAGATTACCCCAAATGGTTCCAATGTTCCCAGCTTTTCTCCTCACCTGAACTCGCAGACTGAAGCTGTGCTCTGTCTCAAAATGAGAGCAGTGAGTGAAGAGGCTGAAAACAGCTCTTTTGCACAATAATATTTTAGATGACACCTTAACTTTCACTTGGGCATATGGTGATAATTTAACAGTGTAGTCATTAGCATTAAGGAATTGCTGGGTTTGGAGGATGTGACAGCTGATGTATGTGCTGAGCAGAAATGCTTATAAAATCTAACAGGTGCAATCCTTCAATATTATTTTAATTTTCTTCTTCTCCAAGTACAAGAATGCTGGGGTGATTGAACTGGAAGCTTGTGTGAAGGCTGTGAGAGTCCTGGCAATGCAGAAGAGGAGCATGGAAGCCTCTGAGTTTCTGCAAAATGCAGTTTATATCAACCTTCGTCAGGTCAGTTGGAAAGTCCAGGTTTTTCCTCTTGTAATTTGACAGAATATACTGAAAGTTACTTGGATTCAGTAGTCTCCAGTTTATTTTCTGTACCACTGCCTTCCTTCTGACTTCTTGAGGATTTTAACATCTGTGAGTCTGGGTAACAAGGTATAGAAAGTTCATCTAAAAACATGAGGACTTAGTTTGAGATTAAACTCTGTTGCTTCTTCTCCCTTGTGAAGGTAAAAAAAAAAAATCCCATTGTTCTCTTGTGATGCTGTAGTAGGGAAAAACAGCTGCCTGGGACTGCTCTGCAGAGGATTTTTCAAATTTTCGTGATTGCATCTCATTCAATGAAACTGAAAAAATCAGGAATGGCTTCTTGCAGAGTGAGCTGAAGGGTCTGATTAGTGTTCTTAATCAACTGAATTTTTGTTATGTAGTGCAAAGTCTTAATTAAGCCAAACCAGAAAGGAATTCAGGGGGGAAATCAGTGTTTGGAACTGTGTGGAAAGTGCTCAGTATCACCACAAAACAACATTAATACTTGAGCAGTGTCTCAAGCTAGGTGTCACTGCTCACACAGAGATTGCTGTGGTTGAAAGAACTAATAAAAAGTTGTTAGGTTTCATACTGATTTTTGGTTTTTGCTCATTACATCTTGGTAAGATGAGCAGTTTAAGTCCACACCATTGACCTTATTAGACCCAGACATGGACAATGAGGGAGATAGAATATTTTCTTTCACTTGCAAAGAATCCTCTCTCTGGAATCAATTTTCTAGCAAAACATAAATGGGGCAATAATTAATTGATAAGCTGTCATAAAAACCATCAGTCATGTTAGAGAGTGCCTTAATTGTCAAAATCCTTGTAGTGCTAAAGACTCTCTCTTTAGCTCTGTAACCTGTTTTTTTTTGCTGGCCATTCTGCACCCTTTGTTGTTCATGCATCCTCTTGTTCTGGTGCTGTTATTCTTGTTGCCTGCAAACTCCAACATTGTTTTTGTTTCTTTTTCTGGAAGCAAATAGTGTCATTAAGAGAATAAATACCCTGTTCTCCCTGGCACCACTGATATTGCAACTTTCACTTCTTATCAGAGGAAACCTGTAAGACCTGGCGTCTTGGTTTTGTCTGACTTGGAAGGCAGAAGCCTCCCTTGGAATAGAAAAAGTGACCTCCTTTTCTCCAAATAACTCTGAAAATCTGGGGCTTTCAAGCAAAGACCTGGGAAAAGGTGTCACAGTTCTTCACTGGTGTGTGGAACAAGGCTGGGCTCTGCAGCAGCAGCAGCTGGGAACGAACACGCGCTCCCCAGGAAGGGGGAGAGGGCCGGGCTCCTCTCCTGGGTTCTCTCAAGGCACCCAAGGAGATGGTGAGGGTCCTTTCCAGGCAGACCTGGTGCTGATAAGGTCCCAGTTCAACAGCTGATCTAATGAGCAAAGCTCCCCTCAGGGCAGGGCAGGACAGCAGGAGCCAGAGCCCTGCAGTGGTGGTGAATTCTTCCCACAGCCAGCACAGCCTGTCTGTCCTCCAGCGCTGAGAAGGAGAGGAGCCAGAGAGGATCCCAGCCCCTCACACCCTGGCCAAAATCTCTTGGTGTCTTTGCTTTTCCCAAAGAGAAATCCCCAGATAAGACAGGACCCAGCTGCACCCTTCCCCACCTTGGCCATTTTATTTGTCACTCTTAAGTACTGGTCATTATTGTCTCTTACCAACAGATGTGACAAAATTCCATGAGAGAAAGAACCAAAGGAAAGATTTTTCCAAAAGGAAAAATCTTAACCCTCAACACCCAGTGTATGGCAAAGTACTTGCCACTTCAATAGTTAATATATATTGCCTAATAGTAGACAAGCACACAGCTTGGCAGCATGAAAAACATCCTGATCTAAGCTGCCAGTGAACCTGCAACCAGTTCAGCCCAAGCCAGTACAGACAGGGATCTCTGTGGCTGGAGAGCAACTTGGCATTATCATGTGAAATAGGATAGTAGGATATTTTTTTTCAGGACTTTCCCCAGGGCTGGGAAATGCATTTTCCGTAAATAGAGGTATGGCTGGGAATTGTATGTACAGCTTTTTAAGATTTAATGTATACAGCATGGAAACAAATAAGAGTTTTATTTATGATTTGGTCTAACTCAGAGGAGGAGTCATCCTGTGATAGCTGAGGGAATAAACTGTAGGACAGTGCTTTTCATTTGTAGGTAAATAGAACATCAGCACAACCAACATTATGCAGCAGAAAAACTACCTCACAGTTTAAAGACTTATAAACAGGAAAACTAGTTCCTACCCATAAATTTAATTTCATACTCAGTCTAGTAATATAATGTAATTGGTATTTTCTGATGAGCTGCAGGGTACTAAGACTTTGCATCCAGTATGAGGAATAAATTGTAAAATATAATTACAGAGAAAGTGAGATTATAAAATTTTAATGTTGTAAGGAATAATTAAGAAACAAATAAAAAGCTGCATTCTTTGAAAGCCTGACTTGAAAAAAGCCTGAGAAATAAACTGGTTTTATTACCTGAAGAGTGACCTACAGCCTTTCCAGGTGCAGTTGTAGCTTTGTCTGTTAGAGAAGTCAAATAAAAATTAACCAGGTGGAAATAATGCTGTGCTTCAGGTGGTGGCTGTTTTGCAGCCACTTTACAGGCATTAAGCTTTTATAAATTTGTGAGGTCAGGAAAGATGCTTGTAGGTGCTACAACAATGGCCTGCAGAATAACTGCTGCAATCTTCCCAGGGTTAATTACTTGTAGTGTCTGTGTGGGTTTTTTCTCATTTTTTCTTCTTTTAAATTCCTGGATGGTAACACATAACTGTTCATGCTCAGGAAAATGCAATTTTGCTGTCTTTGTGGTGATAAGAAAAAGTTTCCTGCAGCTGAGGAAAATACTTGATTAACTTTGGGGACAACCATTAAGCAGCAACTTATGTAACAGTGGTAAAAACTTAGATATTATGAAAATAAAACTTTCTGGGAATCTGCTGCCTCTCTTGTAGTTGTTCCAATTATTAGTGAGTGCTCCTGTCTGCCTATATAGCATTTCCCTTTGTTTTATCATCTTAAAGAATTTAGTGAACATTGTCAGAATTTGTATTTAAGGAATAGCTTTTGATAGGGTTTTTAAAAGTTTTCTTTCTTTATTTCCTGATCATGTGCTTGTGCCCTTTTAAACTTTGCTGCCATTTTTTAATTGTTCTAACCTGTAAAAATGGCATAAATAAGTGACTTCACTAGGACACCTCGTGTTCTGAGTGATTGCTTTTGGGAACTATGATAACTTCTCCAAAATTTTTCTGTGTTTTCCTTTTTTTTTTTTTTTTTTTTTTTTCCCCAGCTGCATTGTTTTCTGAAAGTTTTCACCCTGGTACAATTATCTTTTTTCACAATTTGTGATACAGGGCTTGGTCTTAGGGACGGGTGGTACTTTTTCTTCGGTCCCTGTCTGCTGTTGTCATTTCTGAAAAAAATAGCAATTTCAGCTTCAAAAAATGTCTGAAACTTTGCAAAATGCTTTGCTGCTCTGTGTGTTTCTTCATATCCTGAAGTATGAAAATCTGAACTGTCAGATAAGGTTGTGGTGCCCTCTGATAACTCCTCTTTGATGTGTCTCATATCCCTATGCCCAAAATTAGAAGTGACTTTTGAGAACAGACTGATTTTTGTAATTATATCAGGATTTGAGTGGCTAAAAGACATTTTGAAGCTCTGCTTACAAGACCTAATCCTTTCTGTAAAAACCAACCAGTGTGGTGAGCAGCTTCCCTTTGACTGTCCAATCCATTAAGTGCCTGAAGTTAAGCACACTGATTGATACTTCCAGCTTTGAAGAATGAGTTGCTGTTTCTGTCCTTTAGGGCTATTTTTGGGTGAAGTTTGTCACTTGAAACGCCTTTGCAAAAAGTGTTGGCAGCTTTAGAGTAATTTCAAGTCCATTTTGCTTTTGAGTGTGCCAGATCCTGTGCACTAGGTGTCAGCATTGCTCTGCACTGCTGGTTCGTGGGACACAGAGCAGAAATCATCCAGAGTTTCTGTGGCAGTTTCTTCATGGCTGGCTGACTCCAAAGCAAGATTATCATTCAGGTCAGAGGCAAAAAGAATTAAGTTTCCTGGGACTTAGGCCAATACACTGATAAGCTAAAGAAGCACATGGTGGTAGTTCCTTATCAAGTTGGTTTCAACTTTAAGCCTAAGAGGACTTTAAGTAAATCCCACCTCACTTCTTGGCAGTGTGCAAATGTGTCATGGAATTGTTTAGGTTGGAGTAGAGCTCAAGACCAGCCATTAACTCAGCACTGCCAAGCTCAACACTAAACCATGTCCCCAAGTGTCACATCTACACATCTTTTAAAGCCATTCAGGGATGGTGACTCTACCAGGCAGGCAGTTCCAATACTTGACTCAGTGAAGAAATCCGGGTCTGTGTCCTTCTATGACATTTTGCTACTTTAGCATTACTTTTTACCTTATTGGGAAAAGCTCCCGTTGAACTCACTGCTGCCCTTCAAAACTTGTTTGTGCAAGGCAGTGGTGAGGCACTGGCACAGGTTTGCCAGAGGAGCTGTGGACGCCCCATCCCTGGGAGTGTTCAAGGCCAGGTTGGATGGGGCTTGGAACCACCTGGTCTAGAAAAAGACATTCCTGCCCATGGCAGGAAGTTGGAACAAAATGATGTTTAAGGTCCCTTCCAACCCAAGCCATTTTATGATTCTGTGATTCAATCTCACAGTGTATAAATCACAGTATGGTTTAATGGAATGAAAAATTTATGGTTTACAAGATTAGAGACATAAAAATCCAGACGGTAGTTTCTTGCTTTCATAGCCTGAGATTTCAAGATTAGATTTAATCTTCAAGGGATGAAAATTTTAGTGAATCAGTAAATCTTGGAAGTGGTATATTTTTGCACTCCTTTCATTCACACTAATATCATGTTAAGTATCTTCTATATAATGTGGAGCTGTTTAGCTGTTACTGATTGCTTGGACTGTTTACTTGTTAGTACCACTGACAAATAAAATTGAAGGTGCAGAACTTAATCTTAGCAGTTTCTGTTAACAGTTGAACCAAGCTTAACTTCTGGCTGCAGAAGCTGTCATGCCTGGCTGTGTGCAAATCTCTGGCCTTCTGCAGTGCCAATGTCTGCTACTGTGTCTTTCCTCCTGGTTGTTTTTCAAAACTCAGCACTTTAAATCTTTGATAAAAACCAGTCCTTTCCTCTTTTCCCTTCGAACTGCAGCTCTCAGAAGAGGAGAAGATCCAGCGTTACAGCATCCTGTCGGAGCTGTACGAGCGCATCGGTTTCCACCGCAAGTCGGCGTTCTTCAAGCGCATCGCGGCCATGCAGTGCGCGGCGCCCAGCATCCCCGAGCCCGGCTGGAGGGCCTGCTACAAACTGCTGCTGGAGACCCTGCCTGGCTACAGCCTCTCCCTGGACCCTCAGGACTTCAGCAAAGGTCGGTGTGGATTGCCACTTAGCTGGCTTTCCATAATAATTTCCTTGAGAGATTTCATACTGGACCTAAATCGTTTGCTAATCTGAAACTACTTGCAGCAGGTAAAGCAGCTGGTTAACACTGTACCTTCACTTTTTCTAGTGTTGTTCCAGTAATTTCAAATTTCTGCAAGCCACTGCTGAATGTGTTGCTATGGTTCCCAGGTTGCAGGAAGTAATTATGGGTTATTTATGAAAACTTTGTTTCTTATGATTGTCAAAAATGTCTTTGTTTTGATAATATGCTTCTCAGTACATAAAAAGGTCATACATTGTTCTGGATTATTTTTTCAATTAAAGTGCCTTCAGCTGTTCCATCAGAAATTGTATTTCTTTTTGTTTTGTGGCTGTTTGATCTTATAAGGAAAGAGTAAAAATCCTTTTACATATTTTTGTATATAGATACATATAATGTAATTAATAGGATCAAATATGTCACATTTTCCCATAAATGAGATCAGAGAGAACTAAATTGCTGCTTTGCAGCTCCTTTTGAGTAAACCTTTCCAAAACCTTGCATTGTGTTATACAGAAGCAGTTTTGGGGTCCATTCTCTAAATGTTGTAGTTGCAGGAGAGGAGCAGGAAGTGATGGGCTGAGCTGTATTTGTGGATGGTTAGTGTTGGGGTTTTTTAAAACTGTTGTGATTTGGCAGTCAGGTTATATATGAGAGGAGGTAGCAAATGCCAAGCAGACTGGGAGGAAAAACGCTAAGAATCTAGGAAAAGGGAATGTGCTGGGGAAAATATGCTGTGCCCTGGGATAGAACTGTGTTGGGAGAAGAAGTTGTAGAAGTTCTTTAAGAAATTATAATGAAAAAAGCAAAGAGAGGACGTGATTGGTGTTTATATTTAATTTTTACCTTGCCTTCATGTTGCACTGAAGTATGTTGTCTCGTTTTCTATCCCTGAAATGGCTCTTTTAGAGACATATGGAAAGATCACTGCAAACTCTAAGATAGAAATGACATTTCACACATGAAAAATAATGAGACTCTCAAAATATAAACTCTCAAGGTTTGGTTGCAGTAAATATTCCTAAAACAGTTTGCCAAATACTGATGGGTGATATTACAAGGAAGGCTGTTGAAGTTTATGAAGTATTGCACATCTTGAAATATCTGTTATTTAAAAATTATCGCTGTTGCTTACTACTAAAAGCAGGTTAAGCTTCATGAAGAGTTCTGCATATTATGGTTCTGAAATGAAGGTTATGTTAAGATGATCTATTTATTTTTCCCATAGATATTCTACAAATATGAAGTAGTTCACAGTCTGAAACTTAAAGACTGAAAATCAGGATATGTGCCATGTGTTCTGAAGTTTTATTGCTTTTATTGGCCGGGAAAGCATTTAGGGAAAATATCTCTTGCTTGATCTTTAAAGAGAGTTAAGAGTTCCCAGGAAGTTTTTTTTCTTTACGAGGGCATGGAGTGACAGGACAAGGGGGAATGGTTTCAAACTGACAGAGTAGCTTTCAACTGAATATTAGGAAGAAATTCTTTACTGTGAGGGTGGGGAGGCCCTGACACAGCTGCACCATTCCTGGAAGTGTCCACAGCCAGGTTGGATGGGCCTTTAAGCCACCTGGTCTAGGGGAGGGTGTCCCTGCTTATGGCAGGGAGCTGGAAATAGATGATCTTTAAAGTCCTTTACAATCCAAACCATTCTGTGATTCTATTATTTCAATTTCTGTATGAAATCTCATGTACATTGTCTAGAGAATTAAAAAAAATATATAAAACTTTAAAGGTTTGTGTATTATTTTGCTTTTTGGGAAGTGTTAACTTTGTACTCAGAATTTGAATTTAACATTTATTAGTCAATAGACAAGTATATAAAACAAAACTTGATTTCATGTTTAGATATTCAAGCAAATAGAACAGTCTTATTTTTTGTGTTGAGTACAGGGGTTGGATTTTGTAACAACCATTGGGTGATTGGTATAAGTGCCATAAAATTACTGCTTAGCATGTGAAGAAAACCAAAACCAACGTGTTTGTGATGATTTCCAGCTTTATAATACATGAAATACCTGCATTTTCCCCAGGAACTCACAGGGGATGGGCTGCAGTGCAGATGCGTCTGCTCCACGAGCTGGTCTATGCTTCCAGGAGGATGGGCAATCCTGCCCTGTGTGTCAGGCATCTCTCCTTCCTGCTCCAGACCATGCTGGATTTCCTTTCTGACCAAGGTAGGACTTCTTAAAGAAGCAGATATTTGCACTTTCTTCTGACCCTCAGTCAAATAATGTGATTACGTTTTGAAATAGAAGTAATTTGGGAAGGAATGGAGAGCAGGGAAGTTGGGGAATTCTGAGTGGGTTGTTGATGGTAGACAGTCAACAGAGAGTTGAAATTAGATGATCTTTAAGGTTCTTTCCAACCCAAACCATTTTCTCTTTCTAACTTTCAGAAGCTGAATGTGATGGACCTGAGTTAAGCAGTGTTTAGCTGGGACAGTGGCCTTAAGTTCCTCTATATTTCTGTGATGTTTAGTGCCTTTGAAAAAATCAAACTAAATATTCTCCTATTTGTTTAAAAAACATTTGAGTATTTTTTTTTCCTTTTATCCTGAATGCATCCAAAATGGAACTTGCTGTTGAGTTTGGTGTCTTTTATTGTTAAGAAATGCCAGAAATGTATTTCTGGCCTGTATTTTTTTTTTTTTTCTGTAGCTCTGCTGAGATTGATATTTTGTTACCATAGAATCATTAAGGTTGCAAAAGGCCTCCAGGATCATGAAGTCCAACCTGATATTGTGCAAGGGACCATTTAGCATAAAAATTACCTTATAGTTCTTCTAAAAAGATTGGAATATTAGGAAAAAATAAACCAACAAAACTTCTTCAGTCTTGAGTTGTAGTAAAGGACAAAAGCAAGAGAATTGAAGGCAGAGGATTAGGTTACTATTTTACTTACTGGGAACAGTTCCCTTATAAACTGGTGAAAAGGTGTCATTAGTGCTCTTCTCTGATGCCACATGACTGAAATGTCCAGGTTTTGTTAATCAATTGTAGGTTTAATTAGAAAACAAAAATTATGCAGTGTATTGGAGTTCAAGAGTGCTCAGAACTCCACATTTTATATGCTGCACAGAAAGTCACGAGTTCCTAAGGGTGGAGGAAAACTCACTCTTTTCAAAAGTCAGTTTTCACTTGAATGTGTTCTTTCCTAAATAGACTTCATATTTTTAAAGCTTGTTCCTGATTATCTGCTAAATTCTATTATTGTATTTGAAGTTCATGTAGTTTGCAGATCATTTTTAAAATCAGATTAAATAGAAGTGAAAACTCTTAAGCTGAGAGGAAGTTACCAGCTAAGCATTTGGCTCTGGAACTTCACCTTCTAACCCTTTTTCTCTCTAGGATTAGCTGCCTCTAGACACAGAAAGGGAACATTTTCTAGTTTTTAAATTTAATTCTGTTCATTTACTAGTTCAGTTGAAGTTGGGTTGCTGATACTTCAGAAAACAGAAAAAAATATTTATTCTCCAAATAGAAATTCAGCTGCTGAGATTTATTTGTTCCAATGAAATCTAGATCTATTAATTAGAAACTCTTGCTTCTATTAATGGAACAGAAATGCATAGTCAAAACTGGTTTGTGTTTAAAACAAAATTTAATGTTTGAATTTAATGATGCATTTTAAAATACAGCTTGTCTATGTTTACTTGAATTTACTTGAATCTCCAACCAGGCAGCCTGGCAAATCTAAATAAAGAGTATCATCAAGTAAATGGGAGATGTCAGTCACTATTTTAACAACATGGAAGCTAAAAGTTTGATTTAAAATTAAGCTATTTAGTTGCATAAATATGTAAAATGCAGTCTTTCGCTAAGCAAAAAGAGGTACTAAGTTCTGTGTAAAACCTCAAATCTCAAGCTATTATGTTTTAATGGTAACACGCCCTTAAGAATCACTTTCTTTAAATAAGAATTAAAATGTACAATTGCTTGGAATTGAACCTACCTTTTGCATAATGCTTTTTGAAACAAAACTGTGTGTACAGCTCAGTGAATCTGAATTGAGTAATGTCAGGTATTTGGAAAAAATGCCATTGTCTTACTGTGGCTCTTCACTGATAATATTCATTCTTCTTTAAAGGGCTGTGACTTGCATTGAGTGCAAATAATTCTGAGTTGGCTCATCTGTTACAGCCTCTCTAAACACAGAACTATTTGGAGACAGCTGCTAAGGAATGTGACTCCACTCACCAGGCAGTCCTGTGGTGAACAAGTACAGAGCTGAGAATGTTTCTCCATCACCTCTTGGAAGATTTGTGGTTTAAAAGGGAAAGCTTTGAACTGCTAACTTTTAGAAAATGAGGCACCCTGTTAGAAGACCATTGGAAGACCTTGCAGTTGATCTTTTAGGGAAAGGAGCAATGAACTTTGGGCACATCAGGTGAACTTGGCCTGGGTACTGAGGAGCAGCCAATGGATTTTTGGAGAGCAGAGATGATGGTCACCAGTGATGTGCTGTTGCTGGGAGCTGGATGTGAGGTTGCCATTCACAAAACCCTCTCTAACTAAGTGCCCAACCTGCCAAAAATCTGTGAGGTCTACAAAGTGTTGGAGTCTTTGTCCTGGCTGCTCCCACAAGGCTGCTCCATCCTGCTGGTGCTGCTGCCCTGGCTGGGCAGCTCTGGGGAGCACCTGGTGAGATCTCCCATGGCATTCTGTGAGCAATGCTGCAGCCATGGTCAGGGTAACCCTTTCCTGTGCTACTCCTCATCAATCTTGGCATTCTCCCATTTTCCTATTTTTTCCTTTTTTATCCTCTATGAAAAAAATGAAGTTATAGTTTTGGATCCCAACATGTAACCTTGTTTGTGTTTTAATCTTCTTTTTTGGGTATGTTCAGAACCTAATTACTTCCTGCTTTTGTGGATCAAGGTAAAACTTGTCTCTCTTCAGCTTGAGCAGATCAGAACAGTCCCTCACCCCTGCAAGTTCATGTTCTTTCATACATTCAGCAGGTTTCCAGGATTTCAGGATTCCTTCTCTTTGCTTCTGGTGGCAGGGATTTTGATGTGCTGAGGTGATGTTTTCTCACCCACCATGCATAGCATGGGATGAAACTAGGATAGGACTATTCCACTCTTTTTTTTTTTTTTTTTTTTTTTTTTTGGTGAGCTAATTTCTTAAAGATCCCCAAGGTTCATCTGTTTTGTTGTTTGGGAAATAATGTGCACTTCTCAGTGCTTCTCAGTGTAGCAAGATCTTCCTGTCCTGTGATTATTGTTGCTGCACTTGAGTTCTTTCCAGTCTTCTGGTGAGGTGAGAACTTTCACATCTGAGCTCTCAACTGCTCATGTACTTAATAAATTAAACTACTGACTCTGTGATGATTCTACATTAAACATGCAGAAGTCATTTTTTTCATCTGTTTACCAGGGGTTTGGATGTCTTTGTTTTTGAACTGACAGTAGGTGATGGAGAGAACTTCCCAGAATATCCTGGTGTCTGTTCCTCCTCATCTGTGTGTTTGTTTCTTAAATCATTGGATACTAACAAAGATGTTTATTTTCAGCCTGTACTGAGATCATTGTAACTAGTGAAGAATTTCTCCCAAATTTCTGATGAATGCTGTTTTAGTTCTCCTCATCTGGTGGATGAGTTGGGATGGACTTGTCAGTGTTGGCTGGCCAGGCCACCTTGATGCCTTGACAGCTTGGACTTCTTGGTAGCTGAGGGACTTCACACCATTAATGTGAGAGTACTTTTGGAACCTTTTCCTTTCAAGTCTGCTGTGCTCAGGTGATGGTTGTTGTCAGCTGGCAGGGTGAGGTTGTGCCTTCTGCAAGGAAGTGATGAGCTTGGTCTAAGAAAGAAAACCCAAACCTTGTTTATCTTTAGAAATTATGGATAAGCCTGGGCTGAATGTAATTTGGTGATGTCAGACGTGGTGTCTTACAACTCTTAAAATATGTCTTCCCATCTTGCAGTTTGAAAGAGGAAATTATGCAGTATTTTAGACATTTTTATAAATAGAACAGATTGCATATGCATTCCCTCAGTGTCATTTAAATTTCAAATTGCTATGTGGAAGTATGGAAAATAAAGAAGAATATTAAACTGGGTTCCTGAAAATTGACAGCTAGGCCAGAAGTGAATGTGGAAATGACTTTAACCCTTTGTAGCCCTCCTGCCAAGCAGCAGTAAGGACTAGACTCAGTTTCTGAGGATCTTTACTTAAATATGAAACATTGTCCTGAATTTCCATCCAAACCTGGGAAAATGAAGTGAAGCTGCACAGGCACTTGGTGGGTTCTACAGGGAGAGACTGGGCTAAATGGATTTCACTGGAGCAGGGGATGAGATTGGGCTAAATGGATTTCACTGGAGCAGGGGATGAGAGTAACCTGTGAGCCTATAAATACCTTTTGGCCGTGGAATAATTTAAAATGCCATATTTTTCTGAGGGAGCTGGAGCAGCTTGTGACTCTGTTCACCTCACTGCCTCCTGCTCTCTTGTCCAAGTCTTGCTGTGACTTTCTGATTTCCCCATGTTTTCAGAGCTGTAGCCAGAGTTGTTGAGTTTCAGCTCATTTCAGTTTGAGCTGGTTGCTCATTATTTCTCCTTTCTGTTTGCCATTTCTCCTGCCTATTCTCCTAATGCTGCTCTTCTTTTTTTTCCTCCTGTTTTTCATATTTAGGTTAGAGGAAACAAGATGATAAATATTACAAATAAAGACATAAGCCCTGAAAAGATTTTGAGGTGTAACTTGCTCAACTCATGAAAAATAATAACTTCACACAGAAGCAGGAAGCCTGCCAGAACTGAAAGATAGTTGAGATATGGAAAGAGACACTCAGGGAAGATTGAGCTGTATCAGAAAATTTGGATCAAGGTTTTCTGTTTAGGAAAGAAGATTCCAAGGCTGGTCCTTTCTCTACAGAGAATAAATCTGTGAAATTATTTTGAAATGTAATTAGAAGTGGTTTATGGTGGGGAGTGATCTGAACTGTAAAATGAACAGTAATAAATTTCAGGTACCAGATAAGGTTCAAAGGCACTAAAAGCCTTTTAATTTTAAACAGCTGAATTACAGTTGCAGTTAATTTCTTAAAGTGTTTTTATCTTCCCTTTAAAATTACAAATGACAAGTGCTTTGCTGTATTTTTTAAGAGTTCAAGAGGGATGGAAGTTCTTCAAACTGATATATCTATGTCATAGTCTTCCTAGTGACCCTGGCCACAGCAGTGGTTCTTTTTCCAAGATTCATCACTCCCCTTACACACCTATGGCTGTCTCAGTACTAAGTGACCCTGGTTGTGGATGCTTCTCTTGAAGTGAGGTAAACCAAATTCCATCCTTTGAACCCCTCTGGAATTCAGTAAGTTTGGCCTCAGTACTGGATGCATTATAAGAAGCTCTAATAAATAATAGGAGGTGTGTGGATAATTGTGATTTAATAGGAAGAGGTTAGAATATCCTTGAAGTATGATTTATTTTCAAGGAATGATGGAACATTTAAATGAGTGTGATTTAGTCAATGTCCTGAATTTAAAAAAAAAAATCAAAAACAAACAAAAAAACCATCTATGGGTATGTTGGTTCATTAATGATTAGAAGAGATAGAAACAATTAGAGAACGAGTTTAGGGTGTTGAGGAAAGAGATTCCCAGTCATGTACTCAGCAATAACCAAATCATCCCTGTATTATCAATGCTGTTTTCAGCACAAATCCCAAAACACAGCCCCAGCCCAGCTACTGTCAAGGAAATTAACTCTACCCCAGCCCAAAGCAGCACTTGTCAAAACACATGTCAGCTATTAAGAAACTGGCAAAGTGACAATATCACAATTTGTTGCCAAGCAAAGGTTATTTGGAAAAATTTCTAGAGTAGACTTGATTGTGATAATGTTTCTTGAGAGTGGAGGATAAGAGATGCTGTGATGGAATCCTGCTTTTCCAGAGTCTGCTGATGCTGTCACAGGTAATCCCCAAAGCTGTGCAATGAAAGCACAACTGCTTTGCTCTTTTGTAGCTTCTCTTTTGTGCTGCAATGCTTTAAATACTTTAAATTGCATTTGAATTACGGCAGCATTTCTCCTAGATCATCTGTAGTATGTAAATTCATTTTTAGAAAGGTAAATGTTACTGATTGCAAGGGCTAAAAAGAATAATGCTTCAATCAGACTGAACAGAGAATTTAGTGCAAATTAAAACTTGATGTAAACTTCAGAGTTGGAGTGAGGTTTACTTAACTGACACTGATGAACTGGTTTTAATGCACTGTGTTGTATTTTAGCTGACAAAAGTACCTGCAAGTTGGTGTTGCCCAACCAATAAACCTTTCAAAAGGGAGCAACTTTGGTTGGTCTTATAATACTGAAATTAACTGATTTCAGGATGAAGATGGAAATCTACAGTATAATTACCAGGGAATATTTATAGCAGCCTGGGTAGTTCTTAGCCATTATTTTGAAATATTTCACAGCTTAATGCCATATCTTGCCTTTGTACTTATATAAAAATAAGTGTGTGTGTGTATATATGTATAAAAATGTAATTAAACAGGCTTGTCACCTTGTGTGCTTGATGTATAGCAGTGGCACAACGTGGTCTAAGAATGAATATATTGAAAAAGCCTGAATGAAAATGCTATCTGATGGGTTGGAATAAAAGACCTGGGAGATTTTCTGTGAAGTAGGAGACTCCTTAGAAGCCAGTTAAGTCTTATTCATCATGGTACTGTGACTTCTGCTGCTTTTCATCTGCTTTTGTGTTTTCATCAGTTCTGTGCTATCAAATTTTAGCACTGCTACACTTCTTCCTGCTTTTTTTAAACCCCACACTTTTAGAATGTCTCCCTGGAATTTGTGTTTTGTAGAGACAAGCCAACTTACTTAATAACTTCTCTCAAACTGCTTTATTAAGAGAGTGTAATTTATTTCCCTAAATTATATATATTTTAGACTTTGATTTTTTTTAAGTTTGAATGAAATGGCGTAAACTAGCAACTGGAATAAAATATTTAAATTCATTTGCATAGCAGTAAATATGAAACACAACAATTTTTTAAGTCATGTGTTATATGACAAAAATAATGTGCTGTGCATCAAATATTTAGCATTACAGGCCAGCCTGCAAGTCTCACACAAGATTTATCTTTGCTTAGACTTGTGTGTCAGTGAGGTATGACAAAAACTCCAGCCAATGCCATTGCTAAGTTCTTAGGCTATGATCAGTTGTTACAGTAAAATAGTGCTTTTTTATGGCAAAAATTTCCTATTAATTTTTTAAGGTCACTCATGAACAAAATGAAGTCTTTGAGCTTTAGCCCAAAATTGCTGTCTTCATGTAGGTACCTCTGATCTTGAAGTGTGATTTCCCTCAGTTAACTGAGGGAAAAGATACAGGTGTGCAAGTGGAGGCACATTGCAAGGTTTTTATTCCGGGGGAAAAAAAAAATTCCATTGGGGAAGAGCTACTTCAATTGGCAAGATGAAAAAATGAAGAATTTGTGCTGTTTTATTAAGTGGTAATTTTTTTTGTACCAAAGGAAGCTATTTTAGGAGGTGCTATATTACTAAAATTCAAATATATTTTATATGACATTTCACAGACTCAGTACTACTCTCTCACCCTAAATTCAAATTAAAGCACTGGAATCAAGGCTGCTGTTGAAATTGGCATTCCATATGGAAAAAGAAATATCCATGTTTAAAAATGGATCATCCCTGTACCTTAGTGAGCTCCCCATCTGATGTCCATTGAGCCTGATTGGATGTGCCAAGGAAAGATGAGTGGGGTAGGAGTGGTACTGAAGAGATGTTTTTACAGAGGGATAGGAAAACTCAACTGTACATTAGGAGAGAGACCTGACATGTTTTCATTTTAAGTTTTCAGACACTTTCCCAGTTTTTTCAACAATTAAATCATCCTGTTCTGAGGCAACACTGGTGGAGGCATTGAAATTTTGAATCCTGATAAACCTTTCTGGCCAAATTCCTGTTGCATAGCAGTGTATTGGGGAAAGTATTCTGCAGAAATCAGTGTGGTGTTCTTTCCATCCTCTGCCTCTGCTTCTTCCACATGAAATCCAGGATCAGATGTGTTTAACAGTTACTACTTTGTATCTCTGAATATTTACAACCTGCCTTGCCCATAAGCAGCTTTGCAGCAGTCCTGAACTTCATTTATTTTTATAGAAGTTATCTATGTTTGCTTTACCCCACTTTTTGTAAAAATAGGACTCCTGGTATTCCTTAACCTGAAAAAATTAGTATTGATTTCAGTGGTTTATATACTGATTTTGTGTGTACAAAATATATATTTTTTAATATTGAAAGTATGCAGACATCTGAATTTCTGAGATATGGTGAAGAACCAGACACTGAATTTTTAATGGTATCTTTATGAACTGTTTTCAGCTATGTCGATTTTTTAAAGTTAGGTTTTAAATAGAAATATTTTTGTGCAAACTGGCTGGGACGTCATATGTATACATTTTATACAATCATTAAAAACATTGTAATGGAAGACTGTGATGTGTTTAGTAGTCTCTTCCTATTCTTTGTCTCTGTGACAGTCTTTTTAGAAGCAGAAAACATTCTGCTTATAAAAGAGAGCTATTTTTATTTGTGTGTAAAATATTATTTCCTTTCCCTTTCCTGCAAAGTTAGTAGTAAATTGAGATCTTATTTTTCAAAGATGAGCTATTATACAGCAAATAACTGAATCCTTTTTGTGGGTGGAGTCAGTCTCTGATATAGTTGATGATGCTCTGTTCATTAAAGCAGATCTGTCTCATAGCATAGATTAATTATTTTCTTCCAGTTTCTGCTCTTTTCTCTGTCAAACAGTGAATTTCATTAATCTCTGCTGTGTTTATTTAGAGCTTTATGTTGCTTGATTTCTTAAAGAAATGGGATTCATACTTTCTGCTGACTGCCAGTGCCTTTCTGCATGAGAACAGCTTTGGAGTCTGTGGGGAACACACATTTATTGCAGTAGTGGGATGAACACTCAGGGTTCCTGTGTTGCTGTCAAAGCAGCTTGTTCAAGTAGGAGATTTCTGAGCAGTCTGAAGTTGTGTTTACCTGCTGCATGTATTTTTCAGAAAAATATTAGTGGTGCTGTTGTTACTGAAACTGTAGAAAGTGCCATCACCCAATCCCTGTCAGAGTTAATGGGGTGGAAGAGCAGCAGGTGCTGCCTGCAGGGGAGAGGAGCTGCTCTGTCTGCTGAGTTCCAGCCCTGGTGATGCAGGAGTGGATTGATCCTGCAGCTCCTGCCCAGGTGCTTTGCTCACACCTCTGGCCTGGCTGTGCTTAGGAAAAGGAGGATGCCCTGAATACACAAATGTGGTGCTCCCTGCCCAAACCAGAGCTCAGGCACTACCTGAAAGGCTGAGGAGCTTTGCACACCCCCTGCAATCTGTGATTAACTGCAGAGTAAAAGGTGTGTAGTGGTTGCTGTATGTGAATAATCAATTTCTACTGCAGCTTTTGTGATGGTCTTAATGTGGTTTTTTGCCTTTTTGAAATTCTTTAGTTTAAAGAATCTGCATCTTTGTGGCAGAGTGAGGCTGAAGATTCACTTGAAGCAGACATGGACTTTCTCTTCTCCAGGGCTCACCAAGCAATTCTCATTTTGTGTGTGTGTGTGAAGGAAATACACAGAATCACAGAATAGTCTGAATAAGCTTAAAGTTCTCTGCCATGGGCAGGGACACCTTCCACTATCTCAGGTTGCTCCAAGTCCCATCCAACCAGGCCTTGAACACTTCCGAGGCTGGGGCAGCCACAGCTTCTCTGGGCAACCTGTGCCAGACCCTCACCAGCTTCAGAAAATAGTTTTTTTCCTAATATCTAATCTAAACTTGCCCTCTGTCAGTCTGAATCCATTTCCCCTTATCCTGTCACTACATGCTCTTGTAAAAAGTCTCTCTCCAGCTTTCTTGTACACTCCCTCCAGGCACTGGAAGGCTATTTTATGTTTATGGGTACAAAACCTTCTTGTTTTATTTCTGTCATTAGACTGCCTTTTCTGTCTTTTTATATATTATTGTTAACTCATTGAGGAGATAAGTTTGTGTCTGTCCTGAGAGACTTGGGTCAGGACAGCTGCAGGAGCTCTCCTCAGACTTCCCCTTTGTGACCATTATTTGATGTCTTCTAGGGAGAAGGAGAAAGCTCAGCCAGCACAAAACACCCTGGGCAATGAGGGTTTTTGTTAAAATGTTGATTCTGGGTCTATCACTGAGGTAAAAATGGAGTCAGAAGGTGTTGGGCTATTTGTTTTCAATACTTTAGTGAGCTCCATAAGGAAATGAAGTTGTTCCAGTGGGGTTGGTGGGTCAGACAGGAAATGTTCCCTTTCTTTATTCCACCTGGCTGTAGGTTGTTCTGCAGAGGACACTGTGACTTGATCAACACAACATCAACTAATTGTTGCCAAAGAACAAATGTTGTGCTTTTATTCTTTGCCTTAGTGTTCAATGGGTAGTGACTGAACCCAAGTACAGCTATTTAAAATTTCTTCAAATATTAAACAGCACAGTTATAGGAATTGTGTTCTTCTCATTTTCTGTGTTATCTGCCAAGACATGAACTGCTGTTTGTGTTACACTGTTAAATCACAGTTACTAAAGTGCTTAAAAATGTTAGTCTATAACTGACCTTCTGTCCTGTCCTGGTCTGATTTTTCAATGGCTCCATTATTGTGAAATACTGCTCCACATGACTGTGAAACGAGCAGAAAGTCTTGTCTTTTTCACATTTAGTAACTTTCAATCATTAATGGTTTCTGACTGTGCATCTGAAGCTCTCAGATTTTTGTGTTCTCATATTAAAAGGTTTGAAGCAGCTTGGACACAAAACCAGTGCTTGTTATGTTGAGGCGAAGTAGTTGAGCAGTGAAATTCTTAAGAGTATGGGTGGACTTGCAAGATTTTCAGTTGTCAGAAGCAGTCAAAGCCCATTTAGTATGAAATGGGGAAAATACAGTGGGGTTATATTGAACAAACTGAGCAGAATGTGCTCACATGCCAGTGCTGCCAGAGGCTTTGCTCAGCTTTCTTTGGTTACAGCCATTCTGTGATCCTAGTCTTTCAGTGAGTCTGGAGAGAAAGTGAGGGGAAAAAAAAAAAATTGTGAACATAGTTAATACAGATGAGAAAATAAGCTGTCACTCCTCACTCAATAAATGATTCTCTAATACACAAGAGTATCCAGTAGTGTTCCCAGCTGCAGGACAGGCTTTTAAAGCAATTGAGGTGAATCACAGGTCACAGGATCAAGTGGTGATTGCCTTTCTGCTGACCTGTACAAGCATGAAGGCACCAGGTGGGTAAAGACCTCCAAGAGCAGCTGGTTTTTGTCTCTTCTTTTCAAAAAGGTAAGTGCTGGTGATAACAGTCACAGAAATCTCCTAACTATGGGTCAGGAGGGAGGCTGAGGAGTTCAGTGGCTCCTTCCAGGAGATTCTGTCAGAAGAGGATGTCAGGCAGCCAGAAGCTGAGAACTCAGAGCTGCCAGTGAGAATTCAGAGCTGCAAAGACTGTAGCAGGTTTTTGGCTACCATTAGGCCACAGAGGTCAGGGAGCTGAGATGCTCCTCGAGGGAGAAGGTTCCAGTGTTTGCTTTCAGAAGTGGCTCTTGGGCAGGACCAGCAGCTCTTTTGCATTGTGAATGCTTCCCATCGTGTCCTGCTGATGTGGATTCCTTCAGCATCTTGGCTGAGATGTGGTGCTAAGAAAAAGGAGCTGAGCTTCTGGCCTGGCAGCAGCATGTTTAAAGCTGTGTTTCATACCACATCGACATAGAAAAATGGTTTGGTTTGGCTTTTTTTCTCATAGAAGGTGTGGGGAGCTGCTACCAGGAAATAACCACATGACTCAAAAATCTATAAACAAATTCTTCTTGCAGATGGCAGCCTGCATTCTTTGAGAACAACAACTGACAGTGTTTCACACTAGGGAATGAAAAGCAGTGCTCTGGAATGGCAGACCTTTGGTTTCAAGCACAGTTAAGCACATGCTGTAGTATTACCTTCATCATTCCTGGTAGCTGTGAAGATTTCCATCTCGGTGGATTCTGCTTGCACTGTGTGCCCTTGCTCATAATATGGCAAATAACCTGAAAGTTTGATGGTAATACTCAGCCTTGAACCACTACAACTCCTGGCTGTGCTGTGCTGCTCCGAGTATATATGGATGTCTAATTAATGTGGTTTTGGGAATATTCCTTACAGGCAATTAAAATGTGGGGAATGGCTCAAGAGACTGTTCAGTGAAACACAGACACAAGCAAGGCAATTTGTCAGTTATGTGCCATTAATTACATAGTGAAGGGGGTTACAATCAATGTTGATTTGCTTTGAAGGAGTGTGTACTCCTTGTGGCTGTAAATTCACAAACTGAGCTGGGTTGGTGTGGGCAGCACAAGCATTGCTGGATGTTTGTGCTTTTCAAGACCCAAGATGGTGTTTTGGGCAGGTTTTGGTACTTTTGGCACAGTTTACAGGATATGTTTCTTTCACATTTTTCTCACTCCTCCCTCTCCAGCTGCTATGCAGCATTTTTTTCCCTTTCTTAGATATGTTCTCACAGAGGTGCCACCAGCATAACTGACTGGCCCAGCTCTGGGCAGCAGCAGGTTTGTTTTGGGGTTGTTTGGAATGGAGATACCCTGGTGCCTTCTCCCAGAGCCACTCCTTGCTACTAAAATCTTGCTGCATAACCCAGTACACCCCTCTAAACAGGTTTATTTGGTAGTACTACTACTGATGACTACTTGTTATCACCCTTCCCTGTTTAGTTTTATCATTGGTATTTTAAGTATTTTCTAGATACAGTTTTGATATTGAATAATTATTTTTATTGGTAGCACATACCTGGAACAGCCTGGTCTAGTGGAATGTGTCTCTGCCCATGGCAGCAGGTTTGGACTTTAAGGTTCCTTCCAACAGTCTGTAAATACTCACTTTAAAACAACACAGGTCTTCAGCTGCCTCATTCTCACCTCTAAACAAATACTGCCAGGCTTTTCTCTGTTTGCAGACTTCCATTTCATCAGAGAAATGTGGAATCGTAGAGTCGTAGAAAGGTTTGGGTTGGAAGGCATCATAAAGATCAAATACAATTTTGTGTATTTCCAAATAGATTTTTTTTTCTGGAGACGCAGTTTTATGTATTGTTGAAAATAATTGCTGGATAAAACTAATATGAAGTTTTTGTACATTCTTGAAGATAACCCAAATAATATATATTTGTTTTAATGTTCTTGTATTTATAAGCAAAACCAAAGAAAATCTTTCTTTCCTGTTATGATTTAGTAGCATAACACAATACAATTATTTTGAGGATTAGATAGTTTTCACACAAGCTAACATCAAAAGTAATTTGTTTCTCTTCATTGCCTTTGATATTATTTTATCGAATGTTTCAGAGCAGTCCTTGTTCCCATACAATGCTATTATTAATAACCTTAATGTGTGTGAAGCTGATTCTTTTGTTTGGATATATAGATTTAATAGGTGGAATTGTAAAAAATTGTATTTTGACAATAAAAAACCCTAACAAAAAGTAGGTATAGACTGGCATTTAAAAAATTCTGAGTAATCTAGAAAACTCTTTTGCTTAAGGTCACTTAATTATATTTGATCCATCTGTCGAGGTTGAACATAACTGCAAGTGCTGAATGCATAAATTAGTTGGCATGCCAGTTGAGTTATTTTGTACAAAAAAAGGCTATAGTCTCAATGAAATGTGAGTTTGAAATTGTTTTTCAATTTTATTTTCTAGAAAAGAAAGATGTCACGCAGAGCTTGGAAAGCTACACGGCAAAATGCCCTGGGACAATGGAAGTCATCACTCTTCCAGATGGTTTGAAGCTACCTCCTGTTCCCTTCACCAAATTGCCTATTGTGAAGTAAGACCAAAACACAATCTTTAACTTTTTCACAGTACCTGTCAGATTTTAAAGGATACTGAAAGGATGCAGTCATCTCACTTTATGCGTGTGGATCACAGGAACATGGAAGAATGTCAAAATGTCAAATTGTTTTGAGAAGCTCTTGATCAAAAATAGAGCCTTTGACCAGAAAATACTTTGTGGCCTTTAGTTTCAGAAAGAGAGAACTTTTGTTTTTTGAAGAACAGTCCTTCAACAGTTTGTTATTCAATTGAAGGAAGGTATTTTGCTACAGCTGAGATTTTAGTTGAATACTTGATCATTTCAACACTGAAGGTCCAGGAATTGGATGCAGTCTCCATCCACAGAGCTTGGAACTCACCTGGAAATGGTGCTTTTTGTACCTCTCCCTTTCCAGATGCTGCATTTTCAAACTGGCACCTTCAAGCTGGCCTGTTCTAAATCTCAGTTCCATTCAGGCACATCATGCAGTCAGGCCAATGAACTTGCTCAGGTTGAAGCCTGGCATGAAACATTAGAGAGGGTCAGAAAGAGACAAATACCCACTGGGTATCAGTAATAGAAGACTGAAAGAAAATATTTTCTTTTGAAGGAAAGATAATTCCTATTCAGAAGAAGTATGCTGAATAGTGAAGAAAATGGGGGAAATGCTGATTGAATCCTCCTTAATGGGAGTCATGAATTTAGTCATAGCATCATAGAACCATGGTATAGATAAAACTGGAGAAGACCTTTGAGGTGATCAAGTCCAACCATTAACCCAGCACCACCACCATGTTCACCATTTAACCATATCTTCAGATGCCACATCCACACATTTTTTGAACACTTTAAGGGATGGTGACTCCACCACCTCCCTGGGCAGCCCCTTCCAATACTTGACAACCCTTTCCATGAAGAAAATTCTTCTAAGATCAAATTTATAACCTCCCCTGGTGCAACTTGAGGCTGTTTCCTCTCATCCTGTCACTTGTTACCTGGGAGAAGAGGCTGGAAGAAGAGGCCAGTTAGAACTCTGACAGGAGATTCCCAAGACTTCAGTGGGAAAGACTTCATGTCAATGAAAATGTTTTGTATGCTGAGAGAAGGGGACAAACATATCCACACATCATCAATTTGTCTTGACCTGGCTGTGTTTTGAATGTTGGGAATAGCTCCTTCTGTTTTGTTGTAGGGCAAGGAACCCAGCATCAACTTTATTTAACATTTAAGAACTGCTGCTCCTCTCCTCCTCCTTCTTGTCTGTTAAAATTTCTATAAAAGCCATAGTAATAAAAATTTGTGCTCCAATACAATTTTAGTTGAATTTAGATATAAAGGCTCCAGTTACATCTGCCCAGCAGATCTGGTGCTGTAGAGCTGCCCAGCCTATTGGGAACCAGCTGTGCTGCTGGACTGCAGAGTTCTCTGAGCTAAATCGTGCTAATTTTTGTGACATCAATTATAAATGTGTGGAAATGTCATTTTGATGAATGTTGAATAACCTTAGCTTACGATTCAACCCATGTTAGAGCCCTGTAGAAACACACATTTACTGATGGGGATGACTTCTATTTACTGTTGGCATTTCATGGTCTAATGAGTTTTAATCCATTTAATGTGGGGTGCTTATTTTGGATGTGGATTTCTTAATCAAAATACTGTCAGACATGGAAATAGGAACACAGTGAAATAGGAACACAGTGGCAATGTTACCTTTTCTCCCCAGTACTTTAAAAGCAATAGAAGAGATTTGGCAAAGCAAAATCACTATATTCTATTACTCATATTCAATATAAAATCATCATCTGGTATTTTCTTAGATAAAAAATGCACTATTTCCATTTTTATGGTTTACCTATGTTAAAGGTAATTGTCTTGCTAATCTATTTAAAAGCAGAAAATTTTCTTTCTTTTCACCACTGCTGGTTTTAGTCATCCTTACGTACTTTCCTTACTACTTCAAATTGATCAGTGCCATTTTTTCCCTTCCCTCTGTTTTCTTAGTATAGTGGGATTTCTTAAAAAAAAAAAAAAAATCCTTTTCCATCTAAGCAAGGTTGTTTTTAGTTAACATTTTCCAAATATAGGATTTTGATCTTCTGGGTAGCTAGTGAAATCAGTAATTCTTAATTGTCACTCATTTGCATTCAGTGCTGTCAGGCCAGGGGACCTGACTGAAGCTTTTCACTCAAAGGAATTAAAAAATCTGCCCTCTTCTGTGTCTGACCTGTGAGGGTACAGCTCTCTGACACATGTTGGAGGAAAATTCCTTCCACTGTCATGCATTCAGTTAAAGCAGGTTATCCACCAGTATTTATATAATAACCATGAAGGAGGCAAAGCACTTTCCTCTGTATATCAAAGAAAATTCCTTTTTATTACTGCTATATCAAATTCAATGTTTGTTTCCTCAAATAAGTACAATTCACACTTTTGCTTTAAGTTGCATTCTAATTTGTAAAAAACTCTATCAGAAGAGGTTTAAAAATATGAAATATCAGGAGTCTCTTACAGTTTCCTTCTTATTCCTCAGGCTCATTGGCAGCAATTTTTATATGATTTTGATGCCCACACTAAGTATCACCAACATGTAACATATGGATGTGATTTATCTCTTATTCAATCTACTTGTAGTGTTATTTAGTAATTTCTTATCAGGTGCTTTGTTTCACAGCGAGAACTCTGTGTAGTGTTCCTCTTACAGCTTCATTATTTTTCAGCAGAAACACATTATCTTGGTTTCTTGTGTGTGTCTACTTTCTATTAGTGTGATACTGATATATCTGTTCTTTATTGTGCTGAGTTCCTGATTAGAGGTAATTAGGTGTCCTACAGGTTTATAGAATGCTGCTGATTTTACTGAATATCCACCAATTTATTGCTTGTTCTTCTGCCCAAAGTTTAGTCTTTACTTTCCCCTCAGCATTGGAAGAGCATTGATTTCCCTGCATGGCATTGTAGGGAATTGGGTATAGCAGGGATGAAATCTGATAAATCATTTGTTTTCTGTTTGTAATTGCTTTCTGGTTGTTTAACAAACCCACTCAAAGTTCTGGGACATTTTCTTCCTTCCAGCACCTACTCTGCATTTTCACTGTATTAAAATCAGCTTTATTCACTGTGGAGAAGCTTCTTTATTTGTGTTGCCTAGTGAAATCTTGTCTGGATTCTAGTTTGGGTTTTGTTGGTGTCTAAAGAAGATTTTTTTCCTTTGTTGTTTATTTTTTGAGAGCTTTCTGAAACTTTAGTTTCCTTGGGTTGGTGTTTCTTCCTTTTGTA
The DNA here is from genome assembly GCF_050655825.1 of Lonchura striata. Taxonomy (NCBI): domain Eukaryota; kingdom Metazoa; phylum Chordata; class Aves; order Passeriformes; family Estrildidae; genus Lonchura; species Lonchura striata. The sequence continues at coordinate 152,457,580 of NC_140704.1, read as the reverse complement.
CTGTAAATGTTTGCTTCAAGTTTTCCATTTCAGATATTCTCAGACTGATATTTCATATTTATCAGGGTTTTATTTTTTAACACAGCCACCTGTTACAAAATAGAATAAATGAAATAATTAGAAATTTCTTTTACTCAACAGATCTGTGAAGCTCTTGAACCTCCCAACCAGTCTCCGACCTCACAAAATGAAAAATTTACTTGGTCAGAATGTGTCAACTAAAAGCCCCTTCATATATTCTCCAATTATTGCACATAGTCGTGGGGAAGAACGAAATAAGAAAATAGGTAAGAATAATTTACAATATTACAGAATCTTCTGTGGTTAAGGAAAGCAAATCTGAACTTTGCTGTCTTTTATTTGAGATAACCAGTGTTTTAGCCTCAAGTCCTGAAGGAACAAATCTTTTTTTCTCTGGGGCAGAGTTTGATATTCAAAAGAGGAATAAAGTCTCATAGATGGTAATATTGATTTTTCAGAAGAGATAAACTAGTTTTATTTTCTTCTCAAACAAAGAAAATTCAGGGAAAACTTAGTTCTAACACGCTCTGCTTGGCAGCCATCACCATTTCAGTGCCCTGGGGAAAATGCACTGTTGTGGTTTTTCCTTTTCCTATTCTGGTTTCATATAAACTCAGAGTGATGAACTGTCTTCTTTTACTCAAGGACAGGTCAGACAAGTGGAAGTTTTTCAACCCTGTTAGGAATATCAGTAGTTTCCTTTTTATAAAACTTGTAAAGCCTGTCAGTGCAGTAATCATGCCATTGGAAAAAGATCAGAAGTTTGTTTAAATCCTGGATGAAGTTACAAATATTGGTGGTTCTTTTTGTGGCCTTTGTGCATATCATGTAGGTGATAATTTTTACCAGAGGCATCAATGTCAGCACAAAAACATCTGTGTGACTGTGGAACAGAACTGATTGTAAAAACTCCAGAAACTTGCAGGATGCTTTAACTTGGCTCCTTGTTCACTGGGCTGTGCCTGCCTGCAGGGCCAGCTCTCCAAGAATCTCTGTGGTTTCCTCTTTCCCACAAAAATGGGTTGTGCCCCTGCTGAGGACACTGATTATGAGTAAGGTGAAATCCCTCACCCTGAGTAGAACATGCACATTTTCCAGTTGGGTTTATGGTGATGTGTATTTTCAGTAAATAGCTGCAGCAGGACAGTTGGGATGCAGAGGCAGGGACGATGGTCTGGCAGTTCGGATGCACTTGGCTCAGTGTGACTTTGCTGCAGCACTGCTTCAATTTCAAAACAGAAAGGATAAGAAATGATAAAAAGATTAAGACGAATTAGTTAAAGGATAAATTGAAAAAATGTTCATGTAGGGGAACATCTTGAAGTGCTCTCTTGATTTCTCTTAATAATTTATTGAAAATTTAAGTACTATTAATTTTTCAACATTTAATCTCTTAGCTATACTGTGTCATGTTTTCTTCATTTAAATAAAATCTTATTCCCAGTTTTGTCACATAATTGTATAAAGCAGTATTCTGATTCCTTGATGCATACAAAAGGAACCTGCATTTTTTAACTGGTTAGGATTTGTTTCAGTGCTTTGTGTGGGAGATTTACATTTTACAGTGAACATTCTTCTTTTAGGATTTTATTTAGCCTAAGGAGATGTCTGATTGCTTCTGATCCTGTACAGCGTTTGTCTTTTGAAGTATATAAACATTGCAGTCACTGCTAAAAGCCTCTAATGTTTCAAAGTTTAATGAACAAAAGGAAATACAAAATAAAAGCAGATACTTCCTTTGAAAGAAGCTGAGAAATTTATTAACTTCAAAATTAATGAGAGTATTTTAATAGCATGTGTTTAACATTAATTAAAAACAACAATAACAAATGAACTGTTTTTCTTACATGGAGATAGTACTCCATATTTTGGTTAAATTATTATTTTACAGCAAAGGAAATCAAGCACTGCTGACAAACCAAAGGGAAACAAAACCCATTTAGAAAGTCTTGAAATGTTTTCAGCCTTCAACTTGATAAGCTTTTCTGATTGGAAACAATAACAGGGATAATTATATTGTAGTTAAATTGCCTTAATAACATGCTAGTCATAAAAAATAAACCTACTGATTTTTGACATGAAGTGTTTTGTTGGTTTTGAGTGCTGATAGTCTAAAGCAGGAAGAATATATAATATAGTTGTGTTAGTAAGTCCAACAGCTCTGTCATACCTGCATTAGCTGATACAAATACAGCTCATTTTACCTTTTCTTTCAAAACCTTTTCCCCTAAGGGAGCAATTCTGTAGCATTGCCCACATTTTTCACAGGGGATTTCAAACTCATCTCAAAAACTTCCATTGATTCAGACTCCACCATGTCTCTGGGGAGGTTGTTCCACTGAATCACTGTTCTTACTGAAACAAAACCAAAAAAAAAGTAAGAAATTAAAACTTCTTTCAGTCCAACTGGTGTCTATCACCCTTGGTCTTCTTCCTGTGGCTCCTTATGAGGAAAGGACTTCTGTCCTCTTTATGCAGTCCTTGAAGTTCTGGAATACTGTGATGATATTGCCCCTGAACCTTCTCTTCACCCCAGAGAGGATATTTCACTCCTTTACTCCTTCCTTGCCTGTCCTTGATCACCTTTGTGGTGCTTGGGATCCTCTCCAGTCTGTCTGTGTCCCTGCCAGCTGTGGGACCAGAACTGGGCACAGCTGTGCCTCAAGCCCAGGGTGGAGTTGAGTGGTCACCTCTCTGTCTCTGCAGTGGAGAAGGAGATGGACTCAGAGCCCAGAGCTGATGGACTCAGAGCCCAGAGCAGATGGACTCAGAACCCAGAGCTGATGGACTCAGGGCCCAGAGCTGATGGACTCAGAGCCCAGAGCTGATGGACTCAGAGCCCAGAGCAGATGGACTCAGAGCCCAGAGCAGATGGACTCAGAGCCCAGAGCTGATGGACTCAGGGCCCAGAGCTGATGGACTCAGAGCCCAGAGCTGATGGACTCAGGGCCCAGAGCTGATGGACTCAGAGCCCAGAGCTGATGGACTCAGAACCCAGAGCTGATGGACTCAGAACCCAGAGAAGATGGACTGAGAGCCCAGAGCAGATGGACTCAGAGCCCAAAGCAGATGGACTCAGAGCCCAGAGCTGATGGACTCAGAACCCAGAGCTGATGGACTCAGAGCCCAGAGCAGATGGACTCAGAACCCAGAGCTGATGGACTCAGAGCCCAAAGCAGATGGACTCAGAACCCAGAGCTGATGGACTCAGAGCCCAGAGCTGATGGACTCAGAGCCCAAAGCAGATGGACTCAGAGCCCAAAGCAGATGGACTCAGAACCAGAGCAGACGGACTCAGAACCAGAGCAGATGGACTCAGAGCCCAGAGCTGATGGACTCAGAACCAGAGCAGATGGACTCAGAACCCAGAGCTGATGGACTCAGAAACAGAGCAGATGGACTCAGAACCCAGCAGGGTGATGAGTGGAGGGATTGTCAGTCAGGGGTCTGTTACAGGGGAAGGATGGAACCAGGTCACTGCACGTAACAGGAGGAAGGTTCCTCCTCCTCCTCCTCAGAATGTGACAAGTAGGACTTGCACCTTCTACAACAGGGGTGAGATTCTGGAATGAGAAGGCCAAACAACTGAAGAGGTGGCTGAGGGTTCTTCTGGGGCAGAGGGACCTCCTAAAGCAAGGTCCCCCAAACTCTGCATGACAACCTCCTCTGTTAGCAGTAGAAGTGTTGTCCTCATTGGAGACTCCCTCCCTTCCAAGGGGAGCAGAGGGCCCCATGTGCAGACCTGCCCAACTCACGGGAGGTCTGCTGTCTCCCAGGGGCTCAGGAAAGGGACATCACTGGAAAATTCAAGTCTAGAAAGACCCTCTGATTACTGTCTGCTATTGGTTTTTCCGACTGGCAGCAACAAAACGACAAAGAGTAGTCTGAGGCCAATCAAAAGAGACTTCAAGGCCCTGGGACAGTTGGTGGGGGGATCAGGAGCACAGGGAGTGATTTCCTTGATCTTTCCAGAAGCAAGGAATAGCGTTGATAGGAACAGGCAGCTCCATTGATGCGTGGCTCCAAGGTTGGTGTAAATGGAAAAAATGTGGGCTTTTTGATCATGGGATGATCTATCAACACTTGGCCTGCTGACACCTAATGGGATGAGCCTTTCTTGGATGGGAAAAGGAGTTCCAGCACAGGAGCAATGGGGCTTGGTAACAGAGTTTTGAACTAGTTTGGAAAGGGGAAAGGGAGAAAACCAGGCTCCCCAGTGATAAGCAATGGGATTTTGTGCCAAACCTTGAGGATCCTGATGGGATCCCTCAATCTGCTTCACCAGGAGTTGGCCACAAGGTACCACACCTGAAATGTTTCTACCCTGATGCCCACAGCATGAGGAACAAACACCAGCTGGAAGCTTTGGCCCAGTCCCAGAGGTTTGACATCATTGGCATACGTGAATCATGGTGGGATGAATCCTGGGCCTGGAGGGCCCTGTTGGGCTCAGAAAAGACATCCCTCAGTGGTGATAGAATGTGGAGATCAGGACTGCAGTGCTGCTGTGCTACTGCAGGTGCCTCTGTTGCTGTAGTAAACCACAATGGTTAACTCTGTACCCGTGCAGGCTGTTTTGGAGGCTACAGAATGCACAAGACATCATGGACACTAATAAACAATTAAATATAAAATGCAGAGAACATCTCATACCACAGTGAATTTGAATGTTTTGTTTTAATCAACAGTTTTGCTTTTCAGGTTTCACAGTAATATAACCCATTAACATCTGTGAATGTATGTGTTTAATTTCCACTAGCATTAATTTGAGTTAAACATTTACATTAAGTACATCTCCCTTGAGCTCTCTAATATTGCCTGCAAAATGTAATCAGAAAGTAAATGATTGTGAATGTACAATTAGAGTACAGATTGCTTCAACTGTGCATTAAAGTCTTAGTATTGATTATCCAGGTTTTTTACTGGACATTTCCTAATATCCTAGTAAAAAACTGTTAGCAATGTATGTTAAAATCATTGGGTAAACTAGTAAGAACTAATCTATGTATGCTCTAATTTAGCTTATAATCATGATTTATTTAACAAATGTAATTAAGCCACCTTTTGTTTACTTGGACTGCAGATCCTCAGCTTGCAGGGAGAATCTTGCCACATTCAGAATCTGAATTCAGGTGTATGTGGTTCACTGTGAGAAATTTGGAATGTAAACAGGAGCTTGAGGGTTGAAAAGGTTATGAAGTGCTGATATAAAAGAATCTTTTTGCATTGAACAATTACTCAGAATTTGCATCTCTGCTGCTGTTCTCCATAATCTCCTACAGAACCATAGAATTACAGAATGGTTTGGGTTGGAAGGGACCTTAAAGATCATCCAGTTCCAACCTCCCTTGCCATGGGCAGAGACACCTTCCACTAGTCCAACATTACCTGCTTAAATTATAAAACTCAAAAAATATTAAAATTGGCAGAGTGAAGTATCTTTAAAGTTGGCCTCCCTTGTGCTAAGATATAAACTGCAGTACATCTTTTTACCTGGCCCACTTTACTTCACTGTCTCTTTATTTACTCCATATAATCAGCTGTGCCTGTATGAAGACTTGTGATTTTCTTCTTCCAGTTGTGTTCATTTCTTACCTGGTTGATTCTTCTCCAGGTCTCCAATATCAAGGCCATGTGTACTCTACATAACTCCAAGTATGGAAACCTTTAAATGTTGAACATGAAGGATGTGTTGAAGTAGTGTTTTGAATTGATGCCTGAGTTATTTTTGCCAATGAAGCACTGGGTCTTTAGAGCACTGTTGTTGTGTTAATGAATGTTTCCAGTCTCTTCACCCATTGCTTTGCCTGGGATTTAGAGCTGGTGTCACACAATGCTCTTGAGTAGGACTTGGGCTGTGGAGATTACAGAGAGATATTAAGCATTATAGCAATGTGACAGCTCAGCTGGTGCTGTTTATTTATAACCCTGTGATTAGGTAATTCCTGCCTTAATTCTGTGATTATTCCTTGCAGACTTCCAGTGGGTCCAGGGAGATGTGTGTGAAGTCCAGCTGATGGTGTACAACCCTATGCCTTTTGAGCTCCGAGTAGAAAACATGGTATGCATCTTTCTAAATCTTCTCTTTCTGCTATTTTCTGAAGAAGAATCTCATTTAGACTTTCAAACATGTTTTTGTATAAATATTCTTTAAAGATGGTTTAAGCCAGCATAACCTCAGTTTAACGATGTGGTGTTATCAATTGTCTTATATTTTTGGTGATGAGGTATTGAAAAGAAAAATCTCTGCAACTCAGGATCCTTAAATACTTTACTGGCACTGACCCATAAATCAGTTCTGTACATTTCTGCATTGAGTAAAACTCCTGCTACATGATTTACATAGACTAATTTTCAACTAATAATTATACCTGAAACCTAATAATTATTGTACGCTTGTTACTGTTGTTTAAAAGTCCACATTCATCCTTGCTTTTCAAATTCTCATTCTGACCACAGTTTAAAAAAATGATGAACTAAAATAGTTAGATATGAGAAGCTTTGGGTTTTAATAAAAACTTCAGCTCATGGATCTGTTGTTCCCAGTGATTTTTGTTATTTGAAAACACTCTAATCAGATGATCAGAAGGGAGTGAAAAAAAAATGAAAAGAATGGTCAAACCACTGGAGAAATATGTGAGATTGGAAGGATCAAGCCCAAGTTCTCTACTACTTAAGCTGGCTGCTTGCAGTGCATCCTGAAAAAAAGGAAATAGTGGGGTTTTTTTCCCTTTCTTTATTCCAGCTAACAGGATGTAAAAAAATTGTTATCCATTTAAAGGTTAAAAGTTCTGTAACTACCAGACCAACTTAATATCCACTCAGTCCTAATCCTGTGTTTTCCTTTACGTTAAATATTTTTACCTTTAGTATTGCTTTAAATATAAATCACATCTCTTAGAGCCCTTTGTTCTGTCAAGGTAATTGAATCAGTGTACATTTATTTGCTCATGATTTTTGTTTGGGTTTTGTTTTTATTGATATGTCTACTGCAGTGTCTAGTCAAACAAGTTGACCTAAATTACTGATAATAAACCACATATAATAAAGTGGTTTTCCATGGGAAGTGAACATGCCCAAAGATTTTGTTTTTATAGCACAATAAAGTTAATCCTTGGAAGCTAACATGCTGCTTTCTCCAGCAGCATTTTCAATCACCTTCACAGAAGTATTCAAATTTTTTAGGGATTAATAGAAAAAGTAGTTGTAAAGCTGCACATCAGAAGAGTCTCTGTAGGAATTAATTGATTAAGAACATTTTGAGTGACAGTTTGATTTGTATTGTGTAAATAATGATGTTATATATTTAAAAAACTTGGAAAATTTCTTAATGAGGAAATTCCTTCTGAGTGCTTACATGCAGTTATTTGTGTAGATCTTCACGACATCCATTCCCAGAGCAAATTAATTGTAGTAGCACCAATGCTTCTCTTTACTGTTCTCACGATAAAGTTCTGTCTTGGAATTAACAATGAATTCCAGTTCCACTGGAAAGCACAAGAGGAATTAATTTGCCAACTAGATGCAAATCATTGATTAATGTAACTCTAGTCAGTGCTTTGAGAAATTCTGCTCCTCACTAATGTGTTCACTTGGAGAAATTGGTTGATTTTGGTAGATTTGTATCTTTATCAAGACTGTAGCAAGTTGAGGAAAGTGCTTCTTCCCCTTGATTTGGAATTTTAGAGACAATTTCTTTTGGAGCTGAGGCCAGTTTGGAAGTCCCGAAATGACAAAACCACTGACATCTGTTCAGCCTGTAGAGGAGAGGAATATCGGGGTAATTCCTACTGCTCTGCTCAATCCCAAAATGGGAAAGTGCAGCAAAATCAGAGTTGGGCTCATCCAGAGGTTCCCAGCTGAGGATGAGAATCAGGGAATGAGCTCCAGCCATGGGAAACCTCCCTCCCTAATAAAAACTCCCTTTTCCCAAGCACAAGGGGATCATACACTGGGGCTTCTTGTCCAGAGAGAACCTGACACCTCCATCTTTAGAAATCTTCAGAACTTGAGTGAACAGGGTATGAAAAACTTAAATGATCACCAAAATTACTCCTGTTTTGAGCACTGGGCTAAACAAGATGACCTCTACAATTTCTTTCCAAACTAAGTTGTTGATTTTCCAGTCTCATCTGTGAACTATGTGGAATGTGGAAATAGGCATTACTTTATCATAAGAATAAACTCTTTTGTTTTCATTTTAATAATTCAGAGTGCTGGTTAATATTTTAAAGTGGTGTGTTTTATTATTAACATGTACTCATGCCTGCAGTTCCTATACCCTTTTCTTGTCTGATTTCTTATCAGGTATCACATTCCTTCAGATTATTTAGTTTCACAGATTTAGTTTCATAGCAAGTGTATCCTTTTCTGTCGTTTAGTGGCAGTTTCAAATTGTCTTCCCCACAACTTTTTTCCTCCTGCCTGACTCAGCACCTCACCTTTGCAAGATCATCCAGGCTTGTTTCCAATCATCTTTGAGCTCTCCATTGTTTGGTTTAATTTTTCTTTGTCCTTTCCATTCTCCACCATTCACCAATATATAACTGTACTGAAATCTACAGTCTTATTTATTTTTTTAAATTTTCCCCCGTCCCTCAATTTAGATTTGTTGTTCTGATAAATTACTCATTTCTTGAGTTAAATGAAATCCAAGATTTTGCCATGGTACTTTTCCTACTGTGTCTTTCTTTTTGTTGATTTACTCTTGTGATGGTAAACAAGTTAGCATTGAGCACAGGTTTTTAAGGAGAATGATTCTCCATGGAAAGGCTTCCAGAGCTTTTTCATTAATTGAAGTATTAATGCTGAGTCCATGTAGGTTAATTGAGGTGTGCTTAAGTAAAAGGCATTGAATTTCTAGGCTTGATGTGAGACTGTGGACACAAGACTTTGATTAGTGTTGCTCTGATGATAAACCCTGAACATTGATTTTCTTTGTTATTTTATTTTATTGTTCTCAAGGATCTTGGCCCATTTTTGTTGTTTTTACTGTTAATTTCCTGCCATGAATATTCCTAATTTGGGACTCTAATTAGGTACCTATTATTCATTCCTGCCCCATTTCTGTGTTCATTTTCTTTTTCTATTTCATGTTTCTATTTTGTCCATGTAGTCAGAAAGCTGCTCCAATGGAAAGTGCAGTAGTGTTTGTAAAATGACAAATAATTCAATCATGGAGCATGGAATTGATTAGCTCCCACAATTATGTGAGTCAATAAAGTGAAATAGGAGAGAACTTGGGGTTGATCAGAGCAAATGCTTTAATAAAACTCAGCAAGTACTTCAAATCAGCAGAATGAGAGATAAAAATGAGCCCAACCACAACTGGCTGTGATGGGTTAGACAGAATATTCCTGCCAGGCTGGTGCTGGGGGACATCCACCTGGAGATGGGATGCTCAGCTGTGCATTTGTGCCACCACTTCCCCTTTTCTGCCAGGAGTGTTGATTTCTGAATGGCCTTGTTCAGGTCTGTGAGTGATGGTCTCCAGCCCTTGTGCAGTCTGTTCTGCAGTTACTGCCATTACTGCAGTTTTCTGTGCAGGAAAATATGATCTTCACGTTTCAGGCCTTCAAAAAAATCCAAAAAAACTCTGGGAAATCTCCAGTGGATTTGTTTTGTATCTTGAGACAAATGCAAAAAGCAGTTAACAGTACAATCTGGGGAGATCAACTGCTAAAATGCACATGAAGATGCAGTGCAAAATGTTATGTTCTCTAAGATTTTAACTGCTTTTTCATATTTTTTTTAATCAAGTTTCCTATTAAAAGCAAAAAAAAAACCCAAAAAACAAAAACAAAACAAAAAAAACCAAACCTGAGGCATTTTGAGGTAATGTTATGTATTGAGGGAAAGCATTTTCTCTGCTCTTGCTGTGGAAAATACAGCCATGGTTCCAAGAAAGCTACAAGATTTACAAACAGTGTAAACTGTATTTAATAAATAAATATCAAGAAAAAAAAAAGCTACTGCCTAACCCACGGGAATGTTATAATTTATAATACTTAATTATTATTCAAGAATTAAGTATTTGTTCTGTGGTTCTCCTTCTGTTTGGGACCTGTATTTATTTGAACACAATCAGGTGTGGTATTTTGATTAATGATGCTTTAAATTGTGCTATTAGTCAAGAGCTCTATGTTGATGTTTAAAAAGAGCATCTAAAATTTTGGTAAATCTGAGTGTATGATCAACCCCACAACTTTGCTTATGATGGTTTGAATTGTTTCCATGAACTGCTCTTTCCTGAGTTCACATCTTTTGCTGCTTCTGCTGTCTTGAGAGAATATTTAATTACTGCTACACTACATTTAGTGGAGACTGTATTAGTCAAGAATGTACACAGAAAGGTGAAAGGGGAAAAAGAATAAAAATTACTCTGTTTGGTGTTTTTCTAGGTCTGCCTCAAATTACCATATTAGAAATAGTAGGGAAAATTTTCTTTAAAATAAATATTTGACAGTTTTTGTGTAAAGTATTTGACAACATGGTATACAAGTATGTTCAGCATGGAAACTAACTTTGAAGGTCGCGTTACTTTAAAAAAAGAATGATTGCATTTTGGGATTGGTAAGTAAAGCCTAAAAAAAGCAGTTACATACTCATGTTATTTTAACAGCATCCCCAAATGCTGCCATTTACATGCAAGTGGTTTTGTTCCTCTAAAACTAAAATGAGATTTGAAGTGATTGAAAGACATGCTGTGATAAAAACACGCATACATTCTCTCTAAGACAATTTAAATTGTTTTATAAGAATACAAATAATGTAAACATTTTTTTGTGTATACATGACTCATACATTCCCTAGAGGAAACCTTGGATTTGGATGGTCTTTTTCTATAGGGTCAGAAAGAGAAATGATTACCAAGTGGAGGCAAAATGATTAGTAAATATTACTACTTGAAATAATGTAATACTAACTCTCAGGAAAAGAAATCAAACACATTTCCCTACTTTTGGTGGTGTGGCTGAAATTTTGTAGTTAATGGGTGTGAGAGTACTTCAGCCTTTATTAGGTTTTCACTGTTAAACTGCAAAATTTCAGGCACCAGAGGGCAATGTTGGGCAAATATTGCAGAATTGTGCAATTCAGCAAATTGTGCTCTTGAAATCATCTTTCAGACATTCTAAGATATGTCACTGTCTTTTAAAACTCACTTGTGTGGCCTAAGTATTAAGGGTAAATATCTTGATTTCAATTTATATCTGGAAATCTGAAGTCTAGATGATTTTTATATCGATTTTTTTCCCCATTTAGATTAATTTTAATGCTTTCTTCATGTCTTTACTTTTCAAAACTTTGAAGTTTTACTGAACAGTAGAACTCTGAAAGTGGGGGAATAGACTGGTGCTTTCATGTTTTTGTATTAGTGCACTTGAAGCTCTTCAATTTCTAGTCCAGGCATAGTGTGTGCTTAGTGCAGGTGTTTTGGCATTTGCATTCTGTTTGTTCTCTAAAAAATCCCTTTGTTTTCAAAGTTTGCAGTACATGCTAGAGAATATTTAGGGGTCCCTGTCAGTTTTTTTATTTACATTTGCTACAGGTGGTAGTAAACAAGACACTGGAGGGTTTGTGGGGTTTTTATCACTGATTTTGCAGGACTTGAAGTCCTTGGATGAAAGTTTTCAGATGAGATGAAACCTGAATAATTCAAATAGATTTGAATATTAGGCCAAGTGATACATCATTGGTTTTGAGACTAAAATAAAGTTTAAAAGCCTTCTGTACCAATTTTAAAAGTGAGTTGTGAAGCGTGTTTTGGTCAGTTTTTGTTTGTGTTCTAAGGTTTACTTCAGCCAAAGCAAAACCAGCAGAATTGTGGTGAAAATTGAGGCTACATCAGTATTAAAGAGAGAATGTTCATCCCATTTCTGTGGGGTGAATCCCACTGGAAGGATTAATGTGGGAATCAAAGAGGCTCAATACTCTGATACACTGGGTAGTGAATATTTAGAAAGACAAAGTTAGGTTTTACTTGTGTTTTTGTGGATGGTTTCTGACGGCTGAAATATGTATGTGAAATGGGAGGAAAATAAAAATTCAGTAGAAATGAGGGTGTGACAGAGTATTTACTTACAACTCAAGTACAATGGTGAAATGGAATTTTGTGCAGTCTCAAGGACAGAGTTCTCTAATGTAGCTTACCACAAAGCCAGAGTAGCTTTGGCTGTATTAGGTGCTGTCTCAAGAGTGTCAAGTCCATGAAGAAGTAATTGCTAGAACAAAGATTTTACAGATTTTTGGGAGTGTTATGTGTTTTTTTGTGGCTCAAGCCATCAGTTTTTTATCTCTCTTCACAAAAATATGTTCCTCTTTAACAGCATTCTCAGTTCTCATTAAACATACACACAAGAGTTGAGATTTAATGCAGCTGTGCTTACTGCTTTTATTGATGGAGGTCTTTGTAGCATCTTTATTCAAAAATAAAAATAAATACATGTATAGAAAAAACAATGGGTAACTTGGATTTATATGCTTTTCAAAATCAAGTTTACTTTTAATAGCACATTCTATGCTCAAGCATCTTCAATTCATTAGCCAAGCTTAAAGAAAACTCCCAGTCTACTAAGAACAGTAATGCTGTGTTCAGAAATTTCTTCAGTGATTTTTTTTCTGCCTCATTTCTCATTTTGTCCCATGTTTTAAATTTAGAATGCTAAAAGATTTCTGTGACACTAAGGGAGTAACTGCAGGCATTTAGGCTTGAGAGGATCAGTTCAGCAAAATGAATGCATTATTCCAACTCACTGAAATGTTTAGGTTGGATGGTTAAGCTAGACTTGCCCTGTTATCTGTAAATACTTTATTTTTTCCTTTTAGAAAACATATTTTGGGCATATAATTAAACCTAAGCAAGATCTGTGATTGATGTTTGACTTGCACTATCAAATATTCAAGTTAAAGTCACAGGTACAATTAAATGTAGGTACAAAACAGCACCGTGCAGATGATATCTGTGATTTTTTTTACTGTACTTTGGTGTCAATTTTTATTAGTTTTTCATACGTCATTCCCAGCTCAGTTCCTGGAACACGTTTCCATGCTGAATACAAATCCTGCTGTAATTCTGGCTGCACACTGCAGTCACTGCAACTCAAACCCCAGAATAACTGCTATGAGTAAATGGGAATAAATCATAAAGGTTTGGCTGATGTAATGCATGGGAATAAAATATAAGAATGTAGCATAAAAATGTAAGTGTATATCATAAATGGATTTATCTGTGTAATGTGTTTTTTCAGGGTCTCTTGACAGCTGGAGTAGAATTTGAATCTCTCCCTGCTGCCCTTTCCCTCCCTGCAGAATCTGGGCTCTATCCCGTGACTCTGGTTGGTGTTCCCCAAACCACAGGGCAGATCACTGTCAATGGTAAGGGATTGACTCTCACTCCTTGTTGGCAGAACAACCTGAGCTTTACACCCCTGTGGGTTGCATGGCTTTGTTTGCCATGTGTGTGTTCACCAATCTGAATTCTCCTCAGCAAGTAAAAGAAAAAAGGAATGCAGGGGATCTGTTCCCTGTACCAGGCTTCATTAAAAACAGCCTGATGAATCACTTGGCTGCAGTAACAAGCACATTCTTGGAGTATCTCATGTGTGAGAGGAAGAGGATAATGAACTCCAGCTCCCCTTTATTAATGCTTTCATTTGGAAAGCTTCTGAGGAGGATTACTTGAACTTTTTTCTTAAGAATGCAGGAGATAATCTTGCAGGGTTTTTTTTTCCCTTAATTAATCGTGTTTGTGTAAGATTACAGAAATTTTTGCAGATTGCTTCCGTGGAAACAATTTAGCCTGGGTGTATGGCCTGCTGCAGTCAAGATATCATTTCATTCATAAGCCTAAATAAAACTATTTGTAGTAAGAAAGAAAATTAAAGAGCTTTTACAAAAGGCTAGCAGACCTAGAGAAGGAGGCATATGTGGAGAGGATGGATTCTACATGTAGTAGGAGTGAATCATCTTACCAAATCAGATTTTTAAATATGTCTTCCTGGAATGCAAAGTTAGGATACAGGATAAGAACCATTTTAGTAAAGCTAAGCACTAAAAGAAGATGGCTTTGAACTTGAAGACACTCTGTTCTCACTGAGTGTTTCTTAAATGCTTTTGTGTCTGCTCATAAAACAATTTTTCATGTGATTTTTTTTTTCTCAGAAACTATTTTGGTAAATACAGAATAGCATCAAAGCACTCAGAACATTTGTACTGTAGTTGTCTCCTTTTGAGTTCCACATACTAAAAATGTATTGCAAGTACAGGAGTTGATTTCTGTACTTGGCAGCTTTTTGTATGTCAATGTATCAAATTTTCCTTCAGATATAACTCACAAATATTGCCTGGTAAGGAATCAGTGGAGAGATATTTTTCCACTAAATTGAACTTTCAGAAGCTGTGGTCTTTCATGGCAGGTGTTTGTGTTTATGCATGCATATTTTTTCCATTAATAATTTCCTTTAGGATTCTTCTATCCTTCTAGATGTAGTTGAGATTCTTTCCCAAAAACATTTTTCTGAGGAAACAGGGAATATATGGTGAAGGTTGACATATTTTATGTGCCCCAGGGAATTTGGTGACAGGTATAAAATGGTGTCCGTACTGTGACTTGTGATGTTGGTCTTCTAAAGAATTCTGCAGAAGTCACTGTAATGCATTGTAGAAATCAGAGGCTCTTTGCAATTTCTTTTATTTTACATGCCACAGATGCAGAGGTGACCATGTGTTTGTACATTGTCAGGTAGTTATTAATGTTGTTATTTCAGGGGTTTGAAAGTCCTGTACTTACTATGTGTCCTGAGAAGAATTTCCTGTGGAGAAGGTAGTGATTTGGGTAGCAGGTAGATTGACAAGATCTGGCCAGGAGACTTAGTACTTTTAGACCTGCCAGAAAACAGAACAGTTCACAACATAACTGGTGTTTTCTTCTAAAACTCAGGTTATCATACTTCAGTTTTTGGTGTCTTCAGTGATTGCCTTCTGGACAATCTGCCAGGAGTGAAGACCAATGGCTGCACTGTTGAAGTCATTCCAGCTTTGCCAAGGCTGCAGATCAGCACCTCCCTTCCAAGGTGAAAAATTAAATTAAATGATGATTTTATTTTGTCATATTTAAGTGTTAGTCACATGCTGAATTAAGGCTCTTTTACCTGAGTGTATAATCAATGCTTAAGTAAAACAGGACATAATCTAAATCTGCATTATTTGTTTCAGAATGCAAATCTGAAGTTTTTGTTTTACTGCTTGAAACCATGGAATTTCACAGAAATATGCAGAAATAATTTTGCAATTTTTTTTTTTTTTTGTGGTCAAAACTTTGGTTTTGGGCAAAGAAGGATGTATCAAGCCGAGAATTCACTGTTTATATCTTAACAATCCAGTCCAGGCATGACTTTTAATTCAGCTCAATTATCACAGAAGAAAGGAAAAAAATAAGAGAGAAAAATATACAGAAAAAGAATCACTAATAGGTACATGTACCTTTATACAGTAACTGAAAACATAATTTGTTTTGCTTTTTAGCATGCAATTCCATTATACTTTTGTCTCAATATGAGGGGGGGAAAAAGAAATTCCTTCTTCCCTTTCACTCCACATGCTCACATTTCAGAGCCCTGAAATGCTAACAGTACATGACAGTACATTCTGAATGATCAAAAAACACTTGGTTGAAGTCCTTGTCACAGATCTGTTCTGAAAGATCCTGTTTGTGGAGGCTGCTTGTCTTGTGGTAAGGAAGGACAGGGTGAAAGGGAAGGATGGCAGGAATACCTGCAAAAAGAAGTGGAATTATTGGTCATTAATCTCAGTAACTTCTGTCCTTGATTCCTTCTGACCACTCTGCATTAGCACAGGAAGTACAGTCAGGAATGGAAGCTCTGCCCATCTGTCTTGTTCTGCAACCTCCTTCCCTCATTCATGCTCCAGAGGGTTCATCTCTAGTCACTGTTTCACTTTTCACACTGGGAATTTTTCCCAGGACCCTCTGCTGTGAGGTTTATCCCTGCCCTGTCCACTAAACCTGCTCATTGTAGTGACCTGCTCTTGGTTTTTGGTTTCATTTCCCCTTCCTTACAGTTTTTGCAGGTAGCTTAGCAAGCTTTCAGAGTTAGAATATGTATTCTATATTGCTTGAAATCTGACTTGTCTTATGCATAAATTATTAATTTTTGTCCTCGATTGTTCTAAAAATTAGAATGGAAAACGTTATTTAGTGTCTTCAGCAGTAGTTTCTGCGAGTTCCAAGAATAGTGATTGGAGTAACCAGGACAGGCTTTTAACGTTTTCATCATCATTATTTGTTTGTCACATTTTGTAGGTCTGCTCATACACTTCAGCCTTCTTCAGGGGATGAAATCTCCACTAATGTGTCTGTCCAGCTGTACAATGGAGAGGCCCAGCAGCTCATCATTAAATTAGAAAATATTGGGACAGAACCTTTGGAGAAACTGGAGGTGACAGCAAAAACAGTCAACACTAAGGGTGTGTATGCTAATGGAAATAATCATGCTGACTTCTTTATTAAAGGGAGATTATTTGTGTTATACTTCTTTTAGGTCAGTTTAGAATAAATATCATAGTCTCCATTACAGAGCTGAAATAATTCAAATAATATTTTTATTTTATTTTTATTGTAGGAATATAGAAATGAAAGAGAATGTAAGGAAATGTAGAAAGATGAAGGAAATTGTAGAACCATCTCTGTGTTAAAGGGCACCTGCTTTTTAAAAATCTAGATTTAATTGCAGTGTTACTTGGGGAAAAATTCTGAGGCAATTACTGGTAAAGAGGAAGAATCTTGGATCTAAATTATTTTCTCCTTATGTCTAAATATGCTGATTAGTTCATTAAATAAATTACTATTAGCAGTAATGTTGTCCTACTTGAGGGAGTGGAAGTAAATAAGCCTGTTTCTATCTTACTCAGTGAGCAGTAAGAAAAAAAAAATGGAGAGAAGACTTTAAAAGACAAGGCAATAAATAAAATAAGCTATTGTGAGTTAAAAGAATAATTGAAGCTCTGGATGAAATACAGCACATCCCCTGAGTACACTTAATTCTCTTGAAATGCTCTGTCCATGTTAGTATTAAAAAGTGGTCTGATAGGTGAATCCAGTTTTTGTTTTGTGATGTTTTATTTTTTTTTTTTGGTTTGTCCTCTGAGGGATTGTTATGGAAATGATCTTAACAGAAGTACTGCAGGTGACAGGCAGCATAATCTTTACTGACAGTAGAAATACCTTATTTTATTGCAGGTTTTATTCTGTCAGTGCCAGAGCATTTAAATTCACTGTGATACCTTGTGATTTCTGTTCATTTCAGTATTCAAGCTCATGATTTTTTTATAACAGAGTATCCCCTTCTTCACAACCTCAGAGAATAGGAGTTGTCAATCATCTCAAAATACAGTTTTGGTCTGAGACTTTTTACCAGGAATAATTTTAGGAGTTTAAACATATGATGACTTACTATTCTTAATGCAGAAATTCCAACATGCTCCTCATGGGCCAGGGGCTGCATGTATGGAACGGGGAGGCCAAATAAAGGTGAAATGGAGAAATACTCAGGTGAAAACTGAGAAATACTCAGGTGAAGTGGAGAAATTTTTGTATTAAATGGTGGAATATATGGGCCTGTAAATCACATGTTAATCAGAATTTTTGTACATAACATTACACAGTTAATGGGTTCACAATGCTGAAAAAGAGACTCATGCCAACTTTAAAACACCATCTCTCCATAACAACTTTTGTTAAAAACAGTGGGAGAAAAGGAGAATAGTTGATATACTCACCTCTAAGTTCAGTAAAACTTTTAACTGTACTGCATCCTATATTTTCTTTCTCTGTTGAAGATGTTTGCAATGAAGACCCTTTGTGTCTGACAGTGTCAGTGTCTTTAATGTTATTAGGCATGATAATTATCAGAAAAAATAAAGTTTCTGACTATAGATTCTGATGATACTATAAGCATGCATACTCAAAAAAATGTAACTTAAATCCCTATCTCAGAAAAACAGAAGTGAGTTTTGAGAATGATATTTGTTCTGACAGTGTGAGAACTGTCCCACCAGAATCAGGCAATCAGAAATGTCTGTGGGGGCAGGGACCTCTGGAAATCATCTTAACCTTCCTTTGAATGCAGAACTTAAGGTGTTCCAGGGTCCTGTCAAGTAGAATGTTCAGTTTCTTGCATTGTCTCACAGAAGTGAAATGCACCCCTGTATTTGGAGCTGTATGCTTGAGATGAACTGTGTTATTGGAGGACAAAAAGAAACTGAAGTGTGACTTTTTAAATGACTGTGCTATGGAAACTGTGAAGCACTGAGAAAGGCTAATTAGAACTAATAGTCCACATTAAGCATACAATAATTATGTTATTTCAAGTGTGATTGCATGGAGGTGTTGCAGAGTGTCATGGAATCAGTCACTGAATGGTTTGGGTGGAAAGGGACCTTAAAGACCTTGGACGTTCAGTTTTCCTCCCATGGGCAGGGACACCTTCCACTATTCCAGATTGCTCAAAACCCCATCCAGCCTGGCCTTGAGCACTTCCAGGTATGGGGGAGTCACAGGTTCTCTGGGAAACATGTGCCAGGGCCTCACCACCCCCTCACAGTAAAGAATTTATTCTCAATTCTTAAGCTAAACTTGTCCTCTGTCAGTTTGAAGCCATTCTCCCTTGTTCTATCTCTACATGACCTATCCAAAGTCCCTCTCCAGCTCTCTTGGAGTCCTTTAGACACTGGACAGGGCTTTAAGACCTACCCAGAGCCTTCTCTTCCCAGGATGAACAACCCAAACTCTCTCAGTCTTCATAGCAGAGGTGCTGTGATCACCTTAGTGGCCCCCTCAGGACTTTTTCCAACAGATCTTTCTTGTGTTGGGGATGACCTTTGTCTTTTTTCATGGGCTCTCTTCCATTTTAGTTATGACCCTAAATTGATACAAATGCATGAGCTGGGCTGACTGTCCAGTGAGATGGGATTGTGGTGGCCAACAGGGAACCAGAGATTTGTAATGTCAGCAGCTCCTTTCGGTCATTAAGTACAGACATGGAACTCGTGGGGGTAGGACATTAAACCATCTCTAACAGCCACACAAACTCTTGGTGTTACACATCAAGTTGAGAGCATGTGCAGGTGTCCATAGTGTGTTAAGAAGTTGTCTCTTGGTTGTTCTGTGCTACTCCTCACTGAAATATGCCTGTTCAAACTGCTCAAGGTCTTCTTGAGAGCTGGTGGTCACCTTCATTTGCCTGAGCACAGCTTGCCACTGGCTCAGGAGCCCATGAGAAGCTTTGGCCAATTCCAGCCAAACACAAAGAGCTTTCAGGCATCTTTTGTTACACCAAATTTCCTTTGCTTCTTTTTGCCTTGGCAGTTGCTCGTGAATCTCCTGCAGCTGCTGCCTGCCTGACCCATTTCCCTACTTTCTGTTTCTGGAGCCACAGCTTTTAGCACAAAGATGAGTGCTGTAAATGGCAAAATTCTCTTTTTTACTGTTGCTAGATTTATAGCCAGTCACTGTCCTTGAGGAAGCCAACTTCTGTGGCATTATTGTGAGTGGTGGCATGTTAATGAGAAACTCAGGAGGTAAGACTTTCACACTTGCCTTCCCTTACTTCACTTCTGTCACCATCAGGGGCAGCTTTTTGGGTTTTCTGCTCTGGCCCTCAGATAAATAAGAACTTGCAGCTCCCCCTGTGCAGTTCATGAAGGACATCACAGGGTTTTGAGTCCTTCAGCAGCCGTGTGTTGTGGAGCAGATCCCGAGGCAGATCAGCAAGAGGGACTTGTCATGCTGCCACAACAGACGTGTCTGTCATGGCTTTTAGTGTCTCACTGCACCCCTGAGCCAAGCTGGGGCATCTGTAGGTTGGACATCACATGTCCATGCTGCCAGGGTCAGCTCTGGGTCACCTTACACTGTCCCTCACCGGGTCATACAGTTTAATCCTTTTTTTGGAAAGATGACCTGTGCAGAGCTGGATGCTTTCCCTTTGGCTCCAGTCAGCTTTTGTTAGAGGCTTGTTGTGTCACAGATAAGGGAGTGCAGTCCAAAGGCTGTGATAAACCAACTATTGGATCCACTGAGGAGCAAATATAACTCTGGTGTTTTCAAACTTGAGAAGTGCCCACTTGGCAATCTTAGCACAAGTGGTGAGCCCAGCTACACACATGGAATGAACCTGGATGAAGCAAAATCCTCACTCATCTTTCCTAGAAGTGACAGACTTCAGGAATTTAAATGTAGAGAAAGAGGTTCACCTGTCCAGCTGCATTCTTCCCATGGCCTTTGAACACATCTGCCAGAACACAATGAAAAATCTGCTCTGAGGTTCAGGAAGTTCTGTGAATATCCGGGACTATATTTATTTACCTTTTTTTGCTGAAGAAAGATTTGTAAATTCTTTCAAATTGGAATTGGTTATTGAGGTGGGTTGACCCTGGCTGGATGCCAGACGACATCAAAGCTACTCTGTCACTCCCCTCCACAAATGGCCAGGGAGAAGAAAATACAATGGAAATCTCATGAGTTAAGGACCAGGAGTGGTCGCCCACTGATCACTGTCACAGGCAAAACAAATTCACCTGTTTTATTAATATTAATTGAATTTTATTGCTAACAAAATTGGATAGGATAATAAGGAGTAAAATATATCTTGAAAACACGTCCCCCCACCATTCCCTCTTTCCCAGGTTTTCCATCCTCTCCCCCAGTGGCACAGGGAGAGGGGGATGGGGGTTGCACTCAGTTCATCACACATTGGTCCTGCTGCTGTTCAGGGTGAGGAGTCCTTCCCCTGGCTCTCCTGGGATGCAGGGAAATCTCAGCTCTGGCACCTGGAGCATCTCCTGCCCCTCACCACCACAGACCTTTGGTGTCTGCAGAGTTGTTCCTCTCACATATTCTCACTCTGCTCTGAGCACAATTACTCCTGTGCAGTAGCTTCTTTCCTTCCTAAATGTGTTATCTCATTGCAAAGAGCATCACAAGTCCTGCAGGTTCATTTCTGTCCACCAGGTCTAGGAGAAGTTAAAATGTGTGAATGCCAATGCCTGTGCATTTAGAACTGATTGTTATTTTGAGTTCATAAAATAAACTATAGCAAAAGGGGATTTGGGATTGAAAGTAATGGAAGTTCTTGTGTTCTCAGAAGACTTTTCTATCAAGTTTCTCTATGCAAAATGTGGACTTTTTCTTTGGCAGACCTTAAAATCTTAAAATTTAGACTGGTCTAGGATGACCCAAAGTTAGTTTCTGGGTAAGCTTTTATGTGATACTTGTAAGGATTTTAGTGATTTAGTACCCAGTAAAATGAAACAGGTTGCTATTTACAACTCTTGATAACAGTTGCTTGTAACTTAAGATGTTTGCTAAACACAGATTTTGGGCTTGAGAAAGAGCTGAATGCAGGCTTGCCCCAGTTCAGCCTTCCACTGAACTGAGAGGTCTGAAGCCAGAGAATTATTCACTGTAATACTGATTACTGAACAAGGTCAACATTGTTAAACTATAACCAAGTGTCAGATAAATATAAATTAGCTGTTTCTTCACATCTACAGCTTAGCTTTTAGCTCAAGCATTTAGATCTTGTGTTGTAATTACTGGTGTTAATTAGAAAGTATCTGCAAGAGCTGTTCTCACTTTAAAAGTCTTTTCACTTGTAATGTCTTCAAATAGATCTCTTACTTAATGAAAACATGTTTTGGAAAGAGTTTGATGCTCCACTGCTTGGGATATGTCATTCTTTGTTTACACTGAGTGGAAATACTCCTTGAGCATACTGGATTTTTACTTAACAGGAAAAGGGGCTAGAGATTGCCATAGTTATTAACTTACTTTTTTTCTTGAAAGTAGAAGAAAATACTCAGAATGGTGATATAGTTCCAGCTATATCATTAGGTAAGGTGGAGATGAGTTTAAGGAAATAAGTTTTTGGGAGTATTTTTCATTTTTACCTCGTCTTTGTTTTTATAAAGAAATCTATACTATTGATTTGGCGGGGAAAGACACAAAACAACATCTGGTAATCTGTGAGAAGAATATCTTTCAGGCAAGGCTTTTATTGTTTAGGTAGAAGTTAATGGAAAAAATATTCTCTTTGTTTTCTCCTTTTCCTAGAAAGGGAGACCAAAGATGATTTGGACATGATCTGGAATTCTGATTGCTGCTTTTGAAAGATCCTTTATTGCAGGTTGCAGTAGTTGATGCAGTTTGCCCACCCTGCTCCCTCACAGGTGGATCTTAGATGGTGGTTTTGGAAAGGTTCTGAAATCACAGCAGATTTTAATTACTTTGTTCTTACCAGGTGGCCTGGGAGGATGTGGAGATGAACTGTGTGACTTTCAGTGGTCCCTGTTATGCAAAGCTGTGCTCAAAAGGTGTTTAAATGAGCTTTTAGAAGAATTCTCCTGTATACTTTGGAGATAACATGCATTGCTATAATAAATCAATAAATGTATCTTTAGGACTCTCCCAATCAACCCATCATGCTTATTTATTGTACCAATAGACTTTCTTGTAGTATTTAGCATTGTCTGGTCTTCTTGCATATAGGAATAAATTTATGGATGGGGTGGGTTGACCCTGGCCAGAGCTGAAGACTCAGTGTAGATGAACAGTAAATTCTGGGTTTTTTTCCCCCTTGTATAATTTTATGGCATGTCAGGCTTATGAGGGAGGACTTAATAATTACAGATCCCATATATCAAGTGGACCAATGGCAAAAAAATTTATTAAACAAATTTTCTTTTGTCACTTACTAATCCTGTCTAGCATCCTTAATGATTGGGTCTTATAAAAAGCTGCTTCTCAGCTTTTAGAAAGGACTTTATAAAAAGATGAAAGCCAATAGTCTTCTTACCCTTCTATATTGGTCAGTAAATAACTGAAGAATGATGTTACAGCTGTTTCAGAATTTCAGCTGATTAAGTTTGGGTTATTTTGATGAAAAGTACTCTGCATTCATGTGACACCTCCTGAGCTGAACTGTGTAGGATTCAAAACTACATGAACATTTAGAACCCCTGCAGGCTATATTTAAAGTTTATATTTAATGATGCCTATTGTGCAGGGTTTGTGTTTTTTTCTAGTAGTGATCTTCTTCACTTAAATTCGTATTTTGAGCTTTGTGATTTGTGTGATTCCAGGTCAATGTCAGTACCCAGTAGTTTCTCTTTCTGTTGCTACATTAATTTCAATACATTAATTCTGAATATTTTAGATTTTAAACAGGATATGACAGATTGATTAGTACTCTCTACAGCAGTTCAAAACTGAAACTTCCTTAATGCAGGGCTTATGCTTATGAAATATTTACTTATTTTGATACAGAGAAGCTGTATGGAGATTTCTTGAGTTGGAATCTAGAAGACACCCTCTGCCAGTTTCCTCTAAAACCTGGAAAGATTGCAACATTGGTTGTAAACATTAAAGTGAAGCTGGACTTTTCTTGCCAAGAAAACCTTCTGCAGGATCTCAGTGATGGTGAGTTTTTCGTTTCTCCTTGTTTAGGAGGGTTGTGTGTGCTGCTGGAATCACTTTTCTAATTGCTGTGCCCTTTGCGTTAAACTGATTTGTGATGTGGCTGCGTGTTTGAGGATTTGTGTCTTGTAAAGCAAAGACAACCCTTGGCTGAGCTCTGCAGATTGAAGGGTGAATTTTTGAGACAGTTGTGGGCACGAGAGTCTGGCCCAGCTTCCCCATCATGAGACCTTGCCCTTGTGTTTTAGAATATTTTTTAAGGTGGTTTTGAGGTATCTTTTTATATCCTTACCTTATGAGGGTAAACAAAAATAATTCACAAACATTAGTGGGGTTTAAAGAAAAATAGCATTGAGTTGATTATTTAATTATCCAGGATTTCAGAATTCTGAATAATTGCTGAGTGCAGTTTTACCTAAAGTGACAGACTGAAA
Organism: Lonchura striata; assembly: GCF_050655825.1. Classification (NCBI taxonomy): domain Eukaryota; kingdom Metazoa; phylum Chordata; class Aves; order Passeriformes; family Estrildidae; genus Lonchura; species Lonchura striata. Next base: position 152,433,637 of record NC_140704.1, on the reverse strand, counting down.
TTTAAGGCAGAATTTCCCTAACATTGGTACTACAGAGAAAGTGCCATGTGTTTAAACTTATTTTGAAGAAAAGGAAGCTGCAGTGTTTGCTTCTATTAGAATTATTTGGAATTACAAGTACCAGATACTTGTAATAACGATTTCATTTTTATAATAAACACACTCTTTCTGGAGTAATTACTCTACTCTATATTTTTTCATTTGTCTGATAAGTTTTACACTGATTAAATTACCTTGACAAAACAAGATACTCCTGTATTAAAAATCCTCTGTTATTTGGATTTTTTCCCAGAATCCACTTGCAGGTATGCATTATCTTTATAAGTAATCTTTCAGTACAGAAAAAATACAACAAAATTACATGCAGAGCTTATTCAGGTTGAATAGGAATGATTTCTGTGAATTACCTTGCAAATGCATTTAGACAAAAATTATAGTAGTTGTTAGTAATGATTGAAAGATTTTGGTTTTGAAACCTTCCTAATGTAAAATATAAAGATACTTTTAAAATATTTTAGGACTTTACAGCACAAACCCTGCAGTGTTGCTACACTGCAGTTATTTCAGAACTTGTTGAAAATGATGAAGTGAAGGAAGAGCACACCCGGACATTTTGAAGCCATGGGTGCCAGGGAATTGGACTTTGAGAAATGCCCCTTGATGGCAAGTGAGATTTCATAGTAGATATGTATATATAGATATATATGCACACATATATATATATGAAATTTCCTTCATTTGCCCAGTGTCCAAAATGTTCTGAAGCTGCACTTGTCTAGGAGTTTTCTGATGCAATAACATAAACCCCAAGTATTCTGTAGGAGGTGAAGATATCTTACTTCTTGGTATGGACACTGAACACTTGTGGGATTTGGATTTTGGCCTCTGTTTACCTGCATCCAACTCTTATGGACCGCAGATGAACAAAATCTTTGAACACCATTTTTACCTCCTGCTCCTCTGAAAGGTTGTGTAGCTGAAGCAATTCAACCTTCCCTCATTTAGCGATGACAAAGGAGTAGCATCCATTACTGCATTGTTGGAACTTTGGCATCTGTGTGTGCTGTGTACTCCCTGTCCTTTGAAAATGTTATTAGAGATGCTAAGTATATTGAAAATTCAGTTGCTACTTTATTTTTTATGTATTGCTTTTGACTTTACATATGCTGGAGTTTCCAAAGAGGAGGTAAGAGCCTGATGGGAAGAACAGTAAAGAGCTAGAAAAATCAATGGCAACTATGACATGACTTTTAATCATAGGGTACTGTGGTACCTTTTCCTTTTGAAGACCAACCACATTTACAATGATGATCAAAATTCTTTTCTCTCTTAAAAGCAGCATGTCTTTAGTAGGGCAATTTTTACATCCATGTCTTTTCATTTTTCCTTTTGCAGTGTTTGTAAGCAGGACATGGTTAAGAAGGGATAAATTACTGATGTTTTTGATGATACACATTTATCCAATTGGAAAGTAAACCAGGTTATTAATCTGAATTGCTGAGGTGTGTTGATGGTGTACTGCCTCACAGAGAAAAACGTTGGGTGTTTTTCCAGGTTGAAGGAAGAAAAACCACAAGTGGCTGCACAGGATCAGATCAGTGACCATCCAGCCAATATCCTGACTGTGAAAGTGGCTAAGAGCAGATTCCAGTGGGACAAAACAGGAAAAATTGTGCACATCTGTTTTCCTCTAGGCCTGTAACTGTTGTTATCTTAGAAGCTTCCAGGGCTGAATATAGTTTCTCTGGTTCTAGACACTTATCCTTAGTGGGTTTCTCCTTCCTAAAATTCTTCATTCTTCCTGTCACCACCTCACAACATGCTGTGGCAAGAGGAGTCACAGCTAAATTACTTTTTAGCAGCTTTGCACTTACTGGTGGCCTTGTGTTCCAGGTTTTTTAATTGCATGAGAGAGGCAACAGGACATCTTCTAAACATGGTTCCTGCAGTGATTTGATGCATTTTCCCAGGGTATTGTCACAGCAGATTGGGGATTTCAACTGTTGAGGGCTCAGTTGTTCCTGTTAAGGGAACTGTTCCACATAACAGCCTTGTCCCTTTTGAACTCTCAGTTCTGTCTGAGGGAGGCAGTACACACTATTTGAAAGCTGATATATGTGTTCAAGTAATGACCTAATGGTGCTCTTTATTTTGTTTTATATTCCTTTCCTTACAATTGTGGGGTAATGCACAATTCATCATTTGCTTGTTTGGCTGTTGCTAAACATTAATTTGGGAGATTCATGAATGTGTGAGCCACAGCTCCATGATCTTGCTTCTCAACAGAAATGATATGCTGAGAGCCTCTTACTGCACATATAAGTTTAGGATTGCTTCCCCCCATTTATTTATGCTGAATTTTGACATCTTTTTGGGTGTTGGTCTTTTCTCCCAGGTAACAAGATGAGAGGATATGGGCTCAAGTTTCACCAGGAGATGTTTAGATTTGATGTTAGGAAACATTTCTTCACTGAAATGGTTGGGAAACCTTGGAACAGGTTGCCCTGTTCACCAGCCCTGGAATCACCAGCCCAGAAAGTGTTCCAAAAATGTGTGAATGTGGCACTTGGGGGACATGGTTTTGTGGTGAACATGATGGTGGTGGTGGGCTGACAGTTGAACAGTGATGATCTTCAAGGTTTCTTTCCAACCTTAACAATTTTGTGATTCCGTATCTTAGAGCCAGTTGACCAAGATTTGGAAGATCCATGCAGGGAGATCCATGTTTACAACAAATCTTAGTGAAATTTTGGATCTCTTGTCCCTCAGCTGGATGGTTCAGGGTTCCTCCTCTGGCTGAGAAGGTCAGCATGGGCATTTAATTTGATTCTGAGGTTGTTACACTGGGTGAGGCAGGGGAAGCCCTTGATCTGCTGGGTATAGCCAGTTGCAAACAGCTGAAGCAGTGAGATCTCTGTCACCTGTTAAGGTGACTAAAAAGGTCAACAGGATATTCACATTATAAGCATAATGAATTCCCTTTTCCAGCTATTATACTGAAGTGTCTGAAATTCAGCATTTCCCTGACAATGAATGGGGTGAGAACAATAGCTGCTCTTTCTGGATTGTATTGTACATGTGACTTGTTGGAGGCTTTTAAAAAAGCTCCTGTTACGTGGGGACAGTGTTTTGCAAAGTTAATGAATTAATTTGCAATGAGTACTTCATTATGTAGAATGTTAATTTTCATTTATTTCCTGTATACGGAACCTAAAGACAAATGTGAGACTATTTAAATTCATAAACTCATCAAAGGAACTAATTAATTACATGTTGAGAGAGAAGCAAATCTGTGCCTTAAGTCTCTCTCCTTCCCATCTCTTGGTGCCTGGAGAGGCTCCTAGAACAGAGGCTAGGCAGTGTTAGAGGAATAAAGCAGGAATTTATTAAAAAGGCCTTCAAAGGACACACCTTGGCCAGTACAAGAGCCTGGCCATGCCTCTGCCCAAGATGGACCCCGAGTCAGGAGTTTTCACACTTTTATAAGTTTTGGTTCATTTACATATTGGCTTAATTGTCCAATTACAGCTGCAGGTTATGAAGTCCCACCCTCCCAGTTTGCTCTCCTCAATTCGCTGTTCTTTGCACTTTTTGGGCTTGAAGCTGCAATGGTGTCCTTGGTTTTCAGGCTGGAAAAGGATTGTTTTGTCTGACTAAACTGTGAGGAGAACTTGCTAACACTTTATATAAAGTTCAGAGTTACACACTAATGCAGTACAGAAGCTGGGAAACATGAAAGCTAAAACTTAAGGCATGACTCTAGGGGGAAAAAGGTTGCAGAACAATAATAATATATTTCTAGGAGCACTAATCTTGGATATTTTTTAACATTGGTATGCAAGACCAGTGTATTTTTCATAGTCACTGTTTTGTTTTTCTGCTTTAATGGTCAGTTTTTATCTACTTCAAAATGTCCCTGCAAGTATACAGACAAAGCTTTTTTTTTTTTTTTTTTTTTTTTTTTTTTTTTTTTGTTGGAATGATACCTGGTTTGGAATTTAAATGTTCTCTTGCCAGTTATTCCAAGAAACTAGGTAGCCTGGAGGACTCTATTAGGATAATGGTATCACTGATGATGATGATGGGGTCCACAGAGATGTTCCAGTGTTATCATTTCCATGTTACTCTGCTTGGTAGCCTTTATAACATTTAATTGTTCTGAGTATTCTTTTGAAGTGACTTCATTTCTAAGAAGCTTTTTCTTTTGTCTCTGTAGTTTGAAGATGTGTTTGTACTGTTAAAATGAATAAATAAGGGTTTTTTCTCTTTTGTTCTATTTTTTTAAAATACAGATGTTTCTGTGTCCTCCGTAAATTCATCACTGTGTAACTTTAAAAAATATTCTTAATTTTTTTGAGAACTAGAGAATTCTTCTTGAATTACAGCTTTAGTACTTATGGAAGATAAGGTGCCCTTTTCTCTTCCAACTGCACTTTAAACCAGATAAATCATCTTGTCTCATGATTTCACTAGTATAGGGTGGGATTTTTAACCCTATGTAAGTGCCATAGTACTTCAGGCTATTCCAGTTTTACCAGCCACTACACAACCACACAGAGAGCTGGTGTTTCAGACCCCAAATCTTTACAATGTAAATAACTAAGACAGACATGAGGCAAATAACAATAAATTGATTATTGGCACATACAGGCTAATAAACCTGCCATCCTGTTATGCTGTTCCTTTGTTGAGGCACTTTATTTTAGCATCTAATGTAATCTGCATACATAATCTCTAGTGTTTATTATGAACTTCTTTACACTTCATTTGTTCTCTTTCATTGTGTTCACCCTGATTATAAATTTATCTTCCAATTTTAGTTTAGTTCAACAACCTCAGGACATAAATCCTTGCTTATAGTGCATTTGTTATTGTTAATTATTGTCTTCAAGGGTAATGGGGTTTCTAAGAAGAACTCAGGTCTGGTACATGTTGGCTGTGCCCTGCTCCTGGGAGGCAGAGAGCTGCTGCATTCCCAGGAACTTTGCCTGGAGTGCTGCTGCCTGGGGTCCCTCCTGTGATGGTCCTGGGCACATTTTTGAGAGAGGGAAGGAGCTGCATCTCAGTGCCCACCTGAAGTGTGGAGGGTGGATTATACTGACTCAAAACCTCTGTGTGTTCTCGTTTTATTCTGCTCTTTGTGGCTGCACACAGCAAGTTTCTAGAATTCTGCACGCATCATGAGAATAGTTATCTTTTTCTAGGGGAAAAAAAGAAAAGGCATTCAAATTCAGCAAGCAGAGTCTGTCTCCTGTCTCACGTTTTTTTCTATTTTTCTGCATGTTTAAAGTACTTCAAAGCTGTTACAGTATTCTTATGAGATGTTGCCTACCAGGAGGTTTTTGTTTTGAAATTTCAATCAGGTAGGAATTGACAAAATAAACAAATGGTTTGAGGTTGCATTTAGTTTTCATATGTTATGATCAAGCTGTGTACTTTCCAAAAACTCTGTGATTCTGTGACATAGCATCATAGAATGGTTTGGATTGGAAGGGACCTTAAAGATCATCTCATTCCACTTCCCTGCCATGGACAGTGACATCTTCCACTATCCCAGGTTGCTCCAAGCCCTGTCCAACCTGGTTTGAACATTTCCAGGGATGGGGCATCCACACTTTGGGCAACCTGTGCCAGGCAGGGCCTCATCATGCTCTGGATAAAGAATTTCTTCTTGTCAGTTTGATGCCACCTCCCCTTTCTTGTCACTCCATGGCCTTGCAAAAAGTGCCTCTCCAGCTCTCTTGGATCCCTTTTAGGCCCTGAAAGGGGCTCTGAGTTTTCTCTGGGGGCTTCTCCAGGTTGCACAGCTCCAGCTCTCCCAGCCAGTCTCCAGAGCTGAGGCATCCCAACCCTTTGAGCATCTTTGATGCCTCCTTTGGAATTGGTCCAGCAGCTCCACATCCTGTTGGTGTTGGAGCCGCAGAGCTGGACAAAACACTCTGGAGAGGATCTCCCCAGAGCAGAGAGGATCTCCCCAGAGGGGCAGAATCCCCCCAGAAACATCCCTGGGCTGCAGGAGGGGATGCAGCTCCAGGCCAGCGGGATTGACGTGGTGATGGTTGGTCATAGGCTGGACCCTGTGATCTCCGAGGCCTTTTCCAACCTTAATGATTCTGGGATTCCTCCTCCTCCTGCCTCTCTCAGGGTCCCTGTGCTGCTGTTCAGGAAGCTGCAGGAAGCAGCTCTGCACTGCTGTTGGATTGTATGAAATTCTCCTGGAAAAAGCAGCACTTCAGCCTAAAATGTTCCACTGTTTCCATTTTGTGTGACATTTAATTGCCTGGACAGAATCCCAGCCTCTGAATCCCAACCTCTGTGGTGTCAGTGGAACAGTTTTTTTTTTGTCTGGGACAGCAAGGAGTTTGGAGTTTGGGACCTCCATAGCTGTGATGTACCTGTTGAAAAGTGGATTTGTCCCCTGGGTCGGGCCAGTGATCCTTGCACAGCACAGTGTGACACAGGACAGGAGCTGTCCCATGCCACCTCTTCCTTCTGTGCTCAGTTTCTGGATTGTAAATCTACAGGTTTAACTCCCTGAATGCACTCTCCCTCATTCAAGTAAGAAATTTTGTAGGGTTCTGTGCAGTGTGCTGGGAAAGTGGCTAATGAAGTTAAATTGACAATTTACTTAACATTTGATAGGAGAGAGGAAATGCTGGTAAGAGATTTTGCTCTGTTATGACAGCAGTGACTGGGATGTTGGAAAGGCAAGCTGTGTTTTTGCAGTTACCATGGAAAAAGTGTTGGTCATATGCTGTTACCATGGAAATATTCAGTGTGGATTGTTGAAATTAGGAAAATTTCTGGACAGAGTAGCAAGATAATTATACTTTTTATAGTGCAAGGCTGCTCAGGATGTTTGACAATAGGGATTGACAAAAGAAAACTGGAGGATTGAGCATCTCCATCTCTCTAAACTTCATGAGAGAAAATGTATGAAATCTCAAAAAATATAAATATGTAAAACTTCTGGAGAACTGCTTCATTGATGCTCACTGTTTTCTTCTGCCATCATTAAGTTCTGCAGCCTACCAGAGTTTTTAACAGGATTTCTCCCATTCTGACTATTTAATGTATTGCAAGGGAGTTGGTCAAGGTGTTTTCCCCCATTGCTGCCTGATCAAAGAACAGAAGAAACAAAATAATTTAAAAAATAGTTGTTTGTGGTAGAAATTTTTTTTTTTTTTTTTTTTTTTGTTCTCTGGCAGAGAAGTTGCCTTGAGCAGTCCAGGCTGTGAATGGCTGAGGCATTTGCAGCACAACAAAGGGCCTGGCACTGACTCTGTGAGTGCCACAAACTTGAGACAGAAAGTTCAGCCACTAACAAGTTACCTTGGACTTCCCTTTCATCCTGATGTCTCCTTTGCTAGAAAACCTCCTTTTCCAGATACAAATTAGAGAGTTAAAAATATCTTCTTTCCAGAGAAAATGTTTAAACTATTGTCTTTTCTTCCCCAACTCTAGAAATTAAAAATAAAATGGGATTTTAAAGGATAAAATAATTAAGAAAGGCATTACTTGTATCTCTGTGATGTTGTTTTAGGTATTATATATTCTTCTCTCAAAGAAATAAAGCTCATGCCATTTAAAAAGTGAAAAATCTGATTAATGCCGTGCAGGTTTTCATACTTGGTTCTTTTCATGTTTTAATTTGCAGTTTTATGTACCAGTCAGTGTCAGTTTTTGTTCTAAATATAGAACTAGTAAAAATCATTCATCAGCTGGGGAAGAATATTTTTCCTCAATTAAAACTTCTAATTTTTATTTTGAAAGAGCAGCTTTCAAAGCCTGTGATCAAATGTAGTTGTGTATTTCTTTTTGTATTTTTGTCTTGTTCATGGTCCTGCTGCATTGCACGAGTAGGTTGCTCTCACCTCTTGTCCTGCTCTCCCCCAGGAATTGGAGAACAGCATATTTATTCAGCGCTAAGGTGCATTTTAGAATTACTTAGTGAAGGAAATTGCAAGTAAGGGAATATGGGAATATTCCCTTTATTTTCTCATTTGGATACCTGTGAAGTTTAATGAAGCAAAACCCCCTTTCATGTTCCATCTTGTCCTTATGGTTTCTTCTTTTGAGGAATGTATCCTCAACATGTCCAGATTTCATAGGAGCAATTTAGGAAATATGTTTGGATTTTGTGTAGCAATTTGGTTTTTCCTGTGTGTTCAGCTGTATGTCTCTGCTGCTGTACATGAGATTTTGCTTGTATTAAGTTGGTGTTTGTGGATTACAGTTGCTCTGCACAGCATCAAGGAACAAAATCTTTCTCTTCTTTGCATGCAGATCTAAATAATAACAAATAGTGAATCTAGTTTTACTGTTTGTTAAGGCTTCCTTATTTTAATTTTCTTGTTCTTCTAATTCTTTTGATTCAGCAGTAATTTTTCAAACATTTAAAGTTTGTGCTTAGAGTGTAGCCTGGTTGGGTGGAGAACCCCAAATGTGCTGCAGTGCATTTATTTACCTTCAAGTTACACCTTGTTGGCAGTAACAGAGGCTGCTAAGTTGTTGTGTTGTATCTTTGTCATCCTGTGTGTGCCAGTACCCAGAGTAGGATTAAGCACCAAAATTAAGACATTCCTCTCAGGGTATTTTTATGCTTTTTTGTTGACTCTTACAATTGAAACATTAAGTTTCCATTCTACCTCCTTTATAAATGAGAATTATTTTATCTATTTTTGCATTAGTAGATGTACAAAACATGACATCTCTATTTTCTGTCATTTTGCACAATATATACTTTAAAACGAAATCATTGTACTATAAATTAATTTAAGGCTCTTAAAGAGCTGATAGGATCACACTGTCATGGAAAACCACAAACTTTGATTTTTATTTTAATACTGTAAATGTTAAAACTAATTTTATATTATTAACTCTGATATCTCTGTTATGATATTTCAAATGCAGTTTCTATCCTTCCCTGTGATATTCACCGTTTTTGGTGCATTCAAGTTTGATTTTTTTGATGTCCTGGCAGAAACAGCCAAATAATTTTTGTCTTTTGTTCTGTCTTTTTGTTTAAAAGGTTAATACCACTTTTTGTGTCTTTTCTCTCCCTTTGATAATACAGATATAAATTAATTGGAACAAAACATAGTATTAGACAAGCAAAAGTAATTCTCTTTGTTCTTTTTCCAGATGGAATCAGTGTCAGTGGACTCCCACTCTCCAGTCCTTTCCGACAGGTTGTCAAACCAAGAGTGGAGACCAAACCTCTTAATCCCCAAGAAAGCAGCAAAGTTGGTGATTTCAGTCACGTCAAGGTAGGGGAATGACATAAAAATAAGTAAAACCTGTTGGTTTTTGTTGTACTGTGCCATGGTTTGTTGTGTGATTAAAAAACAAAGGTTTCCTAGTCTCATAAATATTTCCCTTTGGTTTCCTTTAGCACAGCTTGATGTTCGGAGTTTGGATTGTTATATTAGAGCCAACAAACAAAAAAGGTGAAGAAAGATCAGGCTAAGAGTGGAAATTGCAGAGTTGTCTGTCCCTGTGGTGTACTAGGGGAGCTGTCAGCTCACCTCATGGTGCTTTCTCATGCTATTTACTCTGTGAGAAGGTGCTTCTCTGTGAATTCTTGGCCTTCTTGCAGGGAGGTTTTTTAGTGGTGTTCATACAAGTAATAAAACAGAATAGTTGAGAGAGTAAAAGAAAAGTAAATAAAAGTAGCAGGGTGGAAGAACATTTGTGTAGGTGGAAGAATAGTAGTGTAGGTGGAAGCTGCACTGTGCTTACCAAGAGTCTGCCCCAGCCTAAGCTGCTCTTTGCTTTTCTGTAGCAGATCTTACCTGATGAAGGTGTAAAGTTGTTGTTTAGAGCATGAAATAAATTTAACTTCATAATGGCCATATTTGAAGAAGATACAATTTGAGATGAAAATAAGAAAGATTGTAAATAATAGACTGCAGCACTTCATTGGTCTCTTCCCAACTTCTGGTGAATGTTGTGTTGTGTGCAGTATTTGATACATTCCCTGCACAGATCCATGTTCTGCATCAGCTCATCCTGTCAGGAATTAGAATGAGTGTTTTACATGGCAAAATTTGGCTTCACATGTGCTTGAGAAGCAAACACAGGCTCTGCTTTTCTCAGTGACTTGCTTTGCCTGTGAATTTGCTTCCTTCACAGTGACAATATTCACAATTCTATCTGAGCAATAAACAGGTGAAGCTGTTAATTTGTAAGCCTGTTTCTTTTGGACCAATAGCACTGCTAATTCATCATTAATTGCTTCTGCAGCACAGAAAACATGACTGCAGCATAGGAAAGGTCTTAGCAAAATTACTAAAGCCTTTGTGTTTTATGGCATAGTAAGGTGTTTCATAATTGTTTATAAATATAAATGAGCATGATTGAGGAAAAAAATTGCTATTTAGTGAACAAAATGTCCAGCATTAATTTTTAAGTTCAGAGCTTTGTGTAGAATGTCTGACCTATAGACACTTCTCAGTCACTGTGGCAATGGCAGTGTTGCTTCAAGATAGGACTAAAAAATCTAGAAATGCAGAACTTTGCACCAAGTACATGAAGAAAAAAAGCATTTTGGTGCACTTTTTGCTTGTCAATCAGTTGTCCTGGCAACAAAGAAGTTGCAGGTTCCCAGTGCTCTGTGTGATAGTATTTGAAGGATGTTGGAGGGCTGTAAAGGAGAAACTTGGTTTTTAACATGTGTAGCAAAACAGTGTGGTGGGAAGGCACATGCTGGATCCTGTTGCCAGGCACATGGAATGAATTTTGATTTAATTGGTATTTCATGATGGAATAACCATTCAGATGATCAAAACTATGTTGAGTATGGAATACACATTCCAACAACATCAAAGGATTCTTTGCTGAGTGAATGTCTCTGTGTCCTGAGCCTGGTGTGCATCACTGCTATACAGCACCTGTAGTGTGCCTGCAGTTTGTCCCAGTTAAACTACTATAAACCAATAATTGGATCTGCTTGGATTAAAAATGCCTATGGAGCTCAAAACTATTTACAATTATGCTAGAAATGTTTTTTGATTCACTGGGCTATGCACAAAATTAAATCTCCATGTACAAGGACAGACATATTGGGTAGTGGGTAAATGACCAGAAGAAAATACCTGTTATAACTGAGGAGATGTATTTGCCTCTTTAGGCAGGCATTCTGTGATAATGTGGATTTCTGCTTGTGACTTCTGTTTTAACACTGCTCTTTAGTAGGAAGCAGCATAGGAACCACCAATAGCTTAAAATGAAAGCCAGAAAAATTCCAAACCATAGATACAGGGAGTTACTGTAAACGATCCAGTCGATTAAGAACTTACAGATATAATTAGAATGTGCTGTGGTCCAATTATCTTGGCTGAGTTTTGAGGAATTTGCTGTAGTTTTGGATTTGAGTCTCTCTGGTTTAGACTGGGTGTCTTTGAGTACATGAATTATGTTACTTGTCAAATGCTTTCTCTCAGACATTGCTGTCTGAAATGAAACAAGCTGGGATCTGCACATGAGAGATGATCCAAGGTTCCCTTTGATGCTTAGTCTCAAAATGTTTGATATTTATGAACCTTCTTGAGTTCTCTAGAACCTCCTTAAATGATCCTTGAGTTTCTCCCTGTGGCAGCAGAACAAATCTGGGCTTGTGGACTGCTTGTCCCTCACGGTGCAGTTTGGGATGAGCTCTGGGTTACATTTGGTTTATTGTTGTGCCAATTAGATTGATTTGACAAGGACTAATGTAAGAAGCAAGTGGGAATTTTTAAGTTAAGAACCAAGATGGATCTTAAACAATTTGTATGTGTGGTGAAAACACTCTGCTGTCACTTATTCATGATTTAACAATAGGTGTCTGGTGTGAGTATTCAGGGGTAATGGTTATTTTTCAATCCTGCATACTGTGCATAAGCCCATCTTCAAATAAAAGTGAATTTCTGCAAATGAAAGTGAGTGTAAATTAATGCTTCTCATGTTGCTGATTCTGAAATGTCCTTGTTCAGATATTTATAAGCCTCATACTTAGAACCTTCCCTCCCTACTTGTTTGCCTTACAGATTTTGTGCTTCAGTCTTGGATATTGCAGTCGAGTTTCTCTGCAATCTCTGCTTCCAATTTTGCTGTAGGCTGTCTCCTAATAAACCAGTCACTGGCTTCTGGAAATGACTGTTAAAATGAGCTCATAAATTCCGTGTAAAAATTGCTTTATGACCTCATCATAAAGCTTGCTTATACTCTCAAGCTGAATAGAATCTCAGGCTGTAATATTATGTTCAAATACGCTTTTCTGCTGTTCAGTGATGGGTTTTTGTGCTGAGCCTTGTCTAAACTACTTGGTCGTTCTAGGGTGCATCTGCATGAAAGGATGATTTACACTGCTTAGGGTAACTCATCCTTTCACCATTGCTGTGGTGTGTGACTGTCAGGTTTGAGGCTGAATCTGTTATTTTTTGAGTAACACTGCAGTGTGTTCAGATATTCAAGTATTTTATATCTTCATGCAAAAGCTGCAGTGAGAAATTTAACCAGATGCCATCATCTCTCAGCAAACACAGTGTCAGTTTTAACCTGGGGAATTCTGCTCTGCTCTTCATACTTGGAAGCTGAGATTATGTGGTGTAGTCTAGTTCTTGTCAGATGGAAGAAACAACCTGGCACTTCAGTCCTTATTCCATATGGATTTGAGCTTTAGAGATCAGTCCAACCCAAATGAAGAGCTGAAATGGAGAACTCTTTTAGCTGGGTGATGAAGACTTTGAAAGAATATTGAGAGATTTTAAAACCTTGGTTTAAGCTGTTAAACATTCCCAGTGCTTACTGGCCAGTTGTTTGGCAGACAGGGCTGGTTTATAATTTATGAGGGATTTGGCTGACTTCTTTATTTGTTTTGAGACTTGTTTGTTCAGGAGAATTTCCCTCTGCATCTTGAATGTGAGCTGTAATGCTGGAGATTCAGCTGCAGAAGCTGGAGAGGTTTAAGTACTCTCATAAAACTGCTCTGTTCCTTCACTCTCAGTAAATGGTAGGAAGTGTTAAAATACAGTATGTAGAGCTAATTTAATTTAACACACTGTCTTTAATGTATCTTTTCTGATTTACTCAGCAGTGTATTAAGATGAGATAGAGGCCTTAATTGGATTTTTTTCTATTCAGTTCTCAGACTTTACTCTTCTAAAAGAAAGTGAGCTGCTAAACTTTCTATTGTTGATACTTTAAGTTCTAATTCATTTTATTCATAAGCCTTATATCTATTCTAAGTTTAAGCCCTTAAACAGAGTAAGTGGGATATTTTTTTATAATTTTAAAATAATTTTGGGTGCTGCTGAAATTAGAGTAGATATTGAGTCTGTAGAACACAACTGAAATTTAGATTCCTTTTAATTGAAGAAATGTGAATATGGGAAGGAGATCTTAGGCACAAATATATAGTCCAGTTTAAATGTTGTACTTCCACACTGTCCTATTTTGGAATTTATTACTATGCTAGTAAATTTTGTGGCCCTGAGTTCTCCCTCAGTATTATACATGTCAATTATTACATTTCTATCTCTTTTTTCCCTAATAACTTTCAAGATGGTAGAAGATAAAAAATAAACAAAGCTCTTTCACTTCCAAATCTGATTTTTAATCAAAATAATACTTATTTTATTTTTTATAATTGACAATTTCTGATGTGAGTGCCAGAAGGCCACTCACATTTCCTGAAACCTGCTCAGATTGGAGCTGTGAGCCACATCAACCTTTGCCAGGTCAGCAAGGTGATTTTTCTTGCCTTCCCAGCCAAGAATTACATTTTTCTTTGAGACAAAGTGGATTATAAAAATAGAGTTATTCTGCAAAAACAAGGGAGAGATGGGTTTTTGGCAGTTGGTACCTGTCTGGCAAAATGTGATTATGATCTGGATCTGGATGAAAGCTGGCAATTTTTGAGCAGTCTGGATCTAAATGCTTTCCATTTTCCTTCCCTGCCCAGTTCAGAATTGCTTACCTTCCCTGGAGTTCTATAAATAGTTGAGTATTCCACACAATTTCTGCTGTCCACTCCTCTTCCTCTCTTCTTCTGTGAATTGGTCTCTCAAGAAAGGAACGGTCTGTTGTGCCCTAGAGAGGACTGTAATTCAGAGCACTAAGAAAATACTTGACTAAATCTACTCCCTAGAGCCAGGGGTGGGAAAAAAACCCTACTACCTCTTGGATTTGGATAAATTCAATTCATTCAGCTTGTCTTGTATTTTACATTCAATATTATCACAGTAGAATCTACAATTTCAATGCACTATGTTTTAGAACTTACTATTTTTCCCATTTTACTTGACATGAAAGGAGTATTAAAAATTGTGTGAAGTACTAATAGAAAAATACTGGATGGATTCACTGTCTGCCTGTCAAAAGCAGCGGGTTTTTTTTTTTTTTTTTGGGCATTGTCACTCAGAAAACAAGTAATGATACCCTGTTTGTACCCAAAAAAATCTCTCATCAGGAGTAGCTGCAGGAGCAGTCTCCTGTATAAACCACACTTCATCTCCTTCTTGTCTAAAGATGAACAAAGAAAAATGAAAGTTGACACCAACACAATAAACAGAGCTTATGGGAACAGCTGGAGGTGGTCACATCCATAATGACATTGTGATAAGTCAGGAAAAAATCTTAATACTGAGGTTGGCTTTTGTAGGAGGGTGTTGGCTGAACAGAAAGTGAGGGGAGAATAGGGGGGGATGTTGACTGGGTTAGAATAATGGAGAAATAATAAAGATGGGCTCACATGAAGACCTGCTGAGCTGGAAACTTGAAGTGGAGGGAGGGAGGTTTGGAACAAACATCTGGAACAGCAGGGTGAAAGTCCAGTCAGGTCTGTGAGAAATTTTAAGAATACTGAGAAACTGAGATGTTTGTGTGAATGCTCTGCTTGCATTGGATGATAAAGTTCCTCAAAATGTTTTCCAGAGGTCAGAAAGCCTCTGCAGCCTGGAGCTCTCAAAATGGGACCTGCTGTGTGCTCCATGGTCAGTTGTCACAAATTCAGAATCCCTTTGGGGGTCAATTAATTTTGCACTTGCAAGTTCTTGCATGATTAGTTTTCCTCTTTTAATGAGAACAGATGAGGTAGGTCAGACAGGGTTTGGGTCAAAGACCACTCTTTATTTCAGGTGCCTTGTTTACTTGGTTCTTATTTGTGCACATTTACACCGTTGTAGATCCAGACATTTGCTGCTGAAGTTGGTTTCAACCTCATGCTGCATTTTTACTTAAATATTGCTCATCCTGCATATGATAGTGTTGTCTTCCCAAATGTTTGATGGAACTTCTTTGAAATTCCAGAAATTTTATTGATTTAATAATTTTCTGTGGTCTTTTATCCACAAAACTCAGTGCATTGACAAGTAATGAAGCATAGCTGTACTGCAGGCTGTGATAAACACTGTGCCATAGTTTTTTTCTCTCCATTTGAGAATAAATAAATTAATCTGCAGGCAAGTTCAATTTCTTAATATTTCAAAGAACTTTTTTTTTTGTTGAAATATTTTCAAATCCTCAATCATAGACGCAGATCATAGTAAGTATTGGAGTTTTGTTCTGATTTTTGGACAGCTGGCCAAAGAGATAAAGAACATCTTGATAAAAGAAAAGTAGAGTCTTTAGACTGTGAATGTTCTGTTTAGCTAGAAGTGGCATTTTTAATAGCTGCCTTCCCCAGGAGTATGAGAAAGAGAATGAAGTTTAGTAATTTAGCACTGTGGGGACTCCAGAAGGGCAGGTCAGGTGTTGTAGTTTTGCTCAGAAGAAATGGGAAGTGCAGACTGTGGTGGCTGTAATTGATGCCAAAGAATTTTTGAAAGGGCACCTCAGAATCTGCTTTACCAACTTTGTTTCACTGAGGGAGGTGACTGGAGAATGACTCCAGCAAGCTCCACATTTTATGTTTATGGGTAAACCAGGTTTTAAATGTCCTAGATTGCAAGTTTTTAATAAGATGGTCTGGAAGAGGAATTGCTTAAGAGAATTTAGATTTATTTACAAGTGTGTTTAAAGGTTTTAAATTTAGTACTAATAATGATGATGTGCTAAATTTATCATTGATCAATCAGAGGCTGACTTGTTCTTAGGGGGAGTAGGACAACATTGACTTCAAAATACTGAAATTTCTAAGCAATGAAAATTATCTAAAATTGTCAAAAGTAGAGGAGAGGAAATTCTTTGTAAGACAAAGAGGAAAAAACCTGAGACTAAAATAAGTGCAGCTTTTAATATTGTGTTAGATAAAAAAGATCCAGCTCATATTTTGTTGGTCATTTTATGAAATTGGTTTCTCTGTGTTGTCATTAAATTGCTGATTTTGCTGTGTATTGCAGTGACTGATGATGTGAGAGAGGGAAAAGCAGGTGATGAAAAAAATGTTATGTGAAGAGGGAAAAGTGTAGGAATTTGAGGGTGTTGATCAAATAGTGTCATTTCTTAGATGGTTCTCTATGATTCATTTAGACCTGATTTTCTGTAAGTTTAATCTTAGAGTAAATTAAATTCCTAATGTTCTTGTGTTTAAATGGAATAAAAAGCACGTTCTCTGGTAGCAGATCAAAAGTACTATGAATATTACATTGGGAAATTGATCCTTTCCACTGGTGCATGTTGTTTTTGTGTGGAGTATTTGCTGCACCACTTAGAGGTGTGTATTTTGATGATAAATTAGTATAAATATTACTGTTAAGTGACTTGGATGTGCTTCAGCTGTCTGTAGTTATTAAATACAGTGAACATAATACATCACACTTTGCAGATTGGTAAGAGTGGAGAACTCAGAATGACTTGCTAATTTTAAACCTGGGGCTCTTAAAACATTATTGGTTTAGCTGAAATAGGTCTGAGAAGAGAAAAAGACAAATGACAAGAAGCAATTAAAACACATATTTTGTAATAAAGTGAATCTCTGGAGCAAGGAAGCTTCATGGCAGTAACAAATGTGTCTAAATTTTATCAAGTTTACTTTCAGCTGGGTTATATTTTTGTGTCAAATGCCCAGAGAGGTGAGCAGTCCATTTCAGCAACTTTCTTGAGTAAATATGTGAAATTCTACTCATTTTTGGTTAGACACTGTGCAAATGCAAGTAATATTTTTACTACTGTATAATGCAAGTCATAAACAATTATTACCGTTGCTGCTATTTAATACAGTAGCTGACAGTCCAGAACAAGGAATAAATGGCTTGCTCAAGATCACACAAGATATAAAATTGGAAATATTGTCAAAATAAGCACCAAATGCTCCATCCCATGAAGAGGTGAGAAACAGGTGATGTAGTTTTTTTTCTTAAGAATATGAAAAAATCATCTGAAATCCTGCATTCGTCACTGCTGGAGAAATTCAACATTAGGTTTTCTTTGCCTAGAACCTCCAGCTTTTACCAAAAGCCATTTCTGTATCTTGCACTTTGCATGGTGCTTGTTTCCTATGGGCAGCTGTCTGTGTCTTTTTGTTTTAATTTTTCCATGTTATTCTTCATTTGTTTTTCTACCTCTTGTTGGTCAGTGCAGTGCAGTTGGCAATCCAAATCCTCTCCCTGAGTTTATCTGCTTGCTTGGTAATCTCCTGTATACTATAGGTGCTCCAGGCTAGAATAATGAGGGGAATAGCTGCAAATGGAGAGCAAATTACCTAAATTATAAAAAAGATGAAATGTTATCCAGATGCTGGGAATCTATTCTTGTAGTTTTGGTGGAAAACATTCTACTGATCATCCATCTAATCTGATCTGATAAATTTACCTATGAGGTTTCAGCATTGAGCCAAGAACTCTGAGCTGAAGCAGGCATTTTTGGAAGTTAGCCAATTTTATGGAAATATTGCAATGGCAGAAAACTTTCTCCATTCTTACAGCAGTTCCTGTAATGGTGAAATAGCCTTTTAAAAGTGCATTTTACCATTAGCTCTAATTCGTCTTACCTTCAATTTCCACCACTGGACTTTAAAGCAAATAAAAAACGTTCTGCCCTAGGTATCTTTTTTCTCTACTTATTGTAAATGAGATAATATGGGACCAATTATTTTTAGATTTTTTTTTTTAACTTTTGTGTATGACAGAAATGTCAAATTCCGGAGGAAGGAGGACAGTGCTTTTCCTTCACTATTATACAGCTCAGTGATGATTACCCTCAAAGTGCTGGTTTTGCACTTGAAGCTGTATTTCTGTAAGGTTTTAAAGTTGTATGAATTATAATTAACATTTTTTTTTTAATGTTTCAGTTTTGAAACTGGCCTTTTGGATTTCCTTTGTGGTAGTACTGTCATGCAACTATAATGCATAGCTTCACCATGACAAATTTTTCTACCACAGAAAAAGTAAAATATTTTGAATTGTTACTGTTCTTTGTACTTGGTATCCAAGTGTGGGTTATGATCTCCAAGTTTGGATAGAATAGAGTTGAAATTATGGGTAATCCTTAGATTTTTAACTGAAAAATAAATAGAAAGTAGAAATAATTTTATTATCATGTTCTACACCACTTACTGCAGTGAATATTCCTGGGAGTAATGTTCGAATTAGGAGAGGTGAGTTGAGGAAAAGCAAAAGCTGTCCCCAGATCTGAGCAATTATAACACTGTATTTTACTAATAACTTTGAATAGTAACTTTTACTATGATTTCTGTGGAGTAAAAATTCTCAACTCCCCCCAAAACCCAAATAATACAGTCCTCAGATGTTTGTGTAGTGACAGCTCTGCTCACCTCACCTCCTTTGTGAAAGCCACTTGCTTTGAAAAGTCCCTGATGGAAAAGGTAACACAGTGACCCTGTGGACATTCTTTATTTACTGTATACAGGGGACCTTGTTTCCCCTGAAAATCAGAATTTGTGACATAACTGTGTACAAAACAAGATGTTTTCTGCACTCTGCAGTCCCAGGCTAAGTGCTGCTGAGCGGAGTGGTCATCACACCAGGTTCTCCTAGATGTGTGTGTTACCTCCTGAGGAACAGGAAGGCATAAATAGGGGCCTTCATATTCCAGGAACAAATATTTAGGGAATACTGGCTGGGAGAGAAAGGGAGGAGGAATTCAGGTTAACTTAATCGACTTAATAATTTTGCTTTGAGAAAAAAATACATTCTGCATTTTAGACAAAATTCATAGATGTTTCTCTAATGTTCATTCTCATAATAGCCAGCTCGCTCCAGTGAGGAATGTATGGAAAATAATACCAGAAGGAGCCTGAGAGCAGGAATCTCAAATAGCTCTGCTTGCCCATAACTTCTGATTGCTGCTGTCCAGAGACAGGAGAAGGGGCCCAGATCAGTTCTGACACCTGCAGAGTGTCTCCCATGCACAAAGAACATCAGAAGAGCAAAGTCTCTGTCACTGATTTTCCTCCTCTGGAACACCGACATGCTTCTACCTTTGTCCAGAAAATCTTTTGTTCATATGATATAATGAGCTCTTTGAAGCTTTTCTGCCTTTTTTATTTTGGTTTTTGTTTTTGTCTCTTCTCATCTCTCATAGTATTTTCTACTCACTGTTGCTTTGCCATGTACAAAATCCTGGCTTGCTTTTCAGGAATCTTGCCATCTGTTGAGTACCTTGTACCAGCCTAAGGTGTGAAAGTCTGTAAGGCTCAGCTCATGCTCTCTTTGCCTCATTTGTTCAGCTCACAGGCTTGCATCTTACTCAGAAAAAAAAGCAAACTATGACCATCAGACTTTTTAAGGGTATGTAGAACATCAATGGGGATAGAAGTCTGTCTGTGATTCTGAGTCTGGTACATTTTCATTTCGCATCATAATTTTTACCTTCCTTCCTCAGAGCAACGAAATCTCCCTATTTCAAAACACTCACAGTGTGTATTAGGAAAAATTCTTCACTGAAAGAGTTGTTAAGCACTGGAAGAGGCAGCCCAGGGAGCTGAGGGAGTCACATCCCTGGAAGTGTTCAAAAAATGACTGCATGTGGCATTTTGTGGTGCTGTTTAGTGGACATGGTGATATTTGGACAAAGGTTGGACTTGATGATTTTGGATTGATAGTTCTGTGATTATTATCTGGCTCCTGTCCCTGCTAAAAAGAACTAAAAAGTAAAAGCTTTGTGCAGTTGTCTCAGTGACTGAAGGTTTAATTGCCTTCAGAAGAGTTAGAAAGTCTTTCTGTGTATCTCAGAAAAGACAGGAAACTGCTTGGCCACTGCTCCCTGTGCTTTCCCAGCAGAGTCTGAATTTTCTAGAAGTGGAACTTGCTTTTGGACACCAAAACCTGCAGGTTCCAGGATTAGGAAAACAATGGAAAACAACCTTTATAAACTTGGTCTCTAAGACAATAAAACTTTTTTTTTTTTTTTTTTTTTTTTTAAGGAGTTGAAAATTCCACAATGCAGCAAACAAAGTGAGAAGCTGTTCATCCTTTAGGCACAAATTGTTAAAATCTTCAGAACAGTGAGCTTTTCATTAAAATTGGTTTTGGACTAACCTAAAGAAATAGGCAGGACTGGCTCTGGGGCAGCGTGGAGTTCTGCAGCACAGCACAGTTTCTCAGCTTCACTGACATATTTTCTTTCCCCCTCTTTTTTTCCCCCTACCTTGCTGCATTCCTTTGAAGGAAGCTACAGATTATTTTGAGTATTTAGTTCCTGTGTTTTAAAGATGTATTCCTTTACATTTGCTTGGTTACCTGTTTGGAGTTGGGGTGGGCATTTTATTTTTCCGACCCTTAAAAATAAGTCTTGAATTTTAGCTCATCACCCAGGATAAACGGAATTTTTCTGTACTTCTCTCTCTGCATCACCAGCTCGCTGGTTTACATTTTCCTGCTGTTTTATGAATTGGGAAAATCTTAAAGAATAGCAGCAGGTTTGAAACAGTGTTTTTTCCACATTATGCTCTGTGTAGTACAATGCATTTCCTTGCAGGTTTGTCTGTGGGTTTTGTTCTGTCTCTGATTTGAAAGCAATTAAATGAAAAACAGATATTACAGGTTTAGAGTTTCTGTGCAGCATTTAATACTCAGGGAGTAGGTTCAGATCTAGAGTGGCTGCTCTGAAATGATGGAGCAGATCTAATGTGGAGTTTCAATATTTCAATTTTTTAAACTAAACGCCAGGTTCTGAGCTTTTTCTAGGGAATTCTAAATTGAAAGGAATATGGATTGAGTAAATCCTACTGTTTTATGAATTTTAATGTGAAGGGATTATGAATATCCGATGTCTGTTTTTCTATAATACATTGTTCATATCTAAATACTTTTTATTAAGAGACAGAGTGACCAAATATGCTGAGACAGGGAGAATAAGAAAGGCTTTTTTGGTTATTGTCACACAAATTTGGCAATAGCTGAGCATTTTCTCTGTAACTGACTCCAGGGCATACACAGTTCCTAATTCGAGTAATGCTTTATCTGTGATGAGGCAAAGATACACCTTTTTTGTGAACTAACAGTATCAGGATGATGCTTTTAATCTCCTCTTTGTATTCAGTTCAGGTCTTGTTTTCCTCTGTGCCCATCCTTGCTTTAGCTCAGTAGCAATCAGTGGAATAACTAAGGCTGCAAGGAAAATAACAGGAAAAACTCTGAAATCTGAAAGTATTCCTTGCCTTTTCCTTTACATTCTTTGATAATGTCCAAGTTCTTTGAAATATTTGTGATTGCTGCTGGTGTTTTTTTTTTTTTTTATCCTGTCTCAGGAATTTCCCTAATTGCTTGCCAATGCCACTTCTTCAGGTCTTTCTATCAGCTTATGATCAAATAATTTATTACAAATTGCTACACTGCATCTTTAATGAATATTCAGAGCAGAGATTGAAAACAAATCTATGATCTCCTAGAAGGAATTAAGATTATTTTCTACAGCTAGAGGTTTTAAGCAGTAATATAAACAAAATAATTTGGCTGCAAATAAGCAGAAGGGAATTGTCAATGTTCCCCCCTTTCGATTGCATCGCTTCCCTTGCTTCCTCCTGAGAAGGTTTTCACTTTTCCTTTACTTTTTCATGTGGGGAGTCAGAAGAAGGAGTTAAGGCTCTGAAACTTCTGGGGTTCTGCATGGCTGCTGTGACTGCAATGGGAAAATGTCAGCAGTGTCCCCATCCCCATGGGGACTCTGCCTGTCCCTGTCCAGGACCTCTCCAAGCTGGATCTTGCTGGAATCGTTCTTGGAAATGTAGGGATGCACCTGTTCTGAAATTAATTCAAGAGGACATTTCAGTGTTGTGGCAGTCTTGGCAAGTGTTAAATGTGTTAATCCTTATGTCCTACCCAAAGTTGTGTGCTATTTGGATAAAATTCAGCTTAAATTATCACAGCATCCCAGCAACTTCTGGTGGTTTCTTTTTTGCCTTTTCCTTCTTCTTTTTTTTTTTTCCTTACTGAAATTTGAACCTTCTTTTAAAGAAATCTAATTGAAAGTTAAGCCTTATATTTAATATGCTACCTAAATGAAATTTCCCCACGTTGCCTCACAGAGAGTTTAATTTGAAATGAATTTTTATTTTCCATAAATATATAGTTTAAGATAAAGCTGAGTTAAGTAATTAGTGACTGTGAGAGAATGCATGTGTAAATTAACTCATCTTTTTGCTTGCAAGTTATCAATGACTGAGAGTTCATGATATTTAAAAAATTAAATTCCATGTGATTTATAACCTGAAGTTTGCCTGTTCTATCACCAGCTTGTGATAGATTTTGAAGAGAGTCTAGAAAAATGACTGTTGGGAATTGAAAAGATCTGTTGCCTACATGGAACTGAACATTATTTAATTTAAGAAATTGAAGTGTAATCTAAGCAGGAATTCCTGATGCAAATTAAATATTTCAAGAATGAAATTTAGACACGATGCAAATACATTTCCCTCCCATTAATTAAATATCACAAGGTGGACTGTGAATGGTAAACCTATGTCATAAAAACATGCAAATATTTCATTTGTGGATTCATATTACGTGGAAAGTAGTTTATTTTCCTATCCCACATACTGGAGTGTGTATTTTAAATAAAATGGATTTTGTGTGTCTGTGTGTGTTGGAGGTTTGTACCATGAAATGGTGGGGAAAGCTCCAGAAATAACAGTGAAGAGAGATCTTTTTTCAGCAGGCACATTTATGTTTCTATTGAAAGTATTGATCTGTTGTATCTTGAATACCACTGATACAAAAGACTGAAATTACCAGTTTTAAGGCCTTTATGAGTTTCTGCATTTCTGAGATTTAAAAACTTGAATAATATAATGCACTAAACCAGTTTGGGAATATTCAGACTGCATAATATTAAAAAGTGTGCAGAAAGATCATTTTTCTAAGATTCCATTACATAAAATAATTGAAATATCCCCATTTAGTTAGTAACCAGGCTAAGCCTGTAGTCTACACTTAGTGATACCCCTTAGTTACTGAAATGTTTGAAGATCTGTGATATAAGCATGCAATAACAGAGTTTGCAGGAAGAAAACCCCAGAGCAAGCAAGGCTTTGTGAGCATACAGGAAAGAGATTTGATGAATACAAATGTTTAGGTTTGGAGCAGAGGAATATGGAGCTGCTAATTTTTGAGGAATATTACTGAAGGCTACCTGGTTACTAATCTGGGTGCTTTATGTAGCCTTCACATTCTCCTGTTGTATCCTTTCTTTTTTTTCTATATAATTCCATCCTGTATTCCCTGGAAAATTGTATACTTTCATAAAATATATTGGTGCTTTTAGTATTCTAATCTGTGGCTCAGGTTTTAAGCTGCATAGGCTACAAGTAACTTGGAAACTGCAAGATAAAATTAATTCATTCAGCATTATGAAACAAAATTTAAACTGATTAATGCCAGTTAAGATAGTATATAAACATGGAGATTAAAAAAAAAGAGAACTGTAACTTGAGCAGTATAAAAAAAAATTTAAAACTGAATAATGCCAGTTAAAATTGTATGCAAGTAGGTAGATTTAAAAAAAAGAAAAATAGAACTTGTTTTTATAAATGAAACTGAAGATATTTCAGTCTTACTTGATTTATATTTAGAAAAAAAAATACCATGACTGTTCTACTGCTTTCAGCTGTCATTTTTGTCAGTTCTTAATTTACTTCTTTCCAAACAAGTTTACAAATTTGTTCATTTAAAATGGAAAGTTGACTGCTGCTGTTTCTGTTTAACACATGCTTGAAAATGTGCTACTTTTGAAGATGCTTCTTTAGGTGAAAGCTGAAGTCAAGCATTTGAGCCTGTTTACTTTCAGAAATCTATTTCAATTGCAACTTGACTGCATCTTCCAGAATTCCTGTTTGATTTTAACTTAATAATGGAAATAAAACCAGCCACCATTATTTATTTAATATGAATGTGAGGCTGTTTTATTTCCACTGAGTAAGAGATTGTATGGATGTCTATACGTGTAGTTGTAGAAAGATTCTTCTCCCCTTTCTCCTGTGAAGCTCTGAAAACCTCAATGAAACCTTGCCCTGTTGGAGTTCTGTGAACTGAATTTTTACCCCGAGGTTCTGTGCTGAATGTTTTAATCATTAAAGGGGATGTGATAGGTGGTGTTCTGGATGTCACAGTTGGAATGAAATTTTGTAACTTCCTCTTGTCGAGAGGAACAACAAGCTGTTAATGACAGGCAGATGAATAGGCTGGTGATAGGGTGGGCACTTGCCTGGTTCAACTTGAATCGAGCAGGAAAGGCATTTTGAATAGATTTTTCACTTATTATAAAAGTGGATTTTAAGGGTTGACTTTTGTTGACTGTTCTTTCTTGACATAAATATTTCTAGGAACTGCAGAGGACCCAGAATCTTAACACAGTAATTTTGGATTAAAAGTCTCCTTCTCAAGACCTTAGCCCAGTTCAGAACAGTGCACTCTCTTTGGAGACTACTTTTCCATTTTATTGTGGGTTGCTCTGTGCCATTTTTCATCCAAGAATTTCAGGGTTCAAGTTCAGAATAAAAAAATGGAAATACTTTTTCTGCATCAAACTGTGTTCTTTTAGCTGTGTTACATCTTTCTGCTTTTCTTCAGTGAATTGCAGCATTCCTGTGGCATTTTTTGCCAGTACACAAAAAAGTCTCGAGAATATGTGGTGCAAGGTAAATTGAACATCACTCATCACTGTTAGGGTGAAAAACATAAGTAAAAGGACAAAATTATTTGAACTTTTAGGTTATAATCCATTAAGGAAAATTAATAGTTGCATTACAGAGTTGTGTTCACTGGCTAGGAGCTGTACAGCAAAAATCAGAACAGTATCTCTTCCAAAAATAGCAGAGATGTAAGTCTAAGGTCAGATAGAAGAACACAGCACAGAGAGTTCAAGAAACATTCCAATCTCATCTGCTTATTTATCCAGCTATTTATTGATAAGGCATCATTCACAGAATCAGACTCAGAATGGTTGAGGTTGGGAGGCACCTCTAGAAGTCACCCAATGCCACCCTTTATTGTTTTACAGCCAATGGCTAAGCCAGCTCAGTATTAGTACAGTATTTAGAATTAAAATTGTAGCCTTTTAGTCCTTCTTAGTCCAGATTGAATCATTACAGGAAGAACAGTAATACAGCTGGAATTATTACACACCAAATTCTTGGCAGAGGAAGAGGGGCGGGAGCTATGGCCACCCTCCCAGTGCTGGTGAAGTGTCCTTCACTGGGTGGAACACAGCACAGGTGGTTTCTTTTCTAGGATGCACTTTCTAATGTGTTTTTACACCTCACTTTTTCTTCATTGGTTTGTGGTTCCTTGTTACATCCCAAATCAGCCTATGTTAGATGTTATTTGTTCTTGTTAGCCCTGAGCAGGGTTTTGTCCAGCTGTGTACCTGCATTTCTTTATCTGACTCTCAGTGAGTGATTTACAGCCTGTGGAGTTTTGCTTGTACAGCTGTGCTGCAACCTCTCAAAGTGTCTCTCATCAGACAGGGCCTTTATTTATTTACACCACTTGATTATCTTGTTCCTAAATATCTCATTCTCCGTAGAGTAACTGCCTCTTGCAACTCTGTGTGTGAAGCTGTGGTTGGCTCAGACAACTAAAACAAATGAGACACAGTATCCTGGTCAGGTGGACAAATTATTGTGGCATCTAAAACTCATAAAATAAATTTGCAGACAGGTGAATCAGAGCAAACTGAACAAATCTCAATCCTGAGGCCTTGTGAGCTCAGTACAATACACCAGAAATACAAATTCCTGGCTAGGACACTGCAGTGTTACAAGACTGCCCAGCCTGGATGAGAGTTTGTTTTAAATTATGAGCACATGAAGGAGGTGGACACGAGTTCCAGTCAGTTTTGTAATGAATATTCATTCAAGTAAACAGAAAATGATTCTGTGGCACTCTGGAATGTTAATGAAAGAGAATAGATGAGTTTAATTACAATTATTTGGGAAAGATTTGGTCTTTTTTCCCCCTCCAATTTATCAAATAGTTGTGTATGCTCATTGTTGTCAGGAGTAGGTTGTATTACCCTTGAAAACCAAAACTGTTTCCTTTTGGGGAGTGAAGTGCTTTTTACAAAACAGTGAATAATGGAAAAATTATTAATAGCATGGTTTATGGAAAGAAAACTTAATCAGAAATTGTTGACCTGCATAACATGTTCAGAACAGTTCTGCTTTACTGAGTGTGGAATCAGAGCAGTTTCTTCCAGTGAAACTATCAGAAGCAGCAGATTTGGGGTTTTAAACAACAGCCTTTCCTATTATATGCAGTGAATAGCAGGCCTGCTAAAAGTTCTTCCCTAAATGGAATGTGACAGTGTCTTCCACCGAAAAATAGGAGATAATTATTCTCTCTGAGCATCCTAACTGTTTAATTATGGGATGATTGAAACATTTTGTTACTACTGGTACTGATAGCAGCTGAAGTAATATTTAATGTTTTATACACTTGATTCCATGTGAATATGCTTAATAACAAAATAGATATTGGACTGGAAATTGAGGCAGTATCAGTGAGCATAAGAAACAACAATATTAATTAATTTTCTAACTCATCAGGTATGTACATTTATTTTATATGAAGTTGGTTTTGCCTGTTGGAAGCCTGAAATAAGTGAAATATTACATAGATTACTTTTATTCCAGAAAGAAGGAGAGACAGCAGCCTATTTAAAAATTGTGTTCAACAGCTGCCTCTTTCTTACTGTAAGAGTTTCTGGCTGCATAGAATCATAGACTGGTTTGGGTTGGAAGGGACCTTAAAGACCCTCTGGTTCCAGCCTCCCTGCCATGGGGATTTTGGGGAATTGTCTATACTGCCTTAAGTGCTAATCAGGTATTTTTCATACAGCATTTTTTTATTAAGGAAAAACAGTGCCAGGTATAATGTATGTTCTTCTTTTATAGATATGCAATATATGACAATCTTGTCACTTATTTTGTTGTGGGAAGGGTTGAAGGGTGAATAATGGTGGGAATATTTCTTGTGAGTTTGGGGAAGGGGTAAAAATAAAGGTTAACACCAACATAAATCTTTCTCCCATGTTGCTGCTTTCATCAAAATGTCAGAGCTGGCTCATAACTGCTATAAATTGTTAAAAGAGATAAAATATGTAACAAGTCTGGGAAGTCTATTTGAATTTTTCATATGTGGACACAGTAAGCTGATCGATACTGAGTTATCTTCACTAAATGTATGTATCTACCACCACTTTTTCAGTGAAAGCTGTGGTAACTTTAGCAGTACGACTTGAAAGGCAGTTTGTGCTCTTTGTCCTCGCACAGCTGGCTTTTAGAGGCCAATTTCCAGGGACAAGCAAACAAAAAGCAAACCCATCCATTCATCTCTTTCTTGAGACCATGCTCTTCATTTCCAGCAATAGAAATTTTATTCTTTTATAGCAATATTCATATACTTTAGTGCTTAAAGTCCACTCTGTTCCTAATGAACTTCTAAGTTCACAAGAAGAACATGCAAAATGGAAATCTGGAATCATTCCATTTCCTAGAAAACTGTTCCTGTCCTCACTTTCATATCAGACTTAGGAGGAGGTTAATGGATGACATGAGGTGGTTGGATGAGCCTAAAAGATACCATCTATTTAAAATGTATAAGGGTATAAATAGTCACCAGATGGCACTGTGACTGAGATAAAACACAGAAACCATAAATATAGTCAGCTATAGCTCGGAATAAATGTTAGTTTGCTCTGAAGTTGTTATATCAAACAGTGGTAGGGTTTTTTAAAATTAATTTATTTTTATTTTTTCTATCTGTGTTGAACTTCAGTAGTTCTGTTGGCTTCAGTAGCTTGTGCTTTATCCAATCGAGACCATTTGTGTCAATGGAGCCAGCCAATTGATACTTGCTAATGATTAATTTTAGACTATCTGATAAAATTATAATAAATTCAGGCAACTTTTGGTATTCTTTTACTTCTAAGGGAATATATGCAACAAATTACTTGAAGAGAAAAAAATCATTTTGATGAGAGTCTCACTTCAGTGCCTGGTAAAGTTATGGAGATTATTTTGGGAGGTACTGAAAACCACCTGGAAGACAATGCAGTCATTGGTCACAGCCAGTTCGGCTTCAGGAGAGCAAAGTTCTGCTTCTCAAACCTGGCTGCCTTTCGTGAGCAGGTCACCCACCTGGTGGGCAGGGGAGGCCAGCTGATGTCATCTTGTTGGATTGCAGTAGAGCTTTCAATACTGCCTCTCATGGTGTCCCTCTGGACAAATTGTTCAGCTGGGTAAGCACATTATGGGATGGGCGAGCAACTGGCTCAGGGGTCAGCACAAAGGGTGACAGTGACAGCGGTGGCATCAGACTGGTGACCTGTCACTGGTGGCCTTCTGCAGGGCTCCATTCTCGGCTTTGTGCTCTTCACATCTCATAAATAGACACACGACTGGAAGAGACACTGAGCAAGTTCACAGATGGTACAAAACTGAGGGGAGCTCTTGATGCCCTCGAAGGCAGGGAGGCCTCACAGAGAGACCTGAACAAATGGACTGGGCTGTCAGCAGCCAGAGGAAGCTCAGCAAGGGCAAGTGCCAGATTCTGCACCTGGGATGGGCAGCCCTGGATGTGCAGACATGTCTTGGTTTGGAAAGACAGGTGTCTGCTAAGGAAGGCAGGAGCCTCCCCTGAAATGGAAAAAAAAAAAATGTAGATCCCCCTCCCTGCAAATTGTTATAAATTTGAAATTAAGGGGGGGGCTCTTAGGCAAAAATATGGGAGTAAGAATAACAGTTCATTATTAGGGAAGAAAAAAAAGTTAAAATAAACAATGCAGTGAACCAAAATAACACTGACAGAGTCAGAGTCAGAATACAACCTGACTCCCTGTTAGTCAGGGTGTTGGCCGCAGTCCAATTGGGAATTATGGCTGCAGTCCTCCTGGAGGGGCAGGTGTGGTTCTGTTGGAGCAGTGATCCTGTAGAAAAGGGTGCAGTGTTCCTGCAGTGGAAGAGGCAGCTGCTCCTCTGGGAAATCCAGTACAGGAAAAGTCGTGCTGGTGTTCCAGAAACTCAAGATTATATCCAGGTAGAAATGCTTGGCTCCTCCCTCTGGGCAGAGCATCTCACAATGGGATGTTCTAGTTCTTATCAGTCACGCAGTGACATTCAATAGCCCATTCTCAGCAGATGTCTCCTGGGGGAGGGTGGGGGAAGGGGGGGAAGGATTGGTTTGTGGAAGAGATAAAGAAAACTGCCACACCTCAAACAGATGGCAATTGAATACATCTTGCCTTGCAATCTAGGACAAGACAGACTGGGGAATGAGGCTGGAAAGCACCTGTGGGTTGGGACCTGGGGATCCTGGTCAGTGGAAAATTGAATGTGAGTCAGCAGTGCCCTCACAGCCAGAAGGATCAGCCCTGTCCTGGGGCCATCAGGCACAACATCACCAGCTGGGCAAGGGAGGGGATTGTTCTGCTCTGCTCTGCTCTGCACTGGGGTGGCCTCACCTTGAGTATTGTGTGTGGGTTTGGGTACCACAATATAAGAAAGATGTAAAGCTGCTAGAGAGCATCCAAAAGAGGGTACAGAAGATGGTGAAGGTTCTGGAGGTGAAGCCACATGGGGAGTGGCTGAGGACACTCGGTCTGTTCAGCCTGGAGGAGACTGAGGGGAGACCTCATTGCAGTTATGATTTCTTTTGAGGGGAAGAGGAGAGGCAAGCACTGATCTTTGCTCTGTGGTGACCAGTGAGTGACAGGACCCAAGGGAATGGCCTAAGTTGTGCCCAGGGAAGGTTTAGGTTGGATATTAGGAAAAGGTTTTTCCCCCAGGGGATGGTTGGGCACTGAACAGGCTGCCCAGGGCAGTGTTCACAGCACCAAGCCTCACAGAGCTCAAGAAGTGTTTGGACAGCACTCTCAAGGAACACGGTAGGAATGTTGGGAATGATGCTGTGCAGGGCCAGGAGTTGGACTCGATGATTCTTGTGGGTCTCTTCCACTCATTCTGTGATCCTCTGAAATGCTATTTGACCAAATAATTATACCAGGACAGAGTCATAAAGTAATAGATACTATTCTGTTTACATCTGTGGTATAATTGTGGTTTAATTGGAGATCATAGCAATGCTTTTGCATCCTTGGAATAACAGCACTTTTGTAGCCAACATTAAAGCTAAGTGGAACAAAAATTAATTTCCTTTGCACAAAGATTTAACCTAATTTTTGTTTTATTTGTAAAATCAGTTACCTAGATGATGTTTTAAAGGAATGGTATCAATTGAGCTACTGCTCATTCTAAAGGCTTGTTCTCTCATTAATTTTTCTCTGTGATGAAGTACCTTACCAGATCTGACATGATTTTTCTTTAGCCCTCAGCATCACACTTTGGTTGAGTAAAGTCTTCATGGTGGTAATATCACTTGGCAGATATGCAGAAATCCTAGAGAGATGTGGAGTAGTACTGTCAGTAGATTTTCAGAAGTTCACAGTTGTAATGTGTGCTCTATGTTCTAATTCCCCTGTGATAAATCTAGAAAAAAGATTGGAAGTGTTTAAACTTTAAAGAAAGTGTAGTTGATAACGGGCAAATCTAAGTAGACATGTTAATTCTTTTTGCCTTGCAGCCTGAGTTCACTGCCACGGTCAAGTTGATCCATATGCCTTATGAAAACAGCAATTCTAATTATCCCAAGAGCTTAATTCTCTCCCCTGAATATTCAAGTCTCATACTACGATGGAGTTGACTTTCATGGTCTAAGTTTTAAATGTCATATTATATTCCCTTACCAAAACTCAGCTTTAAGAAGGATACAACACATGGAACTTGTTCTATTTAAGTTGTAGTTCATCTTTAAGTAATCATCACGAAAGATGGAAGGTGTAATTCAAACCTATTTTAGAAGCTTTATTTAGTTTTGGCTGGGAGATAATTTTTTCTTAGGGTCTTCTTTTCATTTGCATTTGGAAGTATATATTAAAGGTCTTACCTTTACTGCTGAAGAACACAAGTTCAGTGCATTTTAAGCTGTGTTTAATTTCTTATTTTTAATGTAGATAATACCCTTCAAAACCACTGTTAATGAAACTTTATACACACACACACACACACACACACACACACACACACACACACACATATATGCTTATAAAATAAAAGAAATTTGGATACTTCTCTTGCCCTAGGCAATGGCTTAGGCTGGATAGAAAGTCATGGCAGAAAAAAACTGGATGTATGGATGAAGGAACAGTCAGCAGTGTCTGTGTGCCTTGTCAGTGAAGGCCATCTCCAACTGGGATGTACCAGGAGATGTGTGGTCAGCAGGGTCAGGGATTCTTCCCTTCTGCTCAGCACTTGGGAATGCTGTGCCCAGTTCGGGTTCTCAGTGTAAGATGGACAAGGAGATGCTGGAGTGAGGGCACAATGGATGTGGTGGCATTTGAGGTTCCTGCAGCTCCAGGTGGAGGTGGCTGAGGGTGTTCCCTGGTGGCAGAGAGTAGAGTGAAAGGAGCTGGGCTCATCTGGGAAATGCACAGTGAAAAAACAATAGCACAAGTGCAGAATGGCTGAGACTGGAAGGCAGATCTGGACAGTGTCTTTGTTCTACCTTGCTCAGGCAGTCAAGCATCCATGATTGTGCCCAGTTGACTTTTGGATATATTTAAGGTGGCAGATTCTACAGCTTCCTGGGAAACCCATTCCAGTGCTCCACCCTGTGCTGCTTTTGGCTGCAGTGGAATTAACTTTGTTCATAGTGCCTGGTGTGGGACTATGGTTTGGGTTTGTGCTGGAAACAGGTTGATCATTGAGGGATGTTTCCTAATCAGAAGGAACCACCTGTGTTTCATTCTGTGCCCACTGTCTGTCACTGGGCACTGCCCAAATTACAAGCAGTAGGAACAAGCTGGAACATAAGAAACTGCAGTCACATATTAGGAAGTTTCTTGTTCACTCAGACATAAAATGGCTGCTCAGAGATGTTGCAGAATCTCCATTTTCATAATTTGGCTCACTGAAACCACCTGCTGTAATTTAGCCCTGCACTGAGTGGGGCTGATCATAGAACCTCTAGGGATTTCTTCTCAGCTAAAATACTTTGTGCTATATGACATGATGTACTCTGTGAGCACATTTTTTTCTTAGTAGAGACTTTCATCATTCATACCTTTTTTTTTTTTGATGAGTCACATTTTCCAGTGTACAGATGATTATTAGGCAATTAGCAATTGTATTTGATAATGTAAAGAAATGCAAGCATTTCCCTGAGTAATAAAGGACACTGGTTTGTTTTTCATCAGCTGGATGAACCGGTCACAGTGGTATTACTGCACTGGTATCAACTAGGATTAAAAAGATGAGGAAAATATTAAAAGTGGCAAGCAAAAGGTATTTATTGAGAATGTATGTCTGAATTAATGAAATCTTCTGTATTTAGAAACTTGTTTTGAGACAATTTTTCTTTCTTCTTATTGAGTGATGGCTCATACAGCTGTTAGTAACAACTGTGTAGCCATCATTTCCCTGTTCCAGTTCTATGGATGTGTGTTAGAACGAAGCTGAACTGCAGTAGCTCACACAGATTATTTGTCTGCTCTTGATTGCCATGAGGTTTTTTTTTCCCTCCTTGAAAAATGAGTTTTGATTCTGCTCCTGCTTCATGTACTTTGAATTCTAGGCATCACTTCATGTTTTATAGCAGCCTTTTCAAGATTGTTGCTGTTGTGCTTTTATTTGTAGTGTTCTAGGAGGGAGGGAGGTCAAAAAATGTCACACCGTCTGTCTCCTGTGTGCCACAGAAGTTCATTTTCAGCTTCATGCAGGAAAAAATATTGAAATTCACTCTGTGGATGTGACAAAGTGTTTCTGAGGACAAGTGTTCAAATGCAATATTGTCAAGCTATTTTTAGCCAACTGCTGTCCCTATAGTGCTGTTTAAAGATTCAGCTCAGGCTGCTAATAGATATATTTATAACCATTCTGTCAACTGCCACAGCATGAGTGCTGTTACAGATGATAATTCTATTCTTGGAAGCAGTGCCATGGTTACCAGTCCCTGAGCTGCTCAAATAGAAGCTATACATCTGTACACACTTAGTAACATTTTAATATCCCAACATGTTTTTGCATTGCAAGAAAGAACAAAGCCAGACATGATAATCAAAGAAATGATACATGCAGAAAAGCACATGAAAATTAAAATTGGAAAAAAAGCGTAATAACTTCTTGAGTATTACACATTCTGAAGTCTGGGTGTGAAACAAACTGTAAGAGGTTTCTTACTGCATTTTGTTGGTGTTTATTGTTAAGCTGTTTGATTTCAGTGGGGTTTATTTCATGTTGGATTAGTAATGGATTGACACCAAGTACAGCATGAGTGTGTGTAGGCATGCACTCAGTACTGTAGAAAGTCATTATGCTGATGAGGTTAGTGTCGGCCCTTTGGAGAAATAACAGAATTGTACCAAATTAGTGATTTGTCTGTGTTCTGGTGAGGTTTGATGTGAAAGGTTTCCCATGGCTGGACATTTGTGTGTTGTGGTGCAGCTGTGGGTTTGTGAGACTTTCTGCTGCGGGGCCTCAGCCGTGGCTGCCTGGCACCAGCTTGGCTGAGGCTGGGTGCCTGTGGAAGCCTTGGATGCGCCTTCATTTGGGCTAAACCCTGCACGGCCCAAGTCCTCTGCAGCTTTCTTAGTCCCACTCCTCGTGTCTGGGAGAGTTCCATGACTCTGTCACTCTTTGGGGTAGGTATTTACCAAGCATTAATGCAGAGCCCGCTGCTTTGTTTGTTCTGTCTGAGCACGGAGGAGGCTGAAGATGTGACTGGAGTGAGGCCATCGGGTCCCACCTTTGAACAGACTCTGTTTTTAGTGTTTTTTAGAGGTTTATGGGCTCCCTGTAAGGAACCTGCAGCTGCAGCACTGTGGCATGACTGAAAAAGTCACCAGAGAAGAGAGTGTAGACCTGTGTGGTAGTGGAGCTTTCAGGACTTTGGAGATCTTTGGTTTATTTTTGTTCTGCTTGTGCTGTCACGTTTGCAGGGAATTGCACTGTGGGGCCATGAGTAGCAGTAGCAGGCTCTGAAAAATGGTTGAACAGGGCTTGGATGATTTGTTATCCACCATGCTGGAAAAGAGGACCCAGTCTGGTTTTACTGTTGTGGAGTTGGGGAAGGGGCTTCTGTGATTCGTGGACAGCAGTGATAGATTTTAATTTGCCCTTAAATTTGTTTGTTTGATTACAGCGTTTTAAAAAAGCTATATTTATTTTTATACAATGACTGTAATCATAAAAATATCAGTATGCTTTTTTAGTGCATCATCATTGTCATTGAATGTATCCATTTTCTGCTATATGTTGGACATGGAATATATATCACACCTGCCTAAAAAATGGAAACTAAAATTAGCTTTGTTTTTTTAGGAAGATTTGTAGTAAGATTAATATTCAGAAGAAGACAGTGCCAGTATTAATAGATTTCTTCAGCTGTGGTGAAATTTTAATCTAATCAAAAGG
The DNA here is from genome assembly GCF_050655825.1 of Lonchura striata. Classification (NCBI taxonomy): domain Eukaryota; kingdom Metazoa; phylum Chordata; class Aves; order Passeriformes; family Estrildidae; genus Lonchura; species Lonchura striata. The sequence goes on along the minus strand of NC_140704.1, from coordinate 152,398,797 downwards.
AAGCTAAATGTTAGGAAGGCCATGACAAAAGACAGGTTCAACATGGAACAAGAGAAACAGGAAACTGGATTTGCTAGATAGCCTGCTGCCCAGATAGTCCAAAGGCAGTGTCTGTGCTAAAAACTTGTTTGACACTGAGTATAGATGAGAGTGATGATTGTTTCATGCCTTACTTGTCGTATTTCTCCTCAGACAGGCACTGCTGTCCATTGTAGAATGCAGAACTATGGGAATGTCTGGTTTGTTCCAGAAACAAAAGCTCTGTATTAAGACCCAGAGCTACATTATTCAAAAAACAAGTTTGTTTGGTTTGACTCCTCAGAGAAGTTTTTTTTTATTTTTTTGTATTTTTCATGCTTCTTGCTGTTCTGTTGAGCAGGTTTTATCAAATCTCATTAATTTGCTGAGCAGTTTATTAAAAAAAATATAATGCAATGCCTTGTTCCTTAATAATCTTACTTTATGCCCAGTTTTCAACAAAAGCCCCAAAAATGTTCAAGTAATGTAGGTGCTTTTATGTTTTTGTGTTTAATTAGCTAATAGCAATTATAAGTTTAACTGGTGTTCTTGGCTGTAACTTGTTTTAATCAGTGAAGGAATGTGGTCTGTATTTTCTAATAGTGAAGATGGTAAGGAATGAACACAAATGCAGATTCTTTCAATGGGTTTGCTTAAATTTTGCACCAGAAATGTGAATCATGCTGCAGTTTATCTTTCTTGTTCAATACTGGAATGTGCCTGATTGTGTCTAGAAATGAGGTAGATCCCCAGCTTCTTGTGGGAGAACCTGGTGTTTAGTCCAGGGAATGTATAGAAAGAGAAAGAAAAAAAATATCTGAAGTTATAGTAAAACCTCAAAAATTTGTAAAGATTATGCTGGAGGGCATGAAAAAGTGTCTTGGTAGAGAGGAGAATTCTGAAGGAAAGCGTTAGCTTATGGTTGAGTAGCATTCCACAGATGGCACCCATGTGTGATTTTTGAAGTGATGCAATCAATTTTTTCTTGAAGTCTGGTGAAGGACGGTTTTTTTTTTTTTTTCACATTGAAGGGACAAAAAGTTTGAGATTGGTAACTCAGGAAGGCTCCTGATGACGGAAAAAAAGTTAGCATTTTATCTAAAGGAAAGATAAGGAGGCAGATTTGGGGTTGCGTAAGTTGCTCAGCCTAGTTGAGTTTCTGATAAGATGATGGAGCTTTTCCAAACATGTGAAAGAGAAGAACATGGTTGAGCACAATCAGTGTGGAGTTACCACCCTCAGCTCAAGCTTGACTGACCTCTTTGTTTTCTTGGAAGAAATGACTGATTCTTTGATGATGATGAGGCTGATGCCATCCAATATATGAAAAATCCAGATGGTGAAACAGAATGTGTCCTCAGCAAATTTCTGAATGAGGCTTGAGTGATGAGTAAACATTTTAAGTGGTAGAGATTGAGTGTAAAAGTATCTTGGGAAATTTGAGACTGGCACCAATAGGAATTTCAGAAGTTCTGCAAGGAGAAATGCAAAGTTCTGATGGAATGGTCTTTGTAGTCACAGTGGATACCAAGTTTAATATGAGCCAGGAGAGCATTCTCATTGGTAATAAAGGACAGCTGTTCCTGCTTTATATTATGGAGTATTATGGAGTCTTTGTGAAGGTAAAAAAATTTGATAATTTTCAAGTTCTCAAGTACATTGAATCTTCTTCCTCCAAACATGCTGGGTTTGAAACCACACTGGGTTTATTGCTTAGTAGTATTATATTGCCAACAGGGGATGTGAAGCACAAGTGCTGTGTTTGGTTTCACTGGCCATGAGAGATGGTTGCCAGGTCTCCATGTTATCTTAATGTTTGGCAGTTCCATGCTTTAATTACTCCCTTTTTTATTCTCTTCCAGACAACTGAGTTATTTGAAGCAGTTGTTCTCTTACAGAAGCTTTCTCATGTAATTTTTTAGATTCCTGCCAACTGTGCTTTTTATGTGAGACTGCAAAGAAGGTTGTGACAGATTGGTTTGCAGTTTCATCAATATGCTGCTAATACTCATTTTTACGTCTCTCTTTCATGAAACACAGATGGTCAGGTTCTTTAGATGATTAGTGTGTCACTGAAATTGGGTTTTGGCTAAGAGTGTTGGCTGAAACTCATTCTAACTGAAGCAGATAACACTGGTTGACTAAGGGGAAAAGATGGAAAGGTAGGAATTTGTTTCTTCAGGAAGATGTGGAACTGTATTGTTGTTAAGACATAGGATGCTTGGCTTAGGTCACATTGTTTTTGCTTTTCAGATATGAAGAAGAAGAGGTATCCAGTTATATTTCTTAATGTTAATTTTAAATGAAACTTTCTCCTTTTATTTTACTTATGAGATACTGGTTTTAGGTAGTGGCATCAAATGTCATTTCTGTAGCTTTGCCTTTTGGTGTATTCAATTCCAGTTACTGATAGTATCTGTGATACAGCACGTACCTTCCTCTGGTGTTTTGCAAAGAACACATTATATACAGCCTTTTGCAAAGAGCATCACCTCTCAGAATGGATTTTATTTCTGCTTGGAGTCCTAAAACAAACTTTGTTTGCATTTGTGTATCTCAGTTTCCTGTTCTCTTGACTGAGAACAGATAGAATTCTGAAGATATGGTTTGTAGATTGAGTTGCTGTCATTCATCTTCTGCTTGGCATATTTGTTGCTTTCCATCTAAGAAATAATAATTTCCATCACACATTTATCAAGTGTGCATGGCCAACAACAGTTCATATCCCCTTCTACTGACATGTTCTGCATGACATGTTTTTGGTAGCATGTAGATGCCTAAAAGTCTCAAGCAAATAGCCTGTATTTGAACTGAGATTTAAAAGAGATATGAAGTTATATCAAAAACTCAGTAAGCCTAAATGTTACTTAATCTTTGAAAATGTTACTGACTTCATAAAGGTGGAACTTTCAATGCATGGTTTCAAGACACAGAATTGGTATTGAATTCTGTGTATTGAAGCCATGCATTGAAAGTTCCACCCATGTGTGCATAGAAATCATTCATTCTTAGGCAACTGTAGCTGAAATTTTTAATGTACTTAGACAAAGTGGAAATTTATTTTGCAAAACATTCCTTGACAAGCTGTATCTGGTTTGTGTGATATTATTTTTGATCTCTTTAAAAACTGGTATAGAACATTGACAATTATGAGGAGATCCAAGGGATCAAGTTTTGTAATTCCTGAATGCTGTGGTTCAAGTTAAAACTCCTGAAACTTGGTCTTTGGAAAAGAGGAGAAATGTTATTCTCACCATGCAGACATGGGCCATGTTTTTGGATGTTCTGCCTAACATCACAAAGACCTTTCTCTTCATCCTGGTCTTCTAAAGAAGACTGATGGACTTGGTCAGATTTCTTTGAGGTCATGAGTTAATTACATGGGGTTCTCAAAACTTTTTTCTGAATGTCCTCTGATACTGACATGTATATTTTGGCATCCACATCCACTCTTCCAGGAACCTTGCGTTCCCTGCTACATTTTTTTTTTCTAGAAGAGCTTGGCACTGTTATATTGTAAGAGAAATCCTGCAAATGATTGGTTGTCCAGCTGCCCCATTCCTCTTAGTTTCAAAATCCATCAAGTTCTTGTTTGTCTGAAAATTTGTGGCCAGCTCAGCATTTATCTGGTCTGTCTGTATTTAAGAGAATATTATTGCTGCCAGACTCCTTGTAAGGACTCATCATGATTTTTTTAGGCTGTTGGTTTTAGGATTGTTAGTGGAAGCACTGCTGATGAAAGCTGAATGCTCCATTATGAGAAAAAGGAGCAAGCTGCTTCAGAAAGCTCTGACTCATAAGTACAAGGAACTAATTTTTATAGCCTTAATGAAAGGGCATCCATCTCTCTTCTTGATAAAAGAGCAGCCAAGAATATCCTCTGGTTACTTTAAAGTGCTGGGTAAGCAGATTAGTACAAAAAGTATGTGTTTTACCAAGGTAAAAGTAACTTGACATATGGCAACAATGCTTCTTTAGGCAGATGGAAGTCTCCAAACGATTAAAAAAAGCAGGCCTGTCCAAGATCTGTGACAAAAAATTATCCTTTCCATAATACAAAAGTGTCATGGATTTCTTGTGTCCTGCAATGGTACCTTCCTAGTGCATGCTGAAAGTTTTTTGTTCTCCATTTGAAGGAGGTGGGAGGTGACTTTGATTTGTTTAAATAAGACTTCGTTCACTTCAGGGTGAGCCAGTCTTTGTTAGAATGTCACCAAATCATGGAATGCATCAAGTTAGAAGGGACCACAGTGGGTTGTCTGGTCCAACCTTCCTGCTCAAGCAGGGTCATCATAGAGCATATGGCACAGGATTATGTCCCAACAGTGCTGGAATATCTCTAGTGAGGGAGACTCCACATCCTTTTTGGATAAACTGTTCAGTGCTGGGTCATTGCACAGTAAAAAAATTATTCATCATATTGAGGTGGAACTTCATTGCATCAGTTTTTGCCTGTTGCCTCTTGTCCTTTTATTAGGCACCACTGTGAAGGTCCATCCTCTGACACCGACCTGAGAGACAGTGATAAAAGCCCCCTCTCAGGTGGGGTTTCTTGAGGCTGAACAAGCACGACTCTCAGAGCTTATCTTGTCAGAGATGCTCCAGTCCCTTAATCATATTTTTTGTTTTCCAGTAGACACATTGCAGGAGCTCCAAGTCTCTCTTGTTCTGAGGAGCCCATAACGAGAGACAGCACTCCAGATGCCCCTCGATAGGGCTGAGTAGACAGACAGGATCACTTGATCAAGCAGGGCAATGCTCTTCTGAAGGCACGGCAGGATGCCACTGGCGACATTTTGGCCACAACGGCATTTCTGGACAGGCAGGAAAGGCCCTGGGGGTGCTGGCCAACAGTGCCCAAATATTGGTTGGTGTGTGGTCAGGTGAGAAGAGAGGCCAGTGGCAATACTGTGGTCAGCAGGAACAGGGTAGTAGAACTGTAGTGGCCAATGGGGAGGACAGATATCGAGTGCTGTGTGAAGATGTATGACCCTGTTGAGATGGGATTAGCGAGAGATTTCTGTGCGCAAATTAAGGTGCCAATGAGACCATTTATGGAAGTTAACAATGGGGATTTTATTGAACAAGATAGGTGGGGAAGAGAGATAGGAATGGGACAGAGGAGGGCAAGAAGGAAAGAGGGTGAAGAGTGAGGATGGTGCGTGGAAGATCGAGGGTGGGGGGATATGCGGAAGAGCAAGACTAGGGTGGGGAGAGGAGAGATCAAGCAGAGGTCAGTCCAAGATGCTTGATTCCAGCAGCATCCTCTCGGTCCATCCTGACCCTGCACGTCTCTGCATTGGGCATCCCAGATGTTCCTGTAAAGGTGAAGCCCTAGGGTCATTCATCAGGAGTTAGCAGCTTTCTCCAATTTATGTAACAAGGATCCAGGGAGGTGTTTTCCTATTTGCCATGTGAAGAGAGAATGGGTTTGCCTTCATTTACCTGCAAGGCTGAGGCTCAAGTAGAAGTTGTCAACTCCTAATGCAGCCTTGAAGGGAAGGGTGGGGATGCCCCTGGAAAATGTAGCCAGGCTTAGAATAAGCTCCTCTGGGATTCTACAAGGCAGCTGTCATCCTTGCTTAGCCAGCTCTCCCTGACCAGGCTGCCTTGCTGTTGGCTTGGGGGTGAGGGGCTGGGGCCGGCAGCAGGACCTACCTTGAGCAGGTGGTTGCCTTGGGTGCCATCCATCCATTCAGTGCATCAGGTGTTTTACTCTCCCTGGTGCGAATTTCTCCGGGAGCTGTGGCTGCCCTTGGGAGCTCGGCTTGCCCAGGGTGAGCCCTGAAGCATCTTTGGTGACCGTCCCGGTGCTGGCCCCGGGCTCACTGCTCCTGCTGCCCGCTGAGGCAGCTGAAGGAGAAAAGGCGGCGCAGAGCCCGCCGGGCCCTCCTGGCCATGGAGCGCCATCGCCGCGGGGCCGGGGGCTGCGGGACGGCCGCGCTGCCAGCGGGGCAGGCAGGAACGCTGCGTGCCTGGGGCTGGGCAGGCACCGGGCAAGGTCCTGCCGGCGGCTCATCCCCACAGGGCTTTTCCTGGGGAGGGGCAGCCTGGGCACGGCCAGCCTCCATGCCTACTGCGTCGGCCTCCTCCTCAGGGTCAGCAGGCAAGGGACCAGCCACTGGCATATTTAAGTCTTGGAGCAATGCCATGGGGAGAGGCTGGCTGTGGTGCTCGATGCAGGGATCCCTGTCCATGGAAGAAGCTGGTGGTTCTGCTTCCTCCTCTTGCAGTGAGAGAAACAACGGGCTGTCTGGCTCACTGTCACTCTCTGCTGCCGCTGCTCTTTCATGGAGCTCCTCTTCCTCCCACATTTCCAGGAGGTCATAGAGGAAGGCGCAGGATGGGGAGTTGCCAGAGACAGAGCACAGGCCTGCCAACAGGTCAGGATGTTCGATCTCTGTGTTGTTTTGTGCCTCTCCTGCGGAGTCCGTGACAAGAGCATTGGCGGGCAGCGAATTATCCATGACAGGGCCCGAGTCAGCCAACAACTGCTCAGGAGGCACAAGTTGTGAGGACGTTTGTGTCTCTTGTGGGGCGTCATTGGTCATGGTGTGCGTTGTGTGGGACTGAGGGGCCTGCAACTGACTCCATAGTGAGGCTGGATGCTTTACTGGGGATGCTCCTGGACCTCATGAGCCTTCCTTTGTCATCCAGGGAGGAGAAGATGGCTTTAAACATCTCTTCATAGACTTTGTCTTCCATCTTCTCCTGCTCCTCTCTCATTTTACCTAGACGACGCATCGTAGCCTCATCTTCCTCTGGGCACAGCTGCTTGCTACATACAGTTTGCTTAGCTGGCTGATTAATTCCCTCTGGCTCTTGTCAGAAACTTAACCACTTGGGGATTGTCAAGGTGGTCTTGATGGACCTGTTTTTCCACAGATACGGGCCCAGGCATGCAAATGGGTCGCTGCAGTGTTGCCCCCATGCCCTACCTGCACCGTGATGAGCTCCTTTGTTTCAGAGTGTCTGAGATGCTTCCAATCTGGCTGGGTTGCAGTGCAGTTTGTCATACCACACGTGCCTTGCATGTGTGGCGGGCCATGACCCTGCCTTGGCCCTGCTGCTTTTGTTCTCCTTGCCTGGGAAGGTGTTTCCCAGGCCCAGCCAATAGGCAAAGTGGCCCTTGTTGAAGGTGGTAGAATCTCTTGGTGGCCACTGGCTATGTGCTGTGCCTCTAGGAGAGGACCCAGGGCCTCCTGCTGCTGCTGCTGGCTAATGGGGCATCGTGACTGTTCCCGTTGCTGCTCTTTGCTTTTCAGGGCTGAGCTGGCAGGGAGGTGCCAATGGCAACTTAGGGCCGTGGAGAGCTGGCAAGTCTGACACGGACAGTCTCTGTGGCCGTGTGTCACTGCTGTGTTCCGTGTTGTTCATCCAGGTGACCTGAGGTGCCGCCCGTGGCTGCCTGGGGGTCACCTGTGGAGAGCAGGAGGAGGCACGGGATGGAGGCGGCTGTGTGAGCACAGTGTCCCCCACGTGCCTGCAAGCCCAGGCCTGGCCCCAAGGCCGGTGCTGGCCACGGCAGCCAGGCTGGGCCGGGTTCCCAGCCGGGCTCGCTGCCTCTGGGGCATTGCTGTGCCTGGGCCATCCCAGCACCGGCCCCTCCGCAGAGCATGGCTGGTGCCAGGCCTGGCTGTGTCTGCCCCAGGGCTTCCCCCAGCTCCCACTGCAGGCTGTCCCTCCATCCCCGGCCCTCACCTGGTGCCGCCGCCGGTACAGCAGCGGCTGCCCCTCACGGGGCTGGCCATGGGCATTTGCCTCCTGCTTTTCTGACATTGTGGGAGTGCTCTGCTGAACACTGGCCACAATCTCCCAGGGGAGCTGCTGCCTCCAGAGAAGCTGCTGCCTCCTCAGAGCGCTGCTCTCCTGGGAGTGGCCACTGCAGGAATTTGTTGCCCTCTGGGTCACTGTACAGACATGCATAACAATGGCCCCTGGACATGTAATGGTTTGATGCTGGCGCAATGTTAGTGTCCCGATGAAAATACACCTTCCCAAATAAGTGCTGTGAGATGCGATCAGGAACAGAGCAGATCAGGCCCAGCTTAGAAATAAAGGAGAAAGAACTTTATTAAGCTACTACTATGATAAAAGACACACACTAAATCCAGAATGAAAACCTTCTTAAACATTCCTCCTCCCCCCACCCAAACTCCAACAAACCACAGTGAGACACAACTTGGACCCTCAATCAATTCATCACCCTTCAGATAATCAATACTCAGTCCATCAAGCGAGAGAAGAGTCTCTCCTGCACCACAGACCTCCAGGAAACACAGGTGTCACCTCTTGTGTTTCTATGTCACACATGGCACTGCCCGGAGAAAATCTGCCAGTGTGACAGTCTCCTCTTCATGTCACAGTGCTCTCACCACCGTGCATGGACAGACTGCTCATAGGGCTTCCTTAAGGATGCTTTGCCAAGGACCAAAAGAAACAACAGCTCAGTGTCTCATTTTGGGACCACAGTCCCCCCATTTTCCTCCTCCCATGGGGCTGTGGGTGCAAACAGAGATCTTCATCTTCTTAAAGACAGAGGGCATCATCTCACCCTCCTCAGCTTTTCTCTGTTCACTCCATTCCTGTGCTGGTAGTTGCTGAAGCAGGTGTCTTGCCTCACCATTGCACCCCCCTAAAAATGTAGTCTCTGTTGCAGGAGAAACTGGTTCAGTCTGTGGCTAACAAGAAAAGTCCAGTGAAAAGCCACTCCATCATCTCCCCCACAGCCTTCTTTTCCTAACATCTCAGGTATAAAACTGTTTCTGTTCTCTTTCAAACTGAGGATGAGTAATATTTCATAAGGCTTTCATTTCCCAGGAAAGGGTTAAAAGTCCTGGACTCCCCAGATGGCTGAAATCTGGCCCAGGACTCCAGCTCCCATGCCAGGCACCTTCCTCCCCATTTTCCTTCTCCTCTGCTGGCAAATTTCCAGGTGCCTTCAGGCCCACTTTCTTTCCCTCTGGGTGGGGGGGAAACAAAGACATCTCTGATTTCCTCCACCCTTCCATCAGGAGCTGGCTTGGTTCCAGACCTTTCAGTCCCTGCCCTACCTCCCCAGGCCACATGGCTTCCCCTCCCTCACCCAGCTTGTGGCTGGGCAGGGGAGGTTTGCTCTCTCCAATGACTGGAACCAAAGAGACAGTTCTGGGTGTTCTTGCTTTTAACCCCCTGTGTTCTCAGAGGTGTGTCCATGCCTTCAGTGGTCACTCCAGGTGCCAATATCCAACCCCTACCACTGATTGGTTTGACCCAAACTTCCTGAGAAAATTCACTTCCCTGTCAAACCACGACAGGGCACGATGCCACCATGGGTCGTAAAGGCCTGGTGGTCAAGGTGGAGATGTCCTTCCTTTTGTCCTGCTCATGCTACAGGGGAAGTCCCCAGACAGGCTTGGCAGTGCCCCCTTAGGCTGGCATCCCTGTTCCCTCTCCTGCCATTGGTTTTTGTTGCTCCTTGGTGGGCATTCAGAGGGGCTGTTTCCCAAGAACCTCCTGGCAGTGACCAGAACATTCTGTAAAGGATATTTTCTGACCTAGTTACCAATAAGCAATATTACAGGGATGTAGCAGAGATGAGTTTTTCCTTGACCATTCTTACATTTTTGTCTTTTGGTATACATTTAGCAGTGTGTCTTTTTATACATTTTTGGGAACTGAAGAGTAGAATTTTTTTTTTTTTTTGAGGAAACGCTTGAGGGAGAAATGCCATTCCTGTCACAGAACCAGAAATGTACTGAATAAAGGTTAATTACTTTGTGATTCACAAAATAACTCAATGCACAGATGAATGCATTGTGAAAACTAACTTTTGAAGCAGGATAAGAGTTGACCTGAAATGCTGAAAGAAACAGTGAAAATGTATTTTTAGAACTAAGAAGATAGCAGGGCTGTGGTTAATGTCCTGTATTTGAAAAGCTGTGCTATCTTTTTTTATAAAGAGTATTATCTTTTGTGTCATATTTCAGAACATTTGCTTAGGAATTTTTAGACAAATATTGGCTATATCTTTATGTATTTATTAACAGCATTATTAGACTGTAATGTTTTAAAAATTGTGTAAGCATTTTTGCACTCAGAGGTTTTGGTAGTAAATTCATACATAAGAAAAGACAGTCTCTCACCTATATAGAAGCATTCATATCTCCAGATTATTTTGAGTGATAGATCACTACTCCTTAAAAAATAAAATAATATTATTTTTTAAATATTTGATGAGAAAAATGTGCATGCTAGTCTTGGTGATTGTATTAGTCATTCACCTGCTGAAGGTTGTAGGAATGGTATTTATTATTACCAGTAACACCAGAGTTTTCTTTTAACATTTAAGATTCATGAAATGCTTTCTGGTACCTGGTGTTTCCTTGATTTTGTGAGTGGTTAACCTAGTAATATAGACAAAGTTTAGAACTTGAAAAATTATAGATTCCGTCATACACGGGAGATTGCTGGTGTGACAGAACACTACAAAATTATATTTTTCATTATACTTTGTCATCTTTCTTCATTGAGAGGTGAGGTTATCTGGTCTGTAGCTGCCAAACACATTGATGTCCTTTTTGCAGCTGAGACCTAAGTCAGTAAAACCGAAATTATTTTCAAATTCCTGGTTAACCAAAAGCAAATGTTAGGTTCTTTTATGTGTATGCTATTAAGATAAGGTAGCTTCAGTTAATAATATTGCTTTATGATATGCTTTTGTAACATAATATTTTTAGAAAGCTTCCTATTTGACCTAATGGGAAAGCAGCTTTCCCAGAGAAAAGCAGGATTTCAGTTAGTTTGTTCTCAGTTTCAATACTGACTTTTAAAACAACTATTCCTGCTGCCATGAATGAATTTTCCTGTCCATGTTTACATAAGAGATGCTAAACAAGCCACAGAAAGTAAAGTTGGGAGGACTTTGATAGGACATCCAGTCTCTCCATCATGCTCCCTCGAAGGTTGCAGAGAAGCAATGCCTCAGCCCTTCTGGAAGAAGATGTGGTCATAAAAGTTCCACAGCCTGCCTTTAATCTTGACCAGCCCTTGCTATTGCAGGAAATCATAGGCAGCTTTTCCTCTTTTCTCTGCGAGTTCTTCCTCTTCATGTTTGTCCTGTCCCCAGTGGAAGCTGTTTCCCACCTTTGCACATTGAATTTTTGATGACTTAATAGCTGTTATTTGATGTTTTCTATCGCGACTCTCTGAGTTTTACAAGTTAGGAGAAAGGATAAATAGGAAATAACCAAATTTTAATCCAAATATCTATCACTAGTTCACTTGTTGGCTTTGGGAGAGATGAGTAATAGAGTCATTTCAGTGAAAACCTGATTGAAGATGAAGATCTGCTACATCTGGCTGAGCAGAGCTAAATTCATTTCCTGGGGTTTCGTTTATAGTCACAAAGCTGTTTCAGATGGAAGACAAAACTGAATTAAAAAAAAACAATGCTGTAACTAAAAACTATGGTCCATCTAAGAAGTAGACAACTTTCATGGATTAAAAAACTTTAAACCAGCTTCTGGCATTCTGTAATGTTTGGGTTGAATTGGCAAATATTTAATATCAGAATGACTTTGATTATAAATTGAATAGTATCTTAGTGTTTTGTGCTTTTTTTTGCCATCAGCTGTCAGGTCTAATGAACTAGTTCATTAAACTAAAACTGATTATAGTGACAGTAGAATTGTTAAAATTTCTGCAATTGTGATATTTCTTCTAGAAAAGGATTTTAACAGGTATGGTAAGAAAAAAGTAGTGAGCACTATTAGCATACAACTGGAAAAAGTAGGAGTGAATTCTTTGTTCATCTGTGGTACAGAGTTTAGAATGCCTTTGCTTTCTTGGGTATCATGCACTTATAATTTATTTTAAGGCTTTATTCAACAGGGCATTTAGTTTTTTCTTTAGGCTGTTACAGACTTAAGTACCATAAGGCAGATGGGTCATCAAGCAGTAAAATAACTGAAAAAAAAAAAAGTATGTTACAGTATTGGGGCTTGAAAAAAAACCGTATATTTTTTTTCTCCACTTACACTTTCAAAACTTTTTTCACTAAACTGCCAAAGGTAGGAAATCTGTGGAAGACTCTGAATTAAAACAAACAAATTAACAACAGCTTTTGTTAATTACCTGGCTGAGCAGTCCAGAATGCTGACAAACACAGCAGGGACAAGAAATGCAGTGGACATGTGTGAACCAAGACAACCAGTAACTTCATTATCATGGAAACTCAGTTCAACACAGACTCCCTTAAAGAAATAGTTTCACCTTTAGTATATGGATTAATTATTCATAATTTCTATTTAATTATATATTTTTTTAAACTTCCATAATCAGTTTCAACTGCATTAAGCGATTACAATTTCTAAAAGTTCACAACTAACCAGGGGTATGAAATGGAACAATACATTCTCCCATTTCCTTCTCTTATTTTTCCTTATCAAGATCCTAGATAGTGTTGAAATGAAATGTTAAATTATATGCAGCAGTTCCTTGCAGATATGAAATGGTTAAAGGAATGTATTGGTTGACTATAGAGATGTATTTCATTTTTTTGACTATGGATAATTTCAACATGGCCAAGTTAAGTAGTGTACACCAGAAGTGTGGAAAGATGCAGGACTTATTTTATTTATACATGGTATATATGTTTATGAAGTTTATTTTTACTGCTTGTGAAAGATTTAAGTGCACTGAGCATTAGTTCTGTTACTTTTTGTAGAAATCAGCCTATTGACAGAGACATTTTAATTCAAAGAAGACTGATTTTTCTTTTTTGTTAATTTGAAGTAGCAGAGTGATCTACATGGAGGTGATAATTCAGCTTGCCAGAGCAGATATTTTATTAAGTTTTAACCTTGCACAGAATATATTAAGTGATTTACTACACATGAAACCATTTATTTCTAGTTACTATTAGTTATAAATATTTTAGAAGACACTATAACTGGTACACTCTAGACCAAAATTGCCTTCCTAAGTCAGTAATTTGGAAGTTTCAAAGGTTTTTATAGTAACAGTAGAAAGTTATACTGAGGATGAAATATTGCATAAAACCTTCTTAAGCATGAAAACTCTCAGTCATAATATATGAAGGAAAATGTTGGCTTTTTTGTGATGGTTTTGTCTTTTCAATGTTTTCTTGCAGGGAAGAAAGACTTATTACCATGCATGTTTTAGTGATGTCCAACTTGTCCAGGTGTAGCCAATGAGATCAGTGTTTCTGCAGAGTTTTGAGGCTAAGCTGCATGTTTTAGTGTAATGTTTTTAGGTGTAATCCTCCCACATGTGAAATGTTTTTCAGTTAGTCTTGGTTTATATGAAGGCTGATGGTGTTTTGTTAAGTCTTCAGCATTATTTGAAGTTATTGTCCCAAATTTCAGCAGTCACCTGATTTGCTTGTCAGCTCTTGATATTCCTGTACATAATTACTCAAGATAACCTAGAAAAACAGCTCACTTTTTCCTCTGTAACCATGTGTTTGCAGTATGTGCACAGTAATATTAATATATCTTTCATTCAATTTCCAGATGTAAAATGGTGAGAGCTTGTTGGTTCTAAGGTTATATTTAGTTTGGTTTAGTGGACTCAGCTATAATTTTGTGCTCACGGTTGACACTTCTGAAGAATTTTTTTTCTCTTCTTGCTGAAATAATCAGGTAAATAGTTATTACCATAAAGGAGCAAATAGTGGTTAAATACTTGCAAAAATAGCAAGTAAAAACTTTCTGGAGATTCTAGCTATACCATGGAAAAATTAAAATTTTGATTAAGAGGCTTTGAACGGAAAACACTTTAATGTGTATTTATAATGTGCATTTTCTGCATCATGAAATACTCAAGGCTGGAACATTTTTTTCCTCTCTAGGCCATGTACTTAGAATCACAAAATCACAGAGTGGTTTGGGTTGGAAGGGACCAGTTCCAGTCCCCTGGAGTTGGAATACCTTCCACTGTCCCAGGTTGCTCAGAACCCCATCCACCTGGCCTGGAACATTTCCAGGGATGGGGAATCCCTAGATATTCTTGCTGCTGTTTTTGTGCTGGACTTGAACCTCTTGAATTTTTTTGACTTTGGATGGAGGATTCAATTGATCTTTGGCAAAATGTCTGTTTCTTTGGTTATCCAGATATGATTTTTCACAGGAACTTTGAGTCTTTTTATTTATATATTATTCTTTGTCTGTTCTGGCTCAGTGGCTTACACTGCTCTCCATTTCTGTACTGTGGTAGTTGTCTCTGGGCCATAACTTTGAAGGAACTTCCTTTCAATGGGTGTACTTACTGTCTTTTAATTTATTTTTCTCTCAATTTTGTTGTCCCTTTGACAGTTTGTGCTAGTAGATTTTTTTTTGAGAGAGTACTAATTGGGAGTTGTACAGATGTTCAATTATATTTCAGTCACTACAGTTATTGGAAACAGTGTTTATTGGCTATGAGCTTTCTTAACAAAACCATTAAAACCTCCAATTTCCAGATCCTGTTTTTGTCTCAATATTGTATTATGTCGCTTAATCCTTTAAAACGCACATTGACTTTGTCATGTATAGTAATATGATATCTCTCCAGAGAATGGGAGACAGGTGTAATGCTTCAAAACCAATATTCTGGGCAATTCATTGAGCCTGCATTCTTTTCTGCTGAGTTGCTTTGTTTTTTGAGACTGCACATTAACATCCTTCAAGATTGCCTGGCTTTGTCCTGTGCAATGTTGTACTGGGCTGTGATTTCTGCAGTCACTGCCACATCCTAATTCAGCCAACTTAAATAGGTTTGGGACTCACTGTACTCCAAGATCTTAGGGTTTGTAGATGTGAAAGGTCAAGAAAACATCAGGTCTAAAGTAGTGGCTTGGTTGTGAAAAATCTCATCAAGCTGTTGCTTTGAAGAAAAGTAGTTTTTAAACAGCATGACAGCATCAGAACATTAATTTGATGAGCGCCGATGTAATTAGATATACTTTCACTAGCTTGCTTAATTATTAGTCAGATTTAACTGATCATTGCATTAATAACGCTCCAGGTATTGTTTTCATTGTCTGAATTTTAAATGCCCTTGCCTTGAAGTACTAAGCAAATGGGTCAAAAAGACCTTATGAATGAGGATCTGGCAGAGAATAGGGCTCTTCTGCTCTCTTGTACCTTTAGCTAAGCTCACCAACAAATATAAAGCTATTTTACAAAGTCTAAAGTTCTATGAAACTGAATGTCTGATTTTAAAGTTATTTTCTTGTCTCCAAAACAGTGATTCTGCTTTCCTGTCAATAACCTGTCAGACTTTTGGGGGTGTGGTGAATGAGTAAAAAGTAAGGAATGTTTCTCCATTGCCTTTTCTCTGAAAGTTAAGGTTTTGAACTGCCTCTAACAAAAACCTTAGAAACGGCTTTATTTTAGAAAATGAGGCAGGCTGTTTGAAGGTCATTAAAAAAGCCTGTAGTTGATCCATCAGGTGAGCAAGCAGTAAACTTCCTGATCCATCAGGCAAGCTCGGCCTGGATACCGAGGGGTAGGCAATGAACTTCTGGTGAGCAGAGATGAAGTTCTGCACGGTGGATGAAGTTCTGCTGCTGTGAGGTGGATGTGACATTGCCACTCTCAAAGCCCTCAAAATAAGCAAGTGCCCAACCTGCCCCATGTTGCAGCGTGGCAGGGTGGTAGAAATGCTGCAACCTTCTTCAAAGTGTCTCTTTCAGGAGCTGCTCAGAGTAAGGCCACAAGAGCAGCTATTTCAAATCCATGCACACACACGCACACCACGGATAGCTCAGCAGAGGAAAGACAGGAAGGGTCTTTGTATGATGTATTCCAGCAAAGGTTTATTCCAAAGCAGACTGAAGGGACCAGGGACAAAGACAAAACCATGTGGTGTGCACAGGCTTAAGTGTGGGGTCAGTGACCAATGACTTGAGGGCACAGGGCGGTGCAGAGGGCAGGGCAAGGGCAGCAATCCTCCTGTAGGGAGGATTAGGGATGAATAATTGGGGTGGGCAGTGTCAGCTGGTCAATGGCAGAAGTAATCTAGTGTAGATTGGCAGTGGTGCTGCAGAGCACCATGGCCTGAGTCCTCCTTATCAGCCTAGGTGGGGAAAACTCAGTGATCTATTCTTCCAAGGCAAGGCACTGGGGGTTTTCCTGAAGGGGAGGATTCAGAGGATTCCACAGGCACAGGTGCTGCAAAATCCACAAATGCTGGAGTCTTTGCTGGCCTTGCTGTCCTGGCTGCTCCCACGAGGCTGCTCCACCCCGCTGGTGCTGCTGCCCTGGCTCTGCTCCCTGGCTGGCAGCTCTGGGTGGCACCCAGGGAGATCTCCCATGGCACCTGTGAGCAGCGCTGCAGCCATGGCCAGGGTAACCCTTTGCTGTGCTTCTCATCATCATCCTTGGCATTCTCCCACTTTCCTATTTTCTGTCTTTTGTTCCTCCTTTATGGGGAAAAAATAAAGTTGAATTATTGCTTTGGATCCTGACATTTAATGTTGTTTGTGTTTTAATCTCACTTTGGGGTATGTTTAGAAGGCAGTTCCTTTCCGTAACTTGCTTCTCCTCACCTTAAGTGGATGGACAGAGGACTGTGAGCATTTAGGAAATTCCTCTTTCTTAAGCAACGCATAGGTGTGTTTTATGAGTGTCGTATGAATGAATTGGATTCACTACAAGTAAAGTACTAATGAGCTTTTTAAAAAATGTCTATAATAAAAATAAAAAATGTCTTCATAAGGAGATACCATATTGCAGAGCAAATCACTGTCATGCTGCAAATGTTTAATACAATTTTTTTAGAAGTGTTAAGGGTGAGCTAACAAATAATTCAACATTCAACATTCACTTTAGCTCTTTCTTTACAAGGTGTTTTTGTATTTTAAGATTAAGATGGGTTGTGCATTTATTTATTTTTGTATTTTAAGATTTAGATGGGTTGTGCTGTTACTGACGTGTTTAACAGAATGAAGTGTTATGGAAGATAGTGTTAACTAAAGGAAAAAGTAGATCTCATGTTTAAATAAGAGTGAATTTACCATCAAAGATTAAAATGTAGGGTAATTTTAGAGGAGTCATTGAAAGGCTGGATTTTATGTCTGTGATATCAAATGGAAGTGGTAGAGTGTAAGTTTGAGGTGCATCAAGAACCAGACTGATAATCTCTTCCCTTCTAAAGGAAATTAACCTTTTGGATTAGTACATTAGGTGCCAATTTATTCCAAAAGTTAAACATGATACACAGGACTACTACAGAATATACAAAATATCTATACATCTACTCTGGGATAAGTGCATAAACTCATCAGAGAGGGCTTCAGAAACTTTTTCAGCAAGATGGTTGTGGTTTGCTAGGTGGATGCAGTTGGATGTCAAGCAGTCAAGTGCTGTTTCATTGCTTCTATCTATTTTTCAGAGGAGTGATAGCTTATTTTAGCAGGATATTTTATCTCACCAATGGCAATGCAAGGTCTTGAACGTAATCTCAAGTAAATAAATCTAGTCAGAAAATATTGTCTTATTTTCCTGGTGTACTTCTTTGTACCATAAAAGAAGTAGTTTTATACTTCTTTTTATCAGATTACAGTCTATTGAATGGCTGTTATCTTAAAAAAAACTGTACTGTAAGTGCTAAACTTTCCTGTCATATTTCAAAAAGAGGATTTAGTTATTTTATTTTCTTGTTGTCTATTTTTTCCATTATTCCAAAGTCTTTGTTTTGCACAATTTTTTAAATAATTGAAACACCTTGGTTCCATTCCAGTGCTTGATACATGGAGTTGATTTAAACAGAGAAAGTTCCTATATGAAAAAATATAAATGTTATGAAAAAAACACTTCCTACTCTGACTCTTCTCAAGCATTTCTAAAATTCTACCTTTGATATTATCATCTTAAGTCTTTGAACAAATCAAGCAAGTTCTGCTTTTTAATCTTGCCTAATAAGTTCTAAGCAATGTGTTGCTTTGACTTTACCCATTTTCAAGGCTATTTTAGGTAATGTTTTCAATCTTGCACTTGGTCAGTCATTATTTTGTATGAACTTTTTTATAAATTCTTGGCTTGTTGATTACCTGTTTCCCTCTGATCCAGTATTTCCTGTGTGCTTGTAGTGTTCCTTGTTAGGAATATTGAAGAATTGTCCTTACTCCAATCTCTGGTGTCTGGAAACAGATGTTATACACACAAAGCAGGGTTTTCTTTGGCCAAATTATGGAAAGTAACTCCACTTAACTCAGAAGCAGCTTTTACTAATAAATAATGGTCTTACTGTTTAAAACTTAGTTTCATGGGTTAGTGAATGAGTCCCTAACCTGTGACTTAACCAAAGATCCCATAAACTTTTCAGCATAATTTTCAAAAATGCTGCTTAATTCTCAGTTGCATTTTATATCCTACACAAATTGCCTTGCTGACATTTAAAACTGTCTACCCATACACTGCTGTTTATCTCAGTGACCTTCTAGTTCCTCATGTTCTGGTCTAAGAGCTAAGGTGGTGTCATTTGTTCTGGTGACTCTTAGACATTTGAAATCACAGGAGTAGTTAGTTGGAATGTAATTGTCCAAATGAAATTTGTCTAAAACGTGAAGGTTAACAATTCTCTGCATGTGAAAACAATTGGGTTTTATGTCTCAGCAGAAATAGAATCCTTTCAGCAATGTATTTAAATGCCAGGATATAAAATCAGTGCCTTGTCCCAAAGTAAGAGTGCTGCCTTTTGAAAGACGAAGGATTTCCTTTCTTTAGTCTGTGTTATTGACTTCTAAACTATATTTTCTTTATTTCCACAGCTCAAATGCACTTCTGAAATCTTCTGTAACTTGACCTCTGTACATTTTGTTTTCTTAATAAAAATATAAAATGTGAATAGTTTCTTTTGGTTTTGGAACTGGTAAGGGTGAAGTACAATGTAAGTGACATATTTACTATGGTTCACCACCTATATTTAACTCAGATTTGGTCATGTTTCTGACAAGCTGCTTGCATTTAGACCAAGTCAGAACTTCTCCATGATGACACACGGGCTGGAACAGGAGAACTAATAATCTGAAAAGAACAGAAAATAAAGGATTCAATGACAATGTGTTAGGAAAGACAATTTAAAGTAAGTATTGAGAAAAATTATTATTGTTAACTCACCAGTTAATTACTGTTAATTTTAATCTGTCGGTTTGACATCCATGAAGTGCTGAGTGCTTTATTTTTTGAGTTATAAAAATATAACTGGCATGAGCCATAGGGTTGAAGATCCAGAAAGATTCAGTTCTTCACAGTCTTTATAAGTACAAGAACATATTGTTAAGTTTCTGCATGCTGTATTTTATGGATTAGCCTTTTTGAGTTCCTGTTGTGATCCTGAATCAGAACTTCTGAGTTTTTCAGGTTATTTCCAGTATATACTTTATTGTTAACAAGTACACTAGACTCCTACCAAGAATTGCTTAAAATTTTGACATCAAATGATATCAGAAAAGAAATCAGGAGAGAAGTGAGTTCATGTTAGAATGGTATTGAGTGACTGAATGCAGTTGTTTTCTGAGGCCATTTTAAGAGAGAAGAAAATTACCCCTTTGAGGTTTAGTAAGAAGAAAATTTAAATTAAAACGATGTTTTTATAGACAATTCCAATATTGTGAGATGACCTTGGTTGGCTGCCAGACACTTCCCCTGGCTTCCTTCCAGCAGTAGGATGGGGCGCAGAGTAAGATGTAAAAGCTCATGGATGGTGATAAGCACAGAAACAGACAAGAGTCAAGATTGCACTCTGCCAGGAAGTGGAATAATTGTGGGGAATCTTTTGTTATGAAGGGCCAAGGGTTGGTGTTTCTGTGTGTAAGCTCTCCACCTGTGTTGGTGGTGTTGATTTTGGCCCAGTCCAATGAGCAGAGACACCTCCCACTTAACCAGAAGCTTCATCCAGCCTGGCCTTGGACAGGGATGGGGCATTCAGCTCTTCTGTGGGAAACCTGTGCCAGGGTCTCACCACTTTCACAGCCCAGAATTTCTTCCTGTATCTAATCTAAACCTACTCCCTTTCAGTTAATAGCCATTCCCCTTTATCCTGTCATTCCAGCTTCTGTCCCAAGTTCCTCTCCAGCTCTCCTGTAGGCACTGCATGGGGCTCTAAGGTCTCTCTGGAGCCTTCTCTTTCTTCTCCAGGCTGAACAGCCCCAGCTCTCCCAGCCTGGCTCCAGAGCAGAGGTGTCCCAGCCTTTGGAGCATCTTTGTGGCCCCCTCTGGACTCTCCAGCAGCTGCACTTCCTTCTGATGCTGGGAGCCCCAGAGCTGGATGCAACATTCCAGGTGGGAATCCCAGAGCAGAGCAGAGGGGCAGAATCCCCCTGGAAATATTCCTGGGCTGCAGTGGGGAGGTCTACTCTGGGCTGGCTGCTCCTCCTGCCCTTCTCCTCCTGCAGCCTTCGAGGTCTGGAAATAACCTCCACCCAAAAGTGAGAGGATCCTTTTGCCCTCCTTTTTGGTTTTTTGCTTGTCAGATATTCATTATAAAATCCCTTAGACTCTCAAGATGTGGACAAAGTAACAGTGGATAAAGGGATCCTTTGTGAGCTGGTGCAGAAAAAGATACCTGGAGCTCTGCTGAGTGTGTGTGTAATTAAAACATGAAAATATTGCTGTGTAAAGCACTTATTACACCATCCATCATGATCATTCAAAGGAACTGCTGTTTTAAGAGCAGAATCAAATTTTAGTTTGTTTAGCTGTGAACTTAATGAGTAATTTGCTGTTAAAATACTCAGAAAATTTCTAATGAGAACATTTGCAGGCATATTTGGAGTATTGGGCTTTTTTACAAGGAAGAGGTTTTGGTCTTTCAGAGATAATTTTTTTTTTAGATATCGTGCAGGAAATCAAACTACAATACTTTCTCCTGTTCCTTGTGCCCTCCTCCATGTGGTGCTGTGTATCTGCAGCAGCACAAAGCTGAATTTCTGAGTAGTTTTTCTATACATTAAAACATTTGACACCAAATTCTTAGCTTGACTGAAATAAACATTCCACACATGTGGATAAATCAGCAATCTGGAACTTTGCATGCAAGAATTGTCTGTCACATCTCTTAATGTTTTGAGTGATACAACCACTTAAAAGCATAGGCAGATTAGTGAATTCCATTAATAATGACTTAAAATATATTAGATTAATCCTGAATTTATTACCTGTCACATAGTTGCAGGCTTAGAGATGAGTGCAGGACAGGTATTCTAGAAGTGAGGAAGACTCACTGTGTTGTGGGATAAAAGGAGATCTTTTAGACAAGGTTGTGGATATTTGAGCTTTGAAGTCAGTGCTGCACTTCAGCCATACCTTAGCAAAATGATAAACTGCAGAACATAATATTACAAATTCAGTTAACATAATTCAAGGTTTTGATTATTTTCTCTGCATTAGAATGATGGGCATTTCAGTGAATTCACAGTGATCTTTTTTAAGGTGGCACATTGCTGCAACTCAGAGAAGATTTAAAGCAAAATGGATTAATAGATCAACCATATCACTGAGTAACACAGAATTTCATAAAATCATTGAATGCATGCAGCCTGTTCCACAGCTTTGCTATCCTCACAGTAAGAAATGAATTCCTAATATCTAACTTAAGCCTACTCTCAATTTGAAGCTGTCCCCCCTTGTCCTGTCACTAAATGCCTTTGTAAATTGTCTCTCTCCATCTTTGTTGTGGGCTCCCTTCAGGTGCTGAAGGCTGCAGTTAAGTCCCCCTGAGGCTTTCCCTTTTCCAGTCTGAAAAATTTTATGTGGAAAATATTGTGGTGGGAAAAAACAAAAACAAACAACAACAAAAGAATATTACTATTGCTGCACACCGAGCATCTCTGGAAAGTGCTGTGATGGTTTAAGTTGCCAATTGCAGTTTGTCACCTGCTTTCAGCCATCTCTGTGCCTGTGCACTGATTGACAGATGGCAAACGTGATGCCAGAATTCCACAGTGTACTGCTCAGCCTGATGGCTCTGTTGGACACTGATAGAAATTGTAATGCAGAATTAGTGGACACATGAGTGTGTCCCATAGACTGGGGACCAGGCTTTTATTTTGCTTTTGAAGTCAGTGCTTCACAGTCCATATGCTTGACATACTGGAGGTCTTTGAAGATGTGAAGATGCACTTGAAGGAGGGAGATGGTGAAAGTTCTTCTGGAGAAACCTTCAGCAGGATCAGAGAAGAGAGGATCAGTGAGGGTTATTGAATAACGTAGAATTCAGCTTTGTTTTGTGCAGAAAAAGACATTCACACCCATTTCTCCTATCATTTTCAAGGAATCTCATACTATTTGTGACTGGGAGAGTGGGTTGAGAGGTATTTTGTGTTCTGGCACTGTTCTTTAGATACTCTATTTTGGTGCTGTATGTGGCCATTTCTTAGAAGTATGAACTGAGAACTTCTCTCTGCAGACTGTGTCATTGGTGGATTTTATCTCATTTAGGATAAAGGCTCTTTCCTTTTAGATTATAGGAATGAATCTCAGTAAATGCAGGTGAACAGGTGTCCAGCTATGGAAAACCTCAGACATGTCGTGTAGTACTTTTTAAACTGAAAGACAGAACAGCAAATGAGCATTTAAAACATGCTACCTTAAATATTTTTGAAGATGCATCCTAGCAAGTGCTAAGAGCTGTGAGCTGCAAGAAATCTGGAGTATAAAGCATCTATTCTTTACATTATTGTACTGATTTGTAACTTTTTAGAGAGTGGATTTGTATTAGAACTCTTAGTGCAAGCCAGGATTTATTTTTGATTTATATTTGTATGTTCATGCATTTATTATTGCATCAGATGTTTCAAAGAAGCACTTCAAAATATGAGAGTACACATAGTGTTATTACTTTAAGAGAACCAGTGAAAACATGCAGCCACTTAACAGGACATTTGTAGTTTAAGTTTCTATTATAATCTTCATTATATGGCTAACCTCCTAATTATTCTCTCTCCAGTTACCAAACTTAAGTTGTTCATTGTGTTGGCCTTTCTTTATATTTTTTAAATAGTCTATAAAAAAGTAAAATATTTTAATTTGAAGCAGGAAGAAAGGGAGAGCAAGGCCTGAAACATTTGAGTAATGTGGGCAGTGGGTGAGCAGTGTATAATAACTTGCCAGATATTTGCTCTGTAGAACAACATTTTTCCTTGACATTGTTCATAAAGCTGTCATCCCCACACCACAATAGAAAGATTCTTCCCTCTACACATTTTACAATATCTTGTAAGTTTGTTTGACAGGGCACATGACAGGTCTATCAAAACTGGGAGTCTCCTGTGACAAAATTCAAGACAACTGGCAATCTTGTAAATGGAAAAGGTGGAATTTATGTATGTCAAAAGCAACCCCATTTTTATTTAAATTTGTAAGAGTTGTCTTCTCACTTTTCCTTCTCATTTTTCTATCTATATGATTTGAAATATTAAATGGGAAACAGGGTGAAATCCTGTCTAGCTGTGCCTTGTTTTTATAAAACCTTACATGAACACTTGCTTGTCCTACCCTAGGATCTCTTTATGTCATGTAGCTGGAAAGGATTAAACTAGAGCAAAATTAGGAAATAAAAGGAATCTTGTATATTTCTCTTCACACATCAGAGCTCATTGAAGCAGGTGGCTGAACTCTGCTGAAAAAATCTTGGGAGTTCCTCTTGTGCTCAACGAAGCACACAAAAAAGCTGGAGAGAAGCTCAAGGTGATGATGGACATGGATTTAATCAATCAAGCACAAAAGCTGCATTTAAGTGCCTGAGAGCATGAACAAGTTACTTTTGTGAATTTGGGGTATACTTGGAATGGTGCAGACTGTTGTGCACTGCACTTTGGAAAGTGGTGAAGTTGATGATATCCCTTAAAAATGCTCAGTCACTCACCTGTTACACAGCTCAACTCAGAGGTGCTCAGGTAAGAGGAGCTGTGGGCTGTGTTTGTTCCAAGGGCTTCCCTGGGTGGCAGAGAAGGTGGCAGGAAGATCCCTGCCTGCTGTATCCTCTGCTGCCCGTTCTGAACTGTTGGAACCCTGGATGCTGAGAATTTTAAACTTTCTGTGCTGAAAGACACAGACCTACAATAGAACACCCCATTTGACCTGAGGCTGTGAGCAGGCTTCCAAATTGATTAACTGCACTGGCATTAGGGGTGTGTAGTTGGTTAGAAGTGTGTAATATCACAGGGTGGAAAACTTAGAGTTTGGTGTTTTAGAATATAGTAATGTATATAGAATATATATTCTATATATATATATATATAATTCTATATTCATATAGAATATGAAGCAAGATAGCGGTTTTAGGGTGGAGGCAGGTTGTTCTTCTTTACCTTCTTCTTCCTTCTTCTTCACCTTCTTCCTTCTTCTTCATGAGTTTGGGTGGTATTTTGTAATTGGACAGAAAAGTCCACATTGCAGGCTTTGAGTGATCAGTTACTGAGTTAAAAGGGAAAATAATTTAGGTATCATTTCTTGGACAGGTTAGCCTTAAAAGACCTTGTAACAAGAGCTAGTTGGCCATTTTGTGCCCTGCTAATGAAAGACTGCAGAACTCATTGCTGTGAGGCTGTGGCATTGATAAGAAACAATAAACACCTGAGTTTGAACACAAACTATCATTTCAAGTGCTTTCAATCCTGATCCCAATAGAGGTAGAAATAGGAAGCAGAAAACCCACATGAACCTTCTGGAGAGGGAGAGAATTTTCCATTTGTGGAAGCAGATCACAAGGCTTCACAAGGGGAGATTAAGCAAGTGAGTACTGAGAAGGGGGAAAAAGGAATGGCTGAAAGGATGGAAGCTCTGCCATCAGGATGCTAGATCTCAGCAGCCAGGGATACTCACTGGAGCTGCAAAAATTGGATCATCATCTCTCTCTGGTGACAAAATGTATTTGCATTTGTAAGAAATGTGGCAAAAAAGCCTGCAGAGTTTTAAAGAGAAACAGGGAGTGCTGAGGATAAGATGTCTGTACTGCCAATGCTTTTGAGGAGGGGTGGATTTTATTTCAGACTGTCTCTAACCTGACCTTATGGACTTGAATGTCTGGTAGTGGATGGAGTGCACCTTCCAATTTGCTATCACAGTATCCTTTTTTTTTGGAAAGGATGTCTCAAGATGTTTTGGCACAGCACACCTGGTCAAAGCATGGTCAGCTACAGCAGCTTTCTCATGGCCGTGTCCACTCAGATTTTGGATATCTCCAAGAACACTTGGTATATTTCCAAGGACACTTTATAACTTCTTCTAGTATTTGTCTATGCTAACAGTAATAAAACTCTTCCTTGTGATTAAAGGAGATTTTCTTTATTTCATTGCTCCTCATCTTTCTGTTGGAGCCCACTTGGCTCCATCTTCTTTAGGCCATTACACGAGATGTTTATATGGATAGGTGTGATCTCCCTGAGCCTTCTCTTATCCAGGCAGAGTACTCCAGTCTCTCCTCAGGTGGTCACATTCCTCAGCCTTTGGTGACCCTGGGCAGGACTTGCTCCAATGTCTGTGTCTCTCCTGGGCTGGGGAGCCCAGCACTGGGCACAGCTCTCCTGAGGGGTCTCAGCAGGGCTGAGCTGAGGGGAAACATCACCCCTGGCCTGACCTGCTGGTGGTTCTCCTGATGAAGCCCTCATAATTCACCCAGAAATGATCTAGTTTCATCCTTCAAGACCACCCTGCAAAGGGAACAAAGACAAGAATCAGAATGAGGTGGAGACTGAACACAAAAGCATCTTCCTGGTCCAGACAAACCAAGCCCTGAAAGTGTCATCATAATGTCCCATGGTGGATTGTCACCAAGGTGAACTGATTAAAAAAGTGTGAGAGTATAGTGGGCAGGGGAAACTTACTTACAGAGCTTTAAAAATTATGTTCAATTTTCTATGTATTTATTTTTAAATGGTACCAGTTCTCAGAATATTATAACTTCTAGTGGATAGAAAGAAAGGATGGTAGGAGACAGAAGCCCAGTTTCTTTCCAAAACTGGGCTGACTTCAGGTCCCATCATAATGTTGTGGTTCATATTATCCTGTGGTATTTTGAACTTGGATGATTCTTTTTAACATTTTGAGATTAATGCAGTTGCCTTGGCACAAGTGTATTATCAAAAACATTTGTAATATTACATGCAAGTCTAATAAATTTCATTTTTCAGAACTCATTAGGGTTTCTTGCCTGCTTTAGAAAAGTTAATTTCCTTTTTTAAAAATCATTTAGCTTTTTCTTTCTGACCTGGATTGAATGCAGGTGGGTTACCTTAGCAAACAATTATCAATCAACCCTCAAGCAGAGACCTTAGGAGTAATTTACACTTCTCCTATATCAAAGCTGCAATGATGATATATTTAAACTGATTTCTTCTGTGTCTTTATTTCAATAGGAAAAAGTTATGCTCTTACTACCTGGTAAAAATAGATCATAAGTTGCCAAACAGATTGTTTACCATTTGGTGTGATAAAATTAAAATCTTAGAGATGGACAAGAACAACTTGATTCTTTATAATCTTATTATATTTTTTAAAGCAGGGTGTGACACTTGTCATGTAGATGCAGGAATATGGAGTCAAGTATTGATGCTTAGTTGTTGCTTGACTTTTAAAAGCAACTTTTGGCTACTGTTTTTCTTCTGTAAAAGAGGGAAGTTAAATTTATTGCCAAACAGTTCCTGACCTTTAAATGATACAATTCCTGGCCGTGTTCTAATTTTTGAGCTAAAAAAGTGGGCATAGAATGAATTCTGGATGGCTGAAATTACGTATTTTGACACTTTAGAAACAAATCTAATTTCTCAAAAAATCTAATTTTAATGTAATTACTTCTGTCAAAAAAGCCCACCAAAACGCAAAAAACCCACCCAAGAAACCTCAGAATATCTGAAATCTCCCAAACAAGCTAAAGACCAAAAAAAAAAAAAAATTGTTTTAAGCAAAGACCCATCATTCTGCTTAAATAAAATTGAATTAAAAAATAAAATTGCTGTTCTAGCATAATTATTTGAATTGTCCTTTTCCCCTACTCTCTTTTTCTGCCTGAAAATATAGAAATATTTCAAGAATAGGAGGCTCTGTGTCTTTTGACTACTGACTATTGTATAATTGCGTGGGATCATACCAAAAATTATTCCTGTCTTTTAGCTGGTGTTGCTGCTGTAAATTGAAGCATTAACACCTCCATGTTTGTTACAGTGTGGATACATTAACTTGCCTTTTGGTGAAATGATTTCTAACAAAGCCAGTAAGGAGTTCTTCTTAATTTTACAGAAATCAAAGTGTTTGCAGTAATAACATTTTTAGTTATGTCAAAATTAAAAAAAAATCCATTTCAGGATGAAATAGAAGTATTATGGTGATGTTTAACAAAGTAGCCCATTAAGCTTGTATTCTTAGCATCATAATTCTGTAGGAATAGGTAGCTAGAGCATCTCAGTGCATTGTCTGACCAGGAGTGAGTCAGGTTTCTTGAGTTGCATCTCTAAATAAGTGTACACAAATAGAATTTTATGGAGAAGAAACTTGGAGATTGTTGCATGTTTTCTTTTTTCTAGATTAAAACAAGTTGTTGAATTGGTTTAGTTGTTTGTTTTCCTCAGTCATTCATTTGAAATAAGGTAAAGACAAAAGCCACTCATGGCATCAGTTGTAAGGTAAAGAATATTCAGTGTATGTTTAGATGAAATAGTGTTTCCACAGGAGCTGTTAAGAGTCAGCACTCTTCCCAGTTTTCTGCTTTTGGTTGTATTTTCCCATTGTGCTCTTTTTTCTGCCATGCTTAATGGGTGGTCAAGTGGAATTCACAGAGCAAGGATGAGTTTTGCTTAGCATTTAATCGAGTATGAGTAACAGTTGGAAAATGCACGATTATGTTTTAAACCTCTGAAGTTATGAGTCACTGTTTGGGAGTTTCCTGCTGCATATTTATGAAGTGCTCAGAGGTGACTCAGTGTGTTTTTTAAGTAAGCATTTGTAATGGTTTTAAGTATGTGCTAACCCTTTAGGTTGGGAATCAAGTTAGCATCCTAAATAAAATCAAGATAGTGGTTTAAACATCAGGTAACTAGACTAAGCAGGAAAACAGCATGTGGATGTGATTGTTTAGTACAAACTTTCCTCTGAAAAGTCCAGATGATGCTAAAGCAAAACTGGATTCTACACTTCTGCAAGCAAAAATCCAGAACTGTGACTCTCCCTTTCCCTTTCCTTTTCCCTTTCCCTTTTTCCCTTTCCCTCCCTATTTTTCTAGGATGATCTGTTATTTTTAGAGCATTATTGCTCTGTGTGAGAATACAGATGTGGCAGCTTACAAACAGGATTGGTTGAAGTATTGTCTGAGCTCATGCTCAGAAATCAGCACCAAACCCTTGCTGCAGACTGGTCAAATTGTCACTGAGAAGTCCTTTATCAATCTATATTTCTGAGAGAGCACTATGTTACACCTCTCATTTGCTTTGTGACCTTTGCCTCTGGAAAATTTGTCTGTATTTTTGGTAATATCACAGAATTTAAAGTGTATTCTTAGCCTTCAGGAATCCTCAGTGCAGGTGGGACTGGAGCCAGCCAGCAGAGGCTCTGTCCACCTGGCTGAATTATGCCAGAATGGGGGTCAATGAAGAGTGGAAACTAATTTTCATGTCATTTCTTTATTTGACTCATATCTTCAATTATTTTTCATATGTTTACTGAAGAGCTAAGTCCAGATTCCCTGTCCTGAAGGGAAACTTTTGAGGGAATCATATACAGAGTTTATAGGAGCACTGACTATGTGTTTTTTGGTGTGACTAAAGGCTTCGTTGCTTGGCAGATTGACTTTCAAAGAGCCTGCCCAGGGAAAGATGAAAGATATATCAGAATGAAAAGTGCTGCTTTTCTGCAACTCGAAGAACCCATTTCTAGCCAGACTAGAGGACAGTTTTAATTTCTGAAGTCTTAGTTCTTGAAAACTAATTTCACTATTTTCTTATTCTGTTAGATTTGATCATTATATTAAGGAGTAGGAATTTGCACTATTCATTCCACATTAAACTCATTAAATCAGTGATAAATTTAGCTCAGTGATTTTAAAAGTGATTGTGCTACTGGAGCAATTTTTTCCAACCCAAGCAGCAGCTGAAAAATCTGAAGTGCTCAGTCTCTCATATTTATGTGTTAATGTCTGTGCTGAATAAACAGATCTATAGATAAAGTTCTTCAAGTATTCCTCTTTTAAAGCCCCTTTCTCAATTTGCTTCTGCTTTTGAAAATTCACTAATTGGGCCTATCCCTTCTAATCAGAGGAATTCCTGAAAAAATGAGGATTGTTTAACCCAAGAATTCCAAAGAGCTCTCCAATAAAAATCTGATAATTTCCAAGAATCTTTTACAGAATTTGATTTCTTTTTTCCTGATTTGCTGGATGCATAGTTTCTTTTAGTTACCTCAGTTATTGAAAAGGATGATTTTTATCTTTTAGGGTGTGAGTATATTTTTTCTTCAGAGTGTAGTACAATAATATTATGATAAAAATTATACACATAGTGAAGTGAGCTGGCTTCAGCAGAGTGTTTTGAACAGTGAGTGGATTTGAAACCTTCATGAAACCATTTGTATGGGATGGATCTCTGTGATGTAAAATAGAAACTCTGGACCTCTGTAAGACCTTGTGCCCATAGGGGGGTGCATGTGATTCTTCCTTCTTAGTCTGGAATATTATTTTCATATTCTCTGGTGGTTCAAAAGTCTGTAACTTTGACAAGTTAAGTTGTATGGTGCCATTGGGGAAGCAGAGCAATTAAAACAGTTACTTTATACTTACTGTTGATAAATGTGGTAAATGAAACTGCAGAGTTTCAGGGTTATTATTTGGGTTAAAGGGTACATAGGTTGTTAGGGGTGTAGGGTATTATTATAGGATGCATTTGTTGAGGTACTGTTGAAATGGGTTTTGTTAATGAAGGGCAGCATCATGGTAAGCAAATCTGTCCAAGTTCTTTGAAGCATGTTCAGAGCTCCTGAAAAAAGAGAAAATCATTGATACTGCTCACTTGATTCCTAAAACACTCCCAGAGACCGACAAAAAGCTCTTTGAGAGATGTGTGTTGTGAGATGAAAGTGAAGGTCCTATCATGAGTTGAGCTGGTTCAAGGTAGGATAAATTGCACACTGCAGGGGGGCCTCCTGCCTGGTTCCTTGGGATTGTGTTGTGCCTGTGCCTGCTCTTAATGGATCTGGGCATTAGGGTGATTGGGAATGTGCCAAAGATCATCAAGGGTAGCGCACATGAAAACCAGCTCTTAGGGATTACAGGTTTAACCTGAAATAGGGGTTCAAGTTTGAGATGAAGATCACTGATCCACATGTGCATGATGAAATTAATGCACATGAAGAATCTGGAGTCTTAATTCCAAATGCACAGTGATGGGCTCTGAATTAACTATTGCAGTGCAGGGTAGAGATCTTGGAAGCATGAGATGCTCTACAAAGGCAAACAGAATATTAGAAAGTAAAGGAATAGAGAACAAACTAAGAAGTTTTTTCTTTACCTCTCTTTGTGTGCTATCTTACCCTCTTTTCTCACAAAGGACATGGTGGAAATAGAAGAAACAGGAAGGGGTTGAGGAAGAGTGAAACAGTGTAGAAATGTTTGGCATGAAAAAACAAAACTGAATAACTTTGTGGTGTTATCCAGGGTTGAGGTTGTTGCATATCAACCTATTCAGGCTTGGTGGTGTTGCTTTTGTGGGAAGGTTGAAAGAGGACTCACCCTGCACTCACCATTTGCAGACCTTAGTAGTGTTGTAGAGCTTTGTAAAAATCTCACTTGGTAAACTGGGAATATATTCTGGGAGGCAATGCTTGTTTGCTGAGTCTGGGGCAGCCAGATGTGGTGTGGAGCCATTAAAGAAAGTTCTGTGCTTGCTGTCTCTGAAGTGAGAGGTGACCTACCTGTGAATAAGCAGCAGCAATGAGCAGAGGTGTCAGTCCCAGCTGGGAGTCACTTCTTCAGCACTTGTTTCTGTTTTTTACTGAAGTTCTTTCTGAATTGTGACCAGGTTTATATGTAATTTCATTTAGGGTTTCATGACATGTGGGGTTTTTATACTGGAGACATATCTTTGTTGTGCCCACATCTTGATTTTATCCACATCTCACTGGGGTGTGCCTTTAGTGAGAAGGGATCTGCCAGCATTTGTGCCTTTACTCTTTGGGGACTCTGCCTAGAGGGTGATCTGAACAGGTTTCAGTGAGGAAATATGTGCAGTGATGCTGCTTTACAGCACCCAGCACGTTCCTAGCCATTGCTGGGAGAACCAGGTGGTCTCCACATAGAGAGATTTCCCCTTGGAAGGGTGTGTGTATGTCTGTGGTTTCTTCATCAACATGTCTCCCTGCATTTATTCTCTCTTTCTACCTTCCTGCTTCAGAGTCAGGGCAGGACTTATCCAAAGCACTGTGGGCAGCTGGTCAAGGGAGGAGATTCTGCCCTTCTGCACTGGTCAGACCTCACCTGCAGTGCTGTGTCCAGCCCTGGGGCCCAGCACAGGAAGGACATGAAGCTGCTGCAGCAATTCCAGAGGAGGCCACCAAGATGATTGGAGAGCTGGAGCAGCTCTGCTGTGAGGAAGAACTGAGAGAATTGGGATTGTTCAGCCTGGAGAAGAGATGGCTTTGGGATGACCTCATTGTGGCCTCCCAGTACCTGCAGGGAGCCAACAGGAAAGATGGACAGAGACTGCAGGGGCCTGGAGTGACAGGACAAGGAGGAATGGCTTCCAGCTGAAAGAGAGTAGGCTTGGTTTAGATAAAAACAAAAACATTCTTTACTATGAGGATGATGAGGCCCTGGCACAGGTTGCCCAGAGAAGCTGTGGCTGCCCCATTTCCAGAAGTGCTCTAGGCCAAACTGGTGGGCTCTGAGCAACCTGGTTTAGTGGAAGGTGTCCCCATGCCAGGGGGGTTGGAATGAGATGGTCTTTAAAGTCCCTTCCTACTGATGCCATTCTGTGATTTCAGAATCAGAGAAGCTATTAAGGAACATTTCTGACTTGCCCCTCCATTCCTTCTCATCCTCCAAGACCAGCGTGCAGGGCTGCCTTGTTTCCCAGCACGTTTTTCTAACACATTTTGCAGTTTTGTGTCAGCAGACAGAAAACTCTCCATGGGAATGTTCCACGAAAAAGTTACTTGTGTTTAAATTATTTTTAATCTCTCATCTGTAACCCAGCCAAGACTGAGATGCTGTGATAGCTGTGGTCAGCAGTGCTGGAATTCAGGCTGAGGGAGGTGAAACCTCTGAGGCAGCTGAGAATGGGCATCAGCCCCTTGGGCATCCAGCTGCAGTAGTAGGACCCAGGAGGTCTGGGTGCAATTTGCCTTTAATTAAAGAAGGCAGAATTCTGTGATTAATATAACAAAAATAATTATGTATTTCCTGAATATTTCCAGAGGGGATTTAAACTCTAGGAGGGAATATTATCCAGGGGAATTATGCTGTGTATTCCTCCCTTCTGTCTTTAGGAACTAACAACTTGTATTCAGCTAAAAAATGTGCACAAAATCACTCGTGAATATGTGGCTGAAATAGTCAATTAGGAAATGCAGAGTTTAATGAGAGATGAATGCTCTTCAGTACAAGATTGCTGGATATTATATTTTATCTGTCAGCCCGTGTATCTGTTTGTCAGAGCGACCTTTGATTCACCCTATTTGTTAATGCAGAATGACTACACCAGGCCTGCTTTTAAACTGAATATTATTCTGCTCACATCTCCATTCTCATTATAAACATGGCTATTTTTAGCCTGCACAGATTCAGAATATGCGTTGTAAGCTTAAGGGGAATTTATTGAGCTCCTGTGTGTATTCACTAGAGATTCCTTGTTGAAGCTTACTGATTTAAGGTTGGGGAGGGGTAAAATGTACTATTTAATTCCCAGTATATGCCTGCAGGAGCTATATTTAGCTTCAGCTACTTGCCATTGTGCTATTTTTGCTGAGAGATGCAGCACTTTCATTGTTCAGAGGTTTAACTAGACAGAAATTTGGATGGATGAGCTCCATAAACTCTGGTGTGGTGCAAGAATTGCTGCTGAAAGTCACTTGAGTAACACTGCACCAGAGCTGCACACGACAGGCACCTTGTTCACTATTCTGGGTGTGTAAAGTCACCTGCTAACACAGGTCTACAAATTACATTGAATTGTGTGGTAGACTGATAGAGAAGCTTAACAGGGGTGGCAATGTGGGCTCTGTTTGTATTTGTACATGTAAAGGTCTGACTTGCTGCAAAGGCATAATTTATTTCATTGCTTAAGCAGTTGTTAAGAATTTTATCCTGGCTTTTGTAGTTGCCAAGTGTATTTTCAATGGAATACAGAAGAGAAAAATTAGCATGGAGAGTGTGTGCTGCAGTTGGGTCCAGGAGGATTATTACATATGCACTACAAGATCATTACATATGCATGTCCTTTTTATAATGCATGTCTCAGGGCTCCTGCTATCAATTACTGCTCTGTTCGGTGCTCTAAGGAACAATATCTACAGGGAGAGTCTCCTTTTCTTACTTGGGCAAAACTAGGAATTTTACCTTGATCAGTGAAGTACTCCAGTGGATTCAGATTTGCTTTAGGATTGGAATGCAGACAAAAGTATAGGTGATTTCTGCCCTTTCTTGGGTGCTTAATTTCTCTTTAAAACATAGGATATATGTTTTAGCAAAAAAGAAAAAAAAAATAAGAGGACAGTCAAATCATCTATGAAAATGCAAAAAGCTTGAAGGACATTTTGTGTATCAGAAAGATTAGCCATGAGTGAAGAGACTGCTACTGTCCAGTGAGAGTGCAATGAATAAATCTCTTTCTGCAAAGCAAATGCATCTCTTCCTGCCTATTCTAAGTCAATGGTTGGACTTGATGATCTTGGAAGTCTTTTACAACCTTAGTGAATCTATAATTCTGTGATATTGCTTTGTACTTCATCCCACCAATCATTTTCAAGTAAAAATTCAATTTATCATAGATATTTTTTTAATAATAATGAGGTAGTGTTTTCTACAGGCAGAAAAATTTGTTGGTGCGTTCAAATCCTTATCTTCATTTCTAAATATGGACCTTTCTTGGGCAGCCTAATATTGTGCCAGACACTAAAGACATTACAGAGAAACAATTTGTTTTCAATTTTGAAACAATACTCATCTTGAATTAACTCTTGTGGGGTGTAAAGTCTTGATGCTGTCCTCATAGCAGCTGCTGAACTCCACTTCTCCTCCCAAATGTCTTTTTAATAGCAGCATTTTAAGTAAAGGAAGGTCTGAGTGCAAGGGAATGCTGTGAATTCCTGCAGGGAAGAAGTTTTGAGGATAACATTTCTTGAGGATAAAAATTTAAGTGGCATATTTTTTTTTCCTATTAGATTGGAGAGTTTTGTCCTCCCAAGGAGAATTACAGAATTCGAAGCTAACCAGAAGTGTCTCTGTTTTATCTCTTTAGCAGTGTGGGAGTGTTGTTTTTTTTTTGTTTTTGTTTTTTTTTTTTCTTCCTTTTATCCTCCTGAGAACAAGTGGGCAGGAGGATATTCAGCCCATGGACATAGAGGCACCACTTGCTTCTCCCAACACTGCTATTAAGCTTCATTCTTTTTACACAAAATCATCCTTTAAGCCTCTTTTTTTTTTTATACAGACTTTTTTCTTTGTCAGGTTACCATGTGGAACCGTGAGCTGTAGATTCAGTGATGAAAGGAAGAAGCAAAAATGTCAGGAATTCTTTTGCAAATAAAGCTCAAGAAAGTGCTAATCTCTATTAATTTTGATAGCCAGATGAATACACAGGCAGAGCTGTGTGCATTTCCAAATGCCAGGAGCTCAGTGCTCAATATAGACACAGCCCTTGTGTTCACAAATTGCTACAAAGTGGAAGCTTGATGTATTTGAGTCTCATCTTCCTTGGTTTCAGCTATTTAGACATCTCCATTTCCTTCCCAATACTCACTTTTTGGCCTTTTCCTTAAAATAAAAAAGATTCAGCTGTGTCCCATGCCCTGTATTTGTGTCTGCAGCGTGTTCCTGGACCAGCATTTCCCACGTGCTTGCATTCAAAGCTTGCAGCATGCAGGACTGGACCTTTTGAGGTTGGTCCAGTGCTCCACATTTTTGGGGACATCTCTGCTGTTGTCAGGAGCTTGGGCATTGCCAGGCTCACCTGCTGCCCTTGAAAAGAGTGTGGTTAACTGGAGAAACTCACTTTCTCCTTGTTACTGCCAGATCGTTTAATTAGTTACAGCTCGGCAGCTGAAATTCCTGATCCATGGTTTATTTACACAAAGCCCTTTAAAGATTTTCAGCATTCCACCCAGTAGAAGAAATGGAGAAATTCATTTTGTTGAGACAGATCCTCTGGTGCCTTTTGTGAGATGGAACTGATGAAGTAGCACATTTTTGTCTTTTTTTTACTGATGAGGATTTTACTGATTGTTGGTCAGAGTTGAAAATGAGAGTGGAATTGTCAGAGAAGAGGAATGAGGGAGGGAGGCAGAGAGAACTTAACAAAACTGGGGTTTATAGTAAGTTTAAGGAAAAAAAACCCACGCCCAAACCAGAAAACACAAGGCAATAGGTGAGAAAATGGGCTAAAATCAGAAAAAATGGCTGAATACTCAGAAATGTGTGGAGCCAGTGCTGCTAATGGTAATCTGGGTGAGAAGCAGATCAGGAGCCAGGATAGGATTTGGGAATAAATTGTATTTACAGTTGGGCAAGTAATCTGTATTTTTTTCCTTTTCCAAAGGAAGGTGTATTGGAAGGTTACACACCTAGAATAAATTATTTTTCAAATTTCAAGCCCTAATTGCATAAGAAGTTATACTCGTTAATGAGAATTGTATTCTAGAAGCCATTCAGAAGCTAAAATGGAAAGATTATGTTATGAATTTGTATATTTTTCAGTCTGGTCTTCATGCTATTTTTTTCCCCCTTAGTTTTTAGTTTTTAAATGTTGTGGATTTAAGGAGGAGTCTGTAGTGCTACAGTCTGGTATTTCTTCAGTCATTGCAGTCAGCATCTGCAGTTCCTTGGGAGCAAGTTGCCTGTAGCACTGACATTTCATCTTCTATTAAGTACTGATATCTTCTTAGTGTCATTTTTACTATACTAAGGGAATTTAGAGAGGACCTGAAAGCACAGTGTATGTGAGCCTTGCTCACAAATTATGATGAAGCTTTGTGTTCTTCTGTGGAAGTTTTATTTTCCTTTACATAGGGCATATAATGATTGCATCTCTGCAGGTGGGCCCTTCTATCCTTGATTTATACTTCCTTAACATGCTCTTGGCCTAAGAAAATTCTTGAGCTAAAATGGTGTTATTTGCCACACAGAATTTTGAGCACTTCTTTGGGTGGCAAATTTTCTTGAGTGTGGTATTCAGTCAACCATCCCTCAGTTGAGAACATGCAGAGAGAAAGGACTGAGCACCATTATTTCACTTGGCAGCACAAGAAATGCCCTTCACACAGCTTTTCCTCCATTCATTTCTCAATTTCTTTTGTCATTGCCTGTTTTGGGGTTTTCTGTGCTCAGTAACATTCCAACTTCTGCATGAGCAGCAATAATCTATTGAATTAGGTGGAAAATCTCTTTAGATTTGACCCTCTGTTTTTGTGGAGGAAGTACTGTGGTAGTAGTTCAGTAGAAATACTTGCTCTGAGCTGTGGATTGCAATTGAATTGGCAATTGAAAATCAGTATTTGAGGTGTTTCTGCTCAGAGTCACCACGGAGGTTTTGGCAGGTGGGTGCTGAATGTTGCCAGTGAGTGAAGAAACTTTAGTGCCCAATGGTTTACTTTGTATTTGTGGCATCAAACCTCAGTTCCTTTCTAACTGTGCTTTAAATTTTATTATGAGAGAACAAACTGGTGCCAGCTCTATGCTGAAAATACTTTGAGGGAAAAAAAATGCATGAAAAACCAAACCAGCAATTTTTGATAGTTTATCTGCAGAGTATTTCTGGTAGGTGTCATTGATAGTGGGTGCTGTTGGATAAGAATCTCTCATTTGGAACTTCGATGCAGAAACATTTTTGTTTCCTTTTCTTCATCAATAGAAGAAGGACCAATGAAATCATAAAAAAATTATCAAGCAAAAGCTATCACAGTAAATATTTACTGTTGAGTTTCCAGAATGGAGCTCTGCCTTAAGAACAAGAATCCCCCAAAGTCCCCAGGTTTCTGAATTTCAGATGTGTTCAATAGTTAACAATAGGCTTCTTTTCCTGCCTGCCCTCAGAGCCTGGTGTGCTCCCTCCTTCCTTCCCTTTGTTTTTTATGGATCATCTGCTGGCAGAATGACATTCCCAGGGATACCTTGCCATCTCATTTTCAGTCTGCAGTGATGCAATTTGGAGAAATCTAAGTGATGATATTGGGATTTGTAAGGATGAAGAGAATCTGCAGCACAGGATGTGATTTCTGTAGGTTTCACAAGGAGTCAGGGTATAACATTATTTAAATTGGGGGCTCTAGTATTTGGACCATTCTCTGCAGATGCTGTGGGAGAGAGTGGTCAATTATTTTAGATTTGTAGGTGTATGAAAGTAGGATTTATTTTTTGTTCTATCATAGAGATGACAAATCTTTCATGTTATAGATTAAGTAATTTTTGAGGTTTTAAAGGAGATTGAATTTTGTTGTTGTTGTGGGGTTTTTGAAATATTTTTTCTCTTCATATTACATAAATCATAAGCAATGAAACTTTCTCTAACAACCTGAAGGCTCCTTAAAAAAAATTATTTCCTTCAGTCATGCTCCTCCCCTACAGATCCATCTACAGTCCTGATGTAAAGCCTGTCTGATGATTTTCTTTGTGTGCACATGCACATTCATAGACTCCTGCAAATCATCATGGCCAGAGAAAGAACAGAGGTTTGACAGCTCTGCAGCTGTCAGAATCTCTTGTCTCCTCAGTGTTTACTGTGCCCAGTTAGATCTTACATTTTGGGTGAGAAGGGATGTCCTGCTGCTGCCTGGATTAACAGAAGATGGTTGAGTTTCCTTCTCCCTGTTCTCTCCAGTGGGATTGCAGGAGACACAGCATCAGCAGCAGGATTTTCCCCAGAAATTCCTCACTGCAGGGAGGAACAAGGGACCAAAATTATGATGGTGCCCTTAAATTCTCCTGCTCATCAGTGGCACATAATGGTTGTAGTTTTAGCTTTTTTTCTGGAGGTTTTTCACTTAGTCTAGGATGGAAAGGAGTTTGAATCTGGAATAGTGATGCTCTGTGACATTTCAAGCTGAAATCTGTTGAGTGTTTACCTGTAATGACATAGGGCTGGTCCTGCTAAAGCAGCTTTTTTCCATGGTCCTCTGTAGAACGAACCATGGAGCTTTTCCCAGCAGGACTCTGTGAGCATTGCAGCAATAATGCAGAACATGCACAGTGTTTTCACCATGCCCTAATTGAAATAGAAGTCCATTCTCACATTACAACATAAGCAGTGTCAGATCCCTGTACTTACAGAGCCTGGCTCTGATTTTTATGAAATAGTCCAGCTGGTTAATTAGGATGAAATATGTTGTGTATGGGTTTGTGCTTCTATATTTTTGTGTTTAATATTGATTAGCTCTGCTGACATAACATAAACTTGAGTTCATTAAGTACAAATTATGAATTGACATAAACAGAGTAGATGGGTATGTCCAGAGTGCCCAGTGAAGGGTTTTATTTGTATTGTAAGGTGACTCTCATGAATTTTAATGAAACTAAATTAAGAATTAAAATTATTCCACTTAAAAGCGAGTTGGAAATAGACAGAACAATTAAGTGCACACATGCAACAGAACATTAAACTCTTGATTTTGGTATTCTTTAAATCACTGAATGTGGTTATTTTAAGAAGATTATTCTCTCTCGGTTTCTTTTCCTTCTGCCAGACTTATAAACACAATGATATCAAACAGAAATTGAGTTTTTTGTAAGTTTGAAAATCTTTAGATTGTTCCTTAGAGCTCATGATAAAAAATAACAAGTCTCATAAATTTTTTTGTGAATCTTCAGTTGAAAGGCAGAGTGCTTTTACCTTTCTGAGGCTTGATGGTGTCTGACAAATAGATTTCCTTTCCTGGATAAGTTGTTGACTTGAGGTTTGGCATTTTTTGCCTTTTTTAATAAAGAATGAGCTAAAAGCCAAACAAAGACAAAATTGGTGTTGTTTCTAAAGCCTTTTAAGAAGTGTCTGTCCTCCCAGATAGAGGCTTCAGCATAATATGTGCTGCCCATCTCAGGCTGGAGGGCTGGCACTGCCTCTGTCCTTGCTCGGAGGCGTGGCAGTAGCAGCTGCCCGAGGACCAGAATAAAAAGGGAGGAAATAAAAAACAACTCCAGTGACATTTCCCAAATTCTCACCTTGCTTCCAGCAAATCATATTTCAGGAACATAATGAAAGAGGAGGTGGTGAATAATCTCTTTGGATCAATCAAAGGGTTGGTCTGAGCTTGGACATGAGGATGACGTGGGGACAGTGCTGGGAAGCTGCTCCTGTGCTGTTCATTGAGGGGAAAGACACAAAGCCCCAAATTTCCTCACAAAAGTAAAGGCTCAGTGCTGCTGAGAGCAATTTGAGTGCAGAGGGCTCCTGCTAGAGAATCATCCTCATTTTTAATATTTATTAACCAGCCATTTCCTATAAAATGAACACAAAGACAAGATGCATGCAGTTAGTTCATGGACACGAGAGTAAGTTTTCAGTGACTTGTTGAGAGGCCAGATTCTTTTAGCTTTGTATAATCTTTATCTGCCCCCAAACTTTGAAGCTTTTCTATTTGATTAGATAGTGAAGTGGTGAATATTTTTCAAGAGTATGAAGGAGTGCAGCATTTAATAAACCCTAACTCTTTTAAGCATCTTTTTTTTATTTTTTTGATGTTGAATGTGATATGGAGAGGAGTTATATAAAGGGAAGTCTAGCTGACTTTGTGATGCACTCTTTAGTTTTCAAAAGGATTAGGCAACTGTTTGCCTAAGCTGCAGTTATTTGTTAGATTGCCTTTTTTACTGAGATAACAGAATGGATGGGTTAGGAAAGCAAATTTGCAAATCACTTCTGTGGCCTAATTTAATTGAACTTGTGAAATGCACAGTAGTGAAAAATAGCTAACAAGGAATTGACTTTTATTCCTCTAGACACTGGAAGCCATTATGAATTTCAAGTACTCTGGTGGACCAGGACATGCTGAAGGATACTACAGGAACCTTGCCCTGGGCCTCCACGTGGAGGTGGAGCCCTCTGTTTTCTTCACTCGCATCAGTACCCTGCCAGCAACAAGGTGAGCCTCACCCTGACTCTGGAGATCTCACTCATTGTCTCTGTCCTATTGAATACAACTTAAAGACCACATTGGAAACATTTTTAATATCATCAGAATCATGTAGGTAAAGAATAATTTGAAGACATTTTCTAAATTGCTTATTTAGGAGCTTATTGAAGCAATTCAGGTGCATTCAGCAGCTTCTGAGGTTCAGATGTTTTCTCATGATGATGTGTTTTAGCAGAGACTGGAAATCTCATGTTTATTGTACAACGTGGTGATATTTTTTCTATATCTCTTAGCAGTTGTGGTGTGTTGTGTAGTACAGAGTTTGGGTTTTTGTAACAGAATCTTACTGAAAATGCACATGTGAATGATGTTACAAATAAATTGTGACCAGACTCTCGTTTGGTGTTTGTTTTCTCTTGTAAACTGCAGAGTAGTTTCACATGTCTTAGTGAATTTTAAAATCAAGGCAACA
The DNA here is from genome assembly GCF_050655825.1 of Lonchura striata. Lineage (NCBI taxonomy): Eukaryota > Metazoa > Chordata > Aves > Passeriformes > Estrildidae > Lonchura > Lonchura striata. The sequence continues at coordinate 152,358,069 of NC_140704.1, read as the reverse complement.
CTTGATGGTGGTCAAATGCTGTGATAATCAAAATCTGTTTGCATAAGATTTATCAGCCACTGAATGCATCTATTTTAATAATTAGTAGGATTATTGCACAGTGGGAACAAGAATTTGGTTTGATTAAATTCTGAGATTATTTCAGTGCAGTTACGTATGCAACACCAATAATAATAATAGTTGAGAGGGAACTTAATTGTTCCAAGAGATTCCTGCTGGGCCTGGGACCCTTTCATGACAGACTTCAGAAATTTAAAGATGGGCAAGAAGGAAATGCCAGTCTAGGAGATAGTGGGTGAAGATTTAATTTTCAAAGGAAAGAATTGAGTCACTAGTATCACACCATGGCAGAAATGTCCAAAGATGGATGGACAGCCTGTGGCAGCAACATAGCCTGAAAATCAGGGCTGTGAGCAGAAGAAAAAAAGCATAAAGGAAAGTTTTAGGCTTGAACATGAAGGAAAGTTGGAGAGTCTAGAGCAAGAAGAGTGATAAGATAGGATTTTTGCTAAAACATATGTTTAAAGCAACTTCTGCTCCTGCTGAAGGGAAGATGACTGACAAGGGAGTGGAGCTTTTAATGCCAAGAGGGATGGGATTCTGTTCTTCTCCACAGGGGATACAGCAAATAATGACCTTTGCAGTTAGCAAGGGAGTTTTAGGTTCGGCAAAGATACTGAAACACTGCAATAGTTTTTTTAAGAAAATGTTCAAAAATGAGACAAGATTATTTTTAATGAGTCATTTGTGTCCAGCTTTTATGAAACCATATGGTTCTATCAATAAGCAAGTTTCTTGAGCATTTTGCTGCTTGAAAGTGTAGCATAACATGTTTTTATTATTCTAGGAATTGCTCAAGTAAAGCAAATCTGATGCTGTTTGGCAAAGGCAGAACACAGTATTCAGAACAACTGTTTGCAAAATTCTGGGCCCCTTTTTAATGATGTTCAGTTTCATCCCTGCAATGGCATATTCTTCAGCCTTTGAAAGGTTTTAAAGATTGAATAAGTGATCTCTCTTGAACAACCTGGAAGTACCACAGCATCAGCTAAAGATAGTTTTCAAAAAGACTCATTATAGAGGTTAAAATAACTAGATTTCATTTATTATTTGAATTCCTAGTTCCCTCCATTTAGTTTCAAAAAAGCTCTCCATACTCTCAAAATGTATATTTTTAGTGGACAGACTGCTATGTGGTTCACAGCAATTCCTTACAGGGTGGACTGGGGGTGAAGCTGCAAACCTTCCATAAAAGATTCAAATGCAACCTGATGCTTTTATTTGACTCTCCCTTGTTGGGATTTTGGCTTTTTGTGCTTGGCTTTCCCAGCTGTGTTTTGTGCAGGCCAAGGTTATCCCACTCCTGCCTTGTCAATCTGGAATTCATGATGTGGGGCAAGCATTTAATCTTGAAATCCTGACACAGAGATGGAGGTGCTAATTCAAAGGCAGAGTTTCTGTGTTTGCAGGGCACAGCTTCCCAGGTCATGTGGCAGCTGGTGCTGTATTCAGTGGCTCCAATTCAGCTCACCTTGTGTGTGTTTGCTTCATCCTTTGCCTGTTCACCACTCTGATCAGTTAAGTCCGTGGAAACTTTCAGTGGTTTGATGATTGGAGATTTAGTTAAAGATGTGGCTGCTTTTAAGGGTGCCTAAAACCTTTACTGAGTTGGAGAAAAAGGCAGTAATATTTACATTTCTCTTAGAAATGTTTTCTTGCCAGACCTGTCAAAAAGCTTTTTTTTTTCATTTTGGGTGTTACTTTAGGTATATATTGTTTGCTAAGTCATTAATGGATTTTGTGTTCTTACCTCTTACTGCTTGTACCATGTGTTTGGCTTTAGTGATCTGTATTGCTCTTGTGCATCCCTGTGCAGGTTCTCCATCAGGAGAAGTCATGGCATTTGATATTATAATTTAGAATGAAAAATGGCGGAAATGTGTATCCCAATTTGCTGAGGATAACTGTTCATCATTAGAGGAAACAAAATTTGGGTTTTTACTGTTGATAATCTCTGCCAATATCTGAGACAAAGTGACAGCGAATTAAAAGTTTGGGTTTTTTTACTTTTGCTTGCTCTGGTAAAAACTCACATCTGATTTCCTTTTGGTTTACCACTAAGACTTCATTGCTTAAGTACTGTCTGAGGTGCTGAGCTATTTTGGTTTAGTCATTACAAGAAATTTTATTTTATAATTTGCCTCCTTAGCTGTCATTTCAGAATGGAAGTTAGCATTGCTTTCATTATCTAATTTTTTTCCTTTTCTTTTTCATTTTATTATTTCTATTTTATTATTTCTATTTTTTTTGCCTCCACAAAAGTAAGAAACAGCTTACTAACTCCTGGGCTTAAAAAGTCAAAGCAAACTAAAAAAACTTTGAGCATTGATTCTTCCCTTAGGCCTTTACTGGAAAAATCTCAGGAAAAATGTTAATGAAAACACTTCACCCCCCATTGTAACATAAAGATTATGGTTTATATAGAAGTCTTCCAAACTTAATTGGTATTTCTTCTATTTAGCTGCTGGAGCAGAAATGCATGGGAAATATCACTGAAGCAACTGGGGATTTGGGCTTGGCTTTTGTTTTTTTTAAATATCTAAGCAAAATTATATCTTCCCCTCATGCACAAGTTCCTGCCTCATGGGGAGAAGCTTCATTAACCACATCTCAAATATATCTTCAGTTGTTTAGTCATGACAACAGATCCTTTTAACCTTTGGCTGTGCTGCTCTGTGGGGTTGAGATGGGGTGGATGCAGCCCTTGCCACGCTGCAGTGCCTAATCTGCTCCTGGTCTGGCTCAGAGCTCTGCTCTGTCCATTTTTAATTCTGGTTCTGATCTCTGCTCTGCCCACACCCAATTCTGGCTCAGATCTCTGCTCTGCCCATTTTTAATTCTGGTTCTGATCTCTGCTCTGCCCACACCCAATTCTGGCTCAGATCTCTGCTCTTCCAACCCACAATTCTGGTTCAGATCTCAGCCCTGCTGTTGGGACAGAGCATGTTCTGGCAGTAAAGAACTGACAGAACATCCCTGAAGAACTCCTCATCTGCTCCCAGGTCCTTCCCTGGGTGTCACCCCATGGTCCCTCACCTGCCTGCACCCAAAGGGGCTGGCAGAGCAGCCTTGTGCTGGGAAATGTTCCCTGTGATCCTTGGCTCTGCTTGCTGGTGTGTGCAGGGAGGGGACTGTCCCAGGAGCATCATCAGGAATGCCCTGGAATGGGGTATAAGGGATAAGGAATTAATGTTGAAAGTTCTCCTACTCTGTCCTGCAGCTCAATGAAATCTTGAAGGGTTTCAGGGATCTACTTGTTTAACCACTTACATACCATAAAATGCAGATGCATCTATGTAGTACAATTGTCCTAATTGTCTCCTGTCATTGCCTTACCACGTGAATTAATTCCATACCAGGGCTCAGAAATCCTGATTATTATATATTTACAAATTATACAAGGGAAAGACTAAATAGCATTGTTTCGTCGGCTGTGCTCTAACAGACTTTTTTGGTGTATGATAAGAAGTTATGTACCAGTTTCTGAAACCCTTGTTGATTTTATATAGTCAGATTTTTTAAATTAAATGTTCACATTTGCTACATTCAGAATGAGAATCAGTCACCTACTGATAGGCAGCTGCTTATGGTCTTCTCTTTCTCAGTATTTTGGTGTTCAAAATGTCATCGAGCTTTGAAAGGTGGAGGAAAACCTCTCTTGTTTGGGTGCTTGAGGAGCAGGGTGTTTGGTTTGCAGGAGGACTGAGATGTGACCTGCTTAAATTGATCTGATGTTTTTACATGGAGAAAATAATTAGTATTAAAGTCACTGTTTTGTTAATGAAAAATATTAATAATAAAAGTCAGTCAAATTGGGAACCAGGCAAATTCAACTAAATAAAGAAATAAAGCTCTCATTTGGTGCAATTAAACTGACAAATCATTAGGAAAATCTGTCAAGCAATGGATTTATATTAATGTTCTCAGGAGTGGATGTCATTCTAAAATATATTCCTTATTTATATACCATTGAGCTCAATATAGAGTCTACTGAGTGCTAGCTCATGACATGTGGGAGGTTACATCCAATAGTTAAATTATCTTGGTAATCAGAGGTATTTAACTTCTGCTAATGGTGTAACATTGCAGTGGGTTCATGAAAGAGCAGCAGAAAGTAGCTTGCAGATTGAGAGAATTGATTTTTGAGATCCAGATGTTAAATATCTATGGTTTGACACATGAAGATGTCAGAACATAAATCTGCAAATATTTATAGATGTGCTGGGAATATTTAGCAAAAGTGAAAAGGTTTCCAACTGGGAGAAGTCAGATGAGGACGCTTCTTGGAATTTGTGAAAAGACCTTTTGCCAGTAAGGTGGAGAAACTGACTTAATCATCTGAAGTTAGTACTGAGAACTCAATTTTTAGATGATTGATTAAAAATGAAATTAAAGAGACCCTACTGAAGACACAAGAGCATCAACAAAGGTGGTGTGGATGGTTGTTCTGCTGTGCTGCTCTTTGTGTTGGTCAGTGGATTTTGGAGGACAGGGTTGTCATCTGTCACACCCTTGTCACCAGAGCCAAAGCTTCTCTTCCCTGTCTGTCCCATTCTGTGCAGCAATGGATGTTCAAAGAAAAAAAAAATAAGTGGATATGAAAATACTCCATGATTTCTGTTGATGGGAAATAGAGATGAGTCAGGATGCAGAAAACTTGCCAACCTTCCTGAGAATTTCTTGTTTAAAGTGACTTTTAAACTAAGCTGGAGACAGAACTGCAGAGATTGTTCACTGAAGTGAGCCATCGTTGCAGCTGCATTTGGGGTTTAATTCTGTATTTAGTGTTACTGAAGAATATCCTCAGCTGTCATTTCAAGTAATCACAATCCTCCTGAAAGAGATTTTTAGATCACAATGTCATTGTCACTTGCCTGAAGTTCCCATGGCCCTAGTTTTGTGACTGTTTTTGGAACCATAACTGGCATTGTAAGATTTTAAAAATACAGCATGATTCATTGTGCTGCTAACTCTTGCTTGTGCTGTGTTCTCAGTTCTACAGTAGATGATAACAGAAATTCATTTATGCACTAGAAATCTAAGACACTGTTAACTCAATTTTCAATTAAAAAATTTTCTTAATTGTTTTTTGATGTCAGCATTGATTAAACTTGTATTTCTGAGATGTTCAAATGGTAAATCAATCTACTGAAAAGATCTCCTTCAAATTCTAGTTTTTATGTCTACAACCTTCTGCAATTTTGTGTCACTTGTCAAAGAAAACCTTGAACATGACATGTATGGAAGATTTTTCAAAAGCAAGCATCATGAACAAATCAGGAAGATGATCAAAATGGAAGAATGTTTGTGTGCTGTGATATTTTGGTAGGCTGAGTTTATTGGACCAGACTTACTTCCCATTAGATGGGAAGAAGAGTCAAACCCTTTCATGAACTTTTGTTCTGTATCCTGGTGTCTGTTCATGGTCCAGCACAGCTGGTGATGGTTTCATGTTGTGTGTCTGACACCATCCTAAACCACAAACCCACCCCACCTGAACAGAAAGGGATTTATTCTGCATGTGTTCATCCCAAACCTTCAAAAGGAGCTGGTAACAATGAAATGACCCCTAAAAAAGAACAGGGAGCCACTGGTGACCCTTCAGAATGTGTGAAATGTGAGGGGTGGGGTTCTCTGCCTTCTCTGGGATGAATGGTGACTAACACCTATTTAACCAAATTTAGAGGACTCAAAATCCACCCTCCTCCACCAATTAAATATTTAGAGTAAACTATTGCATGGTGGTGGACAGTTTGGGGAAGGGAGTATAAATTGTGTATATATGGGCAAGTCTTTCCCAGTTCCAGAAATCCATGGCTTATGACTGGTGTTTCTCTGCCAAATGTGTCAGTGTGCCGTTATGGTATATCATGTAATCAACTTTAGATCCATTTATTATTTTGAGTGTTTTAAGGGTTTTTTGTAAACTGTCAGACTTAAAAAAAACCTGATTTACATAGTGTTGAGGTCAGCTCTAGTGGTCTAAGATTTGGTGAATTGCTTTAAAATCCTTAAAACAATTTAATGTTTGATATTTTCTGGTAAAGAGCTTGGTTTAAGCAACTATTTCTGGCTGCACTTAAATATAGGAGTTCAGCAAAATCTTACTGGAGTTCCTTTATCACAGTTGCATAAATGTTATTTGCCTCTCAAATCTTTACTGACACTGAAATAGGTTCTTTAATTCCTGTTGTGCATAGGATGGCCTTCTATATGTTCTGCTGGAGGGAAAATTGATAATAATTTTTGGCTTTCTTGTTAATTCTTTGGTTTCCTGGAACTTTCGTAACTCAGCATCCTGAGTTCTACACAATCCTACTGATTGCAGAATGTTAAAGAATGTTAAAGAAAAAAAAAACCTTCCTGCTGGTTCTCAGATCTTCATCAAATTGTTCTTTTAACAACTTCAGGGGTTCTTTTCTTCTTTTTTTTTTTGGTTTTTTTTTTTTTTTTTTTTAACTTTTTTTTGGCATTATATCTGATTTGCCAGAGCTTATGCTTTCTTGTTTTCCTTACTTGGATGCAGCTTCTGTTTGAAGCTTCCTATTTGAATTAAAAAAAATAAAACAACAAACCTTTAATTGTGTTTGGTTTTCATTGCTGTAATAGTCTCTTTGATTCTCTCCTGTATTTATTCTGAAGATCTAGTGCTACCTTTTCTACAGTCTTAATGTTACTTTCAGTTCTTTCACACTATTATCTGAATTCTTCTAAGTTTTCAAGATACTGTAATAATTCTGTAACTTGAAAGTTTTCTATTTTTTTACCTAAAGATTTCCCTTGAGAATAAACTTTAAAATTTCCTATGTGTCTATGTCGTGTAGTGTTGGAAGAGGAGGAAATAAATGTCGTGGTGATGAATAATTTTCAAGAATTCATATTTAGGAATTTTTAAAATCAATGTTGTTTAGTCCTGAAGGGCAGCTGCTTGTGTAAGTCCTTTGTGGCATGAATTGTTTTATTTGCAAAACTTTGCTTCTACTGCCAGAAGATTTTGCAGCAGGCTTGAATGTTTTTTGTTTGGGTTTGCTGTGGCAGAAATAACAAATTCCTTCCATATTAAGTTGTTAAAACTAATCTACACTGGAAGTTGCTCTTGCAGACCATCACGTTGTATCTGCTGGAGATGCAGAGGTCGTCTGAGACTTCACAGGTCTCGTCCCACTCTGCCAAAGATGAGGGAGAAGGTGATAAAAGCTGTTCCCCCTTTTCTTTTCCATTCCTTCCTGGTACCTGACTCAAGCACTGCCCTTCCAGTTATTTCTTTCCTGTGAGTTCCGAGGAAGGAATTTTCTAACAAGAGCCACGTCTCCTTATTTGTTCTGAATTCTTGAGTTTTGACATGCTTGCTTCAGGCACTCAGCTGCCTCTCTGCATCCCCCTCTGTACTCAGTAGTCATTGGGGTTTTACAAAGAGAGAGAAATCTCTTAAAATATATATTAAAAAAGCCTCCACCTCCACTTTTGCTTTTTTATTTTTGCTTAGAGATCTGGTCCTGACCACAGCAGTGCTTGCTTGTCCAGCAGGGCCTGGCTGCAGGTGGCATTATTGTCACTTGGTGACCTCAGCCTCGGTAGAACAGGTCTTAAACTCTTGTAGCTCTGAGTTTAATTGCCTTTGGAATGGCTTTCAGTTCAATTGTAAACTGCTATGCAATACATATAAAATAAATATAAATAATATAAATATTCTTGGTTGCCCCAGGCACACAACTGTAGCTTGTTCATGCACATTGAAGGATGGCTCTGACAACTCCCACCAATATTCCTCTTTCTTCCCTTTTGGGGATATTTCTGGGTTGTTCAGCAGCCTCTTGGGAAGTTTGGAATTTCATTTAGATTGCTAAAGTGTTGTTGCAGGTATCTGATAGGATTTGGCATTTTGATACCTGGTGCAAATAAATTTTCATGTGTATTATATTTTTATCATTAATGCTGCTATTTCTGCTTATTCTCACAAGGAAGAAAAGGCTGTAAATTAGAATAAAATTTTCCAGAATATTAACTAGAATAAAAGAATTACTGAAAATATTAGCACTTCATTTTATTAAATAGTAGATTAATTAGAAAATTATTTTTATTACAATTAACATAATTAAAATAGTTTATAAAATATTAATTATAATTGAAAAGTTTATTGGAATGCACTATTGCAGTAAGGTTTCTATTCTGCAACTTTATCACTATTATTTTCTGAGGTTACCAGAAATGCAGTTGGTGTATTTCTATCAAATGTATCTGAGGCGATTTGGATTTGAAGAATAGTAGCCAAAAAATATTCAGTTTTTCTGTGAGAAGTGCCTGTGTTTGCCTGTCTTACAGGGGGGAAAGAGTTTTCTCTCTCTCAGAGAAATTAAGATTAAGTATTCCAATTGCCAGCTTGTTTTGCTCTGTGGACAGGCCATGGAAATGGAATTTCTCCTTTATTATGAACTTAAACCAATTAAAATTTTTGTTTGCAAATTTGTGTCTTAAAGAGATAATGTCAAGGTAATTTAAAATAATACAACTTTTTTTTTTTTTTTTTTTTTTTTTTTTTTTTTTTTTTACCTGAAGGCTTAAAGAACTGAAAAATCTCTGTGGCTTTCTCCACAGAAGTAAATGTGAAAGCTGCAAAGTGAGAATATAGAAAGGTGAACAAATACTGTGGGGTTTGATACTGTGCAGGTCAGAATTGTCATGGGATTGCTTCACTTTAGGATGTATCCTTCTGCTTAGTTCTACCAATAAAAAAGTATCTATTTTTAAAAAGGTTGTTTTTGAAGGATAAGAATACTCTTACAATTGGAGGAGGAGATAAAACCTCTATGTGAATGCATGTATTGTTTGTATATATATTTATATCCATGAATAAACAGTAATTTTGATAAACATACAATAATATCATCACTGAAATTGTTTTTTTTTTTCCCCTCCATCTGAACAGCACCCGGCAGTGCCACCTCCTTCTTGATGTCTTCAATTCCTCAGAGCATGAGTTGACCATCAGTGCCAGGAACAATGAAGATTTAATTCTGCACGCCGGGGAGTGTCAGCGGTGAGTGCTGCACTGCCAAAAGGGCCCAGGTTTAGCCCTGTTATTTTTCTGTACACATCTGATGACATTTAGGTGCCTGTTGTTCTTTTTAAATGTTGTACATGTGTCAAAGAACATAAAAGTTTTTCTTTCTTGAAGGTGCATCACTAAGTTTTAGCAATATCTCAAGTAAGTTTATTTGGGCTCTGCATGTAGTGATCCTGGAAATAATGAAATACAAAGCAGCTGGTACTGAGGTGTACAGCTCATTTAACTTCTGTACAGTGTTTGAATGTAATTTCCATGTGCTCTGAATGTAATCCTGATGTTAAAACCTGACCTCAGTAGTTTCTTATCCTTTCCCAGTTTTAAATTTTCTTTACATTGGTTCTCCAGCCATTTCCTCACTTTTCCTACAAAGAAAACAACAGGAACGAAAAATAGAATTGAAGAAAAAGCAATTCCAGTCTCTGTGGGAAAATATATTTCAGATCAAGCAGACTGTTGTGGGTATTGATTCTTACAACCCTACTAGAGTGATGTACAGCTCATTATTAACCATTATTTGCCATTACACACCTGCCTCAGATTCCTGCTGCTGGCTGTAGCCCAGGGTTGCCTGGTTAATCTCCTTCAGATGATCATTGCATCTGAATTCCAATTTCATCCTGGAAAGGTGATAATGTGGAAAAGGGACTCTTGCTTTTGGGCTCCCTGCACTGCTCTCTTCTCTGGGAGAGTTGTGCTGCACTCTTTAAGGCTGCAGCTGAGAAACTTGGTTAAAGAGGGATGTTTTCATGTCTGCAAATCCCTGGATGAATATTAAGTTCAAAGTCAAACCGTGTTAATTGCAAGGAACGCAGCTGTCAAAAAGAATTACAGAATAGGTAAAATAGCAGTACATTTGGAATGCTTTTTGCCTTGGTGCCTCCCAAAGCACAACCAAGTGGAAACGTGTTGACTCAAACTCAGGTTGAATTTTACTTTACCAAGCGATGGACAAAAACGTCAGTGACATACATTGCTTCTTCCTTTTGTTTGGAAAGAATTGTCTTTTTTCTTTTTTAAAAAGCAGTCTAGACAGTCACCAAAATATTACTGTTCCTATCTATATTGTTTTATGATTTTATTTGTATGCCTCTTGTTTTTCTGCATTGTTTTTGTAGTTTTCAAACCCCTTGAAATTTTTCATTCCCAGTTTTTGGGACAATATATAACATATAAAAATTATGCTACGAATCAGGTTATAAAATTTCTTTGCATCCCTTTGATTGAGTTTTGTTTTTCCTATGGATTTAAATCTAAATTTAAATATCCTTAAATCATTACATTGCAATGGATATAAACTCTTTCAATAAGTCTTTTGAAACAGTCATTTATCAAATAAGATTTTATATGTGTTGCAGGTATTTAAGCCTTTAAAGTTATTTTTATTCTTATTGACAAATACCTTTTTCATGTTGGTTAGAAATTGCACATTTTCTATTGTTTCTAAACTCATTTATTATCTATTTCTTTTCATTGTAAACCTGTGTATATGGCTCCTATGTTGCTATAAGTTTTAGTTTTTATTCCAATAGATTTACTGCAGAAAAGCAGGTGAAACATACACTGGGCTTTAAAATTAACTTCCCACTCCTAGGAAAAAGCTTTTGCTACTCTTTGGGGAAAAATAAAAGAAAAAAAAAGAAGGAGAATTTTTTTCCCTTTTTAAGCAATGGCTCCAGATCTTTGCTTTTTAACATGGGGCAAGAATTCCCTGGAATCTGTTTTTGAACCAAGGCTTACAACCCAAATATACAAAGCTTTTCAACACATCCATCTTTTAGAGTCTTCTTTTAGGAATTTTTTTCTTTGGATATCAATTGTTATTAATACCTGATTAATATTTCAAGAGAAGTTTTTCAATCAAGTTCATTATTTCTTTCATTTTCCCTGTACATTTTTTGATGCTCCCCTCATTTTTAATGTTTGCCTCATTCCACCTTTATTTAAATTACGACTTTTTGCCAGCTTTGGTCACTTTCTCTTCCTTTTGTAATTTACTCTGTCTCCATTCATCACCCTCACTTTGAAATCTCCCATCCTGACAGAGTGGAGGCAGCAGGAAATTGTTTTCATTGTCCCTTTTGTTATTGCTGGGGACTGTAAGTGTTTTCATATTCTCTGCCTCCAGACCCACAAGGAAGGATAATTCTGCATCCTGCTTACTCTGGCCTCTTCTGCTTCCCATTGGGATGTTTAGAAAGTAAAATAACTTGGAAATTTTGATGTGTTGCTTCTCTTCTTCACATTACAGAGTGGTCACTGTAGAATGTAATTTTTTCCCTCCTGAGAGGGAATTTGCAGGGGATTCCTGCATTGCTCCCATGGAAAATGAGGAATGCTGATGGAAGTTCCTGAGTGCTGCAGTTATTAGAACACTCAGTAATATATTTGATTTATAATGCAGTTGTGCAATTGACCATGGTCCTGACAATGGGAGGGGTGAGGAAATAGAAACAGAAATGCCAAAACAAGTCTGGGATTGTCAGCAGATCAGTGCTGGCATTGCCAAATCTTTCTGAGCCCATCAAGGGCAGTACCTGGGATCCATTTTGCAGTGTTCACATTATTTGGTGTGTTCCAACCCTTTCCTGTTCTCTGTCTTATTTGTATTCATGTAAAATGGATCAAATGTGTAGAATAGTGCACAATATTTTTATTTTAAGGTCTGAAAGGCAGTTTGCTTCAATTAACTTAGAGACAGGGCAATAATAGCTGCTACAATAGCACTGGAAAAACTGATATTGTACTACTTAGGAAAAGATATGTCCTTTAGGCCATTAAAAGACTATCTGAAAATAGATGCCTTTTTCTACAGTAAGATTATTCTGCTGACTAGTGAAAATTATCATTTTAGCTTTCAGAAAAGCTAAAACTTACAATTTGCTGTACTTTATAAGCCAATAATTTTGATTATTTACTGTGTGCATTGTAGCTGTTCTCGGAGATATACATAAGCAGTGTTTCTGAGAAGTGATACTCTTCTCCCTCTATTTTAGGATAGAGAAACATTTTGCTCCCTGTCATTTTATAGTCAGAAATGATAATTTGGGCTCAGTGATTATTTTGTTCACTTATCTTTCTGTCTTTCATCACTGCTTGTTTTGCAGACAAACAAATGAAAGGATCAGCCTTTTTATTTCCCCTGTATCCCAAGATGTTAATTAGAGACTTCATATTCCCATCTCTGCTTTCCACATGACTTGAAATGTTTTTTTGTATCCCATTGTGGGACAATTAGTGACATGTTTTAGTCTGAGGTCTTTTTTCCCCACAAGATTATGATGAGGAGACAAGAGAACAAGATTTCTTTGGAGTAAAGAAGGAAAAGAGAGGAGATTTGTCCTCCCTCTCCTGTGAGTTGGTTGAAGAAAAGAGAGGGGCAAGAGTTTTGGACAGTTGTTTGTTGAACTCCTGAAAATAATTTTAGGGTTCATTGCAAAGCTAGATTCCAACTCAAATTGATTTTTGCTGCTTTACACCTGCAGGAATTTTTTTACAACTTCAATATTCACAGGGAAATACACTGGAGACCTGTTGTCCTGAGGAAATGGTGTCAGCCAAGTTACTCTGTGGAAGTTCTGGCTGCAGTGAGTGATGCTGAGGTGTTGGCAATGTCTTCAGTTAATTTAAAATATCACACAGTGGCATCAACATGTTTTGTTCACCTCTCCAGTTGAACATATGACACATGATGATGAAGGAAGCAAATTCTGTCATGTCTGCTATTGGAAAGCTCAGCCTCCAGAGATTTTTTTCTGGACTAGCTGAGTCTCCAGTTTCTTGAGGAAGAAAAAAGCTGTTTCTTGAAGCAGTCATCTGCACTGCTAGAGGAGTTTTGCAGTGAGCAAAGTGAAACTGTTTTGAATGTAATCAGTGGGAAATCTGAACTTGTTTATCCCAGCAACGAGGTAATCAACAGGTTATTCTGACATGGAAAAATATAGCAGACAGCTCTTGGAGGGAATTATATTAATATCTGTGAACAAAAAAGTGCTGCCACTAGCAATGATCTGAATTTATTGAAAAACCGTAGGTATGGTAATTATTGTGTTTCTTACTTGATTATCAAACCATTAAAATTAAATTTCGTGACAGCCCTCATTTATGCCTACATCACCTCATAATTTATGGTAATAGATGTAATCTCGTTGTGTGCCCCAGGATATCTCATTTTGTGCCACACACCCTGCCTTGCCTTTCCATCCCCATTCTGTGCACGGTGTGTCTGAGGCGCTGGGGGAAGATTGATGGTGGGGAGGGTCTGAGCAGATCAATTCTCTCCTCTGTCCTTGTGGGACAGCAAAGCTGAGCTGCTGAAACCTTCCCCATGTGTGACACTCCACCCTGGGCTCTGCACATTCACACATTGGATTTTTCAGCCTGGTCTGGCCGTGCTGTGAGGACCATGGAGGTTAAAGCTTTGGATGCCCAGGACAGGACTGGTGTGAGGAGCTGAAAAATGAAGAGCAAACAGGACAGGCCATGGTAAATGAGGAAATAGTTTTGCTGGTAATTCAAATCAGAGAGGCTTTTCTGCAAAATTTACAAGTCCTGACAAGTGCTGGTGACCCAGGGGATGCTGATGTGAAAGAACATGATGGAATTTTGGCCTTTTCATTTTTTTTTTTAATTGGAAGTTGCCTAATTAAAAATAAGATGAAGAAATACTGCAGCAGCAAAGTCAACACTGAAGTTCAGACCTCCTTTCTGGGTCAGCAGTTTTACCCTGCCTTTTAGCAGGGTTACAGGTTAAATGAGTGTGTTTTCTTACACGTATACTCTACAGTAAGTTTTGAGTCTTTTTTTTTTTTTTTTTTGTTATCAGCAGAATTATAGGTGTTTTGCTCAGTTTTGCTAAGTGAACTTTTGTGTGTATTGAGTTCACCCAGTTTGATATTTTTCTGTTACGTTCTAATGAGACAAGAATAATTGAAGAAAAAATTTATCATTTTCACTTTTATACCTTTTATCCCATAGTCTGGTGTTTTTTTTTCATCCATGGAAACCAAAGAATTTTTTTAAAAGTCCTTTGTGTGCATACTAATTATGAGGGCCATTTCTGCTGCTTAATTATTTGATGTAAATGTGTTGATTAATTGAGCTGTGAAGTTGTGCAGTGGTATGCTGCAATTTCTGCAGTATTAGTTAACAATGCACATTTTGAAAACTCTTTGAAATAAGTCCTATTTCAAAGGGAGCGAGAATTAAAAATTCTGCCCCATTTTCTGAACCAAAAGTTCCCCCAATAAATTTATAACCCATATGTAACTCAGTGATGATTGTTATTTCTCACAGCTGCCAAGTCACTGTTTAATTTGTGTGTCTGTTTATGACAGGGCATGTTGTCTGTATGGGAGATTAATGATTTTTTCCATACATTGCTGTTACAGTTTATGTTTTAAAGACAAAGCTGCTATGATTAAGGCTTTGCCTGCTGTCAAGAGAAAATAAACTTTCACAGCAGTTGCCCTTGGTCTTCATGTTGAATCTATGGCCAGCTGGATATTTCTGAGATACCTTCAAGTCAAATTGTATTAACCAAAGTATGAAAATTACCCTTTGTTGTCAGGGAATAGTTTTTATTTTGTCTCCTATTTGGCAGTTGTTAAATACACTTTTAAGTTTCTTAAGGCTTGCCTTTTTCAACTAATAGCCAAATCAATCTTTAAACATAGTACATAATTTTGAGTGAATGATTAGTTATTTTCAACAAAAAATTGTAAAGGAATTGTTTGGGTAGGAAAGGGTGATATATCTACCACTGTTCAGGTCCAGTATGAACCAGTTATGATGTTCATATTTATTTCAAAGCACTTTGCAAAAACTGGAGATGCTGCAGGAGGATTCTGCAAAAACAGAACGGCAAAATAACGCACAATAATAAATAATAAATAAAAAATAAAGAAGGAGCAATAGAAGAAGTAATAAAGAGAAGTTTCAGTTTTGTAGCTGAAACACTCAAGGAATCCATTTGCATCCCTTGAAAACCAGATGCTCTTTCAAGGTCCCTTCCAAGCGTGTCCCTGCCTGGTCCTGGTTCCTTTGTAAGGGGCGAAGGCCAGGGTTGATCCCAGGGATCCTGGGTGTGACTGCACTGCAAAACCCAAATGTGATCTGAGAGCAGGAGAGGCAAACAGAAAGAGGGAATGATAGGAGGGAATTTTGATATTCAGTTCTGGTCACACATAGGACAAAGAGGAGATCAAATGGGAGAAATTGCAGGCGAGCGGTGAAAATAAAAACCTTTGACTTTGGGCTGACAAGTGCAGTAAAATTTAAAGGCATTATTAATGCATTGTATGAGGTGGGGACAGAGGAGGGCTCTCCTGTTAAGGTTGAGAGAAGCGAACATAGAAATAAAAAATGAACTTTGAGCTGTGTATGAATGCTTCTAGAAATAAAGAGATTTCAAGGCCTCGGGCATCATCAGACCATCTCTCTTATGGAGAAGTGGAGGCAAAGACCTTCACAAAGGCTGGTACTGAGGTGTCCTCCATGGAATTGCCAAAGATCTGCCTGCAACTGCCACACTTCCCAACTGGAAGGACTTTTCCAGTGCTCTATCCCTGTAATTGATGGTGAAACAAATGCCCTTGTAGGTTTTACGACAATACGTTCCTGTTCCTCTCCCTGTCCTGGCCCCAATGCAATATCATCCTTCTGATTAGTCAGGATGTATTTCCACAGGGAATGTGCAGACAATCTATTTCCTATGATTTGCATTTGAGTTTAGCATTTGTTTCTGTCAAGAAATGTGTATTTGAGGTGAACTTTCGTCTCCAGCTGCTAGTAAAAAGAGGCTGAAGAGCTTCCTTTGGGTCAACTTTCTCAGACTTGTCTGAGAAAATGGGGTTATTTCTCCTATTGCCTTCCCTCACTTCCCCAAAACTCAGTGTATGGATTGTATCAACCCTGGGATACTGCCCTGGGCAGGCACCTCTTTTGGTATTACATGACTTTCCATAAGATTCTTTTTCTTTTCCCACTTCTTCAGTTGCCTTTTCCTCAATCAGGGGTGAGTAACTCACTGGATCTGGCCTGCATGGCAGTTTTTCTGACCTCTCTGAACATTGCCTTGGCCTCAAAAGACCCAATTTGCACTATTTATAATATTTTGTGTATGCAGCTGGGGAAGCAGGAGCTTTGTGAGCTCAGGCCAAGTTTGTCTCTGACAGGATTTATTAAGTTTAATAGGGTACTACATAAACATGGCTGGATAGTTTGGCCCTTATACAAAATATCACACAGATGTAGCACGAGTCTGCTGTTCCAGTTTTAAATGAGCTATAAATCACTCAAAATCCAGAGCAGTCAACTTCATTTTCCCCTTAAATCCTAAGTAGATTACAGGTTGTAGGACTTGCAGGGTTCAAAAGCTGTCTTTTGAAAAAAGTCAGAGTAATTGATTTCAGGATTCTGATTTAGAATTTTTTTTTTAAATAGCTTTTTTTTTCTCATAGAAGAAGCCAGACTTTTTCCTTCCTTAATTTCTTCAATACTCGAAAAAAAAAATTATTTCATTATTGAAATTTTAGGTGCTAAGCACAGCTGTGGAAGCATTTGACAAAGTGCAGGCTTGTTAAAAGAATTGACTGAAGTGCTAATACTTTTTAATTGGGTTTTCATTTTTGTGCAAGGAATGAGGAAGAAAAAGTAAGAATAAAAGAAAAATTATAATTGTTTATTTTGTTAGATAGCAATGAAGCAACAAGCTAAACAGGAAAAATTACTTTTTCCTGAAGAAAATCAGAGTTGAAATGAATTGTGCTTGCTCTTAATTCACAAATATTCAAACCAGTACATTCAGACTGTAGTTTTAGAAAATCATGTTTCAAAATTGATGGGTGATGGAAAAAAATGAGGGATGAAGGTGAACATTATCAACCTTTCACAATGAATTAGTCGCCCTGCTAAAACAAAATATAAAAATACCAGTATTCCCAGGAAGAAAAGATTCCATGGAACTTTGGGGTTTGTCCTTTTTCCAGTAGATTTTCTGAACACTGAAGGAGAAAGGAAAGTTGTGTTAATCAACATTGGTTTTTTTCTCCCCACGTTTGCCTATATTTCTGTGAGATGGATACTTAATCAAAATTTCTGCTTTGTCTCAAACCTGCCCTGTGGTCAGCACACCTGAGATATTCTGTCTCTCCTCGTGAAATCCGTGTCAGAAACTTGGGAGTCCTGAGTGAAACGATGGCAGACAACCACGAGGCACAAAGAGGTGCCCTCCAGAGGAGCTCTGACAAGTGGGGTGTGCATTTCTGCAGCTCCAGCACAGCTGGCACAGCCCAAATTTCTGTCAGACTTGCCTTGCAGTGTGAATTCCAGGCAGGCTGTGGAGCTTGTTGTTGCAGAGGTTGTTTCAGAATTCTTTCTTGCCCAGTGGGATGCAGCAGTGCCCGAGGCAGGGCAGGCAGGGGGAGCTGCCCTGAGCTCTGTGCCTGGATGGGAGCAGCAATGCCAAGAATAATTCACTTGTCTGGTGCTGTGCTGTGAGCGTGGGGCTTCTTGGACAACTTCCAGGTTTGAGTGGATACTTCCAGAGGAACCTCCCAACCTACACTATTCCTTGATTTGTAAATCTACCTACTTACTGGTAAACCTGTTTGTTCTTCCAAAGCCCAAATGTTCTTCCAATGCCCATGTGTTATGGGCATATGCCCATAGGAACTGGTTCCTCTATTGCTTTCTTTTGTTCTCCAAGACTTCCTGTCTTTCCAAAATTTGTCCTAATCTGTCTTGGGTTTTTTTTATCCTTCCCTGAAGGACATTTTTTCCCTTAGCCTTTTTTCCTTGTTTTTTCTGCTGTTACAGATGGCCTAGTGCCACTTTTTGGTAAGGATTTGACCTCTAACTCATGTCTTACTTTAAATAGCATGTTATTGTGAGCAATGTGAATTTGCACAGTCCTCTTCCATAGGTTCAGTTAGGTGCAATACCTTTTCTGCTCACTGTCACCTAAACCTGGTGCCCTGTATGTTCATCTAACAGATGAAAAAAACTCTGTGGAATTCATTTGCCTAAGAAATTGCTCTATTATGATGTTTGGACACTTGGACATAAGGAGTGAAGGTTATCTGGGTGTACTTAGACTCTTTAGAGATTGCAGGACAAAGTGGTGAAGGTAAGTGAATAGTTTTAGTCCATTTTCCACTTAACCATCATCTTTCTTTTTTGTGGAAAACCTCCCTAACACATTTCAGGTCATTTTTTGTTTATGCTGCCAGTAAGAGGCTGAGTTTTTGGGTGTAGGTGCAGCTCCAAGTCACACCTAGTTTGATCGATATCTGTAGATAAATAGATTAATTTAGACCACAGTACTCCCTGTATTGAGGAGCACTTGGCTGTATTTTGTGGCTGTGGTGACACGGTGGCTGCATTAATGGGATGAAAGAAGATTGTCTTGAGTGGCTGCCAGTTATGTCTGCCTTAATGGCCTGAGGATTTATGAAAGTTACACTCGGATGTTGCCCAGATTTGGCTTCCTGCCTGTTCTCTGATGTTCTGTAAAAGATCGGGAGGCTGCAGCATGGATTTCCTGAACTTGGAAATTAAAATATACAATTTCTATTAATTTATTTTAGATGATCAAAAGTATAATTAAAATAGCTGGCTTGTGAGTATTTTATTCAAAGAGAACACTCATTTAAAATTAGTGCTTCATCAGCTTGAATTTACTCCTTATGCCTGACATCCATTTAATTTTGCCTTCATTAACTGGAAACAAAAGCTAAAACAACAGTGATTTGAAAAGATCACTGAAAGATGTTAAGTAAATGCTGTAGTATAGAAAGCCAACCTTTAATGACATTTTCATTTTGCAATTAAGAAATGTGTCACCACATAATGATTTGGAAATTCTGTTTTCTTCCCCCATCACCAATGCCACCATAATAACTGGGATCACAGGCAAAAAGTTGAAGCCTTCTTTGAAATAATGGAAATATTTATAGGTCCTGAATTAAAAATAACCAAACCAGTATTCTGCTAAGTTTTAATACAATTTGTGATTTACCCTATTAAAGTGTCTAATCTTGGCAGGGAAAGGGGGGATGTAAATTCTGTAATCTTTCTCTTTCAACCTCTTTTCCTGTCCACTCCAGCCCACTTTTCCAGTGAGAGCTTTGCCATGTTTGAGGTTTTCAAAAATGCACATTCTTTCTAATTCTTCATCACAATGAAGAATTCTGCTCTAGCCTTGTATTATGAAGTATAATTGACAATTCTGAAATGAGATCACTGGGAATTGTTTGATTTCCTGGCCCTCAGTGGGAGAGCAACTCTGTCTTGGTTGTGTAGTACCTTGATTTCTGCCTAGTGCAGGAGGTGTGTTTAAAACCTCCATATATGCAGTTACCAAATTTCTCCTTATCTTATATGGTGCTTTCAGTCTATAAAAGATCCTGACATCATGGAAACATTCCAGATTTGATATCTGAAATAATAATTAAGTACCCTTAGGAAAGAGGGTGACTTGTGCTGAAGAAGGTTATTTACATGTTTATTTCAGATTTATGTGTACATCTGCATTCAATAAGTTTGCTGAACTAGGAAGGAGTAAAGGGGACTTTGTGCAGGGAAGATGTAGCTCATAAATCCATTGAAGTTCTGGTCAGGAATGAACAAGCTTCTGGGTGAGGAGGCTCTAATTAATTCATGTCTTGTGGGAATCCAGAGCTTCCCTCTGGTTGCCCTGGAAGTTCTGGGACCCTGGCAGGGGTCAGGAACCCCCCTGGACAGATCCCCCAGAGACACTGTCTGTGATCTCTGACCATGGAAAAGAGTTTTCAATCTTACAGGATGAATTACAAGCTCTGAGTGTTTGATATGAGTAATAATTAAGTGTGGCATGGGTGCAAAAGTAAAATTTTAGGATTCTAGATTAGGGGTCCAAAAAAGACAAGAGAGAAGAAATTGGGTGTGTCTTGTCCTTTTTCTCCTTCTTCATGCCCTCCATGTTTCACTGTAGTATTGGCATTTTTCTATTGGTTTAGGTTGAAGATACACTGTTCAACATAAACAATAAATATTAGCACATTATTATAAATATAACACACATAGTTTCTAGTATATAATGTTTATAACATCCCACTAAAGGGCAGAGCCCTGCACGCTGCCCTACAAAACAAACCTACAGCAGGGCAGCAGAACATGTTATAAATAAGCAAGAATAAACAACCTTAAAAACCAGCACAAACAAATTATGACTTCTTCTTTAGCAACAAAGCAAAAAAACAGAGACTTTTTACAATCGCAAAATCATCAATACCACAAATTCCAACAATGTCTTAATTAATGTCATTCTTGACATGGGAAGGAGTTCCCCACCAGAAGCTGATAGAGAGTCCAAGCTGCTCTGGGATAGGAAGGGGAAGTTATGAATTAGTTAAGAAAGGGAGTAATAACTTGGAGAGCTCAGGTTCTCATTGGAGCCCCTCTGGAATGTGGGCTGGGCCCTGAACTGCTCAGTGGGTTTGGAACTGTGCTGGAAGAGGAGCGAGCAGAGGGCTGGGGAGGTCCCTGGCACTGGACTGTGAAGGAGGGAGCTGATGTGAGGAGTTAGAGAGGACAAGATGATGAAGTGTCAGGTGAACTTCAGTCTCAATAAATCCAAAGTGATGAACAGGGTGGAAAAAAAATCTGAGCTTTAAATAGTGAATGATGAGCTCAGGGCTGCCTTTTACCTCTTAGGAATTGGATCCAGGTTTTAATACATCTGTGAAAATCCTACCTCTGGCTCAGTAGTGCTTGAGTACTAAACAAGCATCTTTTTGAGGAGAATGTTTTGTATCAGCACTGGGCAGGATGTTTTCACTTCTTTGGAATGATCTCACCAAATGAGAAGATACTTGAAAACTATTTAAATTGAAAGGAAGTGCTAGGAAAAAAAATATTTGCAAAAGGAAACCTGTTATGAGAGAGGAATCCAATGTTACACTTGAAGGAAAAAAAAGAGAAGATAAAAGCAAGCACACATTGTGAATAGAAGAATGAAGTATGAAAGTATTTCAAGTTTAATAGTCTGAGATGATTGATAGTATAGTTTTTTACCCACACCCAATTACAGGATAAAACTTTGCTGGTTGGTGTAACTGTTGTTAAAGTGGTTAAATGGAAACTGGATTATTGATTCTTGTCTTAACAAGCTAAATAATTTATTTCTTGGTGAAAATTTTGCTGTTGTCCACAGATTTTTTCCTGAACTCCTAACCTGATGGTTTCTGGAGTGTTCCCACACATGCAGTTGTTACAGGATTTGCACTGCTGAGGAGAGGATGTGGTTGGAGGCTGTTTATAATGGATTATTTTGGGGTGAAATAGAGATTTTCTTCACCAATGGCAGGTGCTCTTCTGGGTGCTTCAAATACTCTATTTCTCCTCTCCCCTGTTGCTTATTCTCCTCTTTAGGGTTTTCTTTCCCTTGAATTGTACTGCTGCCAAGCAGGTGGTTTTAGGTCCGTGCTGTAACTGAGAGGGGAAGGCACTGGGCAAGCAGGAGAGCAACCTTTGATTTAATCTTTCTAGTCAGCTGAAAGAGCTGACACAACAAAACAGTTATAATCTGGATAAATTCAGGTATTTGTTGCAACTAGATAAACTCAGTGTAGCAGAACAGAGTTGGGCCACTGGTTTAGTGTGCCTTTCACAGAATTAAAATGGATTTTTTTCCTCTTACCTGTGTAAGTCTCCAGAAACAAAACTTCTTTTAGAAAGAATCTAATGAGTCATTGCTTGCATGACAACATTTTTCTCTGTAACTGACTCCTGCTCTAACAGTTTACTAGGTCAGGAGTATTTTTCCTGAATTATTTATTAATTGTCTTTTTTAAAAAAAGTTGAACCTGAAATATATGTCAGCTCTGCAGAACACATGGCAGAATATTAATTCTGTTAATAGTAGGCTGTGAAATGTGTGGTAAAATCCCAGCCAGGGAATTATCTCAGCTAAAACCTTTTCCTTTGACAAGTGAGGGCCTAACATATAAATTATACTCACCACCAAAGTTTCCTTCCAGGGTTACTTCATCAGGGAAGCTTCTCAGCCCTATCTTTTATATCAAAATTGAGTTAATGAGTTGTGCATCTCCTGATGAGTTGGCAAAGCTTTTGCAGCTTCAAGGAGATCTAACACCTGCTAATATCAATGCAAAAGCTTGGCTGCAAAGCTGCCAAACCCACATTTAACCTATTTAAATCACAAACTACCATTGATCTGGTTTTCACAATGTGTTCTCCTGAGTGCTTTGGGCTTAGATGTATTACTTAAAGAAGGATTTTAGTATTTAATTTGCAGTGTTTAAAGGGAGAGAAGCTGTGTCTTTAGCATTGGGAAAGGTAAAAAAAAAATGCAGTTTAGTAATTTATTGCTAATTAAGAAGCATGAATAGGATTCTTTTGCTGCATGAAGACTGAGTTTGGTATGAAGAAAATCAGACTTGATCAAGGAAAAAACTACGAGTGGAAAGCTGCAGTGAAGTGTGTCAATGTGAAGAGTGAGGGGGGAGCAGGGGCTCCAGCTTCTCTGGGCAGCCTGTGCCAGAACCACCCTCATCACAAAAGCCACCTTCCTTACATCCAATTTAAACCTGCCCTCTTTCCACTTGAAACCACTGCAGGCCTTGGTAGAAATTCTCTCTCAGGTTTTCTCACTTACTTTTAGGCACTGGAAGATGCTCTAAGGTCTCCCTGGAGCCTTCCAGTTGGCACTCAAAATGTCTCTCAGACATTTTTAGAGGTTCCAGGTCTTGGTCAGAAGCATTTTAGACCTTGGCAGGCAGCTGGAAACAGCTGTGATTTTGAGTTTGAGTTACCAACTTTGGAGGTGGAACAAGCAGTCACAAAAGGTTAGATAGTATAGTAAAAGTAGTTAAAAAACAGAGGGGAAATTTTTTTAGTATTGTACAGGGGAGTTTTAACACATGTACAGGGGGGTTTTACTTTGTACATGGGGGTCAGAAGTTCTAAGATGGAGGAAAGTGGGCTGATCCTGTTCTTCCTCCTTCTTCTTCCTTGCCTCCATGTTCTTGGTGATGTTGGCACTCACAGATTGGTTTAGAGTAGAAAAGCACTTTGTAATATAGGTAGTAGGTATTGGGGAAAAACTGTAAACATGTAATACATATCATATAAAAGATAGCAGCAGCCCTGGGCGGGGAGAGCGAAAAAGAAGACAGCAGACAGAGAGGATGTCAGGGGGTGTGTGTGCCTCTGCCCAGGCCGCTGATCAAATAGTCACAGCCCAAGAAGACAATCTGTTAGATAACTCACAATAAACTGCCTTGAGACCGAACAGCAAAAGCCTGCAGAGTTTTTCTTTGGAAGCACGGGTTGGAGGAGGAATTTCACCACCACATGAGACCCCAGAGTAAGGCCGGGGTTCCCACACCTTCCCTTCTCCAGGCTGGACATTCCCAGCTCTCCCAGTCTGGCTCCAGCCCTGGAGCATCTCCATGGCTCTCACTGGAGCCCCTTGAGCAGTCTCAGGTCTCTCCTGTGCTGGGGAGCCAGAGCTGGCTGCAGCACTGGCAGGTACTAAGGAGTTGCTGCAGCACAGTTTTATTCTTTTTCACAGTCCTGAAGTGTGTTTTTTAGGGTCCTGATGGGAACTGTGTCATTTTGTGTGCATTGTTACAAGTTAATCGAAGCTTGTCCTTAATGAGGGTGCTTGTGGTGGCAGTGACAGCCCAGATTTGAAATAGACTTTGTTTGTAAATGCTGAAAATTAAGTGAACTTTGTGTAGAAAAAAGAGAAACCTTATTTTTTTAAGCTGTTCACTCTTGAGTACTTATCTGTATTTGGAGAAAATACCAAACATAAATCTGAGATAGTTTCCATCTAGTAAAATACATTTTTTTTTTTTTTAACGATAACACCTGCACATTGTATTGGCAAAAAAGAGAATTTATGGAAGATTTTTCACAAACATTTTTCTTGTTTTCTTATTCTAAACCTGTGTCTATATAATTTTTCTAGGTAAAAACCTTTCACTCCTTGGAGTTTTTGGGTGACTTGTGAGTTGAATTTATTTTGCAAAGAGTAGGCAAAGTGTGGGTAATGTTTGTAAATCTAACCTGTTCAATTTGGATAAATCTTACACTGAGATCTTAACAGTTCAGTGACCGAAGGAGTGGAGAAAAAATAAAAAAAATGAAAAAATGCACATATTAAAGCTACTTGAGTAGCAGTTTATTTTCCTGTTGCTCTTTGAAAAACAGGAGTAGGAAAGAAAAGTGTCTTTAAATAGTCTGTTGGGCTGCTGCTGCTGCATCTACTTGCTTGTGTGACAGGTACTGCATTTCTCATTAGAGGTACCTTGCAAGGGCCCATGGTCACCATAGTAACTATCTTGGAGCATTATACTTTAAATTTATCCTGACAAAGGTTACTGTGGCAATTCCTCAATGCCTACTAATTGGCTTTTTTTTTTTTTTTTAAATTTCCTTTTTTTGCTGCTGCTATTTTTAACTCATCCCCTCCTCCTTCATTTGAGTTCCAGATCCTTAGTGGAATGAATTAGCAGAATTAGTGAGAAAATGCTTTACAGGGTAGGACTAATTGGTAGCTAAACTCTGTTGTGCTCCTCAGTGTGAAAACAACAAATCTAAATCATAACTTCCAGTGGTAACTAAAAGGTTATCAGATTTGTCCTCCAAATGTTTCGATACAAAACAATAGCATTGCTCTTGAGACAAGGGTTTGGTTTGTGCAGACCTCTACTATTATTATTAAATATTAGTCATGTTGTTTATTAGCAGATATTACTACCAGCAGAGATAGAGGGAAACAAGCCATATCCTGAAGAGCTGAAAAGCTAATTTAAAGTAAGCCTCTAATAAACAGAAGAGTTGCCTTGTGCTGAGCTATATTGGTACCTGGGCCAGGTGCTATATTGGTCCAGATGCAGCTACCTGGCATCTGCTGCTGCAGCAGGTTGAATTAAAAGTTATTCATAGGCTGATGATATCATTGTTTAATTTCCTGTAGGTGTATTAGAGGATGACTGCTGCACTTCCCAGTGGCTGAGAAGTGGAAAATTAATTGCTGGATTGACTGGAGTTCCATTTTCCAGGCCCAGGATGGAGAGAGCAGTGACCTGATGAGCCCTCCCAGGGTGGCACAGGGACGCAGAGGAGAAGCCTGAGCTGGAGTGGGGCTGGCAGGCATTGCCACTGCTCCTCAGTTCTGCTGAGCAGGGAAGTGGGATTGCAGCCAGGGGTACAAAACGTGGCCTTAAAGAAGGCAGCAAAGTGACAGGACATCTGACCATGGCAGTGAGGGAAGAGGAAAGGGGAAAAAATGGAAAGGGGAAAGAGGAGAGCAAGGGCAGGGCAGGGCAGGGCAGGGCAGGGCAGGAGAGGAGAGGAGGGGAAGGGAAGGGAAGGGAAGGGAAGGGAAGGGAAGGGAAGGGAAGGGAAGGGAAGGGAAGGAAAGGAAAGGAAAGGAAAGGAAAGGAAAGGAAAGGAAAGGAAAGGAAAGGAAAGGAAAGGAAAGGAAAGGAAAGGAAAGGAAAGGAAAGGAAAGGAAAGGAAAGGAAAGGAAAGGAAAGGAAAGGAAAGGAAAGGAAAGGAAAGGAAAGGAAAGGAAAGAAAGGAAAGGGGAAAGGAAAAAGGAAAGGAAAGGAGTTCTCAGCTTTTCAGTGAGGAGCAGCACACAGATGCATGTCCAACCACTGTTCTGCACTCAGCCCATCTCTGTGTGGCAGAGTTCACCCAAAGGTGCAGCCAGCAGTCACTTGACCTTTTCCTTCTTTTTGAAATGTAAGAGAAGAACTCTTCTTTTCAAAAACTTCCCAACCTTTAAACACTGAGCTTTCTCACTGTAATATCCATTCAGTCCTGATGTAGATCAGCACTTAAGTTTAGCACAAGGCAAGCTTAGAAGATATAAGAGATGTTTATTCAGTGTTGACTCTGAAGCACAAAGGATGATGCATTCTATTGCTTTGAAGTCCAAGATAATACACTAGAACTGGTTAGAACAATTTCATTTTCTTCCTATGCTTCCTCAGCAGAAATTTACAAGGACTGTAATTTCGTGCCCGAGAATGGGAATTTGCTACAAAGCTAGAAATTTTAGAAATAATTAAATAATGGGGGCCTGGGAATTACATTCATCCTCAAGGGCTGTGCAGGGCTGTGTTTTATTTGCCATTGTTTTTTTCCTGTATATAACTTTGAACAGAAGCCTCTTTTACAATGTAAAACAAAACAAAACAAACAAAAAAACCCCCAAAAAAACCCAACCAAAATCTGGAAGACTGTCATTGGCTTTCAGCAATTTTAATTCTTCTTTAGCATGAAGGATAAGATGAAGGATTTTTCTGTGCTAAGTAGATGGACAGGATTTATATCTTGTTGACAGTAAGTCCGCCTTTCATGTAATTTAAAATGAAGTTAGCAGAGCTTTGTGGGATCCAAAATTGGTATTTTGTCACTGTGAAGCCAGTTCAATGGGCTTTGTAGAGCCCTCCTCATTCTCTTCCTTGAGATTTTGGATGCTACGATTGCTGACACACTTTGAGCTTTCCAGATTTTCCTGTTTTTTTCACTTAGAATATCTGAACAGGAACAGAATTGAAAGCTGACATTTTGCTCATTTTTTGGAAACTTTGGTCTTTTTGTCTAAAGGATGACCTGGGATAACAAAGTCCTTCTCATATGGCTTTTATTGCCCATATACTGTGAGTATGTTATTAAAGAGATGTAAGGTGTGATTTGGAGCCTGAGAGACCAAGGAGGGAGTGATGTTCTGGGCAGGAAAGGGCCAAGAGCAGGAGCACAACCTGCTCCTCTGGGTCTGTGGTGAGTGCTGAATTCACTGTCCTGGCAGCTGCTGCACCTGCACTGCCTGAGTGGAGATGGAAACAGAGTGGGACCAGAGCTGGGTATTGGATAGAGCCTCCTCAAGGTTTCCAGAAGTTTTTATTTCAAATACATCAGCAATGGTGATCTGAAATTAAAATGATGACTTGCAGTCATGTAGAAATTTGCAACATTGTTCAAGACAAATAATTTCTTCCAGTGGTCTGTCCTGGAAATAACTGAGCCCTGATGGAAATCTGAAATTAAATGTGGGTTGAATAAAACAGCGTTCACATGCTGTGATAATTTTTCAAGCTTTTGAGGCATTTAAACTTTAATTTTATGTAGCAAATTATGCTCATTTGCTGCTTAGAATTTGTAGCTGAACACCTACTGAAGGTTTTTTTTTCTTATTCTGTTGACTTTTATATTGTGTTGACTGTGACTTTTTGACTATGGTTTTTGTTCTTCTCAGCAGTTTTATATCTTCATTTTGATCATAGATCCATTGGCAGTGGGCTGCCTTTTTCCTGTGTGTGTTTTCTCCCTGACACAAAGTGATTCTGATCAGTACTTGTTTGAAAACTTGCTTTTGCAGGAATTACAAAAGATTAAGGGGTAATACAAAATTATAGAAAAGAGGAAAATAGTAATTTAAGTTGTAGCAGTAAATGTTTTCTCATGTGTTTCACTTAAGTGTAAAGAAAGTATTTAATAAGTCATAATTACTGGTTTTGTTATTATTGGAGGAACTAGAAAATGTCTTAATAGAAGTTAGTCATGCACCTGATTCTAAAGGAATTTCAGTTGACCTACCAAAAGTGTCAGTGTGTTTTTTTTTGGTTTTTTGTGTTTTTTGTGTTTGTTTTTTTTTTTTTTTTTTTTTTTTTCCAGATTTTGCTTTGCAGTTTGTGTTAAATTCTAGACCTGGATATTTCAGGGGGACTAAGCAGAGTTAGAAACTGAATGAAGTGCTCATGCTGTTGACACAGTTCTGTGCTTTCTTGCAGTGTGAATCCAGTTTATCAATGGCTCACAGTAAGAGGCTTGGGAAAGCTCATGGAGAGTAATTCTCTAATAAAACCTGCAGCAAAAATGCACTTGTATAAAATTGCATTAAATTCCACCCTGATGTATTAAAGGATGAAGCATATGCTCCTGACAGCTTGAGCCATTCCAAGCTTTTTCTTCATCTATCATTAGTGACAATAGTGTAGTTTAAATACTCAGAAACTTTAAGACCATTTTGGTTTGGATGTGAATTCTCCATCAAAAATATCACTGAAATGTGTTGTCACAGCATCATTCAGAGTCTTTTAGGTTGGAGTGGACCTTTTGAGGTCAGATAGTGCCATACCCCTACTCAAGCAGGGTCACCTAGCACAGGTGTGCTGTACTGAATGTAGTGGTTGCTAAAATTTCTCAGAGGGAAGGATTTTGACCAAATACTTCCCAAGCTTTCCTCAACTTCTTTTTTTTCTTTTTCTTTTTCTTTTTCTTTTTTTTTTTTTAATAAAAGATTCTGAGATTTTATCTGCACCTGAGACAAGTTGTTATATTGACTGTAAGGAGCACAGTAACTTCACAAAGAACAGAATCCCAGTATTAAGTGTACTGTTTCTCTAGGACTGAGGAAACTCAGACATGATTCCTTTTAAGCTGCTGTTTCTCTCTGCTCCCAAGTCTTTGAAGAGCACTTTTAGAAGTCCAGGCATTTATCTCTGCCTCTGATGGGACTTGGTCGTGGGTGATGAAAGGAGTCCCCACACAGAGCAGCTGATGAGTGACTTATGGAGATGCTGGAAGTCCTCCCTGAAATGCCAATGATCAAGGAATGTGGTGTCCCAAGAAAAACTTCTGGGGTCCAGCCTGATGACTTCTCACCCTTACCTTTTCAGATCTGTTGCTTTTAAAAAGGGTTTGGTTTGTTTGATGTTTATTTTTTTTCTTTCCAAGATAAAAAAATAGTTCCAATATCACATTCAGTTTCTTTGACCTTTTCCTTATCCCTTTTTAAAGGTGGTTGACATTGTTGATTGGATGTGAAGTCAGCCTTGCCTTTTGCCTAGATCCAGAAAATCTGGAGATTCTTTCATTTTTATCATTCTCCCTCTTTCATGGCTGTTCTCTTCCCTAGCAAATACACTGGTTTTAAGTGTCTTAAGGGGGAATTTTCATCATTATCAGATCTTAAAATAAAGATCTATCTCCATTTATTGGTGAGCTTCCTGCAGTTCTCTTTAATCCAGATTTGACCCATGGCAGAGATTGGTGCCTCACTCTTGCAGACTGTTATAGATATATATACAGATATATGTGGAGACTTATGTTTGTATTCAAAAATATATTTTATAATGTATAATTCATAATTATATTTTCACACTGAAGGCTTTTGAGTTTTATCTTGTGCATTCCTTATCTTTCCTATCCTTTATTTGAGGAGTATTGAAAGAATATTAGAAAACCAGAAGCTGCTTTTGTAGTTCAGAGTTTTCTTTTACTATCATATAGTAATTAAAAAATAATCAGAGTTTCATAACTTGAAGGATAATTTCTGAAGTGTAAGTAAATTTGTCCCTTTAAAATGATGGCAGTGCTTGTGGTGGGTGTCTGATTTCTTAGATTAAAAATTATTACGATTTTTACTTTTTTTTTGACTTCTGAGAGATACTTCAGTATCTCAATACTGTTAAAAGAAAATCTGGTTTTGGTTTAAGGTTTTTTGTACCCTCTTTTCTGGCAAAATATTTTTCTTTATTTTGTTGAAGAAAAACTACAAATAGGTTATGTCCATTTGTGCATGGAGACTGAATACATGCTAATCAAGAATTAAATACTTGTATCTTAAAGAAGCTAGCAGATTTCAGAATTAGTTTAGTTGCAATAACATATTTGTGTTGCATACAAATTACAGCTAAGCCTCACAAGCAGGTTGCTTGAGAAAACACAAGCAGCGTAGATGTTTTTTTCTTTAGTTAAGATGAAATAATCTCCAAGTGCAGTTTTACAGAGTACCTGAGGGATTATTTGCTTTGCTTTATTTGGAACATTTTGATTATTTTAAGCTGATTCAGATAGAAAAGTAGCAACTGCATGACAGAAAAATGTAGGTAGGAATTACAGAAATAAAACATTAGGCTAGATTTTTAAAGAAAAAAAAAATTTCTTATTTAGGCATGGAGTACTGTGGAATTATTTAAATAAAAATGGTGGAAATTGCAGGCATTACTCTGTGGGCATGAGATTCTATCTTCTTCACAGTAGAAGATTTAAGCCAATGGAGTATTCTGTGCTGTACTTTACTTGAAATGATTGCAAATGGAATGAGAAGTAAAACTGAAGAAGGTAGAATATAATTTTTTGCCGTATCTTAGATGTGGAATATCCCCCAGTGTCAGTGCTTGGGCATCTTTAGAAATTTAATGTGTGCTGGGCTCTCAGTTCTTGTTTGGAAGAAGAACAGGTCCTGCATTCCTGATTTCCATAGTGGAATTTGCTGGAAGTTTTAGCCTTGGTGCCTTCACTGCATGTTGGATCCAATTAAATAATGATTTAGTCACAATACTGCATGCAACAAGGCAGTAGGAATTTATTTCATGGACACCAAATCTGAGGAAGGAGTTGTAATTTTATATTAACCCCTTTTACTCTGATGAGCTCCTTGTATGGTTGGACTGAAAGAAGTGTAGTTTTGATTTAGGCTCCCAAAAGTTCTGTCAGTACCCAGCAAGTCCATCAGTGATGCCTTACAGGTACCTCTGGGTGTGTTGCATATTTTATTTTAGCTCCTTATTGCTCATGAGCACTCCTGATTCCATGAGAAGTGTACAATTGCAATTCCTTGGTTGCAAATACGTTGCATTAAAACTAACAGTGAATCGAATTTGCTTTTCTGAATCCACTGAAAAGCAAATATGCTGAGAGCTGATCACTTGGCAATTAATCAGTTTTCAAGTCTAGTTCAAATCATGCAAATTAAACTTACTGCTAAGTGTGGTGTCTAATACATCTACACTAAAGTTACACTCTTGCACAGAAATAGTAACCTACAGGGGTTTAAAAGAATTTAATATAAATAATGCATATTATGGCAATATTCTGCTACTTGACTGGAATTTATTTTTCTTAATAATCATCCTTCACTGTTACATCTGTATTACATTGTTTTTTAAACATTTTTCCTTGCTTCAGTTCAGAAATAAGTCTGTCAAGTTTCCAAACCCAGTGTTGTTCTCCTAGTGTTTGAAGCAAAAGTAATTATTGTCAAAGGTCTTGAATAATGTACAGAACTAAATAAGAAATAAATTATATAACCTGAGGGAAACAAAACTTGACTTTCCAGAAGCAGTTTTAGAAAACATTAATAGCATGCACAAGATAAAGAAGCAGTAATATGCCTTTCCAACTCAGAATGTCTGGGATCTGGATATAAAGATTAAATATTTCTGGAAATAATGATGCAGATGGTCATATTTGGTGTTGATGAGGTGTTTGTAATCTTTGTCGAGACTGTGAAATGCAAGAAGCAATAATTAGTTTGGAGGACATGAAAAACTGATCTAGAGAAATAAATTTCCAAGTTTGTATACCACATTCAGTCATTTCAGATTTACACAGAGATTCTGGCCAGGGATGGAGAAGACTGCTGGGAATTGTTAGACTGGAAAGAAACTTGCATTTTAGGGTCACAGTCTAATAAAGTGCATATGTAGAAAGAAAAAACAAGTGAAAGAAATGAGAATATTGATGGGTTCCTGTGCCACAGGAAGATCAGTGAAACAGCAGAAAGCATCAGTTCAGGACAGAAGGTTGATCTCACTGAAAGCTTTAAAAGCACAGCATCCTCCTTTTGTAGTACATGTTCCAGGAGCACCAAGAGGAGAATTGTGCCTGTAACCTGTCCCATGCCCAGCAGGACAATTGTCCCCTCCCAGGTGCAAACTCCTCCCCTCTGCTCTGGGCTTGGTCTCTGCTTTGTGCTCATCTTCCACCTGGGCTCTGCATTCCTCAGCAGAGTCTGAACCATCTCTGAGCCCTTGGTCTGCTAAAGAAATGAACCATCTTTCTTGTCTATAAGATAAAGGTTCCATTTTGCATGATGTGCCAGAAGAGTGATTCTATTTGACAGTTTCAATATTTTGATTTCACACCGAGCCCCATTTTGAATTGCATCTGTCAAGGTAAAGGAGAGGTTTGCTCCTACAGAGAGCATTGTCTATGAGACAGGGTAGTCTTTATTATGCTGCTTAGCGAATTCATGGATTTCTTTCCAGATTTGTCCTCAGCAGGCAAAGAATCTGTTTCATTTTGGATATTAATAAAAAAAGAAAGAATCAATAAGGAATTAAACAGCCAAGAGTCAGAAAAGGCCTGATAATGATGGAGAGTTGTATTACAATTTTCTTTTTTTTTTTCCTAGCTAGTGGAATAAAAGTGCAAGTATAGGACGTAAAAGTTAAAGAAAGTAAATTTTAAAAAATACCCAAATTAGCTGATTTGGTGTGATTTAATGATGGGGTATTAGTTTTCTTTTCTGCTTTTTCTCACCAGTAGTAATTAATTTAAAATAACTTGTTTTGAACATACTGGCATAAAGTTGGAACAGTGCTTTACTTGTTTTTGTAGTTTTCTCAATATTGCTATTTCTGTGCTACTCAACTGTCTGTTGTCAGTATTTTTGTGATCCTTGAGTCAGGTATTTGCTAGAGAGATTTTGGAACATTTGGAACATTTTGATGAGCTAGAGAGAAAACATGAGAATAAGGAGGTTTATAGTTCTGGTGGAGGAGAGCTGTCTGCTCATGAAGAGTGAATCAATGTTGTATAGTGAACATACTTTTTTGAGTTCCTTTAACTGATTTATAAAGGCATAGAATAACAGAATGCTTTGTCTTGGAAGGGACCTCAAAGATCATCTATTCCACCCCCCTGCCATGGGCAGGAAATCATGTAAGCACTGCATATTAATCTGTTGCAAGGTAATCAAAAATCTGAGAAGGTAATCAAGGAGGATTTTTTTCCCCACCCCTGAATCCAGCAGAAAAGAATCCCTGAAATATAATTTAGGAAGGAGTATGTTGCATCCCAATTGTTAGTGATTCAGTGTGCTTCCAAAAGATAAATGATATTGAGCTTATCTGTGCCAACTTGACCTTCTCAGATGGAAAGAGAATAAAACTTTTACTGTTGCAGCAAATCCTTAATCTATCTGGAGTTTAATGATGCTTCACCTGAGTTATCTTGGTGTGTTATGGTTGATATTCCTTAAAACTCTCTGACCCAGCAGCCTCCTCCTTCTGTGACAGAACTCAGCACTTGAGAGTCTCATTAGAACCCAGTTCCCTGCTCATCAAGAACTCCTTAAACAAAGTGATTTATTGATACAGAATGTTGTTGTAGAGTGAACTGGCACCCATAAACACTGTAGTAAATAAAAGTTTTAGTAAAATGCAGTTCTGCAATTGTTTTTATGGTTGGGCTTTATTGTAAAAACTCTCTTTTGTGAAGTTCAGAGCTCACTTTGAGAGCTGTTTGCTGGTTCAGAGGACCTGTGTGAGTTCACTTGGCTTTGTGCTCTCTCTGTATTTTCCCCTGGGTGCTAAGGTTCCAAGTTCTGCAGACTGTGTCCATCAGATGATGAACTGGGGTGTCTATTTTGTCTGCCTTGTATCAATTTTGGGTGCATTAAGTAGCCAATATAAACCCCATAATTACAAAATTCCTCAGGGCTTATTTTGAAGCTCATTCCTCTTTTCTCTCTCACTCATTTCCTGGTTTAGTCTCTGTTTTTCTCTCACTCCTTCACCTTGAGCTGCTCCCTATCTCAACTAAACATATTTTGGAAGCAAAAGAGAATTTTCCTTTTTTTCCCCCTCTCCCTTTGGCAATATTTTGTTTAGACATTGGGAGTAACTGAAGGTTGGAGATTTCCTTGCAGAAAATTAATTTTGGTGAAATTAATTGAAACAGCAGTGGGAAATGAATGTACCAGAAAACTTCCATAATTTGTGAGGGCAGGGATAATGAGCAGGAGATGATCCCAGAAGTTCCTATGTACATTTCTCTTTCACTATGTTAAACATGTTTTCTGAGCTAACTGTGCTGTATGCAAGAAATCCTTCAAGCACTGAATGCAAAAACCCCAAACTATCTCTGTAAAACTCCACCTGATAAATAGAAATGCAGATGACAGACTTATTCATCTAGAGCAATCCCCTAAATGTTTTGTTCTGTGTTTTTTAGCATCTTTAATAATTTGGAATATTTTATTTATTTTTCCATTGAAGATTTTCCCCCTTTACTTTCTAATTGTTTATTAATAAGCAAAATCTGGACTCAGGGCATATTAGAGGATAAACATTCTGGAGTAATTCTAGAGTAACTTTCAGACTGTTTTTTTTTTTTTTTTTCCCCTCTTAGTTTTCCTAAGTGGTTTGAAGACAGAACTGA
This sequence comes from Lonchura striata, assembly GCF_050655825.1. Taxonomy (NCBI): domain Eukaryota; kingdom Metazoa; phylum Chordata; class Aves; order Passeriformes; family Estrildidae; genus Lonchura; species Lonchura striata. The sequence continues at coordinate 152,323,691 of NC_140704.1, read as the reverse complement.
TAATTTTATGATCAAGGTCACAGAATCACAGACACAGTCATGGACTGCAGAGCCTCTCTGAGCAGTTCCAATGTCAGACCACCTTCACAATAATAAAAGTTTAGAGGTGTCCAGATGAAATTTCCCATATTTTGATTTGTGTCCATTGACTCTTGTTCTGGCACTGGGCACCACTGAGAAGAGCCTGGGTCTGGCTTCTTCTTGCCCCCATTAAGAATTTTTGGATAAAATCCTCCTGAGCCTTCTTTTCTCTGGGTTCTCTCCTTGTATGGCAAACATTCATGTCCATTAATCATCTTCATGGTCCTGGGCTGGACTTGTCTTTATTTGAAAACACTGCTGTATTTATTTTAAGGAAGGAATACAAAATACTGAATATTTTTTGTTATGTAGTTTCCTTTTCCTTGTGGCCTTAGCTATATTTTCAGTCGGTTGTTGATTTGGGACACCAGATCACACCTCATTTCTTTATTTTCACATCTTCATCTTTTTCATTGATTGTGCTTAGTCTTCAAAGGATCACAGAATCCTGGAATGGTTTGGGTGGGAAGGGACCTTAAAGATCATCCAGTTCCACCCCCTGCCATGGGGAACCCCCCTTCCACCATCCCAGGTTGCTCCAAGCCCTGTCCAACCTGGCCTTGGACACTCCCAGGGATGGGGCATCCACAGATTCTCTCAACCTGTGCCAGAGCCTCACAACACAATTAAGAATTTCTTCCTAATACCTAATCTAAATCTCTCCTCTTTCAGTTTAAAAATATTTCAAAACTATTAAAAAGTTACCAATAGTTGAGTTAGGCTTTTTATGTAGAAGAACATCTTGACTTGTGGAAGCATGAGATAATTCTGTGTTTTTCCTAGAAGTAATTATTCTGTAGTTGTGTCACACCTTAAAGTTTATCTCTGGAATTTCACAACTTTTCTCCTCAGACACAGTATTTGTTTCAATTTTTTTTTTTCTGTTTTGACTGATGTTTGATGAATCTTCTGCCAACGAAGAATGGAAATGGATATTTGACAGCTTGTAAAAAATGTTATTTTTCTGAGTTTCAGTTAACAGTTAAATCAATTCACTTTTCCTGTTGTTTTCCTCAGTTAGATAACTGTTCTATGGAGCAGAACCATTTATGCCCATTGTATCAAGAAAAATATTTATTTGAAAATAAACTTACTCTTTTCAATGGTTCATTAAGATTTCCACCCACGTAAATACACAATGTTTTTACTACATGGTCAGCTATTTTATTTACTATCATATTCAGTAAAAAAAAACCCAAAAACAACAACAACAAAAAAACCCAATCACAGCTTTTCATCAGGCATTATTAAACAATTGCTTCAAACATTTTCTCTCCATACATACCTGGTGTGTGCTAGAAGAATTTTGTTAACACACAGTAAAAAAACTTCATTAATTTGTAGAATTACACAATCTTTAAGGCTGGAAAAGACCTCTGAGTCCAAATGTTAATCCAGCACTGCCAGATCCATCACTGAACCTTGTCCTTAAGCACATTTGCCTGTCTTTGGAACACCTCAGGGGTGGTGATTCCACCTCTTCTCTGCCTGTGCCTGCTCCAGTGCCTGACCACCCTTTCTGCTTGTTTCTTCACCTTTCAACAAATCCATTTTGGCATAGATCCACAGTTGACTACATTGCTCTTCTTCAAGGATGTAACAGCCAAATTCACCTCATTTAATTTAATACCTATTTTTAAAAGCATTTTGTAGTTTCTCCAAAGTTATTTATTCATCCAGTTGAAGGGAGATTCATGAAAAAGATTTAAAAAACTGTTTTAATGTTCATTACTTGTTTCAGGTTGCATTGCCCAAACTCAACAAATCTTACCAGTAACACTGAAACTGAAAATCAAATATAATTAGTGAGGAAAGTGGTATTTTTGTGCATAGCTTTAGCTAAAAATAGGAAAGACCCTCAGGATATGGTGATAAATCTATTTTTAAAAAAGAGTATTGCAATTTAAGGAAATGCTGAGCCCAGGGAATGCAGTCAAGGATAATCAGAGGCACTTATCACCTTTGACAGGCTGCAGTATTTCTTACAGCTTTGTTTCAGCCCTTAACTTCTTACTTCAGTAATTGAATACTTTCTGTATTCATTCTTAAGGAAAACATTAAAGCTTAAAATAGGCATAATAGTAATTAAACCAAAAAAAGTTGTAGCATCAGGGGATGGGAGCATGCTTGAAAAATCAAATTTGAAATATTTAGATTCCTTTAATCAGACTCTCAAATCACAGGAGAGTAGGCTCAGTCCTTCATCTTTTGCATGCCACATAAACTCAGCTCGTTGCAGAATCATTGAAATCCCTAAACTGTTGTGTTAGGGAATTACTTTATTGGTGTTCAGAGCACACTTATTGATGCTCTTGTTAGATTGTTTCTCAAGGTCCACAAAGAGCAGCTCTCTCCCTTGGGATAGGACATTCTGCCAAGTGTGGACATGCTACAGCCAAAAAAAAGGGAATCCTCAAGGCAGTTTGAGCCCCCATCACTGCCACTATTTCCTCTGATTTTTCTACTCTGAGAAGTGTGAAATGTCTTAAAGGAATGGTTGGGCTGTGATGATCTGGTTTCCATCAGGAGCTGGAGAGGAATCCATTAGCAGATCAACATGGAGAAGTTTCCTGATGTAGCAGGATCAGCATTGTTTGTGACCTTTGTGTTTGTGGTAATGAGCCATTCTGTACAGCACTGAAACACTGAAAATTGCTGGTTTCTGCCTTAATGCACCTCAAATATATCCATCTTTATTCTCCTTCAGTACATCATTGATAAAGAGTGGAAAGGACTCGCACCAAAGTTTGTTTTCAGTTGGTAAGTTTGAATAAATGTTCTTTCAGCACCAGCAAAGTTGTTCACTGGTGAGAACTGCATGGGTACAACTCAGCAGAAGTTGACACAGAAGAACTGTAAAGAAATAGCTGTGGACCAGTGGCTACACCTTCACTTTTGTCAGTAGTATTTTCCTATTGGAAGCTCTTTGTAGAGCTTTATTTCTTTGCATCTGCTCCTTCTGACCTTGAGGGTGGACAGCTTGAAGTTATTTTTAGATCTTTTGTGAGCGTATTTATGTGCCACTGACTTTTTTAAATTTGACAAGCCAAGTAGCTTTTCATAGCATTGTTAAAGAGGCAGTGGTCATGGCTCCGTGGTTAAAATTGAATTCTATTTTGCACTTAAAAGCTGAGATTTATCCTTTTAAGCCTTGTGGTGGCTTAATGATTCAGTGCATCTCTATGTTTGCTGGGAAGCAGCTTCTGTCTGCTTTGGTCTGGTTGTGTGGCTTTCTGCCTTAAAAAAACCCAAATAGGTATAGTTTGTACTGTGTATCATCTTTATGCTATATTTGTAGACATTTCTGAAAACCACTGCGTAAAACCCAAGCCCCAGCTTTACCTAAACTAGCCTAAGGTTTGAATCAGCAATTTAAACGAGAAGAAAAAAATAGATACCATAATTACCTGCACATTAATCATTATTTTTTCAATACATTTACAATTGAAGATGCCCAGAGAAAGACTGATGTGTAAGGTACTGGTAGAGTGAAGTTTCACCAGCAATGACTTGCATTTTGATGGGATTGAGAGAAGCTTGTCTTGGAATCTCATAAAATACCTTGCTTCTTCTGCACACATTATTTGATCAAAGTCTAGGATCTGCAGGTATTTTTCTGTTAATAAAAACTGGCTGTGGAAAAAATGTTTTACAGCAACTACGTCAGTTCTCTTTGTGTAGTTGGCTTTTGACACATTTTTGTGTTGTTAAAATAGATATAGATGGGCTTTTTTTCCTCTTTCAGTGATCACCTCATGTATGCTTTCTAGCAGGGATGTGTTTCCTTCTGCTTGTCACCAAATACTTCAACTTCTCCTCAATTAATTAATGCCCTTAAAATCTGTGGGTATCTGTGGGAGGAGATTAATCTACCTGTGTCATTCTTAACATCACATTGCAGCTGCATTTATTATCCTTGCTGTCTCTTCTAGAATATTGCTTTGCTCGTGTTCTGAGAGCTTTGACAAAAAAATATGTACAGGGGGTTTGAATTTGTGGGTGTTGACTTTGAAGATGTTGGGCTTTGATGGCCTCACTCGATTTTTGATGTTTGATCTTCCTTGGTTTCCTCTATTTAAATGAAAACAACAGAAGTCTCAGAACACCCAGTCTTGAGGAAGGTCTCAGTGTTCAAAGGGAGAGGTGGAGCAGACTTCAGTCAAGCTGCATTTAGCAACCCCAGCCAGAGAGGAAAATTGTCTTCCTCAGCTTTGATTGTGCCTGTGAGCCTTTCTGCCATCAATGGCCTCCTGCAGCCTCCACTGTTCCTCAGATATTCCAGGGAAATCTGTCTCAGTCTTTCCATGAAACTTCAACAGAAATTCCAATAACACCTTGCAAGCCTTTTCTTGGTAACACAGTTAATGTTAATGGAAGTGTATAATCTCTCTGCATCCTTGAGATACCTGGAATTCTTCCCATGCACAGCATTATTCCCAACACACATGTCAAAGCTGATGTGCTGAATTAAGGCAGGTCTGTGTCACTGCTGTGTCACAGGTGGGTGCAGTGGGCACGTTCTGCAGCTTAGATCTTGTTTGCTAAGACAGAAGGAGACAAAGCACTCTGCCAGTGAGAAATCCAATTGTTTAAGGAGCTGGAGAAAAGGAAAATGCAGTTCCTTGTGCCCAGTGGGGGCCTCTGGGGCTTGACCTGGCTTTGCAAAAGCTGCCATCAGCTGCCATCATCATCGTCTGACCCTGTGATGGAGCTCCTGCAAGGATCTACAGCTTCACAGGGAGATTGTCTTTCCCCTTTATCTGCCTTGGGGGCAGGTGTTGAAACACAGCAGGAATGGTGGCACCCCAGATCTTGCAGGAACATCCTCTTTGTCACCTTCCCTCAGGTTAATGGGTATTTCTACACCAGTGTAGACAGCTCTGGTGGTCTTTGCTGGTGAAAACAACTGCTTTGCCTGCCAGTTTTTCCTCCATCCTTAGGAAAAGGCTTGTGAAAGCTGCTTGGAAACACTACTCAGTGTCTTCCTCACAAGGTTTCCTCTCACTTGGAACAGAATACAGAGACTCACTATGAATTTCAGAAAATGGTGGTTCAAGTTAAGTATTGTGATTGAGGTTGAAATAAAATTATATCTCTTCATGGGGAAAACTGATGTGTATCTATCCATCTTCGGGGGGGGAGGGCTGGTGTACATTTCATATTTTGCATGCTCTTATGTAAATAGAATCAGCTTTTCATAGGTGAGAAGCTCTCTCCGTACCAGGATGTGCAGCTGAATTCTCTGAAACTCCAAAGCTGCATATGGAGGTCTCTGCACCAGTGGATATGGGCACTTCAGGTTAACTAAAGGGGCTTTTTGTCATTTCCTCAAACAGGTACAAAGATTTCTAGAGATGATTGTGCAGCTGTTTCACTTACTGGAGTTAATTTGAGCCATGCTTTTTGTTTGATGATGATTCATGGCCAGCATCTGCAAAAAGGAACCTTTCATCTTCAGCCCTTACCGTGTTTAGGTTTTTCTCTGGTTAGGAGACAGGATCTGTGTTCCATGGAAGTGCTTTGGAGCTCTGGGCTCCGTTGTGTTCCAGGTCCTGGTGAGTGCTCACAGTGCAAATTGAAGCCCAAAGCACCTTGATGTGCTTGAGCCATTTCTGGGTTCCAAACAAAAGAGGTAACATCAAACACAATGTCTTTTACCTAATTTTCAGCACGGAACACACCTGGAATTTCACGTGAGGGGGATGCCAACCAAAGCTTGGATTCTGCTGTGGGTGCTTTTACTGGCCCAGCCCAGCTGTGTGTCTGATTCACTTGTTGTGATTAACGATGGTTGCTTTACCTCAGTTCCAGCTCTTATTAAAAATACCTTAGGAAGAGCTCACTGAAGCTGCAGTAATTATATTCATATTACCATAAATGAGTTTCCAACAGCTGCTTGATCTTTTGATTTATGAAAATGCCCTGAAGTTCAGGATGGAAGTGCATGGTCTGGAAGCCTCTCCGCACTTAACTGAGTGGTGAATTTAGCCCAAATCAGCCAGACAGGCACTGACAGCAGGAAAAGATGCAACTCCTCTCTTAATGGTGGTGGAGAGGCCAGAGAATGATTTAACACCCAGCTTGATGGAGTTGATGACAAACTCTGTAAGGCCTGCAATACTCAGCTGATTTTTTCCCTTTATCTTTCTCATTTTTTATATTGAATTCAGTTTGAACACTGAGAGAAGCTGGAGGGTGCCAGGGAATGACAGTGTCCTTTTTTGGGTCATTTTCCAGCAGCATGTGGATGGGTCAGAGCTTGAGTGAGATGTTGAGTGAGGTTATAGGGCTGACATTAAAAGAGTGATTTAAATCAGAGGTGAGTGTAAGCAGAACATAAACACTGAAGAGGACATGGGCATCTTAAAAGAGCTTCCAGTTTTTGGTAAATAAATTTTCATATTTATAAATGCTAAAAACTTATTACCTACTGGGGGGCAGGAGTGTGATATGGAGAGTCATTATAGCCTGGACTGTGCATTATCTACAGAACTTTTAAATGAATTCTTGTTCCTTTGCCAAATTTTGTCCTTCTTTTGCTTTTCTTCCTCTTCTAAGAATAACAGTGACTTTGGAAAAGTTTGTTATTGATAGAAATGAATAGAAGAAAACCCCATTAATAATCTGAGTGTGCGGATTAGAGGACTGGAAGGAAGGAATAGAATAATAAACAAAAGAAATTTGATTTGGAGTCAGTGACCCACTAAACTGTAGGATAGTTTTTTAGAATACAAGTGCATATTAAAGAAAATGTTATTATGCCTCAAGTTAACTCAGTTTAAGCAATGAGCATTTATGGGCAGGGCAAAGGTATTGTCTAAAGACTTGTCAATATTTTGAAAATGCTTTTGTGCTGCAGAAAACCCCTTTTTAATTATTAATAGAGTTGAGATTGAGAATAGATGATTTCTCCACTATAATAAAAAGGGAACCTCAAAACAGAACATGTTTTTATACCTTCACATCATGAAACCTACATCTCTCCTAAAGCTGTCCTAAGAAAGGATAATTTATTGTTGTAGAAAGGCTTGTGACAATAAAAATCATGAAACAATCAGAGTATTCACCTGTAGAGAAGAAATAATGAAGTCTACTGACTTTCGGAGGAAATATGATTAAAAAATGTGGTGACATTGGTAGACTGAGTAAATATTTCACCATTTTTAAAACCATGCACTTGGAAATCTTTAGGGTTTGGTTTTTTTTTTTTTTTTTTTTTTTTTTTCTCTTCTTGCATATTTGATACCCATTATTGTTACAAGCATTGTCTTTTTAGCTGCTTGATCAGACCTTACTGTTTTGGATCCTGACATGAATGTAACAACTCTGTTTCATTTCCCCCCCTGAATTCAGTTTAGATTTATTCCCAGGCATTACACTCTATATTGTATATTATTTATTATCCACTAGAGGGAAAAGCAGAGTATGTATGTAAAATAAAATGAAAGGTGAATGTTAAGAAATTCAAAACTTAATTTTAAGGTAGAAGAGCAGAGGCATCATGATGAAAGTTGAGTGAAGTCCTATTTTTCATTTGGATCTAGACTCATTAAGTAATAAATTTGGAAAGGGAAATCTGTTTTAAGTCATTGAGATATTTTTTAAAATATCAGTAATAATAATACATAAAATACTGAGCTGTGCTGTGTTCTTTAAATAATGCAGTAACCTGTTTCTTACTATTATGTTTTGTGTTACTCGTGAGCAGCCTTTACCCCATCTCTTCCTACAGCAACTCTGTCGAGCCCAACAATTTCAGGCACAATAAATCCACATCACACTTCACCAATATTTCGTTTTTACCTCTTGATATGTTGATGGAAAGCATCTCTTAAGATGGGCATCACTAGCAGCTTATTTCAAGCTGTCACTTATTTTCTTTCTGAATCACAAGGACTTAAATAGGATGGGACTTTGGAATATTCAGTCATGATCTCCAATATGAAATAGAGAATTTTATGGGACTAAGCTATGGGATGATTAGTGATGCTGATTACATGGTGACAGCAGGCAATAACTACATGTACACAACTCTTACGATGGAATTTGAATTTACATGAGGAATATTTTCATGTCAGTGCTCATTGTTTCTGGGGCCGTTCCATGTGGGCTCAGAGCAGCTTCTTTGTTGAGTTGTCTCTTGTGTTTTGCTGTTATGCCTCCCTTTCTGGGAAGAATCATTCATCTGTAATTTGAAGGAGAGCTTCTTGCCATTTATCTGGCATTATCTGAGAGGCTGTGCAGGCTGGACTCCTGTACAGTGATATTTGCAAGCACATGGTGACATTACGCAGTGGGTTATGTCTGTACTACTTGTCCTCAGAACAGGCTCACCAAAACAAGCCCTGGTTTTTGTCTTTCTCATGGCCTCTTGCTTTTCTCACTGCTGCTGTCAGCTACACTAACTCACTTATATTTGATCCCTTGTGCACAGGAACTGGTTTATACAAATAATTAGCATTTAAAAATATCTATGATTTTTAAAAGCTGTTTGTTCATTTCATGTAAATGGATTAATTTTTTCCTAAGGCAATTTAAGCCATGTGTTTTTTTCATTTTCTGCATTTCCATGCTATTCAATCAAGAAAGCAAATCACTTTTTTTTCCTTTCCAGGTCTCCATTTTAATTTGTGTATGTGTATGACATAAACAATAAGCTGATTTTTACAATATTGAAATAATGATAGTGCTTCAACCAGAGATTTTCAGCCTGTCTGGCAAATGTGTTTCTATAGGATAGAAATCTTAGACAAAAAGTCACAGATTTTCCATTGAAATTGTATTATCTAAGAAACATAATAAAAAAAGAAATAGATAAAAAGTGAGTTATTGAGAATTACCGGGAGGAAATACCAATTTGGATTAGGGTACAGAGGTTGTGAAAATGTTTGTCTCCCTTGGTTGCTGGACAATGGCAGAATTGATTTAATTCCAAAAGGCAGTTTGTGCTTAGAGCTGCCAATCCATTTCTGATATTTTGATTATCATCTAGATGAACAATTAATAGTTTAGCTGAATAGTGCTCATCTCAAAATGGGGTGCTGATGGCTTTTTGCCTGCTTTAGCCAATTTTCAGAAAGAAAAGTGTGGAAAAGCACCATGGGCAGAGGTAAATGTTTCTTCTCCTCCTCCTCCTCCTCTGCTTCCTGTAGTCCAGGACAGTCCCTGGAATTTGTTTCCATCTCAGCCTGGGCTCCAGCTCCAGTATTTTGGAATTTATTTCCATCTCAGCCTGGGCTCCAGGGGTTGTGCAGTGGCACAAGGAGAAGGCTGAGCTGGTGCCTACAACGAGGAGGTTTTGGGCTCAGTGCTGAGAATGGCAAGAGATGAAGCACCCAAACCTTGTAGGTCAGAATTGTTTGCACTGCACTTTTTTTCTTCCCCAATGCATTGTTCCTTTTGATGATGTTTGTGAATACAAGCCAAATTATCCCCAGTTACTGTCACTCACATTTGGCAGCTAAGGTGGTGATTTGATCTGGTGCTTTCCTGGGTTCTGACCAAGCTGAAGGATATTACAGCTAAAAAAATGAGAAGAAAACTACTTTTTATGACTTTCTACTCAATTATGCACCATTAAAGTCTTGCATATCTAGGAGGTAATGCTGCTGTTTAGCCAATTTCTCACCACCTGGAAGTAACTTGATTTACAATTAAGAAAAGTGCTGTTTTTAGTAATATCCAAACTCCTAATATACTATTTTAGTGACGTGTCCTACAATGTGTCATGAGCTGATTGAAGTCGAGTTTTGTCCTTTTTGGGAATAATTCTAATGTAGTCTAGTCAAAGAATTTAATTTAATTACATGTGTAATACAACTTTCTGCCTTTTACTTAATTGGTCTCGCCTACGTTGTTTCTGCCTATTAGATGACAATTTAGCAATTTCCAATTTGTATATCCCTGAGGGAGACTCAAAGGGAATAAATGGGAGTAAAAAATCTCTGCAGCTTTATTCCTCGATTTACTTGCTTGATGGCATCTCTTTTGTAGTTGTATGGAAGAAGAGAAATGGAGAATAGTAAGTAATAAAAGGAAATCTTTTGTGTGAAAGGCTTACATTGGGAACAAAGCAGATCGTGTAATCTTTGCTTTTTGTATTTACAGCATTATTTGCTTGGCATAGGATATATACAACCAATTTTAATAATAATGTACTTTCAGTTTTTGTATTAACCCTCTAATCCATTTATAACTGTTTAATTGAGTAACTCAGGGCAAATCAGTGCATCAGAACCATGGTGACTTTTCAGATGTAGATGGGGAGTTTTATAAAACTGCTACACAATCTGGGGTACAGTTTTTTCTGGTAGTAGTAATCTATCTTTTTGGGATAATCTGAGTCTGAAATTTCTGTGTTAAATTGCTCTTTGGAAAAGATGGAAAAGAACAAAAAATATTTTTCCTTTGAACTGTCATATAGGCCCAAAGCTCTGTGTATATTGATGTCTGTTCTTTCTCTGTTTTTTTGGGGGTTCTGTCTTCTTTGCAGAAACTGGCAGCCTGATGGCACAGCATGATTTTAAGATAAATCATGTTGGTGATCTATATAAAAATGAATTTAAACTCTTCCATAAGCTAGAAGTGAAACTATGATAATTTTGCCATTCTTTAAAGGTAGAGAACAAATCTGATTCCTAAACAGGAATTCAGTTTAAAATAGATGCCTAAATCCAGATATGCCTGTGTTTTTTATAGTTAGAAAAATCTAGTAAATGAGTGAAAAGTAGATGTAATTTTCATAAAAGAGATGGCAAAGCACTCTTTTCTATTTCAATAGCTTTGAATTTTACCTCACAATTTCCCTTTTTTCCTAATGGAAAATTTGACTGGCAGAAGTTTAGATAGCATCATCTTCTAGACTTTTATTCTATGTAAAGGAATATTACAAATTAACAGAGAATAACAGAATATTGATTAAAATAGTTTCTTAGTTCATAAAATTTAGATTTAGGTGAATGAAAAGACTTTTAAAATTTCTATGCTAAACATAAGTGATGACAAAAAAACACCTTCAATATTTAAATATTTTAAAACATTGCCAAAGCTTCTAAATAATACCTCATTAATGTTTTACTTGAAGTAATCCCTTCTTAGTTTCTGAGGCATTATAAAGGTTAGTCTAAAATCTCCATATTTTTAAAGCTAGACATTTTCTAAGAGTTATTTCAAGTAGATATTAATTAAATACTTAAATATAAAGTTTTATCACTCCTTTATCATGTATGCCTTATTTTAAGAAGAATAGTTTCTCCTAAAAATCATGAAAATTCTAAAGATGTTTAGTAGCAGTCTTCAAATTATACCTTCAGTGTGAACTTGTAATGGAAATGTTATATTTTGAGGGTTTTGTTTTAAATTGTTCCACAGCTGGAGGCTTTGTGCTTGCCATGATAAGAAAGGATGCTCGGACAAGTTGATTTTTAAAACTGAGGTGACTTGCAGACATCATTAGCTGACTGCTTGTGACTTGTAGTATTTATAGTTCCTTTTCCTTCACTTCCTCCTAATGTAGTGAAGAAATCCATTCTCACATAAGAGATCTGTGTATATGAAGTTGACAAGAAAGTTGCTTTATAAGTGGCACAAACCCCAATCTCCTGGGTTTACCTATGAGATCCTTTACACAGCTGCATAGTCTGTGAAAGCTTCCCAAGCATGACTTTGATAACAGGTGAGATTTCCCTGGCCAAAATTTAAACTACTTTGTTCAAACTATTTCTGAACCACAGGAAGCAGGAGTAAAAATCCCCGTGATCTCATTTGACTTTAGTGGGTTTGTTTGATTTGTTTTAGTTCTTTGAAGATGAGTTGGCCACTGCCTGGACATCAGGCCACTTGTGAGCAGGACCCATTGTCCATACATAATATGTGCTCTATACCACCCTAATTGACCAAAGGAAGTTAATGTGGCAGGAAACTGCTCCTAAATGAGTATCATTCCATCACAATAATTAAATAAATACTGAATTTCTAGCTGTAGTGTTCAGATCAGAGTCTGGTGGACATTTGGCTTTGCTGCCCTTTCCCAGGGGAGCTCAAGATCAAGGCTCATTGAGTAGGAGGGCACCTGGCAGGGCAGTTATTTGGGATGGTGATTTCCACACGGGGAGTTTTGGCTAAAATTACAAGGTGTTTTAGAGCTGTACTTATTTTCTGATAAACTGGTAAAGCACAACAGACAACTAACACAGCTCAGCAATATGTGTGGGGCAAAGTGTGCAAGGGTAAATCAACATAAACATGATGAAAGTGAAGGCAACCCCTGCTCTGCATTTGGCTGAAGCTGCACCCAGGGCTGAGTATAATGAGCCAAAGGCTGAGTATAATGAGCAGCAGAAGCAGTAGAAGCAGCATCTTGGTTTATTACCCATTATTGTCTTCAGTTTAAAACCATTATCCCTTGTTCTATCAGTACAAGTCCTGATGAAAAATCTGTCCCCATCTTTCTTATAACCCTCTTTTAAGTACTGAAAGATTGCTTTGAGGTTTCCTCAGTGCATTTTTCCTCTCTAGGGTGAACAATCCCTGCTGGTTTGTTTTCTGAAAATAGCTTGTTTCTGAGCATGCTTCTAAACACACATACAGGTGTCATTGCTGGTGAAAGCATTAAATAAACTTCTAATATATACAGTGATTTTTGGAAAAAAAATGGTTTAGGTGAAATTGTGTGTGGGTGAGTGAGATGTGTATCATTTGTGTTATTAGTGCTGAGCATTTGACTGCTATGGAACCTGTGACACACGCTCACTGTGAGCTGAGATTTTGGGAGCATAATTAAAGCTTTTGTGCTCCCACTCATGTCTGTGAACATTATTCCTGTCTCTAGTTAAAGAATGAGTTTTGTAGGTTGAACCTCATGGACCACATTGCTTTGTTGGGAGATGTTCACTGTTGTTCTGGTACTTTGGTTTCTTAAACTGAGGGTGTCCAGGCTGTTCCCCCATATTTGCTCTTTGACAAAGATTCTAGAGTTCCTTTTTTAAATGTGGCATCACTCACAAAACTTGCATCTGGGACTTGAGAATCTGTAATAGAATCTGTGCAACTCTGGAGGTGAAAAGAATCGATGTCTGTGGGCAAAATAAATATTTTAAAGTCAATGGACTGGGTTAGCTTGAAATAAAAGACTCTTCAAGAGACTCACCAAAGAGTGAGTGCTCTGAACAGAAAATGTGAAGTTTGCAGGCGTGATAAAATTATACAGCTTATACTAGGAAAACAGTGACTTGAAAAAGAATCTGTTTATTACACTAAATCATCTTGAGGTGAACTTCTACTGCAGCGCTTTGGGAAAAGGGAAAATACTACCTTTGTGTATAAAAAGAGAAGACAAGCAAGTAGATGGTAAATTAATAATTCATTATGAATGTAACATCTAATTGTATCTTGAAGTGACAGTCCATGGTAAAATGTGTATTCTTGCACACTGAGAGCATTCATACATCCTGTGATTGTACCCAAAAAATGTTTGAATCATTTCCTTTGTGAAAAAACTTATATTTTCCTTATGTTGTGTGTAAAGCTCCGTGTCTCTGCATTTTCCCTAGAGTAGCCACTGAGATGGAGTCCTTTCATGTGAATAATTTCCCAGATGTACAGGCTGTCCTGGGGGTTTTTGCTCCCTAATTTGGTTTTTGACTAGGATCTCAGCATCTTCTCTGAAGTAACCTTCCAGCTGTGTGCCACGTATCACAGTCACATTCCTTTAAAAGAGGAGCTATGGGAATTTGGCAATTTTTCTTTCTGTTCTTTTTTGTCTTTCTTTTTCATGCAAAAGTGCATTGGTGCTCCAGGTTTATAATGTGCAGGAGGCTGTGAGATCCCTCTGAGTGCTTTGGGGTGCTGCAAACACCCAGCTCCACCCCTTTGGATCATCCTGCAGGGCTCTGGGAGCAGCAAAAACCATCAGTGCTGGGTCAGGACAGAGCCCAGGCTGGGAAATGATCCAGGGGTGATTCATGACCAGCATTTCTGGTTTCTTTGGGACGTTCCAGGAGCAGAGACATTTGGTGGTTTTGTCCCTCAGTGTTCAATGTGAGCAGATTCAGAATGGAAATCAGATTTGCGCCAGGTGAGCCCCTGGTTTATTCATGTCAGGCTCCTGGTAAAGATGCTTTGAACAGCAGTCCTGACCTCATTCCACTCTTATTTTTGCTGTTTGTATTTTGGGGTGGGCAATCTTCTCAGTCTTTTCCTGGGGGTATTCAGACAGCTGGAGTGATAACTGCATGACTGTAGAATTGAGATTTTTTTGGTCTTGTTTGTTATATCTGGCACAAAATTCCACGGTTTTGATTTGCATAGATTTTCTTCTGACCTTCCTGCCATATGAAGACAATAATGAATTACACAAATGAGCAGCTGAAAATAAACATATATGTTTTGACATTTATTTCTCTGATTAGTGGTATTCCAGAGAGAGAGGTAGGAGGTACAGTATGGCATTATTTTGGATAAAGAGAATTTTGAAATCCTTGTGTACTTCAGCTGCATTAAAGGGAGGATATTTAACTCAATCTTTAAGTATTACTGTACTTAGGCTTTTCCAAATTTCCTAATGAAAGGCTATTGATTAATGGTCTTATATTCCCCCTATGGAAATAAGTGTATTTGTAAAGTAGGCTATAACCATAATTATTATTATTTTAAATTTCCTATTTCTTTGGGTAGCTAAGAGCTTTGCTGCATGGCAATTGCCATGAGAGTCCAAATTATTTAAATGGGCAAGTACAAAAAGAGGCAAGTTGAAGTTAATTGTCCTGCCTCTTCATTTGCAGTTTATGGTTTTCAGATTTGGAGTTAGGAATTAAGAAGCTATATGCCCAGCACGCATAGCATAATCACATTTAAGCAGAAGATTTATGTAGCCAACTATCTCTTAGCACTGCTCCATTTTCAAATATTACATTATATCCAGTGGAACAATTCTTTCCTGGTTTAACTTTTTATTGTCTTTAATTTTGTCGCTCAGATAAGTCTAAGCTGTTGCATATTCAGTGCTATAGTTTGACTTTCATCTCCTCTTCAATTATTTTAAATAAATAAGTTCTAAATGCAAATTTTTAAATTTAATTGACCTTTCTAAAGATTAATAGAAAAAATTATCTTCTGCTCTGCACAGTTCAGATATTAAAGCCATTGTTTTTCTTTCTGCTGTCAGTTTTAGGCCAGGAGGAGAGACCATTACTTTTGGGTCACTTGAGCTACTGAATTTTATAGTTGTATTTCGAAGTAGTGAATGAAATACAGGTTGTACTTCTAAATCTTTGAAGCAATTACAAGTAAACACAAGGTATATGTTAATTTGCATTACTTTACATTATTATTTCCAGCCAATGAGACATATGTGTTCACCTCACTAGAGATCCCTCTTTGCCTGTAAATTATTATATACTGGGGCATCACATCCAGTTTGGTGTCAACTGCAGGACTTGCATTTAGAGTGGAATTATGTGCACCTGAAACATGAGGTTATACATTACAAGTGAGATTACACAATGAAAGAATCAAGGCAAAATTTTAAAAGGAAACTTGCCTTATGCATTTTTTTTCCCCTCTTGAATTTGAGAACAATAAGATCATCATCACTTAAAGTTTTCGTGAAATTTAAAATCATTGAATGTGCAGGGACTCTTCATGCACATAAGCATTCTGCATAAGTGGCAGGAGCATGGTCTGGCATAGTGTCCCTACTGTGTACTTTATATAAGAAAGGAGCATACACAGGAAACATAATATTGAATAAAGTCTCCAACTGCCTCCTGTCAGCTTCATTTTAGAAGCAGCTTGCAAACTCCTCTGTGGATTATAGTATTTAAATAGATAGTTAGCCATAAGGAAGAGTTTTTGGGTTCCTGTTATATTGTTTCTTCCTAAGAATAATTAAATAAGGACTATCTCTATATTTTATTCTTCCAAGCTAAGCAGCAGTGTTTTATTTACTTAATGAAAGATGAAATCTATTTATGTTCACTATATTGCTGCTTTTCTTTTAATACCAGGCTTGCTCTTAACCTCATTTTATTTGGAGAGTATCACGTAATTAATTCCACTTTATAGATTTAGAGGAGGCCATGGAAAGATCTGAGCTGGGTCACTGGTGGATGGGATGTGCCTGGGACCTGCCCACTGCCTCCTGAACAAAGGCAGGAGTTTGCAGCGTGCCCAGTGATACTCTCTTCCTCAGTTTTTCCCCTGTGAATTTTCTCTGCCAGTTGCATTTCTGTGAAGCTGTCAGTGCTGCTTGGTTTTAAGTGGCCCTGCTTTGGGAAAGGGGGATTTGGAAGGAACTGGCTCGGGAGCGGTCGTGATGTCATTTGCAGGAAGTTGTTTTCCTCCCTGCAAATCCTTTCTGCTGAACATTTTGTTGTCAGGGCAGGGTAGGATTTCCAGTAAAGTTGCAACTCTTTTTCTGAGAAGAGGTGAAATGAGCTGTCCAGTGCCCTTAGTAGCTCTGCACTGTGACTCTAATGGGACTTTAGGTGACTGTCATGGAGATGTTGGCTGTGCCATCAGGTTTGTCACTTCTTTCCCTGTGAGCCATCCTGACAGATGACGTGAGATGATAGCGTGCAGACCCATCATCAGCATTGCCAATGAGCTGACCTTCTCCTCTTCATCCATTTCATTTGTATTTGAATAATTTGCATCCCTGTAACGATGCTCAGTTGTCTGAGGAGCTGTCACAACGGCTTGCGCTGGTTTCGTGACAAAACCCAGTAGTTTCAAAACATGGTTGTTTCATTATTCATGAATACTGTTGTTGCTTTATTCCTCCTCCTGCTCAGACAAATTTGGCCAGAGAGAAACAAAACCTGTTTTGCATTTGCAGGATTGGATATTTAATTTTTTTTTTTTTTTTTGCATAATGCAATGTTTTTATACAAATATCTTATTATTTATTGAAAGCTCATCTAGTAAGAAATTTCAATAGCTCCTCATGAGGCAAAGAAGTTAAAATGGAATTCTAGTCCCTTTTCCTGGAACAAGTTTATTTCTGAACTTTTGAGTTTTAAGATCTCTGTTTTCCCTGATATATAATTACTGTGAAGGGCAAGAAACAGGTGCCCTTGCACGATGTGAGCTGTCATTATCCTGGCTGTTTGCAATAAATTGAATGCCTGTTTCAGACTGAATTGTCTAATTTTACCTTTTTCTATATAGATCCATAGATTATTATATACCACAACAAGCAAAGACAAATTTGGGGAGAGGTGCAGAGAACTCTTGACAGGAAACAGGTCACAAAGTAACTGCAGAAGACAGCAGAGAACGACTTCTTTGGCTAAAATACATTTCAGTCTCACTGTTCTGATGCACAGCCCAGTGACAAAGTTGATGATGTTCAAAAGGTTGCCTTTCACTGCCCTCTCCTTCCTCAGGGTGAGGTTCATGTGGTCTCTAGAGATCACTTAAAAGTTGAAAAAGATCTTTTTCCAGTTGGTGGATGTAATTCATTGTCCAGCTTATCCATTTTCTCATTCCATCAGCTGGCTCTGGGAAATGTTTGTCCACTCGTTAACACCTCCTGGTGAAATGCATCACTTGAGAGGGGAGAAACCTTCATATTGAAAAAGAAAGTGAAGAAGCTGGATTTGAGTAGGGGCACGCTTTTCAGGATGAATGACTGATTTAGGTTATGGTGTTTATTTTTTGTTTTGGTTCTTGTGCAAAGCCTTCCCATGTACTGTTCCATAGGCTGAGGAAAAAATACTGAAGAATATTACAGATAAAAAATGCAGAGACAAAACTTAAAATTAATATTTTTAGCACAAGAGAAAGCAGAATACGCATGATGAAAGGCAGATATGTTTAAGAAAAAGAGCAAGGATTTAATTCTTTTGTGCTTTGCTTTGAGAGAAATTATAGTCTTGAACATTTTATTTTATCTCTGTTTATTGCTTTCATATATCCTACCTAGAGCTGTGTTCATAGTACTGTTTTGTGGGATATTTTTCTCTCTGCAGTTCTCTTTTACTCAGACTCTTCACTTTCTAGCTGGCAAGTGTGTCGCTGGGGGTGTTTTTGTAGCTTCTCATGTGATGTGAGGTGTCACTGTGCTAAATACAGTATAAACATTATAAATAAAAACATAGAAGATTTGAAAACTTAGTAGAGTCTCTGAGTACTGAGAGCCCTGTTTACTAAAGTTTTCCATAACTTAGAGCTTAATAAAAGTTACTTCAAGCAGAAATGAACAATGAACAGTTCAGAGCAATCCAGGCTGTATTCCTAAAGCTGATGTGGATTTATTGGAGGTTGTTGGGATACAAAGTGCTTACATGCATATTTAATTTCCAGACAAAAATTACTATACTGACCATACTGCCAGCAATGATCCTTCAACAGAGGAATTCAATCTGAATGCTGCAGTTGCATATTAAATATTATTAGGCAGGAATATTTTTATCAAATACCAATCACTTAGAAAAGTGCAACACTAATTAGATGGGAGCTGTTTTCCTGGTCCCTTCAGAGATGGATTCTAAATATTTCTGACTGTCCAGACGCAAAGACAATTTGTTAAAATACAGCTATAGGAAACAAACTATATTTCTGGGAGAATATAAGCATTATTGTGTATATCATAGAAATGAAGTACTGGGTTTGCCTCTGCTCACATGCCACAGAGGGCTGGAAACAAGGACTATGAAATTCAAAATATTCCAGTTGTGTCATCCATGTGCAAAATCCAGGAAACCCATCCTGCCATTGCAGAATCAAATCATACTTCAGTGCCAGTAAGAATTGATGTTGTTAGTCATAGTTTCAGGCCGGGTCATTTTGTTTCAGAATCCACTCTTCAGATTGTATCTGGGTGTTTTTCATTATTGTCTTTATTTCTGGCTTGATTCTGGCAGTTACTGTGATCCACTTTTATAACTCATCTTCAGCTTTTGAATATGCCCAGCACTTGATGGATTCTGCATGCAAATGGAGAACTTCTGATGATCTCTTACTGCATTAAAAATAGCCAAAACAACCCCTCCCTTTAGAGAGGAACAGATTAATTCCTCCACCTTTGAGATGTGAGGATCAGCAAAGATGCAGAAGTGGGAGCTTGTAGAAACCTTTGCCCGAGTGCTGTATTTGAACTTTTTTGTCATAAAATCATAGAATTCTTTGGGTTGAAGGGACCTTAAAGGCCATTTAGTTCCACCCCCCTGCCATGGGCATGGACGTCTCCCACTAGAATGGTGAAGGGGAAACTTCAGAAGCTTCTCCTCAGGTGTCAGTTTTTGCTCAGTGTTGATAAAGCCTATTTGAATTCATCTTCCCACTGCAAACTTCTAGATTATTCCTTGTAATTGCCATCTGTATTCACCTAGTTTCTTTTGCGGTCAAGATTCTTTTAAATTAATGAGAATGATAGAAAATATTTTCTGGTCTGGAGGGATTTCAATGCGCTTTCTTGTTGACATTTGTTGCTGGTGTTTTCCTTTTGGCAACATTCATGGAATATGTTTCCCTTTTTTTATGGAGAAATAGATAAAGGATGATAGTAATCCTGTGTTTTGTGAAATATCCTTCCCAGACTGCTTCTCAGTTTTGTAGTTGCATTTCCGCCTGAATGGTTTTCAAAGCTGTTGCTTGGTCTTCTTAAGTGCAAAGTCATCTCAAGAGCAATATATTTTAATTCTTCCCTAATTATTTTCTATTTCATACAATTCAGGAAATTACAGCTGCTTTGGCAGCATAGTATATTAGATCTTCCATAACCACATTTCATGTGATGTGAGCTGGTCTAAAATCCCTTTTATATTAGATTAGTGATTCTAATTTAACATATCAGTATTTAGTATGCATTATAGTGTACTATATTTAATTTGATTACCTTTTATGCCTTACAGTACATTTAATAAAGCAATTATTTAATCATTTGCTACCAATGAATTTTACTGTGATATTGAAATTAATACAGTCTGTAATTCATGAAGATGGACAAAGCAGGAGAGAAATGTCTTCTTAAAAAAAGTCAAGGGCCACATTAAGGCCCTTCTTCTGTGGTTATTTTGTTTTTCCTTCCTGAGTTTTGCAAGGAAAAGTAAAGAAGTTGCCTTGTGAAACCAATGGGCTCTTTAAGTGTGTTATAGCTCACTTCAGGAGACACTTTCATTTATAATATTCTGCTTCCCTTTTGTATGGCTTGGTATTAATAAACAACTTTAAATAGAATATTCTTCAGCTTTTGGCCCAGTCTTGTTGCTTTTTTCAGCAACCCTTGAGCACCTACCAAGGGTGGAGGCAGGTGAACCTCTGCAGAACCATGAGGTCATCTGCTTGCAACTGCAAAATAAATGTCTGTGCACCACTCACAAAGTCATTAAGATGTTGATTGATGATCTGTAAAATATTTTTACCATCAACAGGCTTAGACTTCTGTTTTCAGTAGCATAAACCATATGGTTTATATATCATTAATTACAGACTGGCTGCCACTGAAACCAATATATAGATATTGTAGTGCCTGTGTTCACAGTGTGCAGTTTCTGCAGAAATGATATCAGCAGGAATGATGACGTTGGCTTTTTTCTTTCTTTTCCTTTGCTGCAGCATGGCTATCCAGGTGGACAAGTTCAATTTTGAGAGCTTCCCAGAGTCCCCAACTGATGGGGCACAGTTGGCGAATGCAAAGCAGCTGGAAGAAGAAAGGCAGCAAGCAAGAGGCCTGGAGATTAACAGCAAGCTGGATATTTGCTGGAAAATTATATCCTTTCATAAATACTTGCTTTAAAAGTATATAAATAGATGCCCTCTGATACATTTTATTTTATAATTCAACTCACTTCATGGCAGTGTTACTGAAAAGAAAATAATTAGAACTATGAAGCTTATCATAATTATAGACTGTTTAAGGTTAATTGTGCTGTATATTATTTAGGCAATGCTTGGGTCATCCTATAATGGCTTTTTCTGAGTCACTGGGCATGACATAAATGCTGTGTGTTTTTTCCAGCTTTTAGGGAACTCAGGAAGTGTAGTTAGGATTGCTGAGTAGTAGATTCATGGGGTCAAATTTTTCTCTTCTCCCCCACACCGAGTCACTGAATCATGAAGAAATTAATGAAGCTGGATTTAGAGAGTTTGCATATATTTAATTAAATTTGGGTAAATTAGAACATATTAGAATAATTTATTCCCAAGTCCTCTTTATAGATTTAGTAATGTATCTAATCTTAGGTAGCTTTTTAAGGCTTAGACAAGACTTGTGTGATGATTTAATCATTCTAAACATAAAATCCCCACAATAATTCTAAATGCAGTAGAATATTGCCTTATGATTATTAATAAGAAATTACATTCAGTTTAGAGTTAAAATAAACCAATGGTGTTGCTATAAATGTCGTGATTTCTATAAAAAAATCTTGTGCTTGGCTTGTCAAAAATACACTTTCTCATGATTTTCTTCAGGAAACATTCTGTACAGTAAACAGTCCCCCAAGCCATGTGATGGTACTCAGCACTTCCCTGGAGATTTATATTTTTCACTCGGATCATCCTCAAATTCACATGATAGGGGGTGGCAGAAGATGAGAGAAGAACTGCAATCAAATCATGCTTGATTTGTTTGTACTTTTAATTGTACTTTTATCCAGTGATCTGAAATGATGTTTCATTACTAATTATTGTGAGGATGAGCTTCTGTACTGTGAGGGTGGCTGAGCACTGGCACAGGTTGGCCAGAGAGGCTCTGGGATCTGCTTCCCTGGAGATATTCAAGAGCTGTCCTGGACACAGCCCTGTGCTCTGGGGACCCTGCTTGAAAAGGGGGTGGACAAGATGACCTCCACTGGTCCCTTTCAACCTTAACCATCCTGTGATGATTAACTCACATCAGGATTTGTCAAAGGCAAGGCTTGAGACATAAATGAGATTCCTAATGCCTGGTTCAGTCCAGACTCCCCAAGCAACATTTCAGAAAGCTCCTTTTATGCAAAAAAATGTCAATATTTAACCAGAACTCACTTAGAAAATGTCTGTGTTATGGGAAGATATAAATATTCTGTGATAGCACAGATGAATTCTTACACTGGAATTGAATGCATAGTTGTAATAATTTTGTCAAGGTGTAAAAATTCATCCTCACTCATTCCAGTTGCTGGGCAACACTGTTTGCATCCATTCTGTGTTCTGGATTTAACCCCAGCTTTGATCCTAGAACCATTGTGGCTGACATGAAAGTCAGAACTTTAGACACCAGTAGAATAGTGTGTGGATGCTGTGTGTTAAATTCAGTGCTACCATTAGTTTCTGTATTTTTAATACTTGCTATGATTTTTCTTTCTGTTCCAGGAACTAAAACTCATCTAATTAATGAAAGGCAACAAGTTTCACATATGCTTAAAAATCCTTGAAGAAATGTGTACATTCTTTTTCAAAATGTTCCAACTAGAGTTAGTCTTTGTAGAATCATTAATTTTGGAAAAGACCTCAAAAGACCTCCAAAATCATCAAGTTCAAACTTGGACCAAATACCACCAACTAAACCACAGCACTAGTGCCACACTTGAGTCTTTTCTTGAACACCTCCAGGCATGGTGACTGCACCACCTCCTTGGGCAGTCCTTTCCAATGCTTGACAACCCTTTCCATAAAGAAATACTTCCTGATGTCCTACCTGAACCTCTCTGGCTTCATCCTTTTATTTCCTTCAGCAATATTTAGATATGAACCAGTCAATTTTAAAAAAATATATTCTACTCTTCATTCTGCTAAGTTTAAGGAACTTGGTTTCTGAGATATTTTTCTCCCATCAGAGTAATTGGACACAGGTCAGGAGAGTTTATCCTGATGGACAGACAGGCAGAGAAATGGATGGATAGTTCAGCTGCATTGGCCTTGTTTTCCTTCAGGAGTCAGACTCAGTGCAGCCAAGGGAGGAAAAGAATTTGCAAAATTACAAAGGAGTAGAATTACTGATATTTCCTACCAGAGGAGGCATTTTGCAAGTCTCTTGAATGGTATTGCCAAATGATCCCTTTGTTATCCATCATCTCCGAACTACGCAGAGCTCCCCAGATAACTTTTCTGTCCTGGCTGTGCATGACATGGGAAAGGGATGGTGAGGTGAGGTCATGTCACAGACCCTGCCCTGAGGTGTGATCCAAGGCCCACGCCAGATGCTTATACCAGGACTTGCAAAAGCATGTGGAAGAGAAATTAGAGTGTGCACAGGGAATTATTAGGAAAGGAGGGATGAGACAATTGAAAGCTTTTTGACCAAGGACAGAGTTGTCCAACAGAGTGAGGTGCTGTGCATTTGTTACAGACCACCCAAACAAGAAGCAAAGATGGATGAGCTTTTCTTTAAGGACTGGAAGAAGTCTCCCAGTTGCAGGTGAGCTTATTTCTGAAATAATTTCAGGGCAGTTTTTGTGTACAGGTGTCGGATGGTTTGATTTGGTAGGTGCTGTGTGAGATCTGCTCCCTGAACAAATGATCCAGCAGGAGTGTTTGAAGTTTGGCTGGAGCTGTCCTGGGATGATGGAGCTCAATATCCTGAAGGAAGTGAGGAGGACACATGGCAGGATAATGACTCTGGACTTGAGCAGAGGAGACTTTGGGGAAGGCAGGATTGGAAGAGGTGCTGGTCCTGGTCCCAGTGGAGTTGCTGGGCATCCAGGAGCAGCCTCCTCAAAGCCTGGGAGTTACAGCAGTCAACGAAGTTCATCTGACTCTTGGGGCAAGGTGTGTTGTGAGGAGACTGCTAAATTCCAGTTAGGTACTAGGAAAATTCCTTTTCACAATGAGGGTGCTCAGATACTGGAACAGGTTGTCCAAAAGTGCTGTAAAATTGCTGTCTTTGAAGACGTTAAAAAATTCTGGACAATGCCTTGAACAGCCTGGTGCAATTTCAGTCTTTTCCATGCTTTGAGCACAGGGCTGGACAGTGACTGGAATTGCCTTTCAGTATAAATTATTCTGTGAATTGTGCAGCTGGGCAGAGGGATGGGTCAGAGAATGACTTCTGAAAACTAAACTCTTTCTTTCATCCATCTTTTTGCTATCCCCAGGTTTGATTGCAGCCAGAGAAATTTTCTAATGTACTGTGAAGGAATTGCTATTTCAGTGAAATGAGACCATAACATTTTGGGGTCATTTTCTTGAAAATATTCTAAACCTGGCCCTAGCAGCCTTTAAAAAAAGAGAGACAGACTTCCAGTGCCACCTCAAATATCATGTTCCATATTTAACTTTTCTAGTAGTTAGACTTTTTTTTTTTTTTTTTACTTCAACCTTAATATCTATGATGTATAGGAAGCCTGTCCTATTTGCAATGTTTCCTTACATTTTTTGAATTGTATTTTGTGCCATTTCTTCAGTTTGTTTGCCATATTTAAACCTAATTGCTAAAATGTCTTTCAAAGCACATTTTCTTTCCGTCATATTGCTGATTTTGTCCTGCACTACAGGTCTATTTTTCTCAGTATGTGGGATCCAAAGCTGGAGGCAATACTGCAGGTGAAATTTCTCACAGAATAAAATTGTACCTACCAGGTTTCAAAGATGATGCTTTCTCTGAGAACTAGTCTTTAATTCTATTGTCTGGTTGACTTTTTTTTTTGTACATGTGATCCAGCATAACTGACTGAATTATTATTCCCAACTTTTATTTATAGATTTGTTGATTTTTTCTAGGGTGGTACTTGAAACTTTTCATCATTTCATCTCAGTGATCTTCATAAATTCCACTCATTTATTTGGTTTGTGAACACTGACATCTTTTCCAATACATTGAAATTATGAATGTTTTTGTATTTCATCATCAAAGCAGCCAATCAGAATTTTGAAATTATTATCTATCAGACAGAACCTTGAGGCAAATCATTTGCTTGACAGCAAATCACTGATAACTCTTATTGAGATTCACTTTTCTGTGTCTATTCCATTTTTGATGACTTTATCTTGATCATAAATATGAATCATCAGCTATGAGAGTATTACATCCTGTGTAATTTCTGTGCATCAGTAAAGGTTTCTTTAAATTTCTATGCTGCTTCTTATTGTTTGCAAAAATAACTTTTATTTAATACCATAAATAACTGCTTATAATTAGTTTTAATATTAAAATTCCACAGTAATAATCAAGCAGAAAGCTTAAAATAAGAATAAGGCAACAGCTGTAAATAAAATGTGCAATTAATGCAGATTTATTTTTAATTAGTATAATACTTATTTATGAACATTTGCTATTTTTCTTATGATTATGTGTATTCTCCCACCTGCATTTATTTGCAAAGGACATATGTATTGAAAATAATTTCTTTTAGGATGCAAGATATGCAGTGCTGTAGGGAGAAAAAACATGAGTAACTTCCAGATAGAAGCCATTTTAAAAAACTATTGTCTTTTTAAGCAGTAGGTTTTAGGTAACAGACTATGTTCTAATTGTGAGTACCCAGCTACACATGAGGCAATCCAGGGAGTGTAAAAGACCAAAGTTTTCCCTGGGGAAATAACTGGTTCATTTGACTGTCATTTAGGTTTTTGGTACAAAACAGTTTATATCATACTCAATCTGTTGCTACAGAAACGTGAAATAAGCGTGTCAACTGTGAAAAAATAGGTTTTTAGGTTTGTTTTGTTTTGTTTTGTTTTTTAAACAGCATCTGGTGATTGTGTGTTTGTTAGCTCTGAGGCCCTGCTGGGGCTGATTTGATTGTGCAGATGAAAATGTCTTGAACTGTTAAATATGAACTGTTGTGCTGGAAGTCAATGTTGGGATCGTGGCTGATGCCTGTGTTGTTAATAACAAAGATTTAACTTCAGGAAATGAGACCTGGGTCAGCAAAGTGGCTCCAGCAGAAGAGCAGGTTTGTGATGGCAGTGAGACCTCAGCAAAATGTGTGGAGATTTGGTTAAGTAGATAAATTCTGCAAGGTCAGACTTAACCTTGGCAGTCTGTACTTGTGTTTATCTGGGCAGTCTTTTTCAATGAATTTTAAATCCTGGATCTTATACTTGTGTCTTTTATCAGCTTTGACTTTGAGCTAAGAATAAAAGGGAATCTTGGCAACCCCTGTTCAACTCCTTTGCTTTCATTGACTTCTAAAGGCTTTGTCTTAGGCAAACTCTGGAGTAAACTTTTCTCTAGTGTTCCTTTTATATTTTCTTATTGCGTATTTTTGTCACTTTTCATCTCCAAGGTAATGAGTTTGTTGCAAATTTAAGTTTCATATTTGTCCTGTAATGAACAATTTTATGTAATTGCCTGATAATAAATTCAGGAGACAGAGATCAGTGAGATGGAATTCCATGATCCATCTCTGTCTGTAGGTCCATGTGAACATATAATTCCTTTATGTGTTTATTCCTTTATATTTTAACAAGTTCATTTTTTTGGTTGCATCTCAGTCTCACCTTTCCTTCCTTTGCCTCCAGGCTCCTTTCTGCTGCTTCTTTCAATGATCTTATTAGACAAATTCAATTTATTTCATGAGTCAAATAATCTGTGCATGGCCTAACCACTTAAATGCTACATTTTTCTTTCACATGGAATTGTGAAAGTTTAAATTTCTCATCAGTTCTACAAGCCATCGCCATGTATCTAAGATAAACTAATACAACAATTTTTTTGACAAATAAACAAATAAGACCCTGAACCTCCAGATTAATGCACAAGAACACTCACTGAGCTATTTGTTGTCTATAGAATTCATTTTGCCTCTAGATGACAATAAGCAGTGGGCTAAAAATGAGCTTGGTGCTTGTGATGGAATAAGGAAATATATTTATCTGAAAATTTGGGCTGTGAGAACTTAAACTGCTTTTGGGTTGTTACACAATTGTCTCTGTTAATCAGTTTGTGGGTTTTTCTGGTGAGTTTCTTTTTTTGTTGTTTGTTGGTTTGTGGGTTTTTTGTTGTTTTTATTTTGGTTTTTTGCCACTTTTAGTTTGCTTGCTTGTTTGTTTCTGTTAGTGTTTTTTTTTATTGTGGCTTTTTTTGTGGGTTTTTTTGGGTTTTTTTTGGTGTGGTTTTTTTTGGTTATTATGTGTTTTTTTTTTGTTGTTGTTGGTTTGTTTTGGTGGTTTTTTTTTGTTTGTTTGTTTTTGTTTTTTGTTTTTGCCGGTGGTGGTTTTTTTTTTTTATATATTTTTAGCTTTTGCAAAGAGCCATTCAGTTTGATTTCTAACTTTTTTTTTTTCCTGAAATGTGTGACCAGAAAACCACGAATAATATCAGAGAGTGGTTCAGGCTGGAAGAGACCAAAGTGGGGTCACCTGGTGCCACCTCCCTGCTCCAGCAGGACCATCCCAGAGCACAGGCACAGGAGTGTGTCCAGACAGTGCTGGAATATCTGCAGAGAGGGAGACCCCACACCCTCCCTGGGCAATCTGTTCAGTGCTTGGTCACTGCACAGGAAAGAAATTATTCCTCATGTCCAGGTGGAACTTCCTGAGCATCAGTTCCTGCCTTTCCTCTTGTCCCTTTGCTGGGCACACTGAGCAGAGCCTGGCCCTGCTCTGAGCTCTCCTTGCAGACACTGACAGACAGGGATGAGCTCCCCTCTCGGTTTTTTCTTTTTAAGGCTGCACATCCCCAGCTCCCTCATCCTTTCCCTTCCAGAGAAATGCTCCATCCTTTCATTTTGTTGTCCTGCACTGGCCCTGCTCCAGGAGCTCCACATCTCTCCTGTCCTGAGCAGCCCTGAGTGGACACAGCAGCCCAGATGTGCCTCACTGCCTCCTGTGGTTGTATGTTCCAGGAGGAATATTCTACCTCTGAATACATGGATCTGCTTTGGTAACATTTACCAGCAATAAAGAAGGGAGAATCACCTGTTTTATAGTTACTTTATAGTGTTAGTTGAGACATTAAGCTTTCTATGAAGCTGTAAGCAGTGAAAATTTGTGATATTCCAGGCACCACTGTGAGTCTGTTGTGAGTAAATTACATAAAAGTTTGTTTAATGTTACAGTTAATGGCAGCCACTCTATTTTAAAGCATCTTTTAAATATTGCCTTTTTATTAGTGTTTTCTCTCATTTACAGTCTTTAGATTAAAGATGTGATAAGAGAATTATTTATCTGCTGTATCTGTGAAGTAATTCAAATTATTCTCTACCCTCCAGTGTGTTTTATGGAAATTATTTTAGTTGTGCTGGTGTTCTGAATCTCATTTGTCAGTAGCAGCACTATTCTAAGGTGATATTCTGCTGCCTTCATTTTTCCAAATAGATGCTTTTCTTTAATGATGTTTTTACAACTTTCAGATTCTTTGGGCTTTGTGAATTCTTTATTTGTGGTCTCTTTAGGAGGAAAAAACGTGCTATATATGACATTTTTCAGGGTATAATGAGAATATTTAAAAAAATTATGGCAAGAATCCTATACGTGGTATTGATTTTCCTCTTCTGTCATCTCTGAGTTCTTGAGTCTCAATCACTGTTATATTTGCTTTTGTTCTGAGCTTTCAAGACTTTTCTTTAATCTCCTGGAGACCCTGCAAGATTATGTCCTGTGGTAGAAATTAGTTATCTGCGGTGCTTGTTAATTTTCTTTCTTTGACACAGGTGAATATGTACTTCAGCAGTCAGATGATGTGTGTCCCTCTCCAGAGTTTACAGAAAAGGAGCTGATCACATTTAGAAGCTGTTGATAAAAGCTCAGATATTATTATTTTTTTTTATATATATATTTTTGAGAACCAGGGTTCCAATACTTTTGGAGCAGCTGGTGGAAATCTTGATGAATCTCACTAGGAGCTTATTCCTTAATTATGGTGGGACAGATGCCTGGATACAAGATGGTGCTGACATCTGCATCCAAGCCCTGTGAATTCAGTGCCTTTCTGCAGTCAGGGAATTAAAATAAAGAAATCCAGTGCTCTTCCTGTTATAAATAAAAGTTATCTTGATTGACTCATCACACAAAATTATTACTAATTTGTTTAAATGGATAATACTGGCTTTGCATGACATTGGATATTGTCTATGCTTTTATTTTAGCACTTGTATAACCTGTTTTGAAGCCCTTTCAAAAGAGATTCTTCTGTCCACAACAGTTTATTTCAGTGCTCTGCTGTCCTTAATAGTCAGAACCATTTCCTAATTTGTTCTCTTTTCAATCTGGGCCTGTTTCTGAGCTCATGCAGGGTAGAAATGGAAGCTTGCAAGTTCTGTGCCTGTGGTTCTGGTCTGATGTTTGCCCTTGGTAATGGCATTGTCACTGTCCCTGCACCCCCATGGAAATGGCACCAAGTCAGCAGTCAGGACTATCCTGACAGACATTTGTTCTGTTTTCTGTTGCCCTGTTAAATTTTGTTCTGTTTTCTATTGCCCTATCAAATGTTAACCTCTTTGTTTTCAGATTGTTCCTAATTTATTATTTTGAATTCTCATCCTGTAGCATATACTTAAAGGTTTTGCATTTTTGCAGCTCCCAGACTTTTTTACCCTTGTGGTGTATTATGGTTCAAGTATATTTTACCTTTGCTTTAACACTTCTCAGTGGAATTAAATTTTTATTTTCAGAAGATATCAACTGCTGTACTTTTACTGACACTCAATTTATGGATTAATAAACCATATGAATGAATCTGTAGATTGCCGTTTTGATTTGCAATAATAAAAGTTGTGCATATCACATGCCCTTTTCCTCTCTGAAACAAAATTTTCCTTAATTCCAATTTACCCTTCCTTGAAGCGTGAAGGGGAAGCAAGTGTGGAAGGGGTTCTG
Organism: Lonchura striata; assembly: GCF_050655825.1. Lineage (NCBI taxonomy): Eukaryota > Metazoa > Chordata > Aves > Passeriformes > Estrildidae > Lonchura > Lonchura striata. The sequence goes on along the minus strand of NC_140704.1, from coordinate 152,293,928 downwards.
AATCAGCTGGTCCTGGAGCATCTGCAGTTGGCTCCTCTCCAGTGGGGTGAGTGGTGTCAAAATGGATTGATGATCTTTTTTAGAGAATCTACTGGCTCGTAATTTTCAGCAGCATGAGAATGATAATGTTTTAATTTACTGACAATCTGTGATAGCAGAGAATTTGGTAGAAATTTTATTTTCCTTTAGCTGTTTTACTTAGTTGAAGATAAATGTAGAATTGATATCTGTTTTATTTTAAAAACCATTGTTCATTGGTAGTAAATATGAAACCTGATTGTGCACTTTTTCCTGTAATTTTCAGTCCTAGTTGTCTTCTCCTTATTCTTACAGTGTGTGTTTTTAAAGTAATTTCTCTGATTTTTTTTCATATGAATGGTAATGTCCTTGTGATATATTTCTTATTATGGCCCAGACAATTGCATTACTAGCTTTTGAGGTGCAGAAAATGTTTTTACTCCTGGACCTGGGAAGAATTACTTGCCTTAATTGTCCATTTAGATTGATGTTCCCACAGTAAAAATCTAAATTAATTTCATTTTGAAGAGTCATAATAATGTAACTTCTGTCTGAGGTTCTCAACAAAGCTTGTTCAGAGGAAGTGCTGGGGATGTTTCCTCCCCAGCACTTCCATGTGAGTTACAAGTTTCAGATAAAGTCCCCAGGTCATCAGCGAATTGTTGCCAAAGCTTTTGCTTTTAAAGCAAATTTAACTCTGTGCTCTATTTAACTCTATTTCAATATTTTGATGACCACATGGGGAGCAAAATTAAGGTACAATGATCCATCCCTATTGCCTGTGTTAATTATTAAAATTGAAATGACCCCAAACTCCATGATTTGTGTACTCTTTTAATTGTTTGGTCTTTTTCAAGCATGTTGATCACCCTCAACTCATATGCTAAAACCTGTGAGCGCTTTGTTTACAAATGAGAAGATTAAAAATGGTTTAAAGTCGTTTCTTGTAAGTATGTCCAACTTTAGCCATAATCAACTACCTCTGAAATCAAGCTTACCTGGCCTCAGTTCTTCAGAGAATTCAAAGATTTGGCAGCATTTTTTGGTATGATTGAAGGGTTTTGGCCGTGAGTCACCAGTAAAAGCAGTGGCTGTGTCAGGTGTGTGTTGTGAGCAGTCCCTCCTTGTCTCTGCAGGGTGGCTTTGACCATCAGCAGGTTTGTAACCTGGGCTCTGTGGTGGAAAACCTTCCTTTGGCACTTCTGCATAGGACATCACCTTAAGGATGAAAAATGTGTTTTTCTTCTTTCCCTGTACCCTTGGTTTGCTCCTTTAAATTCTCTTTATGCCAAATTCCACTGTTTTGTTAGGAAAAGAGGCTTTTTGAATCACAGAATTGTGCCTGGCATTCCTGCCTGAATAGTGATCTTTGATGCACTGGTTGAAAAACAGTGATTTACAATAAAATCTCCTGAGGAGTTACTTATTTCTCACGCTGCTGATTAATTCAGTTAAAGAGTCCCAGTTACTTGAGTTTTCAGCCAAAACTCTGTGATATTCTCTGCTTCATAGCTGCAAAATCTTTTGAAGCACAGTCTGTTGACTGATGCTGTTGTACATTTTAATTTTCTACACTGAGCAAAGCAGGGAAAGGGAGATCCTATGGAATATTGAATGCTTGGTTTGCCACCACTTACATATGATATTTACTAGGAGAAAGTTCAGTTTTGCAGAAGTCTACTTAACATTTTTTGTTTCATTTTCCCTAGTCCTAAATTGATAATGAATATCATCTATTTTGTATAACACACAAAGTATGTTCATGTGGAAGCTGTAGTTTACTGCAGAGATTATTGAAAAGGACATTTTGGTTAAATGCCTGATTGCATTGAAAACAAAAACAAAAATGGAAAATTAAAGACAATGGAGACATTTTAGCTTCTTTTAGTTCACCATAATTTTGAATATTCAGCAGTTAAACCTTTGGTAGTGCTGTAGCCAGGTAACCCTACCTGCAGCTCCTGCAGTCCCTCCAGACTGCACCATGGCAAAACAGAATAATTTTTTATTTAATAATGTGTGGGATGCAGGAGAAATTAAGAGATTGTTATTATTGTTTGGTAGGTGGAAGTCATAAGGAGCTGTTGAAATGTTTGGACAGCCAGGGGATGTGTGTGCCTTGTACATGCACTTAGACAATGTGACACACTGTCTTTTGGACTTCAATTCTCTTTCAGTGCCAGAATGTATTTCCTATTCAATTCTTATAAGCATGGAAACAAGTTAAGAGTTTAAAATACTGTACTAGTGTAGTATCAGCTGGATTTTTTTTTTCTTTTAATAATTACACTGCTTGTATTTACAACTTGGCTTTGCTTTGAGTTTTGTTTTTCCATATGTTAACAATAACTTGTGTTTTAATATAAACTCTTTACCACTAGCCATCATTGTGACATAGCCGTTGCATAAACTGGCTAAAATTTTGGCTTAGTTTCATGCAAAAAAATTGATTCTATGATTATTCAAGGATTTTGCTATACTGATGGTCACACTGAAGGGTTTACTTTATTATAAGTGCTCACAGTGAAACATGAATGAATATTTAACATGGTTTTGATTAAAAAAATGACTGGCTCTTATTCAAATTTGTAGAAGCTGTACTCCAACATTCCTTTTAAAATTGGCATATTTAATTCATATAAGAGTTAATATTACATCTCTAGAATTATGAAAGCATATTGAAACAATTTTTCATGTAAATTTGACAATCCTGTCCTTTTTTCATTAAATACAAGGCAAAGAGTAGAATCAAAAGTCAGTGACATTGAAATTTTAGTCTGAGGATAAGAAGTTACCTTTGAAATTTGTCATAGAGAAGGGAAAAAAGTGATCTGTAGTGAAGAGTTTGTTTTGATTTCATATGATTTAATGACTGGGGAAGGGAAAAGTATTTAAGACATGAGGAATCATAAAAAAGAAAATACTTCAAAGGCTGGTGTGAGAGTTCTTAATATGTTGTTAGAATTGATTTTAAGATTTAGGACGTCTCTGTAAAATGAAGTTGTCTGTGAGGCAGGTGAGTAAATCATACATAATTGAAAAGCATCATCTTGCTCAACACCAGCAGGTTCAATGTTCTCTAAAATTTATGACATATTTTCTTTTTGCAGCTGGGCAACAAACCAAATGTAGGCATAGATGTGGTTTTGAGGTGAATACATTAATATCATCAAATCAAGGAAACAGAGCCTGCAAATCATAATGAGGAGAAGTAAACCTCCTCAAAGGCGTGTGCCATGCTGGGGTTGGAAATGATCTGATGGAGTCATCTGTAGCTGCTGCCTGTGCAGGATTTTTTCAATCTTTATTTGATTTATGCCACTGACTTTGCAATCAAGCAAAGTCCCAGGACAGAACACTTCTCAGTTTTGATGGTGCTCTTCTGATTTCCATAGCAAAATTATCTTAGGTAGAAATGTGTGCTCAAGATTTTACTGAACTTCAAGTAGAGTTTGAACTTGAACTGAGTTTGAAAGTGGTTCCTGATTGACCCTGGAACAGGCTGGGCTTGGGACTTTCCTGCATTCAGGGAGAAGTTCCTCTGAAACAAGAGTCTCCTAACACTTTGAATGCTGAAAACAATTTCACAACAGAAACTTACCTTGAATTCTCCTACATAAACCAAAATAAACTTAACTTCCTTCACTGACTGCAAGCACCAGGTATAGAAATCTTTTCCTGATGACCCTCATGTGTATAAGAGGCAAGATTTATTGGAGCAAATTGGTTTAGGAACTTAGAATGTAGACACTGAAAAGTGCTAGAGGTTTTAATATATCAAGCAAATTCTTTTCTTTCTCCACAGCAACTAACTGAAAAACTGAAAATCAATGATCATACATGAACTCTAATATTACTAACAGTAGTGTTCCAAGAAACATGCATTTGTCAAGCTTCACCATGGAAAAAGTCCAGAAATAGATTTTGCTTCCATTCACTCATTTCGTTTGTTAATTTCATTTATTCTTCCCTTCGTCTTAAAAAAAAAAAAAAAAAAAAAAAGTGAATTTCAGTACAGTTTTAATGTTTAAGTGCACTTGGATGCCTTTTCACAATGCAGTGCATTTTATTTCCTAGTATGTGATTACAGGAGAACTAAAATCACTGCTGCTGGGTGCTGCTCAGGTCATAAATAAGAAAAAGGATGGGCAGTAGACAAAGTCTTGATTATTTACTTATTGGTAGAAAATGCTACACCTTGTTGTGGGTCCACAATAAATTCTGTGCCTACCTGCAGCATGTAAGAATATTGTACTTAGAGAAAACTAAAAAACTCAGAAGTGAAGGTGGTGTTAAATTGTTCCTTACAGGTGGTTGGAATCAATAGAAGATGTTGATTTAAAAGTATTTTGAAATGTTTTATGAGCATATGGTTCATGTCAGCTTGTTTGGAAGTTCAGTCTGGTTCAGTTTCACAAAGCATCTTATGGAAGCATTACTTTAAAAATAAATTATCTTAATAATTAACTGTATGTCTTAGCACCAAATCATAATCAGTTTTCACAGCTTTATGTTTTGCGGATATTAACATTAATTACTGAAGCTGCTCACCAATTTTATTTTGTAGTTTCCAGCCTGACCTTAGACAATAATTAAATCTTTCCATAATTCATGTGATTAAGGGATTTCAGCAGTGTGAGATCACTGCATCCAAAATACACAGGAAAATGTTTTGTGTTGTCCACCAGTGAGTAAATGATGCACCTCTAAGCTGTGTTTTGGATGTCCCCTGAACAATCTCAACCCCATGGGCTTAGTTAAAATGAGCCAGATTTCTGCACACATGACCATTATTTAGAGTTTGGTTTTAGCCAGGGCAGTCCTACAATGTTCCTGCTCCGTATTTGAAATTCCAAGGCTGTATTGGATATGTTTTCAGAAACTGAACTTATTGGGGAACTGTAAGGAAGTAGTTTTACTTTCTCTTTTAATAAGCAAACCCCTCCTAGGCCCTAGACAGGATAATTTATATTATATAGATACAGGCTTGGAAATGCAAACTAATCAGCAGGGTATATAAGGGCTTGCCCTTGAGAAAAATGGTGAATATTGTTGTGTTTGTTCACCAAACTAAAATAATCTGCAATTATTTCTATTTTAGCATTATGGTAGTCTGGCCACTGTCATCATTGGAAAGATGAAACCAAGAGCATTAGCCAGGAAATCTCAAGAGTAAGCTGTCTGTAAGGTAGAAAATCACAGTCTGATTCACAGGACAACCAACAATCTGGTGATAAATGGATTTTGCAAGGTAACCGACCTTTCTCATCCATTTAGAAAAAACTTCAGGTTTTTCATTTTTATTTTTAAGATCCAAGAGAGGTGGGAACACTTTCATATCTTAGCAGCTTGTGTGCAGGCTGTTTTGGAGGATATTTTGGCAATGTCAAGCAAGCAACATGCTTTAGTTCCTGGAAGTGTTGAGGGACTGGGGTAGTACTCAGAAAAAATGGACTAACTTGGTGAAATTGGGGCATCTGGCACAGGAATAATGGTCTCTCATGTCAAAACACACTATTGTGTGATGTGTTTTGAAGCAGCTGTTGTTTCTAATTCCTACCCAAGCCTTGGGTAGGAACTCAAAACTGAAAAGAAAAACTCATACAGAAAAGGTTTCAGATACAACCAGATCAGTAGAGATTTCAAAGGAAAGATGCTAAGAATAAAGATAGCACCCTAAAGTGAAAATAAATCAACAAAGCCTCTTAGGGACTGGCCTGAGAGAGGTTGTGTGAGTGTCAGTGGTTACTTCATGCCAGATTTCTGAAGGGACTGGCAGCTGGAGCTTCAGGTCCACTACTTCTAACAAAGCAATGAGAAGACTGGGAAGAAAAATGGGATAATAATTACTGATGGAGAAGTCTAAGTACTGGTCTAGGATCATCCACAGATATTCTGGGCAACCTGTTCCACTGTGTCACCACCCTCATTGTAAAGAACTATTTCCTTAAGTCCAGTCTAAACCTGCCATTTTCAGTTTAAACCCCTTTCCCCTCATCTTGTCACTGCAGGTCTTGGTCAGAAGTCTCCCTCTGTATTTCTACAATATTTCAGTAATCTCAAAAACCGTGTGCCATAAATGAAATGGATGAAATGTTCCAAGACAAGTTACACAGAAATCTGCTACATGTTCATCTGTCTGAAGTGATTAGAAATTATTTAATTGGGTGTCACTCTGAGCTACCAGAGTAATTCAGGTGTGAGGAAATATGTACGTGACATTTGTCCAAACCGCTAATGAAACTTCTTAGCAGAAGAGCTCAAATCAAACCAGAACAAGCAAATGTAAAGTTTCATAGGTGATCTAGGAATGAAGACTATTAACAGGTTTATACTACAAAGATATTACACTGAATAAAATTTGATCAATTTTCCGAAGTTGAGAAAATCTGGCGAGTAAGTTGTGTTCACTACTTAGAAAATCTACAGTCTGCTTGATTTGAATTGCAGTATCTCTGAGATGCAGTTTTTTAATTAGCAAAATCAAAAATTGACTGTTCTCCAGGAATCCATCAGAAGACCAGGAGAGCAGAAAAATTGCTGAAGTAGGGCAACTTTTGGCATGGGAGCACAGATGGTTTTCAGCACAATGTTAAGGGTTTTAGAATAACTTTCAAGTAGAAATACTGGTGGAGAGGAAAGTACCAAAAACTGGTGCTTAATCAGATACAGAAAAAGGAAAAGAAATAGCACATTGTGGAAGAAGAAAAACTAACTCATTCAAGCTTGATCAGGCCTAATGAATTTTTTTTTTTTTTTGTGTTGAGTGACTATGTTCAATATTTAATTTAGAAAACCATTATATTTTTAAAGGAAAAAAAAAAAAAGAGCAGCCATGCCTTATTTACTTCTGTATAGGAGTATTCCTTATGACATTTCAGTTAAGCCATAACAGGTGATTGAGAAACACCATAATGATGATAAATTGTCATGCAGTTATGCAAGGTACTTCATTTTCTAGGTATTGTTAGAAGAAAATTGAATAATAGATTAAATGAACATCCAAATTAAAAAATGAAAAGCTACTGTAATAATTATGACAATGGGTTACATGTTCAAAAAGAACTGTGTGAAGATAATTGTAAGGAAGAAGATTGAAAAGACAAAAAAGCTGTCTTGTAAGGTAGTTGGTGAAAACATATCAGTGAATCTGCAGGGAAATAGATTTCTATTACTTTGATGAATATAGAAAATACCATTTGAATAAAAAATTAGAAAAAATATGTTTCAGCTTGTGGACAACTTAAAAAATGGAAATTAGATCAGAAAATGTATGTATTAACAAGAAAAGCAAGAAAAATGCTTTGATCAGGCAATATTTTAATTGCTCAACAATTAACCGAATTGTACAGTTAAGTGTGTAGAGAATGAGAAATGGAAAATATGCTAATTGTAGTGGAGGACTAATCTGAACAGCCTGGGGAGGTCGGGTTTTACATGAGATTGATTTGGGGCAATAAACAGGAGGGGAGCCTCAGTCCAGAGGCTGACATTGGGCTTTTCTTCTCTGGCTGCTGACGCTTCTCAGCTTTTGTTTTATTTCACTTTAAAAACCCAATGCACATGCTTGGACCTGAAAGCCAGGACTGCTGTAAATGAAAGCAGCTGCCTCACTGGCCGTGCTGTGCTTGGGATCAGGCCCTTTCTCACCAGGAAAATTTGTCATTTCACTGGGCCATGACATCTTCTTGGTAAAAGTGCCCGTGTACTCTGCTGTAGTTTGAAGTTTGTACTTAATCAAGATAAATTGAACGTTTCCCTCTTATTTTGTTATACTAAAAGCAAATTTTTCCAAGTATTTCCACGAGTTCTTCCCCCACCTCATGTATTTTGACTCATTGGTTAAGGCCGGTGTGACCTTCCATCAGCAGAAGCTCTCCAGACGTTTTGAGGAGAGGGAAGTTGGCTTCATTTTCATTGTTCATTCTGAAGTAGTCCTTTACTTCATCAAGGAAGCAGAAGTGAATTACCAACTGCAAAGACCATAAATCCAGCCCAATAAGCCTTGTAATTCTGAAATTAATAGCTTCCAACTGTCAAAACCTCAGCAGCACAGAGATCAGAGCAGACAGATTTGTATGAAGAAACTTATGCTTTGACTGAAATGCTTTCTTTCATGTCCTCTCATTTTCTCCTTTTCAGTCTTTCTCAAGTTTGACATCTAGCAGTCTATTTTTTAGCATATGAGATTTTTTTTTCTCCATTTTTCTTAGCCTATTGCATTTCCCTGTTGTCCCTTTACTAAAACAATATCAGAACTAGGTATTACTTTTGGTTTTTATTTTCTATCTCAGACCTTTGGATTAACACACTTAATAAATTTAATTTAAATAATAAAACTTAATTTAATTTGTTTTGTTTGAATCATTAATCAATTTGATTTTACAAAAGAAGCCAGTGAAACAGAAAATATTTTCTGAGCTGTAATTGTGTGTATTTATTCATAATGTATACTTAATAGGGAACTTGGACTTTTTGTTTAATGTTTGTTTCGTTACTATGCATAAATTCAGGGTCACTTTAGTAACATTTCTCATTACCTGTGGACACATTAGAAAAAGTTACAGAAGAAGAGACATTTTTTCCATCTCAGAATATAGAAGGGAAGCTGAGCAAATGCATTCTGTAGGATGGCTTTGTACAAAAGGGCTTTTGTCAAATGATACTCGAGTTTGTTTTTATTACTCATTACATTTTGCATAGTGTCATATGAAGTTGTGGCTCAGTAATACCAGACACATACAGAGCTGTTACAGAATTTCTATATCAAAGCCAGACACATGAGATGAAATAAGGAAGAGTCAATTAAAAAAGTTAGTAGGATATGGAAAGGGTAAAATATCTCAACAGTGTTTGGAATTACGCAGAGAAGTGATTGGTTGCTTCATGTGAAAACTTCAGGAAAGAAAAAAAAGGCAGCAGGAGGAATAGTCAATAATTAAAAGAAGTGTCAGAGGATAATTACATTTCTGTGCTTTGATAAAGAATCAAGTCAGTTTTTTGAGTGAAAGATGGGGTTGAGTTGTTCAAGTCAAAGGAAAAACCCAGGTATGAAAAGCGTTGGAGACCATAAATCAGAAACTTGAGAGCAGAAGCAGGTGCCACCAGCCTCAATGGTTCTGGTGGGAAGCCTTCCATCAGTGCTCGAAGGTGTGGAAGCATTTAGTAAATTTAGTAAATTTGTTTTAGCAGGACATAGAGCCTCAGAGCTGCTTTGGGGCTGCTCACAAGCTGCAGATTTCAGCTGGAGATTTCACCTGCTGGGGTGCAATCAGCAGCCCAGACCTGGCAGGGCTTCTTGGCTGGGGCTTGGCCTTACTCAGAGCTCAGGCTGGGTAAAGCACGACTTTGCAGCTCTGCATTAGGCCACTTGGAACCTTTCTCTGAAATTAGACATATTTATAGTTTCTTCATTGTGCCCAGTAATTGAGGTCAGGCGTAAATCCCCCAAAACAGGCGCTGACCCCCCAGGGATGGGTGTCCACACTGGCCTGACCACTGAGCTCCTTTCTGGTGCTTAACTCCCAACCTCTCTTTTCTCATACATGTTTCACTTCTAGGAAGAAAACATCCAGGTTTATCTCACTAACCAAATAGTCAAAAAGCAGTTGTGAAGCACAGAAAATAAAAACCAGTGAGAAATGTGATCTCAGATCTGAGGCTGGGATGCAAATAAGGTCAGTGAGCAGCTGTCAGTTGGAGTGAACAAACTGAACTTTTGCCTGTTAGAGTCAAAATGACCTCTTCTGTTTTCCTAGCAACTATAATTTTGTATGTATTTTTGCTGGATCAACGAGTGTGTTTCTGAACATCTGTTCCTAATGAAGGTATTAATCAGCAATGCGCTCACCATTCGCTAATTATGAACTGGTTTTGTCAAACATTTTGGCTGTGTTTGAAGGGAATGATTTCTGCTCATGAGTACTTGGTAGATTGTGCTTTGTCTTCATATTGCTTTAAATTAATCTCATAACATGAAATATACATCTTCATGTTATTTAATTCAGTAGACTGCAGAAGGTGTCTCAATATAATTTTGTTTGGAGAGCCTTTTGTAAACTTATTGAGCTCCGTCTTTAGATCCTTACTGCAAATAGGAATTTCAAGATTAAATTTATTTGTGACTCATTTCCAGCTCTTTTGTTCTCATGTCAATATTGTTCTTTAGTTGAAATAGCTTTTCTCGGTCTCTTATGTTTGCTTTTTACCACTCTTGCTCTTTCTTTTGTGCATCTTGAGACAGCAGTCAGGACTAACTCTCCCAGTCTCTTTGATAGCAGAGGGTTGGTTTGTTTGTTTTTTTTTTTTTTTTATTTCTCACCCCACAATTATCTCAGTAGCCTTTGTCTGTGTCTGGTAGAAAGTGTATTTTTCATTTTCTTAGATCTGCTTGACAAGCTTAGATCTTCAGTAGCATTATTCCTGACATGGATCCTTAATTATCCACCTTAAAATGAATCTCTGCTATAATTTCCAAGGCTCTCTGTTGTCCTTCTTTAACCACCAAGTTATAGTGAATATTTAGTATTTCATAGAACATGATGTAAGCTGTTGAAACCAGCATTGCCTGTCTCAGAAGCAGGAGTTTGAAACAGGCAATGATGGAGTAGATCCAGCTTGTTAAACCTTCTGGCTCAAACTGAAGTTTATGAATTAAGACCAATGTGAGAGTTGCTGGTGCCTGACTACAACACAGCATTTGACAAGTTGCTGCTGTGTCTCTCTAGTGTATCTCTAGTAGGATCTTGAATGTTTAAGATGGATAATAATGTAGTCACTCTGATTAAATACAGAATAATTAAAACACCAAAATCATTAGAAGTTAATTTTGATTAAATTTCAAGTTTCAAGTACTCAGCACCATGACCAATAGTGTAATAAAGCAGTGTCAGCCTTACCAGCTGGAAATTTAACAGTTAGCAACTGCAGATGTGCAAGTGAATTAAAAAATTCATGTTAGTTTTCCTTACACAATAACTGCATTTTTGGGAAGGTTGTAGTGCAGTTGTTTGGAGTCAGTAATACTCAGGAATCCCTGCAGTACAAATAGATGCTACACGAAGGTAAAAAAAAAATTCTTGAATGACACAAGACAAGGAATGACAAAGATGCAATACAGGATTGTTTGCTTGTGAGGAATTGTTTTGGCTTTGTGGCTGTCACAGGTACATGGTTTTGTACCTCTGAGAATGCTGTGCATGAATCAGACAAGTAAAAATGAGCAGAAGGGAGCAGGAGTGTGACATGAAGTGATACACATCTGATAGGGGAGGCAGCTCGTAATAGAGGTTGGCGCTGATAATCTGGAAGCTGTTCTTCAAAAGGCATGGTGGCAGACAATGAAACTCTTCTGTTATTTTGAGAGGGTAAAATAAATCCAGCCATTTGTTCATCATGCAGAATTAACCTTCACAAACCCTCCTGTTAGTGTAATAAATCATTTATTAGGCTATGTATTGAGTGAAATTACCAACAGCCCTGATATATGGTATGACATCATTCTGAATCCTTCTCATTCTCCTTTGAAATGTCTTTTGTATTCCTCTGGTGCTGGCAGCTTGGTAATAATCTAGTCATTTTACCTGATTTATGTAAAATACCACAGATGGCATTTACCTCTGTCATTCAGCTGGAATTTCAGACTGTGGAGCTGTTTGTTTGCCAAAGTTCCATAATAATCAGCAAACCTTAAGTTAAGTTGGATATTTTGATGGTATGAACTCAGCAGAAAATTATTACATGCCTAAATTTAAAGGTGAAGGGACCAAAACATTGCAGAAAACCACGGATGTCATTTAGCCCAGGAACTACATTTTATTCAGATTTAGTGGCCTGTAGGTTCTAAAACATTTCTCCTTTGAGCTTTTGAAGCAGGCTGGCAGTCTCATCAGTTATCTCACATTGTAGTTTACTCCTCTAATTAGAACCTCACTGTATTCTGTATGGATTGTGGGCATTTCTCGGTGGCACAGGTTCCAAATCTGACCCTTGACTGTTCAGTTATTGTCTTTATTCCCAGAAGTTCATGGTAAGAGCATTTCTATTTACTCCCAGTATACCATTAGGTAATACTGTTGGATGGTAATATTTATACATAAACTTGCAGTAATTAAATTTTTAAAACACCTTTGAGAAGAAGCTTTAAACTGAAATAATATCATGATGACTCCTGTGCCTTTTCAGGCAGGCAAAAATCTAGAGAGGAGGTTGTGTGAAGAGGTTTTCTGAGACAACACTGATGAAGCAGGAGATACATGTGAAGCTTAAAATATTTCCAGTGCTAAAGTTTCCACTGGCCCTGAGCATTTCACTAGAAATTAAATTTGGGTACATGGTATGTGCCAATTAATAGCACATTACAACTACCTTTATAAGCAGTGATTTTCCAATCTTTAATTTTATTACTTCATATTCTGATAGAAAACTGAATTTATTAAAGTTTGCAAACACAGGAATAAACACAAGTAAATATTTAACTCTGTAAAATTTAGATTATCTGTGATAATGTCTAGGAGAAAATAATTGGGGATTTTTTCTGTTTTGAAACAGGGATTAAAATGAATCCAAAGCATCTTACTATTCATTAGGTAGCTCACTCGTGCTCCATTACAAATACTAAATTCTATGATGGGGAGACTCATCATTGTTAGTGAAATTTGAGTATCAGCAAGCGAGTTAATAGATACAAATAAAAAACTAGCTATAATCAGCATTAAATGTCTTGAAAATTTTGAAAACTGTATGGTGAAAATCAGGATTGGATACCTTCTGCTGCCTAAAAATGAAGGTTACCAAGATCTACCTGGAGAACTGTTTCTGAGTTTTCCAATCCCATACTACATTCAAACTAGGTGTAATTGCCAAGACTAGAGAGCTTCTGTTTTCTTCACCCTGAAAATGGGTGATTTTTGAAATTACAGATAAATTCATTTTCTAAGATCCTTAAGGTGTCAGAAATAGCTGCGGACTTCTTTTATGTGTGTGTGTGTATATATATATATATATATATATATATATATATATATATATATATATATATACACATATACATACACATCATCCAGTCAAGACATTATGAACAGATTCACATAAAACCCCAGCTAAGATCCTCTCCCTGTTTATGGGGTTGAACATCTCAGACTTTTGTGGGAAATCCTGAGAAGTCAGAAGGATGATGCTGTCAGTAGAAATACAATTTTCTTTCTCCTCTGCCCCATCCTCTCCTTTTCGTTCTCCAGTATCTGGAGGTCTCTCGCTGAAGAGAAATCTTGTTTGTGATTTGGAAGAAGTGTGGATTAAAATATTGTAGGCGTTGTTGGATGCCTGAAAGCACCAACGACACGAGGAAATGTATACTTTACTCTGCTAATTGTTGAAAAATACGAGGCCTTGATTGGTATGCAATTAGAAGTGTAACATTCTGTTAAACATATCACACAGCATATGGCATGTTAGTAGCAAATCCTCTAATTTAAAATGAAAAAACTATGCAGTTCTGCGTATTAGCAATTTTTGCAGGCAATCAAAATGTCCCATTTGTCTAAATGTCAGAGGGGGAAAAGCCATCTTTAGTTATTTTAGAAATCTAAATTTGGCTTATGTTTGATAAAATTTCTGTTCTCTAAAAGTAAACAAATATAAAAGAGGAAAACCCAGAATATAGTTAAATGTGCGGTTGCTTTCAACTACTCAGATCTGTGGCTTTTATTAAAAAAAAAAAAAAATGAATTACATTACCACATCTGCTTTAATTCAAACAAATTAAAAGTACTGAAGCAAGACCATGTTTGCAGAACCTTAGGAAAAAAAAAAAATCAAAGACCCATGAGTGGAATTCATTGATGGGCAATCAGAGGTGCACTGGTTTGTCAATTTAAAATATAGAATGGCTCCATAGACAGATGTTCCTGTCCTTAACCACCTCAGTGGGTTGCAGGCTTGAAATTCAGTATATATCTTCCAATTACCTTCTGTTTTGGGATAAGATATTCAGTATACATCTTATCCCAAGAAATAGGCTTTTATTTGAGGCTGAAATCTTGCTTGTATGGGCCCAGGACTGGCCAGTGCCTGGAACGTGCAGTTGCCCATTTGTGGGCTCATTGTGAGCGCCGCTGGCTGCTGTGGCTCGTGGACAGGTGGCTCTGCAGGCCAGGCTAAGATGGGAGGAAAAACTGCACCTGGGAATGGGACAGTTTCCTTTTTCCAGTGGATCTGCAAAGTTACTGCATATCTTCAAAAACAATCAGTCTCAGGGGGGTTGAATTTCCTTGACTGACTACACATTCACCAGCATTTGTATCAGTGAAATTTAAAAATCTCTGAAGGCTTCAGACGCGTTTTTGTTAACAGAGTATTTGATGAGCTTGTCTTCTTCTAATATTTGTAGATGGTCAATTTATCTTGCATTTGGCTGTGGGACTCAGATTCAGTCAAAGGAAGAAACTGAGAGTTTCTATCCAGGCAGAGGCCTGGGAAAGAGCTGGGAAAGAATGTAAATAATTCTTTATCTGTCTTGTTTTTCACATTGTTTATAGTTAAGTTCTATCACTGTGCATCAAGCACTCTGCACCAGTGGTGGTGGGTTGTTTTCACTTCAGAACCAAGGGATTTGGTCCTTGCGGAGCTCTGTATAAAAGAGCAGAGCATTTTGAATAAAAGGGAGTTTTACTCTCACAGCCTTCTGAATCAGAGTTCTCTTCATTCCTGTCCTTTCTCAACAGCAATATTTGGCAAGTAAAGTTTATATTTTTCCTGGAAGTTTCAGACTTGCTGGGCAACATTTTACTATTGCCATGTTGGGATAACTCGTCACTTAAAAAAATTGCCTTATTTCTGCATTATTTACATTTTGTCTTTGGTCTTCTTACCATGGCTGGGTATTTTGAGGCATCACCAATGGTATTTGCCAGTATATCTCAAAGTAATCCCCTAATGCTGGCTTTCTTAGGTATTTACCCAGACATGGGAAGTGGGGTTCCCATTCTACTGCTCACCTCTCGTCCCTGTCTTTGTCACCTGCTGCTTCAGTCCCCAAATGTGACTCCTGCTGCAGCACAGACGAGCCACAGCCCAGCCCTGGGAGAATTTGTGTTCCTGTTTTAGCCAGGCAGGAATGGGAATTTTTCTGCTCTAGCAGAGAACTGATCATTTGTTATGCTCAAGCATTGACATCAGTTCTGTTGTGACTTTGTGCTCCATTTTGACATTGCATTATACAGTCAATTTGGCATCGAACTGGAGAAAATGGGAATAGTAGGAAGCTGATTCCTCAAACTATTAATTTTATACCAAAATCAGCCCCCCCAAAAATTGCCTGGAAGGGGGGAGGGGGTTCTTTTTCATTCTTTTTTACTCACCAAATTGCACAGTCACTTCATAAACCTTAAAATTGAATAAATTTAAAATCAGCTTGTGCTACAAAACCTGAGGTTTGGTATTGGCTGTTCCTGTTGTGTGTTGTAGTCACTAATCCTTTTAATGAAGAGCTTTTAGCATTGAAGAGATTCTATTTATAGCAAAGCCATTAGAGCATAAAGCTCCTCATTGCTATTCTGCAGCACGGAGCTGTAGTGTTTGTCAGTGGAGAAAAGCTATTTTTAGGTGCAGCATTGAAAACCAAGGCTGAAAGGTCAAGAATCCTCAGGGGGATTTGTTCTGCTACATCAGTGCTATCACACAGCTGCTGTTTACTCTCTTATCGTGCCTCAGTAATAAGAAGATATTTTTATTGTGACACCAAAGGTATAAAGCATCAAAAGGACTTTGTGCATGAAATGAAGGCTTGGGGAGTGATGTATCCAATCACATTAAATGTTCTGCTTCTTAGGAGGATGATTTTATTTTCCCAAAGACTGTCTCAATACCCATTCTTCAAAAGATTCATTCTAGGAAAGTTGGGTTTTTTTCAATTTTTTTTTTTTTTAAATTAAATAAGACCTAATGTGAGCAAAAGACAATCTGCTGAAGTAGTGAAAGATTTCAGGCACACACTTTTCTGCCTGACATCTACACCATTCATTTTTGTATCAGTGCAGTGCATGAACGGGAGGCATAAAATCAGTGTTTGCCAAAGGAAAAAGAACCTGGACATTTCTGTTGGTAATTTGAGGAGCAGAATTGTGGGTGGTGGGTGAATTATATCTGGCACAGGACAGCTTGTAGCACGCTGGGTAGGAACTCAGTGAGCACAAAAAGATCATGTGGTCCTATTGAGACAAGATACGATAGATGATACGCGAAAGGGAGAAGGGAGAAATGAGTGGGGGGAGAAAGCATAATTATAGGAATACAAGTCTGCATATATTAGCTGAGACTACAGTGTGGCAGCTTCAGAGAGTTTTCTAATATCTTTATATAAAAATCAGGGGAAAAAGAGATTAATTGCCACATTGAGAAAATTAGGGTTTTATGATCAAAGGGAAGACAGAGAAGAAATGGCCTGTTGACAGATGGCTTACAAAAATGAAAAGATTTTTTGGAGGATATGAGTTTAGAGGGGTTTTTTTGCTCCTTAGGGAGACACAGGCACTATAATAATATTTTAATAATAATAAGCTGCTATGTAACCCTTTTATTCACCAAACGTAGCATAGGAAAAGTATGAGTACAATAATACACTGATGGGTACACTTTCTTCTCAGGGTATAATGAAATTAATTGTACTTCACAAAGAATTTATTCAAGGTCTTGCTGCTGAAGGTTCCTGTCTTCTGACACATGGAGTCCATTAACCCATACCTTTTAAAAGAGTTTCTTTCATGTCAGGAAATTATTTTAATTCTACTCTTTCTGTATACCCAAAGCAGTTTTTAACACCATCTTTCCCAAGCTTTCTGTATATGCAGTATTTGGCTAAATCCATGTGGTTATAACTGATAAATTGTTCCCTCTGCAAGAATTGTGCCAGGCAGCAGCACAGAGTGAGCACACATTAACAGGCAGCTCCTGTCCTCACTACATAGATAAACCAAAAAATTGAAAAATTGTCAAAAAAGAATTGGGGAAACTGAATGGATCTCAAGTCAATTTTTTTTTTCATACATGAATGAGATTTAGGTAAATAGGCATTGACTGAAGGGAAAGACAGAGGAAGGAGGGTATGGCTTTGTGAAAAGACAAGGCAGTAATGGGTTGCTCCTATCAAAACTGCCAGATGTTGCTTAGTCACATTATCTCTTATCTCTCACTCTTGTGTGAAAGAAACTCGGGTGTTTCTGGCTGTGTCACTTCATGGCACAGTGACTCAATTCAACTCACTAAAACAGCAGGAAAAAACAAATGAAAACCAAACCAGAAAAAAATAGTAGCTTCTGGTTTTGGGTGGGATCAGGCTGGGTCAGCGTGTCCTGCACCCCCAGGGATGGGCACAGAGGAGGGCAGGAGGCAGCTCCTAACTCAGCTTTGCCATCACTGAAACAGGAGCCAGTCAGAGAACAGGGACCATAGGTGGAGAGAGGCTCATTTGGACTGCAAAAAGAGTCAGCATGTGATAAAAAAATGACAGAAATTTATAATCCATGATCTTAACTGCAGATTAATAAGTTATTTGTTTATGGCTTCCACATCTATTACAGCTTCATAGGTTTGTACCTTTTACAGCCCAGGTGTTGTAGGGAAAGAAAGTTCTGGGTCACAGACTAGTGACCTAGAATAAAATAAAATTGTGTTTATTTTCTGTGAAAATGCATATGATTTAAGTGCTCTAGCTGCTAGAGTATGGCTGTATGTGAGTTTTCCTCCACCTCTCTAGTTAATCTTGTTGCTTTTCATACTCATTAGCCCTGAGCAATCCCATGTTTGCAATCTCTCTTGCTGTCTTAGACTATTGCACTCCTGTTAGGGCTTAGACTGGCTGTAATTACTTTAGTGGTTGTGTCTTTGTTGAAATTTTACAGTCAGTATGGCAATCTTTTCCTTTTCCCCCATGGTTGCTGTTTTCACAGTTACCTGTTCACATACCACCCACTTTGCTTTATTAGACAAACATTTCTGAGACAAAGGGATTTAAAAAAATTGTTTGGGTTTTTTGTTGTGGGTTTTTGGGGGGTTTTTGGTGTTTATTTTTTTACCATTGGTAGTTTGGTTAGTAAAAACAAAGAAGGGTCTTTTGTAGTCCGGTGGGCAAATGCTCCTGCTTGGTTGTGTCTTGTCCTGAAACTGAAGACTGGTAAATTTGGTATCTACTGACACTCAAAATTGCTGTAAATTTGAAAAAAATCAGTGCAAGTCTGTTGCTAAAACACTTTGTAATCATTAAATTCTCCCCTAAATTTCTTCCTTGTGCAGAGATAGGTTGAAAACAATCACAGAGTAAAGAAATTCCAGCCTGTATTGACACAGAGTCAGTGGACATGCAGCAGTTGGCAGTTGTTTTTTACTGGTTTCATACTTCAAATACATAGTTTTTCTGAGAGAGTGGAAGTGTCAAATCTGTGTCTGTAGTGAAGACAAGAATACTTGCCTATAATTACTGTTATCTGAATGATTTTCTTTTTGAGGGAGGTTTCATCTGTTCACCTTTCTGCTTTATCTGAGACGTGTACACTCTTGTCTTCATTTGTTTGTTAACCAAGGGGAATTTTTATCTTCTTGCTGTCATGTTTTGAGATTTATGTGATTGCCTCTAATTTGGAACTTGGCAAACCTTATGAAATATGGAAATGATATAGTTCTGACCTAGTTCTGACCTGATATACCTACGTTGCATCTTGCAGTGATGCTCTTGGCATGTTTGATGGCCCTGCAAGTCCCTTTATTTGCAGTCTGTCATCACAAAATGGATTTGGCTCCTGTTTACTCTATAAAAGGATTAATGATTCCTGACACAGCTGAAGTTCCAGTTTAGACTTTTCAGTTTAAATCTCATTGCAACATCTGAAATATCAAGGATTGTTATTAGAGGCACATTGAGTTGTTTCAGGAGGTGTGGGAAGGGTGCAAAGCTGTGTATGTACATCTGAGGGTGTCATCTTTTCACTTCACTTTATTGGCTGTTACAGAGCAGTGTCTGGAGAGTTCAGCTTATCTACTTGAGTTAATCTGTGACTTCAGTTTATTGTATATACCCAGCCTATGCTGCAGATCCAGTTCAAATTAAAACAAAGTGCAAGATCTTGGCACTTCACTCCTATCTGAAGCAGCAGTTGCTTGATGGTGGCAATGTTGGGAACACTTTTGCAAAGAAGGCTGCAGGCAGTGGTTAACATTTTAATTGTCCTGTCCTTTAAATTTGCTCATTTTGGGAGTCTTGTCAATGCTAATGCTGTATCCCTCATGCAAAACCAGGATGACTTGTGATTCCAGTCCTATTTGTTAAGTGAATGTATTTCATTTGCAGCTAATGGCTTGCTGCTGGTGGATGGTAAGTGCTGATGTGTTTTATTGTCTGTTTAAAGCTCTCATGAATCTCTGGAAGGGTCTTAAGATTCATTTTTGCTGTGGTTTCCTGCTTGTGGTTGAGTGTCATTCAAGATTTGTAAGGAATTGAGAGCTGTAAGTTTGCCTTGTCTGGCTGCATCTTTCTCTATGTGGCATTTCAACATTTGGGATCCAATGCAATTCATGTTGACAAAATATAAATTAGGATACTGAAAGACTAAAGCATTCTGGAAATTACCTTTGTTGTTCTTGTTGTTGATTAAATGAGTAAGTCTCAGTGTAAAATCTTCCTCTTTGTTCAAGATTCTCACTTGTGTGTCATTGACATGCTGGAAAAGCAGATAAGATGTGATAAAAGGTACTGTTACTATTGCCTGCCCACATATGGAATTTGTTTGCTGCATAAATACACCTACAGGCTTGCTCTATGCAGAGGCCTCAGCAGCTACATAGAAACATATACTGGTTTTGTTAATTCACAGAATTTTTCTGTGTTGTGTTCAAGACAAATATAGACAAACCCAAGACTTCATTAGGGAGAACTATGTTTCTGCCAAGTTGTATTTCAGTAGGCCAAAAAAATTCTTTTCAAAAGATTCCTTGACACTTCTGAAGGGAATACCTGTGACTTCTAACATAATCAGTCTGTTCCTAGGTATTAAAAGTTGAAGATTAAAGGATAATTTTGCCAATTCACCCAGTAACTCTGAGCTTCAGAAATGCAGAGTGAATAATTCAAACATGTTTTTAAAAACATGGAAGGAGAATGTTGGTATGGTGTGTGGAAGCACAGCCTATGAAGATGTCTAATTTGGACATCATGGTTTGCATCTAACAAAGTGAAATGTGAGTTAGAAACATGAAACATGATTCTGAGCAAAAAACATCTTGGATAGGTCAAGTGTCTAAATAGTTTAAAAAAAAAAAAAAGGTTGCAAAATTTTCCTGTGGAACTGCTGGAACTCCTCTTTCGTGCTGTGCCTTTCTGAAGAAATGTCATTATCAGTCTCTGCTACTGCATTGCTGACCAAGGCTACAGTGGAATTTGATAAAATAAATGAGCAAGTCTGATTAGCTGCAGAAGCAAATTCTATCTTCTCCATTTTATCTGGTTGCTTTCCTGAACATCTTCTCCCATGCCTGCTTTCCAACTCAGCTTGTTGGAGATGCTCTACAGCATCTCCATGATTTTTTTGGGCTTGTGTGGTTCTCCTGAGCTGACAGAGCTCAAGTCTTGCTGTTCCCATTCTCTCAGGATTCATGGGATGATGTGGAAGATCTCATCCCTTCTGGGTCCAGATTAGATGTCCAGGAATTGTCAAATGGGTTTTTTCTCTGAGGGCAGAATGAACTTCTGACTTTCTTCTTCTGGCCAACATTAGGTTAATAAGACTGGAAGCTCTCTTGGAAAGATTTAAAAAAAAAATTAGAAATATTTAAGAACTTGATATTGGAGAATGGTATAATTCTAGGTAAAAAGTTTCTTGCCGCTTCTAAATTGTCCAGCTGCACTGGTATGGGGAAATAGTTGTTTTCCCCCTGTTGCTTCCCTCTTGTGGATTTATGATGCTGTTTTTTTTGAGAATGCCGAGATGTTTTTTATCATCAGTGAACAAATCATATCCCTGTGAGAAGCATAATGTGCATATTACATATAGACAGACTGAGAAAAGATCATTACTTTGCCTCAGGCTACAAAATATGACAGTAATATAGTGAGAAGCTCAGTCTCACAGCCTCCTGGTTTAACCAGTGAATGACTCATTATACTGGCTGAAAAAGGCTCTGGGAGTGAATGGTGGTGAATAAAGCTTGGAAATGATTGGTCAGAACAGAGCATCCTGTTCAGGGATTTTAATAACCTGGGACTTTCACAACCATTTTGAGATTAAACTAAAACTGTGTGACTGTATTTTGCTGCTGGCAGCATCCCTGGTTAATAAGCAAAGCAAATGTTTTTTGTACTGACTTGCTGTCAGTATCTTCAGAGCATCAGATCAGTCCTTTCTGTTGTGGTTTTGCCTTTTTGGCAGATCTTATTTTGTTGCTGCATTTGCCTGTCACTGGCTTGGCAACAAGGTGGAATTAGGCTTCTGTCCTTTCAATTGAGAGGACTTCTGAGTATCTCCCTCAGCATCACAGCAATATTTATATCCAGAGACCTTCCTGATCTTGGAATTGCAAGAAGCCACCTCTAGGAAGAGGTCTTATTTTTAGCTACAGATAGAGGATCCACAAATCTGTGCTCAGTTTATTCCAAGCCCATTATTGAGGCTCAGAGGAACTTCAGATGGGATGTCAAATACCCAGTGTCTTCCTGATGCTGCAACCTGTTGCTTTCCTTCTCCTTCCTCAAGTGTAGTTTGAGGAGAATTTTTTTATTGTCCTAAGATTAGGGCTGCTACAGTCTTTGTGCATCCCCCACTTCCCAGCTGTGTACTGGGTTTTGCCTCTGGTGTTTGTACTGATGCCAGGTAAGGCAAATTAAGGAGTTTTCACCTATCATTGCCAAGTCTTCCTCTAGATTATTTCCTCAATTACTTAGTGTATTTTTACTACCTGATTTGTTTCAGATACTCTGTACTGATTTACCAGACCAGTCTGACAGAAGACAAACCCAGTGAGTAATGCCAGTTTTTCTATGACATCAGTGATTGGAAAGGCTGGTGGGATGATTGTCTTGATTGCTTTGAGAATTGCAGACTCAGATAATCTGATCCCAAAAAGAGACACAAAATGGATTGTTAAGGACATGAAATTTCCTTCATTCCTATCCCAACCCTTCTTTATGTGATCCTCATTAAAATTGTGTTTTGTGGTCGATGCTTGTGTCCCTGGGCTTCAGTGTGCCAACCTCAACACCTTCCAGTGCTGGAGCAATTTATAACCCAGGCTTTTTTCTGTGCACAGGAAACCCCACTGCAGAATATCCTTTGGGCTGTGTACTTTTTCAGCTGGATGTTTTGAAATACAAAACTCTTCTGACTGCTCAGTTCTAACCAGAATTTGCAAGTTATCTGAGGGTTTTGTTTTCCTTCAGAGTTGTATGACTAAGCATGAGAAGGGAAAACAGATTAATCATCACTGAAAACAAACAAATAATGACTTAATAATCACAAATCTGACTGAGAAAACAGTATTAATTATTCATAGAGGGTGATTTATCTTAAAACATACTGTTAGACTGGCAGCTGAAATAAAGACAGATGTTTTTGCTTTGTCCCAGAGGGTTGGAAATACAGAATTGGAATTAAATTTGATACCCACATAATGATGTGGGAGGTTATGGAGATTTGTGTAGTTGTTATTTGAGTATGAAGTTTGCTTTGAATCACAGATGGAAACACTTTATTTAGTATCTATACTGTTTCTAGTTTCCTGGAGTTGTAAAATCATAGAATCATAGAATGGTTTGGGTTGGATTTGGGTTTAAACCTCATTCCACCCCCCTGCCATGGGCAGGGACCTCTTCCACTGGACCAGGTTGCTCCAAGCCCCATCCAGCCTGGTCTTGAACACTTCCAGGGATGGGGCAGCCACAGCTTCTCTGGGCACCCTGTGCCAGGGTCTCCCCACCCTCACTGTAAAGAATTTCTTGCTAAAATTTGTTCTAAATCTAATCTAATCTATGTTGTGTAGAGACTGTACCGTAACACCTTTTATTTAACACTGTCACTGCATGTTTTGGAACAGGAATAAAGAGAAATGAAACATGCCATTTATTACATTGATAGTTATAAAATTACTCCTAGTAGTTACATTCCACTTTTGAAGTGCTTTGCAAACACATCTAAATACCATAAACCCAGAGTTTCAGAATATAGCATTTAGATTAAAGGTGGAGGCCCTTAAATAAGAAGGATTGAAAAGGAAGGAATAAATTTCTGAAAAATCTTGCAGTTTCAACTCTCAGAATATCTGGTTTTGTCTCCCACCATTATTGTAAATCTACTGTGATGCTTTGGAGAGGTTAGTTTGGTTTAATTTTGGCAAAGGGGTATTGTAAGCGAGCTGCTGAAGTTTTAAAGAATGCAGGTGAACTGGAGCTGTGCCATCATCCATTCCAGACCCCACTCAGAGAAGGACCAGTCCTGTTATTAAAAATAAATGCCAAGCCAGTCTTTGGGAAGGAGTGATACCATCCTTGTTTTGTAATTTCCAACGCCAACGTGCGCTAGAGCCAGGTTTGGCTCCACGTTTCCACCCCAACACTCCCAGGCAATTTCCTCACAGATCTCTTGCTGAGGTCTCTTACATGCACTGAATCTTTTCTTCAGTAGTTACATTATTTATATTTAGAATTTAAGGTGAGAGGAAGGACTTAGGGTTTTGGAGAGGAAAGGGAAAAACAAGTTTGAGGGTTAAAAAGCTTTTCTAGAATGGGAGCTCGGAATCTGTTGCCTTAGTTTAAGGTGTTAAAAAGGTTCAAGGTTAACACAGGAAAACTTGTTCATAGACAACTGTTTTCTCCTTCTGTAGTTTCATCTGCTAAAGTATATGGCATCATCTTGGAAGTGTGACAACATGATTTTTATTTAAAAAAACACACAAAATAAGCTTTAATCCAAAGCAGCAGGTATTTGTGTTCAGTGCTTATCCTTCTGGATCAGCACATATACTGAAAATAATCCAGATTTACTTGCACCCATTGAGAAAATTTGTGGTATTTACAGTTACATGTTTGTATTTCTCATTGTTCCTGAGATTTGCTGTGTGTATTGCTATTAATGCATATAAATAAGTTGTGTAGTACATGTAATAGATTTTTATGTATTTTAACTCCCATTTTTTCCTTGGCACCCTGAGAATGCTTTCTGTCAAAATCTCCATCTCAGAGATTTTAATAATTTTTCTCTAATATTTTCTTTAGAAAGTTGCTTTTTCCTAGAAGCTTGTTGCCAAGCTAACTTCATGGTGCTATTATTATTTAGTTTTTCCTTCCAAGAAATAACACCAGAACTTCTAAGAACTTAATTCTGTGAGAATGGTTGACCTTTCAAGGTATTGAAACCTCACACATTTTCTTTGGGAAGATGGCTGCATTTTATCTGTCTGGACAGACTGAGAGAACTTCTTGAAAAGAACTTCTCCAGCTACTTTTCTGTGCTGATGCCTAAAATAAAATTAGTAATAATTGCCAATGCCTTTTCACATGGCTTAATAATATAACCTATGTTAGAACATCCTATCAGCTGATGGCTGCATGTATCATTCCAAGAGAGAAAAGGCACATGGAATTTTAACAGCCTCAGACCTTTTCAAAACAGGTGATTTAAAAAAATTTAATTGTCTGTTGAAGGCAGTCATTCATTTGTTTTAGCATTAGCAATATTTGGATCCCTGACTTAAGTACACTGCTGACTATTATTCTTACCTTTTAGCTAGACTCAACTGTCTGATGTGATAAGAAAGGGCTTTTGGCTCCTAATTATGCACATTCTTTTGTATAACTTATGAAAAAAATAATTCTGGAATTACGCCCTGCTTGTCTAGGAACATACAACTTTTATATATCGAGTTAAAGCTAAACATGAGACTAATGGATATCTGATTTCCTTGGAAATAGGATTTTACCACATAATGAATTCTGGATGAATAATTATTACCTGTGGTTGTCACACTGTGGCACATATACCTGCCACCTAAATCAAATTGGCCAAGGTAAATTGGGAGTTTTCAAGATTTAGTGGTCTTTGTTCCTTTACCCTGATCATCCTTGTATTCGTTCAAGCATGTCCATATTTTCTGTCTCTGCTTTCACGTTTTTCCATAAAATGTTTTTGCTGCTGTTTCTATTTCTAGACATAGTTTAATATGTTTGTATTTATAGTGTTCCTTTTGCATGTTTAACTGTAAAAAAAACGCACTAAGGCTGTATGTGGGTCAGCTTAGTTTATATGGTTAGTGTGTATTTGTGCAAAAGAAATTCAGATTTGGAGGGGAAGAAAAGATTGTGGAATCCAGGATACAGAAACTTGGTAATTTCGTTTTTTGAAGAAACAAGTAATATTTTCACCCTGTAACCACTTGCTGAATATTCCATAAATAGACTTTATTCATATCCCTCTAGGAGAAACGTGGCAGCAATTTATGGAAAGCTCATCATGCTTCATGGAAAAGCTGAATGCTGCAGCTTTCATTAAAGCTCACTGGTTCATAAATGTTGCAGTGTTATGAGCAGTATAGAAGTGCTGGGTTTTGGGGATTTTTTTTTTCTTTTTTTTGCCTTTCTGGCAGGCAATATGATTTTATTGCTTGAAGATAAAGAGGGAGAAAATGTGAATTCTCAGTGAATTTCTGAAAGAATTTAGTACTGGCTAATCAAAAGATTTTCAGAACAATCTGAGAAGCTGATTGACAAGGTGTGGTTTCAGTGGACTGTGCACTCAGACCTGTGTGCAGTGTCACATTCCAGTCAAATCATCCATTCTTGATTTGCCTGTCTAGAACTGAAGTTCAGGGAGAAACTTATGCTGTGGCCCAGCAAACCTCAGAGCTTCCATAGGTTAACAGTGGTAAAAAAATGATCAACAGCAAAGGGCTTTGCTGTGGAATGACTTTTATTTTATTTGAAATCTCTTAATCACAACAAAGTATATTCTCCCTTATCCCAGCAAATGCTTCTGTCCTGAGCAGAAATCCTGGAATTGGTGCTTGTGGTGTCCCTGCAGTGTCCTTGGCAAAGTGCTTGATGGATTAGCAAGAGTTGTTCTATTACACAGATTATGGGCAGCTCATTCTTCATAATAACAGCTGAGTATGGTGCTTTGCTATTTACCATCCCAGGCATACCAAATTAAAGTTTGAATATGGTTATATTAAACCCATATATTAAAAAAAAAAAAAAAAAGAGAAAATATAAGAAAGAAAATTTAAAAAGGACTCAATGTAGTTTTAGCTGGTTTTGTGAAGCATTTCCAGCCTCAGGACCTTGTGTGGACACCAAGGATTCTGAGTCATGTTTGAGGAGGGAGCAGCTCTTTCAGTTCATATATTGTGTGTTCAAGTGTAAATGACCAAACATAAAGTAGATGTGAGTACAGATGGAATACAGGGAGCATAGCCTGATACTGCATATATATTTGTTGCTGTTACATTTTGGCTTTTCACTAAATGGAACAATCTAGAGTATCAAAAAGAGGCAAAAAAAAGTCCTAAAGAAATATTGAAACGAATTAATATTTCAAATGAAGGACTTTTTTTGTCTTTTTTTCTTTTTTTTTTTTTTTTTAAGGAAGTAATTAGGTATCATGAATATTTTGGCTACTCTGCAGTAAGCAAATCCTTAAGGGATGAAAATATACTCTAACTAGCTGCTTTGCAAATGTGTAAAATTCATAATGTGTTTGATTTAAACTTCTGTATTTCTTAATTAAGCTTTGTACTGAATTCTACAAACATTTCATAAAGAGTAATTAATAAATCCTACAAGGTACACACACACCATCTTTGTCAAAGTGTGATGTATGGCTGTTGAAAATTAATAAAAATGTTCAAAACTAAATAGGAAGTTAGAAGCACTGTAAAGAAAGAGCTCTTTGTATTACTGGGACTTTGGGCAATGATGTGACTTCATATTTTTGTTAGAATTGTCTTGTATTTGTGATATTTCCATATTCTTAAGCATGGCAGAAATGTGTGACAAATGATAAATGGAAAAGCAATGCTGAAGAGGGCAGAAACGTGGACCTTGAGTTCTAAACTGGCAACAGGCTGCTGAAGAGATTTCTACTGGATTTGAAAACAAATTTTAGCATTTTAAAATTAGAATAGTTAGGATAATTGACTGTCTTTTCCTGGAACCATTTTCTTCCCAAACTCTGAATCTGTGGGTGAACAAACTGATGTGGTCCTTTCAGTGCAAACAGGGACAAATAAAGTCAGCAAATTAGCTTATTAATTCTTGTGCTGCACACAGGAATTGCATAACATTTAGAGGTAAATAAAGTGAGTTTATCTAAATAATGCATGCACTGCAAAGGCTGGCAGTACAATGCTTTCCAATAACCTGTTTCTTGAATGATCATCCCCAGGTCACCTGAAGTACCCTTGTTCCCTCTTTGCTGAATTTTATTAGACACACTTGTGATTTTCCAACTCAGAAAGAGAAAAGAGCCATAATGACATTATTGCTCTATTTTTTTGTTACTGAAATTTTCTCCAAGCCCTTTAGCAAAGTGAAGCTGAACCAAAATTGGTGGCATTCATCAGCCCCAGTGAACAAGCAGGGATCCCTCTTCACCACAGAAAGAATTTTAATGTTTCATTACAATCCAGAATTAAGGACCTGTTCTTTCCTCATCTCCCTCTCCCCATTGTATTTTTCTAGGCCATTCATAATGCTGCCATTTGTGCTGACCTGTGTCCCTTGAAATTGTTTTGTAGTTCTTTAATTCCATTGTTCCAAATTACTCTGAGGTGAATTTTTTTTTCTGTTCTCTTCAGTGACAAAGGCTGTTAGAAAAACCAGCTCATCTCAGGATAGGCTTAATCTCAAAAATTAGCTCCACGAGGCTTAACATGAAAAATACTGTGTGGAAAAATAGGAAAGTTGCACAAACAATGTATGATGTTACAATAGGAGGAAAAGAAAAATTTGTTAAATGTTTCCAGTTGTTATGAAATCTGAAATAATTTGTAATGCAGGAAAAAAATGGCAAGTGGTAATTCTTCTTTAAGGTGAGGGTAAATAATTACAATAGAAGAGATTGATTTATACAGGTTTAAAATCCCTTGCAAAGCAGCAAATAAAATAAAAATCATTCTCCTTTCATTTCAGATTAAATATTAAAAGTTAGAGTGAAAGATATGAACTTGAGACAAATAAAAATTCTATTCTAGATGTTTCTGAAAATCTCTGTAGTATAGTCAGGGCATTCAGTATTTTTCCTTCAATATTTTTATTATAAGGAAATCACCGTATTTGATAAAATCAGGTGTTACAGAAATGGCTCAATGAGCTTTGGATTCCCACATGCTGTTATGCTTGTGGCCTGAAAGCTGCTTTGAAGGGGCAAAAAAGAGTGGAAAGAAATCTTAAAAATTCATTTATTTTCTCTGGTCAAAGCCAATCACAGCTCTCTTTGTGCACTCCCAGTGCAGCAGTTGGTGCTGCTGCTTCTGGTTTTCATTTTGGTGACACCTGGAAGTGCCCAGGGCCAGGCTGGGTGAGGCTCTGAGCACCCTGGGACAGTGAAAAGTGTCCCTGACATGGCAGGGGCTGGAATGAGATGATCTTTAACATCCCTTCAAATTTAGCTTGGAAGCCCCAGATTTTACCTTCTCAATATAATTTAATGCACAGTTCTCCTTTTGAGCCCAAGTGTGACCAGCAGCACATCCAGGAGAAGTTATGATGCAGATTTCTGAGAGATTTCTTTCTGCTCTGGAGGACCACAACAGCTGCTTATTTCAACAGAAATGTAAAATTCTGCAGCAGCTGATAAAGTTGGCCCAGTCCTTTGATCTCTAGGCAGGGGAACATCCCAGACCTTTCAGGCTTACAAGGAGGATTTTAAACTCTACTCACCAGCCTTAACCAAATCCTGCCTTAAGAACCAGTTTCAAATTACAAATTTTTTTTTAAGATTTTCAGAGTGAGACTTTAGCTGCAAAATTTGCTTTCAGTTTTCCTGTGACGCAGAGAAGCCTGAAAAGAAGTTTGTGCTTAGGAAGAGGGTGGCTTTCTTGACTTTCAAGTTGATTTTAACTTGGTTTGATGCCTGAAGAATACCCTGTGTAGCTCATCTCATCTTCTCAGGAACTCAGTGGGGATGATGATGGTGGGAAACCTGCAGTGATCTTATTTTAGTTCAGGAATCTCAGGTTATTTCTGGTGTTGGATGCTCTGGCATTTGCCTGTTGGTGAGATTATGGAAAATCAGTTTTCATGTATTAACACAGTTTCCCTTATGGGGCACTTTCAGTTGTGGATTGCAGTTCCGTGAGTTGAAAAATGTTTGGAAGAGAAGAATGTGGAAATTTATTAGCTGCATCTCTGTATTTTGGAACAATATTGAGGATTGTATGTATTGGGTTGATTAATTTTCTTTGCTCTTAATTGCAAAAATCTATTTGAATTTAACCAACTTCTTATTTCAATTTGGCAGTGCATCTGTACATGATGGCTAGCAGAAGAGCTTTTGAAAATACAAATCAAATTGATTAACAAGCATTTAATCCCAAGGAGACTTTTTTCTGAAGACTTCTTTCTTTCCAGTAATCATTACAAATATTTTTAAAACTTCTCTCTTTAAATGAGATATTTTGCATGTTTATGTTCCTATAGAACTAAAAAAAATTGCAATTGCAGTGCCTTTAAAAAAAAGCCAAATATGATGCATTTAGAGTTATGACTTATTTTGATTATTTTCTAAACAATTTTATTTTCCACTATTTTTGCTTATACATTTCAATTTAGAGTAATTGAATCTTGTATCAGAAGAGGAGATTGGCTGCATTTTCCCCTGCTCACTATGTACTTCATATTTAACTTTCCACCAGTTCTGGCTGAGTGAGTGGGCACCAGTATTTGTTGAAGTTCCTTGTGTGGTTCCAGGAAAGTAAGAAATGTAAAACTATATTCAGAAAAATAATTTTCAGTGAGAACGTGTTTTACAAAATAATCATTAAAAACCAAGTGTAAAGTGATACACACACGGAGCCAAGTTCCCCTGTGGTTTTTATATAGTTACATCCCTCTAATTTTATGTAGTTCCTGTTCTGCCTAAGAAAGCAAGTGAAAAAATGCCATTTTCTCTATAAAAAGTACCACAGGATAGACTCAAATTAGGTTTATTTTACTGGATTTCAGTTGTTTAACCCACTCTGGCTGTCAAGCACACCTGGCAGATCTTATTGCAAACCATACCATGGAAAGTGAATTAAAATCATATATGTTTAATTAAAAATGCTTCATATTGACAGAAGTCTTAGTGATGCAGCAGTTTTAATAATTGTACAGCATCAATCCAATATTACCAGAGACCCTGATGTCTCCATCAGTCTTGTTGATAAACCAAAAATATCCAGACCTTGAGGCCTTCTGGGGTTCTGCTGATATTTCTAAGGGAAAATTCTGACACTGTGTCAAAAATTTCCCAAATTCTGCTCCAAGACATCAGGAGCAGAGCAATAGAGCCTTCATCTGTCAGCTCCTCATTCTACCCCTTATCCTGGAAGCCCAGCCCTTCTCCCATTTCATTGGAAAAATTGCTGTTGCCTTTATATTTCTATATTTTCAGGAAAATCGACCTGTAGGAAATCTCCCACTACTTCCCTAATTTATAAATCCCTGTTTGACTGTGCAGTTCCTTTTACCCTGTGCATAAATGGGACACAGATCTGTAGAGACAGATCCTAAAGGGGACCTATAATAAAATCAGAATTAAAACCAGAAGCAGTCTCACACTTGAGTGAACTCTTCTTTCTTAGGGATGCTCATTCACACATCTTCTCCTGGTGCACACTGAGCTGCTCTGACCTGACTTGGGCTTTTCTGTGGGCTCTGGGCAGGCTGTAACTGCAGCAAAGCTATCAAAAAGGTGTTTCTATAGGCTGTGTAATTTAATTTTTCTGTCTGCACCTAATTCTTTCATGACATACCAGGAGAGCTTATCTTCTCTGCACTACTGCTTTCTGTGGCCAGACTAAAAATAATTTCCATACCTACATTTTTTTCTTTTTTTGTTCCATTCTTCATCTTTTAGGAACTGAATTGACAGAACAGAAGTTGAAAGTGGAAATATAAGTAGTATCAAGAATCAGTTCATACTGAAATATTTTACAAACCAAACGTGAGTGACCATGCGGGGGATGTAAGGGTTAAAAGGGCACAAGGGGGTCCTGCTGTACCATAGTTTGCATTGCCTGTGGAGTGAAACAGCAGGTGATTGCATACAAACTCCAGCTTTCAGCTAATCCTCACCTCATTTGGCATTTTTTTCTGTCTTTTTTCATCAAACTTACTAAAGTTTAATACATTTTTCAAATGAAGTTCAATGTAGTGGTTTCATCCAGGGCATAAATCTAGGCACCTGCCTAACTGCAGGAAGCTGGAGTGAACAAAATCATATTTATTATATAAAATGCTCAATTTAACATTCCATTTCTCCCTCATTTTTAAATTTAAGCAAAGGGCAGCTATTTCACCATCAGAACATGCTGCTGTTAAAGCAACAGGCTCCCTGCTGTCAGTTAAAATTGTTTGGAAACATCTTAGTTTCATTTAGGATCTTTATGAGTGATAACCTCCTTCGGTCACCTGAATCTGCAGCCACGTCCCATGTACAGAGCCTGGTGTGAGAGTGACCCTGCAATGTCACAGAATCATGGAATGGTTTAGTAAATTAAATCTAAATTCTATTCAAAGAAAATTTCATGTTGTAGTTCATATCATAGAAAAATTGGTGCTTATTCCACCAGAAGTTCTGAGGGTTGTGTCCTGTCTCACTTCAGCCTTGTTGTATTTGTTCTTCTTTCCCTGATAGCTCCTGCAGCAAGCTGGGCTTTTATTACTGCAGCATGTTCTTGCAATTTCACAATTTGCTACAGTAATATTTCATCCAAGACAAGGAATTTAACAGGAAGCTTTCAGGGAAAGAAAATAAAAATAAAAATAAAAGGATTCTCCTCTCTTTTATGGTCAGTGATCAGTCCATTCCCTTGTACAAAATAGCCCTCACTAGAGAAGAATTCCAGCAAGATTTATCCTTGTTTAAGTATCATGGAAGTTTACAAAGCCATCCATCAATTGTTTTTGAGGTACTTTTTAACTTCTTTCAACAACATCTCAGGTAGTGTCTGAAGTTATTTTGTTTTGGTCAGAATGTTAGGTGGATAATACTGAATTTTTGAGGTTGTTGCTGATGTGCCGTGCAACATGGGAAACAAATTAGAGATTATTTTGTTTTGATGTCAAGTAACCATCCCAGCCTGTACTCAGGGATTTTTATTTTTTTTTTAATGCTGGAAACCTTTATAGAACTGTCAGTATTTTAAACCTTGTGTGTGTAGTCTGTGTCTTCTTGACAGTGTGGAAAATTGGAATGGTTCTCATGGCAGAGTTTCCTTTCAGCCCCTATGTACAGCTGCAGCTTTGAAATTTGGTCTTGCCAGATGCAAAGATTCACATTCACATTCAACCAAAGGTTTCCCATGAGAGCATTCTGAGATTTGCCTCCTGAGTGGGGATTATTCCCTGTACACTGTGTTTTACTGGTGTTTTTTATGCCCTGCTCAGAAGGCTTGGCACAAAGTCTGGCCTTTCTTCAACAGGAAATGTAGAAAATGGGGGGTTTTTCAACCACTAAAAAAAGTGGTTTTCTTCTTTTCAGGTTTAAAGTTTCACCACTGTCAGAAGATCATTCACAGATTTGTTCTAGTGTTAAGGGCACAATAATACAACACATGTACAAGGTTCTCTGTCAATGTCTGCAAAGCAGTTGAAAGCTTTCTAAAAAATCCAAAATTGCCCAAATATTGACAGAATCAGCTTTAGATTACTATACTGTACTGGCTGCCTTCCCTGTTCCTGATTTTATGTGCCAGAGCTTTGACCTCAGTGACAGGTCCTCTGATTTCCATCACACCCTGGCACTTCTCAGGGCAGCAGGATGGATTTCCCACCCTGCTGTGTGATCCCCATGCCTGCAAGGGGCAGCTGCAGAGAGTTGGGATGGCTCCCCCTGAACACATCAGACTGTGTTCCTGCAGCACTACCAATCAAGAAGAAATTTTTAAAAAGTAGATAACAGTATGTATTCTAACATCTATTTTTTCGTGTTAATTTCTTCCTTTTTTTAACATTCATTTTTATGAAGCCATAGTAATAAGATATTCACTTTGGAATGAGAGTCTGAGAAATCCTTCATAATTACACTGGAAGGTGCATAGTTTGTTAACATGTGTGTAGTATTTTGTTTTAGGTGCTTAAAGTGATGTTACCTGGAGTAAGCATTAGTAGAAATGGAAGCAATATACTGTAAAGGCAGGGGATGGAGTAGGAATGTGGGAGCTGCTTCAGACTCTTGCTGTTTCATTTGTGCTGCTTTAGGAGGCATTGTAAGTGCTTCTCCTGATTCCCAAAGCAAACTGCAAATTCTTCTTTCTCATAAAATATAAATAAATTATAAATCTTTTTGTACTCATCCCAGTGAATGTTCCATTATATTATGTGCTCATCTATTTTTCATATTTTTTTTACCTTAAATTTGTCAGTGTTTACACTCCTAGGAAATGTGTGCTCCTGCAAGGAGAAAAAAGTAACAAGTAAAAAGTTTCCAAATGTTGATGGCAATGGAAATGAATGAGATCTACATTAATAATAGAAATGGGTTTTATTCACTGGTTTCAGAGTGCTGATGTATTTTGGTAGCAGAGGGAATGGGTAATTTTGACATTAAGCAGTGTTGCCCTGGGCTCTGATGAAGCTGAGAGATTTGGAGGCACAAAGCAGGTGGTTCTTGTATGCATTAATTCAGTTTTTCCTCAGCTCCTTCTCTTTGGGGCTCTGTCAGGAGCTAAGGGGGACGAGGGTGGCTATGAGTGCTCCTGGTTTTAAGGTAAATGTCAAATGCAACCACAGTTTTAAAAAATTTCAGAAAATAAATCCTGTCCATGGCTCAGTTTGGGGTGTCAGAGGGAAAGCAGTGACTGCATTTGCATAGCACAGAAAAAGGGATTATTGCAGAGGCCACTGTGTTCTTTGCATCCTAAATTGTCAGGAAGGGACAAGATAAAGAAATCCTGTTTTCTTGAGGAAGCAGTCCAGTTCTGAACACTTCTAACAAACCCCAGATATTTAGGGAAGGCTGAGGGGAGACTTATTGCAGTGCTCCAGCCTTGCAGACCTGTTGCAAATTGTGTCATTTGTATGAAGTGTGACATGGGCTTAGAGAAAACAGTATTTACTTCCTTATTTGGAAATAAGTTTTCCTAAGAACTAGAAGAAAAAAGTCTGTTTTCAGCTTGTTTTCTGAAGTATGGATTTTTATTTTTATTTAAGGCAAATTTTGAGAGTTGGTGAAACAATACTGGTGGATGCTTTTGCTGGTGATAAATTTTTTTTTTTTTCTGGGAAAACACACAGTTCTGCAAATTTTTCAGTTCATTTGGTAATCTTAGCTCCTGAAATAAGAGTTTCCTTGTCTGCTCTGCAGGCTTGGAAGTCATCAGTTTTCCCTGGCTTGTGTAGATGAAACAAAGATAAAAATTACGTTCTGTTATGTTTAAATCTATTATTTGTATTGCTTGAAGTCTAATAATGAGTAATTCACTTACACAGTGCCAAGTGGAATAATCCCTCAGTGATTTCCAGGATGCTGAACCGGTGACTCTGAGCTGTCATTTTATTGGTGGGATAAGAGAGCACTTAATATGTGGGTTTTATTTTCCAAGTGTTCATTAGCATCATGAATTCCTCTTGGGGAAAAAAGAAAAGGGAAAGCATAAACTGTTGACTTGAGAATATGCCATAAGGTGGAAAAAGAGTTGGGGCTGGAAATGTGAAATATTACAGGATGCTGTGGATGCTGTGTTTAGTTCTCAGGAAAATATTATCATTTACTTAAGCTGCTGGATGTTGAGGGAAGGAGTCTCTGGTCTGAAATGGCACCTCAGACCTTGGCAGAAAGGTCAGCATCAATCACCTTGGAAGGGAAATTATCAATCAAAAGTTCTGCAAGGTTTCTTTCCCAGATTCAGGCAGAATATTGGCAAATATGACCTCACTCTGAACTCTGCTTTTAGGAAAATGTGCCTGCTTATTGTAGGCTGCTGCTGAAATGAGCTGTTAAAGTATTTTCTTTAGGACTGCTTAAAAAACTGTCCAAATTGTGTTAATTAATTCAAATAACTTAGCTGAGTAAATTTATTTTGAAGTATTTGTCATTTTCGTGGCAATGGGGGTCTAAATAAATGGGATTTTGTCATGATGAAATGACAAAGAAAATGCAAATTAGATCTTTAGAAAAATTACAGAGAGAGTTGAAATAAAATGCATTTATAAATACTTTAAAAATTACTCCCCAGATGACTGGACAAGATTTAAAATTGATAACTAATAGAAGGTATTAGTTACTTCTAATTTCATCACAGGAGGAGACATCTGGCTGGAAACCAGCAGAGGAAAAGTTTTAAGTCCCACATCTTGTCTCTAGTTTTTTTGTTATAAAGAGGGAGATTCAACAGAGACTTTTTTTTGTGTGTGTGTGTGTGATGCTGATATGCTGCTTTTTAAAATGACACAGGAACATTTTTTCTATTAATTAAAAATAATACTATTTTTAGTTTGCATTTGTGCCCCGAGTGGAAGAATGAAACTGAACACAAAAGTTGCTTTGGACTCTCAGATGATGTTTCAGACCTGAACCAACTCTGATATCTCCCATTTCTGTTTCAGCCACTTTAGAAAACAGAACAAAAAGCAAGTAACAGCTTTTATGTGCATTAATGTTATCTTTGCTTTACCTTGCCAGAGTGTTTTGCACAAATGATGCTGAGATGTCTCCCCAGGCCCATGTTGGAACATCCTGTGACAGCAAAACTTTGTGCCTGATTTTGGAAGGTGACATTTTGGAGATGCAGGGAGGTTGATATAATTTTTCCTTTGTAGGCAGGGATGAAGGAGGAGACTTGAAAATGGAAGTGTTGGATGTAATAGCTAAAAGGTATTTGATTTCTTCTTTCATGTAACTTAATTTGAGAACTGGTGGAGTTCCTCATCTCTATAACATTAATTTTTTGAGAAGCCCTTCAGAATATTATACCTTAAGAACTCTGCTCATTTTGTCAAATTTGGTTGAAGTAATAAAATGTGTTTTAAAAAAAGTTACTGGAAAGGGACAACTTAATTTGGAGATGGTGATTGACTAAACCTTGTTTGATTATGGAACCTGATACACTTCAGCAAATCTGAGTGAGATACACAAAGTTTTGCCTTTTCCACTCTGCAAGCATCATCATAAAACTCAAACTCAGCTGAGTTGCTCCATGTTTTGCCCCAGCCAACCAATTAGTGGAACATTAATTTTTTATAAATGTCATCCTGCTATAAAATCACTTTATGTCAGTTGATTTTCCCCTGGAACTAATTTTTATGGCACAGGGAGAAGTATTGAAGTGTGCAGTGTTTTGGATCAGAGAAACATTTGTTAGAGTAGCATTATAACCATATGCTTTAAACCAGATGGGGTAGAAGTTTTTTTTTTCAAGTCTGCTTTCTTTCACCACAAAACTTTTGATGAAAAAAAGAGATTGTTTATCAATAAAGGCTTTCTTTTATCCATCCTGATTAGATTAATCATCACACATACAAATCACATCTCTATCACAGGTTTTCCTAAGCAAGTAGATTCATAAAATTATTTCTTTCTTACTTATCCAAGGAAGGATTGGTGTCTTGCAGTGTTAAACTGTTGCTGCTTCTGTTTTGCTCCAATTTTTGTCTTGGGTATAGGAAAGGATTGGGAGCAGAGTGTAAAGATGGGTCACTATGGTTGTCTCTGAATCTTGTATCAAACCTTTCAAGTTTACCTGATAGAATTTTAACCTCTGAAATTCTGGCTAATGCATTTGGCATTTTGTTGTGTTGACAGGGAAATAGAGTGGCCTTCTTGAAATTTTACTTGAATATTTATAACTTCTTACTGTTGTAAGATGAGGTTTTTAAGAGCTTCCACTGAGCTCTTCAATACTCTGGAATAAGTGTGGAAAAACCAGAACTGGGGACCAATATTCACTGCATTTCCCAGCCTCCCTCTGTCCTTCCCATGCAGTGGGAAGTGTGTGCTGAGCAGCTTTCAGTCAAAAACTGTTGTCTTGAAGATACACTTTCTTAGCACCTCACTCAATATTCATGAACAAAACCCAAAGTTTCCTCTCCTTTTTGGTGTGAGAACTCCAGTAAGTGAGCTGTGTTAAAGGAGACCTGTGCTTGTGATGTGAGAATACAAAATTCCTGTTTGCTCAGCTCTTACAAGTGTGAATTCTAATTTACAAATGCAGGACAAAAATGTTTTTCTTCTCACTTTCATCTGAGTTTCTGCAGAAAGGAATTATTTTTCCATCAGAAAGGAGTCTGCATTTTCTGAAATCTCTCAGCTTTCTAAAATCCCTGCAATTCTACAAAGCTCTGCTCACAGAGAGGATGGGTGTACAACCAAGTTTTTAAATAGTTCTGCAATAACATTCCCCATTCCTCCTTATTATTCTTATGCTAATTTTTATCTATAGTGAATGTAGAGCTGCATTCACCTGGGAAATCCCAATTTTTGAACTAGAATGTGTCTGTTTGTGCTGCTCGTGCTTCTCATTCCCTTTGATTTTCTGTTTCGAAACAATCAGCTTAATGACATTTGGAACTTCCTACATTAAAAAGAAATAATATTTCAGGAATACTTTGCAGCTGTCCTGGTGCACATTTTTTTTCATATAAAGCAGCAGGTATTTGCTAGTGTTGGTCCAGGAACATAAATCTGTATATTTTTAAATAATACTTTGTTTAGGTTTGGTGTATTGTGTTCATTCTTTATGACACCTATATCAACCTGAGGGTCTGTGAAGGTACATAATTGAAAAAATGGCCTGCTAAGTGCACACTCAGCCATTTTAATCTGCAGCCATTGCCAGGCAAGAAACCTTGAGTCACAAAAATATCAGTTTTCCTATAAAGCCATTTATTACTGTCTTTCTGAAATAGTCTCATATGGCAGAGCCACAGTGCTCTGTGCAAAAGGAGGCATAAATCAGGAGTGCACCAAGAATGAGCACTGCACTCACCCTTTAAAGTGGGCAACGACCTGTTTGCAATGGCTGGAATGTAAAGAATATGTGTGCCATGCTTCTGCTCTTTCAAACAGCTGAATTTTCTACTTGGAGTTGGTTTTTGGCACTTCTGGTGAATTTTGTATGTGTGCTGCTCATCAAACTGACAGTAACACAGGTTCTGATGTGTTGGTATGTCCACCTCATTATTTGGAACTTTTACACAGATTAAAATTGTTGTTATCCTTTGGAGTTGAAAAAAAAATAACAACAAAAAAAAAAAAAAACCAAAACCAAAAAAAAACCAAAAAAAAACCAACAAAAAAAAAAAAACCACCAAAGGCATTGCTACCCTCAATATGAAATTAATGAGCAGGAAATGATCAAGAAAAAAGAAATCTGGTTTTGCAGGAGGAAGTGACAATCTCTATGGAGAGAGAAGAACCAGGTTATGTATTTTGGGGAGCTTAGTAAGGTTTTTGACATTCCTTCTCATAACACTTGAAGCTGAAGACACATGGTTTGGATTACTCTTCTGTACAGGAATGTGGAATTCCTTGGAAAACCACCTGTAGAAAAATTATGAGTGATTCATTGAGACTGACAGGATGTGTGGAATGGAGCTCAGCAAAGACTTTCTGATGAGTATTTTCATTACCAGTCCTGTTGGTTGCCTAGAAGACATTAAATATACAGGAAAGCTGGGAGAGAAATTACTTGAAGAACTAGAGTGAAGAATGTAAGGATTTTTATAGGAATGAAGATGAGCTCCTAAGTTTAGGAGAGAAGCCTTTGTTGATTTTCTGGTGATCCTTTCTAGCAGGGTACACAGAAAATTCAGAGTACAGCCATGGTTTTGATTAGACATCTGCACAGCGGGATCTGAGAGCAGAAGGAGAGAATCTTTTTTGACTTGACAGGAGACCAGGAGGTACATGACAGCCCTGTAATATGTTACTTCTTGTACTGATTTTGGCTGGGATAGTTAATTTTCTTCACAGTGACTTGCAAGGTGGTTTGTATTTGTGATGAAAGCAGTGTTGATAACATGAGGATGTTTTAGGTATTTCTTACAGAGCATCAAGACCATTTCTGCTCCTCCCTCTGCCCTGCCAGTGGAGACTGGGGATGCACCAGGAGCTGGGAGGGGACAGCCAGGACAGCTGTCCCAAACTGGCCCAAGGGATGTTCCATAAACCCTGTCAGGCTGTGCACAGCAGTAAAATCTGGGGCAAGAGGGAGGAAGGAGTGATGTTTTCTGCCCAAGTCACCATTCTGTGGGTGGAGCCTGGCTTTCCTGCCTGCCCATGGGGAGGAGTGAATTAATTCCTTGGTTTGCTTTGCTTGTGTTCACAGCTTTTACTTTCCCTCTTAAACTTTGTCTCAACCCATGAGTTTTCTCAGTTCTACCTTTCCAGGTGTCCCCACATCCCAGCAAGGGGGGTGAGTGTGTAGCCCTGCAGGGCGGCGTTGCTGGTTGGGGTTAACCACAACACAAAAATAACAGATTTCTTGTTTTCATGGTTAAAAAAAAAAATTATGTACAGTTCAATGAAAAGTGTATTTTTATACCATGTATTTGGGAAAAAAACCCCCAAAAAACCACAAAGTTATGGGAAGAGGTTGTCTTGGGAGGCTGTGGAGGCTTCACTGTGGAAGCCTCTGAGGTCCAACAAGACAGAAATGTCTCAGAAGTGATTGGGTGTAGCAAGACACTCATGTGGGAAAAGGAGACGGAGCAGATGTCTTCTCCAGAACAAGACCATCTGATTTTGATGACAGCCTCGTGAGGTTGCCCTGTGTGGTACACCAGAAATCTATGTGATCACCCATCCTCACCATTTTAATTGGTGGGTGTGTGTTCAGGCATATAAACTTGTCAAGCTATATCCTCCATTGTTGATGAGTGCATAAATTAGCTCCTTTATTTTTACATTTATGAGACTATAAAGGCTTCCTTCACATATCAAAACAGAAACTTACACATTTCCTAATGGCTTGTGGGAAGCAAATGAAGCTTGAATTTGGTTCTTTTCATTTTGACAACTGTTATTGATATGAAGTGTAATGAAAACAGCCTGTTTGTTAGGCTTTTAGTTGTTTGGTATGCTGTTTCCAGTCTTTAATTTACAAGGATGAAAGAATTGACTCTATGTCCTTACAGGGCTGGCTGGGATTTAGTAGTTGCAGTTATGTTTTATTTAAGCAGTAGTGCCTGTGAGAATAAAAGGACACCTGTCTTTAATAAACACAGAGGATGGGCTGGTTAAATGGTTAAAGATTTTTGGTGCTTGATAACCTTCTGATTGCACAAATTGGGACTGAAAATGCCTTGTGAATGATGAGCAGCAATAAAGTCAAAAGGAAGTGAAGCAGAAAATATACATTAATATAACTGCTGCTGATTTTAGGTTCTCATGGCACATACAGAATATTTCCTTTACAGTCCCACAACAAAGTCCCAAGGCAGTTATGGAACAGCATGATTTTGGGTATAATAATTGGAATTATTTTAGTGATATTATTGTTTCCTTTAGTTGGATCTGATGAACACACAGGTCAAAACATCTCTGTAGTTGTTATCATCACAGATGTGAATATCCTTTGAAAAGAGTCTGAGGATGGCTACTAAACATCAGTAAACCTTGCAGAGCTTCCAGGGCATAGCCACAGCATCACAGAAAGTTACTGGCTTATTTTTTGTTGTTGTTACAATTAAGGTCAGATTTCTATCAATTTAGCAAAGTTGAATTTCATGTCTATTATATTGGATTTAAATATTGGTGAGAAGTTTGCATGAGCTCTGTGATTGGCAGAGTGAAGAAAAAACTTACTGACAGTAACTTGACCCCTCCCTCTCCTCTGTACATGCATTTTCAAGCTGTTCCCCCATCCTACAATTCTGATTTTGTTTAGATATGTCTAATCAGAATTTCTACATAATTATTTTTAATTATTAATTTGGAGAGTTATATAAAGAGTGGATTTTCTTGTGTAAAAAAGGTGGTGGGCAGCTGCCCACAAAGAGTTTTGCTAAATTCACTATGAAGAAAGAGCAGCATTGTCACTGGGCAAGGAATAATCTAAAATTAAAAAGCCCAAAGATAATCACTTGACACATCAAATTGCCTTTTGCCATTCCATTATACCAACATTGCCATGCATTGTTGTTTTGTTTTGACTTACTATAAACTATCCACATGATACCAACCCTTCACATTTGCTCCACAGCCACCTCCCTTGCTCCTAGTGCCTTTCGTGATGCCACCTCTGGTTTTATTCCCTCTTGGCCCCAACTTCTCATCTTGACCTTCCACCTCCCCTCAGCTTGCAGTGTACACTGTATTTCCTTCTTCCTGCCATACCTATTGAAATACTGAGGTTCACAGCACAGAAGGTGGGTGGATCCCATTCTATCATGAGTGTCCTGCTGCAATATTTGTCACTCTTGGTGTCCTCTCCCTTGCTCCAGGGCCAGTGACCTGTGCCAGGTGATTTTCCCTAGAAGTGTTTGGTTTCCTGCTAACAAGCAAACCCATGGTGGATAAAGTGCTGGTAGCTGCTGGAGCTTCATTTCCCACCTCTTGCCACGCCTCTGCTCTTCCTCTTGCTTGAAGTCTGCCTGGTCTCTTCAACCCCTGCACAGTTCTGCAAACAGATTTATTGTTGAAATTGTATTATTGGTATGGTACCTAACACAAAGCCTCTGGGTGGCACCACAACATGAATAATGATAATTATAATAAGTCAAGTCAGCCATTAAATCACTTCACCTTCAAATCTTGGCTATGTGTGGAGGCCTTTTTTATTTCTAGAGCTGACTTCTTCAAATCTAAAATTCATTACTCAGTGAATTTTTCATCTCCTCAGACGTGCTGGCGCTCAGAGAAAATTAGGCTGCAAAAAGAGACTGGAGAAGCTTTAATTAAAAAGCAAATAGCATTTTTCAGCAGAGAGAAGAGGTGGTGAGATCTCCCCCAGGCTTTTCTTACTATAAAAAG
Source organism: Lonchura striata (assembly GCF_050655825.1). Lineage (NCBI taxonomy): Eukaryota > Metazoa > Chordata > Aves > Passeriformes > Estrildidae > Lonchura > Lonchura striata. Next base: position 152,251,767 of record NC_140704.1, on the reverse strand, counting down.
ATCCTTCTATTTTTGTTTCACTTGCCTTTTAAAAATCCACCACCTATCTTGTTTATTCATCCCCATTTGGAGTTTACTGATCCAGATGTAAGAGAGGTATTCAAGATTAGCAGCTGTGCTGTGGTATCCTTAAGGGGTATATGACTTCCTTCTGTAAAAATAAAATTGCAGGCTCTGCACATTGCTACTCAGCCAGGGGGAGGAAGCTCTAATGGTGTCAGTGCCTTTTATATTCAATATTTAATTGCCCACTGTGTAAAGATAGATTACTTTTGGCAATAAGTAGAGCAGGTAAAATGTGGGGTGTTACTTATTTGTTTTTTTTTTTTTTTTCATGACAGGCCATGATGATTGAAGGAGAAAAAGTGAAATGCTGTGCATTTTACTTCAATTTTCACAGTTTCATTTAGGATGGTGTGGGTTATCAACCCTACTATTGCTATTTTGGGGAAAGTTACGAAATTCAACATATGTATCAAAATCACATTATGATGTTTAGGACATGGTTTAGTGGTGAACCTGGCAGTGTTATGTTAATAGTTGGTCTTAGGGGTCTTTTCCAACCTTCATGATTCTCCAATTCTATGAAAAAATAATGTATTTATCACATTCCCAGACCTGACAGAGTTGGCTGAGTTGTGGTACAACTGCTCTGAAAGCTTTTTTCTGCAATGTACTCTTTTGTAATCAAAATCAAAGCAATGAAAGCCCATTAGAATTTATTAGCTATTTGATGACCAATTTGAAATGAGATGTGATCTTTCTTTGTACTTCACAAGAGCATATCTTGTTCTGTTATATTTAGCTGTAATTGGCATCTTTATTGGCAGTCTGAAGAAAATGAAATGGTGAGGTGGGTCCTGGGAGCTGATTAGACCCTCTTAATTACTGAATATTTGTACTCCTGGGAGACACTCCACTGTAGCTGTGGTGAAGGGGAACTTTGCTGCTTCTTTTTATCTTTGCAAAATACAGCAACTGATGCTGCTGAGCTTTAGTCCTCCCTCCTCCATGTGAATAAAACCCAGGAATTATTTTCCTGAAGCAATTTGAATTTCCATCTGAATGTTGCACAGTGTATTTCTAGGTGCTTCCACAGGTGTTGAATGTTTCCCTGACTGGAACATGTCATTCATCCTATGGGTGTGGTTTTAAGTTCTCAGAGATAAATCCTGGTTTGACTTCAGTTCTTAAGAATTTGATTTTTGGGTGAGTGACAACAAGAATTTCACCTCTAATGTCATATGTTAAGATGGCCTGCCCATCAGGACATGCAATTAAAGTTTCCTGGATTAAGTGAAAAAGGTATCTTTAGTATTTTTTCTTAATTAAAATTTAAAATTATTACAGTTTTACACTGTTTTCTCTGAAATTATGGTTTATGCAATTCTGGAATGGGATATAAACATTAATTTCAATGCAACTGCAAGCTATAACTTGATTATTCTGAATACTACACTTATTTTCAAATAATGTTTGGGATTTTGAGGTTTTCTTCATTAACAGGCACTGTTTGGTTGCTGTGGAAAGCTCTGCTCTCTCTGTAAATGTTTAAAATGTCTCTGTGCACTCTCTCTTGAGAGAAGATTTGACTTTTTAAATGTGCATTGTTACAGCTGTTTTGAGATGGAGAATTTGCACTTTCCAAGCAGCAGGGACATTACTTGCAAATGTCCCTTTTTGAATAGCATGAACTCCAATCAATCAATCAATCAATCTCTTCTTACATCAGGGCTTTTCTTGTCCTTTGTAACTGAGAACTGGCTTGGTCCTTAGGATCACTTAGATAAAACTACACCTGGAGGTGATATGACAACCTGGGTTTTTTTAGATTTTATTTTTGTTTTAGCTCATTACTTATGATAATCAAGAGTAAGGACTTTCCCCTTTTTATTAGGATGTAGTTGTTTAGTTTCAGTCCTTGCAAGCTTTTCATAGCTGGTTGTTTTGCATTTGTGAGACTATAAATCCATGAGAGTCAGCAAAGGCATTTAACCTCCTGCCACCCAATGTGTACATAAAACTTTAAGACTTGTGGTTTAAAATCTTTTAGCAGTATAAAAACTCTTGAAGTCATCAATTTTATTATAGACCCTTAGGTGCTTTTTAAGTCTTCTGAGGGACAATACCTTTTCCTTGTCTGGTGCACTGGAGTGCCTCTTCCTCAAGTCCTTTAGTACATAATTCTTAGTGATTGTGATTCCAGTGAAAATTGCATCATGATTGATATTCTCATATTGAAGACTGATGATAAAATGAATTCTGAAATTGTATGATAAAGAGTTGAAACAAGTAACTGTTCAAGCTGGAAGCTGTACTCAGAATCATTGTGGTAATGGATAATATAGGCTTCAAAAATGTCTTTTTTTAATCCATGTTATAAGATAGTCAACCTTATTATAAAAATAAACTGGTACTGGATGTGTTGAACAATAGAGTGATTTATGTGATTAGAAATAAGTTTTCTGTGTTACTAGATGGAGATATTTCTAATTTATCTCTTAAACACTTAGTGGAATTCTTTTATAGTGGTCTTGGACACACAAACACAATGTCAGCTTCAATCATCAGATGGAGGCTTTAGGTCTGCTTCTGATGTTCCTCATTTTCATTTTACTGCCATATAAATTATATTCTCTTGGCTTTCAAATTTTTTTCTCATCTTGTTTGGAGCAGATAATTCTTACATATACTTTTATTTTTTTCATAGTGCCTTTGTTTCTAGATTTTTAGGCAGTATCCATCACTTCTGTTACATCAAGCTTCTTGCTTTTTTCCATGCCTAACATCTGCCCTTGTCTTTATTTCATCTCTAACCAGCCCCATGCCTACTCTCCTTGTAAAATTCAGATCCCCTCAGAAGATTTATTTCTGTTATGATGGTGACAAAACTGTACACAAACTATAGCCATGAATTTTATAGGCATTTTATTATTTAAAGGCATTTACTAAAAGGGGAGTGTAATCACATTGCCTGTTTTATTTATACATGCACCATTTTTCTCTAATTCTCATCTGGTTTTAAATGCCTAAATTTGCATATTGATTACAAGGAGAAAAAAAAAAAAGAAAATAAAGGGAATTTGAGTGTTCTCCAAATAACTGTCTTTTAATTGTCATCTTTCTGAAGTAGTTGCCTACAAATTACCTACAGATTGTTCAAATGTCTAAACTCAACTGCAACAGTAGGAATCATCCCCAAAATCTCATTAGAATAGTGCTGGCAAACCTATTAGACATTAACAGTAGTACTCTTAGATCTGGGAAATGATACTTTAAAATCATCCTCTGTAATTTAAATATTATTAAAGGAAAAGAGGGGAAAAGATAAAGTGTCAGCAGAAGTTAATGATGTGTAAGGTATCTATGTTATTAAATATGTATCACAGGTTTAAAATTTTCTTGGAAGTTGTCATAATGGAAATACCAAGCAGCAGAATTTTATGTCAGTACTTTAAAAAAAACATTTTTTACTTGTTGGGAACAGTGATCTCAGCCTCTCACAGCTTCAGCTCTTAGACTTGGAGACTCATAACAGCATTTCTGCCCAGTGATGAATGAGCACTTAGATTTTCCTTTCAGTTAAAATTATTTTGTGTAAAATACTGTAGATTTTAAATTGGGAGACTATTTATCCAGCCCTTGCTATCTGTTGTATTTTTTCTTTAGTATTTCTTGGAAAAATAATCACCTTTACACAGAAACAGACTGTAAACATTAGACAATTTGGTATTGTAAACCACATTTCTGCCCTTAAATATTCTCTTGGGGAAGAAGTGACCGCCTGAAGTTTCCCAGGAGCAGGAAGATAGATCTGTGGTATTAGAGGCTCAGTAAACTGAATAGGAAAGTGAAAGGCTCCCACAGCACTGGAGTACTTAAACTGGGAGGAGCAGTGAGGTGGCTGCTCAGTGCATCAAAATCAGACTCTCCTTTGCAGACAGAAGCAGGGAGGAGGAGGATGGGCTTGTGTGATGTGTCCTTTCAACTTCCCAGTTCATTTATGTTCCCCTTGGGACACTCCAGTGCACCTCCTGGGAGGCTGGGCTTGTGTGATGTGTCCTTTCAACTTCCCAGTTCAGTTGTGATCCCCTTGGGACACTCCAGTTCACCTTCTTTCAGTGTTTGTTCACCTGCCCACAGGAGCAGCCCTGCAGGAGGAGGACACAGATTTATTTCTTCTGATGGCACAAGTTGTCTTCCAATCCCAGCTGGTGGCTCAGAAGGGAGTGTAAGGAGCAGGGACAATGCCACATGATCCTTTCCCATAAATGCACGGCCAGAATTTACATTCCCAGCTTCTGGGAACAACCCGTTCAGGACTTTCTCATCTGCAGCTACAGTGAATTAAAAGCTGCTAATGGTGTGATGCTACAGAAGTGAGATTGATGTCTCTGTGGGCTTCTGGACTCATGGCCCCTACAGCATTTGGTGGTGGTAAAGTCCCACAGCTCATCTGTGCTGTCTGAAATGTATTTTCGAGGGTTTGCTTTATATTTGTCACTTGATAACTTTATTCGTGTCCCAGTTGTCCAGTTGTGTCACGTGGAACTGCGGAAGAATTAGTCCCTTGTCATCTTTATTTTGTAGTTCCTGATTTTATACATCTGTATCAGTTCCTGCTTTACCAGTTATATAATGAAAATGCTTGGCTTTTTTTCTCATGTTGAAAGAGCTGTGGGCTTTTGGGAGGAGTTTATTTGATTTTCTTTTTTTTTTTTTTTTTTTTGGTTATACCTTTTGGAGTGTTTTTTTTTTTTCTTTTTTTTTTTCCTGCTCCCTTTATTATTGTCTCACAATAATAATTGTTTTTTGTTGTGTGCTGTGGCACTCACAGAGCTGTTGGCCATGCAGCTCAGATTGCTTTACAGAGTGGTGATGAGTAAGAAGCTGTCAGTGCTTCCCTCATATTCCAGAGCTCTCTGCTTCCCTTTGCATTCCAGCTGCTCTTTCATCACCCCATCCCTCAGGTGCTTTATCCAGGTGGATTGACCTTGGCTGGACATCAGGTGCTCACAAAGCACTTTGTCACTGCTCTCCTGGGCTGGACAGGGAGAGAAAACATAAGGAAAGGCTCATGAGGTGAGAAAGGGAAGGGAGTGATCATTCACTGGGTACTGTCATGGGCAAAACAGGCTTGACTGGGGGGAAAACGTAATTTATTACCAATGAAATCAGAGTAGGATAATGAGAAATAAACAATAAATCTTAAAACACCTTCCCCTACCATTCCCTTCTTCTTGGACTTAAGTTCACTCTCATATCCTTTATCAACAGGGTAGCTGGGGCTCCCATTTTATCTCCCCATCACTTGGGTGCCTTGTGCAAGGCTGCAGCAAACTTTTGATTTTGATTATTCCAAATGATTTTCCATTGACAGCAAACATCATGCCTATGTTAGTCAATCATTTTCCAGATCATGTGTTAATCTTTTCAAATCCACAGGTCTCCTGTGTGTTTCCCTGCTGTGGAGAACTGATAAACGAGCTGTAATTTTAGAAAGCTATGGAATTTTTTTCCTGCAATATCCAAACACGTCTCTTTTTGAAACTTCCCAGTGAACTGCATGTAAAGAATTTGGTGGTCTTTGGTCTTCTGCACGTGGCTCTCAGCACCACCAAGTTACAACTGAGCAGGGGCTTGAGCAGGTGCTGAAGGGAGCTCCCTTCACCTTCTTTGCTTTGGAGGGAGGCTCAGGACTGCCTTGGCTGGGAGAGGTTCAGCCCCTCTTTTGAGATTAGATGGACATTTAAGGATGAATCACCATCAGCCTTGAGGCATTGCTCATAAATGAAAAGTGCTTATTTTTTTTTTTTTAGGAAAATTTATGAAGCTGTGCAATGATTTTTTGTTGCAGCCATTACTGTGTTATGATTCTTTAGACAGAAAAATAGCAAGCAAGTAACTATTGATCATCTGATAGTCCCCATATTTAGATGCACATAAGTATAATTTCCCTTTGTTGGTTTGCTCTATGGCCCTAGGCTGGCCATCACAATGAAGTAATGTTTGCATATATCAGTTTTATGGTCCTTTTTTTCTAAGGCAGAGCTGTCTGATCAATGCTGCTGTATTTAATATCCTTTGCTGTATTTTCTTAAATTGTATGATAGTGTATGCTGCCATGGTGGAATAAAACTCTAGACAGCATAATGTATCAAAAGTTTATATTGCAATAGTTTTCAGTAGTATTCTAGTGATAGATTTTAATGGTCATCATGTGAGCTGTTTACCAGATGCATTGATATATTTAGATTGCTGGTTTTCTTGTTGTTTTTGTCGTTCTGCCTTTTTTTTTAAGAGAAAGCTAAATTCTGTCAATCTGAGGAAAGTTCCTACAGAAATGATGGCAGGGAGTGGAATGTTGGAATGAGATGATCTTGAAGGTCCCTTCAACCCAAGTCATTCTGTGATTCTGTAATAAATTAAGGTATTCCTGCAATGGGGCAGGCTAACAGTAAATCAGCACGTTATTTGTAAGCATTTTATTTACTTAAGAGATACTTAACCATGTGTAGTTAAATTCAAGGAATCTCACACAAGATTTGAAGTTTAGCTGGATGCAATGACTTTTCTTTAATTTAGTGCTTTTTATGCAGGTGTAAGTGGAACCCTCGGAGACTTTGATTATTAATGTTAAGGGTTGAATTTATATCTTCTTGGAAGTAGCCAAAATGAAAAATAATAAAAATGAGTGTGTGAAATATTTTATGCAAAAAAAAAAAAAAAAAAAAAAGTTCAGTATGAGTGGTAATTAGACCAAAATCCACCTGGTACATTGAAGACTGGTACATTTATTGGAGTTTTGGTACAGAGGAAACTCCACTGTGGAAATACATATATTGAAGTTTATTAAGTTAATATAATATTGGACCTAAAGCTTGAGAGCTCTTCTATACTGTGAAATGGCAGGGAATTTTCTATGGCTGTACATTAAAATTGTTCAGGGAATCTGGCAGGAGTCACATGCTGTGACAATTCTGGCAAATCCCAACTGCTGCTGTTCATGTTTCGTTGAGGATGCATTCTGTGAGCTGCTTCTGTCTACTTGCTACTTTAACTCACACTTAATTTTGGTTTGCTGATGTATTTGGCTATTCTTCCCATTGCTGGAGATTAGGATCTGAGAGAATGAAGAATCTTGGCAGGGTTCTGGACTGATGAGCTGTGAAGAATATTTTTCAGAAGACAGTTTTGAATTAGGGTGGGTTTTATTCCTGAATGGCTTCTTCCCCTTGTATTAATGGTAGTTCAGTCCTTTATCTTCTGGAAGTTGTGGTCTCTCAATTCTGAAGGGCTTCTGAAAGAAGAGTTTATGCTGGATTTGAGGAGGAAAATCTTCAGTAGTATTTCTGAACTTCACTAGGAAAAACTGAAACAGTACACAAAATCATAAAAATTGGTTTTAAAGATTGAATAGAGAGGACAATCACAGAGTATTTTGTTAGACATATATTAAATTCACAACATATCAAAGAGGTGCAGAGACAAATTAGTGATGACACCTTTGTGACACGGAAATGTTTGTCACTTTGTAATGAGTGAGTGAAAAATTTATAGCTTTTAGAGCTTTTCATTACCCTGTGGACTAAGACTTGTGAACTGCTCATTTTGCTGCAGGTCAGACATGCATGTTGCTGTGGATGTGAATCCTGGTACAGATGAAGTTGTCACTTTTCTTCCCAGTCCTATTAGCAGTTATTTTCTAGCAGTTTCACTCTCCTGTTTGCTAAGTTACCTGCTGGCTGAGTGGGCAGCTCCTGTTTCCCAGGGCCCAGTGCTGTTATTACGTGGCTGCAGAATTCGCTCTAAAATTGCTTTCAAATACTTTCAAGTATTTTTTTTTCCCCCTTCTCACCAGTCTTGTTGCAGAGCTGTGGTTAACAAACCTCCAGCAAAACACGCTGGAAGTGGTCCTGTCCTGAGAACAGCAGCAAGGAGGCAAGGGGGAATGGCTTCCCCTGGATATACCTATTAGCACAAATTGGAATCACAGCTTGGAGTGGTTTCCACACTTCTGGGGGAGGTCACTTGTTTCTAGGTACTGCAGGATCATCCCTGCAGTGAACAGTATGGCAGGAAAGCATGTGCTTCTCTAGAAAGTAATATCCTAAAAGCCCTTTGTCCTGCTGCAGATTGTGTGCAAAGTGAATGAGGAAGGAGGGCAAGACAGGACTGGGGAGGATGCTACTGTCTACTAATTTTATTTTCTAAGCACAAAACCTGAATATTGAGTTGTGCAGTAGCATTCTGCAACTATTTTCAATAAGTGTTTGTTTATAAAGGGCATCCAGAGCATTTCCTCAGTGCAAGGTGTTGGGTTCCTGGGGTGGGAGATCCTGGCTAATTAAAGGGAAGATGATTCAAGATTCCCTTCTCTAAAATCCTGCTAAAACATCACTGTGATGACATCCTTTGGTTGCATTGTTGTAATGCACAGATAAGTGTTTAAAAACTAATTTAAAATTATAAAAGCCAGCATTTTGAAATCTATAGTTAGCTGGCGCCTGGGTAAACAAACAATTGAAAGCCTAAATAAATAAACAGCTTTCAATGAAGCTGAATCCCAGTGGCTTCCATTGACTCAGTAATGGTTGTGGCTAAATTCAGCTCCATGCCATTACAGGTGATTTAATTCATTAAATTCCAAATCTTAGAGAAGATTCAGTACTTAGTAATGCATTTTAATGGCTGGATGAAATTAGTTTGCACTTTTATGTTATTTTTCTTCCCCTAATAAATTCAGAAATTAGTAACTATGGTGTATCCAGAGACCCTCAGGTGAAAATATCCCAAAGAATAGAGGTTTCTGGCTTATAGTATATTCAGCAGTGATTTTCTCTCAATTTTTTGGGACTTCACAGCCAGATTTCAGGTAAAGAGGAGATAGATTTTTGAATTAAAAGTATGTCAAGGCTGGAGGGAGAAATCTTTTATTAACTTTATTAGGATGACTATGCATTTAGACACAGATATTAGAGCCAGTGCTTGCAGAAACCTCCTAAATCTGCCAAGAATCATTAGCAATTAACATAGTTAATTAACAAGAAGCTAGGTTAAAATTAGTTTGGGCTGGGGGGGGAGATGGGAGTGAATTGTAATTAGAAAAAGAAATCACAGCTGCTGTTTGGAGGATTGGTAGGGAAGTTCTCAGCTCTGGCTGTTGGGAGAGCTCTGCATTGCGGCTGTGCCTGGTTCATTCATTACATCTCAGTTTTCTAGGAAAGAGCTCTTTGGGGCTATGTATCACCCTTTCCAAGCATTATTGACTACCCTAATCAAATTTAACTTCTGCAGGCTAACACACTAATAACAAAAGTACAGGTTTTGTTTGTTTGAATTTTTGGGTTTTTTTGTTGGTGTTTTTTTTTTTTTTGTTGTTGTTTTTTTTTTTTTTTTTTTCCTCAGAACTTCTCAGAAAGGTGGGGCTTGGTGTTTTTTGAGCATTTAATGTTCAACAAATTATGGTGCTTTTCTCCAGTTAAGGTTTTGGATCCTGCTGAGTAGAATTTGCTCAAAGAAAAATGCTGCCTTTCCCAGCTTCTATTACCCTGCATGCTGTTACTAAGCAGAGAGGAAAAATCAAGGCATTTATCTTGGCAAATTGAAATGAGTTTCAAACTAGAAATACATGAAAGTTGCTAATGAAGTAGTGAATGTCTTACACATACCATTTTATTTTCCCAGTGAAAAATGAACTACAATTAATTAAATAGATTCTTGAATAGGCCTGATGTGAGCTCAGGGAATTTTCAGGTCCTTCTCATATATATTTATTTCAAAAATAAAATTGGGCATATGGATTAGGATGTGTGAAGCAGGCTTGAATCTCAGATTTACTGTGGCACAACGAAGCACATGATCAATAGTCTACATTACAAATGTTTTAGTGGGCTGCTCCCATGGTGGTATAGAGGAGATATAATTTATCCTGTCAAAAATTATTCTTTCTTGGCCAGTGTAATTAAACATTTCATAGGTAGTGAAGATAGCTTGGGGTCTTTTAAATACCATAGATCTTATTGCTTATTGCTCTGGTTGCATTCAAGAAAGGTTAAAAGAGATAATATTTTTACTCTTTTTAAAAAAAGATTGGCTTTTTAGTTTAATGTAACATTTATTTGACTTTTTAATACAGTCAATACATCCTGAAAAGGTCTGTATGTACAAGCAGTTCTATTTAAGGATTATTAGAAATGCCATTAATAGCAAGCCTAGTAGCTTCTGCTTCCCATTCTCCTCTAGAAATCACAACCCTTTGTTTTTTCTGACATAATTCTCCATATGAGCCAGTTCTAACAAGGCAGAATTAAGAGTTCACATTATAAATGAGCAGCAGGAACAGATGGACTGAGAAAACAGTCAGGTTCCATGCAAATATCAATAAAGGTGATTAGGAAAGCAATGAAAGCATTTGGCTCATATGTTTCTTTGTATTAATAATATTAATAAAGACTGCCTAACTGGAAAAGGCATGAGGCCAGTTGGAGGTCTGGAATGTGAGATGTTCTGCTTCTGCATATTGCAAAGCCAGGGTTTGGGCTGTGAGATGTCAGTGCCCTGGGTGGTATCACACTGCCAGGCCTAATACTAAAATTCATTAATTTTTGTTTAAATTGAGGGCTGAAAGCACCTAATTTCATCCAGTGAATCAGACACTGGGCTGAGTAGCTTAACTTTGATGAAAACACTGCTGTGACTGGGTGGAATGGGATAGAAGTAATTTTTGCCTGGGTTTCAGTTTTCTGGTTTGTGAACCTTCAGCTGCAGATTCCCCAGGCTAAAAGCCATCCTCCCTGCCTCTCTCCTTACTTGTCCTGTGCTTTGCTTTGGGGATCCTTGCCTTTCTGTGGGGATGCTGGGGCACTCCTGCATTTCTCAGCTTTAGATCTGCTTGTGCTGCAACCAGCAAGAGCCAGAGGGGAGAGCAGCAGAGCCTGTGGCTGCACAGGAGGTGGGCAACAGCTGCCATGCACGGATCAGATGTTTAGCACGTCTGCATGTTCCTCTACAGGGTTTTCTTGGAGAGAAATTTCATTGTGAATTAGGTTGCATTTGCATGTTCCCTCACAGGTCTCTGGGCCTCATGGCAATATCAGCACACTCTTTTGGATGCTGTTTGCTGGGTTATGTGGAATTGCTGCTTGTGGAGTTGATGTGCACGTGCACTGAGGGTTGAGTTTCTGGACACTCAAATTGACTCAGTAGCTCAGAGTTGCCTCTCAGCCATCTGGAAAAATACCTCAGAATTTGGCTGAACATCATTTCCTAACAGAGATATCTGAGAAAACCTCGTCAACCCTTATCTAAATCAGAAGGTTGAGGCTGCCTCCCCCTTTTCCTCATATGCTCAGAGCTGCTAAGAGTCACAGCAATGTGGCCATGTATTTTGTGTGGGGGATACTAAGGGTATGTGTAAAATGATATATTTGCCTGAAAACAGAAGTAATTTCCTAGTCAGATAAAGCACTGTATGAGAAAACATTCAACATTTTTTCTTATTTCTCATTTACTAATGAATGAACACTTGGAAGAAAGTAACTTTTCATTTAAAATTCAGTTGTAAATCTAGGAAATGCTCATTGCTCTAAGCGACTCCCTAGTCAGAGTAAAGTGGTACACTAAGATCTTTGATGTCAATAGGCTTTTTTATTGAATGCTTTAGGTTTTTCTTCCTGGAAAAAAAAATATCTTGTGACTGTCCCTGACTAATATATGTATTCCTAGCTCTAAATATGGAGTCTTGCAATGAATCCAGAATTATTTTTTGAAAAATAATACTGGGGTGCATTTTCATCTCTTGTACCTTTGAGTCACTTTGAAACACTGTGCATTCAGTTGTTTGACTTCCACTTAATAACATTTTTTTCTTGAACTAAACCTTGGCTGTAGTCTGGCTTCCCTTAGATTTGCTGTAACCACGGGAATTTCTAGCCAGAACCCACTGTCCTTTGTGCAGGCTGCTCTGGGAGGACAGGAGAGCTTTCTCAGCTGGAACCAAAGCCTCATGCATTTCACTTAGCTTTTGATCGATTCTGTTGCTGCTCGCTGTTGGTACTGTATTGAAATGTATTTTTATTGTTGTAAGCTCCTATGTGCTGCGGTGGTTGGCAATCTAGAAATGTGTTAAATAATATTGATTTTTTTCCCCCCACTTGGCAAGAATCTCATTCCACTCTATCTCTAATACAATTTAAAGTATCATTTACTGGTTTTATTTTCTTTCTTATTTATGACTGAGCATCTCACAGGGCTACCACAGTGGCTGTAGAGAAGTCTGAGAGAGAGGGCACTTGTAAGACTATACCTTCCAATTCTTTATATTGAAATATATTGGAATATATTCAATATATTTGGAATATACCTTCCAAATGCCTTTATATACCAAGATGAGTTTACATATTTTATTCTTATGACATCATTCAGTAGTTGGTGTGTGTCAGAAAAATAAAAATTATTTGCTTTTCACTGCAGTGCATATAACCTGTCAGGTTACATGACAAATGACAAATGTCATATATTGACAAATGACAAATATACTTCCAGAAAACATCCAGGTTATAAAACTGCAGTTCCTAAAAGTGATTTTCATTGCAGCTGTTAAGAGAGCACAATGGCCTTTTCAGCTATGGTGATGGTCTCTTTCTGTTGAGACTTGTCTTGAAGTGATAGTGGGGGGTCAGTTTTAAATGAAAAAGAGGTTAACATGGTGGTTTATTATCCCCATTTATTTATTCCACTTCTGCTCTGTGCACATTTGCAAAACTCTGTGTTGTTTCTGACCATGGTCCTGAATATGTGAAGTGTTACTTTGATAAATAGTGCTTCTATCCCAAATTTCACACAACTGTTGAAGTGTATCCTATTAGAGCTCCAGACCTCAGGTCAGGCTGTTGTGGGTGAATGTTTTTCCTGAAAAGTTTAATTTAAAATTCTGAACAGAAATTTTTAGGCTAGATTTTCTAAGTATGGAAAAATACAAGCGGTTCTTTTTTCCATTTGAAAAGCTTGTACCTTGCTGTCTGGGAAGGATGGGGCAGCCACAGCTTCCACCTGGGCCAGTGATGCCAAGGCCTCACCATCCTCACAGTAAAGAATTTCTTCTTGAAACTTAATCTAACCCTGCTCTCTTTCAGTTTGACGCCATTTCCCCTTCTCCTGTCACTCCACCAGGCTCCTCTCCAGCTCTCCTGGAGCCCCTTTGGGCCCTGGAAGGAGGTCTCAGGTGTCCCTGGAGCTTCTCTTCTCCAGGTGAGCACCCCCAGCTCTCTCCGTGAGGAAGGTGCTCCAGCCCTGTCATCATTTCCATCTGAGTGGGGCTTTTTTCCCATAAGTCAGCATTAGCTGAAGTGTTAAAAATTCATCTCTGTCTTCTGAATAATGAATCAGGCATTTGAAATGAAATAACTCTTCTCAGCAGACACCACATTTCATCTTACTGAGGCCTAGCGTTAGATAAGTTTGTAGCATCACATCTGTGTAAATTCCATTCCAGCTACACTGGCACCACAATGTGAATCTCACTCCCTTCTACTGATGTAAACAGAGCCTTTTTCTCAGCTCCCATATGCAGCTCATTTACAATTTTAACCAAGGCATGTTGGGGAAGTTAAATTTTGGAGATAATATTCGTGCAGAGTGTTATTTTTGTCTGAAACTACAGCTGTATGCACGACAATTTACACATGAATGTAAGACATGAATCCTAATTAACTTCTAGTCCAAACTGAACACAGTGCAGGGTGCAGCACTGGGGCAGTGAGCAAAGGGGAGAGGCAAAGCATATGGTGACATTATGATAATAAAATAATCTGACACAGGTCTACTTCCAGTATGCATTTGAATTTCACTGTCCTGTGTTTCTAAAGCAGACCTGCCCCTTGGAGATGTCAATAACAACCAGAGTCCCGATGAGTTTTTGCCACAGATCTGTTTGACAACCTGATTCTCCTCAGTCAATTGCTTCCTGTCCTGACTTTCATTCTTATTTCAAACAGTTTTTTTAATAGCTCATCTAACTACAGTTGCCAGCAATTGAAACTTATTAAACATTTTTTTTAAACATACCCTAGCATTTTCCCACCATCTGCTTTTAAACTGCCCATTTGTGGGGATTCTTTGCATAAATATTTTGTGGTTCATTTGATTCTCTGCATAATTAATTAATTGCTTCTCACTTAGTTTTCTGCATAACTAATCTACTGCCACATAATTAACAAACTCTTTAATTCCTTATTAATTATTTGCTGTTCTTTTGAATATTTGAATTAATTGACTTTAAATTTGTCGCTGTGGTGATTTGACATCTAGCTAATTGTTTTGATTAATCAATTAATTAGCTGCTTAATCTCTGCTTAAAAGTATAACCCCATGACTGCCTTGCAAATGTTCTAGCACCCTTCCCTGCTCTTTTCTCATTCAGTGCTGTCATCTCATCCACATCTTGATGCTCCAATTATTGTCCAGACACATGGACCTTTTTAATTTGTGTGTGTCACTCTGATAAAGCCATTTCTCTAGCCCCAGAGATGCTACTTATGTTGGGTCTTCCTCCAAATATGATTTTTTTTCCATATTGCACACTGCTATACACTGGAGCCTCCAGAAAGATTTGATTCTGCTTGGTTATGCCAAAAAGGGGAGAATCAGGAGAAAAGACATTAAGATATTGAGTTATGAAGATCCATGAAATAAATGTGATACAAGAGTAGACTTTGAGAATTTTGTTGCACACAGGATGAGGATGTTTATGATTCAGTATAACTGCTGAAGAAATTTTTGGTAAATTGATGTGGCTGATAAAGTTCCTGAAACTTCATATTTATGTATAGCTCTTTCACTAGACCTCATTGAGGCTGTTTTTTCCTGGTTCTTTATAGCAGAAAGGAACCTTTTCCTTCACACTTTGCTTTATTTATGTGCTAATCTTGGACTTAAGATTTCACATCTGGTTGCTGTAGAAACCACTTCTCTCTTTGAGAACAGGACTTTTAAAAGAGGTGTTGCTTGAACAAGTAGTTTGATGTTATATATCATGAACAAGCCAACAAAAAACTCATACGTGACATGATGAAAACTTAAAAATGGAATGTTTTATTTAAGTTTTCCACAAGGTGTCAGCTGTTCTTTGAAGGTATTAAATTGTGGCTTCTAATGCAAGTGGAAGAGTGGGAAGGGAGGTGGTTTTATTAAACCTGGAATGTGAGATGTAGGGGTTATGTTCATGAGCATGACATTTAACAAGAGAATAACCAGGTGAGAATCCAAACAGGTTGGATTTTTTATTATGTTTGATGGACATGGTACAAATTTATCGCTTGATGTTGATCAATCTACAGACTTAATAGTGGGAGAAGTTGCCAGAAATAAAATACTTCTGAAGCACATGAAAATGTCTTAAAACTTACCAAAGAAATTTCAAATGCATATGGTAGATTATGACGTTATAATATGCATGCAAAAAATTTACACAATATATATGTTATGATATGTTTGAAAGGGATTTTTCAGTGTGACTGGGTGCCTGCTGGATATTAAACAGTGAAAGGTTGGAGGTGGTAGAGCAGTTCCCAGGAGTTTTTGTCGTGCTCCTCCTCCTCCCGCACATCACCAGCTTTGGTAGCTCCATCTCCATTCCATGGGGCTGGAAATGCCAACTGCATGTGAACAAACCTACCTGCAGCTGACTAAATTTAGATGTCTTGCTCTTGAGCTGGATCCTACCCCCGGGCAGGATTTTGATTGAGCATTTTGGCAGGAAGGCACCAGCTGGCCCATGAAAAGTCACCTTTAGCAGTGGTCTCTGTGCCCAAACGTGTGGGACTCTCTCCTCTGCTTGAAAACACTGGAAAATATGCAGAAATTAATATTTCAGGGGAGTGGATGCAAGAGTCTGCTAATTTTGTTTTATCTCAATTTTTCTGAAACTGATTATTGTGAAAAGATGCTTGGCAATATGCACAACCTTGTGTTTTTGCAGGAAGTGTAAGAGGTGAAGAATTTAAAGTAATTTGCTTTTCTTTATTTACTTTAGGCAATTTGACTCCAGGCTTTTTCAGGACTGTTTTGCAACATATTGAGTTGAATTCATAAAGAATTTGAAACAAATGGATTCCCTTCACATGTAGTGAATAACAATGAAAAACTGTGGTTGAGGTTGTTGCTATTCCATATTTTGATGCTATGTTAGTGTGTGATACAGAGAGTGTGCTGCCAAGAATGGATCATCTCATTTCTGTGTGTACCCTATAAATATAAAAAGATAACTCAATGGGCCCAAGCCCTAACAATATTCATGTTTCAGATTTCCCTTTGCAAAAAAAATCCAACCAACCAACAAAAAAAAAAAAAAAACCAAAAAAAAACAAACCAAACTTTGAGAAGAGGTGCAGTCTGAATAAAAATTAACTTAAAAAAAAAGAATTAAAATTGCAAGAGAGGTGTCATAATGTAAGAGAAAAATGTAAGGAATTGATATAGGTGGAAGTAATTACAATTTTTATAATCTCTATGTACATAGAGATTTACATTTACCTTTGCCATCAGCATTTCTTACTAGTGGGAAAAAATATGTCAACAGCTCAGTGGTCTACAGGTATTATTAGAGAAGGTGAAATAGCTGAGCCTGCAGGAATATAGTTCCCATTCAGCTCTGTCTCATTGCAATTTTATGTCAGTATAAATTCACTGATTCAGTGAAATTCAGCCCACACCTTGATTTCTGTGTCTAACTAAAGCTGTGCAAGCAGAAGGCTGAAAATTTCTCTGTTTCCTTTTTATTTACTGCTGATAATATTTTATTCTAGGGTGGAACAGAGGATAATATGGATATTCCCTTTAATATTTTATTTTGTTAATAACCAGAACCTCTTCCTTGACTTCCTGTATGTTTAGTAGTTCACTCTCAAATTAATGATTACTTTCATAATAGTATATTTGTTTTGAATTTTAGTATTCCTTAGTCTTATCTTCTGAATGTAGAAGAAAAAACATAAAAACCGTGTAATTACTGACTTGTTTAAAAATATGTCAAAATTTTGAGATGTTGCTATTGATACTGTGTGCTCTTGCTGATGCTGTGATTGATTCCATCAGCAGAGTTGAGAAACAGTACTTCAAGAAAAAAATCTAAAATAATGGCTTTTCATGTACACAAACATGTTGAATACTGACTGATTTCTTTTTTTACCCCCATGTTTACCTTTCTATCTTCCTACTAGAAGCAAAAGTTGTAATAATAGGTGAAATGGAAATTTTAAACATTTCTCTTTTGGCAGGAGTTGGCATTCTTGTGTGTGATTGAGTGGTTGCAATTGGCTAAAAAGGGTGGAGGCAGAATACCAGAAAACACTGATCTATCAAAGGCCTGTGTTGTACTCAGCTTTTTTAATCATTTTAATCATGTAATTTTTTAAATCTGAAAAGTATAAGAGAGTATGCAGTGTTTATACTGGAAGTATATCAGCCTCAGAATCAGATTGGCATTGTTTGAGAAAAACTTTAGAAAAGCAAGTGCTAAGTGAAAAATTCTCTTTCTTTACTGTTTGTTCTTCAATTAAGAATTTATTTAGAATTTCAATTTAATTGAAAATAAGATATTGGAGAAGCTCAGTTCTTAGAAATCTGATATTTTAATTACCCAATATTAAATTTTGCTTAATTACAGAACAACACATAGAACTGTTTGACATGTGAATATAGCATTACCAGAAACAAGCTTTTAAATCAAAAGCAATTTAAAAGCAAGCTTTTAAATCAAAAAATCAAAAGAAAAAAGCAGATGCTGAGACATTTAATAATGCTCAGACATTTGAAAAAACTGACTTGAATGACAATGGGAAGTTTTCATGGAATATTTGGAAATAATTTAGCTGTTATTATTCAATTTATGTAAGAAGCCAAATAGCAGATATTTTTGTATTTGGGTACATGCTGCAGTACTTTCTGAAAAAATAACAGAATGTCTTTGTGTTAAAGACGGTGCTGTCTAACAGCTTTCCAGAAATGGGGGAGTTGTCTGTACAGGCACAAATCAGGTAAAACTGGGGGGGGGTGGGGGGAAGGAAAAAAAGAAAAAAAAAAAAAAGAAAAAAAAAAAAAGAGAAGTATATATTGAAACACTGAGCTTAGTCTTAGAGGGTTTCTTTTGCCCAGCCCTTTGTGGAGCATCAATTACCAAAATAAACACTTGCCTTTTCGCTGTGCTTAGAGATTACCTATTCCTCATATGTCATTTGTATGGCAGGGGAAGTGATTGGTTTTTCAAACCTGTGGGGTAAACTGAAAAGTGCCCAGAGAAGCTGTGGCTGCCCCACCCCTGGAAGTGTCCAAGGGCAGGCTGGGCAGGGCTTGGAGCAGCCTGGGGTAGTGGAAGGTGTCCCTGCCCATGGGAGGTCCCTTCCAACCCAAACCATTGTATCATTCTTTGAAAACTACTGGAGCTCTCTCTTAATGGCAGTGTTCTGTAGGCCTGTGGTTCAAACATTGCAAAGTACAGCAGTTCTTCTTCAATGGGAAGTTGGAGTAGAGTTCTGGATCACTTCTATAGGAGATGTAATATTGTGTAAAGTTATAAAGATTCCTGAGTTACACTTGGTTCTGACTTGAGCTTCAAGAAGTGGAGAAATCTGTATCCATTTAATTCTCCTTTCCCACTGTCAGGTGGGAGCTGCAGAAAGCAGAATGAAATTACTCCTTTAAGACCCTGTCCCTAACTCTGAATTCCCTTGTTTCCATCAGCTTCTTTACATCCACGAGGCTCCAGGACACACAGGAGTGCTGGGTGAATGAAGCCCCACATCAGTGGTGTTCTGAGAGCTTGGCTTGTGCTACTTGAGAGGAGGAAATAAAGCACAAAGCAAAACCTTCCACCAGAGTGAGCAGCACTCGAGTTCTGCTCCTTCACTCCTTGACAGTGGCTGCCTCAGCCACCCAGTGGGGGCTGTGCTTCCCTGGGTTAGACCTCAGCACTGCATCCCTCTCTTCTGTCCTCATTCTTTCCTAGAAATAACAGATTTTACCAGGAAAAGTTTGTCAGGGAATTAAGGAAAAGGTCAGGGACATTACATAGGACACAGGACCTCAGGGAGGATTTTTTTAACGGGGAAATAAAAAAAGGTCACTTAGGAAAGAGGAAGATTATGGGGATTTAAGAGTTGTTTTCACAACTTGACCATGTGTTGCATGTTACCATTCAGAAATAGATTTCTTCTTAAATAGTTGTACTATTCAAAGCATTCTGCTAAATTTTAAATTCCCCTTCATTGTAACATCTCTCCCTCTGATTATTGTCCTGTTAGCTGAAAATCTGGAATTTGAACCCTCATTGGATGGATGCAGCTAAATATCAGTAGCTTTTTCCCCTGTTTGAGGCAACTTCTCACTTCAGGTGCATCCTGGGCTGCCAGGTGCTCTCTTTGATCTGAAATGCTTCATCCTTAAATCCTTGAGTATAACACCCTGGCCCCAAGTCAGTAGTGCTAACTTGTTTCTGAGATTGCTGCATAGAGAAAAGGACACAGCTTTTACTTTTGTGTGCATAAATAATATTTGTCAGAGCTATCAGCCTGGAAGTTGTTGGGTTTGACATTTTCCATTAGGATGACCGGATTGATTCTTTCCTCTTTTTCAAGATTGTAGGTCTTTTCATGAGACTTCTTCCATCCTTGAACCATTTCTTGAACGGTGATGATTTTAAATAAAAAAGACACAGCAAAACTGCTACTTTGCCAGTTCACTTATAAATATTCAGTCTGCTTTTAGTAGCTGTTATGTACAGTAGGACTAAAGTACAAGAATTTGATGCTGTTAAGAGCAGTTCCTTTGCTTTGACTAATTTTGCTACCAATTTCCAATTCTTTTTTACTCTCCTTCCAATAGACATCCTGTTTTTGGTCCCCAAAATATCTTCTAAGTTTCAGTTGTCCAGTATTTTCTTCATAGACAAGTTGACATTGCTGGTTACTCTCCTGCTTGGTTTTGCATTTTAGTAACAGCCTGTCTCAGTAACTTCAACTTTCCTACAGCATTTTGTTCTATAAATGTGTTCCAGCAGAGTTGAAGAACATGAATGTCTTTATTTTAAGCTGTTAATTAGCAGTGGAAGCAGGAATGTGTAGTAAGCTTTACAAATTTAACATCTAATTTTAAAATGGTGAAGTTATGTTTAAGGTTCTGCAGAATATAGAAAAAGGAGCAATAGAAAGTTTTCATTTTTACCCTTTCTTCAGAAACCACATGCTGAGGAACAGGGAAGTATCCAAGGGTAAATGGGAGAACAGGGAAACAAAGAACTCCAAAGCCTCATCAGGTGGGAATTTAATTTAAATTACAACCTCATTAGGTTGGAATTTAATCTCTCAACCTGAGAGATGTTCCAAAGTGTGTTTTAAAAGTTCATTCAAAAAATGGCTTAAGATTTGCTGAGATCAAGCACAGCCACATCTCTGGCAGCTTGCATTTGAGTGACAAATGACAATACAGAATATCTTGAAATATTTAATAGTCTTAGTTGTGTTTGCATGTTAACACTTGTTTTTTTTTATTATTTCCTAAAAGTCAATGAGTTGTTTTTTGCTTCCAGCTCTGATGCTGTCCCCCCGATTGTCCCTTAGCTGGCTTTGTCAAGCTGTGTAATATTTGAAGATGACTATTGTAATTAAGGCTGCTGTTATTATTATATTTAGCTGATGCTTTGCCTTGATAGGAAGGACCTGAGCTGAACCATCACATTCTTATTTTCCTCATTTTTCATGTCTACTTTTGCACTCCATATACCAGACTTCATGGCTTTCATACAGCCGTTTAACATCACTAGGTGTCATAACACAGCAAACCAGAAGGAAAAGGATGGTGATAAGAAACCTTCCAGCACTGTGAGGCAGGGGCCCATCACAAAATCCTATTGCTTTTTGCAAATAAAGAAGAGATTCTATATACCAGCTTTTTCTAAAAGCTTCTACTTTTGATTTCAAATTCCATCAAAGACTAACTTTTTTTTTTTTTTTGGATCAGTTTAAAATCCTGATGGCTTTAAAAAAGTGTTCAGCTTGTTCATGTTTCAGCATGTTCATGTTTTTGTTTCTCCTCTTCTCCTCCTTGCAGTGTAGCATTGGAACTGTATTTGTATTCAAGACCTCTTAATTTTCCTGCAATTTCATAAAACTAAACAAAAGGACAGTTTTAATAAGATGGGTACATTGTCATTGCATTATGAGTAGTGCTTTATGCAGTTTTTTTCCCATATCAATATGAAAACAATGTTCTAGGCTTAGCGTGCTCATGGCAACAAGTTATGGTGAAAGCACCCAAAAAAGGAGAGACTTGGGTGCTGCTCTTTCATTTGGTGATGCAGTTTTATTTATCTCTCTGCTTTCTTTTTGCTGGTGGCCATTTCCTGTTCTGAACAGTTTTGAAAGCTGCGTAACATTATAAAAAAATAAATTCTTAGTCCTATATTTTAAATCTCATGTCCTTTGTAAGTTGAAGTGGTTTTGTTTGTACCAGGACAGAAAGATTTTGCCCAGCATGGGGGTTTCAAGTGCCTATGGGGTAAGGAACCAAAAAACCTTTCCTTTACAATGGGATGTTGTGTTACCAGACTTCTCACTGCTGGAGGAAAACCAGTTCTGATGGATCACTCAGAGCTCTTCCAGTGGTACTGGAGGCCACACTCAGACAGCACTTGTGGTTTGGAGATGGAAAAGGAGTCCTTGCCTGTGTGCTCTTGCTGCTGCTGGGGTTGAACCATTCCAGGAGAGCGAGGTGGATCAGCCCATGGTCCCACACCGCTGGGGCCAGCGTGGGGACTGGTGACAAGGTTAAAGCTGCCTTTGGGCTCAGGCTGAGAGAGCTGGGAATGTCCAGCCTGGGATGAGAAGGCTCTGAGGAGACCTCAGAGCCCCTTCCAGTGCATAGAGGGGGCTCCAAGAGAGCTGGAGAGGGAATTTGGACAAGTGCATGAAGTGATAGAGCAAGGGGGAATGGCTTCAAATGACAGAGGGAAGGTTTTGATGGGATATTGGGAAGAAATTCTTCCCTGTGAGGGTGAGGAGGCCCTGGCACAGGCTGCCCAGAGAAACTGTGAGTGCCCCATCCCTGGAGGTGTTCAAGGTTTGGATGGGCTCTGAGCAGCCTGGTCTAGGGGAAGGTGTCCCTGCCCATGGTGGGAGGGTGGGATGAGGTGATCTTTAAGGTCACTTCCAATCCAAACCACTCTATTATTTTTGTTTATATAGTGGATTTCTGTCACTTTTTGGATGGTGGCCTTGACCTAAAGTATGAAATGAGTCAGTGACAGCCCAGTGTTGACCTGGAGGTTTTGTAAGAGCCCAAGTGAGTGCCTTGCTTTGCTGGCTGGAGGAGCAGGTGTTTTTCCATGGGAATCAAGCTCCCTGCCTCTGTGGAGCTCTTTGCTAATACAAATCCTATAAATATATCCTGAAGAGGCAGTTTAACAACCTGAATGTGCATCTTGTATGCCATCTAACAAAAATCAGATCTAAAGATTTAAATTTCAGTATTTTTGATACTTCACTACTAAATAGCATTTTTCTCTTCAAAATATTTTTGAGATTCTGTGTAGCTCATGTGCACAATTTTTGGGATGCAGCTGCTGGGAAAATCTTAAGCCAAAGCTGAAAAAGTACATAGCATTTGCACCAACATTTGGATTCAAAAATTGTCCTTTTATTACTCTGTTTTCCATAAAGAAGAGAGGGAACAAGATTTACTTTCAAGTGATTGGATGGATATTTTTGGTACATATACATCATAGTTCCTTTGAGAGTTATGTGATCACCCAAATGGTAAAGAAAGATGGAAATTTTGTTTAACTCTCAGCAGGTGTGTGTTCAGTGCCCAAGAAAAGTAAATCACCTTGAAATCACAGAGTTAAGCAAGAGCAGTCAGCACAGTGCTGTTATGGGCTGTACTCTCAGAAATGGGAAACAAGATGATAGCTCTTGTTTCAAAGCTGAGCCTCAAACTCCAAATGTCTCAAGGACTTTGTATGATTTTGTGTATCTTATTGAAGGCAAGGTACATCCTTCAATATTCAGCTCCTAAATTAGAAAGAGGTTATAACCTCATGAAAAGCCACAAAACTCAGGTTCTTCTTACGCTGTCAGCTTCAAAAATTGAAGCAGACAGCATGAGAAAAGAGAGTGAAAAAGGTTGAATTTATAATGTGGATAAGCAAACCAATGTTTTCTTGGTCCTAGTCTGGAAAGATGGGAATCCTTGATTCTATTGTTGAGGCCTGTCTGAGCACTTTAGGATGAAGAGGATTTTCCTCAAAGTTTTGGAATCACACAGGAATCCCCCATAGATCAATGTCTAAATTTGCAGAGCAATAAAAATAACACTACTGAAGAGGCCAGCAAATTTTTCCCACTTCTCTTAAAACATTGAACTGTTTCCATTTTAATATATTTCAGAACCTGAAGATTATTTTTTTTCCTTCTGTGTGTGTAGAGTGTGACTCAAAGGTTCTTCTGGTAGCTGTTGTTGGGTGCACCCACTCCAGCTATCATCTGCTGTGTGGAGTTAGGAAAAAAATGGTGTTTATACATGCCCACTATAAATGGCAGAACTAATCAAAAAAAGATCAGGTAATCCAAACAGGAAAAAAATTGCAAAGTTCTATGTCCATTCCTTAAGGATGGGTCTATATGGAAGGTCTGGCAAGATGAGCTTTGATATCTCTGCTGGTTCCTCAAGGCTCCATCCTTTGTGTAGTGTATATATAGGATATACATAGAGTAGATAGCAGGAAAAGGCTGATTTTGGTCCTTGCAATAGCAGGGAAATAGTTCTGTGTCTTACCTAAACCTAGAAATTGAAATTGCTTTTTCTTGTTTTCTGGATTTAACTCTCTCACCAGTGTCTCTTTGCTGTTCAAAATTTCATCTTTTTCAGGAAAATCTGCAGGTCCTCCTAGGAGTGGGAATGCAGGAAAAACTTCTTCCACTGATGGTGCAGGGTATCTCTGGAGATCCTGTTCTGCAGAGCCTGTTCCTCTTCCTTGATATACAGGGAGGCTCAATTCCTGGCAGATCCTTGGGTGCATAATCATTCACATGTAATGATTTCACTTGAGGATGTGTTTTATCTAACAATCTCAAACTGAAATACATTTTATCACATCATTAAATGTTAAAGGATCAAAAAGTCTCAAAGCCAGCAAACCAGCCTTCTGACAGAAGTTCACTCTGCTCATTTTACAGCAAGCAGCAAGTTCCCCAGTGTTGAAATTTGCTTGCCTAAGGTCAAAGTGAATTGATAAGAGATCTCAGACCAAGACCTAGAAACAGAGTTTCAAGGCTCTAATTATGAGCTGGAAAGGGAATAGTTGTCTTAAACTGTTTTATTGCACTGCATCGTTGACCTGAACATAGTCAAGAAAAATCAATATTTTCCATAGACTTCTGGAGTTGGCCTTGTGGGTGGATGGGGACAGGCTGCTTTATTTAATGAGGCTGATAGCATGAAGTAAATTCTGTCACAGAGTTTGTCACCACATATTGGAGGGAGAGCAATGATTTCTAAAGAGGCTGCTATTTGCACTTTTATTGGTCTCTTGGTGGAGCCATAGCTACTGGTCCTTTCGTAATGCCAGATTATTTTATCAGTGACACATCATGTGTTTCCTTGTCAGTCCATTTATATTCCCCTTAGGCTCTGGCAGAGCATGGCAAAGCAGCCTCAGTTTTCTGGCAGAAGGTGGCATTTTCTTTTGGAGTATTCACCCTCTATTTTCACTATGCTGAAAATTTCTAACAAATATCTATAAAAATTATTAAGAGCTGATGTAAGTCTGCTTATAAAGAGCCAGTGGGTTCTGACTGCAGGCTCTAAGGTTGTTACTTTATGTGCTGTGTCTTTCCAATATAAAAATAGGAGAGTCTCAATCTACTGTTCAGTGTAGCAAACACTTCTCAGGCACTCAAAGGCTCCCAATAAGTCACAAAAGGCTAAATAAGAGAATATCCATCATTGTTCTTGACAGCCATAAAAGACAATTTATGATGATTTTTGGCTCATGAATTTAAACACCAGTGGAATTAAGAAAGCCTCTTACAGTGCTGCCAGAATTATGATTGCCAGTTGCAAATGACAGGGCTTTTTAGAGCTGCTTGCTGTGTGATGCGAAGTCACTTAGAGAAAGATTGACTTGATGGTGTATTTTAATGTTGTTAAACAGCTGCATGTATGGTATAATGAGTCCCTAACCTTGTTTGATCAAAGTGAATCAAGCAAACTTGTTAAAGTCCTTAAAGTCTCATAATTTATGAAGTTTAAAAATTATTTTAAAAATAGTGTCTAATTGAGGTACATATTGCCATTTCTGTTTCTTCATGCTCCACAAAGCCAATTAATTCTCTGAGCAAACCAAATGTGTGACAAGGAGGAATTGAGCACGGCTCAAGGGTACTCCTATCTTTGAAGGTTTATTTTTGGATGGGATGCAGGAAAGAAACTTTTGAGCCTGTGAAATTCCAGAAGTGTCTTGGTGGCACCAAATGCCATTGATGTCTGAGCTTGGGGAGATGGATGGGATGGGGACACTGTCTCAAATGGGTGTTCAAGAGGTTGGGTGAGCTGGTGGAGGTCATTTGGTGGTGTGAGTTGACCCGGCAGATGTTGATGTTTGTAAGATCATCTATTGCAGCAAACTCAGTTTTTTTATCTGCAGTGGGCAAGCACAGAATTTTCTTATGTGCATCTCCTTTAAGGGGGCTTGGAGAGATGCAAATCTTATTTTCTTAAAGTGCTTCCAGCTGCCACTGCACCACTGGAGGGAAAAGGAGACCGGTCTAGGGAGATCCTGATCCAGATGGCTGGTGCAATTTTATGGCTCAGATTAGAGAGGTGCAAAAGGTTATATTATCAGCAAGAACTTGCTGCCTTAGAGACAAGTTTTTTTGCTTATCTTTAATATTTATAACTTTCAGATACTTAGATCAATCCTTCTAACTCAAAAAATATAAATAAAATATTTCAGCAGTGGCTTATTAGTGGCATGTGGCATCATCTTAATCCTTTCTCTCCTTGGAGAATTAATGTTTAAAAAACAAAAATCCCATAAAACATTAGGCTTGCACTCTGGTAATTATCTAATAAATATTTGTTTTCAGTTCCTCTGTGTCTGCTACTTGCAGATGTTTGCATCTAAACCAGGGAAGTTGTCTATTTACAGCTCACAGGATAATTTCTTTAATAGCTGGCACAAAGATACTGGTCCTTGTGAGCAGAATAAAACAACCAGTTGCCTCTCTACCCTCTGGTGCTCTTTAATCAGTTTACCAACCTATTTTCCAGCCAGGGTTTTCTTAGTACTACCAGTCTGATACTCTGAAGGTAGATATCTTGTTTTGCTGGTGTCTCTGTAAAATGCCTTGAGCACAAAGTCATTATCTGAGAGCTACAAACTAAAATTGATCTGGTTTAGGCTTAGCATAATTTCCATGTCTGGCTGACCCAAATGGTATTGTCCCACAGGTTTCTGAAAATGTCAAGAGCCAGAGGAGAGGTCCCAGTGAAATTGAAGTTTGTCCTTCCCTCAGAGTAACTGAATTTTCAAGTCCCCAAGCCCTGTAAATAAAAGAGAAAAATTGGTAACAAGAAAGGGAATTAATAGGATAGTCTTTCACACGATTTATATAGCTTTCAAAAACTGTTGCACTGTTGTGTTTAAAATGCTGGTCTGCAGCACTTTCACACTAGAAAGATAAGATTAAAAACTTGAAGGGGCAGCTCTGGGAATTAGCAGGCAGAAGAGCTGATGGATTTGAAATGAAATAAAAGCTGCTATTGGGAAAAATTTATTTTGAAGCTAAAATAGTGTGGCTGCCAATAAAGTATTCAACAGACTCGAATGTTTACTTTAATATTGATGTCACATTTCCATTTAGTGGGCAAGTACTTCTTTTCAGCTACTGTTGTCATTATGGAAATCAGCTG
Organism: Lonchura striata; assembly: GCF_050655825.1. Lineage (NCBI taxonomy): Eukaryota > Metazoa > Chordata > Aves > Passeriformes > Estrildidae > Lonchura > Lonchura striata. Next base: position 152,224,806 of record NC_140704.1, on the reverse strand, counting down.
AATGAATCTCTGCCATGTAATCCATTATGGAGTAAATTGGAATCTGAGGCAAAGTTCCTGTTGGGCAGATGTGAAATCCTGTTTGGATGGGTGTGTGAAGTTGTGTTATTGCAGCCCTCTGGAATACACTGCACTGGAATGGGAAAAATTCAACCAGGAGTTAAAATGGTCTTTTAATTAGAAGGAAAAAATGAACAGGCACTGATGCATCTGCAGAGCATCTGTCTTTATTAAAGATTTCTCTTTCAGGGAAGCCATTTATTTTAAACTTCTAGAATTTATAATGAAATACATCTTTGCAGGGAATTTTATTTAAGGGAAACAGGGTACACGTTCTAGCATCACAGGTGGTATTTTCACTCTTCATGATTTTATTTGTATTTTATTTCTGGATCTCTATGAACCCTTCTCACTCCTCTCAAATGTGTCCATGTTCTCATTTATTCTGTGTAAATGGCTAAATTTGTAGGCACATGCATAGAAGTGTGGCCTTATTCACAGTTTTATGGTGCCATTAATGGATTTGGGATGAGATTTGGTAGATTGCTTCTGAAATAAGGTATTATTGGAGCCTTCCATGTTCGTACAGTTTCCAGTTTTTCCCAGAAATCTTCCTTTTTGAGTGTTTTTTACCTTTGCAAAAAAATCCCAACTTTGGTACTTTATTTTGAGCATTCCCTGCATGAAAATTCATGTAAAAGGGGTCAGTGTTACTGAAATAAGGACAGGACTGCTAATTATTGCTTTTAAATTAATTTGTCTATTCATTGGAAGCTTTTTTTTTTTCCTGCAGTTTGCTGTAGGGAGCTTTTGCTACGGATTCCATCCCCTGATATTTTTGAGGTGCCTGTCTCAGATATTTCTTCCCTTATGAGAGCTTTAGAAGTTCTCTGGGCAAACAAATTGATTGTTACACTGCAGCGTGGGAGGATTTTTTTGTTGCATTTGTTTGAGAATGTTATTGCTCCTGGAGCTTCATGTAAAACTAGCAAACTTCTGTATTCCCTGCTCTGTTTTCTGCTCCATTTGCATATATTTTTCCCTGAATCTACAGTAGTGCTAAAAGGAAGTTAATGAACAAAACATGAGAGTGCTGCAGGAATTAACAGTACTGTGAATAGGAAATGCATATTCTTAGAAAAAGTTTGGTGTCAGCAGAATCCAGGATCACAGGATGAATTATTTCTTTACTTTTTATTTGTTCTCAGGCTATTTATCTACAGTATTTAGTACAAAGGGAAACAGAATAAAGTTTCTACCAGAATTTCAAGGAAAAAAAAAAAAAAGGGAAAAGACAAGTTTTATTTTTGCCTATTTAGAAACAAAGTGAAGCAAAAGCATGTAAAAAAGATTGGGTCTAAAGATTAAAAAAAGTTTACCTGTTTTTTTTCCAGGACATAGCTGCTATGCTGTTCAGTGGTAATTAGCCTAGTTAGATCATAAAGAATACTTAACATTAGAAAGGAGCATTTGTAGATATGTTTTACGCCCAAAAGTTCCAATCAGGTGCAGTGGATGATAAAAAATACATGTTTTGCAAAAATCTGTGTATCTGAGCATGAATTCCACCCATTGACAATGTTCCAGCACAGAAATCAGCTGCATTTTGTGGCACGGGGCTACAAAGGTGATCAGGCAGTGATACAGAACCTCCACTATGGATTCAGGCTGTTCAGCCTGGAGAAGAAAAGGCTCCAGGGAGACCTTACAACTGCTTCCAGTGCCTAAAAGGGGCTCCAGGAGATCTGGAAAGAGACTTTGGATAAGATCCTGGAGTGGCAGGACAAGAGGAATGGCTTCAGACTAAAAGAAGAGAGATTGAGATCAGATATTAAGAAGAAATTCTTTACTGAGAGGGTGGTGAGGCCCTGGCACAGGTTGCCCAGAGAAGCTGTGGCTGCCCCATCCCTAGAAGTGTCCAAGACCAGGTTGGATGGGGCTTGGAGCAACCTGGGATAGTGGAAGATGTCCCTGCCCATGGAAGGGGGATGGAACTCAATGATTTTAAGAGCCTTTGCGAACCCAAACCATTCTTTGATTTTTCCTGAGCTGCAGCAATTCACACAGAAACACAACACACACAGAAACAGAAGGTCCCCTTGACCACAGCTGGTGTTTGGAATGTGTATTGAAATCACCAAATAATCACAGCATATGCTGGAGGAGGGAAATCACCCTCTCTCCCACCTTTCAAACACCTCCCCGGCGCTGCAGATGCATCACCAAATGGAGCTTTCACATCAGTGCCAAAAATTAAGGACTGAATACAGCTCATTGGTACTTCTTAAAAATGATCCTCAGAATCATGAAATTAGAGTTTTAAGTGTGGGACAAGCCTAGAGCCCCAAGGTGCCAGGTAAGGAGCCAAAGAGGTTTCATGTATGTACCTGTATGAAACAGCTCCTTTCTCTGCCCTGTTGGGGTTCATCACCTTTATTAATAGGAAGGTAAGACAATTAAGAACTAATTAAGAGTTGTGTCTCTGTCTTTGCTGTTCTTTGATGTTGTCCCCATAAGTGGTGATGCCAACAACTATTTTGGTCCTGTGTCTTTTCCATCTGAGAAGCACCATAGCTGCACACCACCAATCATAGAATCATGGAATCATTTAGGTTGGAAAAAACCCTTGAGATCGCCGAGTCCAACCATAAAATTGCCATATTGCTCATGTGTGCTCCTACACAAGCTGGTGCTTTTCGAAACATGTTCACATGGCTAGTTAAAACCATTTATAATATTCTTTCTACAGGCAGGTTTTTAATCATTTTTGTGTATCAGCTAATCCTAAATAAAGCAATTTGTAGATGGCAGCATTCCATGGAGCCTCCATTTCTATAGGCTATTTACTGTTTTTTTGATAATAATGTATAATTTATTTCTGGTTTGGTGTTTGTCTCAGTTCAGGTTGGTTTTTTGGTGTTGTTGTTTTTTTTTTTTTTTTTTTTCAGTTGTTATATTGATCTTCCTGTGTTATTTGGCTTTGCCCAAATGATTTTCAAGTATGGAAGGCAGCATTTCCATAAGTATGACACTTCTGGGTTACTCATAAGGACTCCACTGGTGGCATTGGATTTTTTAGGTTTACAAATAGATTAATGTTAATCAAATTTACCAGTATTGTAGTTCTGAATTATGAATAGTAAAATGTTTTGTACTGTGAAGCTGCCCAGGGAGTTGAACGAAACTCACCCAAAACCCAAATCCATGCAGTTATGTTCCTAAATTCATGTAGAAATTATGGTCAGTCCAGTGCCAGACAATATTTTGGGACTTGCTGGATGCTCAGCACTTCAGACTATCAGGCAATTTATCTAATCCTTAATAATTAAACCAAAGCCTTTTCATTTTTAATTGAATTTTATTTTAAAATTTGTGATTTTTAAAAAAGATATTAAAGTCAGAAACTCAAAACAAGACAGTTAGAAGGTCCTTAGACATCCAGAGGAGTGGGACTTTCTCCTCAAAATTTATCCAGGAACCTCTTCATGTGTTCCACTATTCAGCAATGACTGAGTGAAGTAAGCAGACTTTGTTTAAACTCCCCTGGGGACACAGGAGAGCTTCCAAGAGAAAATGAGGGTGGTTTTTTTCTGCACAGACATCTATTTAACTATTCTCTACATGTTCCATCTAAGCCTTGAAAGTCATCATATCACCATGGTTTATGCCCTGTTCTTATTATAGAAGCAGAACTTTTTATGTATGAAGGGAAGGGCAGAATTTGTTTTATAGTTTATGCAATAAGTTTGAAGTGTTTAAAATGCTTCAGAACCTGTTTCCAGTCAAAGTTCATATAAAATGCTAGAATTTGGGCATTAATTTCTTTAGCAATGGCCTGAGAAGATGGTGTAGAAGAGTCCTTATCTGATGGCATGTACATCTGGAGGGGCAAGAGGAAAAATTGAATGTGTTCTACTGGAAAAAAAAAAAAAAAGCTTTTGTTATGTATAGGATCAAAGAATATCCTGAGTTGGAAGGGATCCAAAGGGACCATTGAGTTCAACTCCTGCCCCTGCGCAGGACACCTCAAGTGTCACACCATGTGTCCAAAATCATTGTCCAAATGCTCCTTGAGCTCTGTCAGTCTTTGTGCTGTGACCACTGCCCTGGGATGCCTGTTCAATGCTCAGATTTCATCTGGGTGAAGAACCTTTTCCTAATGTTCACCCTAAACATTTCCTCACACATCTTCTTCCTAAACATATTGTCATAGTTAAAAATCAGGATCAGTGGTGTGATGCCTTTCACACTGCTGTGGCACAGGCAGCTCTGTATTACTGTGATTAAATAAGAGTATTGTCCAAACACAGGTGAAGTGTTTCATCTCAGCACATTAATCTCACAGCAGTGATGTCCCTTGTTTGTAAAATGCTACCCTGAATCCTGGAACTTCTCCAAACAGGAGTGGGTGCTTCAGAAAGGATGTTGTTAAAGAAGGACTTGGAAGCTTCTTCAGCAAAGGTGTCACAAAAGAACTGATAGGAGGAGGGCAAGGTTCATTTCATGGGACATCTCATTTTGCTGTAGTTCGGATGTAAGGGTTGACCATAGTTTAAATATTTCATACTTCCTGGAATTAGATGAAAAAGTAGATGTCATCTTGACACACACAGGCAGTGTATATACACAAGGTAAATGGTACATGCAGTACTTGTGCTTTTGTCTTGCAGTGCTGTTGTATTCTTGGTATTCATTTTTGTAGCATAACAAGAGGAAATGTATTTGGATTCAGAGTAAATCAAGCCACTCTTAATAAAGAATGTTTTTCTGTGTCTGGGCATTCTTGGTAGCATATCTAAATATTTGTGCTACAGGAAAAAAATTGTGTGCCTTAGACTGTCAGCTGTGTTCTGCCCTTCCACCCTTCCTGCTGAGAATATATTCTCTATCTGAAGTCCCAGGTGTCAGTCTGACTCCCTACAAATTATTCTTGTGTCCTGAAATTTTCAGCCCTTGTTATCTATAGGGGCTGGCAGTCATGACCAGGAGATTATTTCTATGCTTAGATTCTTTACTTTAGTTTTCAGTCATTTGTTATTTGTGCTGTCTGGTGGCAGAAAGAATTGGAATATTTGGCAATTGCTGCTATCACTGGTGTGCTTGGTATGGAGTGTTGCCTATCTCTAAATTGATTATCCTCTCATTCCCACTTCTGTTAGAAATTTTCCTCCATTTGCCCTGCTTTCAACCCCTGTTTGCTCTGTAGATCTTCTTCCAATTGAAATTTGGATGTTTCACCCCTGAAGCCTTGAAGAGATTGCCAAGATGCTGATAAGTGTGATTTGAGATGGGACACCTTCGTGTGAACCTCAGATGTGCTGGGACCTGGGCACTGGTGAAAGTTCTCAGTCATCCCTCTCTGTGGTTGAGAACCTGGATTAATCCATCTTTACCTTCTGGCTTTTTTTTTTTTTTTTTCTGTATTATAATGAAGTTTTTTCTGGTAGTTGGGGTTTTCTCTCACTTACAGGAAGAGCAGAGTTAAAGTCCCCTGAGGTGTGTCAGAGGTGTAGGCAGAGAAGGAGCAGCTGTGGGAGCTCTGGGGATTCCACTGCCCAGCAAACTCTGCAAGACAAGTGCTGAGAAGAAGAAATTGAGGTTTTGTTTAATTGTAGCAGCAAGTAGCACAGGACCTAGTGGGTAACCTGCCCCTCAGGGGTGATCTCCCAGGCATGTCAAAAGTTTCAAGATTCATGAACTCTGAGCAAACTGTGGGACATTTGGGCACTAAATGTGTATAAAAGTCAAGTGCAGGCATAGCATTTACAAAGGGAAACTACCAGGCCAGAAAGGGAGGATATTTCACTGCAGAATTCACTTGTTATTCCCTGCATTTATTAGTATGTTTTGACTGATCCCTGTGGAATTAGGCTTTTACTTATCTCTGTTCACTCTCACTACATTTTAATTTATCAGGTAACCAACCCCAAATTTAAAAATAGTGGAGGAGGACTCAAATGTCATTTAAAGATCTACCAGTTTTACAAAAAAATTGAAGAAAGGGATCCCAAATGCTATTGAACTTGGAAGAATCTGAAGAATTTGCCTGGTTGGTGTGGATGTGGTGCTTAGGGACATGGTTTAGTGGTGAACCTGGAATTGCTAGACTAATGCTTGGACTCAATGATCTTAGAGGTCTTTTCCAACCTTAATAATTTTGTGTTTGGCAGCAACTATTTGTAGGTCCAAATTAACCCCAGTGCTTAACTGCTTTTGCTTAGTGGAGTTGACCTTGTGATGGAGAGGATGGAGGAGCAGAGCACACACATCCTTTGGCATTTCTCCCATTTGCTCTGGTGGATTTTAGCAGCTTGGACAAGTTATTTTGTGTCTTAAGGCAAGCTCTGGAGAAAAGGCGTAGGAAATAGCAGCTGTCTGGTGTGGACACCTGAAGTGCATCACAGACTCCTGCACGAGGCCTTGGCTGTGCTTTGCTTTCCTCTCAAACTCCTGGTTTTAAAGCTGGTTCACTCTGCTGCTTCTTTGCTAGATGATATTTTTGTTTATACTGCTCAACACAAACACTGTTTTTTGTTGTGGGTAAATGGTAAAAACAAAATTATTCCCTTAGGATTGATCAGCAGTATCTGATGGTGAAATATCTCTCTGAAGTGTCTAACTACCTTCTATACCTCCCTAAAAACTGAACAAAACTCACATCCTAAAGCCTACTTTAAAACTCGGGTACATGCCAAGTGCTGTTTTGCTTTTTCTGTCCTTCAGTGCAGGCTGAATTAGTTGGCTTTGCTTTTTGATCTCCTTTGTGCAGTAAAGGATTGTGCACTCAAGTTTGCTGGGGAAAGGGGATCTCATCATTTACAGTGTGATTGATGAGGCTCCAAAGGCATCAGAAAGGCAGTTTATTAGCAGGAAGGTGAGATGAACAAATGATTTGTTGCAATGGACATCGAGTACAGAATAACAAAAGATATTTGTAGGTTTTTTCCCAAAACAGTTATGTTTTATTCTTTACTAAATGTTGCTCTCAAAAATCAAAAAACAACTCAGTTGTTCTGAATTGTGGTAAATAATTCAAGCTTCTGCTGAGATGACAGTAAGCTTTACAGGGCTGGCGATGTACATTAATTTCTTGGCTGGTGTAATGAGGCATAGAGTTGTCATGCAGGGTCACTCTGGGCATAGGAAATGGTGCCAGTCGGAAGTGATAACTTGCATTCTGTCCTGCCCAGGTGGAATCACAAAGATTTGGCTGTACCAGCCCAGGCTGTAGCCAAGAGCTCATCATGCATGCAGGAACTTGAAAGATCAGATGGTGCCTTATGCGAATGGCAGGGGAGCAGAGATTAGTCAGGAGCAGATACAGTTCCTATGTCAGCGTGTTTTATGTTTCCATTCTTTATTCTTGACTTCACAATTCAAATCTATTGATATCTATCTTGCCATCTTATTTCTTCAGCTTCCTTGGCTGCGTTTTAGCCGTCGTTGGTCTTGCAGTCCTTCCACTGCTGTGCTCCTGACACAAGCCGAGGCTGCATCATTTAGCACGAGCCTGTCTTTTGCTTTGTTCAGTGAAATGACGACAGTAGGATGATGTATGTTGTGCTAAATATATCCTCGGGGTTTAAAAATGGCATTTGGTTGGACATATGGGGCAGTGCTGTACGACATCAAAAGTCATGCTTAAAAAGATCACGCTTCTTCATAAGCATCATGCATTTCTGGCAGTTCTCAAGGTGTGTTACAGACCCAGTTATTTTTGTCACTGATGTGAATTTCACAACCTGCTTCCTTGGGACCTGACCTGAACTGTCATATGTGGTAAAACACTGTTCAAGCCTGTATGTCAAATAGTGGAGGATGTTAATATAATCAACAAGAGGTCTTTTTAGTTTTAAAATCAAGTCAGAATATTTACTTAATACCTGTTTAAAAACCTGGTCATCTGTTAATTGTCAGACCATAAACACAGGCTCTGATTTTTAGAAGTGCTTTGTTTTTCTTGCCTGATTGTCCATATGACTTTGAGCTGTCATTGAAAGGCTTCTTTGCTGGAATCAGTGAGTTAGTGAGATTCAGTGCAATATGCTTTGGGTTAGTAGAATTTTTCCATTACTCAGTTATCATAAAATATGGAAGGATTTATTCTTGGCACTTTTTGTAGTGGAATGGAAAGAATAACTGTTATTTCAGAGGCATCCTGCATTATTGATGGCTAATCAAAAATAGCTATTTTGAATTTAGAAATTAATTCATGAGGCAAAAAACCTCCTGTAAATCCATTTGCCAGTAGAATCCAGACTTAGGCTTTTGAGAAGATGCTTCATGTTTCTTCTCATGGGCTGCACACAGCTGGCACCTGGCTATTCACCTGTTCAATTGCTTTTGAATCACATTCATGAGGTTTTTATCAATGTCATTTTAGTATGTGCTTGTGAGTGAATTGCTTATTGACTAGTGTATGAGAACACTGAATGCAGTTTAGAGGTGCAGAGTCAATCCTCACACACTTGCTCAGCCACACTGGGACACGAGAGATTGGCATGTGCGAAGTTATTTGGAAATACTGTTTTGGCTTCTATCTGAGCTGCTGGACAATGATGAAAAGGGGCGGGAAAGAAAAGAATTTTTTGGAGGTGGCAGCCCAGAATCCTTCATCCCATAGGGCTTAGAAGAAAGCACGTTATGCCTGGGGAAATAACGTGGCACACTGGAATGGCAAGGTCACTGAAGTGACGGCCAGCATTCATATGGTGCTAGCTGGGGAAGACAAAGATGTGATTAAAGTAAGGAAAGGAGGAACAAAACGCCTTTCATTCTCAAGAAGAGCCTTGCTTTACAGCCTGGTTTCCTTTGCAATAGCAGGAATCAGTTACTGCAGAGCTTTGGGTATTCTGGTGAGTTGTTTCAGTGTAGCTCATATGATGAGTTTACCTCAGGAAGAAACAATTGCAGGAATGAGTGGCAAGTAGAAATAAGCTGTTCTGAGCCTGACAACACTCATTACCCTGCTTGAATCTACATTTGAGAGCTTCAAAATTCAGCAGTGGAAAGGCATCTGGTGACTACAAGGTGAGTGAGATCTAGTGAGTCATACTGATTTGTTTTTACTCAAGAGTAAAAACTTCCCTGAAAAAGATGCTTGTGCCAACCTGATTGTCCTAAACAGGATGAAGTTCCTCATGTTTCTCTGTCCTTCCCCTTCTCCTGTGGTGGTACTCACTTCCTAAGTATTTGTGTAAGGATTTTACTCATTTTAAATTTCTGCTTCTTGAAGCAAAAGTGGTTTTGCTATCATACATGGGGGATTTTAAAGTCCTGTGCAGAAAACAGGTCAGAATTTCATTTTAGATTCTTTGTCCTTTATTCGCATAGAAGGAGAGGATTGTGCAAACACAATCAGGTTTACTCATATCCCAACAACAGACTGAAACTATAGTCTGGTGATGAATTTAGAAATCATTTCGTCAGACTTTTTCCTGATGGATTTTCCTGTGATTTGTTATGCTCAGGAGCTGGGGGAAGAGAAAGCAGAAAAGCTTTAGCATATAGACTAAACTGAATTTGTGGGTGCTTAAAAATGGGAAAAAAAAGTTCTCTGTCAGCCTTTTTGTGGGAAGTTAAAGAAGCCCCAGGCATGTTGAGCAAGCTGTTTAGATCACGTAGTAATGAATAATACATGTGTACCAGTGGAGAGATCACACTGCTGATTATTTAAGTGAATATTTTTGTGTCCAAACTACTTGTGAAATATGCAGAGGATTTATGATTAGCAGAAGTGATAAAGAGAAGATTGGACAAAGCTGTTGAATGATGGGAGCAGGCGTGATTTGTTACAGGAGTGGTCAACCACACCAGTTGCATGATTTTTTGGAAGACTGGCCCTGTGTGTTTGAAAGCAAAATTGTTATCATGAGCCACAGTGTAGAGATTCTTCAACATACCTGGCTTGGGGGATCTTACCTGGAAGGCAATGCAGAGCATCACAGCCATTTTCATTGTCTTTCCCTTTTTTCTTGTGTGATTGTTACTTTTTTGTCCCAAGGATGTAACAGTGGGAGAAGTATGGTGTTCTGATGAAGATTCTTCATGCTGGGGGCAGTGGGAGAGGCAGATTCCCACATTTTAGGAGACTCCAAGAAAGGCGGTACCAGTTCTTTACCCTGTGACTGTTTCTTCAGGAAGGCTGACACTTGCATTTCACTCAAGACAAATTAGAATTGTGGCTTTCAGTGAAACAAAACTGCGTCCCTGCTGTTTGAAAGGATTTGCTCTCAGTCAGGGGTAGGATGTAATATGCACCTGTCACCTCCACAGTCCCCCCAGCTGAGCTCAGAGTCCCCTCTGGAGCTTCCCTGGATCTGTGGGTCCAGCAGCAGCTCATCAGCCCAGGTGTCCTTCACACTTCCCATCAGGTGTGTGACTCCAGCCAGTCTGAAATTAGATGATGAGAGGAAATGCCCTGATGTGGATCTGTTTATAGTTGCCTTCAAGTATTACATCAAACAACAGCACTGTGCTGGCTCTTCTATTTTTTACTCATTTGGACTTTTAAAAAAATTAAATGTGGACAGTGAGATAGTCATCAAAAGCAATTATTTCAAGATGTTAGGGATATGATTTTATTGCAGTTTACTTGCTGTATCTCTTTTTGACTTACCTAACTCTTAGAGGAAAGGCAGAAAATGCATTTAATGCTCATTATTTAACAATTTCACTGTAGTGTATATTAATGACAGAGGCTGTGGGTGTAGTAGCTGGGCTGTCTGAATTTTATGTCTTCCCCACAGCAGAGCAAAGCAAATCCACTTCAAGGGGAGTAACATCAGCTTCTTTCACACATGCATTTTGACTTGGGCCTTTGTTTTTATGTTAAGGTGCCCTTGTGGGTCATTTCAGCCAGTGCTATTTCAGCTACTGCCATGCCCAGGCATTGGATACAGGATGCAAAAGACATTGGGGAATTCAGGTTGTTGGAGAGATTTGTGGCAGTGTCCTTCAGCTTCTCATAAATGTTCTAAATTGACCCTCTTGACACTCTTTGTACCTTTCTGATACCATGTGAGCTGAAATCATTGCAGTGAGCATCCTCACTCGTGTATTTGGCTGTACCAAACACTCCCACATGGGTTCCAGCTCATCATTTGATCAGATAGCAAGAGCTTTGGCTTCACTTCCGAATGATGTGGCTCTCACCTCTCAAATCAAGTTCCATATTCTCTGCTTTCCTTTAATTTTTTCAGCTTTTAGCAAATTGCCTTCTTTTCTCCTCTTGTGGCCTGTAACATATCTTGTGGCACTTTTAGCTCACTTTTAAGATCATGTAGATTCCTTGTCAGAACTGGTTTGTTTAAATTAATATTAAAAGGATGATTTTCCTTTCCTGAACCTCTGTTGACCAGACTGTAAGTCCATGAAAATCCTGTACCAAACCTTATTTGCTTGCATCTCACTTTAGTTTGCCTTGGCCCTCAGCTTTTGTGCTTCAGTTCTATTTTTTGTTCCAGAGAGCTTCAGAGGTTTTGAAGCTTATTTTTAAATTTGCTTCATTCTTAAAGTGTTTGCATCAGACATTGTCACATTCCGTGGCAGAAGACTTAATCTTGTAGATTTTTTTTGCAGTTAAATGGTGATGTTATTACTGGGAATTCTTTCTAAAACTGCATTGTGATTTTGCTCCAACTCTTTACAAGTGTAACACAAATTATTTCTAAAATTGCATCCTGAAAATGTGACAGTGACCAAGAGCTGGAAGTTCAGTTCTTGACAAAGATGTGGCACTTTGGCACTCATTGTCTCTGTTCATCACTGCACATTATTCATAGCAGAATAAGTGCCACATTGGTTTGCCATGGTTCTGACCATCTCTGGCTTCTTCGAGTTCCCTTCCTCTTCTGTGCAAGAAATGCACAAATGAGCACAGTTTATAAATAGAATGAAGTGGAGATAATTGGTGGGACTAGGGGAAGAATTTTCTGCACTCTCACAGCTTGGATCATTGGTGACAAGCGGATTTAAGTTCAAGAAAAATATTTTTAACAGGAATCTTTGCAATTTCTTCCCATTGCTGCCTGTCCCAGGAAATGTCTTTTTCTACTATAGAGCTTTCATGTGCTTATCTGTTGTCTTGCTTTTGGATGAATTAATGGAATTTACCCTATAGTTTCATTGAGCAGATATATTGCTTTTCTGTTTTATTTAAGTTATGTGAAAGAATTGAGGAAGGAAAAAGCTGTGCAGGCCTTTTTGGGAGCAGAGATTGCTAAAAGCACAAGTACTCCTATAATTATGTCTTAATAATAGTTTACTTAAAAGAACATGTCAATTGTAATGGAACCAACACATGTCTAGGTATTGATTTTTGCTTGGTGTGCTTGCACATTATTTAAAGTAGCAAGTTTGTGGCTTGTTTCTTTTTGGGTGGGTCTTTTATTTTTTGTGTTCTTTTGGAGTCTTCTGACAGGATAGTCATAAATAGAAAATAGTTTTCAGAAATATGAAATATATGATAGAGACATGGAGACACCACAATTTACTTGATGTGTAAAACAGATTTAAATGTGACTGACCAAAAAGGATGGGTTTAAATCAGCCTGTTGATAAGATTTAGGCATCAACCTGGGGCAGAAAGTATTTTTGGGAACAGCAGCAGAGCCTGAGGATCTGTTTGGTTAATCCCCTCTGTGGTTTTACTGATTGCTTTGTCCTCCTGACCTTCAATATTAAATTGCTTAGAGCAGCCTTTTGTATGGGGCTGGAAGTTTTCTCTTTGGGTATTTATAAAATGTTTGTGTAATTTCAGCTTCCGCTGAGCTGCAGACACTTTGGTGACCCCATGGTGGTCTTGAGTCCCATCTCCCATTCAGAGAGAGGTGGGGCAGGTCAGATGTCACTTGTCCTGCAGGGAGCTTTGTCTCCTCAGGAGTTCCTGCACCTTGGTCTCCATCCTTGCAGTTACCCATCCCTGACCCTCCAGGGGAGCTGCTGGATGATCTGTTCTTCAGCTGCTGGCACTGATTGCTGTGTTTAACCTCAGCCTGTGTGAGGCCAGCTGCACACAGAGTGTGACTGTTTCACCTCTCAGGACACACAGTTTGTGCCAGGCACCGAGTAATCAACAAAAGTGCCTCAGTGCCAAGCTTGGAGCAGAAGAATTGATACAGCTGAGAGAGAACCAGATCATTTGAAATGACAAGCTGTGCCCTATGCTGTAAAAATACCTGAGAAAATAAATCCAAAGCTTATCCTTGCAAAGGATTGACTCCCACCTCATTAGCAAGTGTGATTCATTGGCTACTGCCATGCAGCAGCCGATGGCTACTACAGGAACATGAAGCAAATTCAACACTTTTTCACCCAAAACTCTGTTCTTTTGTTCTGTTATTGCTGTCTAGCCCAGTTTTTCTCACTCTGTCTAATCATTCAGACTAAATCTTCTGAGAAAAATTTCTTCATCCGTACAATAAGTCCTGGATGACAGGAGTCAGTTGACAGTTTTGGAGTTTGCATAACAGAAAAGGGGTGCTATAAAATAATAAAATAATAGAAAATATCAAGTTGGAAGGGATCCATAGGGATCACGGAGTCCAGGTTTTGCTCTTTTCAGAGCTACCTAAAACTAACCCATATGACTTGACTTAAAGCCTCATCCAGACACTCCCCAAACTCTGCCAGGCCACTTCCAGATACAACTCCAGTCCTCAGCTGTGACACTAAAGAGGGCAAGAAAGTGACCTCAGAGCCCCAACAGCAGAGTGTGGTGGCTCCAAGAGGAGATGTAGAAACATTGTGTATGGAATACTGTGACAATGGGTTATGGAGGCAGGTATTTTCACAGAGCAATATTTTCCAAGACAGTGGCCATCTGACAGCTGAGTTATGAGAAAGCAGCTGGGTTTTGTCAGGCTAACATGCTCCAGGTCTACTGGAAGATGTTCTTTTGTATGAGGTGAACTTTCCTTGGCTGTTGGCAGGTTGCATTAATTTGCAGTTACCCTGGAAAGAAGGGAAAATGTCTCTTCTTGCTGTGTAGCAAGTTCTCAACATCTTGCTGATGTGGAAGAAGTCAGTTTTAGAATCTGTTCAGAGTTGCCTGCTCTCCCTCCCTGGTTGTCCAGGGGCTGACTGGGATGCTTGTAAGGGCATAGCTGCAGTCTTGTGAAAGCTTGCTACAGGTTGTGGCTAGAGAGATCAATTTTCTCTAGCAATAGGCAACAAAGTGAAATACCTCTTCCAAAAGCCCTCTGTGATCTGTAATCATCCTTCTTGTCTGTGTCTGGGTTTTGCTGTGCTGGAAGTCGGAGGCAGCACTTGAGGTTTTAATTTTGTGCTATCAGGAGAGTGCAGTCTGAACTGACGTGTCCAAAATAAAAAATTGTGATGAACTTGCAGCCACTGGACAGATACTGAGCAGAAGCAATTGTTAGCGTTTCCAGATTATTTTATATTTAGAATCTGAATAAACTAAATCCAGGATGAAGGATTACAGCAAACCTTTCAGATGGAACACTACAACACTCCCTTTTTGAAGAGATAAATAAACTGTATTTCTGATAAGGTTTGCATGCACAATCCTAGAATCTTCATTCCATTGCAAACGAAAACTCAGTTTATAAGGAAAAAAGCCAATGTAAAGAACACTCCCATATGTCAGAAAACTGAAAGAGCAAAACATTTTCATAGTCATAATGTGTTCAAAGAACTCTATGTACATTTGTAAATTGTCTTGGAGCTGGAGAAATTAATCTGTGCAGCTCCTGCCTGTTCCTGACGCATTGGACAGACGTCAGGGTTTTCCACTGACTTCATCTCTCCCTCTCTGAACCCTTGATGTTTTCATTTCCTTTAACGTAAACTGTATTTCTGAATTTCCCAACTTTCTAATACTTGGAGTTTATTTGGTGAATTACTACAGAGTTTGAAATTACAGAAATTTCCAAAATGTGCCTTTCAGGCTTCACTTTGTCTTAGCTTTTATTTGCAGGCATGTGGCACATTATGGTTCACCCTGATGGTACTATAAAGTTGGACTTTGAGCAAACACTAAGGTTTTATTTGTAAACATCTCATTTTAACAGCAACAGTGAGAGTGAAAATATTTGAGTACCACTTGAACTTTTGCTGGAACATTATGAAAAATGGATGAGACTAGAGAGAATAATAGGTATTGACAATTACCTCTTTGTCGGATTTTCCCCAGAAAATCTCCTTACTTTGCATGCTTTTCAAGGGAAGAATATTTTTTGCTTGTCCTTAGCCCATATGATTTAATCTTGGTTTGTTGTGTACGGGCTCATAGAATTTCAGTTATAGTTCAATAGCTTTTGTCTAGAGCTCATTATCTGTAATTGAATGTATGCACCAAGCTGAATATGTTTATTTGTAGCTTGATAATTAAGCTGCTGCAGATGCTGATTCTGGGAGGAGAGGAGACAGGCAGTCTCTTATCCCACAAATGCTGCTCTGGCTTGGGATGGGAGAACCAAGATGTGTCTGAAGGTAACCAAAATTCACCTCCCAGCAAGTACAACCACTGTTCATAGCTCCCAGGGGTTACATGTTTTGTTTATTTATTAATTTTCCTGTCTCCAAAGTAAGTGAACACTGAATAAAAGGGGCTTTATTGTTCTTTTTGTAGATTATGCTGGCCCAGGTGTTACTGAAGACCAATGTCCTAAGGTTGTTTAAGACTGATGCTGCTCAGTTTTGGTCTGCAGCTTCCTCATGAGGGGAAGAGGAGGGGCAGGCATTGATCTCTGGGGTGATCAGTGACAGGACCCAAGGGAATGGCTGGAGCTGTGTCAGGGGAGGTTTAGGTTGGGTCTTAGAAAAATGTTCTTCACCCAGAGAGGGGATGGGCACTGGAAGAGCTCCCAGGGCAGTGCTCACAGCCCCAAGCCTGAGAGAGCTCAAGAAGTGTTTGGACAATGTTCCCGTTCACATGGTGGGAATGTTGGGGTTACTGTGCAGGACCAGGAGTTGGACTTGATAATCCTTGTGGATCTCTCCCAGCTCAGGATATTCTATGGTTTTATGTTTCTGTGGATTTTTACCACTGTAGGTCCTGATTTTAATCTGCCCTGCAGGTTAAGTAATGCTGATTTCACAAGTTCTTAGGCAAAAAGGGTAACATATGTGGGGTCACCTTGCCATTGTGCTGATACTGAACTATGTGAAGCTTATTTAAAAAAAAAAAAAAAAGAGAGAGAGAGAGAGGAAGAAAGTTTAGTGGGAATGATGTATTGCTTTTTGGTAGTTCATGGTGATGAAAATGAGAGCACACTGACGTCTGGTAGCCATGGTTGCTAACATTTCAGGAAGCACAAAAGCAGGGATGAAAGTAAAAGTCTTTTTTTTTTTTTTTTTTTTTCCTCAGTTCTCTGAGGTTTTTGAATAAATCAGACATATAGTGCCACCTTAATTTTTACTCAATATATCTTAGTTTGCTAATGCTTTCTGGGAGCAGACCTGAGATGGCATTGTAGAACATAACTGCTTTGCTTTTGCTCTAGTTACCCTTATGCATTTTTTAAAGTTGAGCATGTTGGGTTGAGATTTTATTTTCTGTCAAGTGTAAGATCTGCTGCTACATTAAGACCCATTAATCACGTTTTTTTAAAAATAAATGCATATTCTGAGAGGAAAATCACTGCATTCACTGATTGACTTTCTGGGTAACAAAATAGAGAAAATTGCATGGGGAAGAGCTAGCATGCTTCAAGGTCCTGATCACTGACCACGTTCTTGTGAGATAATGAAGGGCACAATTAAAGTCTGTGCCTAAGTTGTCCTTCTGAGGCCAGTAGGACCAAAGGTCCTGAAGAAAAAAAAGCTGTGTCTCCTCAGAGCCGTGTGGTGCATGAGAGATGAGCCCTCCTGCTGCTGAGTTTAAAAGCATCCTTACACACAGTGTGAAGAATAATCTGAACACACAGAGAAAAATCCAAGGAAGAAATTTCTATCACTTGGTTTACCAAGTATTCAGTTTTAGGAATATCCTTGCAAATAGTAAAACATAGCAGAGATGAGTATTTTAAGATGGGAACATGATCACCGAAATCTGACTGCCAGGTTTGCCAGGCTGTTGCTGGAATTGTTGATCTGGGAGCCTGCAGCTGTTTATTTTAGGCTAAAATAAACCCTGATACACTGATGCAGAAGGTGCTGAACACTGCACCTGTGTGCAGAACACCTCAAAGAAAGTTCTGGTTTCAGGCTGAGCTCCTGCCAGACTTCTCATTAGCCAGGTAAAAACTGTTTTTGGATCTGGACTGTCATTGTCCATGAGTTTATTTCACAGGAGTTAAAAAAATGCAACATGTCAGCAAGGAGCAGAAGCTGTGACAGTGAGCAATGGTTGTAGAGCACATCTTGGAAACTGGAAGGATTCTTTTTGCCTAATGGGATGTGTGTGTACAAATATGCCCATGAACAAAGTTGCACCACATTTTGTACCCTAAGGCAGGGTTTATTACCTAGCTTTGCTTTATTTCCTGCTTGGCTCTGGGCAGCTGGAGGTGCTGGGTACACTCAGAGCTGTGAGAGGTTTTATACACACCTCTGTCACCTCCTGGGTGCTGGAGCTGTCTGTGATGATGGCCTTGGGCCTCCAGGTTTGGATGACAGGACTGCTTTCTGCCTATTTTCTTTAATAACTGTTGTTTGGGGTTGTTATCTTTGTGTTTTCAGCTCAGGGATGATTGTTTTGAATGTTGCCAGCTTCTCTTGGTATTTATTTTAGTTTTTGAGAAAAAATGTAGCCAAAAGTCACTCTGAGTTAGAGCATCTTTATGGATAAAAAATGCAAAGGACAATCGTGTATGAGGCTGCAAATGGATTTGGGGCTTAATTTCTTCATTAGAGACTCAAACAATAGGCATTAATGTTAAATTGTTGCATTTATAATCCCTTAGAACTGGTGTTATATTTTGAAATAAATTGGAATATAAGGAAGACATAAATAGCAGCCTCTAAATTCACTTTCTCTCCTCAAAGCTATGTCACTTGAGTCTCTGCCTGGCACTGGGTTTGAAAGACCATTAAAATCATCCACTTGATATGCTACTGTGAAAACCTTTTTAATTCTGAGAGGCTGTGTTAATGCAGAGACATGAGTTTAATATATAAAATGATTAAAACTTCTGAATTTGTGGAATCTTTGAATACAGCAGAATTTTACCAGGAGTGACCATTGCACCATTCTGCTATAAATTATTCAAGTACCTAGGAAGATGTTTTCTCCACAAAGATTTACCACCCTCAGTTCATCCTGTAAAGTAATTTCTTCCTTTCCATAGAATAATTTCAATTCCAAAGATGACAGTTTCTGCAGGTCATCTCACCCACCCTCTGCCTGTACAAGTTCACCAGTCTTAATATATATATTTGTGTATAACAAAAGCATTGTGCCATTTTAAATAATATGGATAAGAAATCTCTTGTTTTCTCACATCTGCATTTCCTCAATGCTAATCTTTCATAGAATTTCTCAGTGAAATAGTTTTCAACCAGTGCCTCTGTATCTTGTGTCTTTCTTCTGTGTTTTTTATGTTGCCCATATTTTAAAATAGTTTTGAATGTTATGTCTTTCTTCATTTCAGCTTAACCTAAAAGTCTGTGGTGTTGCTGTTTGTTATTCTTTTGTGTTTGAAAGTGGGCAACAGTTAGGATTTATATGTGGGTGGGAGGGAGTTAGGAGTTAGCCTGTGGTGGATTTATTTTGCCTGTTTGAATGCAGTAGAAATAATTCACTGAAGGATTGCTGAATGCTCAGGAAGAGATTAAAAAATAATTAAACTCTTTGATTATTTTCTCTCTTTTCACAAAGAAGCTGTCTTAGAGGCAGAAATAAAATGACACAGTCTTTAAAAGCATCCCACCCAGTAAAATGAGAGTCAAGAGTGGAAATATGTGTGGAGATCTTTATTGTCTCTCTAAATGCATTTATACACATGTGTGTTTATCTGAATTTGTATAAAGCCTGTGTCCAGTTCCCAATCAGATTCTTTATATTACATACCATTAGTTAAGTGCCAACATATACAGTCAATTATATATGGTGAATTCTGATATGGTACTGATTCAGTGAAGTAATCACATTTAACATCAGTATTACTTTAGAGTAAAAAAATCCAAGACTATTCCTGAGCAGTGTTGTCTGTGCACTGTGTTTTCTTTTACTGTAAACTTGGTAAGGCACTGCAGCAAAGAGATGGTGAGGCTGCCTTTGTGGTGGAATTTAGGGTTAGGAAGACTTGTTGTGTGCTCCTTTCTATTTGA
This sequence comes from Lonchura striata, assembly GCF_050655825.1. Classification (NCBI taxonomy): domain Eukaryota; kingdom Metazoa; phylum Chordata; class Aves; order Passeriformes; family Estrildidae; genus Lonchura; species Lonchura striata. The sequence continues at coordinate 152,205,570 of NC_140704.1, read as the reverse complement.
GAGGGGACGAGAACGTGCCAGCCTTTCAGCCTGGGACCTCTGACAAACACCCACAGTACACAAAGAAATCAGCTGAGATGACTTCTAAAGGAGATGTTTTGTGTCTGTGAGGCTGCAAACTCAAATTATCAGACAAAATGTTGACCAGTTGGCTTCATAGGCATCTCATAGTCAATATTTGTACAAAACCTGGTGGGGAGGTGTTAATTTTATTTTCCCTTCTGCCCAAACAAATGCTCTATTTTTTTATTCTTTCTTACTAACAGGGTTAAAATCTGTTGCCCAAAATTGCCCTGCTCTCTATAGTGGTGCAAGCAATTGAAATATGATTTCTTTCCACATCTTTCTTTTGCTTAAGGTAGACTGTTGCAAACAGGAACCATTTTTTGGTTTATTGCTGAATAATAATGAGAGTTGGACCTATTTGATGACTCTTGGATGGCCATTTATTTCTTGAATACTTGACCTGTGATTTCCATGGTGACTGGTGGTGACAAAACAGCACCACCAAAAAATATCCCAATGCAACAACTACAAACTTGACCCCCATATGAGCCATTTTGCTCATAAATTATGCAAAAGACATTTTGTGTCTCTTTTTGTGGATATGGGGAGGGAGCAGAATGAGGTGCCCTTTTTCATCTGAATGAATGGATGTTGCAGACTGGGATGAGACTGAAAAGCTTTTTCAAGTGGGAGAGAAGAGCAACTTCCAAATCCTCTAAGCAAAGTTGAGGTTCCTTCTGAATTCCTGGCAAACTACTAATGGCTTAGTTTGGATGGCTCTGATAGCTTGTACATACCAGAGTTCAGAGAACATTTTCCAGTCCTTTTGGAGCAACTGTCTGGGTTTCTCTTCTTGCTTGAAATGCAAATGTTAAGATGAATTTGTTGCCAACTGACAGAAAGCAAGAAAAATTATTTTAGAAGAAAGAAATCAAGCGAGCAAGCATAGCCATTCATTATTTAAATGACAGTGTTTCATGGCAATTTTGTCTTGAAATAACCTTCTGAGTTTGCAAATTGTGCAGCACTATTTTTCAGTAGCCAAAACTCCTTGTCACACACTCAAAACCCCTTTGTGATACATGCATTGCCATCTCAGTAATGGAAAGGTAGGAGCAGATAATTGGCAAAAAGTATTAACCATCATTCTGTTCCAGTGAGGGCAGTGAATCAGTATTTTGCTTTGGTAAATGCAGGTTAGTGTCCAAGCAATTTGGCAAGCCTTTAGATTTGACTTGAGAAAATAAGTGGAAGAGGATTTTTTTGTGTGCCCCGAAGAGTTGTCTTTTCCATCCTGCCCTTCCACACAGAAATGTGGAATTGAGAAGATTTTCCCCAGCAGTGCAAAGTTTGCTTCTTGACACTGGCTCCTTCATTAGGATGACTGCATAAGATGGATGTTCTGAGTGAGGGTCAGTCCCTGAGCTGGAGTTATGGGATGTGCCAATTTTTGAGGCTGCCAAGGTGTTTCAGGAGATAAGTAATGTCCATGTTGTACATTCAGTATTTTTTTCCTTGCCATCTGCTTGAAAGAACTATCTTTGAGGAGATTCAGATCAGGGAAGAAATTGCAGTAATTGTTTCTAGATGCCTTATTCTGTACAGAATCAGTTGTTTTAAAGCCATGGTCTTTTATAATTACTTTATTAGAGATATCTGCCTTTTTCCCCCCTTCTTTCTATTAACCCACCAATAATTCATGGGTATCTTTCACACAAAAAGAGAAGATCCAAGTTAGGTCTAATTTTCCATTAGGAGGTGATCAAAGAGTCAGTGATACACATAAAATCTGTTGGTTCTCCCTGAGCTACTTGTACCAGAAGAGAGTTAATATTGTACCAGAAGAGAGTTAATATTGAAAACTGTTGCGACAAACCTCCATGCAGCCACCTAAACACTGCTTTTGCTGGGGTCTTAGGGCAGAATGTCTGAATTTGAAAGCCACTTTTAGATAACAAAATAATTGCCTTGGGACTCCAGTCACCTCCTCGTTGCAGAAGGATTTCTCCTGCTGTACCAGAGGGAGCTGCTGTTTTGTTCCCATCTGGCTGCTTTGTGATCTGTGTGATATTTTGCCGCGGTGTTTTGGCTCCCGGCGAGGTGCCACGTGTGTTATTAGAGCTCTCTCCCCGACAGTAATCACTGTGTCTGCTCTGATAGGGATGAGCCCCACAGAAGCTCTCATAAAAACCTCTCATAAACACTGGGTGAGAATAAAGAGCTCCTGGTGAGGGCTTGTTGAAAGGGTGTGTTGTGTTTTTTTATGTGCTGTTCTTCAAACTCTTAGTTCGAGAGTTGTTTACTGGAAATAATTTTATCTTATATCTGACATTAAGGGAAAAAATGTCACTGGTTATTATTTCTTTAAGTAGGCTTTTATTTTGGTAATTGAAGTTTGGAGGAGAGGACAAAGCTGTGATATACCTGTGTAAGAGCCCTCAGTTATATTTGATGACTGTAATGATGGTGTGCATTGTCACAGGCCTTACTCATCCGTGTTCCCTATCAAATCAACCTTGTTTTAATAGGTTATCATAGATATTTAGTAGAAGAATTTTCTCTTGAGGAGCAGGAATTGAAGCTGTTGCTCTCTTGTCCTTTCCTGGACTCTGGCATGGGATCCATGGAAAGTGATAATACTTGGTGTTTGTACTGCACATTCATATCTGGAGCAAAGCAATGCTTTATACAGGATTCAGGAAGTATTATAATAATAAAGTTTAGCTCCCATGTCTGTTCTATTTTGTGAGAGTGGTATCAGAAGTACAAATAAAGAAGGGAGCACACAGAAGGAAGGGTCTGTCAGGCAGAGCCCACGGTTTGTACTCAGCACCTGAAATCATGGCTGTGTCATTCCCAGGGCCTCTAGGTATGGTCATCATTCAAAAAATCAAATAATCTTCTTCAGTCATATCTCTGTCTTATTAAATCAGTGTTTCATGACTCTACACAACAAAAGGCTGTTGTTGTCTGCAGACAAGTGGGCTGTGTTTTAGACCTAAAAAGGGAAATTAAATTCATGAATTAGTGATGATATCCAATTTTATTTAATCTTTTACTTTTTTGTCCTGATGCTGAGGTTAGTATCTTACACAGATGCATCAGAAAACATCTTGTCTTGCAGTTCAACTAAGTGCATACTTAATATCTGATATTGGCAAAGATTGTACAGAAAAAAATACATTTCCTTCATGCAGTGGTAAGGAAAAAACATCAGCAAGGATGATGAAGACTGTCTTAATAGGATTTTGTTTTTAAATATTCCTTTTCAGACCTGTTAATAAAATGAATGCACAGAGCTAAGATCACTGATCAATGAGATTATGTTCTCGTCCATTTAATAATTATGCATTTTAGGTTTGTTTTTTTTTTTTTCCTATCCTTTAATTTTAAATATTTGGTACTGGGCAAATTTTGCCTGGGTTTAAGTGGGTTTATTATAATTTTTTTTTTAATAAGCTTTCAATTTGCATAATCTGAATGGAGCTTCATTTCACAAAAATCTAAACATCATTTTTTCTAGTCATCTTGTGACTTCAGTGTCTGGGTACTGCAGAGGCCACGTGGACAGGAGCCTTTTTAGGACAGCATTTTGAAAATTGAATTTAAAGAGAGCATTTTTGTTTAATTTGCTGGATCAATTTGTTTAAATGGGCAATAATCTTGTCTTTTTCCTGGTGAGACCTTGGTCAGAGAGTACATTTGGGCATCATTTTTGATGCTGCAGAATATAGCACTTGTGCTAATAAATGCTGGTAAACTGATAGGTTTATGTATTTTTACTCAGAATGACTGATTTTTGGCTTATGTATTATTTGTGATTGATTACAGGTTGCCTATTCATTTCCATTCTGGCTGGGCTATGGAGAGAGAAATTACTCTTTCTCTTTGCTTCCTTACTCCCCTCTGTTCTCAGCCGCCTCCCCAAGAGATCAGCTCCAATCTCGGCACTGTGTGACAGTTAGCAGTTGTGACAGGCTAGCCTATTTTTGGAAGTCTGTCCCCACTCTTTCCCTGCTGGAAGAGAAAAGCAAGTTATCTTAAAAAATTAATCCGTTTGGAGGAGGAGGAGAGAGCTTCAGGCGGCGCTCGGTGCTCGGGCAGCAGTTCTGCCAAGGATGTGTTCAGCTCGTGTCGCGGGCTGGGAGAGGTTTGCACTTGGCCTGGCACGGATCACCTGCCCTCGAGCTCTGCAAAAGCCTCTCTGCTCTGCACGGAAGAGGCAGCAGACTGAAGTGCAGCATGGAGCTGCATGGAAGCTTGTGCAAACCCAGAAATACTACTGCTTGTCTCCAAGGAACAGGAAGAGAAGTTCAGAGTTTGGCAGTTAGGGTGGGAAGGAAAGACTTTTTAAAAAATGTTTTGTTTTGCCTCTCCTTTAGGCTTGCAGACTCTACAACTAGTAGAGTACATGTGTTAGATTGTACGTGCAGTTGGATAACATCCATAGCACTGCTCCATGGGAAGAGCAACTGCTGTGTGCTCCTAAGAGGTTACACCTCTTAGTTCTTACACCTTATAATCAAACTGCTACATCTCAGTGCATTGCAGACTCATCCCAAATCAGGCAGACAGTCCTGGAACTTTCTCGGTATAATCAATTAAAAAATATCAAGCAAATGTTTTCTGGTAGGGAAAGGTGTGGCAGCAGAACGACATTGTCAAGGGATGGTTTATATTGTGTCAAGAAAGCAAGAACTTAAAAGTACATAAAACTATGACCAAAATAGCTTTTATATTCTCATTCTACGTTATCTGTGTCCCTAAATCTGAGGAGCACACTGGGCAGCTGATGTTAGGGCTGATCTCCTAAAGCACTTTTATTTTGTTTTCTCATAAGTGGCTATTGTTGGAACTTTAAAAATAGACTCTGCTGTCTGATCTATTCATTTAATCGTGTTCTTGATGCTTCAATTTTTTCCCCTTGTATATGATGTGAATACCTCCGTGCCCACAATTGGTGCTGCTGTCATGACTATACAATATCAGAACACCTTTCCCTGGAAAGTCAGTGCTGAGTCATCTTCAGAAGGTGCTCCTGCTCCCCACATGAGCTTGGTATGCAAGGAATTAAATACTCAAAATGCCATTTATATAGGGGCTACAAAATGAGTGGGGAGCACTTGGCCCTTTAGGGCTGATCCTGTATTTTCAAGGTCTGTGGAAGTTGTGTTATTCACAAGGCACAGATTTAAAATGTTAGTGAGCTCATGTGGCAGAAGCCATCAAAATCTATAAAATAAAGAACATCTGAAGGCAGGACTGTAGTACCTAATCACAGTGCTCTGTTTACATGGATGCCATCCAGCCCTGGGACCCCCAGAATGTTGGTGCAGGCCCAGAGGAGACCACAAAGTTCATGAGAGGTTTGGAGCACCTCTGCTATGGAGAAAGGCTGAGAGAGTTGGGTCTGTTCAGTCTGAGGAAGAGTAGGCTCCAGGGAGTCCTTGGAGCCCCTTTCCAGTCCCTAAAAAGGCTCCAAGAGAGCTGGAGAGAGACTTCAGATAAGGGAATGGAATGATAGGGCAAGAAGGAATAGTTTTGAACTGAAAGAGAGTACCAATCAATATCCAATATTCAGTCAAGAGATGATTGGATATTAGGAATAAATTCTTTGCTGTGAGTGTAGCGAGACACTGACACAAGTTTCCCAGGCAAGCTGTGGCTGTCCCATCCCTGGAAGTGTTCAGGGCCAGGCTGGATGGGCCTTTGGGCAGCCTGGTTTAGTGGAAGGTGTCCCTGCCCATGGCAGGAGGTTGGATGATCTTGAAGGTCCCTTCTAACCTAAACCATTCTGTATTTCTGTGTTTCTGTATTTCTGTGGCTTTCCTTTTGTCCTCTTTAAAAGATCATGGTAACACTCTGTGGCTCCTTTTGTCCTCTACACCAACTGAAGCTCAAAAGGTACATCAGCTTGTCTGGATGGAATGGGTTAAATTGAAAGTGAGGCAGTGAATTAACTTACAGCTACAGCAAAGCACGTATGGATTCCTCCCGAAGAAATATTTCCATATTTTACACTTTTTAATCCTTCAGGTTTAAGAGTTTCTTGAGGAATATAGCTTATCTGATTATATTCTTACCAAAAGGCTTTTCTTTTATTATTGTGTTACATAAAGTTCCCACTTCTGTCTCATCTCTGCCTTCATTGCCAGAAGGAGAAGCCCCTGGGTGTGCAGGTGGACACCCCACATTGATGCTGTTTCCTGTCAGCCAGTGGAATGTGCACACTGCAGAAATTCAGACTGACACAACCAGCAACAAAAGCTCCACGTGTCTGTGGAGTGTCTGTTCTGGTGTGAACCCTGCCTGAGGTGTGAACTACACACAGGGAATTCTGTGGGTCTTGGGGAAGTTTTATCAGAACAGGTGTTTCCATGCCCATGGCAGTAACCTTGGATCTAGCTGACCTTTAAGGTCCCTTCCAACCCAAACCTTTTGATGTTTGTGTAGAACAGAAAAGTTTCATTGTGGAAGACAAAGAAATGGGAGAGGAGAAACAGTTTTCAGTATGTATGCACACCTGTTGTTTTACAGAGTACATTAGTAAGGGGCATCTTTCTTTGGGTTTAAATTCCTTCTGCATGGTTTGGTGCAAGGAGGAAAAATGTTTCCCTAATTCTACCCTTCATGTCATTTCTAGAAAATTAAGCATAATTAGGCCTGTAAATTGATGATCACTTTTTTTGTATCCATTACTGATAGGATGCAGCATTTTTAAATACTTATTTAAAGTACATGTGAACTAGCAAAGTAATGAATGGGCTGTGCTTCTGGACTCTGTCTTTTCATATGCTAAGCAGTAATAGTTAATCAACATTGGTATGTGGTGCAACATCAGATCATCAGACCAAAAACATCCATCTGCCTCTCTTGAAGTGATTCATCATTGTAGCATCCTTGCTCAGTGTCTTCTGTAAAGAAAAATGAAGCAAGCATCTTTTAGCCTACAGAGTGTTTGCTTGCCCTCTGTAAATGAATATTTAAGAGGAGAGGGAAAAGAAGAGAAGCAATACAGGTTTGTATTTGTATAAGGCTGGAGGATCTGTAACTGCATCCTTTCTACATCCTTTCTGTCAGTCTATCAGAAACAGATGTGCTTCTCCACACATTGGCTTGTATGGACATGTGGGGAAATCTCTGTTCCTAGAAGTTTTACACAGCTCTGGATTTGTATCTTTAGTAAGAGACTTCAGTCATCTAATCTTTCTAGTTTTTTTTTTTTTTTAGGTTTTTTTTTTGTGTTTTTGGTTTTGTTGTTTTTTTTTTTAATCTGAATTAATTTAATGTAATTGCATGTGTTTCAGTTGATAACTTCATGTGCACAGTGATCAAAAAATTATTTGTTCTTTTTTAGCTGTAACTGTAGGTTTTATCTCTTTATCTTCCTTTCTCCAAATGCTTCCAGACAGACTGGTCTGAATTTCCTAAATCAGTTCTGTGGCTATAAGGTATCATGATAAATTTCAAGGCAGTCTATATTTGGACACACAGAGCAAGTCCTGGGAAGTTGCTCTGATCTATTTCCATGTCTAAACTATTGTCCTTGACTTAAAAAATCATTCTTCCTGCAGGAGTTGAAGGCTTTTCCTTCACTAGTTGCTTTGAGAATGAGTGCCACTTGTACCTTCTTTTTTTTTTCTGTGATCAGAGTACTTTTTAAATTTGTACATAATTATTTAAGACAGATGATTAAAATAGTTTTGGCTCTGTATCAGACAATAGCTAATTAAATCTATCAGCTGCAAGAAGTTGCATGTTGACTGTCTAATAGCTGCAATAAAAATGTAGCCAAATTTTGGACTTTTTTTTCATTGGAGGATCATCCTGCTTTGTCTAGTCTGAATTGAGTGCCCAGCAGCATTGATTGGCTGCTTGGATGGAGTTTCCAAAGACTGTCCTGAGTTGTTACTGCTGTAGAGGTGATAAAATTGTACATAAGACATTTATTAAGTCAATAGAAATGTACCCACATAATGATTATGTGGAGCAGTGTTTTGTGTGTTGTTAAGATGCTGAGAAGATGTTTTGTATCTATTGTACATCAATAGACTCCACCTGGAGCACAGCATCCAGCTCAAGGGCCACCATCATGGAAAGGACCTGGACCTGGACCTTGTTGTAGCAGGTCCAGAGGAGGCCACGGGGATGCTCAGAGGGCTGGAGTAGCTCTGCTGTGAGGACAGACTCAGAGAGTTGGGGCTCAGCCTGGAGGAGGCTCTGAGGACACCTTAGGACATCTTCCAGTCCCTAAAGGAGCAACAGGAGAGCTGGAGAGGGACTTTGGACAAGGGCATGGAGTGATAGGACAAAGGGAATGGCTTCCAACTGACAGAAGACAGGATATGAGGAAGAAATTCTTCCCTGTGAGGATGGGGAGGCCTTGGCACAGGCTGCCCAGGGAAGCTGTGGATGCTCCATCCCTGAGAGTGTTCAAAGCCGGGTTGGACTGGCTTGGAGCAACCTGGGATGGTGGAAGGTGTCCATAGCAGGAGGTTAGAACTTGATGATCATGAAGGTCCCTCTCAACCCAAATCATTTTATAATTCTATGGAATTATGGATATGCTAGGCTGGCCACAGAAGACCATGGTTATCTTGATTAAATAACTGAGAAAAAGTGGTTTGAGGAGTCTCCTGACCAACTCGATCAGCCTCCTAGAGGAAGTTTTGGGAATATTGGAGAGCAAGGAGGAAAAGCACTTATGTAAGGCTGGAAGTTGGAGTTGATAATTTTGAGATCCATGGAAATAGATGTGTAATGTGCCTCTGTGCTCAGCTGAGGATGTGTGACTGTCACTTGGAGCAAGCGAGAAAGTCTCCCCAAGGCATCTGGCAGAAGTTGTCTGGTTCTCCCTCCCACCTCCCCTGGTCTCCAGCAGTGTCTCCTGTTGGAGTTCCTTCAGGGTTTTTTGCCATAACAGCTGCAGGTCTGTCCTCTGTCATTTCCACTACTTGGAGCCTGAACCAGGGAGTTCACGGTGCCTTTGAAAATGCAGAGGAAATCTTGGTTTTGCCAGCCTGAGGTTGATTCTCCCTTTGGCCAAAATTTGGTATTTCTGTCCCCATCCATGTTAATCAGATTTTGGTGTTAAATACCATTCTTGTTCACTTTTCATTTAGTGTAATCTCATTTAGATATAAGGCATTGTCTGTGTGTGTTTTCCTAATTCTACTGTTTCAGTCACTTTCTAAGGACTATTTATGAATATTATTGTAATTCTGCAAGTTATGGGTGTCACTGAAATTCTAAATCATTCCAAGTGCTTCCATGTGACCACCTTGGCTTTAGCACTTAGTTAATCAGGAGAGGAAAGGGTTTAGATGGATTTTTTTTCCATATGAACATTCATGATTGTTCTTATCTCTATAACTTTAGCATCATCATACTTTGCTCTGGCAATTATCTGATTGGAAAACAATGTTTCTCTTTATAGATTTGGGAAATGCACTTCTTTCTATTTGATTACCAACATTCAAAGCAGATCAGTGTCAAGCAGCTTCCATAATATTTGTAATAATACAGAGTAAATCAATATTTGGTGTAATGGAACAAGAATATATCCATTAAGATTGTGAATTATGGTAGTGTCTCTGATGTTGTTTAGTGTTCTGTATTTCAGCCCTTCAGAAGACTGGGATGATGCTGACTGACAAAAATTGTATAAAATAGATGGTTCATGTGATGTTTGCTTTCCTAGGAGTCCAGGTAAAGAGTCCTGTTTGTTGCTTGTGTTATGTTTTAACAGAGTAAACCAGGGTGCTTTATGCTATAATCTAAAGCCCACTGTGAAGGCAGTTAGTTTTTATTTATCTTGTACCTACAGGGAATATTCCAAATCATCCCCCTCCTTGATCAAAACACTTCTATATTTACTTTTCTACCAAGCACATCAAAACAGGAGTGAAAGCACTGATTTCTAGCAGCCAAATATCTCAGTGCTAATGTGCTTTGTTCTCCTGCCCTACAGACTAATAGTAATGAAAACTAGAATGACACTGTCACACTTGCATATTAATGTGCAGAGAGCTGACTGTGTTTCTGTCAGCTGGAGTTATCAGACAGTAGTAATAATAATAACAACAACAATAATAATAAAGCAACCTTATTTTTCCCAGTTTTACTTAGAAAGGAGTTATCTAGAAAGGAGCTTGATGCCACTCTTCAAAGCTTGCTTATGGCTCTGTAGTTTTTTCTATGTAGCTTCTACGTAGTTTTTTTGCTGAGTTGTGTGGCAAAGTGTTTTTTCTGCTTTTATTCCTTGGGACCCTAGAAGGCAGTTCATCAGAGACAGCCAACTAATGCCTGTGCATCATCATCATCAGGCTTTAAAGCCTTCCTGAAAGGGCTGTGCTGGATTGTTGCAAGCATGCTCTTCTGTTCCCTTTGATGCAGTTGCCTGTACTGCATCCATCATGACATCTCACTTTATAAACATTCTTGGTCTTCTTGCCATGCTTCCAAGGAAAAATGGATGTAAGGAAATAAAGGAGCTACTTAAGTGAATAATCCATTAACATGATATATTTCTTTTAGCAAAGGCAAAGCTGTTTGGGATGTGAGGGCATGGCCAGCATTTTTTCAGCCTTCAGATCCTGTTTTATCTGAGGAATAGAATTTTTATCTCCAAAATGAATATTTGGAGATAATTTGGGTGTCTGCAGATCCGTTGGAGGCATTAAGAACTGTAGGGCTGTGTTAATTAACTGGTGTTGATGGCACTGGGATCTTTGCTGTTGGTGATGCTCTGTGAGGAGATGGTAACAGAGGTTCAGTTTTAGATCCTGGGGTTTTAGAGGAGATCAGAATTGTTGTGCTGAGCATGGCAGGATGGATTGCCAGCACGGAAATCCATAAGGCTGCTAGTCTAGGAGTTCTTTTCCAAGCAGAGTCTGCTTCTCATCTCCAATGTCCTTCAAACTGTACACTTTTATCAGATATTCAGGTACCATGGCAAAGGATATCCCAACCCTGCTGTTCTCTGATCTTTCAAATGCTTTCTTACATCCTTATGTTTATTCATGTGGATTCTTCATTTGACTAGACTTGTTGCAGAATAGGAGATGCATTTTGAGCGTGTTATGCAAAGTTAAGGGAGATAAGGGAAAGTGTGTCTGTGTCATTGCAGACTCATTTATTTCAGGGGGTACTGTACAGAACATGCCAGCATGTTCTACAACACAATTTATCCTTTGTGCAGCTGGTGGTGCAGAGGAGTGAATAAAATACATTGTTATAACATAATAAATCATATTAATATCGAATAAAATAGCATAAGGATCTTGTTATAGATACTGTGGCTGCAATATAATCCAGGGCAATATGGGAATAAGTAATATTTATTGCTAATTGTAATTTTTATGCTGCTTTGAAAGTGACAAACATTTGACATGTTCAGTTAATAGGTTTAATTAAAATTCAAGATTCATTATGGAGATGAGTAACTCTCCTTCATTACCTTTGTAGGAACAAAAGATACATTTCAAGAAAGAAAATATGATTAACCCAGTAACATGTATCAGAAGAATTGCAAATACTCCCTTACAGGAGCACAGATCATGAATATTAAATCCTGCTTCCCCCAGCAAAGAGGGAATGAGATTCAAAGCAAATTGGGTTTGCAGAACTGCTGGATTTCAAAAAAGTGATTTTAAAATAACTGTAAATGCACTTGTCAAAGAGGTGAACTGTTGCTTCAGACAGATCAGAGAAGATTAGAATAGGGGATGGTGTTGGAGTCTTGCTGTGAATTTCAACATATTATTGAAGACTAATTCAGATGTAAAACATTGATTGTGGGATTGCTTCCCTGGGTTTAAGTTTTTGAATATTCACCCCGTATTCATGTAAAAAACCTCTTAAGAGGGTATTAGACAACTCTCCCAATTCTTCCACTGTTTCCAAGAAAGTGGCAACACCAGCTGATGCATTGTAATATATTATATTTATAGGTCAGTTTAGCAGCTTTTCCTATTAAGTCTTGTCAGGATCTGTGATTTATATGATATTTATTCAGCAAGCCTGTAGCAGATATGACTGGCTAATTTGAAATATGTAATGTGTTAACCTCTGAGTTGAGCTAATGATAAAGTTGAATGAGGCTAATAACAGTTTAAAACAGCCATATGTTTCCTTTCAATTTTGTAGACTTTCAATCTTAGATCTGTTTTAGCCTCATATAAAAATATAAAACTTTATTTTTCTGTAAGTACAGCGTGTTGTTCTGAAGGGTCACCTCCAGGCCTCAAACTTACAAGTGGAGGAAAAAGGGGGTTTCTTTATTATGTTCTGAAATTCCAATTTTTTAAAAGTTGTCTCCTTCTTTTGTTTCCTGAGTCAGTAATCCATATTCAGCTAAGGTTTTTAATCAATTGCCAGATCTCACAGCTGGTTGAAAATGACCAGCAGAGTTTTTTAATCTCTGCAGCCTTTTCTCTTGTGTCCTTTGAGTTAGCTCAAAATGAGCTTTGAGCACCACAACTCTCCCACCCTTTTATGGGTTTGATGTGAAAACAAAGCACTGCTTACTGGCATACAGAGACTCTTGAAACTTCTCTGATGAGAGAAGAGAGCATATTGGCCAGGATTCAACTCCTCCCTATCAAATTTGGCAAACTGGTTCAACTTTCCCTCATTGGGTGACATCTTGGGTGGTTGATGTGTCCAGTCTTGTGTGTGCTGCAGTCAAACTGTTTTAAATGTTAAATACTACTGAGCACCCTTTTACAAAATAGAGTAGTCTGTTTTGCTCATAAGTGACAGAATTCAATTTTTAGAAGTGTTGTTGGTGTCAGTGTCATGCCTTGAAGGACATTGTTTAGTGATGTCTCATCCTTGCTATTCCTTTTCTCCCACTTGTGTATCTCATCAGTTTAGGTACAAATTCCTAAAGAAACCCACATTCAAGGGGTTCATTTTGACCCTGCTTCATTCATGACAGCAAAATATGTTTGGCGATGGGAATTATTAGTGGAACTGGACTGGGAGAAGGTAAAGTGTGGATCTGAAATGGTCCCTTCTATTCTACAGGTTGAGAAATTCTCATTGCAATTAGGAAGTCCCTGCTGGTGACGACTTCAACTGCTGTATGAACATCCAGGTGTAGAAGTCAGGCTTTTTTATGTAACTGAATAAATGGTAATGACTATAAAATGCAGAAAAATTAGAATATCCCTTACCCCTTTTTTTATTTCCAAAAATTAATTTATAGACAAAATCTACCCCGTTTTCATTGTCTTAATTAATAGCAATATGTTTTTACCCCCAGTCCCTCTGCAGGCAGATTTTTATATGTAAGTCTAGACTGAGCACATTTGCCAGCACCCAGTGGTCATGAAGATTGGCTGTGGTGTCTGGTATAGAGGGCTTAGAACAGAATTAAGTTCCCACCAAAACAGAATTGCCTCTGTTAGCTGACTCATCCAATGCCTGGAGGAAACCCCTAAAATCACACATTTGTGCTGTGTAAATGGTGTTTGTCACAGTGTTTCTGTCAGTGGGATGTGGGTTTTTTGTTTGGACAAGGTTCCTGCTTGGGTGCCTTAGCAGAGAGCTCTGCTTTGCCATAGGCACTGAAGTAATTCCAGATCTTGGCTGTCACAGCAGAGAATCCCAGAATCCCAGAATCACAAGGTTGGAAGAGACCTTCAAGATCATCAAGTCCAACCTGTTCCCTGACACCTCAGCTAAAGGTACCTCAAACAGAGGTACCAAGCTGGGGTGAATTTAGGTTGCTTTTCAGCACATGGCTGTGGGATAGGACTGGAAGAGCCCAGGACAATCTTTAGAGTGGGGTGTATCAGTCCTGTATCCAAATGTGTTTGTGGCTCACATGAAAATGTCCTGTGTTGTTAAGCAGTGAGTACAGTACATCTCTTGGGTAAGCCACTGCCTGGTGGCACGTGGCAGATTTGAGTAAAATAAAGATTGTCTGCAGCACATCCAAAAGCAAAAAAAAATACCATAGCTGGACAAGCAATGCTGCAAGTTGATCTTGTGTGTCATTGTTCCCACTTCTTTCTGATGTACATCTTTTATGTCAGGGGCTAATGGTCACTCAGTGGCCTCTTTCTCATCAGGCCATCTCAAATGGTTTCCTATTTTGGCAGCAGTGATTTGGAAGTCGCTCAGTTATTCCTCATTGGGATGCAAAATGGAAAATCTGATGGATTTACTCTCTTATTTTAGGCCAAAAAAAGCCCTTTCAGTTGTTTTCTCGAGAAACAAAGGTCCTAGATTCACATCGTGGCAAGTCACCAGCTTAAGCAAATGTCTGCTGCTCTCTGTACAGGATCATCCTTTTGGCTTCACTGACACCTTCCCAATCCAATGGTGAAAATGTCCTTACAGAGGATTCATCACTTTCTGGAGCCCTGGTAGAATCTGCTTTCTCAGTGCCTTTCAATGTGAGGCCAATCTTTACCTCATGGGATCATCATCACTGCTCTGCTTTACTTCAGGATGTGGGGAAGAGCTCTGGACACCTGTGGTAGCCAGCCAAGGTAGCTGGTCTAACCCAAAAGGATTATCTCTTCTAGAAAGCTTGCTCACACCAAAGAAATAATTTATTCCCAAAGTTTAGAGTCCCAGCTGTTGTTGGAATCTGTCACCTGATGCTGGAAGTTCAGCAGGAGGAAATAGAAAAAAGGAAAAAAATCTGAGTTCTTCATCTACAGATATATTTAACATAATTTTGGGGAAGAAATAGAAAACTTCCATGTTTTTCAGTGTAGATAATTTGAGGATGAACAGGGGAGATTGTAAAGTCACATGGATAGAGATAAATGTTTGTGTGAGAGGACAAATGTTAGCTTGTGTGCATTGTTTTTACTGTTGATACTTTCTGTGTTAGGTGACAATCACATTTAAACCCCAAGCATGTTTGGATATTTTCTGAAGTGCCTTAAAATACAGAATAGGGCAGCATTTCAGCCCTTGCAACTCAGACTCTGGGAAGTTGGCTACTCTGAGAGGTGGAACTGAGGTCTGCTTTTAGCTCTGAGCATTTCTTGGAACACAGAAAGTTTTTAGAAAAGGAAGAAGCTCATCCCTTCTACATTTGAAAAGTTTGTAGTCTGGAAGCAAGTAAAAATAACCATTGGTCTGTGCATTTCAGTTCCTCAAAACGGGGTCAGCAGAGGCCTCTTTCCTATTTACTTATTTTTTTCTTCTTTGGAAAACAATAGAAAATTGGGATATTGTATATTTTTCTTAGTAAGATTTCTTATATTTTACCAGGGAGGTTTGGAACCCAAATCATACCACCTTTAAAAGTGTTATTTAATAGGAGAAGATGACAATTTCTCAGATTTAGGTAGGGGAGTGAAGGCATATGGAAAAATAACTGGGTTTTCATTTATTTTCTAGACAGAGTGATCTGAATTTTTTCAGACCTGAGAAGCCCTTTTGCCCCTTTTGTTCTCTGTCTGGTACCTACCTATAAATAACAAGCCTTTTCCTGCATTTTACTGCTGAACTTCTCAGTAGCATCCCCTGTGTCTGGGCTTGTGGGATGTCACATATCAGAAACTCTCAACCTGACCCTCCTGTGTTTCCATGCAGCAGGTGTAAGGCCTTCATACAAACCAAAACCAGGTGCCCATAGGTTACACTGAAAAATAAATATTTTCTTAGAGCACTTCAATTCTTCTCTTCAGATTTTTGGGGTGTAGAAAGAGCAGCCACACCAAAAGTTGTTTTAATGATGCCAGAGGTGTCCCCCAACCTAGCACCCCTCTTCTGACAGTGGCCAGTAGCATTAAGGGGTTTTTTAGGGAATAAAATGTCAAGCCTAAAGCAACACTTTACCAAATGGGTGGCCTTCTACTTCTGGAAAACTGCATCCTGGACACTTTTTGAGCCAGAGGTTTGATCCACAGCTTTGTGTTTATTAGGTCATGCTGAACTTTTCAGATGGATTTATCTAATTAGTCTTTGAAACCATTTGTACTTTTCAGTGCCTGTATCACGGGGAGTGTTTTTTTAATGCATATTTTGAGGCAGCCTAAAGGAGCTCCTATGACTACCTGCAGTTGTGGGTTTTTTGTTTACCATAAATCCTTTTCTAAGTGCATAAATCCAATTAGTATAGCTTTTATTCTATCTGTTGCCATTTTGGTAGGCATTTCTGCATCAAAATTTTAATCAACAGATTTATATAAGAAGCTGTTATTCCAGTTCCTGTGTACAACTCTCCTTAGTTGTGGGAGAAGGAAATGTTTTTACTTGCTAGATTTTACAAAAGAGACTTACTAATAAATGTTTTAAGCTCTTTTAAAGCATGTCAAATTCAGATATGAACTCAAGTATAACTGGATTATCCAGCCTTATCCTCTCACCTTCTTGTTTTTACTGAAGTTGATGTCAATCCATAGCAGGGTTGGTTGTCTTTTATGTGAAGATGTATTTGTTCCACATAATCCTTTAAAAAATATGTCAAAAAAACTTGCATTGTTTGTTCTGAACTAGTTATCAGGTATTTCTTGCTATTCCTAATGAACTGAATGGACTCACTGTTCATTTTCCCCCTTAAACTTAGCATCCTACTGTTTTCTTTACCTTGTCTTTTGCTGTTTCTCCTTCCCCTATTTTCTTTGTGAAGTTTTAGATCTCCTTGTGTTTAAATTCCAGGGCTAATGAGATTTTTGTCAGATAGCATTCAGTGCCTGGGTTTTAGGATTGGAAGCTTTATCAATTAAGGGTGCTTTTCATCATAGCCATGCTGGTAGCCAATTCTGGGTTTTATGTATTTCTTCTTTATCCTTCCAGTTCTGAGAAATCTTTCATAATTTTAAGGGTCTGAATCTCTAAGGGTGTTGCTTTTTTTTATTTCCAGCCTCTTCACCTTAAATTGGTGGGTGATCTTGTATCTACAGTGTTCAGTGTATTTCTTAGCAGGCAGAAGGGAATAATGGGTTTACTTTAATATTTAATAGGATATCTCCTCTGGAAGCCTTATAACACAAAGCTTTTCTTCTTCTCCATATTCTCTGTAGGGCACTTTTTATTTCTTCTTCTTTTTTTTTTCTTTTTTTTTTTCTTCAATAATCTTTATTTTGCTGGTCTTAGGTGTAGCTTGTAAATGCATTTATCTCAGGCATAGAGCCTGTACTGCAGTGCCTTTTTGAATCAGTTTTGGAGATTGGATTTGTGATCCCAGCTCATCAGGAGCCTCTCCCCTTGTAAAGGCTCTTTTTTATCTCCTCTGCATTTTCTGTTTCCTACTTGAGCCACCCTATTTTATTTGCCAAATCCCATGTGTTGTCCAGAGTTTTGAAATTTCCTGGGCATTTCTGTTGGGAATAGCACAGGAAATTCCTCCCTTCCAAGGAGTGTCTGTTTCACAACCAGAGGAGTACAGGTAGGGAGTTAACAGGGACTGGAATTTTTGGAAAATTTTGACTTCTCCACCTTCAAACTCTGGCATCAAGCAGTGGCACTCTAGGCTCCTGGTCTCTTTAGTGTTGCTCATGCTTTTTATATTTTTAACAATTTAAACATAAAGGCAAAATCAGAAATGAAAAAACTATTTGGATGCAATTAACAGGTGGTTGTAGAAGATTAATACCAGAGTATGTGTGTCTTACAGACTTTAAAGTACTGAACTTGCTTTTAAATTGCCAATCCATGCTGCCAGTGTTCCTTATTATCATTATATGTATCCTTATAAACCCCAAAGGAAATTGTAAAACTTCTGCAGGTAATGATTTCTGCACAGGAGGAAAATATAGTTTAAAGAATCCAAAATTTGGTCTTGTTATAAAGCACTGGTTTTAAGATTATAACATGTTAAGTGTTTCAAATTTTTGTAGTTTATATACAATTTGTCTGGAAATTGTTGAGTTTTTTCCTGTAATGAAAAGTCTTTTAATGGAAAACCTTGCAGCAGTAGATACTCTTCAGCTCCATTTGTGGAAAACTGAGGGAGGATAAAAGAGAAACAATGAGAACAAAAATGAGGAGAAAATAAAGGCTGTGGGCTTGGTGGCTTCAAGAAGGAGCAAAGGGCCACACAAAGGAATAAAACCCAAGATACAAAGCAAGGATCAAGAGCCAAGAACATGCAGGGGCTGTTTTTAGAGATGACACATTGGGTGGAGGGGATGACTCTGCACAGTAATAGTTTAGGTAATCTGGGAGGAAGGGAAGGATATTTCCAGATTATCAGGCTAGGAAGGTAATTTCAACAGCAGGAGTGAGAATTTACATAGGCAAACATTTTGCAGGTGGGAGAGTGAAATGAAAGAGAAACTGAACAAGTTCTAAGAGAGGAGGTGAAAGTTTACCCAAACTTATAATCACACTATCACCCCATCCCACAGCAGAGAATGGGGCTTTTAGTCACACCCAATACTATTTCCTCCAGCAGGTTTTGATTTTTTTACCAAAGTAAGTGTATGCTGCACTTCCAGCTGGAGGGGAGTGACATATGGTGTTGTTTAATAATTGAATTTATTTGAGAGCATCGTGTAACATAATTGCCCTGGAAGTTCTGTGCAGATTGCAGAGCTGGCTCTGAGAACAGAGAGCAGCGCTGGTGTCGTGCCTGGAGCTGTGCTGGGGGGGGGAGCAGAGCTGTGAACATCCACAAGTCACATCAGTGATCTCCAACCCTGCGAGGGATTCTAGAGCTGCTGAAATCTGGGGAGGTGAGAGATTTCTCTTGGCTCTCTCTCTGCTTTCCTTGTCAGCTGGTTGTGACCATTTGCCAGTCACGATGAGACCAAGTTAAGGCACCTGGTTTGTCACTGGCTATGAATGCAATAAATAAATACCCAAGGACTTACTATTCTTGACTCCTTTTGGTCCATTAGTACTTTCATTGGTAAAAATAGATAGGGAAAAAATTGATATTTGCTCTGCTTACCCTTCCTGCATCTAAATTTTTCAGAGTGTGCTTTTGCTTAGGCTCTTTTTGCCCTGGCATCCTGTTTTTAACAGTGGTGGTGTTACTTGTTAATATATTTTTTAAAATTTTCATTCCGCCTCCTCATGAGACTGAATGTGAGCCAGAAGCAGCAGGATTGATATTCTGCCTTGGTTAGATGTAAATTTTTTATCATATTAGAAATTTTCTTTGTCATATTGATTTTCTCTTCCAGTACAAGGCATTCAGATGTTTATTTTCCTTCTGATCTGAAATAAATTGTAATTTAATAAATGCAAATAGTTGCATAAAAACAACATTAGGGGAAAGAAAACTAAGAAATAATTAATATAGAGATAAAGATTCTGGGATTTTTTCCTTCTAACCACAGGGTTCCAAAATAGACATTCTCATTTTAGATTCTGTTTTGTTATTTTGCCATGCAGGAAATTTCCTTGTGGAAGTGACCACAGGTTCTTCCTCACACTACTGTGAACCAAGCAAGGATGTTACTCAGTTTGCCAAATGGTTTCCCACCCCCTTGGATTTGTGTTTTATTTATTATAGCATATTATATAATCTATTGTATTACATATTATTAATGTTATTAACTGCAGCAAATAACTTCATTTGTAGCTTTCTACATGTTGCTTATAGGTCATTAAAAAGGTAAATCAACTCTTTTAGGGACCATAGTGGAGGAAGTTGTGTTGCTTCTGCCATTCAACTTTGGGTCTTTAGAGCCTCCATTATTTTTCCTGCACTCCTGATTGTTAGTTCTTCTCATTTGGAGGGAAATTCCTATCTTTGAAACAGTTAAATCACTATTTCTAGATAATGATTTGTCTTTGCAGTGTGTTTTTCTAGTTCTGAATTACACCTGGAATTACACTTACTTTGGGGAAAAAACAGTCCTTTTGCTGAGCTCTCTCAGGAAAGTTTTTGGGGTTTTTTTTGCCAGTAGATGTTTCAGGAAGCAAAGCCAGAAAATCAAAGGCATGAGTCCATTCTGAGCCATTAACCTTGTGCCACAGTGTCTTCTTTTAGCTTTTTGCTGATATAAGAGGCAAATAAAAGAACCAGAGTAGCTGGCTCCTGCTGAGGTATCACCCCTTCCATCCCTGTCTTCCATTTCCTTCAGGAGAAAATGAGAAGGACAATATGGAATAAAGTATCTATATATGTAAAGATCTCTCCAGCATTTCTTCTAGTTCTGCAATCACAAATCATACAATTTTTCAGCCTTAAAGGGAATAATAGGAGCTGTGAGGATGTACTCTTTTGGGGAGGAAGGGAGTTTAACCCTGTGAGACTTGCCATGGCTCTTACCTGCCTGGTCAGGCTTTATTTCTTTATACAAATTTAGTGTTTGAGGCCATTGGAGCTCCTTTAGAAGACTGAATTTCCAGCATCTCTCAGGAGAGATTCATCTGTGACCCTTGGAAAGGGAAAACCATAAACTTTATCTCCTGAAAACCTGTGGAGGAGATTTGTGTCCTAACTCAAGGGACTGGAGTTTCAGTAGGAGAAAGAAATGAAGTTATATGTCCTGGGACATACAAGAGGTCAGAGAAGAAGATATAATATTAGCTGTTGGTGGTAATGTCTGTGAATCAGGGACAAACTCCCCAAGGAAACATCCATAAATCTGAGCAACTTCCCTGCTGAATTTATTCTAAGCCAAACTGCTGGGTTGGTGTTTGGCCTCTCTGCACTATGAACAGCAGCAAAGTCACTTCACTTGGTATATAAGAACCTGAAATCTCAGATTATCTTTGCAGAAATTATAAATGTTCCTGCCTATTTTTCCACTGATCTGCATAGCTCCATGAAATCCATAAAAGAGGGAAGACCATGACTGTAATTTCCTACTTCCTGGTCTGCCCAAAGTTTACATGAAGGGTTGACATCACATTTTACTGTTTGATGAAGGTATATTATGACACACTACTATTTCCCTTTCCATTTCTAGCCAACAGCAAAAAAACACCAAAAAAAACCCCTCAAAACCAATCTACCATTTGGCATCAGAGGTGCAAAGCAGGGTTATTGGAAGAAAGGTTGCTATAGGCTGTGGAAGAGAACCAACAAATCAACAAATCCATTCCATTCAAAGCAGGGTTTTGATTTGAGTAGCGAAGGAGAAAGCAAATAGAACCTTGCATTCATTAGAGAGACTCTTCATTTGTTTGTATAAACACCCAAGAAAAAAAAAATATGTATTTTTAAAATTATCTCAGGTGATATTTGGCGAAAGGAAGATGTATTCAAACAGAATGAGTAAGGACAAGATTCAGTTACCCTGCATAGTTGTCCATGACTTATCTTGTTGTATGAGGCTGCCTTTAATACTGGGAGTGTAGCAAGAGGCAAGGTTGGAATTGTTGTCTGGGTCAGGATGTCTGTGTCCCCCACCAGCCTTGAGGGGAGCAGAGGGAGGTGTAAAAGTGCTGAATCCCAGTTACTTCTGCTCAGTTGAATTCTGCCCTAATTACTTCCTGTATTAAGGAACTAAGTTTGGTTTTCTTTCCCAGCTCTATGAGTTGCAGAAAATGCACTGGCACAACTCCAGCCATGCCACATGCTTTCGGGTGGCATGGTGATGAAATCTGGATGGTTATTAAGAAGTCAAGCAAGGTTTGCACTGACTACCAATCCAAATGTTGCTTTACATCCTGCTAACAGCCACTGGCGTGTGTTCCCTCCCAGAGCAGTACTGGTATATAAATATTTAAATGTTGAAGGGAATGTGCAAGCACTGTGCATATAAACTATAAATGAGATGAGATCAGTAATACCAAAAGGTGATACCGTTTGAAGAACTCTACTTAAATAGTTGCTTTGTGCACTAAAGTAATTTAGGGAATGTTTATTGTCTCAGATAAAGTTTCAGAATGGAATTTGCTTCTGGGAAATCTGGAATGCTCTGTAATATTCCTAAATGTGTCTGAGGGCAGGATTTAAGGAGCACACAAACTGCTAAACACTAAAATATAAGCAAGCTCTTGATTCATTGAGAAGGAAGAGCAGAATACACATTATATTCATAAAATTATTAAAACTTCAGCAGGCAGCATTTAAAGGATATTTGAAGGATGCAGGTTAGTTTTACTGGATCAGACCCAAACCAGATGGTATGTTTAATACACAAAATTGAGTGGAGGAACAGCTTTGGAGTGTGTCTTGAAATCTGACAGCTCAACTACTGTACTTTGCCCCTGGAATATTAAAACACCAATTTGTTTTCTGAAAATGTGGAAGTAAATCAAACTGGCTTCTAAACTGTTCTTGTTTGCTTGCTTTCCTCTGTTCCCTTGATCTTTGGAGGTGTTGGAGTCGAGTAACTTTCTTTATTATATTTTGTTTTAAATTGCAGACTAGAAATCAGATGCTACTCAGATAAAGAGAGATCATTTTCAAAACAAATGAGATCTTCTGAGCTGAAGCCTCTGTTGACAGAGGGCTGTAGGGCCCTCTCTAGAGCATTGCCAAAGGAAGCTGTAATGCATTATACTGAATTTCTGTAAATATAGTAGCAATTTTCCTTTGTTTCCTCTGCAATACCTACTTTCTATTGTTACAGTTTTGCTCTTCAGCAGTGTAGACCACGAATTTTTATGTGATGCAAAGGAATGTAATTTAAAGCCAAAGAAAAAAGGAAAATTCTGTATGTTAGGTCTTGTAAGAAAAGTTGTGATTGTTCCATCACTGCAGGGCCTTTGTCACTATTTAAGAAAAAAACATGGGAAAATATGGACCAAGCCTTTTCTGTTTCATAAGCTTGAACTCCTCAGTGTATTTCCTACCACAAAATGAAATATTCAGCTGAAACTGCCTCAGCCTCATAACATCCTTCTCTCGTTTCCCATTGAAAGCTTGAATGCCTTTCATGACACATTTGGCCACCAGACAATTCAGGTAAAATATCACCTGAAATTATGCATCCAGAAACTTAGAAAAACCCTCAAACATAAAATCAACCCTAACCTCCCCTTATTCTATATATTTAGAACTGATTGAGCTCATTAGCACCTTCTAAATGGACAATATTCAACTTACCCTTCCATGGGATTCTCTGTATTCTTGAGGCTGTAGGAGGATTCTTGCACAAGTTGAGCAAGAAGTTGTGGGATTTAACAGAGATTTTTTCTCCTTAATTCCTAAGATATTTTTTTTTCCTCATGAGTTGGCATGTGTCCAAGTTTAGTAGGCTTAAAATTGCTCTCCTTTAAAGGTTCATTTGGTCAACAGCCCCTGCAATGCACACCAGCTGTAAAGTGTTCATGGTGACTAATGGCCTTCTTCCAGAAACCTAAAATAGTGCTGCTTTTTCTGTCCATGTCTATGAATCCTGGCGAGGATTTTGGAAAGCCAGCCACTAGCCAGAGATATAAATTGTTCCTATTCAACAATGAAAATCCCCTTGCTATCTTCAAGCTAGACTGTATTTCCATGTGTCTGTGTCTAATGTATAGGAATAATTTTCTAGTGTTTATAAATAGTTTTAGTAGTAATATTGTGATAATTTGTCTTTAAAAAAGAGGAAAAAATAAGGAGAAACCTAAAATAAAATACCCTTTTTGAAAACATTAATAAGTGCTAAAGTGGGAAAACAAATTAGAAAATACCATCTATGAAAATGGAAAAATTAGTTATTTATTTTCCCAAACTCCTCATCAGTTAATTATTATTTCTTATTTGTGTAATCATGGAACCTCGAAATCCTGCTAATCCTGCTGAATAACTGGTGCACTGCAAGCAAAGAGACAAAAAAAGGAGATTGTGTCCAGAAATAACCATCTATGTGAAAGAGGGGAGGAAATTACTGAATGAGCTGGGGAGGGCACAAGAAAACCAGGAGATGCTGTGGCTCACCACAATAGGCAGTGATCTCTAACATGTCAACAGCACCACCCTTGTGAAGCCAAGGAAATGCTTCAAGGAGGGGATAAAGCAGAATAACTCTTCCAAGAGCCAATGGGCAGCATGAGCAACAGATTGAAGAAAGAAGCTTGATTTAAACTCAAACAGATGGGCGATGGATGTTCTTAGATGCCTGCTAGAGGTGAGCACAGTCTCCTAGTGCAGAATGAGAGAGGAAAAGACACAGGAGGACAGACTGCAGGAGAGGCTGAGAGCAACAAAATGTGGCAGGCATTACATTTCCATACTTCTTCTGTGGCAGGATGAAGTAAGAATTCATTAAAGCCTTTTTATAGGTATAGTAGCAACACCATATGGAGTATTTCTGTCTGGCTGTAGCCACATGATAGTCTCTGAGGAATACCATGTGCATTCAGGATGAAGTGTGTGACACTGGAACTCTAGATGTGTGTGGAAGGGATGTACACACAGAATTTAATTTATCTAGCACATGAGCAGTCATTGCCTGGGGGAGGTGTGTAGTGGAGTGATGGTAACCAGCTGCCAGATGTCCCCCCAGCCTATGGATTGCTCCTCTACCTCAACAGGATAGAAGAGAGTAAGAGGTGAAATAAGAATGGGAGATCACTCACCAGTTACCATTACAGCAAAGTTATTAAATGGGAGCAAGCAGGCCACGTTGCCAAGTCTCATTAACATATCTGCAGCTCCAAAGAAATAATTGTGTTTCATGTGCTGCCCCTTAACACAATGTATAAGCCCAACTGTGACCAAATATCTGCTTTTCAAATGCCCATTCCAGGGAAGTGGGAAGCCCAGGAATGCTTTCTCTAGTGTCCTGACTCTGGCTGTATTAGTTGTGGTAAATCCCACTGGTGAATAAACTTCTAACAGGGTGGAGGAGCAACCTTGGGTGAAAGTTCCCAGTCTGAATTTAATATCTCTAAATAGACAAAATCCCACCTGCCTAAACAGCTGTAAACTCAGGAATGCAAATAAACCAAAATGTGGGTGTTGGTTGTGTTGCTGCCATTGTTGATAAATATCAAAATACTCCAGTTCTACTAAACCAGGGAGTGTTTGCAGCTCTTCATCACGTGAAGCCCAATTCAAAGCATAAGATATAATAAGAACACTGATGCAAGTCTCAGTGCAGATTGCAGATCTGGGGCTGAAACCATTTCCATTTTCAGTTCAGCTAATTGGTTTCCAATTGCCTCTTTCATTTCACTCCACCCAAATGCTTATTTTCAAATCTGGAAGCAACTAACTCTATAAAACAGAAATATTTTCACTTAGCTTGTTGATTAGCTGAAGCATTTTTTAGGTATCAGTGAATTTAGAGCTGCTTATGAGACTGATAACCAGAGTTACTTAATTTACATGACTCCTGCAAAATGTGAAATTAAAAGGTTCCAATTGATTCCTACTGTGTTGTTGTAATAATGTTGTAAGCTCATCACTTGAAATTGCCATTAAGGCAGGACAAATACTTCAATGTCAGAAATGTTTTAGATTTAAAAGAAATTTGCATCATGGAATAACGCAGGTTTTGTAGGCTGTCTACACCCATATGGTGTGTCACACTGCCTCAGTTGCATGTGTTTGATGTGTGTCTTTTAACCAGCTATCCCTTGCCAGCCCAGAATAAGAATTATTTATAAAAATGTCATTATAGGCTGTGGACATTTTTATTTTTCTTAGGTGTTTGCATGCAAAGGAAGACTTGCTATGCCCTAGAGGTTTACTTCACTGTCCATGGTTTCAGTTTCCCAGACTGAGGTGGTCTATGTCCTTCCTCTTCTCTGAGCTGGCCCTGTTCCTTACAAAGAAACCTTTGAGAAAATGTTAACTAGCAATATTTCATTGTTAAAGGCAGAAGACATCATGTACAGTGTATTAAATTCAGTCTTTTTCCAGTTATCTTTATGTAACAGCATTATGGAAATCTGGATGAAACCTGAATATGGTAATCCAAATATATATATATAGCTATATATATCCATTTTATATATACTCTTTGCACATTTTCAGTTGTAGGTTATTTTTATCTTTCCTTTTTTGTTCAGTAATTATTTTATAATAAAGATTTTAAGTTAAAGCTATATGGGCTCCCAACACGTGAGCAGATGTTGGTGTACTTACATCTTTAGACCATCATAGTCACACCTAGCTTGTTGATATAAAGAAAAATAGCAATAGTTTTGAAAAATTGAATGAGATTCAGAAATGCTCAGATGACTAGAAAAATGTGTTAAAAGGATTGGGAGGGAGTTCAGTGTATTTTGTTGTAGGAAGACAAGGATCTGGGCTGTTGGTTACAATCTGTGCATATCTTTTTCAAGGAATGGAGTTGGGAAATTGGAGAAAAAACCTGGTGGTGACAAAAAAATGATTCAACAAACTGGAGTCTGAAGCTGGATATCAGACTTGAACCAGGTTGCTTTTCTGAACAGGGAGAACAACTCAGTAATCACTGAGGGGCACTCACATGAAGAGTTTGGATTTACCAGCACTCAGCACCTGATGTTTTTCTAGAAGTTGTTCCCATGTGAGCACAGATAAATTGCAGGATTCTGGTGGCATGTGTTGTAGAGGTCACACTCCAAGTTCTGAGAAATTCTGTTTTCTCCCTGAGCTGGGGCTGGTGGGTGTGTTAGAGGTGGTGCAACCTGTGGAAGTGGCAGCTTGGTCTCTGGATGAGCTCAACCATCCTTGGTCCCAGGTGTCCTCAGGGATGGGACTGCTCTGTGAATTCTTGAATTTTTTGGCAATACTCCTCATGCCCTAAGTGCTTTATGTGTGGTAGGCAGACTGGCAGGAGCAGTCGCTGCTCCACCATGAGAGAAGGTGAAGTTCAGTTGTTCTCCTCATTACTCAGTAGTGTTGGAGGAAAATCATTCTAGCCAGCATACCTAGCTAATGACTTTTAAAAATTACAAGCTTTTCTGCTCCACTCTCGGGCACATGATTCATCCCATTGCATGACTTAGATTGAAAATGAGAATGTTACAGTTTGCATTTTTTTTCCCAGTGCAAGCTTAATGCCAAAAGCTGAGTTCTCCAGAGAAGGTTAAAAAGTCCATGCTTATTGATGGCAAGAATTCTGCCTGTTATATTTCAAGACCTTGTGTACAGATTTGGTTTATTTTTCCTGTTTTGTTTTCTTTCTAAATTGAGATTTCCTTTGATACAAGTCTGCAGTGATCAGAGAGAAGGATGTAGGATTCCTTTAGTTTTTTTTTCATTCATCCCTCACTGAAGGTAGTACAATATTGGAAGAATGTCACAAAGGCTTAGACTCTTGGTTGATTATTGATTCATGCTTCCAGTGAACCTGCTCCCCTGAAAAAATTGTTGTTACTCTTCATTTTAGAGTTGCTGAAAACAATTCAGAGAATGGGATGAATGAAGCTGGAATATTAAATATTTAAAAAGAAGTGGTGGTGATTTAAGCTACAAGTTTCTTTTGTTGCAAGTGGACAATCTGTAAGAAGCAGAAATGCCCCTTTTGGATTAGAAAAGCTTGAGGATTCTTCCTGGTAGCCAGCAAATGCTTGATTATTTTTAATGTGAATAAAAGTGACTTACAGTCTTGAGGAACAGTACCTGTGTTTCACATACAGCATCTCCCTTTTGCAGACAGAAACCTGTAGCAGTAGCACACACATGTAACTATATCCATATTTGCGAGTTCCTGTAAATATTTTGGTATAAGGACGTAATACAGAGATACTGCCACTTGAAATTATATTAAATGGGAAAATTATTACTGACCAATAAATTATTACTGACCAATAAATCATAATAAAATACACATTTACTGATATGTATTAATCAGCAGAACACAAAATATGTGTTTTCTGTGCATTGTGTCATCCATTCTAAGAATACCTCAGATACGACTATGTTACAAACTCCAATATGGACTTTAATACACGTACACTTCAAAAAAATTTATAGCAATTCAAATCCCACATCTGGGCTAACTGTGATCAGTTTGCTACTATGGAGTTTTAAACAAGAAATACCAACTACACTCCAGGGACAAAAGGTTGACAAGTTACTGAAAAAGGGAAAATAATCTCTTTGTAGAGATGCAGAGAAAAAAAAAGTAATGTTTGATCTTCTTCTTTATTTCAATCCCTAGTTGATTTCAGCAGTTCTTGCCCTCTTATTTTTTTTTTTTTAATACATGTAAATATATATTTCTCTTATAGTCTGAGTTGAATGGTGAACCCAAGAGTAGGAGCTAATAATCATGTATATTAGAAGATATAAACTGAAATGGAAATTGAACTTTCTGGAGGAAAATACTATAATTGGTTTTGTATTCTTAGATCCAGACTTGGAAGTGCTAAGTCATACTGATCAGCATGGGTTTATTGCATTATTTCAACAGTGGAGATAATTAAATGAATGATGACTAAAAGAGGACATTTATATGACATTCAATTATTTAACAATGTAAACTGTCAAAGTTTTTTATTCCAAGGCTCTAAAAGCTGAATTTGGAAGCCAACCTAGTGAAGTCATTGGAATTGAATTTTTCATTAGCATTAATGACTTTTTTTCAATGGTTATTGTATGGGTCTTCTGCAAAATGCAGTAATTAAAGTACTGGTAGTAATTAGAACTTAGAGAAAATAAGTGAAACTGAATTTGAGAATAATGTATGTCTTTCTGCCACAGGACTAGAGCAAAGGCAGGTCTGCATGCTCTGTTCTCAGTTATCTTCCTTTCCTTTCTCTGGTGGAAGCCATTGGGAAATAATTTCTCAGAAATTATCTTTGCCTTCCACCACAGTATGTTTAGGGTTCTGTTGAGGGGGATTTTGCTAGTAAAATTTGGGTTTCTGTCACCAAAAGTGTGTTTCTGTGCCAGATAATGCTCTTTCTAAGCCTTGGACATTCTATATGAACACTTCCTGCACACAGCCCCAAACATTTTGACCATTAATAGTTGTGTGAAAAAGAGTAGATGTCCATTTTCCCCTTGAGCCTTCAAACTCCATCAGTCTTCAGGTTTGCTTTTTAAGGGTATAAATATCAGAACATGGCATAAAACATCTCACCTTGATGAGATTTGTGCATGTCCTTTGATTCCACAGTCTTTGGTGATTCAGGTTAATTCATGATCCTCAGCATCTCTTTGATTGTGACCCCAAATGATGGAAAGGAAAGGAAAGGAAAGGAAAGGAAAGGAAAGGAAAGGAAAGGAAAGGAAAGGAAAGGAAAGGAAAGGAAAGGAAAGGAAAGGAAAGGAAAGGAAAGGAAAGGAAAGGAAAGGAAAGGAAAGGAAAGGAAAGGAAAGGAAAGGAAAGGAAAGGAAAGGAAAGGAAAGGAAAGGAAAGGAAAGGAAAGGAAAGGAAAGGAAAGGAAAGGAAAGGAAAGGAAAGAGCTCTTGAATATTCATAGTTGTTATCAATAGTGTTCCTTTTCAAGGGT
Source organism: Lonchura striata (assembly GCF_050655825.1). Taxonomy (NCBI): domain Eukaryota; kingdom Metazoa; phylum Chordata; class Aves; order Passeriformes; family Estrildidae; genus Lonchura; species Lonchura striata. The sequence continues at coordinate 152,176,368 of NC_140704.1, read as the reverse complement.
TAACTGTGAAGTGAAAAGATATCTAACATGATTGTTGGACAGACTAAGGAAAGCTTAAGGCAATGGAGAATTTTTGTTTATTTTCTTTCTAACACCCTGAAAAATAGATGAGGTTGTCTTGTTTGTTTCATTAAAATGCAGAAATTATAAATGTCTTAACTTTGGGCAAGTTCTCCAGGAAATACAGTTATTGTTTTGGTTTTTTCCTGGGTTTTGAATCATCTGTTAAAGTCACAGGCCCTTGCTGGCAAATCAAAATCCCAAAATGTGAAGCAGAATTGTAATTTTTTGGATATTACTCTTATTTTTGCTCATGTTCTTACAAAGCACTCTTGTCTCAGGAAAGGATAAATTAATAATTAGTATTTCAGGGTTTGTTGTTTTTTTTTTAGCACTGTTTAGCTTCAGTAATTAATATGAACTTTTTCCTGGTTAAGCCTGTTTTGAGTTTATAGTAAAAAGGGGATTTAAAGTTTGCAGATGTTCAAGTTTTGGAAACAGGCCAGACTAGAGGTACAAACTCAATTTTCTACCCTTTAAGAGTAAAGATATTTGAGAATTTTTACCAGTATTACTTTACTAACAGATCAGGGCTTCTCTTCAGATAAAGCTGTCAATTAAAGAACTCCCTGAGATATTATTTATGCATTTTGGTTCTAAAAGGCAGAAGTGATGGGCCCAAGCCATGTTCCTGTTGAAATTAAGGGGATCTGCCCTCATCAGCACGTGACATTGTGTCACCAACACCCAGGAGCCCAGCTCTGAAGATCTGACTCAGAGTCTACCTCAGGCAAGAGACCTTGCCTGAGGAATGACTATTTCATATAGGAATTCCTGGAATATAATGTGATTTGTAGTAAATGAAGGAAATTTGATTCCTCATGAAGTGCTGACACGCAATTCCCGTTGGCTCATCCAGGGAGAATTTATTTCTTTCTGTCTGATCTTGTCTGCAGACCCATAAAAATCCTGTTTTGTGCCACTGGCATGCTGAGGGGGTGATTGCCAGCTTCTCCCTGCTGCTTGGGAAGGAATGCCTTGGTGCAGAGGAACCTTCATTAAATCACTTTATGCCGACCTGAGTGTCATTTCAGAAAACTGAGAAACTTTTGGGAAATGGGTAAAGTTACTTTTATTTTAAAAATAGAACTCACTTTCTATTTCTTTGGTGTTTTTTGAAGAAACTTTAGAAAAAGTTTAGTACCATTTTCCAGCCTCTGTTCAAGGTTTTTTTTAAATGCAAGGTTTTTTGGGACCATGGCAAAAAAATTAAAAGAGTTGCTCAGTTTTTGTCTCCCCCCCTTCCACTGTCCCAGAGGATGAAGCTCTTTCCTCCTGGAGTACTTGGTGCAGGGGCAGTGTTGGTCTAGATGAGTCTCGTGTGCAATTCAGCATCTGATTTCCACAAACATGAACTTCCATAAAATAACATTGCTAATGTTTTGTGTACTGAAGCCACAGATTCCTTCTGACAGAGGATGTAAAGATGAGTGAAATTTCACAGTTCTGAGACATACTGGTGGGAAAATTGTTACATCTTTCCATCTTGAGAGAAGGGATTTTAAAGAACCAGCTGAAAGCTCCAGTTGAGGTGGTTTTGTCTGGATAATAAAAGTTTCAACCTTGCAGTCTGGAGTATTTTAATTTTTTTTTTTTAATTAATTGCTGTGAGGAGGGGGAAAGATAGTGTAAGTGGCCTTGTGGATGGTTTCCCCAATGGAAAATGCCTTGAGCAAGCTGCCTTTGTCTGAACTGTGAACCTAGTCCACCACTCAAAGAAAAACAAGTGATTGCCAAGACAGAACTCAAGCAAAAAAGGGCAAGAAGTGTCTCTAAGGGTGCTTTCCCAACTCCCGCCATGGAGCCACTGGCATCTGTACTCAAAAGGATGAAGAGCAAGAGAGTTTTGAGAAAATCTGCTGAAAGTTATTTTGGGTAGGGAGAAAAAAACCTATCCTGAATCCCTTCTGTTCCTGTGCCCATAGTTGAAAGAGTTTTTTGGCCACCAAATTCTCAGATAAAAAAGTTTGAGATTTAATTGGAACCTCGGTTCTTTGGGATGATTTTCTCCTGTGTAAGTACAAACTGTCAAAAGTCAATGTTTGAAGTGTATGATATCTGAAAATTCTGTTTTCACTTGATATTTGGAACTGCCTTTGAGGAAAGGTAGCATTGTGTACCATTTTAAATGTATAGATTTAGACCTGTAGGCTCTTAATTTGCAAGGTAAATTCTCTCTGCAGTTATGGTCATGTTTAATCTATCTGCTAAATTACTGTGCTTGCTTTCAGACTATTCCTTAGAAAGATTATTTTGGTTTTCTGAGAGAATGATGATCAAATTTATGACTGTGTTCTCTATAGCAACATCAATTATTCCAATAAAGGCCAAATAAAAAGAGCTATTTACTTGTTTTCTCAGACAAAGACTTGCTGGGACTTTCAAGTAGCTCAGACGTCTGGCTCACAGCAAGGCTCTGTAACACTATGAGTTCTCTTGCTGCCTTCACGTATGTGCCCACACTCTTCATGAGGGAGGTCCATGAAAAGCCAGGTGTGATGCCCTAGAGACCAACTTGCTATTGTGCTTTCTGTAGGCTGCTTCCCCACATAGTGCAGTTTGATGCAATGCAGCTCAAAATAGGAGTCAGCAGTGTTGAAAATGGCTTTGCTGTTTCATCAAGCAAGGGACGCTTTAGCAGGAATGTGTCTTTGGTCTGCTGGACTAAAATAAATTTTTTGTTGAATGTGAGAAGCTAGGAAGTTTCCTGCTGTTTATTTTACAGGAGCAGAGATTGTTGTCTTGCTGTTGGAGTTTTTAGTGTGCTCACACAGACTAGAGAGACATGAAGGAGATTGTTTTAAAAGGATGGAGAAATGTTCATTTCTGCTGATAGGAGGCAATTCTGTTCTGTATGAGAAATGGGGAAAAGGCCTCATCCCATGCATGTGCCAAGTGACTGCTTAAGGCTAAAGGGTAAGACAAGATCACCTCACTGATTCACTTGGGCTCTGCTAAGTTATCACTTTTGCTCCATTCATTGCACAGCTGATGCTTTCTTGGCATCAAACTTACACAAGTGAAATTTCTCAGAAGTCTTTTTAAACACTGCAAGGAGAATTAGAATTAGCATGGGATTTGGTTAGGTTTCCTTGTTTCTAAGAAACTTCATTTTCATTGTCTTACACTCTGACCATGGTTTCTCTTGGCCTAAAACAAGGGAAATTATCTCCCCAGTTTAATATTTTCATTTGATTAAAATTGTGAGTAGGAACATGTTTTATGTTTCTTTTTCTTTAGCTCTACCACTCAAAGAGCTCCATAAAGAGGCAGGTGGAGGCTGAGGTGTCATACTGTACCAGTGGCTTTAGATCTGCTCTGGAGCCTGCTGAGGGATGATGTTCATGGAACTCATTTTTGAGTCATGCATTGCTTAGTGCTGGTAAAAGATCTTAATCCACAGTATCTTTTAAGCACTGAAGATGAAACAGAATTTGAGTTTCTCTATCTTCACTATTGGACAATAGTGAAGTAAGTGGTGAAAAGTTGGAACAACAGTGCAAAAAGGGTGGCCTGACTCTTTTCAATAGCTAATGAAATAAAAGACATAAAGTTTGTAAGAAGAGGTCATCTCTCTCCAAACCTTTCATTCTCATTAATATGCATTTCTGTTCCGTCTTCTATAGAAAACATAATCATGAACCAAAATTACTGTTCCCTTTGAGCTTTGTCACTTCAGGCTTTACAGAGTTATTTCGTTTGGGCTCTCATTTAAGAAACTACTCAAGTACTGTTTCTGAGAGAGGCTTGGAATGTTGATTAGGTCCAAGAGGTCTGTACTGAGGCCCACAAATTAATTTTTCTGTCCCATGTAGATACGAATCTCAGCTCCCTGAATTGAAAAGGCTGTTGTATTATATGCAAACCATTGTGCCCTGGAATGTCTCAAAGTTTATTGTACTTATCTGCCCCAAAGAAATATTTCTGCTCATTCAGGGTGATTAAAACACCTACTTGACAGAGGAAGGCAGCCTTCTCTTTTTAAGTCTAACTTGTGGCAAAGGTCTAATTAAAGTTAAACTGAAGTAATTAATACATTCTTATTTAAACCATAAGGCTTTTACAAGGGCTTCAGAATTCCTGGACATTAAAAGCATAATGAGTAGAGTCCAGCATAAAAACTGCATCTAAAATACTTTACAAAGCTGAATATTAGCAGACAGGAGAAGAATTCATGTCCTGGATTTGTTTAAAGGAGGGGGGGACTTTATATTTTTGGTATTAGATCTGCATTTTGATCCTACAAGAGAGTTGGGTGTGACTTCATTGCTACAAGATCTTGTAACAGGCTTGCATCTGGGTCCAAAAAAATTGAAAATTGTGTCCAAAAACCTGAGGAAAGCATTGTTCAGGGAAGCCAAAAAAGGTACATAAGGATGTAACCTGTTGTATAAATCAATGAAATAATAAGTTTCAACCATTATAGTAGCTTTCCTTGTAAAGGAACTTTGGACCTTGAGGCTGCTGTGCATTTTATGAGATAGGGAGGGCTAGAGTTATCTTGGGACTCCTTTGGTTCACTTCTCTGCAGTGCCTTTGGCTCTGAGCTGCCTGGGATGTTCAATCATTTGTGTGCACCAGCTTGTGCCTCACATCTCTTTCTGCCTCACATACAGCTCATCAGTGCCTCAACTATCCACCTAGGAAACCTAATTCATCTATAAAAGAATGTCAGATGGGAAGGGTTTATTGAAAATCTTCCTAGAAATTAAATGTCCCTGTCCCTGATTTGGTATTTACTAAGGGGAGATAAGCAGTAATTGTTTGATGACACTGGGAGCTCTTACACTTTAATTAATGAATGACTGTAGATGCACTGAGAACCTCTGATGAAAGATACCCAAGACATAGAAAATATAGTTGTTTTAATGTCTTATTGCCAGGACTATTTCTTCAAATGACTATCTCTGGGGTAATACAATTGTCATGATAGTCAATTAAAAGGCCATGTGCCTCCTCTGTAATTTTTTTTTTCTTTTCCAATTGTCACCTCAGGTCTCTTCCAATTGTCACCTCAGGAAGAAATTATTCCAGTTATATCTTTCACAGCCAAGCTGTAAAATTTAAGTTCAGCTTAAAGGAAACTAGTAAAGGAATACAGTAAGAAACTGCAGTTTTATGTGTGATGTTGGGAAATAAAGCATAATTGGGATTTCCCTCAGAAACAGCAAAAACAAAGGTGCTAATCTGTAACACAAAATTAAGAGCAAAGTTTCAGCTTCTGATATTTTGAATGAGAAGGGGATTAAATAAAGCACTTACTGAGCTGTGTGCAAAGGAAGATGGGTTATACAGTGATAGGAAATGTAATTAGGAGCTTCTCACTGAGGCCTTTTTGGGTCTTGAAAGAGCCATTGAACTGTGACTTGATTTCTTCCTCAGCAAAATTAAATTAGGGATTGACATTTTGATTCAGAATGTTGTGATAAACATAGGTGAGTAAATTTGAATAGTTTTTCAAATATGTTTGCCAGTAAGATGAATTTCACCATCTAGGTACTTGCAGCTGTTATTAGTATTACATCAAATAAATGTTATTTCTTGTGTTTTCCTTTAACCACTGAAAACTAAACCACCGATTTAATGTCTTTGAAGTTCTACCTGAGGACATACCGGGGTCTTTTTGACTACTACTGTTGCCTTTTGCCCAACCTCAAATTAAACTCAAGATAATTTTAGTAAGGAGGTAAAATAAAGGGGGATCTTTAAGGGCCTTCAGGGGCAGGTATGGAAAGATGTCCACAATAGCCCACTTTCCCCCAGGGAAAGTACATTTTTATAGGTTTTAGGAAATTAGCAGAATTGATAAAAAGTACCAGTTAGGAGAACAAGTGGTGATGCAATTCCCCCCAGGTCAAGCCCCTTCTCTGGAGCCTCCCTTTAGCACTAGCTGTGCTTTGTCCATGAGAATGGATCTCAAAGTCCATGAGTGGTTCTTGGGCTTGGTTCCCAGGAAGAACCAAATTAGTAGAGGACCTTCTACTTCCTGGAGCTTGAAGCTCTGGAATTTGTTGAATCTTTCTGCCTAGGGAAAGACCAAGGATAAGTACAGGTAAACAAGTCACTAATACAATAGGCTACAGTGCTACAAATATATGTGTGAAGAATACAGAGAAGATAGGAAAAAAGGCAGAACCCAAACAGCATCACTTTATGCCCTACTATTCAGCAAAATAAATCACAGTTCCTTTCCCTCAAAAGTTTACCAGGCAGAACCATGGCAAAGTCAGTGGTACATTCATATTTTGATTTCATATGTGTCTGTTCCCCACAACCTTTGATGTTAATTCAGGAGACAAATTTGTACAGTTTCTTTTGGGGGATTCAGGGCTATGAGGCTTGGTTTTCCCAACAGCAGATGGATTTTCATTTATCTGTTCCATTTAATTTGTGGTTCTTATAAACCTGATCCCTGAAGGTATGCAGCAGTCAAAAATGCACCATTCCTTATTGCTTTCCTTTCCCAGTGGTAAAGTAGCCAAATACATCTTCACTAAAAGTTGTTTTTATATAATAAAAACCCAGGGAAAAGTTAAACATCGCTGCAAAGGGACTTGACATAGCTGGAGTGTCTGCCAGGGGACTGACCATGGAGGGAGAGATGTCTTTAGTTTTGTAAATGCTGTGATGTTGGACGTCTGAGATGAAAAACTTCTGTATCATGAGCCCAGTCATCATTTGGAAGGTGAATGCATCTGTCATCAGCCCTGTGATTTAAAAGCACCAAGTGGCATAAATCCAATAAATTATTCCAGAAGTTTGTGAGGTTTTTTGCATCTTTTAAATGCTAAAACTTACAGTTTTCCTTGTGACAGGAGTTAAGAAATATCTCATTGAACTATAGAGTAATAGATTCTCTAAAAATTATGACCCATATCGTAATGAATATATGGCAAAAAGTCCCATGGCAATAAAAGGACATGGCCAAATCCATGGCAAAAAAGAAAAAAAGACAACATGCCCAATAATATATCAAAACCAGTACATGAATTATCAAAAGTAGAGCATAAAAACTGAGCTGGCTCTAATGTCAGTAAATGAGGTTTTTGAGGCAATAGCAAGGACTTGGGTAAATGAGTGGTGCAAGGTGTGCAGTGCTCCCATATCCACTGGTGTCCATGCTGCCTCCAGGGATTTGTGTTTCCACGTTTTGCTGATGATACTCAAAAAGACTACAGTCAATACAGGCTTTAGCAGAATACTTCCTGTGTGTTAGTTTTGATTAGAAGGAAAAGAGTATATTCTCTTTGATCCCTGTGTCTTCTGAGAGAAGCTGACAGCCTGTGGATTCTTGGTGTATGTATTAAAATAACAGGAACGTGCCAAGAAAGGGCTCTGGAACTGGCAGTGGGATGAAGCATTGCCCTGACTCTGTAGAAAGCATGTCCAGAGTGGAAATAAGAGCAAGCACAGGACTAATTATCCATTTGAAGGGTTTTAATCTCCAGACAAATTGCTGTGTGGCAAATAAGAAATTTTCAGTGTAAATTGGACAACCAAACAGGGCATTTGTGCCTTCTAAAAAAATGTCTTGGTTAAAATGGAAGGTGAAGAGGTGCCTGAAAGACATGTGAGGAGACTACGAGGAACATCTTTGTGTCTTCAAGATTTTTAGGATCATACATGCTGAGGTAGTAGGAGTATTTGGCACTTCAGCAAGTTCACATATGCAATGCATGGTTAAATCATGAAAGGATCCGTATGATATGTCAGTGAATCAAGATTAATTTGCGATAAATTCACACTCTGTGACTTAAAAAATGCATGCTTTGATCTTTGGGAAATCATGTAGCTCTCTGTTAGTGAATTAATGGCAGTCCATGATTTTAACTTGTATGTGTTCATATCCAGAGTCTCCCTATTTGAGCTGTGTGTGTTAAATGCTATAAAAACCTACGTGGCTTCAATTGGGGAAAAAAAAAAGGAAAAAACAGATAAATATATTAATAAGCATACCCCAAGGCAACAACTAGTATGTTCATGGCTACGAATAAAAATGCATTTAATGATAATACTCTTTTTTTCTCATCTTGTTTTCATTGTCCTGGATACTCCCAAATATTCTTCCTGGGTTGAATTAATGGCTCCAAATAGTATATCTGCTGCAATGTGTTAAAAAATGTGAGATGGAGTCAGGGTCAAACCTTACTAGGACTGTCTCCAGTGCAAATCTGACATCTTTCATTCTGAAATTTAGAAAAATATTGTAGAAATACCAGATTGTAGCAGAATAGTTTGGTTTTTTATTTTTCACTGTTCCTTTGGGAAATGAGGGAAGTTACCCTTATTCTTCAGTGATTTTTCTACAGAATTTTATTTTTCAGTTGCAGAGAAGCAATATATGCTTGTCATTTGGGGAAATGTGTAGTCTAATGCCTTTAAGACCTTGTGTGGTTTGATTATTTTAAATTTACTGCTCCACAGTCAGCTCCCTGGGCATTCTCTTTTTCACTGTCCTCTAGGGTTGCTTCATGTCACTTTCAGGTCTTGAACCTCATGGTGTTTGAGCCAATATTCTCAGACAATATCTCCAGCATTGCTGACAGACAGAGGAAATGTAAAAGCCAAAATAGAGGCCAACAAGGAGCTTACAGCTACAGGTGCTCACAGATTTCAGTTTGCTGCCAGTGGTTACCTGGCTCATGCCCTGAGAGCATGAATTCTCCTTGTAAAACCTTTGAGGAATCGCACCTTCACCATGCGTGGTTTGTCCTCTCCTGGGTGATGGAAATGTTTTCAGGGCTCAGCTTTAATGAAACAAAATGGGGCACAATTGGAACAAATCCTGTCTGGAAGATATTTTTTAAAATTTTCCATCTCAACCAGCTCAGATCGCTCATGTACTTCTCTGCTAACCAGGAGGAGCATTTGTTTAATACTTTTCTTGAATGACTTTCTTGAATTCCCCCCACAAATGCTCCTTTAGAGGGAGGGTAGTGAGTCCTTCAGAGAACATGTGGTTTCTGAGGGATTTAGTTAAAAATTCTGTTGCTAGGAAGCCTGGAAAGAGAAATGTGGTATGAAAAGCATGAATGCATACAGTAGTCCTCAAGTAGCCCTTCTATCCATCTGTCACGTGTCAACATTTGTTTATGGAAATACCCTTTCCCAGATGCCAGTCTACTTCATTCAAAAATTCACAAGTTTGCTATAAAATTGTTTTCTTCTGCAGTGCAGCTGACTCCCAAGTACCTCTAATGCAAATAATGAGCACTGACCTCTAGCAAAGCCCTTTTATTGTTCAGTTGCTGTACTTCTCCTTTAGCTTTCTCTGCCGTTGTTCAGTTATATGTGTAATTTATTCTTCATTTAAATTATTTTCTGCTACAGATTTCATAATTGCAATTAAATCATTACACTGGGACGGGGCAAAGATTAATTTGATTTTAATTCATTTTTAAATTGCAGTTTTCTCTAAAGCTTGAATTACATCTCTTTGTGTATTTAGATTTGCTACACTGGTCTAACATAAATATTAACCCACTTAAAGCTACATATTACTTTTAATCTTAGAAAAATCCTCTCTTTGGTTTGGAAGACATTTCATCTCTGTTCACCGTGAAATTGCCACAAATGAGCAATGGATTTGTGTTGTTAATTCCATGTTCATGGCATTGAATCATTATTCTTGAAGGCATTTATGAATTATCCTTTGAATAAGGAATCTAGTTTTCAAATAAATTTGTGGATTTAATATTATCTCAGAGATGCATCTGAATTTTTCATGTTCTATATCTAGACTATGTTTGTCTAGGCAAGGGCATTCTACTGTCCCTTTTGGTCACAGGACAAGGTTAAACATTTGAGCTAGAAGCAAAAACAGTATGAAGGAATCACAGTTGTAACCAAGTTTTCCCACTGTCCAAGTGTGCTTTACAACTCAAAATCCATTTTGGGATACAAGTTTACAGCAGAATCTCCATCTTTGTTGCCAGGCACCACATAAAATAAAAAGATAAAAGTGGATTCATCTTGGTATTGGCACATGGAAAACTTGATAACATGTGCCCATGTTGGGGGTGCTTCTCAAAAACTTCACAGTTTAAGGTTCCACCACCCCTGTTCTCATGGAAAGATGTCCCTACTGTAAATTCTTTCTTTCCTGGAAAGCTGGTTGAGTCAGGATGGGTGACAAGGCCAGGAGCAAAAAGGATTATAAAATTCTTAACAGAGCAGAATTTGTCTTCCAAATTTGTCTGAAGAATTAAAACAACAAAATGATAGTAATAATAAAAGCATTTTTTAATTTCTACAATCTTGGTAATTTTGTCACTGTAAATGTTTTGGGAAATGATGGTCTTTGCCTCTCACACAAAGCTGAGGACCACCAGGAGCATGGACCTTTTCATCCTCATATTAGAATGATGCTGCAGTTAGTAAGAAAGAATTCCAGTTACTGGCTCCTTGTTCCAGGAGCAGGCACAGGTAGTGTTTAATGTTTAATTGCAGTGTTCCTGCAATGAGATCACTTTGAAGGAGCAGACATCTGTCAGCCCTCAGTCATGGAACAAGGCACCGACTGCTTTGTCACATCATCAGCCCAACATGCCTTCCCTGGGGTTGCTTTGTGCCCAGCAGCATTTCAGGAAGATTTGTGAGGATTTCAGGTGCCTCTTTTTGAGGAGTGATGCTCCAAAGGCCGGAGGGTGCCATGGTGGCCAGTGGCTCCACCTGGAACAGGTGATGGCAAAGCACACAGAGGCTGAGCCAGGAGTGGGTCCAGAGGCTCTGCTCAGCATCACACACAGCCCAGGAAATCCACAGCCTGGAGACAGCTCCAGGGCCAAGCCAGGAAGCCCAGGAGTCAGGTCCAGGTCTGGGTGGAGGAGACAGGAGGATGCAAGTGCAGCTGATCTGCAACTGCAGCTTGAAATCAGCTCCAGCACTTTTACTCATTTCACCCACTTTACCACGTTCCTTTTCTGCTAAGAACAGCATCTTCCAGCTTCCCAGCAATGCCATGCCCCTGCCTACGTGCTGCTGTCTGCCAAGGGTGTAGGGGATAGTGGAGCATTAAAGATCACAGCAGTAATCAGAAAGACTTACAGGAACTTTTCAAAGACTTGCAGGAAGTTCAGGCAGGTTGTTGTAATGGATTCACCACATTATTTAGCAATTCAGAAGTATCTGAAAAATGCATTTATTCCCCAGCAATTCAAGAACCATTAATTAAGATGTCACTCAAGTGGATTATTCCTGCTTGTACAGTGTCACCTAAACACTGGCCCTGTCCATGATTTGTCCATCTTGGTGGCAGTGATGGAGCTTTCTAATGTTGTTAGAAATTTGTCTGTGTACTAAGCTTTTCTGTAAGTACCATTGTAATTCCCATAAGTTTTTTGGATTTTATGTGCTGTTCTGGGTACTGGCAGCTTAAGTGCTTTTATGGGTAGTTTGTGCTGCCACTATGACATTACAGCATTTGGAAACATTTTGGTGAATCTCTGCCTGGTACTGTGCCCTTCCTCTACAGAAAAGCTTTTATTGGTGGAGATTAAGTAATAATGAAGGAGTCTACAAATTTCTTTTTTATTTAAAATAGGATTATATTTATTTATTGAACAGGTAATCAGTCAGAAGAAATATGAAGATATCATCTCAGTGAACTCACTTTCTAGACAAGGTTTCCTTCCACCACATGGTAATTACATTGCAGAGCTGCCTCTCCAGCACATCTCACTGCAACCTTGTCAATGTTTTAATAAGACAACTGGGAATTACTGTGTTTTCACACTGCATTTAGTGCCATTTTACACTTAGGCTTTGTAAAAGAGAAGTGAAAGAGGTAAGGATTAAGTGTTAGTACAACTGTAAGGCAGCAGTTGTACAGCAAGTGCTGGTAACGTGCCCAGTTCTTGCTGCTGCAGATACCAGTGCTGAGCCTATTTTAAATTTGCTCATTGTCATAGTATCTGGTCATGAACAATGAATTATTGTTTCATATTCCACATTAACAATAAAACAAGAGCTTTGCTGAAAGTTTCTGTGCATGAACTCTGTGGTCTGTTTTTCAGGTAGTTTAGCAAAGAGACCTAAAGCAGTGTCATAAATACAAATTATTTTGGGAAGTGCAGTTTGGGTCTGCCTGTTTGATTCCTTGTGCTGAAATGATTTTTTACCTTTCTTTTTCTGGTGGTTTCTTTTCCATTCTACTGGATGTGGATTTGTCTCTTAATGAAGTGTTTAGGTTTTGATAGATGCATGAAAGGATGTCTTCTCCAAAATCCATGTAGTACATATTATTTGCTATATGCCTTAAGTCTTCTGTGCAGTCATCTGTATTCATTCTAGAAAGATGACAGAAAGATTCCTAGTAAGAATCGGGTGATAAATTAGGATTGCACTTTAACTAAGGTAACTGCAAGCCTGAATTTGCTCAAGTGTTTAACTTCCCATACTACTTTATTCTAAACTTAGAAGTGATCTGAATGTAGGGTTTTCAGCTACCAAGATGAATGGAAGTACTTACTATGTAGGTGGCTGGCTATAGGGTTTTATCACATCTCTAAAATAGAAACAATATTCCTTTTCATTTTTGAAGACTTTTGCCTGAGGATGTTAATGCAGCTTTATAACATTCTTGGGAGGGAGAAGAACGTTATTAAATCTAGTTCTGCCAGCGGAGTAGATTTAGTCACACTCTAACAGAGAGCCTGTACCCCAGTGGGGCACATATTTTCCCTGTCTCTGGAGTTTAGAGCTTATATTGTACAAAGTCTTGGTGGCAAATGCATATTTATTTGGACATAAATAAGTGCTTTGCAGCATTCATTCTATTTTGTCAATATGGTTCATCAAATCAGAGGAAACTGCTTGCAGGTCATTGAGATCAATCTGGGACTAATGTAAATAAGTCTGTGTCATCCTAACAGCAGTTCTCCCCATTTAATACCATGTTTAAATCTGACTTAAATCAGGGTGTGTATTTTGTATGGGATAAATACAAAGATAAAAAGATAAAAAAGATAAAACAGAACAATATTTCCAGAACCCTTTGAAACATGAGAAACCCATGAGCTGTTCTTATTCAGGAATCAAATTTCAAGGCAGAGGAATTTTTTTTTTTATTTGACACTTAGATATGGACAGGTTTGTTGATGAGAAACTTGAGATGATACTGTTTCCTTGGTATATGGGTCCTGAGAAACTCCTTTTCCCAGTAGTCTTGACCTTGCTCTTTCTTTGGAATATGTAGGCCAAATTTGATAGAAGACATCAAGACATCTTGGCTTTGTCCCTGTGTGTCTCCCTTATGGTCTAGTAACTATTACTGTAACTATTTTCTGGTGAAGCACATAATGAACACAACCTGTGTAAGGCATTTACTGAGAACTTTGAGGGAAAAGCACCTGGAAATTTATTTGGTCCATAATTCCTGGAACTTCTTCAGTTGACTAAGAATACATGAAGAACTGAATGATCTTACAAAAGACAAGACCTCAGAAGGAGGGGGTGAAGCACATGATGGGAAAGGTGGTGCTGGAGGCACCATTGGCTCAGCAGAACTGGAATAAGTCCTGTGCTTCAAAGGGCTTGGCTGTGTGCTTCCTCCATAAGGCAAACTAAAAAAAGCCACCTTCACCTTTCTCGCTTCCTCTGCTTTCTAGAAAATTCTAACAAACTATAGCAGCCTTAGAAATGCCTTGTTTGCAGGCAGGATTTTTTTAAATTGGATGTATTTATGTGTCAGTTAATAGAAAAAAAAATCTAAATAACAAACTTCTATGTGATAAATTCTATGTGCTTGCCTGAGAAATCAGTGCCCTCTTTGATTTTCACAGTGTGTTTTCAGTTATTTCTGACAGTCTGAGACAGCTTGGGTGTTCAGCCTGGAGAAGAACAGGCTCTGGGGAGACCTTAGAGCCCATTCCAGTGCACACAGGAGAGATGGAGAGCGACTTTTGGAAAAGGGATGGAGTGATGGGACATGGGGCAGCATCTCCACAATGACAGAGGACAGGGTTGGTTGGGATATTGGGAAGAAATTCAATACCCAGAGGGTGGTGAGGCCCTGGCAGAGGCTGCCCAGAGAAGCTGAGGCTGCACCATCCCTGGAAGTGTCCCAAGGTTGGAGGAGCTTGGAGCAAACTGGGACAGTGGAAGGTGTCCCTGCCCATGGCAGGGGGATGGGTTGAGATGATCTTTAAGGTCTCTTCTAAGCCAAAGCATTTTGTGATTCCATGATATGTGCTGAGAGAAGCAGGAAAACACTTTTCTACAGGAAACAAAATGATTCCATAAGTATTTTGTTTGCAGGCAAAGAGTATCATGTGTAAGTGTAATGGATCTGTCAGCTGCAAGTGATTTCTATATGTATATAAAGGGAGATCAAAGATATAGCCTCCCTAAAATAGACCTCTTTATGTAATCATTATAAAGTATTACCACAGGCAAGATAAATAGGGGCTCAGCATGGTGATAGAAAGTTGAGTTCAAGCCTTATAAGAAAAATATTTTGCTATTATTGCTGTTCATGTATTTTAATTATTTATAAGCATACTATCAGGAACAAAAGATGTTCTTAATATAAAAAAACTTAGAAAGCTGGTATATTTTTCCCTTTTCTTTCTTTAAGGTTTTGACCAGAAAAATATTTTATTTGGGCTATCTGATAGCAGTTAAAAGCAGAAAGAAAATGAAAATAATATGAGAGGTTTGAATATTTGACTCCTGTGAAAGGAAGCAACATCTTAATTAGTTTATAGCATGGAGTATCATTTCAATTGCTTTTGCTAGGGAAATAAGGCATGAACTTTTAGACTGTGTTTTATGAACAGGTTAAGAAATCCCTTGTAAATTTTCAGTAGGGTTGGAGAAAGCTGATCTCGGAAACATTTTTGCAGTGACCTCAACTTGGATGTGTAGGAGCAAAGATTTAGTGTTGTTTATAAATGTTTCTAGGGCTAAGTCTAAAAAGAGAAAATAGCTAGTAGAGGTTTTAATTCACCTTGTATCCAATAGAGTAGAGTTCAGAAGGAGATGCAGCAGTGAGAGGTGCCTCTGCTGGGTCCTGCCCTCCTTCTTCAAACCAAGGACTTGTACAGTGCTGTCGTTCTGTCTTTTTTCTTTTCTTCACAGTAGTAATTTAATTATTATTTGGCTGAGCTGCACTTACTGCAGTATCTTTCATACTAATTTAGGCACTTCAGCTCTTGAATGATTAATGTTGACTGTGCTCAGAAATCTCATTGAACCTTTCCAGCCTTGAGAAATGTATGAACTGGTTTTGATGTGAAGTCCTCTGTGACAAACAGGAATAACTAATTTGGGCTAATGTATGTATTCCATAAGCAGCCAGTGACCTTGCTGTCTTGGCCAGTTTAAGGCTGTGTCTGAGTTACTGTCTATTGGTTCTCTGGGGGCTCTAGGGTTGTTGCTTTCAAGAGTTTTCTCTCCTCCTGAACACCTTTTTTATATTAATCCCCCTCACCTACAATGCTTGCTGTAACTCTAATTCTGATCACTCTGTATTCATTCATACCTGTGTTTTAACCTTTCCATCTTGACAGTATTGGCAGTGCTCACTCCAGTGACATGTATGAAACATTTCATTTTAACTAAACCCAGGTCCAGCATTTGCCTCACAGCTCTAACATTTATTAATAAACCCACTGACATCTACCATTACCACTCCATATCTGTCCTTTGATCAAATCCTGTTTATAAATAAAAAACATAATTAATGTTTCATTTCAAGCCCTGTAACTCGCAGTGGGGAGAGCGCTTGCTCGGAGTTCAGACAGGCAGTCAGATGCAGCATGTCCTCTCCATTCACTAATTTGTGTGGGCTGATGAAAAATTGCTTTCCACATAAAATTAAGTATCCTAGGAGAGAAGATGTTTTGAAAGCTGTGTGGCAAGAAATGTTCATACAGTAATTAATATTCAGTGCAGAAGAGAAGTTGGCTGTTAATTTTCACAAGTGTTTTATGATGGCAGGAGTACTTTAATACAGAAAGTACTTCATAGGTACAGAAAATAACTATTATCTGTGAACAACAATAGAAGATATACATCAAGCTGTTGATGTAGCAATCCCATTTTTAAGATTTAGTGAGGCTTGCTTTTAATTTTAGTCTCTACCAAGCCCTCCTGACATATCACTGCAATGTCTCTCAGTCTGTTATAGTGCTAAACAGAGCCCAGTCTCCCCTCCATCAATAAACACACCTCATTATTGTGTTGTCTGTGAGTACAAAATTCAAAAGTAATATTTAGGCAATAAACCTTCATAAAATCTGGTTGTTGGCTTCTCCATTTTTTCTGTCTTCTCATTGACAGTAGATATAAAATGAAATAGGAACATAAAATCTGTCCTACCAGCTTTCCTGTGGTTCCTGACATTCACTTTTCCAGGCTCGTCTTGGTCTTCTGAGCAGAGTTGAACACACCTGGAGTCTGAAAATACTTGACAAGAGACAAAATGGCTTCACAGCTCTCCCACAGTCTCACCTGCTTCTCTGAAGGTCAAAATGTGCATCTCCAACACATGTTCTTTATTAATTGAAATAATAACCCATTCCTGGGGTAGAGGAAGGAAAGTTTATAGTCTTACTGAGCCATTGGATTTACTTTGGAGAAATAGGTTTGAAAGACTTGTATGAAGTTACCTTTCGATTTTACTGCATCTAAAATGCTAATCAGGTAGTTGGTGTCAATGTGGGGTGTTTTCATATGTGTAAAATTTGCATTTGGGTTGGTTTTTTTTTGTTTTAAATCAGATACATTTAACAAATGGTTGTAGGAAAGGCAGAGCACTGTGAGCTGTTCTGTCTGATTAGACTTGCTTTGATTGCAGTGACCAGCAAACAATTGAGGTCTTAATTTTTGGTGGAGGATAATAATATTTGACTTTATTTAATGGCAAGTCAGTTGCTGAGGGGAGGCAAAAATCCACTAAAAAATTATAAAATATTAAAAAAGAAACCATATTCCAATGAGTATTTGTGCTGCTCTTCCACAAACACTCATGTGTTCTGCCTTGGGTCAGGGCCTTGTCATCAGAATTTGATTTAAGTTATGGCTCTGATCTCCACAGAAGAGGTGAGGTTAAGCCATCCTGTGCCTGGTGGGAACCTTTAGGTCATGCAGCATCCCAGAAATGAGTTGTGAGTGTGATGGGTTATGTGCATCCCCATTAGACCAGCATTTGTCAGAATGGGGGAAAGACCCTGGCAGAGTAAATGAAAGCAAGTTCATTGCTCAGGGAGGAGAATTTGTGGTTGGAAGCGTTTAGAAACCACTACTGCAAACTGCCATGACTTTGCATCTTTGTCTCCAGATAGATGCTTGCAAGTGCCACAATTAAAAGATAATTCTGTTCTTCTGACAACTTTATACCTTCTGGGTGCTGTGGTGGCTCATCACTCTAGCGCTGGTGAAACTGGTCTGTTCTCAACATTGATCCTAGAGCTCTCTTCCATCCCCCTCTCTCAATGCCCTGGAGGAATCCTGTGGTGGATTTCTGCTTTTTGGCTGTGTCTTGGTCATTAAACCTGGCAGCAGTGAAGGATGGGCATCTCCAAGGTCTGAGAAGACTGGGGTGGAATTTCTGCTCAGTCTCCTGTAAATTTATCTGAAGTTGCTTGGGGAGGTTCCTTATATGTGGGTGAGACTGGATCAGCCCAGTACAACTGGCCGGAAGAGGACATTATTCCATTTGTGTTTTGACTTCCTGATATTCTTTTCCTGAGTCTCTGTTGGATGAGAGAGAAAGGTGGAAAGAGCCAGCCTGACCAAACACTAAAGCTGGGGATTTCCCTGTGAAAAACTGATCTTAGGAGAAGAAAAACTCTATTTTAATCTTTTTTAAAAAGAAACATAGTGATAGGGAAAACAGGAAAAAAATAAAGACACAAATTGTTGATATGATTTGAATGTTCTTCAGCAGAACAACAAAAAGAAAGTTTGGCCTTTTGAAAGTTTTGCAGAATGAAAACAAGATTAGCCTGTGTTAAAGAAACACTGTGGCACATGGGGCTAAATAAGGATTTCTTTTCCTGGATGAGTGCCCAGCCCTGCTGCTGGTCATGTACCTGCATGTGCAAAGTGCTCTGTGTAAGGTGGTGCCATCAGTGTTTTGGTTCACAAGAACATCACCAGTGTCCTGAGGAGAGGGAGCCCAATGGGCATCCAGCCCTGTGTGTCTGGAGAGTGGATATTAATGTAAGGAATTGCATTTGGAGTTCTGTCAGGTTCTGAGACCTGAACTTTTGAGACTCAAACAAACCTGGCCTATTCCAGCACCTCTGTGGAAAGCTGATTGCTTTCTTTGTATTTATTTTTAATCTACTCTTGAGATCTAGCAATGGGATTTCTACCACTTCCTCAGCTGGTGGTTTTGGATGCTCATCTATTATTTCCAAGATGTTTGCCAGGATCTGAAAGAGTACTCAGAACTGTCCTGTTCTTCCACATCCAATTGAAGTTATAGCTATAAATTTCAAAGGTGATAATGATGATTCTGAAAAAAAAAAAAAAAGTAAAAGAAAGAGTATTTTTAGAACAGCTGTGCTGCAGCCTTTCTCTGAAAGAAAAGAATGAGGAAACATCAGTATTTTATTTCAAGTAATGAGAGTATCCCTGTTAATGATGGATAAAATATCAGGTTTTTTACTTGATTAATGGCTGTTATTTTAGTATTCATAAAACATGGAAATATTTGCATTTCTCTTGAAATTTTTGGGCTGAACAGCATTTTACAATCGCCAAATTATGGCAATTTTTTTTCTGTCCTCTCTTGAGAGAAATAAAACCATATTAGGAAAAGCTGCAGATATTGTGGTTCTTCCTAGCCAAGAGCTAAAGCATCCAGCCTCGTAGCTAGAGGGATGAACTGAGCTGCAAGAAGTGGATACAGACCTGTGCTGTAAAACACTTTGAAACCAGCACCATTTCCTATTTTGCAAAGCAGTTTTTAGCCCTGTCTGAGCCTACCCAGAGAAATCCCAACACCACCTGGCAGGTGAGGGGCACAGTTTGGAACATGGCAACAGGAGAGTTGTGCATGCTGCCATCCAGAGCCCTCTAAATGCAGCAGGACGATGCTCAGTGTGCACCAGGAAAGAGGTTGAGTCTTGTCTGTACTCCGGGGAGGTGATATTTGATGAAATTGCATCTGTGCTTCCTCATGTTATTTATATCCAAAGATATTGCCTTCTGATAGAATCTCTGTGTTATCTCTCGTACATACAGTCTCCCTCAGGCTTCTTGGGAAAATGAGGCATTTATGATTGCCCTGGAAAATTAAATTTTACCTAAATACATCCGCACTGATTACAAAAAGTGCTGCAAAAATCTTCACGTTTAGGGTTGCATGAATATTTCCATTCTAATTCTTTGCC
This sequence comes from Lonchura striata, assembly GCF_050655825.1. NCBI lineage: Eukaryota > Metazoa > Chordata > Aves > Passeriformes > Estrildidae > Lonchura > Lonchura striata. The sequence goes on along the minus strand of NC_140704.1, from coordinate 152,156,965 downwards.
TGTGACATTAAACCTTTCTGAATTTTTCCTCTGAGGAGAATTTTTTCCCATCCTGATATCTGCCTGAAGCCTAATACATGGCTTTTCAACTTTGAATAAAACTTGTTCATCTACTTTTGAACAGAATGGGAGACAGAAATAGTATTTTTCTTAATATTAAATAAGCACAAGCAAATAGATCTTGCAGCTCAGGTTATATTTTTGGTTGTATAGAGCAGCATCAGCCACAGCTTGAATACATTTAGAGACTTTAGTGATTTATAATTTTTCTTAAGGGAACTTTAAGGGATAAATTAACCCTTAAAGGGTTAAACAGAGTATAGAATGTTTGAGTCTGTACCAGATGACTCTGCTGTGGTCCTTTCCAGCTTAATCCATTCTGTGATTCTCTGATTCTGTAATAGTTTTTTCTTGCTTTAGACTTTGCAGTTCCTTTAAAGAAAGTTTTCTTATGGCTAAAGAGAAAACACATAGGGCTTTAAACTATAATTTCAAATGTGACTGCTTGTGAAAAAACCAAACCAAACCAAACCGAAACAAAAGACTTCTGGGTAGAAATTCAGCAGTTTAGCAACTGCTTTGTATCAAAAAATGGCACCATATGTCCTGTAGGCCACAACATGATCTCAAAGACATTGGTTTGTATAAAAGCAACCCAATCTCTTATTTCTGTTGAGGCTATTCAGCCTCTTTAATCTGTATTAAAGTACCACTTTAGGGGAGCACTGAGAGGGGTTTGGTCCAGGAATTTCTTTTGCTAAATGCCATAACAATAAATGGCAACAGTTTTGTTGTGGAAAAGAACTGGGGCAGATCTTGGAAAAGCACCATCCCTAGCTCAGTGCAGGTGATATTTTCAGCAGGAAATTTTTTGGTTTGATCACTGGCAGGATGCTCAGAATTGACAAAATGCTTGGAAGTTACAGGATTCGTCTGGATTTGTATTGCTTTGCTCTGTAGGAAAGGGGCCAGCCAGGAGATCTCTCTGTCTCCACAGAAGGAGGAAAAAGTGTATTTGGCCAGACAAGATGACTGCTACTGAAAAGAAGCATCCATGCCAATCTGCTGTTCCTCATATTTGTTGAAATGCAAGGGAACGAATTCTACTTCACTTGTAAGTCACCAGCAGTGCATGAAGTCATAAAGAGGGGGGTATTTTGAGTTTTGGCAGCTGTGAATGGAGAAGGAAATTGTTTTCCAGATTTATATTATCTGTCATGGTTCCACCTTCCCATTTTTTCCTATTTAGCTCTTGTGAAGAAGGGCAGCCTTTAAAAATTAATAAGTGCGGTAATGATAAATGCTCAGTAGACGGGAAGGGAGGGGAGATTAGTTTAAAGGGAGACTTGGCAATCATACAGAAACATCCTGAAGCAAAAATTTAGAATTTTTTATGAAAACCAGACCACTGCATCTAAAACACTTGAAACAGAATATAGAGCCCAAGCAACTGAAAGTTAATTTCAATTTTTAATGAAAACATTTCTGAAATTTACCGAGCAAACTTAAGCAAAGCACTTGCTTTTCAACAGCAGTATCTGCTTCATCCTCGGTATGTATTTTAAAACTTCTCTGTGCCTGCTAAGAGAGAGCTGCAGCAATGCTTGTTGCTGGCTTCCAGCTGTCCCATCCAATGTCATTAGAGCATCTTTGAACTTTGTGAAATAGTTCTAACTTACTAAAAAAAATCAGCACCTTCCAATTTCATGTGTTAAATTATTTAAAGAACTAAGGGAAAAAAGAACATTGGAGATATATGTTGGTAAAGCAGAGGTCTGGTACACCAGCTTCTGTGAAATTCAGTAGATTTGCATGCATAACTAGAAATATATCTAGCAAAGTGTCTTAGCAAAAGTGTTTTCTAGCACTCTGCATATTAAAAGTAGAGCCTGGTTGCAAATTCTTACATGAAAATGATCACCAGGTTAATTGGATAGAGAGGGAAAATTCATAACCATAGAATCACAGAATGGGTGAAGTGTGAAGGGACCACAGTGGGTCCTGGTTATCTTTTCACATTATCTTTTCACATTATCTTTTCACATTCCTCTTCACATCTCAAGAGTTTTCCTTTCCATTGGCTTCAGGAATCCTCATGAACACAGATGTACACCTATTCCTTCTTGGGGTCCAAAAGAATTCCTTAATGAGAAGCATGCTAAAACCCATTACTGTAAATCTGTTGTTTCATGGAAATAACTAAGCTGGGTGTGCTGATAGTTCACATGCTCCTCTGTCGTGCTACTTATGCCAAATTGGCCATCAATTAACTTGTCTGGGTAGTTCTGCTTATTTTGAGCACTTTAGTGGACACTCTATAGAGATAGTGAACCAGCAGTGTTAGAGATCAAGAATTTGACTCTGCTTTGGAAACAGTACAGTTTATTCTTTCACTGCAACACTATTGGCGTGCCTGGACAGAGTTTTACTCTCTAGCATTTGTCACTATGGAAGTAGGCAAAAGCTGCAGATTTTACTCTTTAGATTTAGTGATTTAGCAGAGCAAAGGGAAAAACTGCCTGAAGTCTGTAATGAAAGCCTTTGCTCCTGTGAAGTGCACCAGCTTGTATTACTTTGGAAACTTGTCCCATTATTGTTAATGGAACCTGTTCTTAAAATCTGTTTCCCCAAATGCTCAACAGATACAAAGCATCACACAACAAGGTTTGTAATTATAGAGAGATGTCTCTTCTCCTTTTTGTACTTTGTAGTTTATTTGTGCTTTCTCCATTATACAGAAACATATGGAAGAGAATAAATAGAAAGCATCAAGTCATGGGGGAAGGCAGAGAGAGATTATGAGACACAGCCAGAAGAGAGAAAGTGTTTCCATGTATGTCACTTCCATCATTGCACTACATCAAGTCAGTTTATAATCTGTCTCCTTGTTTATAAGTGCATCACAGTCTTGGCCAGAAGATGATGGACTGGAACACAGATTCCTGAGCTGACAGCACTGACAACCTCCCTGCTGGAGCCAGGATGGCCCAGCTGCCTTTTTGGGTCTTGTCCCAAGTGGTGGGAGAGACACACTGCGTGGAGCAGTCTGTGGGGCAAGGTGGTTCTTGAAACAATGCACAGGAGGTTTTACTGTGCAGGACATTCCACAGAGTTTCAGGCTTTCGGTTTGATTGTCAGACCAACTCTGCTTTCTGAAGACCTTGCAGAGATTTATAATGAAGGCCAGAGACTGAAAGAAATGTGAGGAGAAGGAAGATTAAGTATTTATGTAGCCAAGAATTGAAATCTTCCAAGAATTGAAACACCTGGCCAGTACTGAGTTTTCCTAGTAAACTAGCCCTGGTTAGTACAAGGCTCTGGGAAATTAAAATAGGTCTTCATGGATAGCATGGATTTTTAGCCCTCCATCAGTTCTGTTTGAGCTCATAAATATCCTTGAAACACTTTTAAGATACATAACTTGCATAAAATGGTGCAAATAATAAAATATTGCAAATATTTTAAACAATTTGAGCTTATTCATTTAATTACTATATATTACTGAAGGACAGTGAGAACAGAGAGAATTGAGATAGGAAGAGCTGAAGCACAGAAGCAAGTTGAATTTTTTTAAATCTCTCTGGTGCAATAAACCCTTGTAATATTGATCCCTTGCTTTGTATTAGTTTAAGTGGTATAAATGCCCCTTCTGAAAATTTATGAAAGTACTTGAGAAATATCAAGACTTAGCTGTAGGATTATTGTTCCCATTGATTCTAATTTAAAGTGACTCATTTGCTTTCCTTTCTGTTAAGTTATGGGATATCTTCATTTTGTGTACAGATCTCCTTCTCAGCTTGCAGCTGATGAAATGTGTACCCTTTGCCTTAAGAATAAAGGCAGCACAGAACATCAAGCATTAGATGCCAAAATAGCTTCTGCACTGTTGTGTTTAGGACTTGCTTTGTAGAAAATTGTTTCTTTTCACTGTAATTTTGCTGTTACAAAGAGGAAAGATAGTGGCACATTCTGCCAGAGCAGGGCAGTCCATTAGAAATGTCTCTCTTTGATCAGAGAAAATGCATAACTAATTGCACCTTATCTTGTCACCCAGTGGATTGAGGCACTTCAGGTTGCAGTGGCCTCTGTCCTTTTGAGATGTGGTATGGCCAGATATTGATCCTTTCACTTCTAATTGAGCAAAACTCCTTCGTTAGCAACCTGTAAATGGAAGTGATAATTGTTACCTAGCCAGGAGCAGCGTTATGAAGTCTAATTAGTGAATGTTTTGGTGCTCAAGGGGGCAAGAAAAAAAAAGAAGTACAAATGCTGCATTGATTTTTCTCTTTTAAGACTGTATTAATTCTGCTGTTTTGGAATTGTTCTCAGTCTTTCATGTACGAGATGGGCAATCTAAGTGGCCTTTCCAATCCTAAAATACTCTGGGTCTCAACCAATATTAAGTACAAAGGCTTTTTCTCACAAATATAAGACAAATAGCACTTCAGAGCCCTTCTCTGCCTTTCAACAGGATGTTCTAAAGGGAAACTATTTTAGATTGAGATGCAAAACAAATCATAGCACTTCAATAACTGCCTTATCTTGTTGTTTAAGGATGCACTTGTAAATTTTCCTGTAAGTTTGAGTTTGCAAGGTATACTTAAGTAAAGTGTGTCCAAGACAGACAGTGTTTCCTGCCTTTCTGACAAGCTTGGATGATTCTATCTCTGTTCTGTCTTTGTTCTTTCTGGTTTTGTTTTATTTTGTTTTGTTGGTTTTTTCTTTTTTTCTTTTTTGAAGTTTCTGTCTTTGTCAGTACTTCAGCACTTCTAGGTAAATTAGATTTACCACAGCAAGCCTTCCAGTAGACTGCATGGACTCTTCTTCCAAGAGTTTCTCCTTAAAAATATGCTCATTAAAGTACTGTTACACAAAGTATGGGTAAGCTTCACAAAAAAAATCCCAAACTACAAGTTGTGTGCTGCTGGTAAAACATCTCTGATCCTGGTGTTCTTGGGGGAGTTGTCTGCTGGTCAGAAGTGCTATAGCCCCATCTCTGTTTTGTTTTGTGCTGAGCTTTGTTAAAAATATCTTCCTTAAAGAGTACTTTTTCCAGACTGTCATGGATTGGGAACAATAAAAAAACCCCAACATATTGCCAGTGAAATTATAGCCCTGATAATATGAACAGTTGAATAGAAGAATCAGTGGAAATGCATTGCTGCCCAGTCTGAGATTCCAGCACTGGAATCTCAGCATAAAGGGCTGGCCAGTGGCCTTGGCCTGATTTGGCAGACAATTTTAGCAGACTCTGAAGTGTGTGGTCCCTTCATGCAGCAGTATGACTGGGATTTCAGAATTGTGTTTCTGCTGTGAGTTGTTACCTGTAAGAAAAGGGAATTGAGAAAAGTGACCTCTTTGCCTTCTCTCTGTCCATCCTCTTCCCTTCTCTCTGTCCATCCTCTTCCCTCACTGCAGCTGAAGAAATCCACGAGGGAATTGTGTCTGTAGCTGATATCCAGCACATGACAGTGAGGGGACACTCCTGAGAAAAGCCTGGCTTAGCCAAAGCCAGCCTGGGGTTCCCTTTGAGCAAGGGCAGGTTTCAGCTGGCAGAGGTGAGATTGCAGCTCTGTGCTGTTCCCATTCCTTTTCCATCTTGTGTACATAAAATAATGGATGGGCTGATTTTTACTTGCTGTTGGTCTGATAATCTAATCATGTGATGGCAGAAGACATTTCTCCCACATCTTTCCATTTAGGAGCAGTTTAGCTTTGGGATTTTGTTCACTGCTGCCCATTATTTTCTCTGCCTATGCATTGATGGGTAAGAGCATCTCCCCTGTACCTTCTCCTACTGAAATGAAAAATTTGAAGGGACAATTTGAAGTTTAGCGAGGTGATTATGGTTTGAATTTAATTTTTAGACAGGCCATAATACGGTTATTATTTAATTATATCATTACTTTGCATTAACTTCAGAAACCATTAAGGAGAAAGAATAGTGTTTAAATATTTGACCATAATTTTGACAGACTAATCCTTGCCTGGAGCAAGGGCTTCTCTTAGGTGTTCTGTCATCCTAAGATTATGCATGCTCCTCCTTATTTTAATTTTTCCCTTGATTAATTCTACTTTGTTTATGAATTTGTTATTTGTGGCTGACTCCCCAGGATGCTAATTGCTACTGTAAACTACAGATACTGCTGAGCTAATGTATTCTCAAAGTATCAGGAAAAGCTGTACAATTAAAAAATGAACCACTGATTTATAATTTTAAATTATTTCCAAAATATATCATAAAAATATCTTATTCTTTGGTTTTTGGTTTGTATTTTTTTTTATTTAAGAAAACATCAATCTCTTCTGTATTTATATCTATGGAAGATGAGAATGGATCTAGTAAAAGAAGAGGAATTTTTTGGTATTTGGTCTTGTATTTGATATGTTTTATATTATAGTTATTAATAAGACAGTATGACCTCACATATTCAAGGAAAAAGTTAGAGGTTATCTAGAGTATAATATTTAGAAATTGGGTCATAAACAAAATCATAATCCAGGTGAAAAGAATAGAAAAAAATTATTATATAAAACTTACAAATTCTTTGAATTTTCTTTTCACTGCTGATTTTTTCCTACTGAAGAAAAAGTGAGATGATCAGTGGAGTGCAGATCAGCTCCAAAAAATACAAGTGAAGGTACCAGTCCTTTCACAGGGAAAGTTACTCTGTTGGGTAGTGTGATGATGTGGATGAGGATCAGAAGAAGTTTGTGTTGCTACACTGATTTTGCAGACCAAGCCAGAGAAGTTCCCCCTGCAGAGGCTGGCTTTTGGTGGGGGTCTCTGTGTGGACACCCAGGTTTTGTGAAGCTTTCATATGGCCTGAGGCAAATCAGTTGAATCACTTGGACTCAAATTTTTTATCTTACCAAATGCAGGCGTGTTTGTGTTTCTCGACTGTTATAAGATCTCCTGGGGAGCTCTCCTTCCCTGCCAAATGTCAGAGCAATTTTTATCATCACTGATTTTCACTATTTTAATAGGTTTTAAGTGGCATCTCCTTTTCCTACTTCAGAATGGATTTTGTTTCCCTTCTCCAACTTTTCCCAAAATATGACTTGTCTGTTATCCCAGACCGTCGGGCAGAACCTTATCTTCATCCTCTGGGCAATACTGAGATTTTATTTCCTTCTTTCCTGTGGCTGGACAGTGGATTCCTGTGTGGCAGTGAGAGGTGCTCTGTAGCAGCCTTTCCCCCTCTTCAGTTTTCATTAAATAGCTTAATTATCATGTCTCTGCCTTCAGGCTGCCTTTTCTCTTTGGAAGAAATTACTGAAGAGACTCCTGTTAATACTTTCTTTTGTGTCAGATTATCTCAAATATTTAGACACACTTGCCTCCAGTATTTGACTCTTTTCTTTATGTGAACATTGGAGAGATCTCATTGCTCTTCACAACTCCCTGACAGAAGCTTGGGATCAGCCTCTTCTCCTAGGTGACCAGTGACAGGATGGCCTCAAGCTGCACCAGGGGAGATTCAGGTTGGAAATCAGAAGAATTTGTTCTCTGAAAGGTTTGTCAGGCTTTGGAAGGTTCTACCCAGAGGGGTGGTGGCATCACCATCCCTGGAGGTGTTCAGGGAACTGTTGGATGTGGCACTCGGTGCTGTGGTTTAGTTGGCGTGGTTGTGCTTGGTCAAAAGTTGGACTCAATGATCTTGGGGGTCTTTTTCAATCTTAATGATTCTGTGATTCTACTGATTAAAGAAAAAAAGAAAAGGGTGGTCAGACCAAGTGCAGTGTCCTCCTCCCACCAGGGCCTCTGGCTCATCCCAGTCCTCCTCTGACACCCACACTGAGTGTGGTGAGATCAAAACAAACAGCTGCAGTTAAAAGCATGGTGTTACTTCTCAGCAGGAAACACACAAATCAGCTGTAAAATAGATGATGATCCTTACAGGAGTTGTTTAGATGGCCATGACTCTCCCCAGTGGGGTTTATAAAGTTTAATAATTGGGGCAACAACATATTTGGCTGTGGGAGCAGGCAGGCCTGTAGTGGTAGCATCTGTCAATTGCAGGATTTTCATTTACAGCCCCAAAGAGCTGTGCTGGGACACCTCTGGTCAGTGAATTGCTGAAGCAAAGGTGCTAATAGCTCATTATGCCGCCAACAGGTGGTTCAGGCTCTTGCTGTTGTAGCTGGAGAGCCTGCAAAAATGGGCTGATTCACTAGGCAGGCACTGCTGGCACTGCAGAGTCTGTGTGCTTTCTGCATGTATCCAGTCAAAATGCTGCTTGTGATGTTTGTCCAGGAGCTAGGGCTGGGCACTGTTTTCATGCTGCGTTTGGGCTGAGACTTTGAATTTTCATTGGGAAATATTAGCATGCTGTAATATCCTGAGAATGAAGCAATTACCTTAATAGATGCTTCTGTCTTATTGTGTGGTCTAGAGCCTGCTACTTGCCATCCCTTTCACAGTGTTGCCTTCTCTAAAATGGAATGTTAACCACCAGACTCCTGCAGAGTGTTCAAAATAGTGGAAAAGTATTATATTGCATATTAATGCAGCATAATAATGACAGTATTCTAGTATTCAGAGATCAGAGGCTGACTTAGTTTGTGCAGAAGGAAGAGGAATCATTATTTCATTATCTTTATTTAATCTTGCAAATGGAAAGCCTGTGTGGTTTAACATTCATCTCCCTACTTCTGGCTTTTTGTTTAACTTGGGTCCAAATAGGCTGATTTCTAGACCCTTGATTGCTGATACTTCATTTTTCTGATAACTGGGTTCTTATGGCTCTTCTCCTCCTTTCTGACACCATGCAGTATTTTGAACTTTAGGCACAATAAAGAAATATGAAGTTTGCCAGTACTGAAATCAAAGCAAACGTTAAATCAGGATGTTCCCAGTAACTATTTAACTTGATTAGCATTTTGACTGCATTGAAAACCTGAAAAGTGCTTGATAGATGCAATATAAAGCTTTGCAGTGGCAGCAAAAGATATTACTTGTTTAATGTCAGCACTAAATAATGTAATACTGTTGTCAAATGTCAATTTTCATTGCTGCCTTCAGTGCAGCTTCATTTCTGGAAAATTAACCCATCACAGTTTCAGAAATTGTTTCAGCTTTTCCTCAAAAAATCAATCTTTAGAGGGAATATTCTGAAGAAGAAAGTCTCCTTCACTCCAGACACCAAGTTTTGAAATTCTTAGATTTTATTATTGAGGTCAACAGGGAGGGAATAAATCTCAGGCTTTCAGGTTTTAAGTTACAATTTTGAAAACCTTGTGATCTGAGACTGTTCCATGGGAAAGAACTGCAGCTCTCTGCTTTGCATCATTAAGTATCAGACTTCTCATATAAATAATATCCTATCTTAATTAGAAAGTATTTAACCAAATATTTAAATCAGGGCAAATGTAGAGAAAAATAACATCCTGATTTAATTAGAAAGCAATTAAAAATCACTTCAAGTCTGACAGGTGAGGGAAGTATTAGAGAGTATGGATGGACTCCTTGGGAACATCAGCTCCTTAAGAGTAGCTGTACAAAGAGTTTCATGGAGTGGTTTGGGTTGGAAGGGACCATAAAGATCATCCAGTTCCACCCCCTGCCCTGGGCAGGGACACCTTCCACTATCCCAGGTTGCTCCAAGCCCCATCAAAGCTGCCCTTGGACACCTCCAGGCATCCAGGGGCTGCCACAGCTTCTCTGGGCCACCTGTGCCAGGGCTTCAGCACCCTCACAGTGAATAGTTTCTTCCCAATACTTTGCCTTCTGTTCTCACTACAAAAAGCCTCTGCCTTGGTATGGACACATCAAGTACCTTAAATTGATTTTATTTGAAATTAAACCCTACCACCGTCTCATTGGGTGGCAGCTTTCCTTAAATATGTTTGTGTCAGTTGTTTGTGTACACACATTACAAATATTTCTTCAGCATATTTTATACTGACATAATTTAATGGCTTTTTTTCAAAGTACAAGTGAGTATTAGCGTGCTAAATTGCATTACTGCTTGGGAATTCCCTTTGGTAGTTTTTCTTAGTCACTAAAAATACCACAGTATTCTAAAGCTGCATTTTGCTTAAAAACAGTGTTTATTCCACAAAGTGGGGCACAGGATCCTCAGCTGTAATGTGACAATATCAGGTTCTGCAGATGGAAGGAGAATTTCAGTTTCTTTACTCAAGACAGTTTCAAGGTGAGTCCATGATTTGTGTGTCTGTAAATCTCAGCAGTGAGGTTCTTGGTCAGCTTTTCTTTGATTCATCATCAAAACATGTTGGTTATGAGACACCCCAAAACCAGTTTGCTGCTGGAGTCAGTGTCTGATTTCTAAAAATGAGGCTGAAAGAGGGTTAGGCCAGGAAAGGTAAGACTGAATGGCAAAGTCAAATCCCTAAGGAGTCAGGAAATTGAGAAATTAAGGCTTCTTGTAGGACTCTGAATCTTGATGGACATTGAAGCTTTTCATAGGTTCCAGTCAATGGCCTGGCTCAAAATACAGATGTGGGACCTACCATGGTTGATTCTTATTATTTTACATGTGAACACATTTTGGTTAAAATCTCCTTATTTTTCTTTCATTATCTTAGATGTGGAATCTATTGGGAAAACCACATTTATGGGAAGCTGACAGGATTCTTTGGCTTCCTTTCCTGGGATTTATTGTATGTGGGGAAGCACCTGAGGGAGGTTTGGAGATGTTTAACAGCCACACTGCTTTATTCCCACTCCTGCCATTGCTGACACCTTGTGAGCAGTCTCCTTTTCCCTTCTGGAATGGACACACTACAGATGTGGTCCTTAAGAGAGCTTTAGGTGATAAAGCTTTATACAGCTTTTTTCTTCTCTGTGTGTACATGCACAGTTGCTCTTTTATTTGTTCTGTTTGTGCTTCTTCTAATTGTTCTTACCCCTCCCAAAGTTTTCTTGACAAACTCCCTTCTGCCTGAGCTTGTGGAAAAGAGAGGAGGAGGAAAGCAAGCAAACTCAGGATTCCTGCTGACTTGCATGGCAACAGCAATCTCCTTACAGTTCAGAATTTATCAATTCTGGGGCTGTGTGAATCAATTTATCTGCTGCATGCTGTCATCTTATTATTAAGAAAGTGAAAATGAGTGCTAGATAATCACTCAGAACAGCTTGGAGCAGCCTTGGTAGTCACAGAAATAAAGTTATGGAAGAAATGTTCTCTTGGTGCAATGCCTGGAGATGCACTGATGAGCCAAGTGACCACACCAGGAAGTTGCTTTCAGTCAGTGCTAGGATATTTTTCTCCACTTTTGAATGAAGATTTCTGTGAATTTAAGATGATTTCAGGAGAATATGTTGATTTACATCTCTGATCAGCTTAGGGTTCAATGTTAGTCTACACATTTGAAACAAAAAGTACAAACCCAAGAACCACTGGGGCCAGAAGGGGATCCAAGGTTTTCAACCACTTTTTCAATTTTAAAACTTGTAAAGGGAAATAATTCCTTACTTTAGACCTTAAGTAGTTATGGTCTCCATCATTGTCTACAAGGAATATAAACATAACAAAGGATGCAACATAGGCACTACAAAGACACAAACAACAGCTGAAGGAAGATGGAGATTCATGTGGGAAAATGTGTTAGAGCTGCTTGTATCAGGACATTGCTATTCTTGATTCAAAAATGTATTTTTAGGGAGTGCCAGAATGTTTCCCACTTATCCCAAGATAGTACATTAAAACTCATTTTGTAGCTGTCATTATCTCTGGAAAAAATTATTTGAAATTGTGTGGTTTAGGAATGGAGACTTGGTGGATCCCTACAAAACCTCTTGTAGGGGCTCTGACTGTTCACATTCAGGTGATTCAGACCTTTTGTTAATAAATGGGAAAACCTGGAAGGCAAATTAATGAGAATGACACAGCAGAGGAAAAACAGTCTTTTGCAGCATATAGAAAGCAACCAGAAAAAAAAACTCAATATTTTCTACAACGTGAAGTTATGCAGTGTGTGGATTGTGTGCTTCCTTTAAAGTAAAATGGTAATTATAATAAAAAGTCTCTGACCATCTTGGTCTAGTGGAAAGTGTCCTTGCACATGCAAGGATGGTTGGAACAGGATGATCTGTGAGGCTCCTTCCAACCCAAACCATTCTGTGTTCTGTGATATTAATGGTACAGAGAAATTGTTCATTGTGTTGGTAATTCATCAGAAATTGACAGGAAACCTCTGGAGAGGTATCAGTGACAATAAGTGTAATATCTGCAAAGACTGGGTAATGAGAAATAAGAGGAACTTAAATAAAACTGGAACCAGCAAAAATTTGTAATTACTTCTCAACTAGGAATATATTAGTTTTGCTTAAAAAGGATATTACCAGAAGGAAATGGCATATTATCTTCTTTTCCCCTATTTTTTTTAATATAGATAAAAAATAATGTTTTACGTTTAAATTCTAGAAATACGGAATTGTCCCATATCTTGACACTTTAGGATCTTGTTCAGCCAGTGCCAACTATGCAGCATCAGAAGTGGGGACACAAAGGTGCCCTCTGGCTTCATCTCTGGCTTGTACCAGTGTCTCTTGAAGAGAACACCCCACTGAGACTGGTGCAGACATCCTGTGCTTGAATATGCATATTTTCTGGTCAATTAGAATTACTGTTCTGTAAATGCAGAGTAATATGTTATTTGTCTCTGCTAGTAGGTGCTGAGTGTGTGTGGGATATTGGGTAGAGCTTATGCTGAGATAATCAGTTAAAAAAAAACTGTGAACCCTTCAGATTGAAGCCAGTTTATCAGTTTGGTTAAGGCTTCTTTACTAGCTTAAAGTCCACGTGTTTTTCTCTTTTTTGATCATGTTTGATGCTACAGAGAGTTTTAGAAAACAGATCTGTTAACAAAAACCAAAGCATAACATTCGAGAGAATAAAACTGTTAATATTATCAAGACTATCAGACAAACAACCTGGCAGGCAATGTTTGCTGATATATAGGAAATAACCAAAAAGAACTCCAAAATGCTGCTAAGATAAATCCAATGTCTGGGGTTTTTTTACTAGGAGAGGTTGAAAGTACAACAGGCATATGATTAAAAAGTGATGGACATGAAGCTCTCTTAATACCTTCATGGCTGGCATGTAACATATGAGATTAAATTTCAGCGGTGAAGAGCAGATAGAAAAATATTTAACTGTCTCTCCATGTTGATATCTAATTGCAAAGACTATCCTTCAACACCTGAAAAAAAGGAGGTTTGTTATAATATAGTGATGGTTTAGAAAACTGAATTTTTTCTGTTTCATCTGAGGGAGTCACAGTAGTTGAGACTATGCTTGGTTTGCTTTAAGTATTAAATACTTAGGAATAATTAATACTTGAGAAAGCTTGTAGCTTGCATTACATTGAGCTGGTAAATTGATTTATAGGTTAGAGAATTTTGGTACAAAATTGTATGAAATTAAAAGTTCCTTTTACTTCCCAGTAGGGCCTTGTTTCTGCTGTGCTAATTATGCCAGGCTAGTTTGGAATTTGAATTCCTGGACTCCTTTCAGCTAAATTTTCTTATGACAGTTTCAGGATTTTATGTGCATCTTTAGGAATTAATGAACATGCTTTGGCTGCATTTGAAATGTTGTTTAGGACAGTGAATGAAAATATGCTGAAACTGAAGTGCCCTTAAATGTTTAATTATTCCACAGTGGTTTAAATAAACCTGTATATTTAGCTTGTACTTTAACATTGTTTTGAATACAAGTCCTTTCCTGAATTTTTAATTTTAAGATTTGACTTTATACAGTGTGGTTAGTTCTGAGCACCCCCTGTTTGTTTTTTGTTTGGCTGACAGCACTCTCCTAAATTAGGGAGGAACTTTTATCTCTGCTGTGCAGCTGAGAAGCAAGGGGAGAGAATTCATTGCATGCCTCAAGGTGTGCAAGAGCACTGTGGCAGAGCAGGGAAAGAAGCCTGGGTTCCTCAAGTCCTTGACTAGAGCAATGTGACTAAATCTTGCAGTTATGAGCTGCCTTCTTGATTTGTTTCTTTACATGCAGCCTTTCAGTCACACTTGGACCGAGGAGTGAGAACTCATTTTAGGTAGGGACATTTCCTCTGACTCTGATTAGGGCCAGAGAGAAACTGTTCAGTGAGTATGAACAATTGCAGCCAGCACTTGCAACTACTTCTTGTCTCAATGCTGGGAAAAAAAAATGAGCCAGAGCTGACTAGTATTGCCTTTTATTAAGCTTTATAATCCCCATTGAACTCAGTGTCTGAGTTCCCTGGGCTAGCATTTGTTATCCCAACTCTGGGCTAAACCATCCTTCTTCTCCAATTATAGGCCTTGGCATCAGTGGTTTTTATAAATCTTTTTCTTCAAAATTTTTTTCCCCATGGATAAGATTGGGATACTGAATGACTACCTTTCTGTAAGCTAATCTAATAATGCAATGATTTTCAGACTCCTATGTACAAAACGAGAGAAAAGCCTCTTTAGACTTCCTGCTTAATAAGATTTACAGTGTTTTTTATTATCCACAAACTTAGTTTCATTCCTAGCTTGGAATATGTTCACTTCACAGTCAGGCTTCTTAAATTAATGCCTGGCTCTTTTTCCAGCAGTTTTTCATCTCTTTTAATTGGCCACTCTGGTCACATTTTGCTCCTGCACTTCAGTGCCACCCAGCCACTGCAGCCAGAGTTCATCTGTTAACCTCCTGTGATCCTCAGCTTTCTCTCCTTCAGCCCTTCCCATTCCATCCCACCAGCTCTGCTCTCTGCTGCCAGTACAAAACTTCCAGGGCTCATCCCAGTCTTCCTCATGTACACAGCTCTCTGAGAAAGAAATTGTTTATTTAATTCAGTTCACCTTGTTTAGGTGAAAACACCTTAAAAAGGTGAGCAAGGTCCAGCAGTGTCTTCTTTCAAATAAAGCTCTGATCTTCTTGCGACTTTTAGGATGTCAAATGTTGAAATTATAGCTTTAAGAGCAACATTAAATTCTGTAATATTCATCTCCTGCATCCTCTGAGATTTATCTGCAGATAAAAATGTCATGTATGTAAGCCTAATTTTCAATTACATAACTGAAATGACATAACTTGCTGACACACATTTTTACTGTGTATCTTCTCCTCTGTAAAAACATATTTTTTAAAACCAGATCCTAATTATATCAATAATGGCCAACACACACCTACTCCACTTTTCTTCATGTAGGTGGTTGTTTGTACTTTCTAGCAGAAAGACTGTGGTCTGTTTACTTCTATTTTTTGTATTTCCTCCTTTTTAAAATAATGCTGTAGACTTTACTCCTGTTTATATTACCTTACACTGACTTAACTGCATTGACTTCAAGGGAGTTAACCATAATCTTCACTTATGTAGGAGGTAGATTGTGCACATTTAGCTAATTCTCTAGGTGTCTGGGCTCAAAACGTAGTGTAATGGATCTTAGTCACTGCTGTGTTTTCATGCAAACTGTTAAAACAACACTTTATTTGCAGATTTTCTCAAAGCAATGGAAAATAAAGACATTCAAGAGCATGGTTTTGGCTGCAGAGATGCAAATCTAAATATGTGCTGATTTCACAGTGAATGATCCTGGAAGAAAGGAAGGAACTTTAGTGAGGTCAGGGACACTCCACAATACCAATGGCCAAGAAAAATCTCCATCTGTGATTCCTTTCTAAATAGTTTCTCAGTATTTTTTATGCAGCCTTTTCTAGTTTTATTCTCCATGTGGAGCTGAGGTAGGGTAAGCAGGATCCCTGCAAGTGCAGCAGGGAAGCGCCGGAGTGTCGCAAGCAGGAAAGATAAACCAGAGCACTTTGTCACTCTCTGGTTTTGATCCCCAAAGGAAAACAAAGCTGTAAGTAGTGCAATATGCTTAGACAGAAGGATGCAAACATAAACTGGTGAAGAGGCAACTGGGAGCTGCTGGGTTGGGTTCAGAGGGCAGATTCTGTGCTAGGTGTCCCTATGCAAGGAGCTGGAAGAAGCCACACCTGGATTTACACTGACACTGGTTAAGGTCCTCACAGGAGACCTTCACCATCCCAAAAACTGCTGGAAGGACATCGGAGCAGGACAAAAGTAATTCAGGAGGCTCATGGAGTACATTGGTGCCAGCTTCCAGACACAGGTGAATGAGGAGCTGGTGGGTGGGCATGATCAGCTTCGGCCTGACCCTTTAAACAGAGAAGAACTAGTTCTTGCTGTGGAATTCAAGGGAAGCCTTGGCTGCAGTGACCATGGGATAGTGGAGTTCAGGATCCTGAGGAGATGAGAGAAATGGTGGTTTCACTGCCCTGGACTTCAGGAGAGCATTTTTTGACACAGTTTCCCATAAATCTGCACAGACAAACTGGACTACAGAACTGGTCCTGAGGTGCACTGGGATGTAGGGTGTGACAGACTCCAGTTCACACAACAAAGCTTCAAAAAACTTAATGGTCCTGTCTTTCCTGTGTGTATTCTTGGGTACTGCTCACTGTCCAAGAAGAAATTTGGAGAAAGTTTTCTGTGTTAACTAATTCACCCCTGCCCACTGCTAAGTCGCTCCCAGAAATTCTTCAGAGTTGCATGGGGAACTATAACTTCACACAAAATGATTTCATGTGGAAAAGGAAAATGAAGGAAACAGCTGTTAGTGAAATCACTTGGTCCACAGACCAGCCCGAACTGAGACCCACTGGGTGTAGTTATTTAAAATGACATAAAACAATATAGGAAGAACAACACAGAAATGGAATTGGAGGCTGCACCTTGAGTTCCACTTAGCAGGGGCAGCAGCAATGCCTTCAGCTGTGCTCAAAGGAGCTGCAGACTGGTTTTGGCTTCTGCCTCTTGCATGATACAAAGATTAACATGCTGCTTTTGTTTTCTGAGGGGTGACATCTTTGTGCTTAGCACCAGTTCAGATATTTCCTTTCCTGCTTCCTCATCCCCTCTCTCTTCAGGCTGCTCTGCCTGGCTTCCTTTAGCTCCCATTTGTTTTCTGATGCTGCCTTCTTTCTTAGCTGGTAGTGAATATTTTTATGCTCTTCTATTTGTTGTGAGGATGTCTGGATGAGGCCCTTGCCATTCCATTCTTACACTGCCACACCAGCAAATCATCCATCATTCCCTTTTTCCAGGTTTTGTCTCTGCTCCACAGGCATTGTTGAATTGAGATAGCTTTCTGGGAAACCAGGCTGCCAAATGAATAAATATGTGAGAGGGTGAACAGTCAATCAGTTTTATGAAAAGCTCTGAGTCCAAGAAGATGGAAAAACTCCTAGTTCTTGCAGACCTCTGACTGGATCTTTCCTCCCTTTTGCATTCAATACAAGCTAATATGGACTTGATGTCTCTTTACAAAGCATTGCATTTAAGAAGATATATGGAAATTATCTCCTCTTCTATAGAGAACTCTTTGTTAATGGCTATTTTGACCCAATAAAATTAGATCCCTGTCAGACACTCCCTGATTTTCCAAAACCAACTCAGATATCATCTATTTGATATAAAATAGATATGATACCTAGAAAAGATGTATTTTGTATTTGTGTTTTAGGCTTATTGCTTTGTCTCTGTCTGCTCTGTCTCCATCTTTATGAGTATGTGTTACCCCAACTCCTGCTCACCCTCAGAAGGTGACTAAAGAGCAGGAACATGAGCAAAACCATGAGGGATTGAATCCCTGTCTCAGGGGAGGGGCTCATCCCCCATATTCCCTGATTTAAGAAACCACCCTGCTCTTGTCATTCCCTGCTTGTGTCCCTTCAGTAATTGCTTGAGCTGCAGTTATTTGCATTCACCCTTCACATCCTTCACTCCTGATCCTCCCACCCAGCCTTCCCAGCCTTGCCCTTCACAGCTGCTGAGTGCACTTTTTGGCAGATTCTTTCCCCATTTTTAACAAGAGACTTTCTTATATCCCATTCTAAGCCCCAGCTTATTGCTGTCGTTCCTTCCTCTCCCACTAACCACTGCAAATGGATCTCCTTGACTCCATGGGATTTAGAAACATCTTCAGTGAGAAGATGCCATTCCATCTGATCTCCTCCTTGTTCTGGGAGCTTATCTGGCCCTCCTTGCTAATACATTGTGCTCAGAAGCTTAGGTTTGGTTGTAGAAAGGCCCTGGTCTTCCTAAGAAGAGGTCAGGGTAGGAGTAATCCTCCTGTTCCCTGCCTAATTTTAATTTCGGCTCCAGCTTCCAGCCCTTACTTTTAGTAACAATTTTCCCCACTAGAGAGTCCTTTATTGCTCGCAATTTTCTTTCCAGAGATACTCACTAATCAAGCAATTTTTACAATCTTTCTGATAAACTAAACAGATTAGGCTTTTAAAGTCTGTTACTGAAAATGAGCCAACCTTCAAGGTTTTTTTCCCTCTCTTTCCTGCCTCCCTACTGTCCTGCATTCTGTTCTGACATCAGAACAGCATTGTGGTTATAGGTTTAATGTTACCAATGGAAAATGCAAAAGTAACTTATTCATTTCTGCTTATCACCTCTTTATGTATTTCATTTATTTTTTTTTAACACAGTCTGGCATTAGAAGGAAAAGTTATCCATTTGATAAAAATTATAAAATAAAAATGATAAAAATGATAAAATGGTTTGGATTGGATGGGACCTTAAATATCATCTCATTCCACCCCTCTGCCATGGGCAGGGTCACCTTCCCCTATCCCAGGTTGCTCCAACCCCCATCCAACCTGGCCTTGAACACTTCCAAGGATGGGGCAATATACACCATCCCCTAATGTAAAGGATTGCTGTACCTCATACTTACAAAAAACTCAATGAATTCTTCTCTTCTAGGGAGGCAGACTAGGAAAGCTCCATGACTTCTGGTGAATTTAACCCCCTGATCTGCTGTTGCTGAAATATTTTATTTTGCATAGTTAAAATACATTCTTATCCATATAAAATATCAAGGGTTCACTCCAACATGGAAAGATCAGCTCTTCAAACACTGGCTCATGTGGAGAGGATCAATTATGAACTCCTTGTTAGAAAAAAACCAAAAGCAAGTCTTGTCCCTTCTTGGCTGTGTCACACACTGGCACAAAGTCACCTCCTGAATGCGTTGCCTGTTCCATGTGTTTGGTCTCCTAAGGCAACAGCATTGCATAAAAGGGTTTCAGTGGTGGAGTGCTTTTCAACATGATGGTGGTGATAATTTGAAAAAAATAACCTGAAAAATATTTAATACAAATAATCTTAGAGTGAAATTCAAGTTATTTAAACAAAAATAAGTCTAATTAAAATGGGAACACAGGAAGTAATGGGCAGTGGCTTGGCACTGGTCTGTTAAAAGTGTTGAGAGTGTAGTGCTGAATGCTCTTCCCAAGGAATTCCAAAAGGAATTCTGGCAAAAGGCTTGGAGAGAAGCAGTTTTTTTCAGCCTTGAAGAGGGGGTATCCTCACCTGGGTAGTCAGTGATTCCTGGGACATTTCCAGGATTTGAGTTAAACAGACTTTTGATTCCAGTACATGTGAGCAGAATGGGGATATTTCCATGTAATAATCCATGTTCTGTGCTGTGTTTGCCTCTTATGATCCTTATACAAACAGGGCTTGGTCCCTTTAATGAGAATCTGTACAAAACCTGGAATAATCTTATGTAGAAACTTGGAACAATCCCTGCAATACACTGAAAAACATGCCTAGAGACTGACCACAGCTCCCTGCCAGAATGAAGAGAGAAGATGAGTCTTTCACACACTTGTGGCTGGTATTTGGGGAAGGTAAAGATTCACCAGTTCTAGCAAGGATGACAGAATTGATTTGTGGACTTGTGTGTGAAACCACAAAGTTCAGTATTTTGACAGCCCCCCTCAGACCTGCCCAACTTTTTAAAGTATCATTTAATCATGAGCTACAGCAGTAGTGTCCTATGAACCTGCCCTGCCTTTTGTATTTGGGGTTTTTTTTGGGTTTTTGTTTTGTTTTGTTTGGTTGGTTTTTTTTTTTAATTAATGTGGATTCTCATAAAGTAATTTTTGGTAATTCAGATGGATGCTGGGTCTCAATATCAATACTGTCCCAAGTAGTGACTCTGGGATTTTGAGAAGGTAATTTTCCTTCTTGGCACATTGAAATAGAATTTAACTTTTCTTGTATTACATTGAATTGTTGGAATAACCAATTAGCCTGTTGATCCAAAATCATAAGCCAATTTGAGAGTGAGAATAGGCTTGGGTGCTACTTCACAGAAAAAGAATAGATGCTGTGAGAAATTCAGAGTTAACTATAAACTATTTCCTACATAGGACCTCACTGGGACTGATTTAAACTTTCCTAGGTGCAACTAAATGCATATCAGAATAGAAACGGAGACTCAGACATGCTCTCCCACTTTTCTCTTACTTTCCTAACTTCCAGTTTACCAGGAGGAGAGGAAAAGTAGATTACTTGCTCTGTAAATTCTCTGTTGAAATTTCTATGAATTAGGGCTATAAGTGAATAATGACTCTTCCTCCAGCTTTCCCTTCTACTCATACATATATATTCACACTCAGAAATAGCATATTCTTCATGCAAAGATTCCTCTCTTTTCAAATAAAACCAATACATTTTTTTAACTTGTCATATGCCGTGGATAACTTGATTATGTCATGCTCCTAAATTCAGCTGTTAATTATTTATTTGAAAGTTTTGGATTGGCTGCCACAATTAGCCTTGACATATTAAATAAATAGTTTTTTATGGTAATTGGGGGTTGATGCTATGCTGCTTAGAATAATCTCCAGTATTTCTTTCCTGTCTTGGAGCTAACTGCAATTTTTAATTTCATGAAACACTTTAGAAGACCATAAGAAAAAATAATCACATTACAAGTGAGAAGTGTTGAGTAAATTTCTTTTACAAAAAACACGCCAGTTATAAATTTAGCCTTTAATTGATGGCATTACGAAGGGCTGAGATGGAAAACAAACAGTGGGAAACCCAATAATCTGTAATGTCATGAGTCTGCATGGTCTGCTTGCCAGGCAGTACACAGGCTCTTGAAGAGGTAGAAGCTTCCAGTGGCAAGAGAAAATAACCTTCCAATACTTTGTGCCTGTGGTGGAAAGGTGTCCAGCTGAGGAAACAGGAAGTAAGTGATGCTAATTTATTTTTATCACCTTGGCCAAAGGGTTTTCCTGTGCTGCTCTTTCCAAAGCAGCCGGGCAGGGCACTGGTTCTCCAGGTTTTCTTCCTGCCAGGCTGCACTCTTTCCATGGACAAGCTGGCCTCTGTGTTTTATCCTTTCTGTTGTTTGCATCCAGCTCTAGGAAGGCAACTGGGGCTTCTCAAATCCCAGCTGAGTGGATGGAGGAAAAGCCTCAGATGTGGCTGCTTGGGGCTGTGCAGGGAAAAGGATCCGGCTCTGCAATATCTTCTAACAGACTGGAAGATGTCCAAGCTGAAAGATTCCCTCTCATTTTGCTCTGGGTGTCCTGTCAGAACAAGGCAGTGGCAGGATTTGGGTTTTTACAGCAAATCTACCCATCCAGGAGCTCATCTGGAATTCCTTCTGCTGTGCCTCTCCTTCCATTACCACGCAGGGAGTCTCTACTCTGAAGGATGTACAAGGAGGATAAAAAGGGCACTTTGAGAGCTCTCCTGTATCTCAGGATTTTGTACCTCCAGTACAGTAAGACATTATTGATACATTTTTGTTGACACGTTTCTCAGGGAGCTTCAGCCCTCCTGTTCTTCCCATTTTCCCTGGGTGATGTCAACTTCAGAGGCTGCTTCCTTAAAGTTTTATTATGAATCTGTAACATGATAATTATCCATCATGGTGGGGCCCTTTCAGTAGCATGTTTGGGTCCAGATGGTCCAGACCATGATCCATATGGTTCTGGATTACTCACTGTTTTGAGTAAGAACAGTTTTGTCTTTGGAAGTTCTCCAAGCTCTCCATCTCTAGGGAGCTTCTGGTTCTTCTGTGTGGACATTACTTGGGCAATTGGCCTCAAGCATCTGAAGAATACTGAGATCTAGTTAAAAGTCCCAGAGCAATCCTTTATATGCTGAAAGTCTGTAAGCTGTAGAGAGTTTATGGCATTTCTGCTCTTTTCTGCCTTTCAAAGGCAGCCTTAAGGGAAATGCTGCTCTCTGTTCCCCAGGGGTGAAGGTTTGATGGGTGCACATTTCCAAATGATGGACTTTGTGCAAGGAGATCTGTGGTTCAGCACACTCAGAGACCTGCTCATTACCATCCCTCAGTAGCTGACATTAAAGAAGCATTTTTAGCCCTGTCTTCCTCTCCTTACTAATCAGAATTCTGTTTAATTTTGCAAAAATGTAGTAATTTCTCTGTACAGCTTAAGTCTCTGACCTTGCTGTCTTTAAATCCAGTATAAATGTATTCTGAGAGGCTGAGAGACAGACTTTTTTCCTGATACCTCTACAACTCTTCTGCAATGCTGTTTATTAAACCTTTTGTCTTCATCAGGACCTTCTTCAAGAGACAGTATCCATAAGCATATTTTATAAAGAGCAGCTACATTTTGGGGTGGTGTTTTGTGGATGGGTGAGAGGATCTGCATGATGGAATATCTAATATAACATAGAGGAACTATATAAATTCTGACTGAAGGACAAATTAACTTCTGGATTTCCAGAAGGCTTAGAGTTTTTGTTTTTTTCTTCTTTTTTTTTTTTTTTTTTTTTTATTTCATTTCCTGAAGAGTAAAGAAGTCTTGAAGGAGAAAATATGGAAATGTGAGTGATGGAGGGAACTGTGCTAGACTTTGCTCCTTTTTCTACCTTTTTGCAGGGATAGTATCTGACCTGGAAGGATTCCTCCTCCTGTAAATCCCTGCTGCACCAGTGATTTGTGACAGCATTTCTATTGCTCAGTCAGTGGAGGGAACAAGAAAAGTCTGCTTTTTTTTTCTCTTCAGAACTTCCCAGTCAATTATTGTGACTTCTTACATTGAGTTTCTCATTCTCTGCTCCCTTCACATACTAAACTGCCCTTTTCAAGGGGATGAACTTCTTCTGAGAGAAACTTGTGAACTGACTGACAGGATGTTGTCTAACACTGGAGGAGATAAGGCTTTTTAGCCTTTATCTTTCCTTTAGGCATCTGTATAAATTCAGACAGTGGTGTTTGATGTCATGATTGGTTGAATTTTAATAGAAGTTTGAATTGAATTTTAATAAGACTTCTATAGTGACAAATAAAGACAATTGCATAGTTCAGGAAGCTGAATTCATCTCTCCATTCACCCAGGGGATGAACTAACTTCTGCCTGGTGCTCTGGGAATTTGTTCCCTTCCTAAACAAATCAGTTAATGATTTAAGTTATGTGGTTACTTGTTTCTCACTTGGAATACTCTTATATATACCTGAACTTTGTTAAAACATATAGTGGAAAACATTACTTGTGTGTAGTCTTATGCTAGCAGTAATTATGGGCTATAGTGCAATAATAATACAGTGAAAGTCTTACAGAATATATTTTAGGTTTTGGGTTTTGGTTTGGTTTTTTTTTTGGTGTTGCTGTTATTGTACAGCTCCCAGACTTACTGCAGTAGACGTGGCATGCAGAGAAGATACAGTGAATTTATCATCTAAACACCAAAAAAGACTCCAGCTGTTGACAGTAAAGAGAGCAGGGAGGTGACAAAGATGAGCATAATCTGCTCTTTTTTCAGAGTACACACGGCCTGGCACGGGCACTTGGGTGAGACATGCCTGGAACTGCTGCTGTGAGCAGGGACAGCTGTCACAGCACAGCTCTGCAAGACTTTTCGTTTGAATGCAAGGAGGAACTGGAATATGAATGGATTTCGTGAAAAGATGATACAATCTGTCTCCAGTGTCTCACATCTATTATCTTTCCTTTTTTCTGTAAACACTTGAGAATGGATTTTCCAGTGGGCAAATTAAAACCCTGCTGTGACATCTCGTGCTCTTGAGAAACTCCTGTCTCCCTGTGTGATGATTTGGTGCTGTCACTGAGGGGATAATTTTGGATTGTGTGGACTTTATGGCATAAACACAGGCTTCTTTGATGTTGGTCTGATTTTGCTAGAATGTGACTGTATTGGTTGGCTTTAAGAGCATGTCTGAGAGGAAAGTAATCAAAACCTGATAGCAGCAAAAATTAATGAAGTCAGAAGAAAATGCTGTGCCTGTAACTACCCAAAGGGAAAGACAAAAACTGAAATGCAGCATGTTAATGAGGACTGCAGCAATCTCCCTTATTCATTTCTGAGCTGGGCTCTGCAAACTTTTGTGCATTCTGGCATTCTGGACATAACTCCAGTAATTTAAATGAGGTTTTGGGTATCCCCAGATAGAAAGCTTATTAAAAAAAAAATGTATATATGTGAGAATAGATATATTTTTTCCTTTAAAATAGTGGGGTAAGGGGTATGGAAGGCAATTTCCAGATAAGGAAGGCAATTTTCTAAATGTAAATGATGGGAGCTTCTTTTGCATGTAAAGCTAGATCCTCCAGTGTGTTGCATTTCCCTTGACCAACCAAATGCTAATCTGTAAGTGACAAATGATAAAAACAAGTGAGGATTTTTCTTTCTTCAGGTCTGCCAAAATATTAGGTCTCCTTTTTCTGATTGGTCCTTTGGAGAGAGGGGAGGTCATCAGTATATTGGTGAGGGCTTTCTAAAATTTCTGGTTTCACTTTTCCAGCCTCATGTCCTGGTGAGGCAGTCAGGGTTTGATGGGGAGGATTGCCAAAGTTAACAGTGAGGCAGGGTCTGCTGTGCTTCCACCATCTGTACAAAGAACAGAAATGACGAGCAACTGCACCCCAAAAAAATCCCTTTGATTGCTCAATAGCATAAGCAATATTTTCAGAATGGCTTTGCACATAATGAAATACATCTTGTGTGATGAAAGCCTGGTTTGCTGTAGGAACACATTGTTTTCCAGAGACTCAATCTCATGGATCACTTTTATGGCTTTCCATCTCCATCCTCCCTCCGTGGTCTAAACAAGGAGTTGTTCCAGCCACAGGCAGTTTGTGCTGCTTCCTCAGGGCCCCCATTCTGGGCATTGCTTTTTACAGGGTTTTATGCTGCACTAAAAATGAAGATTAAATAAACTGTCCAGATGGGACTTTAAAGATGTGGAGTGTGGAGATGTTCCATCTACACGCTCTGTGAGTGCTTTCTGATGGTCCTGCAGCATTGAAAGGGAATAGCACTTTTTTCTGGTTCCTTCAACAGAATCACAGAATGGGTTGGAAGGGACATAAAAGCTCATCTTGTTCTAATCCCCTGCCAAAGGCAGGGACACCTTCTACTCGAGCAGGTTGTTCAAAGCTTCATCCAACCTGGCCTGGAACAGCTGCTGAGGTGCTGCTGGAGGGCTGGGTGTGAAATAGTTTTTATGATATTCACACAGAACTGCATGGAAATATCTCAACACTTTCATACTACAGTTGTTTGACAATGATTTTACATTGTATTGTCACTACAAAATCTCCAAATGCCCAACTCTGCTCTGACAATCTTGTGTACATCTAAGCTTTAAATGGAGTCTAAAAATGTCACCTTCAAAATGCTTTCTGATTAATAAAAATTTTAAATCTCATTATTGCCATAGAGTTGTATTTTATATTTCTCAGTAGTCAGGTGGCAAAAAGCAAGGGAGCCATGGTGCACTCCAAGAGGACCCTGGTTTGGATTTTGGGGAACCAGGACTCTGGAGCTGAGCACCTGTGTCCATCAGCCATGACATAATTCAAGATATAAATCCAAACTCTAGACCCATAGATGAGATAATTCACTTTTTCAGTGCAGAATGACCTTCCCATCAAAATATAATACAGCAGTAAAATGTAGTAAAAGTCTGTCCCAGAGAGCAAACCTGAGCCTTATGTTTTGCTAGAAACCTAAATTCTCTAACCCTTCAAAACCATCTAATTTACATTATAAAATTTCTTAGTCCAAGCAAATGTCTCTTTATACCAGTAGTATATTTTCCTAAGTGCTAAAAGTTTTGCTTTTACTTGCCAGCACATCAGTACAAGGATAATAGCAAAGAATGTTGATTTAATTAATTGTGTGTCAGAGCATATGTTGAAAACTCTAAAATAAATCTGTAGTCTAAATTCAGAGTATTGAAAGTTGTAATTTATACTGTTGAAAGTATAAAATCACGTAGGTGGGGAGAGCTGTAATTTGAAAGCAGAATTTTTATTTTCAGAAGGATATATAGACTCAGTGACAATAGCATAAAGATGTTAAAATATGTAGAATGGGTATTTTGCTCAAGGAAACAATGCATCTCGTGGATTTTAATTTCTTTTGATTAACTATCCTCAGTATTTATAAATACTTGAGCAGTAACTCATAAATAGCATAATATTGATTGAATAACTGAGTAAATGACTTTTTCAGTGATTATCACTGAATCTCTGTTCAATTATTTGATGAGGTGTCCTGGGCAGTTCCTGTCAGATGCATTCTTCTACCTCTTACTCCAGTGCTGATTTAGAGGAGAATGAAATAATCTTTTACAAGTTTATTTTACAGTCTGGTCTAAGGTTGAGAGCTAAAGCTTAAATTGATAATGTCCAAGTGAGTGAAGGCATTAGGTGGAATAAAAAGCTTTACTTGATAGACATATCAAAAAAAGGGAAATGAAGCATGGTTTTAAGCCCAAAAGCTTTCCAGTAAGATCTAGGGAGTCAAGACTGATCACTGAAGGATCACCAGGTGTGGAGGATCATGACCAATAAGAGAATTTGCTTTTTCTAACAGCACTGCCTCACCTCAGGCACCTCTTGGGCATTTTCCAGAGAAATACAGATTTCTCTGTATTTATCAGCAAATTGGCTGGGAACTGCCTGGGGCAACACACCAGGTTTAGGCTGAGCTGTGCCTTGGGTTTGAGGGGACACATTGCCAGAAATGCCATGCTGGAGGGGAATTGCAGAGGTCTTGGGATTCATAACTCTGGTTTGCTTCATGGGCGTGGTGCCCCCAGACTACGAAGTGGAGAAATTGGAGAAATTTACTGTCCTGATGTTTCTAAGTATCCATTTTATGAGTGCAAAGGGTGGTAAATTATCCCTCTTTGCTTTTCTGCTTCTCCTCCCTGGCTGTCCCAACGATTTGTGGGAATGAATTATTTTTAAAGTTATCTTTAAAAAAAAAAAAGTAATTTTAACTTGACAGCCTTCCTGTCAAGCACTTTTGAGTGGAAGGGACCATACAAGGCAGTTGGTGCTGCTGAACAAATCAGAAAGGATGAAAGTGGATAATTAGAAATCTTTTCTGTTCAAGACCTTGGGATTTTGCATTGTTGTTTCTCCCAACATTTTATTTTTTAAATAAACTTTCTGACTCAAGCAGTGTTCTAATGTCAAAGCCTGATTTCTGTCCCCTTAAAATGCCCTTAAAATAGTAACCAGTGTTCTGCTTGCCTGTTAATCTTAGCCAGAATTTTCTTCCAAAGAAAAGATACATATGAAATGCAGTCTATCTGAATACAGGTAATTTGGTGTCTTTTGCAGAAAATGTAGCACAAAATTTTTAGACAAAAGAGACTTTCAAGTTTTCTGTGTCCCACAGAAGGGGAGGAACTGGGGGAACCAATGTTAGGTGACAAAAGCTTAACAAATTCTCACTGCAGGAAAAATGAGGGTAAGAAAGAAAAGATCATCTATAAGTTTTTGAAAAAGATGTTTTTCTGTTCATTATAGGTGAATGGGATCAGTGTGTTATTTCGCAGTGATACTGAAAGATGTTCCCAGCCAAGTATCTCATTTAATGCTTGATCAGGGCAATGCCTCTCCTCCTGCATTCTGGAATCCCTAATAAAATGTCAGACTGTGTTCAAAGACTTTA
This sequence comes from Lonchura striata, assembly GCF_050655825.1. NCBI lineage: Eukaryota > Metazoa > Chordata > Aves > Passeriformes > Estrildidae > Lonchura > Lonchura striata. The sequence goes on along the minus strand of NC_140704.1, from coordinate 152,129,221 downwards.
GGGGATTGGCCACTATTGGTTTTATTTTAAAATTGTGGGTTTAGTTGAATTAATAATGATATTCTCATTGACAGTATGTACAGCAGTCAATAAAACCCTCACTCATTTAGTTTTCTTTTACTGTATAGGAGCCACTTTCCCTACACACTGATAAAAAGCACTCTATAAATATCTCTGGCCTTTGGAAATAAGAGACCCTTTTTTGCACTTTATACATCCTCAAAGTATTTACTGAGGCAGAAGTGCCTCCATTTCAGAGGGTTTTGCTCGTTGCACGTTTCCCTCCCCGTTTAACAAGATATTAAAAAGATATTCTTCAGGGGAGGCAGTGAAATGTAATGGCAGAAAGGTCACCCAAAGAGCATGAAGATGGCCTTTGAAGAGCTATTTCTGCAGGAAATAAGGAAGAGAAAAAATTGCTTTCTAAAGTTTCATTTCAGGAATAACAGTTTTTTTCTCTTCCCCACTTCCCCCTTTTGAACCCAGCATTGCCATTTTTCCCCCTGCATGACTGACAACTTTCCTGTTTTAAATTTTTAAGATAATTTTCTTAATATTCTGAATATTTTGTAGGGGGCCCAGCGAGCTACAGATTAAAGCAGTACCTAGCATCTAATTTTGGGTTGTGCTTCAAAGGCCTGTTTTAGCTTGTAGAAAAATTAATAGGCCTCTGTTTTCTTAAAAATGTTGCTACTTTTTATAGCTTTGATATAAACTTTCTTGCCTTATCATATTAGTAAGAAGTTGAGTCTTTAACTCTGAAGTAAAGGAGTGCTGACAAAATGTGTGTGTGTAACTAGGGTCAGCTAGAATTTTGAGATTGATGGTGGCTGGTTTGTCTTCAAAGATCCTTTCTCCTGAGTAATGAGTATTTGCTCCATAGTGCTATTAATCCTTCAGTTTAAATGGAAGTCATCTCATTTCTTTGTGTATGAGTAAAGAAAATAGTGCACAGGAGAAGGAACTGCACCATGCTTTTACCCTTTTTTAATTGCTTCAGTTCACCCATGCAGTTTAAAGACATTATTGGTGCTAGAGCATCATTTGTTGAGAACTGCATGTCTAGTTCTAGTCTCTAAATTCTAGAGGAAGTAATTGAAAATGTTCATGTTATTTTTCTTCCTAAATTTCTAGTTCACTTAGATATTGCTGTTAAGGCAATGAGTTATCAGAAATGTCTTTCCACAGATAAAAAACCCAAAGAGTTTCCCTCGTTTGAATTTAAGTTAGATATTAGGAAAAGGTTATTGTTTTTCACCCAGAGGGTGGTTGGGCACTGGAAAAGGCTCCCCAGGAAGGGGTCACAGCCCCAAGCCTGACAGAGCTCAAGGAGAGTTTGGACAATGCTCTCAGGCACAAGGTGGGATTGTTGGGGTGCCCTGTGCAAAGTCACTTCAAACTCAGAATATTCTAGGATTCTGTGAAGCTTTGCAGCCCTGAATATCTTCATAAAATGATAAAGCATGAGGAAAAAAGAGGAATGCAATACCCCAACTAATTAATCACTTAACAAAGGAAATCAATAACAGAACCAAAACTGTTTTGATGTTCCAAACAGATTAGTCAATAAAGCAATGACACTTCTCTGACTCGCTGGGTTAAAATTAGCAAAGGAGTTCTGATAGATTAACCAGAAACTTTCTATTTAATTTTTATGCTTTCCTTTTTCCTTCAATTTTCTGCTACCTGTATAGAAATGCGTGTCCTTGGGGTGCTCTGCTATTACAAAGAAGCTGTGTTTGTTTCCTTCCTAGTTTCCAGACTGCCTCTTTAGGAGTTGTTTGCTAGAGATCCCATGTGGAAAGCCTGTGCATATTGTGCTTTATAGAATGCAGCAATTCCAGTTGCTAAATTTGGATCAATGCCTATAGACATTTAGATATGCCTCTTTGCTAAGGACATATCTTTCATAAAAATGAAGCATAATCTATTATCCCAGCATGAAAAGTTTTGCAAAGAAATAGTCAACTCTTTGTTCAGCTGCTGCTTCCTTAATTTCAAGTTTTGGGTATGGATGCTGCAAGGCACTAAAACTGTAGGTGTTTCATTTTGCTTTGTTGTTTTTTTTTTTGTTTTATTTATTTATTTTTAAAGATTTCCCTCTAAGAGTTTGTATTTCATACATCATCTTAATGCCCTGGAAACTTTTTAAAAGCTCAGAACAAAATAAGTGTTGTTATACCAGTATATGAGTGACTTTATTATGAATGAAAACAAAAAGTAGTTTTACTTTTGCTACCCAATTATTGTTTCAATCAGTAGTCATAGGAGAAGAGACACAGACACTCAAATAACTGCTTTTCCTTTTTTTCCTTTTTTACTGTCCTGATCACCAGAGCTCTGTCAGGGACTATTTCTACAATGATTTTACATTCCTCCTGAATATTTTAATGGATTTAATCTAACTCCATGTAGTCTAAATTCAGGAATTTTTAAAATAATTTTGCCAGGTGTAAATTCTCTGTTAAACCTTTGTTGAGGTCATTAAGACATGTGTTTTTGAGGCAAAATACTAAAAGGATAGTATCCCAAAACCATTTTTTCTTTCCATGCTCTATTGCTCTTAAAGTAAAATTGTCTCTTTTGTCAAAAGGTTGTTAAATTAGCAAAACATACAGATGCTTAATTACAATTAAAAGTACAAGCTAGGAAGTTTTCAGCACACTTAGAGCTGTTGTTCCCCAGCCCAGCCTGTAGTGAAACTATTCTCTGGACTAACCAGATAAAACCACTGTGCAGGTTTGTGTCTTTGTGCTGTTCTTCAGGAAGCCTGTTAACTGTGAGCTCTGGAATCTGACACCATGACCTAGAAAACACCCTGTTCTTTGATCTCTAATTTTTTAACTTGAAAAGCAGGAGTGATTTTCTGCCACTGTTTGGCTGCTGAAGTTGTGCTGCTGCATGATGAGCTCCCCGTGTGCAGCAGGGTGCATAGCAGGGGTGCTGGTTTTCAAAATGATCTAAGCATGACACGATGAAATAGAGACACAGCTGCTGTTGTGAAGAACATAGTCATTGTCTCTGTGCTTGCTATTGCCCTCTGGATTTTATTTCTTCACTCCCTCAGAGGGAAAACTGGGAACTGAGTCACAGCAGATCAACTGCTTTTGGTCAGCCTGAGATCTCCCGATGGTTTGAAAGCTGAAGGTGCTCTTTCTCTTAACACCAGAAGAAACAGGGAGGTCACCTCCTATCTAAAGACCAGTAGATTTTGGCTTTCCTTCTGTTTCTCCATTTCTGAAGTCCTTAAAGATGTGGATAAGTTGTGCCAAGTCTGAGTTGTACCCTTACTTCTCTTTTCTTGAAAAGCAGTGGTGGGATCCTGACTGTCTTGCCTTCTTGCCTGCCTTTACCTGTAGCAGATATCATAAAAAAAAAAAAAATAGAATAGAGATCTAGGTATTGAGCATCATAGAAAACCTTTTTTTGGAAGGGCCTTCTGGAAGCCAACTGCTCACAGGAGCTGTAACCTCCAAGGTTAGGTCATATTGCATGGATAGTACCAGCACGTTTAGCACATCTTCATGGATAGGGAGATTTCTGCTGGTGTAAATATTTTTTCCCATATCTCTGATCAAGATTTCCTTCATTAAAACTTTTAATCATTTCCCTTCCTTCTCTGCACCTCTGACAAAATCTTACCCTGCCTTCTGTGTAAGCCCCCTGTTCTCAGGGCATTGAGCAGCTCCTGAGCCTCCTCTCCCAGTTGTTTTAGCTTTTCCACATCCATTGTGTACTCCAGCCCCTGGCCCTGTGAGTTCATTCCACTTTGTCAACATCTCTCTTGTGCTGGGAGCATTCCAAAACTGTTTTTTGTATCCCAGGTGAAGCAGCTGAGCAGAGAACTTGCAGACTGGGCTCTCAGGGCAGCAATCCAATGTGCATTTAGCTGCCTGGACATCTCTCCTGAGATTGTTCCTTCCCAGATGCAGGACTGGCCTTGTGCAGCTCCTGGGAGCACATTCTTCCAGCTTCTGGATGTCCCTGTGAACAGCAAAATCCTCCAGCACCTTGACAGCTCTTCCTCCCCAGTTTGGGGTCATCTGCAAACTTGCTGAGAGCTCATTGCATCTGATCAGCCAAGTGTAGATGGGAAACGGTGTCAGCTGTGGTACTGACCCCTGAGAAACATCCCTTGGAACCCTGTAACAGTTCATGCTCAGAAGCACCACTCTGGTTATGCTCAGTTTCTTTCTATGCAGGGAAAAGGAAAATAACTAGAGGAAACAGAGGCTCTTTTTTACTTAGAATGAGAAAGTCCAATTCTTAATGTCAGATGGGAGCTTTTTGAATGAGAATTTTCTTTGCAGAGTATTATGACAATGTAGTAGAGTGGAATTATTACCTGAAAAAGCAGAAATGGATCTTCTTGTAATTTTTCTATGCATTGTGATAGTCAATTTTGTTCTAATTGGTTTACTATTACTTCTCATCTATTTCAGTTCAGCTGCAAAAAGTCAAAAGTACTGCTGCAGTTATTCTTGACAAAATGTCCTTTCAAAAACCAGCTTACAGCTTCACAGAACCACTGGTATGGAACTTCCAGGACTGGTCCTGGTCTCCATTATATTGATGTGTCCTTATGCCTGTGGAAGATGAACACGCTGAGCCTCACATGAGTTTGATTGACAGGAGGTTGCATGTGCTTGGTTGAAGGATTTGGGGGAAAAGGAGGAGGAAGTTTTCAGCGTGTGGCTGTGGAGAGAGCTACCTCATCCCAGCCTCAGTCCCCTGTGATTCTTTTCTCTTAGATCAATTTAATAACCTGACAGATACAAATTTCTCTCCTGTCAGCGTGGCACAGCCAATATGAGAGTGAAGGATCAAGCAGGGCTGGGTTGTGTCTCTGGACTCCTCGGCGCAGGGATGAGGATGGAATACTGGTGGGAAAAGGTCGCTGGCTGATCTTTCAGTGCACCAGGCTGGGCTTGCAGGATGAGCAACATGAAATATCTTCTTTTGATTTTAAACTGAACGAGCAGAGAATGACACCCACTGGGGGAATCGCTCTGAGACCACATAACGCCATGGCTGTCCGTGGCTTTTCTGCAAAGTCAGTGCTTCCCCCTTTCCTTCATAAACCTCTTCAAATAGACCAAGATGATTTTTTTCTCCTTCCTAATGACTCCCTAGGCAGCTGAGTCTTGCTGTGTGGTGGAGATTAGAGCTCCCCAGGAGCAATATTTTCCTCTCCTGGGAAAGGACATGTGTGCCAGGGCTGGCTTGGCCCCCTGTGTTTCTGTGGGTGCTGCTGAGTGGCCACGGTCCAGCCTGCAAGCCCAGCATTTGGCTTTGTAATTTTTATTGTTTGAATGCAATCACAGGTGCTGAATGACTGCTTCTGAGGAGTGCAAGAAGATGGTGTTAGCTTTAGCCTGGGCTGGTTAATCATTGATGGACAGGCAATAGCTCCTGGCCCATCTCCTCCTTCCCTCCCCTTGCTTTCATTCCCTCTCTTCCCCACATGGAATTCAATTAATGTGCTACATTATTTCTGGACAAAACCTGATCTTAAAATATGCAAAATAAAGTTCTCAGTTTTATTTCTTCAATCACCTTGGCAGGGGGTATTTTTAGCCCAATTTCCACATGAATATTGTATCATAAAAGAGCTGATTAAAATGAGGTAACATGACAGGGTTGGCTTGTAGTGAATGGATATGTTATTTATCCTGTTGAAAGGACATTACTGTAACCTTCCCTGCAATCCTACAGAGTGGTTCCCAGTAAGTTATGTCTCATCTAACCTTTCCTGAAATTTATTCCTAACAATAGACATGTAAATTATCAATGCAGCAGAAATCTTGTATATTCTTTTCAGATGGGGGGTGACAAGTAAGCAGCCTTTCAAACAAAAATCAAAGGTGTCAATTGATAAAACTGGAGATACATAACTTAGAATTTTGTTTTAATTCTGGATTTCAGCAGAGGAGTAAAAGAAAAGCATTGAAAGAACTTAGCAGTAAAAAAAAAAAAAAAAAAGAGTAAGCTTTTTGTTCTCTTTTCAAAGGGTTTTGCCTTCACTTTGAGTAAGGTGTTTAATTTCCAAAGCAGATGCCTGCTATAGTGTGAGCCTATTATTTTAGGAGAAAATTACAGTCTTATCTTTTGTATTGAAGATTTACAATTAACCCCTGAAAAAGTTTCCTGAATTAACAGTAACATGCCTTTGCTGAAATATTTTTCAGAGGTAGACCTTGAAGCAGTAAACAGAAAACCCACAAGGGAATCCTTCACACTTGACAGGTGGCAAAAACAAAGCTCACAGTGAGCCACCATTTTGCCCAGCACACCAGTGGCATGGCCCTGCCCCAAATTCAGGGTTTCAGAATTCTTCTGTGTCCCTGGGTGCTCTCAGTGCCACGGGCATCTGCACTGAGGCACAGGGAGGTCAATGAGTGCCCATCTACTGTTCAAGAAACATCAAAGAAATATTGGAATGACAAACTGCGCGTGAAATCTCTTTGCAAAAACCTGGTATCAGAGTTCTTGACCAGTGTATTCTTCTCCTTTAAGGCATCCTGCTTTCTTATCTCCTTCCTTTTCACAGATCTGGTGACTGGGTCTGAAGGAGAATTGCTGTGGTGATTTTATTCCTAAATATCACAGATGCTACTACTTAATTTCTTCATTTCTGCACTGGACCCACTAAATTCTGGTTGATGTCACAGGATTTTCAGACAAATACCATAATTTTGCTTTGAATTTTTCATGTCTTTTAAAAGTCAGCCATCCCTATGATTCATCATTAATTTCCCATTCTAATTCCTCTAGGTTTAGCCTCTGCCAGTGGATGTCATGCTGATTTTGCTAGAGTGGAGCACCTTTTCAATGTCAACTAAATGAAGGCAGACTCTAATATCAGTTTCTTGAGCAGATATGGTGACCCAGGTGATGGTTCATTTTTCTCCATTCTGCCTTTCAGTTTGTGCCCAACAGGTGAAGACTAGTTGAGAAAAGGACAAAAAACTTTCTCTGGGTAAAGGGCTTTGAGAAAAGCCCTAATGTAGTAGTTCTTCCTTCAAAACTGTGCCTTTTTTCTTTGCTGATTGAGAATTAAAAAAAAAAGGCCAAGGGATGTTTGCAGTTCTAATGATTAACAGATACATGGACATTGTGCACTTTCGTTATCAGCTGCTCTTGTGTTAATGATTGATGTAACCAAGGCTGTACCTTGTTTCTTTAGCTTGGCTGTAAGTTAGGATGGCTGTAGGTAGAGCTTGAGATACATGGGGTTAAGGAAGGAAGATTTCTGTCTGGCACTACAGGCAGGAAACTGTTTTTTATCTTTATTTCCTAAGGAAATTGGTATCCTCAATGCTGCCTGTATGCCTGTCCCCAGTAATTTTTCAAGTTAGTGATTGATTTCAACAGTATTTGAAACAGGACAGAAATCTCAGAAAGTAATTATGTTCTACAAGTTGGCAGAGGTGAAGATCTCAGTGGGACAGAGAGGGTTTCTTGTACCCCTGATGGGGTCACAAGAGACTGGGTGGGAGCCAGGGACATGATATGGGACAGTAATCACGAGCTTTTGAGGAAAATTGGGCATTTTTTATCCTCTTACTTCCAGGAAAACATATTCTCTGTGTGCACATGGGAGGGCACTGTGCAAGGGCAGAGCTGCTGCTGCACTGGGACACAATTTACTGCAAATTTCTCACTTTCTGTCCTTTCATTCTCTTTTTGTGAAGGAAAAAGTGTCTGGGGGAGAGGATTCATCCGACTCAAGGTCTGGAGCCAGTGAAGCCAGAGCATCCTTGGGCTGATTGAGGCTGAGGCTGCTGGTCAGGCAGTAACGTGCTGCTACTTTTGGCAGAAATATTTTTGCTCATTTGGTCCAACACACAGGGAAGGGAAGTAGATGCTGAAGAGATGGTTAGGACAAGCTGTTTGTATCTGGTCTTAAATAAGAAACAGTTTCTTCATCCTTGATTTCTTTCTCACTTTATTTGAGCTATATTAAGTGAATGTTATGCACAATCTATTTTCAGAAAGTGGTAATTACATTAAATTTTCTTCTTCTGGTATTCTTTCATTTTGTAATGTATTCAAATGCTGCTAAGATATTGTCCAGACAAGATGACGATAGAATCTGATCATCTGTTACTGTTTACAAATGAAAGCAAAATTGGAAGATTATGTAGCAACTTTGAAAAGGATACTTTGACAGTTTCTATTTTATTGGACTTGTTCTAGTCTATTATTTAACAAACCACCTCTTTATTGCTTAAAGAAGTGATTGCAGGATTTCACAAGGAACTCATTTGTCTTCAATTTCTATTCACTCGTGCAGTGTTCTTCTGATAGCTTTGTGCTCTGCTTCTCATGCTAAATCCTTTTAAAGCAGTTGCTGGATGAAGTGAATTAATGAAATTTGTCATTCCAGCCTCTTTCACTGCCTGGAGATACAGTGCTCAACACAACTTGGGTCAAGAACATGTATTACCACTTCAGCACAGGCTGATGGTAAAACTGGCCACTACTGAGCCTGCAAAACCTTCATCAAATACCCTTTATTTATATGCAGAGATAGCCCTTTTAGAGACACTGAATAAGGCAAATAGTAGAATATCTTTTCAGGACCAAATTGGTTTTGCTCTGGCAATGGCCATAGCCAAATATTTGTACCAGAAGACAAACGTGTATCAGCAATTGTAAATACTGTAAACAGTGGTGGAACATTTCTGCAGGTTTTTTGATCAGAGACAACCATCAGTTTGCTCTCTGGTGCTATAAATTATTCTGACATTTCAAATCTAGTGAGTGAAAACTGTATTAATACACAGGAAAATCAGCCCTGGTTTGAAACTCTTGGCAGGGATTTCTGCAGGTTAATTGAATTAGGGTCTGTGTGTGCTGCTTCATCCTATCAATTTTTATCTTTTAGTTTTATTGATAGACCATTTGCTTGTGTAGTCAGGAGAAAATGAGAGTCTAACCAGCTTTCTCAATCTTTTTCTGCTGTTCAATCATCAGTGCTTTTCATTTCTTGTCTATAAGGAATTTCATGGAAATGTTTTCCACATTCCTGTAAATACAAACAGGCAACTTCCATTTAGGCTGCAAAGGTTTGTTAGGTCTAGCTTCAACCTTCCTACTGTATATCTGGGTGAAAATAAAATATTCTTGTTTTCTTTGCACTGAAGGACATTTATAAGAAAATATATACATACATACATACATACATACAGATATATATATATATATATATATATATATATGAATATGTATGTTTTGCAGAAATAAGAAATTCTGGAATTTTATAGTTGTGAATTGAAGGTGTAGCAAATGACTTCTATTTGCTACACAAGCTGTCAGAGGAATTGTTATAGAGGTTAGGAATGGAAGGTAGCAGGGTAACAGTGGCAGTGTATCCTGTCATTGTCTCTGCAGGACAGCTCTTAAAAAATGATTCTCCTCTATATATCTCCTCTGTAAGTCTGCACTGAATGAAAAGCAGCCCTGAACAGAAGTTGGCAGTCAGTGGAACATGAAGAAAGCCAGGTGAGGGGGTCTTTCTTCAACACCTTCTTCATTCTGATTGAGTTTTCACTTCCCCAGTGAAGTGAGAGAAGTTTCTGCCTCCTGCTCCTCCCTGGCACCAGGAGCCTGGCACGTGCAGGAGGGATGTGCTGCAGGGACAGAGCAGGCTGGGGATGTGACTGGGGTGGTACAGCTGTCACAGCCTGGCGTGGGTGTCCTGAGGGAACTCAGTGGGGACAGAACCCTCCCATGGAGCACAAGGGCAGAAACTCACTCCATGCCCATTTTCAGAACAAACACAGCCCATGAAAGTGAGGCATCATGATTCTTCTGCCTTTTGGTGTTTTAAGCAGGAGGTGTTAGGAAAGTTACCACAGGGGGGTCTGGCTTGTGGCAGCCAAGTGCTCATAGCAACCTTGCTTTTTGATCCTTTCATATTGGCTCTTCCTATCCTTGGGAAGCAGAGTTCACCCGGCACTGGATTGCTCACCTGTCACAGGGGGTGTGAGCTGGGACTAGATCATTCTGAGCTGGGATTAAATCGTTCTGAGCTGGGATTAGGTCTTTGTGAGACAGGGTGGCTTTACCTGCTGATGGTGCATTGTTGCAATGTCCATCCTGCTCAGTGCAGGGGTGGGGCTGCAGGTCCAGTCCCTGGTTTGGAATCAGCCCTTGACCCACAAGCCTTTGGAATTTTTCACTGTTTGCCCAGAGAGGTGGTGGATGCTCCGTCCCTGGAAATATTCAAGATCAGCTTGGATGGAACTGTGAGCAACCTGATCTAGCTGATGTCCCTGATCATTGCAGGGGGGTTGGACTGGGTAACCCTTAATGGTCTCTTCTAGCCCAAGCAAGTCTACAATTCTTAAACTGGTTTAGAAGTCTTTGCCACCAAGGACCCATTTTATACTCAATGCCATGTTTCACTTACCTGAAAGACAAACCCATTGCAGGAGTATTTAGCAACCTGCTTGCTTTTATTTCTGTTGTTGTCTTAATATTTCTCTTAGCTGTCAGGTCTCTTTTGCAAGCCCAAACCAAAAGTATGTTCAGTTCTGTGCTGTGGTCTGGGGGATTCATAGCTTGGTGTGTTTCAGCAGACAGTATTTGTTCCCTCCCCTCAACTCCCAGCTCTGTACTCATGGCAGGTCCATTCTGCACTCACAGGTTGATTAAAGTTGAATACAGAGATGAGGTTGCCCTGCCCTGGCCTGAAGGTGAGCCTGGGAGGGGAGAGTCATGCTCCAAGTTATTATCAGCTTCCCAGCCTTCTGCTGCTCAAGGAATGCAGTGTCTGCAGTGTTGTGATGTTGCTGCAGTGCTCAGGAGCAATTCCTGTAGAATAGTGAAAGGCACTTGCAATAAAACCCCAACCATTTACCACACGCTTTCTTTGAGGACCTGGGTTGCCACTGGGGTAGTCTCTCTAATGGAACTGGAAAGGTGTCATGCTGCAGTTGTTTTCATTTTTGTGTGGCCTCTCTTTATTACTTTACTTTTACTGGGTCCACTATTGTATTTCCCAGTTGGAGCTAAACACTCCTGAGCCCTGGGGATTTTTTGCAATTACTGCCACTGACAGAGCAAACAGGAGTGAGGAATCTGAGCTGTTGCTATAGAGGCTGTATATGACACAATCCCTGTGAAGCACTGGGCATAATAACCATAACATGAAAAATGAGCTATTGATTCTCTGCCCACTTCCAGGGAATGAAAAATTTCCTCCCAGTCTGTAAAGCACTGAGAATATCGTCCTCCTGAGCGCTTGCCGTGAGGTCTGACTCCATTCTGTGGGCACCATTTAGTTTAGGCTAATGAAAAAGTGAGTCTGTGTGAGGAAGAAGCTGGTCACAGGCTTATTTAGTGTCTGTGCAGTGTAATCTGTGGTATGACTTCATGGCTGTGAGGGGCTGCTTTGACTTTGGGTGGTTACCAGTCCTGCTTTGCATCCCAGGGAGCAGCCAGGGCTGAATCATGGAAAGCATCAAGTGGCAATTTGGCATCCTTACTCATTCTCTTTCAACCCCTGTGTAAATATCCTGCTTGATGCAAGCAAAGATATCACAGTTCTGGTGATTTTGGCCTATTCATGCCAGAAATGTTCTGGAAAGATTAGGCCCCAATCCTCTGTCTTACATAGAGACAATTTGAATAGTCATCCATCCATCCATCCATCCATCCATCCATCCATCCATCCATCCATCCATCCATCCATCCTCATGAGCAAAAGTACAGCTGTTTTTTTTGATGTGATCAACTGTTTAGTTATTCTTTAAATTTTCCTTTTCGTTCTCTTTGTTGGGATTTTCAACATTGCTTGGCTCCAGTCTCTTGGTGGCCTGGGAGATCATGACCCTGCCACAAGGATTGACACCAGCTTTGCTTCCCATGACATCCCTCTCATTGGCTTTAGATCCCAATTTCCAGGGCAGATAGCCCACACAAAGCAATATTAGTTCTTTGTGGGCAGCTGAAAGAGAAGCACCATGTAGATACCAGCAAAACTTGGCTGCTTGTCTTGCCAGCATCAGTGCCAGCATTTTCTCTCCATGCAGATCTGGGACCTTGTGTTTCATTTGGAATTTTGCTTGGGACTCAACCCAAGGTTGGGAGATGATGCTGCCAAGTTTTCTCTGGTTTTGTGTCAAGAGCAACTTTGGATTGAAGCTGGAATGGAACCAGGCACGTGACCTAACTCCTCCACTGTCTCCTACATTGAGGAAAGCCAGTCCTGTCTAGCCAAAATGGAGTCAGACAGAGAGTGTTATGGGCTCCTGGTGTAAGATCAAAGTGGCATCCATGGAGGTTTTTACTCTCCCATTTTCTCTTGAGTCTCACAAAAGATATTTTGTGGGACAAACCTTCAAACAAAGGTTATGAATGTTCTTTTTTCCCCTCTCCATTTCTGAAGGAATGGGTTAGAAAATGACTGTCCTTTTTGAGTATGTGGTTGAAAGAAAAGGATGTGAAAGCGTTGAGTGAAGCTCAGTGGTTGAATGCCAGGTGCTTGGAACTGCTTCATCTCTGCAGTCTTGGGGAGAGGTCCCCAAAAGTAGCAGCTTTGAAATCCTTGAAATATTTTTCTGGGCACTGAGCAAAAGGCTGTCACCTGAAGGTAATATACAGGAAGACAAGTAAATTGTTTGATGTGTCAGCACTTCTGTTGATACAAATAATTAATGAGAAAATTGATTTTTGGACCAAATTCCTTCTCTCAAGGAGAAAGATTTTCTCATTAAAGGCATCTTGCTCTGTATTTAGGTATGTGACTATTTCTCATATACCAAATAAAAGGAAAGAGGATTGGGACGGCATTTTCAAGCCTGTTTTCAACAAAATCCATAGCATAAAATTCATGAATGTGAGCATGGCTCTGTGTAACCCCACAAACAGTTGGAGGGGCAGGCAAAAGACCTCTCTGTATCTGCAAACACTTTTTTTGTGCCTCACTGTTGCCTCCCTTAGATCTTCATCCCTTCATTGGGTCATGTCTGAGTGCTGCTATGCTGAACATCTCTGCCTTGACATGGAGTCCAGAATCAGAAATCCCCTTCCATGGTCTTCTGCTGGGCTTTGAGGGTAGACCATAGGCGTGGCCCATTAGATTTAGTTCTCCCGGCTGGAGCTTTTGTTGGTTTTGGCCATGAAAAACACCTCTGCTGTTGACAGGGGTTAATTTGCCCAAACTGGGAAGAACCAAGAGAGATGCTTTAGGGTTTATTTCTGTTTGGGACAGAGATGCAACTTCCACCTATTCATAGCCAACATGCTTTATTTTCAGCATTTGCATGCAGAATGATAAACAGGGAGGGGAGGAAAAAAGACACCTCAAACTCTGTTTTCAAATGTGTAAAGAAATCAGTGCATTTAATGTAGTTTCAGCTCTCATTTCATTTCAGTGTGTGTTTCTGAGCTCAGTGCTGAATCAATCTATTTGCTTTCCATCTTGGGCTGCCTTTCAAGCACTACCTGGCCGATGCTGATCAGCCTGGAGAGATGTGATATGTGACCTACCCTCTCAACTTGCAGCAAATCAGACTCCACACAGTCTATTTATAGAAGTCTGGTTTCTGTGTTAGGCTCCTGGAATTCTGTCTTTGCTTCATCTGGAGTACAACAAAAATATTTTGATTAATTTTAGAGGCAAAGCTCCTTGGAATAAAATTTGCTTTAATAATGGAAGTGCATTAAAAATTTATATGAGAAGCAGGAATTTATGTCTCTCTTGGAGCTGAGATTTAAATACAATCTTACCTGAAACAGACTTTCAAGATTAATAAACACCAGATTCCCACTAGACACTTGAGTCCTGTTGTGGTCTCCATTCCCATCCTGTTTAAAAACCTTTCTGGTAGGAGCTGGCTTCCCCCTCACAGCTTCTCCCTGTTCACTAGCAGAACTGAACACACTCCCTCTTGGTGAAGGGAAAGCCTCTTACCTCTCCTACCATATTTCTGACCTCTTCTCCCACTGACCTTGGCTGAGTCACGCAGTGATGGCCAAACCCAAAGCTGGGCTGGTGCTGGAACTCCAGCAGCACTGCCTGGCATGGAGTGATGCTCTCCCAGCACAGCCCAGAGGAACCTCTGGTATTTTCCTTTACAAGCCACTTGTGCCTAGTTACCCAGTCTGGACCAGAGCTGCTGGTCCCCAAGCCAGGTTTTTGGGCAATTTCTTTTTTTAGCAGCTAGATATTTACATTTGCATTCTCTCACAAATCTCTCAAACATTTGTGTGTTAGTATTTTATCTTCCTCTTCAGTGGATTGCATTTTGCTGATTTTTGGGCTGTCATCAAAATCCTGTTGAGTTTTATTGTTTGCTCCAAATCATCAGTAACACTTCTAAGTTAAATTAATTTACCTTTATTTTTTTAGATTATTCTTCTCAAACTTAAAGTCTCAATGGAAATATTGGATAGGTCTCAGGGCTCACCCTTGTGGGTTTCATCTCTTTGAAATATTTTTTGAAAAATAAAGATCACATTTTCAATGATCTCCCTCTGAAGCCAGATTTTCCATTATCTTTGAATCACATGCATTACGCACAGATTCAGATCACAAATGGAAAGACAGACAGTGAAGTGCCATGGCACAGGCTGTCACTGCTGTTCTTCCATCCCATCTGAAAGCAGGAAATTCTCTGATTATCAATAATTATTGTCTGGATCAGCTCGATTTTGTAGCCCTGTCTCAGCCAGAGTGAGGATTTAAAAGCAGGTAACCTGTAAAAATGTTATATCTGTGCCTGTATGAAACAGGCACCCTGAGGTAGAAGGTATTTTTGAATTTGTGTTCAAGAAAATGAAAGAAGAGATGATGTAATTTAATTCTGGGGTCTGAACACGAGACTGAGAATCCTGAGCCTTAAAACTTTGCACCTGGCTTGGTGACTAGGCATTGCAAAAGGGAAATTGTGGTTTTTATAACTTTGTCTTTAAAAAAAAAAAAAAAAAAAAAAGTGTGTGGGCAAAATGCACTAATTTACCACTGTGAAAGCATAACATTTTTTAAACTTACTTGTACCCACACAAATTGAAATGGAAACTATTATTTTAACATTAATCATTACTTCTTTTTTTATTATAACACAAGGCACTCTTTCTCAATGAGTGCTGGCCCTAAATCAGATCTCAGTCTTACAAATCAATCTTATTTTTTTTCCAACTATCTTTTATTCTAGTTTGCTTCATGTCTTTTACAACCCTTCCAAAAATCTATTTAGTTTTTGTGTTCTGCTTAATATACTCTCTCAATATTCAATTTGTCAGAGGTTAAGAACATTCTGATTGAAGTTTCCATCAGTTCAGAAATAGTATCAAAGGCAAAAACTATAAACTAGGGAAATCTAGGGTATTTTTAAATTTAAAAGGCTAATTTAGGCTAAATGGAAAATGGATGTGAACAACTACCCTAGCATTTTCACAATAGCCAACCAGATGCTGTCTGAAAAAGAAATAGCCTTAATATCCTCATTTCTTTTTATGCTAAAACATTGGCAGGTATTGATATAGGAGGCAAACTAACTTATTTGCACTAAATTGGGCAGTTCACACTGTGCAAAAGGCTTTCAGCTGCAGTTGCATAAAACATGGTACAGAGGCCCTTGGATCTTGGAAAGCAATGTGTGAAATTGCCTCCCAACCACAGGTTTGGCAAATTACTGTTTGCCTGTAAATATCACCCACTTCTGAGTTGTTTTTCACTGAGATTTTTCTGCCCAACTCCTCTCACTTCCAGGGGTCAGAGTGGAGTAATTACATCTGAAATTTGAGAGCACAGGACTTGGAGTAAGGAGTGTGGTACTCTGCTCTGAACAGCCTCTAGGGCAACTCATTTGAAGTACAGAGGAAGAAAAATAGCAAACCACCACCAAAAAAAAACCCCACAACAAACCAAAACAAAACAAAAAACAACCCAAAAAACCCAAACAAAACCCAACAAACAACCCCCCATAAAATACTGCAGCAAAATGGTTTGAATATTTGCCCAGGGATGAATTTTGGTTTTGCCATGGTAGTGATGATTTGAATGGGAGGAGAACATTTAAGATTGTTAAGATTGGTTAAGACTGTTCTCTTAAAAATGCTGGAGATTTAAATCCTCCATAGAGATGATTGTCATCACAGCAAAGAGGCCTCTCTGAAAGGTTTTCTGTTGAAGTAAGAAACCTTTGGGTACCCAGACTGCTTTTTTTCGGATGTATTTTTAGCACTGATCATTATCTGTTAAGAACAGGAGTGAAACACTGGGTAGGATATGCCAATTTGTTTTTGTTTTATTCTTTATGAATATACCCTGTGTGTGGCTAAAGCTTCCTGCTTAGCTCAGTTAAAGCCCTCTCCAAGGATCAGTCCTTCTCCCATCCCTCACTCTGCTGTAGTCAGTAGTCATTTCATTTAGGGTTTTTTCCCCCATAATATATCCATCCTGAAATACTCATCCTGTTGCTAAGAGCACAGTCTATTATCAAATTCAGTATCTAGACAAGCAGACACAGTGAATGACTGGTCTGATTCAGCTCTGTTAATTCATTAACTACACAGATGTACAGCTGTTGCACAAATATATTATTATTGCAGGTAACACCAGAATTAAGTCTAAAAAAAAAGCCATCCCACAGTACTTGGAAGGTTCAATCAATCTATGGAATGAATAGGTTCCATCAATAAATATTTGAGGTCATATTCTGGAACTCTTAATATCAAGAAAATTCACTCTGGTGAACTTCTGGAAAGTTCAGTTGCTTTCTGATATCAGGGTTTTGATCTGATCCCATTTCACAAAGAAAATGATCTTAGATTTAGTTGGCTAGCACAAGTCACACTAAGGATGATGAGGATTAATTGTCTTGGTGCAAGAGCTTTGTTGATCTGCCAAATGCCTTTGCAAGATGCATCACATAAGACCAAAAAAAGGCACTGGGAAATCAAAAGAGGAAGGAGAAAAGAGCCCACTATGTGGTGTGTGAGTTTTTTGTAGCATGATTTATTTGTCTCTCAGTTTTGTTTCAGGCTCCAGCTTGGGTGACAGAAGCTTTCAGTGAGCCCACATAGGCTGTCTTGACAGAGATGCATGTGGGATCTGTAATGTAGAGCAAGCTGGAAGGAAAGGTGGGTGAGAGTCCAGGGAAATTAGGCAGCTTTTTTCCTTTCTTTCACTTTTCTTGTTTCTTTCTCTTCTTCCTTTTATTTTATAGGAGGTTGTGCATAACACCACACATTTGCTAAATCATGTATTTTCCCTAGACCATTGAAAGTTTATATCTGCTTGTCCTCATTATGTTTTGGCATTGCTTGCTACTTAAACAAAAATATAACTTCATGTCACTGATTTCCCTTTAATGACCAATAAGCCATGAATCAGCAGCAAGATAAACAAATTCCAAGTGTATTGCCATGCACTGATATTTATCTTTACAGTGGATATGAAGCAAGATGAATTACAGAAACCCCACCTACACTTGTGACACCTACATATTTCTCAACTGTTCTTATGCTCATGCTATCTGAAAATGGATTTGGCATTAGAAAAAACCCTTCAAAATATTGACAACAATAAAAAGGCAGACCACTGAATTACTGTCAAGGTTGTGACTGTAGGAGTCTGTGCATAATTATCTCACTTGTGAACTATAGGCATAGTTATAGATATTAATCTCCTTTAATTTGAAATGTCTGAAAGTCCAGGCTCTGTCCACTGTCAGTGGAGTGATATATACAGTCCCAGGCCAGTTCTTCCCAACCTACAAGAGCTGCCCAGGACAGATGGAGTGGAAATACATTTGGAAGTGTATTTATCTCCATGAACTTAGAGAGGATTTTGCTTTTGCATGGCTGCAGTATGAGGAGATGAATCCTATTGATGAGAATGGTTGTATTTGTTTATATGGCTTTTATGTGGAAGGCTTTGCAATTGCACATGTTTTATGGGACAGGTTAGGAAAAAGTGTGTTGTACCTGACCAGAAAACCCTCCTATGTGGAAGTGCACACAGAGATTCAGCAGAAATGAAGGACAGATCATCAACTCTTTTTGTCACAGCCCGCTAAGTGTCACTCAACTACAATATTACCAGCCTGAAGACGTTAGGGATATATGTTTCAGTCTTCCAGAAATTCAAATGTGGGCTTCAGGCAGAAAAAGAAGCAAGAAAAATCCTGGTGCCCATGCCCATGGGCCATGTTAAATTACTGTGTAGGTGGAGTTCCTTCAGGATATCCCATCCTCCCATCTTCCAGAGAAAGTTGAAAAATCCCAAAGCATGGGAGGCACAGTCTGTGCTCCAGCGTCGCTGTACATTAAAAATAGCAACAGCTGTCTCACATGATGCTCTCCTGGCCCTCATCTTCCTGGTTTTCATTAAAATGCAGAATTTGTTGCTGCTCAGAGTGACACCCCTTCGAGGAGAGGCTGTGGTTGCTCCATGTGGCTTGCTCTTCCTTCTTGATATTCCCATCATGGCTTTGTATGGGTTGAATAAGGTGGGGGGCAATTGAAAGGGAATTGTTTGAAGCAAAGGGAGAATTATGATTTTCCACAGCAAATGAAAGTCTTGGCATTGTCAGACAATAACTCATCCTGGGTTCTCCTGACAGATTGGCTCGATGATGGCTTATGAGGGCTCTGTAGCCACAGTGGCAGTGAATCTTTCAGAATTATTGCAAATGAGTTCAACTCCAAATAAAGCAATGGAGACTTTTTTTTTTTCCTTCTTCTTTCTTATTTTTTTCTTAGTGAAACCTCTGTGACTGATGCCACAGATCGGTTTGGCATGACTAAGAATGCACTGTGTCCATTTTCATTCAATAGCTCCTACTCAGCCTCACAATGTCCCTTTAATGAAACCATTTAGGAAAATGATTCTATTTTGCAGTAATACTGACAGGCCAGGGAAGTTCATGCTTGTAAAGCAAACTGGCTCATATACTGACCAAATCACTTGTGAAATACACTCCTTGAGAAGGCATTTATCACTAAGTGTTTGTTAGCAGAGAGAACCCAAGCTGTTTCTAAACCTTTGCAAATCTAATACTGACGAGGCTTATCCTAGAATATCTTTTTAGGAGGTGAACTCAGGAGCTATTGAGAGGCTAAGGGTATTGTTAGCAGAGAGAAGAAAATAAAATACATGCTGAAAAGCAAAAACAAGATTAAAGATAGTAGTTCTGCTGTAGGGGCCCCTTTAGGCGATCTGGAGAAGGAGAATAAGGTTTGTATAGCCTTATTCTCTCATAGCCTAGAGAAGTCTTCTTGTGCAAAATATTTTTAATCTCATTTTCTATTCCAAGATTCTGTTTCACAAAGTCATTTTTATGCATCCCAGTATAAACACTGCAGCAGATTTAAGACGGATTTTGTATCTGTCAAAATTAAGTGCATCAGTCTGTGTGCAAGGCTGGGAAATGTTGGGAGGCAATCATAGCAGAAAACAAACTTAAAAAGAAAGGCAAACATCAAGTAAGGAATAGTTTTATTTCTCAGATAAGTGACTTTATTCCCAAGGCTGAGTAGTGATGAAGAGAGAGGTTATTCAGTGGTTATCACAGACAATGGATGACTGGGCTTTGGGGTTCTTTTCATTTGCTGACTCATTTTCTGGCCTTTAATGAGTCAAACTCTGTGTCATTGTAGTCTGTAAAAATTGGTATAATAAGGATGTGTGTCCGAGAAGGATTCTGGGTTAATTGGCATGGGTAAAATATTCTGATATTTTTGTTTGAAGATACAAAAATGAAAATAGCTTCACTAAGGTAAGCACCAGTGTTTTCCATCTGAACACTTTTGCATGGAACTGCACTCTTGTGGACCTAAGTATTTTGGATTTTCTTTGCTTTCCCTCAGTTTTTATACTTCATGGATTATGCAGAAAGCTGTATGGTTCCACTACTGCATTCAGCAATTCCACTCAAATCAGACATTTATCTCTTCCCAT
The DNA here is from genome assembly GCF_050655825.1 of Lonchura striata. Lineage (NCBI taxonomy): Eukaryota > Metazoa > Chordata > Aves > Passeriformes > Estrildidae > Lonchura > Lonchura striata. Next base: position 152,109,303 of record NC_140704.1, on the reverse strand, counting down.
GTTTCTCTTTCATTCTCAAGCAGGAACACTTTTATATTGAAATGGAAGGTTTATCCTAACTGAGCTTTCTCCTTGACAGTTCCTGTAAGTCTGCTTTTGTATATGTTGCTTGTTAAGTCCCTTTCACATGAAAATCTGCGACAAAATTCCATTGATTTTCAGTAGGGCAGGATCAAATTCAATATTAAGAAAACTCCATTTCCTGCTAATAATCTATTTTTGTCTCCAGACAATTTGCAGAGTTGTCTTTAAAACAGATGTCTAAATCTGATTGTCTGCTTGTTTTGTTCTCTCTAAATAACCTGCAAAAAATTGCATTTATAAGGCTCAGTCCTGCAGATTTTTATCAACACTGCTGCTGCTCATTCAAAGGTGACCTTTTTTATAAATCAGGATTTCTTCTTAGAATGAAGGCTGGCAGAATCAAGCACTAAAATTCTCACAGCCATTTGTATTTCAGACCAAATTTCATGTCAGTCACCTGACTGTGCTTGCTTTGACTGCAACAAAGCCTGGCAAATAGCAAGCAGATGAATTAATAGTCAGCTCAACTAACTCAAAAAAGTTTGAAGAGATGCTAAAGGGGAAAAAAAAGTCTTAGGTAGATAGAGATGATGGCTTGAATGAGAGAGCATTTCTGTCCTGTTGGGAGGGCATTTGGATTGCATGGTCAGTAATGCTTTGTGCAGTAGCAGCCCCATTCTGAGCAGCAGTCTGTAAATTTTATTAAGCAGATTATGAACAGGATCTACAAATTATTTGCAAATAGGGATTGCATAATTTAAATCAAGGGAAGCATTAAGAAGGAGGGATAGAAGCAGAGACATGGTTGTGGTGCAAGTTCCAGGAAAGAGACACACAAGTGATGAGTGTTTCTTGCAGCATCCTTGATGAGATGTTGAGAGGTTCAGGGCTGGGCAAACACAAATCATGGGAGAAAAGCTGGCAGAGATGTGGGGCCATATTCAGACTGTTTTTCTATAGGAGCCTATCTTTAGCATCTGAATTTGGGAAAGTGATCAGTGATTCAGGCCACCTACAATCCAGTGCTGCCAGACCAGGCTGGCTGTGTTGTCAATGCAGAAGAGCAGTTGTGATGTCTAAATTAGCTACTGGGAGCAGATTATTCTGAATAAAGCTTTGAATTTAGGAATGGAAGGAAGTTCTTGTATAGTTTAACAAAAAAAAGGTCGTTGAAACAGCTGGAGACCCAAAAGGATGGAAGTGTGCACATTGCTTAGCTCTGATTTCCTAATTTAATAGCTGTGGAGGAACATGAAAATCTGGTTAACTTCAAGGTAAAATTTAGGGGAAAAAACATAAGGAGAAAATAGGAAGTAATGGTGCTTTCCCCAGTGCCCATGCATATTTTTGGGCAAGGATTGAGTAATACACAATGGGGAAATCCTGTGTTCAGTCAGGAGCTTGTAAAACAGAAGTGAAATGAACTGCAGAAAGAAAGGTCTTGCATTGGAAATGGGATTTTGTTTAGCTGATAATGGTGAAGCCAATGAATATATTTAGCAGAACTCACTTATTCACTGTTGCTCTTTATCTTTTTCATATGGTTGCTTGTTGTCAAGGTGGTTTTGCAAGGCTTTGCTTTTTTTAGTTGTATGTTGGTTTTAACTCATTGTCATGCTGTAAAATTTCAGCACTAGTAATAATTACAGACACATTTTAATTGTCCCATATGAGTCATTATGCTCACTCATCCTTGTTTGGGTTTTTTCCCCATTTGTTAGTTGGTGTGTGTTGTGCTTAGAGTTGTGTTCAGTAATGTCTAATGAATTTCATGGGTGAATAAAAAACTTGTGCAAATAGGAGACAAAAAATAGAGAAAATGGGGATGCTTTAGCTCAGAAGTGTAGGAAAAGCTAAGAAAACCAGAATAAAACATGCATTACACAATTCTTTTGCATATTTCTGACAAAGATGATTTTAGCCTCTCAAAAAAAAAAAAAAAAAAGAGAAAAAAGAATTGGAAGTTTGTGGGTGGTTTTCTAATGGGTTTTAGCTGACTAATACTCTGAGTCTTAAAGAATATGAACAAAGTACTGTTGTTATCTCTGTTGCAGTTTAACTGTGTAGCTCACTCCCCACTCCCCAGGGGGATGGGGAGGAGAGCAGGGAAAGGTAAGATCAATAGGTGGAGATAAAAGCAGTTTAATAATTGAAATAAAGTGAAATATGATAATAAAAATATCGATCCCACCAACAAAACCAGGAATAATTAGAACAATGAAAATGAGAGAGGAATAAGATGCAGAAAAGACAAGTGATACATAATACAGAGTCCCAAATCCAGGTGGAAAGCTCATAAGATATTTTTTGGAGTAGAACCTCTGAGGTGAAGCAGATGAATGCTGTCAGTCTCTCAAAACCCCATTGGCTCAGATGGACACAAAAAGTTCTGCCTGTTTTGAGTGGTTTAACATAATGAGACTTCTGATTTCCCCCTCTGTAAATGGAAGGAGTGAGGTGGGTCAGAAAGCTCTGGATGTGTTCAGCTGTCGGTGAGGAATTTATGACAACAGAGATCTGCCTCGGGGATGTGCCTGTGGACAGGTGGTGCCCATAGAAGCCTTGACCATCACTCAGGAATTGGCCTGAGCTTCTTTCCAAAAGAGGAAATTGATGAATGGCATTCACAGGGCTGCTGCTGTCACTTACCAGGCAGAAGCCAACCTTGTCAAATAGTGAAACAAAAGAAAGATCAAACAGCTCTCTCTCATTCAGGGTTGTTATCAGGACTGAGGTTGCTGTTAAGAAACCCAAAGGACTTTTGGTATTTTTTTTTACATGTAAGGTTTGAGGAGGTTTTGGTGAAAGGTGGTGGTAAATAAAAGACATTTTATGATGGAGTCAGAGCTCAAAAGAGGTCTGTCTGTCTTCTTCCCATAGCATTTGGGCCAGCAGATCTGCCTGGGAGTGTATAATGGACAATTAATCTCTTCCAAGCAAGCCAAAATTGTCTTTTCTCAACCCAGTTGAGATAATGGCTGGTATTTCAGGCATCGTTCATGCACTGTGTAGGTGCACATTGTATTAATCATTAAGTGTGGAAATGACCAGTTAAATACATGAAGCATGAAGTGTTCCATCTTCTGTCCTAACAACTTCCCAACATGGGCAGCTAGATCTGTCCCACAGGACTCACTGCCTGACAGTGCTGCTATTTGTGATGCACAGGAACATCTTTCACTTGACATTTTTATTTGCTGACTTTGATCTCAGCTTTAGCATTTTGGAGAGTCTGACATTGGAACTTTTTTTCTCTACTCAGTCATTACATGAGGAGAAATAACACCAGGAGGTCATAACATGCTGTTCCATCTGCTCTGTCCTGCCCTATATCCTCATCTGGATTTGCAGATCAGGTCGTGGAAATAAATGTTACATGGGAGCCAGGACAGAGGAATCACAATAGCAGGTCAGAGCAGTTGTCTGCCCTGTCTGGGATCCTGTCTGGCAGAGTTGGCACCATAGGTTTCAGAAAAAGTGTTCTGGAGAGTAAGACTGTACATGTGTTGGGAAGATGAATGGTAGTTCTGTGCCTTCAAACATCTGTGTTCAGGACATCCTGAAAAGGACAGGAATTACCACAGGCACTGGTTCTGGAACCATTTTGTGAGAGCAAAATGAAAACTAAATGTGTGATCATTCCTGTCTGGAAAAAAGAGAAAGTGTGCTTGCATTTCTGAATTTCTTTTCTCCTTCAGTCTCCCCAAATGTCTTTTGAATTTGTTTACCAATTTTTTATGCAATTTGATAGAGAGGTAGAGAGTTCAGTGACAATGAAATTCCTGCAAATTTGTGAAATCTGGAGGAGAGGAGACACACTTGAGAGAATGAGGGAGTGACACTAATGAGCGGGTTGCAGTTTGGGCAAAAACCTTTGCAGGCACCACAAAGCCCCTTCCATAGGAGGTGAGAATGTCCCTTGGATGGGGCTGCTGGAAGTCCTGCAGTCCAAAGAGTATCAGGTCAGCTTTGCCTGTAATGTGTCTCAAATACCTCTAAGGCTGGAGATTTGACCAGGGAACAGAGATTTGGTCCCTTGATGACCATTTCCAGCACTTCACTACTCTGCAAGTGAAGAATCATTTCCTGATATCCAGTCTAAACCTCCAAATTGTGATCTTCTGCTCATGACTGAGAAGCACTTGTCTCCATCATCTTTACAATCCCCTTGGAAGAGTGGTAGGCCTATAATCTATAGAGACTATAGCCCCCTTAGCCTCCTCTTCACAAAAGAAGCTGATATTGAGTCAATCAACCATAAGAAAAAGAAGCTCTAAGTTATCAGTACCCTTGGAATTACTTTCTCTTTTATAAATGCAAAAGACAGAAGGAGAAGAACAACTACAAATGCTTTCTTTCTGGGCTAGTGATGTCAGCATTATAGAAGAGAAATCAGTCATCTGTCTGCCAACATTGTCTGTTCCATGGGAAGTTCAGATACTGTTCTCTGTAGTGGAGTTTCTAATCAGCACCTCATTTGTAGAGTTTATGTAATGCCTCATTGATCTACCATAATGGCCCCTTAATGTTTGGAAGTTTGAGTTTTGGTAGATGGGTTTTAAATAATTGCAACATCACAAACTTAATTGTTTCTCTGTTTCCCACATCACTTTAAAAAAATCTTTAAAGTATTTCCATTTTATTTTTTTACACGGATATTTGTAACAGCTGTTGGTTGCACAGGAAAATAAAGGCACCAAGAAAAATGGATAATGTCAAAGCAATGTAGAAATTTGCAGTATTTCTGATTAAATGTCAATTTTCACTGTCTGGGCCAGTGATGGGATAGGATTTAGCAACCCTATTCCACTACAAGCTAAGCAGGTTCCACTTGATGGCTTTTGTATTTTTTATCCTTAAAGTTGTACTGTTCTCTCTATTTCCAAATAAAAAAGGATGCTTTCAGCAGTAAATTCAGGAGGTGAATGCAGCTGGAACAGGCAGCCAACAGACGAGCAGTTTCTGTGCTTTACTTTGAGGTCTCCTGGGAACATCTAGGGCTGTCACAGGTCTCCTGGGAGCTCTTCAAGGATTTTTGTGATGCTGGCTTTGGTTGGAAAGGATAACTTCCAGCAGGCTCTAATAGCTTCTTCCAGTCATTCCTGATCAGTGTGTGCTTCGAGTTTCTCCTTTTCCAGCTGACTCCTGGTTGGGGGAAATCAAGCACCCTTTCAGCAGGTGCTATGGAGAAGCCCATTTAGCTGCAGGCCTTAAACACAGCTCAGCAGCTGGTTCAGTAAGTGGTCCAGAGAGACAGTGGCTGGTTCTTCCCCAAGATGCCGAAGACACAAAAAACTTGAGCTCCCAACAGTACTGAGGGACATGCTGGGAGTCAGCTAATCAGAGTGGGAAATGAAGATTTCTGTGATGGCAAACTCCGGAACTTGTGACATCTGGCCTCTGGAGGAAGGCTCCTGCTCCACCTGCAGCTCCAGAACAGCTTCTGGGTGTGGATGAGGGTCTGGGAGCTCTGTCCAGTGAAGCATCTGAGCCAGAGCAGGGTGCTGATAGCAGCAGGTGGCTCCCTCCCACGGGGGCTGTAACCCCCATCTCTCAGCCTGAGCACTCTGGGGATGTTTTCTGCTGACCAGGGGCTCAGTCCTAGGGTGTTGTAGACTGCTGAGGCCTGTCCAGCCACTGGGCATTTGTCCACTTCCAAGTGGGCACCTCTGATCCAGTCAAGGAAACCTGGAGCACAGCAGGTATTTCCAGATGGTTTCATAGGCTGTGACTGAGCATATGCAGCCCAGGTTTTTGTTTTCTGTTTTCTCCTTAAGTGGGGAGGACCAGAGAAGGAGTGGACAGATTCTGCAGGTCAGCAATGAGGATATAGCTTCTATGACAATGGGATCTTCTTTGGGAATCAAAGGTGGCTCCAGAGAGACAGGATCTGCCTGACCAAGTGAGGCAAAAAATAGGAACAGGAGTGACAGGGGAGGGTAGCAAGGATCCACAGCAGGTTTTGCACTTTGCATGAGAGTGGAGGGAGAATGGATGGAACTCTGCCTTGAGATGGACGATGGATCAGCTGGGAGCTGCTGGGTCACTCTCAGAGAGCAGAGCAATGCAGCTGGTGCAGTGGTGAACATTTACCACAGACTGACAGTGAAAGAAGGACATGAGGCCTTCTTTGGACAGCAGGAAGAAGCCACCCCAGAGAAGGGAATTTTACTCATGTGTATAAATATCTGATGGGAGGATGTAGAGACAGAGCCAGGTTTTTAGTGGTACAAGAGGTGATGGGCACACACTGAAATTCAGGAAATGCCATTTAAACATAAGAAACCTTTTTTTTTTTTTTTTTTTTTTTTTAATGAGAGTGTCTGAAAGCTGACACTGGCTGTCCAGAGAGGTTGTGGACTTACCATCCTTGCAGTTATTCAAACCTGGGAAACTGCTGTGCCTGACCCTGCTTTGAGCACAGGTTGCACTGGGTGATGCTCAGAGGTCCCTACCAGCCTCAGTGATTCCACAGCTCTGTGAGAAAACACATTCCTTTTTTTTCCTGTACATTGGTGAAGCAACACACAGGCATGAGGAACAAGGTTCTTGATTTCTGGGGATGTGCTTGGAGTTTCCATGAAGAGACAACAAGTGGGAAGGATTTGCAGCATAACTTTCCCAGGGCATGTTTCCTTGGAGCAAAATGTAAGTTTTCATGAGTGAAATAATCTACCTTGAATCACTTAATTATTGGCAATAAAAGAAACCACAAGATCGACCTGCAAATTACAGGGATGAAAACCTAAGTGCAGGTGTAGACTTCACTGAAGCTTTGTTGAAACTCTGTAGGTATTCCAAGTGTATGTTTAAGAATGTCAAATGGATAAATAACAGCTACTGGAGCTATATACTCTTTTTAACTGCAATTACTGGTACACTGCAATCTGCTTTCTGAAAGTATTGGAAATCTTCCAGAGACAGAATAGGCCACAGCATTTTGGTACAGTTGGTAGAGATTAAGTGATGTGATGCCCTTGCAGGTGGAGGAAGGAAAGCAAGAAGATAATGACCAGGCAGATGCTGGATAGTAAATATCTGGATTTCAGCTCAAACTGGACAAAAGAAAAGATTTCACAGGCTCATAGTCAGACAATAGTTGGTTTTATTCATAAACCAATATTTTGAAAATATTTTTAACATTTATTCTGAAAAGAGCAGCAATGAGTAACAAATTCATGTACAAATTGTAGCAAATTGTGTTAGATGTAGGTAGTTTTCTAAGTACTCAATTTCAGTCATTCATACATTGTATTCAATTAAACATACTTTATGATAGGTAGGTTTAACACTTGAGGGAATGTTTTAAGGACCATTCAAGTAACACAGAAAAATAAGCTGTTTGGTTAAATCAGAAATGGTAGCAAAGGGAAAGTCAGTGTCATGGTAAACTTGTTTAACTGAAGTAAAGCATTTTTTGGACCGAAGGCAGAAACAGAAAACAAGTAACACAGAAAAATAAGATGTTTGGTTAAATCAGAAATGGTAGCAAAGGGAAAGTCAGTGTCATGGTAAACTTGTTTGACTGAAGTAATGCATTTTTTGGACTGAAGGCAGCTGTGGAAACAAAGTTTGCAAATTCATCCAAGTTACCAGCAGTCAGTCAGAGCATGTTGGATGGTAGATGAGACAGCCAGAGCCCTGCCCAGAGCAGCTGTAATGAACAGAAGTGTTGGCAGAGGCGTTGCGGAGCTGCCTTGCACAATGGGATCAGTTCTCTCCTGCTGCCCAGGATGTGCAGGATCACCAGCGATGGAGTGATGAGAGATTTTGTGCTGGGTTTTGGCAGGTGCCATTTACGTTCTGCCAGTTTGCAGCAAAGCTACAGCCGCTCTTCCTGCAGAGTGCAAATGCCTCAAGGGTGGATGGTGGCTCATCCCCACAGCCTCTCTCCTACCTCTGGTATCTCCAGTTGCAACATCTGGCCAAGGTTGATGTGACGACCAGCAAGGTTTCCTTCTTACCTTGCTTATTTCTCATTGTCTCATTACTCTGTTGCTGACAGAGACTGACCACTTCCTCTTTCCCTCTGGAACTTCTTTGGCATTCAACTGGAAGATCATTTCAGGGGCTGCACTCTTCCACCCTCTCTGTTGCTTCTCTTCACCTTGACATAAAAATTTTACTTATTCCTTCTCTTCTTGTCAGCTTCATTTCATGAAGTGTGCTTTGTGCAGGGCTGTACCCCCTTGTCTCCTTTTTCATGATTCCTAGAAAATCCATTATTATTTATCATTGTGTTGCTTTGAAAGTTAGCTGTGAAACTAGATACACTACAGCATTTACAGATACATAGCAAATAATATCCTAAATCTATGCCAGACATCTCTACTGCAGCTCACCTTTCCTGTTGAAGGGGAGAAAAGAATTGTCTATGCCAGTGTGGGAAAAAGAAAGTGACTTCAAAGGAGTGATGAGTCTGTTGGTTGCTCTGCTGAAAGAGAATAAACTACGAATTAAATAAAAAGAAGCCTCAAAAGGTGTCATTCTTCAGAAAATGGAATAAAATTATTTTTACCTAGCTTTAAGTTCTTTACTTTTTTGAAGTGCAGAACAATTATTTCTTATACGTGTTGAAAACAGATTTGTTGTTAGAGGCAGTATCAGAGGGGACAGAGCTGAGGAGTTGGGGGTTCTATTCCCACCCATAGGTTTAGTGGTGGTGTAACTATTAGCAAATTGTTTTCCCCCTCTGAACCTGTTTCTCATGATCAAGTAGGTCTAATGATCTTTCTTTCATAAAGCTTTTTCAGTCTAATTGGAGATCCAAGCTATGAAATGTACATATCCTGCTGCTATTACACAGCAAAATATTTTGTAGGCTTCTTTTAAAATTTAGAAGAGGACACATCTATGTTTAGCCAAAGTCAGCCTGAAGCATTACAGCTGGAATATAAAGACCTAAGAATCCAAATAAATAGGAGTTGGTGCCCAATCCACATTTTTATGTTTTATGTGGCTGGTTGTTCATATGTAGAAGAGGATATTTCTTCTATTACCCACCATCCTCTTTTGACTGTGTAGATCTTTTTAAATTGCCAAGAATAGAAACAAGTACATAAATGGATGTATTTCTAAACCACCTTCCTCTCCTTACAGAATGTAAAATGAGGTTATTTCTGCTATGCTATAAAACGTGTAGTTGCAGTGGCTTTGAGAGGCTTCAGCACCATAAGCTTTACAGTGAGTTTAAGGGATGTGGTTCTGTTACTAGGACACCACAGGATCTACCAAAAAAGAATGAAAAATAGTCCTTTTCTTCCTTTATTTCTCCAAGGCATTGTATTTTTATTACAGTACAGAGTGATGTGATCTGATTACTTCAAAGGCAATCTAACTTTGAGCTCCTTGTGTCTGTAAACATTTGGTCATCCCACGTTGGTCTCTCTGAAGTTCTTGGGTAATGATGTTTCCATCAGAACTTTTATTCATGGGTTAAGTGTTTTAGGGAGTTCATTTGACTCTGCTGCAGAGACAACATTGATAATCTGTTTTCCTTTCTGCCTTGCTGTTTGCCTTCTGAGATAGCTGTATTTTCAGTGAAACTGTGTCTAAACAAAGAGTTTGGTCACTGTAAATATATGCAGGAAGACTAAGTTCTGCAAACAATGCAGACGTGGCGTTGAGACCTCTTTTTCTCAGCCCTTCCATGGGGAAAGACATAGATGAATAAAAGTAATAGACTTCTTAGCACACTGAATTTCTGGAGGAGCTGTAGGTCAGCCTGACTAAACCTGTAATTTCTTGGAAAATATGACTAAGGAATAATATTTCAGATGTGTTTGCTGCAAGGGTTGGCATGAATCTCAGCACTGAAATCAGTGTGTTAATCTCAGTTTAAGCTCTCTGTTGGTATTCGGTGCAGATTTGCTAAGTGTTGTCTTCTGAGAAATGGTTCAAGATCTCAGTCCTTTTTATCCACCTGATGTCTGCATCTGCTTTATTTGTTGTTTAAGCAGAGAGGAGAAGACTTCAGTGTACACAAACACCCCCCTTTGAGAGCTGAGCTTCAAATCCAAATTCACATCATGCTTCCAGGGCTAATAGGGGTCACATTCCTCCCTGTGATGTTAGGGGGGTTCAAAGCCAAAACTCATTTACAGTTTGAAAACCTATGAATTGTACTGCCTTGGAATATGTTTTCATCTTTCATTACATTTCATCTGTCATAATATAGAAGTCTTTTACACCATTTTCCAATGTGTAGAACTGTAGATTCAGGACAGAGGACTGTAATCACGCATTGGGATGTTTCTTTGCCAGGATATTCAGTAATTTTTTTTTTTTTAATCCTTTATGTCTATTTATTAAGCAGTTGATAATATTAAAAAATACTATTCCAAATGATACCTGTGAAGAAGTGAGTCTTGATAGTGTTCTGTGTTAAAAAGTTAAACTAAAAGTTTAAATTCCTAACTGAAACCATGTGATAGACCATTATTATTAGCCAAATAATTTCTGAAAAGGAACAGAGGGTAAGAGATAGGTAACCTGGTCATGCTAAAGAATTGTTTTATAGTTGTGCTGTAAATCTGCCTGCAAACAAAGTAGTTGTAGAGTTGCCTGTAAGTTGATTCACAGCTTTTAGAGATTGGGCTGGACATGGAGCTTGGGAGGGAAACCTGGTACTGGAAATGGGACTGCTCAGTAAAAGGAACATGGAGGGCATCTGGATAAAAATTCTTGATTACAAATACAGAGGACAGTATTTTACAGAGAGTATTATTTATAAGAATTTGGGTTGAGGGGGAAAAGCATCGTGCTTTACATGAAAGCAGCTGTACCTCCCCAGTCAAATTTCAGACCCTGACTAAAATGCCTGAAACTAATAGAGCTGCTGAGGAAAAAGAAATCTGTGCAAATTCTAAGATCAGATTAGAAACTTTTGAGTCATACTAGGAACCATACTAAAAAAAACCCTGCTGTTATTGTGCCAAAATGAATTCATTTCAATGGTGAAAGACAGAACTGGCATCTTTGGTCAATATTTAACAAGGATTATTGAAAAGAAAAATCTCTCTGCTGTCACTCAGACCACTGTATTATCAGAAGAAATTTGTGGTAGCATTCAAAAAGCAAAAATTAACCAAAACACAACTCTCCTTCTGTAGAAATGCAATTTAACATTTATTTAAAAAATAACTTCACTTGAAGTTGTGAATCTGCAGCCTATCAAGCCTGCCATATAATTTTAAATTTTATAACTCTCATGATTAGAAAATGTCAAGATAATCAAAATATAGGGGAAAATACAGCTGCTATAGTAAATGAATGCTCTGAAAGTACTGAGATTGTGTCATGCTGTAAGCACATAACAATCCTGACTTTTAAAACACTCTTGTCACACAGTGTTTTGCTTATACATTGCTTGAAGATAGTGAGGGTTTGGGTATGATTTCATAGTTGATCTTAAGAGTGAGTTGTTAAATTTACATTTTTCATTTGATACACGGCTCTGATAATGAACCTGCGCTGCAGAGAAAGTGTCAAAAAAGTTTAATTTCTTTTGTGCTCAAACTCTCCTTATAAATCTGCGTGGGTAATAAAATTATAATCACATATTCATGCCTTTTTGCAAAATAAGTGTAATGATACTTTCTATTCCCTCGGCGCCAGCTCTCTCAGGTTCTTCAGGCACTTTATAAACATTAATTAAGACTCGCACCTCTGCATTGCATGAGCACTGCATTGATCAGCTGCATTGTTTTAGAAAGTGATTGCCTTATTTTTATTACTCCAGAGCCACCTGTTAATATTGTACTCATCAGTAAACTGAGGCAGGGAAGTTAAGTTCACGTGATAAAATTCCTGCAGATCAGTAATTAGGGCTGGGGCTGCACTTAAGAGTGTCTTGCTTTCCAGTTCTCCCTTGTAACCACCAGATTAACTCCTGTGCAGACTTCAAAGTATTTTCAATTATTCAGATTGGTTTCTGTGTTGGAAGAGATTTAATTCATGCCATTAATGGGTGTAGGATTGTCAATACCTTGTCACCTTGCTATCTCTTGAGGGCAAGCATGTGACAGTAGGACAGCCATGAACTGAACACCATAAAAGCTCTTTTCTTATGATAAGATGTGGTAGGCATTTGTCTGCAAGCATAACCTGTTTTATCATGGTGAGTCCCTGGCTCATTTATGACTAAATGGACTTGTTTTCTGTTGGTCCTTAGATTGCAATGTGCTACTTTTTCCTCATTTTCCAGTCAAAAACGCTTGTACCTTCTCATGAAACCATCTCTTCTCTGCTCTCCTGCCCAAGGCTGTTTTATTAATTCCTGTCCAACTTCCATTTCCTGTCATTTTATGCTGCTTTTCCAGCTGAAAGAAGACAGTGGTCATATCATGTCATAATTATTTTCTTTAGTAATTGCCATGAAGATGCTGAGTGTTTCCTAATTAGATCAGGCAGTGTTCATGGTGAAACCTCAGAGATGCTGTCTGAGGACATGAGTTTCCTTCAGATCTTGGTAATTGAGTTGTACAGTCCATGCTTGTGCAACTCGAGTTTCTCCCTGCAACTCCTGAGGCACAGCAGGGGATATTTTAAGAGAAAGAGCAAAAAAGCTTAATATCAGAAATAATTTTTCTTCCCTGTTCTTTACCTATGCCAGAGTGTGGAAATCTCCTCTGTACCTTTGTAACTTTATACCTCATCACAGACTCATTTTGCAAGTAGAAGACTGGAGCTTGTTATACGGCTATATAGGTGAGGATCAGCTAAAAAAATTGAAGACAGATTGGTTTCAGGGGCAGATGGATAAAACTTATCCAGGGATTGAAAAACCGTTTGCAAATATACCATTATTTTGATGTGAAATAACTCTACAGAATGTTCCAAATAGTGCCTTATTTTGCTGCTGGAAAGCTGTAAAATTGTAGATCATTACACTGTAGATGAGATGTTAATACAGGGGAATTTGTGAGCAATATAGAATGGCTGGATACATTCAATGTGCTGCTTGCTTTCATTTTTATTAGTCAAAATGAGCAGGGTAGTCAGCATTTGAGAGCCCTAACAGCCAGGATGTTCCACTCTCAGGATTAGTGTTCATGGCAAATGTTGGAAGCAATGGGAGAAATGGGAAAATTGCCCTTCATCTAACACCGTGGTAGGGGGGGAATATTGCCTTAGCCCTGCTATTCATGTTAGGAGCACCTCCCTTACAACTTTTTGTTTGATGGATAGGGATGGGATGTTTATCTGGAGGTAGGAATTGGGGTTCTTGTCCAAGGATAAACCCCCAGGCACCTGGGGGCTGTGATCTGATCCTCCCTTTGGCCACTGCTGTGCATTTCCTGTGCAAGTCCAGCACAGTGGCTGCTGGGGCAGGATTAAATAATTCTCTGCACTGTGCAAGCATCATTAAAAAACAGATTAAGAGGAAGGAAAAGCTTGCTTTATCCAGCTTGAAGTTGAGGTAAATGAAAGGGTTTCTTCCACCCCTCAACTCTGTTACTCCCTTGAAAATTGTAATTTTAATTGTAGATTCTTGGTGGTCCTTCAGGCTGCCCTGTTTAGAGCTGGGAGCTGAACTCTATAATCCTTGTGGGTCTCTTCCAAGTCAGGATATTCTATGATTTTCTAAAAACAGTTGCAGCTTCTTGGCTTCATGTCTTCCATGTAAAACCTACAACAACTGTACCCAGGCCTTTTTTGGGAAAAAAGGACACATTTTTGCAGCACAATGTTTCCCTGAGCTGCCCCCATTATGTCATGATCAGACCCCGTGCAACTTGGCTTATGACTTTTATTGAGCTTTCACCTCAAACATGGCTAAAAATTAATTTGAACCTTAAAATAGTGTAAAAATTTGAAAGTATCAGTTAAAAAGGATTGTGAAGTGTGTGTGCTCTATTTGTGTTGGCAAGTAAAATGCTGGAGAAAAGGAAGCCATAGGTTAGTCAAGCAAAGGAAAGAATTTAGTTTTATGTTAATAGCTGTTCTTAATAATAATAATATTTGTTATTTTAGCAGGTGATACTTTTCTGCTACGATTATAAAAAAAACAAACAAAGTCTGGTCTTCTAAGTCTGGAGTGATACTTATGTACCTTTTTCATACCAGTTATTAGACCCTTTATTTGATGAGCTATTTAGTGTAAGTGCTTTGATGTAGCATCTAAAAATTACTTGAATCCTGAGGCACACACAGAACTCAGTTATTTTGCTAAGGAGGAGGATAAAAAGGGAACTATCCCCTGGAAAACAGGTAAAAAGAGAGAAGGGCATGAGCCATCTACTTCTCTCTTACCAGTCCTTGTAGTCTAACATTTAATGATACAAAATGCTGCAGAAGGACACCAAGGCAAAGCAGCCTTTCCTTTAGCCAGCAGGTGATGGAAAATGTTGCTGTCATTTCCAGGGCTCTGTGGATTTAGTCTACTCACCAAAATCTCATCCTGTGTGCAAAATAGGAATGGAGGGAAGCTGGTGCACACTGCTCGAGGAAGAGGCGAACATCAGCAGCACAGCTCTGCTTTGCTCTGCTGGCAGTGGCTGTCTTGGTTTGAAAAGACAGGAGTCTGTGAAGGAAGGAAAGAGCCTCCTGTGAAATGGAAAACGTAAACTCCCTCCCTCTGAATGACCACAGTTTTAAAAAAGGCTGTCAGGCAAAAATATGGGAATGGGAATAACAGTTCTTTACTAGGAGAAAAGCTAACTAAAAAAAAAAAAAAAAAAAAATGTAATTAGTACAAACAAAACTAGTGATAGAGTCAGTAATCTGACACCCTGAGGAGTCAGGGTGTTGGTAGTAGTCCAGTTAAATGGTGGCTGCTCCTCCTGGAGTGGCAGATGAAATGCTGCAGAAGTGGTGATCTCTAGAATGGTGGAGTTTTCTCTGAAGGTCTGGCAGTAGTTGGGCCTGGTCTTCCTCTGGGAATTCAGCAGAGAAGAGAGCTGCTTCTCTGGGAATCCAGTGAAGGGGCTTCCCAGTGTCCCAAAAAGTGCTGATTTTATGCAGGTAAGAATGCTTGGCTCCTCCCTCTGGGTGGAGCATCTCACAACGGGATGATGTAACTTTACCAGTCATGCAGTGAATCATTCAATGGCCCATTAACAGAAGATATCTCCCCGGAGGGAGACATTGTTCTTGGAAGAGATAAACTGCCCAACCTCCAACAGATGGCAATAGAATACATGCTTATCTTAAAAGCCAGGACAGTGGCTCAGGAAGAATTGCAAGGAAATTTCTCCTTCTCACAGAAGTCACTGTGATATATAGGATGGAAGAGCTGAGGTATATTAGCAGGGCTTTTTTTGTTTACACTATTAGCATAAATAATAAACCCTTGACCTGATTCAACCTGGCTTTCCAGCTGAAGAGAAAAAAAATATTTGCGAGATTCTAAAATATATTGTCATAAACAGGGAGTTGTGGCTGTTTTTTTCCCAGTGCTTTGTGCTCTCTTTGCCTTTCTCATCTGGTTTTGCCAGTTATTCTCCCTAAAGTCTAAGTCTGTAAGGTCATACACATATTTGAGGCTTTTAAATTCTCACTTTAATATGAAATAGCAATCACTTAATTGGTAATTAGTAACCAAAAAAAGTAGTATGTTTTCCTGCAGTGTATGGTAACACAGTGAGTGCAGCTTCTTAAACACAGCCTATGACTCAGGAGGCTATTTGCAAAATCTGAATCAAAAGAGTTATAATTGATATCCAAATTATGCTGTTCAGACCTGGTTTAAGAGTTTGTTGCAAAACTAATTGGCCCTGGATTAAAATTCTGAAAATCTTAATTGATCCCTTTGACCTTCCAAAGATTGATGAGAATCCAAATAGTGTTTGGGGCATATGGTTCAAGCTACAGTCTGCCAGACATATCTTGAGAAGAAAGAAGTTTTTGAAGAAGATATTCTGGACTCTTCAGGCTTTTATCATCATGAATAAAAGCTTTTTTTCATTTATTCATGTTCTATCAGATCTCTTTCCCTGCACTTTCCAAGTAGAAGGTGTCATAATTGTTGCTGTATACACTACTTTTTCCATACAAACCAGAGTATTGTTATTGAAGTGCTTGCTCTTCATAGTGCCTGAGAACCAAAACAGCAAAGCAATGACCTCTTAAATGAGATGCCAAAGAAGCACAAAGCAAAACACAGAATCACAGAATGGTTTAAATTAGAAGGGACCTCAAAGATCACCTCTTTTCAATCCCCTGACATTAGCAGGGACACCTTTTACTAGACCAGGTTGCTCAGAGCTCCCTCCCTGGCCTTGAACACTTCTCAGGATGGGACATTTTTTTATGGACATCCTGTGCCAGGGCCTCACCATCCTCACAGTAAAGAATTTCTTCCTATATCTAGTCTAGATCTTCAGAGTGAAGCCATACTGCCTTGTCCTGTCACTCCATGCCTTGGAAAAAGTCTCCATTTTTCTTGTAAGGTCCTTTCAGGTACTGAAAGTCCATGATGAGGTCACCCCAAAACCTTCTATTTTCCAGGCTGAACAATCCCAATTCTCTCAGCCTTTCCTCATAACAGAGGTGCTCCATCCTCCCTCAACTTGGTGGCTCCTTCCAGCAGGTCCTCGCTGTGCTGGGAACCCCCAAGTTCAGGGTGGGGTCCCATGAGAGCAAAGGGCAAAGTCACCCCAGTGACAAAAACGGGGACACCTGAGCACAGCCTGACTTCCTCCTCTGGTTAGCAGAATGAAAATATCCTTTCTGAAATGGTTACACATGGCACCAAATGTCCCTCATACAAGAGGCCTGAAGAGGCTGCTAATGAAATAAATGAAGGTAATTTAGCAAAGAGATGAGACACTTTGGTTTTCCCTCGGTGGTTGGCAATGGCTGGTTTTTCCTGCTTTGTTTAAGTTGCTAAGGAACCTTATTTGCTCCTAAATCTATTTTTAATTGACCCCAAAATGAAGAGTTTTGTTACATGAAAATGCTTTCTTGAGTCTAGATATCTGAATCAATGTCATTCAAAGGAACAGAATTCATTCTGGACTGTCTGATGTTTTCAAAGCAATTTTTCAGTCCTTCAGAAAAGTGTTTAAAAGTAAAGGCAGACTGTGTAACACATGAAGCCTGCTAGATATTTTGGAAATTGACTGGGATTTATTAGTTTAAAAAGTTTAGGAACAACTTTAATGTTCTTCCCTGAGGCTCCTATGTTGAAAAAAAGTGAAATTCCTTGTATCATGAAGTAATCCAGGTAAAATCACAAAGAAAACTAAACTAAAAAACCACACCAAACTGAAGTGAGACTGCTGGTAATCACAGTCATGGTACATGGTATGACTTTGGGAAAATGTATTTAAGTTTATTATTCCCTTTAAAAATAACTTTCACAAGAATTACAAGTTTGAGATTTTGATGTATTGCTGTTTCATGAGGACTATCTTTCTTCTGATGCCCTGAAATGGTATTTCTTGTAGCACAGTTCCTATCAGAGTTGTGGAATTATTAAAAATCAAATGTATTTTTTTTTTAATTTTTTTTTTTTTTGCCAGGCAGAGCTGCTTGACATCAACACTGTTGGTAAACAAACACAATCAAATATTCTTCCAGTACCTCATTCCCATGTGTGTTTGTTGAAACTGCAGCTGAAATGGGATTTGATGCAGCAGTTGTACCTGACTGCAGGCAGGCACAGAAATATTTCCCACTCAGCTTGGAGAAAACACAGGCTTGACAGACAGCTTAAGTCCTATTCAAGGTCTTCCCACTGGAGATAAGTTTGCTGAAAGACAAAGTGCATCATTTTTTAAAAAGAAATTAAGTTGGTTTCTGAGAAATAAATTAACACACCTTCGGGTGCAGCTGTATAGTATTTTTAGATACTGTATAAAGGCCAGGAAATTCTAAATTAAAGAAGATAAGCAGGATTCTTCTTGACCTTTTGTCTTGCATCACATCTAATATTGGATTAATTTAAGGTATCCTGTATTCAGGGATGCATTCGGTAATCTAATAGTCCTCCTCCATTTTTAACTGCTCTAATTGTATTTATCTTAAAATTATCTGGCATTCATTGGCTTTTCTGACAATTTTAATTTATTCTAGTGTATTTTTCTAATGTCTTCCTTTGCCAGAGGGTAGAGAAGGAAAGAAATATTAGGATACCAACACCATGTGAGAGTGGAATTACTTTGAGGCCAGAATATGGGCTATAACTAAGAGTAATGGGGTAAAATTAGAATGGGAACATTTAGACTGAGACTGAAGGAGCCTTGACAATAAGATCTTAAGATGTGTTGAACTGTGGAGGTATTTTCTGCAGGATATGGTGGAAGTCTCATCATTTTTAAGTTGAAACTAGACTGGATAATTCAGAAGAACTACTGTACATGAAGCAATCATAGTGTTCTTACAGTTGAAGATTACCTGTCTTTTCAATCTCAAATTTGGTTATTTCTCCTCCCTTGCTTTATCGAGCTCATTCAGTGGGACTGCAAAGAATTTACAGAGAAGAGAGTTTGCTGTATTTGTGTAGAGGATTACCTGAGAAAGCTGCACTGCAAAAGACATCTGTAGCTTTTTCCAGTATATTCGAGAAGCATCAGAGCTCTGACTTTTCTCCATTTCTACCTGCTGGGGAGAGCAGTGCTATGCCTGTTCTCTGCCTTGCTCCCTAAAGAACTAATAAGACCAGTTATTTCCATTGTTAACAACATTTTCTGAGACAAAATATGCAGAATGCAGAATAAGATATTTCTTTGGATGGCTGTGTTGACAGGAGTTACACAATAAAATTGAATTTTGATTCTTCATTTGAGGTATGTGCCTTTCTGAAGAGCTGGATTTGATAAGAGGTATTTTAGGAGAAGCTGGAGAGCATTTGAGACCAACTGGTGGCAGGGCAGAGTGTGAGGAAAACCAATGCCATGGTCATGGGGGCACAGCATTACAGACCAAAACAATTCTGTGATTCTAAGTAGCAACTGTGACTTTTTTTTTTTTTTTTTTCAGTGAAACATAGGCAGTCAGGGCCAGCATCCAAAGACAGGTTCATATGACCAGAATGATGGGGCAGGACATAAATCCAGGCTATTTTGCCACTTTTGAGTCTTCTTCTTTGAGTCCTTGTGTCGTGATCACTACTTTTTGGTGTGTTAGATATGTGATACCTGCTTTCAGTAGGGATTCATTCTTTCCTGAGGCATCCTTTGGGTGCTCCAATTTAACAGACCCGTGACAGCAATGCAGTGAAGATAAAGGAGAGAAATATAAGAGAAAGCAACCAGACAATTAAAATAATTTTTAGTCTTTGGAGAAGAAAGGAATTTTTATCTCCCCCGAACCTGAGTGATCTTTCTGAATCTAATAATCTGCTCTAACTCTTTCAGAAGTATTAGTATTAGGACACACTTCATATAATCACTGTTACCTTCATTGCTCCAGGTCTCTTTCTGCAAGTCAGCAGAGAAGCTGGAAAAGCTGCAATTTTAATACTGGCTCTGCTTATTAGTGGAACAACCTGCAGATAAACTTTGGCTGTTTTATTAACAGCTATATTTTTCTTTCCTGGAAATCTCAACAGAAAGGCCATTCCTGTGACTGCAAAGGACAAATTTCTCAACTCCCAGAACCAAAGATGGCAGGTGGTTTTCCAGGGCTCTCAGTAGAGCCTGTGCCATATTTTTGTTCTACTCAGGACTTGGTGAGTGGGCAGTCAGGGAAATGGTGTTTGCTGGCTTTGATGGCATTTCATGCCATGGCCAAGTAATAAAGAGCCACGCTTGCAAATGATCCAAGAGAACATTACAGTCCAAAGCTCCAGACAATGCATATTCTCATTACAGACTTCATGTATTTAGGACCATTTTGAGAAGTCTAGGCAAGGTAGATTGCTGCTCAGTATTATTAACAGGCAAATCGCATCACAGAACAAAGATTTGTGTAAATATTTCAGCAGGCTGCAAGAAAATGAACATCACGCCAGTCTCAGAAGGATTTTCCAAAGTGATTCTGCCACAGTTGCTTTCAAATATTTAGATATATTGCTGGGGTTATTGTGAGTCCATGAATTCACAATGCATGAGTAAATATGTGCATTAAATACTCCTGCATTTGCAGGGGAAAGGCTGACTGAGTAAATGAAGCCCATTCTCCATTTTGGTATCAGGTAGAAATATTCCAGGTATTACCACACCTTGTACTTCTAGGCACAGAAAAGCTGTTACTGGAATAGGAAGGAGTCCTTCTGGACAGGCATAATTCAGAATAAAAGTCTATATTTAGTGAGCTATGGACAGGGATGGGTAAGGAATGTATGAGAACTCCCAAGATCTGAAATGCTACAGTGACTCTCAAATGTGCAGTCAAAGGGCAGAGGAAGTTGCCATGGTTAAATGTCCCTGGTTTAGCTGTTATGTATAGATAGCTCCCAGCTATTAATCCATTATTAACTATTATTAATAGTTAATCAATTAGCTATCTTAAAAATGAACCTGATACCTAGAATATGTGATTACTTGTATTTCCCTTTAAACCTAGTGGGTGCATACCTTTCAGCAGGTCCTAATACCAATTTTCAATAAATGCAAATAACCCAAATGCCAAAGCCATACAGGGTATACAGTCCTGTATATTAATTACAGAATCTTATCATAAAGCTGGAAGACTCTTCCTTTCTAGACCATCAAACCATGGTCAGGACAAAAATTATCCCCACAGACTCCTATCAGAAAGTATCCTCTTGTATTTTTGACCAGGTTATTTACTGTTTACTCATAGAAGACGTAATTATCACTTATATTTTATTAACCAAACTGCACCTTACATTTTAAGAACCATGGGCATGTTTCTGGCTTGAAAGGATGTTTCATTCTTGTGAATTTTGTTCCTCATTCCCACTTCTCTGAACTTTTTTAATCATGTTTTCTCATTAGCGGAGTATACTTGATTAACTCACTTGTTTAATGAGGTGCTTTGGGATGGTAAAGACAGCAATCCATTCTGCTGAATGACTTTGAGATGTTAAAAATTAAATAAAACACCAACAGACCTCCTGCTGGTCTTTACCGGTAGTTGCTCTTTGATGCAAGAGAATATTCCATTCCTGTTAGTGCCACACCTTCAAGAAAAATTCATTTTCAGATTGTTGTTAATAGCAAGCATTGACACATTGTGGCAGAAACAGCTTTATTTTCTTAGAGAAATACTTAGATTCATTTAAGACTAGCTCAAGCTTGCCTAATTTTCAAGCAATTTAACAATTTTATTAGTCTTTTATACAGAGAAGATAGTGATATTTATTTATATTAGATTTCGAAGAAAATAATCAGAGTAAATAAACCTTTGCTCATGCAAAGCATTTTTTTCCTTGAGGCTGCCATGTTCTGGAAGGTAAAAATGGAGCCCAGCTACAAATAGAATTGAGAAAACAAGAGAGTGGATGCTATAGCTGAATTTTATATCATTCAGGTAATTAAAGACAACTGGAATTGATCTTTCCTGTCAAACACAATTCTCCTCTATTTTACTGTAATTTTTTGTTGCTTTGTTTTGTGAGTTCGTTGTTCCATACTTGTGAAGGAACCCCAGGAGTAGAGTTAATTTATTGCATTTTATGCAGATAAAAGTCTTGGCTCAGCAATTTTAAGACAGGGAACAAGTTTCTGTTTTCCTGAAAGGTCATGTGTTTGGAGTTCCGTGAGCACAGCATCTGGATATGGCTTCAACAGCTGGCAAACTTGTTGGGGAGCATCTGCCTCCTATTACAGCTACTTTTCGTTGAGGCAGATTCAATGTGGCATTTGAAAGGGCTCATTGCATACATGGAGATTTCTGGTCATTATGTGACAAAGTGATTATTTAAGGGCACAGATTTTGCCTGTTTTCATGGAGGGCCTCGTGCTCTGTGGATACTGTCAGAGGCAAATGCAAGAGACATTAAAAAATTGTCAGGAACAATGTGGATAAAGAGGAAAATAGTGAAGAAACTTTAGGAAATCCCTACATTTGTAGATATTTACTACTGAGCTTCTAAAATGCTTGAACTGAACTTTGCAATTTTGAATAAAATGCTTAATTTAACAGATTATTCTACTCTGATGGATGTTTAGGATTAATGCAATTTTTAAAATGCTTTCAAAGTCAAACCTCTCATGAAGGTGATTAATTCATGAAGGTGAAGAAAGGTGAATTCCTTTCATTTGTTTTGATCAGGGATACTCTATTGATCAATTTGATAACTAAATCTAATGAAATCTCACTGTGTTTCTACAATATTAGCATGTAATTCCGTGCTCTTATCACTAGATATGATTCAGTGATACCTTCATGGAAGAAGTAATAACTTGGATTTCACCAATGATCTTCCGAAATTATCATCTTATGCCATTGTTTCTCAAGAAATGATTTTAAGAGCTTCCTACTGAATAAGCTCAACCAAAAATGCCTTCAGAGGAAAGGTCTCTGAATGATTTCCTAATAGGTGATTATGTAGCTGTGGTTTGGAGGCTGAAACCACCTGTACCCTTCCTCCATTCTAGCAATAACATTGAGGCTATGGGTCAGGACATTTTGCTGACTCATAGTAACATCCTTGCCCATCCTCATTTGTTCTGGGAATTCCATCTTTATTTGAAGAGTGAAGAAAGAGCTCTCTAGATGTGCACAAAGACATACCAGCAGGATGATCTGCTGAGCCTGGAGCCAGCACTTAGTCCCTTGGAGCTCATAGGTTCATGTTGTATTTGATCAGTGAACCTCAAGGAGATTAAGATTTCCAATAAAGCTTCCTAAAGCTCTCAGGTATCTGAATGTGAAGAACTTCTATGAATTGACTGGAGGTTGTTTTCTTCCTACTCCCATCCTGATATTTGACATCCATTTTAAAACCTGAAGCAAGGAAGCTCAGTTTGCATTCTCTGAGTGAGCTCAGTTGTATCCCTGCTTTACAAGTGGGACTGGAATATCTATTCAGGACCTCTGTGGAAAAATGGTTCCGTTCTATTGTCTCTTGTTACTGCTTCCTTGTAGCTGTTTATCCAGTTGTTCTGGTTTTGCCACCAAGCATGCTAATGCCATTAATGGAAGTGGATGAGAAAACTTCATTTGTTCCCGAGAGTTTTCCAGGAGAGGGCAGCCATAGTTAATTCTGGGTCAGTTCGTGCAATACAATGTGAATATAGATTACTGGCAGCATTTGTCTGCAGCACTCCATTGCCCAGCATGGTTTCTGTGCTTGGTTCTCTTAATTTGTCCTTTTGTTTGGATTGCAAGTGTGTAAAAGATGGACTTTTTCACAAATTAATGCTGGAAAAGACAACCCACATAATAGAGTGGTTAACTCCCAGCGCCATGTACTTGCTGAAATCCAAATGCTCTTGGGAACAGTTTCCATTATATGTCACTGTTTGCTTTATATACTTTCCAAGCAACTAATGAGCTTCTCTTCACTCTCTTACTTCAAAGATATTTTTGGAAAAACATAGGCTAAAGTGTTGCTAGAGACCTGAAAAATTCTGGAAAAAATTTCCCTGGCACTGAAAATTTCTGCTTCTTTTGTTTAGAAAGGATCAGGACAAAATGATCCTCTCTCCTTTCCTCTTTGCATAATGAGGATGCATATGAAGCCTCTCTTGGTATGGATGTAAGGATGATAAGTTAGCACTGAGGGTCATATCCCACATGCACAGTTTGGAGCTGTGCTTCTGCAAACAGCAGCACTGATGTAGATGGCATCAGGAGGCTTTATTTAATACTGCCCTCCCAGGGGCACAACTTCTGGGGCTGGGCTGGCAACCAGGATCCCTGGAAGTACACTCAAGCTTTGTATTAAGACTACAAGGAAAATTTCCTTTTGATATTATATGAGTAACTTCCTTTCTTAGGTCTGTTCAAACCATCAAAAGCTATTTTTCTTTTATCCTTTTATCCTTTTTTTTTTAAATTTAAATTTAAAAACCCCCAACTCTATATTCCAGCATGGCGAAGTAAAAACCATTTGCCAGACCCCTAAGTAATTTAAATCCATGGATTTTTCATAAAGTCAAAAATCTGGTCTCAACAGGTGATAGGGCTTGGGAGGATTTTCTGTTCCTGTTTTGTAGGTTGAAACACGATGCAGTTCTTTGCACTTCACATGTAAAACCACAGAACGATACGTGACTTCAGAGGTAGACTGAAGAAGCCATAAAGTCTTTCCATACAGTGAATTTTGAAGACTTTCACCTTTAGTTTTTTCACCTTTCTTAACTTCCTATACTTTACAATCTCATTTCATTTCCCAGGCATTCTAGTAATGTGTATCAAACATACCCACATAATCTCAAAATACATAAAACAGGGAAAGATTGTGCCAGAGAGGCCTTGTCAGACAGTGCAGGGCTCTTTGCCTGATGTGGAGGGTGAAGAATTAGTCATTTCTCATCTCTGTTTCTATGTCTGTGGGTCTCTAGAAGGTGGAGCAGCCACCATACTGTGTCTGCAGATGAGCTGATAACTCTGGCTGGCCCGTGCACAGAGCCTTGGGAAAATAATTCTTAGAAAAGGGACTTAATCAGCTGCCTCACTACGCTGATTTGCACATAATTGTGTCTGTCTTTTAAAGCCAGAGATAAAAGGACAGAATTTGACACCTGCTCATTGCTCATTTCCCCAGCAGCTCTCCAGGCTGGAGCACAGTTGCAGGGTTTGAGTGAGGAAAAAGGTTTTGGCACCCAGATTGTCAATGGAAAGGAGAGGGGTTTGCAGGAATGCTTTGCAGCACTTGACAGATGAAGCCCAAGGCATGCCTTGCAGTCTTGGGTATGGAGAAGATTTAATTTTTTACTCTGTCTAGCTGAACTCAGTATTTCTTTTCTTCTCTTCCCACAATGTCATATTTGCAGTTTTATTTAAAGACAAAATTGTCATCCTCTGTGCACTCTGTTGTGCTGATATTTCTTTCCCACAAAATGCAGTGATGGGAAAGAAAGGATTTCTAGGCTCTTACTTTAAGTCTTTTCTCAGAGAATTCTCTTTGAAACAGCATTATTTTTATTTCAATTTACTTTTCCTTGTGGTTGGGTTTTCTTTTATCCCCTGTGCACTCTTCCTGCATGTCCTGTGAATCCTCAGGCTTTACATTTGGTTTAGTGTAAGAGTTATTCCTGTAAGGAGCTGGTACCTCAATGAGCCAGCATGGGGATTTTGAAGACTTACAATTAAGATGTTTTTCTCTATCTTCTGGAAGTCACTTCCCCTCTTAGTTCTTTTTGGTAGTTTATTAGTTAATTTCTGCTTATTGAGAAATCCTTACTTCACTTCCCAGGACAGGTTAACTCCTCCCTAAAATGTCTCAGTGTCCCACATGGAAACCTGGTGCAGTGCTCACTTCCTTGCCCCACCAGATTTGAGATGTGAGATACTTAAATAAAGATTTTTTTAAAATTTATTTAGGGTTGGGTTTGTTTTTTTTTAATTTAATTGTTTCTGATTCTCTAGCAGTGCCATCTTCACATTCCAGGAAAATAGGTCTGTGTACTCCTAGGTGCCATGCATATTGTTCTGCTAAGCTCTTAGGAGCATGAATATTGCGATCCCTAAGAGTTTATAAGTCTTTGTCCCTGAGTGCTTATAGTCCAGCATTTTATATCTGTATCTATCTATCTATATCCATATCTCTGTCTATATCTATCTAAAATCTATCTATCTATCTATCTATCTATCTATCTATCTATCTATCTATCTAATCTATACATCTACATCTATATAATCTATGTCTATATCTATAGATGATATAGATATAGATAGATATAGATATAGATATAGATATAGATATATATAGATATAGATAGATATAGATATAGATATAGATAGAGATAGAGATAGAGATAGAGATAGAGATATATAGATATAGATATAGCTATAGATGTAGATATAGATATAGATATAGATGATATAGATATATACACACATGTAAATATATGTTATTTATGTTTTATATATACCATGTAAATATATATGTTGTATGCTATAAAGATACATATTGTATATGTAAAAAAAAAAGTGAGCAGGGAGGAGGAATAGGAAAAATAATCTAACAGAGTAATGAGAGAGAAGTAGTTTTGCACACAGGTGGTAGCCCTCAGGTAGCAGTGGGCACAGTTTGCCACCTCTGCAGCAATCACCAGGTTTCTGGGTTATTGCAGTGTGACCTCAGCAATGGGTTTCTTCTGGCACAGGAAAAGATGGGTCATTATGTGGGAATTTAGCCTGGGCTGAGCTCTACTGCCATATCTAGAAAGCTGGGAATGAGATCCATGCAAGGTCCATGTGGACATAGCCAGGTCATGGACCTACAGGGTGATACTTGGTTCAAGGGCTTCAGGAGAATAGAAAGTTTGAAGGTCTCAAAAGCAGAGATGAAGTGACTCTAATTTTTAAGGTGTACAATCCAGTTAGATCTCAGAGAAGGGCTTGGCAGTGTAAGCAGAGCAAAAAGGTCAGTTTTGGAGAAGTTCTCTAGAAAACAGCATCAGGATTTAATCACAGGCTGTGGAGGCATGAGTCATGAGAGGATATCAAGTCAAAGTGAAAGCTGAGATTGGCAGGAAGGAATCTGATTTTATTTCTGAAATTAAGACAGATATGGGGAGAAAAGGACTTCATGAAAAATTCAGAAGTGAGGTGTTGAGCATGTTCAGTTTTAGAAGTAGTAAATTATTAACAGAAATATCTCAGAGAAAGGCCAAAAGTAGTTTGGTTTGATGACTCTAGTCTTAAAGATTTCTTTTTTTCTCTAAGCCTGATTGTTATTTGAGTGTTCATATCCAATATAGCAAGGAAAAATATGGATTTGTGTCACAGAGGATGACTGTAAACTTCCATCTACACGTATCTATTACTGCAGTTCTTTTGTTCATTCAAATTGGAATTTGAGACAGGTTATGATATAGAAGCAGGATGCAATCAGAATAAAGATCACATAGTAGGTTTTAAGGGTTTCCAACTCACGTCTGCCTGGATTATTGTCTCATGTCTTAATGCAAAAGTGGACTAATCATACATAGGGAAAATTGGAAAAAATTAAGACACTCCAGTGGCAAGTGAAACAATTAAGAGTCATCAGACTGAAATAGGCTGTGAGTGACATTCAAAGAAACTTCGTGGAGAATATGTTAATTTTGGTGGGCACCCCCAGTGTGTGGACATTGGGCACAGGTGGTCTGGTCCTCCCACATCAGCCCTGCCCTGCTGAGTGCTGCAGTGGCAGTGTCTGTGCCTGGCCACGTTTGGTACCCTCATTTAGCTCAGCTCAGTGCATTTCCGTCGTGGCTGGGCTAAAGGAGGCCTGTGAGGCTCAGTGCCCTCCTGCTCATGTTTACACAGGCACTGAAATGTGGTAAATCATCTACCTGCCTGTTAATAGGGGGTTATACATTATCTCGTACCAGGCTGTGCCTGATCTCTGAAGACACAAAAATTCTTATGGCTTGGACATCTCATGCAGTGTATCATGGTTATTTTTTAAGACAAGTATGGAAAATGAGTCACAGACCCACAGGTTTTCCGCAAATAGTCAGTATAACTTTTTTTTACGTACTTAAAACATCTTGCACCAGTGACTCTGTACATCTGAAGATACTGCTGTGTCCTCTCTCTTCTCACCTGCATTTGAGTTCCTTCTGCTTCAGACAGTACCTCACAGATCTCTTCCTACAGGCCACAAAAAAGACAATTATACTACACATAGGATTAGCTTAACCAGCAACTTAGAAAAAAAATGCAAAAACCTCCCTGTTAGGTTTTATCTCTGTAAGAGTCCAGAGCACCACTGTGTGCTTGTTGAATGGGTAATATAGAAAATACTGTTTCCACTTGAAATGGTAGAAGGAAAAAAAAAAAAATCCACTTCCATATTGCCTAATTCCACGAGATTTTGGGTCGGTAAGCTGTGTGACTGAACTCACATATTAGACTTTACATGCACAAAATTGAGTATCGGGGCCTAGTTTTGTGTCTCTGCTGTTAAATAGGCATTACTTCTCTTGTGAGCAGTTGTAGTTCACTGCCATTTCCATGGCAAACGTGCCACAATCACTGCCCTTGTCACTGATTTGTAGAGCAGGTAACACTCCCTGGAGGTCTGCAATCCATCCAGTGTCTAGACTAAACCTGCTTTGAGGTTGAGACATGCTCTCAAAACAGCACAAAGTGCTATAGGCTCCTTTTTTACCATTAATTTTTGCAGCCACAAGCCAGACACTCTGACAAAGTTGGCATGAGGCTTTTCAAAGTCTCTTCTACAGAGGGAGAGGTTTGTCCAACATCCATCACTGCAGAATGGCAGGAAAAAGGGAGAAAATTTAAAGTCTCTTTAAGCAACCAGTGAGGAAAGAGGTGATTTGCTTTCAGTAAACTATGGGTTAAGTCACATCATGGTGTGATTTTTAGGTTTGTCCTGTGCAGAGCCAGAAGTTGGACTCAATGATCCTTGTGTGTTCCCTTCTAATTCAGGGCATTCTATGATTCAGTTCAGTTCCTGCAGAGGTTTTGCACAAAGCTGCCAATATACCTAAACCAGTGTTAAATGATACTTCCTATTAGGTTTTAGTTTTGTTTAAATGTATTATAGGGCTTTTTTCCCTCTCTCTTTTTTTTTTTTTTTTTTCCTACAGGGCTGGAAAAAAATGCTCTGAAAGTAGTCATGACACAGAAAAGCTATAGAAATAAAGTTTTCAATAACTTAAAATAACATGCAAATCCCAGGATTGTGAGATTTCAAACACAAGACACACACTGTATGCCAGCCTGACCTCCAGGCTGTGTAGCAGATAATAAGAAGAAATTTTGTCAAACCTGCTTGTGATTAGCAGACAAAAAAGGGTTGGCCTACGTTCATAAACGAGGCTGTTTAAGCAAGCTGGGGCCATGTCATGGAATATTTTAAGATAAGTCAAAAAGGCTTACTGGAAAACACAGAGCTTTGAGCATCTTAAAATCTTAGGGATCTGCCCTTGTGCATTTAGATTAGGACTGGGCACAAGCACTATCAAGTCAGAAATTATTTTCACTTGATAGCAAAGTGGGCAAAGCACCAAATCACAGGTTATCTTGGCTGCCAGAGGATGAGACAAGCAGGTGCCATCCATGTGCCATCAGTTTCTTAGGGAAGGAGGAATGTCTGTCATAAAAGGCATGTGTGAAGTAAAATAACTCCCACCAAAACCAGGGAGGTTAAACTGAACTGACACATTTCTGAAATAAATCTGTGGTTAATGTGCATTCAGGTTTTAAGAGCCCAAGTAGAAGCTGGAGGCAGTCAAACCCCAGAGCACGAGTCACGTTCATGCTTCCCTCCTCAGCCAGCGTGACCCTGTTTTTTGGAGTTAATGGAAGAAGGTTGTACCACATTTAAATGTTCATAGCCAAGATCAAGTAGTGCTAAAACAGAATGCTGGTCACATGTCTTGGAGTTTAAAACTGGACATAAACATTGCACTGATTTGGAGGAAGAAATCTTACTCAGGGCAAATGACAAGGTTGAGGAATTCTTTTGCAAGCGAGTCCCAGGGGATGCTGCAGCATCCTCAGCCCCGTTGCCATCACAGAGTTAAGAGCAGACACAGACTGGGAACAATTTGGCAAGAATGATAATGGTACCAGTTGGGATCTGTCATCAGCATACTGGGCACTGCAAAAGAGTGATTAAATAGGAAGACACGGACAATTATCAAACACTAATTGCTCATTGTTGCTAGAACTATATTTTAAGTGTATTTTTCTTTTTAATTACTTTTGGAGCAAAAAAAAAAAAAAAGTGTCCTTAATTTAATTCTAAAATGTTTGGGAATGGGAAGTCTGCCAGGAACGGGGCAGCTCAGAGGTCTTGTGAAAGCAATTGCCTCTTTTACCAGCCTATATTCATGTCCAGTTATCCCATCCACCGCCAGCTTTCCTGTTTTCTGGTTCATGCCCCCATGTTGGCTGAAGGTCTCTGGGTTGTTGTTACTTGCAGGAAGCTGCAATAGTTTATTCATATCCTTTTCTGTATTTTTCATTCATTGCTGTCCAAGGACCTTGACCCAAAGAGGAGCTGAAATCTTCAGGTCCACAGGGGGTTTGGAGAAGCAGGCTCTGAGTACAAGGACAGTTTTTAGGACAGGAGTAGCAGTGGTTGACGAGGTGAGATATCTGTGTAGTTTGACCCTGTTACAACACAAACATCTGTATGCCTCTGTGCTCTGGTACTTCTGACTGCAGGGAAGTTCAGCAGGGGCTGGATTTGCCTCACTATTGTGTCACTACAACAATGAATGAATATGAGGATGTTATTCCAAATTAAGATGTTCAGGTTTGGTGCAGGGAGCAGGTCCAAATCATAGACAGAAGGTTTAATGCAAATAGCTAAGAGGGTCTTGTGGTATTAAATAACTATTCAGCATTTTCCTGATGAAAGTGACAGGGAACATAGTTTTTATATTCATAGAAATATCTTTTGTATGGATGTATTCAGCTCTGAAAGTGCTGCCGGACCTCATCGTGCACAAATGAATGTAACCAAATCTGCCTCTCTGTGTGCAAATAATTTGCAGGAACGGTTTGGAAAATGAAGGGAAATTGGTCTACACTAGGGAGAGCAAGTGCAAAGAGGGGAAACAGAAACAGTGTTTAGGTTCATTCTTTAGAGGAGACACAGGAAAATCCAGGGGTCCTGTTGTCTCAATAGAATGGCACATGTCACCTGCTCCTCTGAGCTGCCCCAAAAACCAGACTGACAAATCTTTTGCTGACTTGATACAGAGCATGAAGGGAGGGATGGGAAACTTGCTTGTGTGGAGACAGGCAGGAATTGCTCTGTACAGAGAGTTTGCCTGTAGTACAGATTTTTTTCCTCCTTTCTGAGTTTTCTTGCAGCTGCATAAAATGTAAGATCAGGAATGGAGAGAATTGATTAAGCCTATTTCTGAATAAATGACTTCAAAAAGAATTCCCTTTTCAGTGTTAAGTTCCTTGCAAACAATACTCTTGCAAAAAGAGTTAAGGGGAAAGAAAATAAATATAGAGAAGTTGTTCCAGACACCACGGCTGGCCCTTTCTGTGTTCTTTTAAGGCAATTAGAATGAAAGCTGGCCTGGGCAAATATTTTAATCAGTATTTTAGATTTTTTGAGCACAGAAAATCGGAATCATTCCATGAGATCTTCATTGCAGCAACTCTAGCATGGGCTCTGGGTCTTTGGCTTTCCTTCATCAAAGTACCTGATGGACATTATCCAGAGGTGTCAGTGATGCTGCTCCTCTCCCACCCCAGGCTATGGCTCTCCTGGTTCACAGACCAAGATGAGTAAAACTAGTATTTTTTAATTAACAATTGCAGTGGTTGACTGATGGAGTACCTTAACTATAACAGCAAAGCTAGGCATGACTTGCTTTTCTGGTTTTGAAGATTTCTTTAGCTTTTGTGTGAGCAGTATTTATTAATCTGGGCATCTGATGCCTTGTGTTTTGTTGGCCAACTTGTTTGTGCAAAGCCATTCCTTCTGTGAGGTGTTTGCCTAAAGTCCTGGGCCAAGTTCCCAGCTGCAGAGAATGGCAGAGGCCAGTGCAAGTGCCTCAGCTGGGGATTCCACTTCCAGTTTAAAGGGTAATATCCAATGGAAATTTCTCCATCCCTCCCTGTAAAGATAAGCAAAACTACCCTGCCTTTCTCTGCAGCCTGTTTTTTTAAAATCAGCTCAGAAATGAATGAGGAGAGAAAACATTGCTGGAATATGCATTTCTACTGGGATTAAATGTATTTGTATGTGGCTTTCCAAAATTAAACTTTGATAGTGGCAAAGAGTGACTTGGGTGTGAAAATACAATTAGCCATGACTCAGGACTCTTGATATACAGGAGGGCAAATGAGTTGTGAGTTCTTGCATGGGAACTTGACAAAGTGTCAAGAACAATTTACTGTGTGTTAATATGAGCAGAGTAAATAACACAAAATGTTATTCTTGTTTGGTGTTCATTTCCAAGTGGCTCCTTTGGGTGATATAGACAGAAGTGCACCTGGCAGGTGATGGTAAATGATGTTTTTCTTGTGGAATAGTCACTGTCTTCCTGATAGTAACATTAATTCCTTTTTCTTGAGAGTTCTGAGGTCCTGAAAGAATGCATTATAAGAATTCTGATATATTATTTTTGCATAGTGATCACTCACAGACTTCCTGTGGTGACAATAATCATCACCCATCAACTGGGCCATTAAGCAGTTTTTCCATCTTAAAGATTAATTAATTCATGGAGATCCTAAAAGGCTTGGCAAAGGCTGTCAATGAAAAAGAAAAGCTTTCCAATCACCCTTCTCAGTGGCTGTAGCAGCCTCATCCTCCACCTTCCAAAATGTGTTGGATAACATTTTCTCCCTTGATACAATAATCACTTGGGAAATGTTCTACAGAGAAAAGAGAACATGTCCTGTGCCTGTTCATTGATGTGTGGCAGAGACAATGTCGGTCCTTTTTCCATGGCTGCCAGGCATTGCATGGTAATTTTGGCACCCAAGGATGCCAACACAAGTGGGCATTGTAGGTAAATGAACATGAAAAAGGGTGGGGAGGACAGCATTCCATTGGCTTATTGCATTACTTCAAAAATGATCTAACTTTTAATTAGAAGGAGTTTGGGAGATTGCTAGTTCTTTATGCTTCCCCCCTTCCCTCTTCTGTCATCCATATTTTATGCTGCCACTTTTAAAATGCAATTTATGTTGGCAGTTGGAATTAAAGTTGGTCCTTCTAATTTTCTGAAGTGCTGTTTCTCTCGTATCTGAATCTTCGTAGGATGGAGAGACAGCCACGACTGATTTCTGTGCTAGTGACTGCACCTTCTGATTCAGAGCTCCTGTACTCCAAAGCCAGTAATGATTCACTCTCACAGCAGTGGTGTGAGCAGTCTCAGCTTTTATGTGCCATCTGTGTGAGTGAGCTGAATCTGCAGAAATGGGACCTTGTGCACATGGCTTTTCCTCTGCTCATGGATGAAAATATTAAAGCAAATCCGTATGGTCCGTGAGATGTTTTCTGTGTCAGGAAGGGAGTAAAGCTGCCTGTCAAACCAAGCTGTTCTCCCTGATGAAAGGGGCTGTTTTTAAACACTCCTTTCCATCGTATTTTGCACGCCAGCCATGTGTGCTCTCTCATCTGACATCTCATTGAGATCCTTGGCTCTGGTACTGCAGGAGGGAAGTGTGTTCTGGGAAGGAAGGAAATAATCTCTCAATATGTACACAAACACACGTGCACACACACACACACACTTTTAAATCAACCTAAAATAATTGATTTTTTTGGGTTTTATTTAGGAATGAGAAGAAAAATTAATCTGGTTGAGCCAGATTTAAATTCTTCCATTTTGTTTGGATTTTCTGTTTTCTCATGAAGATACTAAAAAGAAATTCTCTGAGCTATTATTAGATACAAAGGTAGAGATAGAGGGCAAAGGGTTCATTTACAATTCCTACAGCAGACCATTGAAGCTAAAAGGCAATTGATGAGCAGCTTGAAAATATAGATTCAACCACTAAGCTTAGGGAGTATTTGCAAAGGTTTGTGCTGGTCTATGGATCTAACCCTTTGTACAGCAGTAAAACCCACTGGGTGAAGGAAGCAGAAAACAAGTGGGTTGGGTTTTTTTTGAGTTAATGGAAGGAGTCACCTTGCAGGGAGAAGCTTGGAAACATGAACTGATATAAAGTAATGAATTGATACAAATGCACTGCTTTAGAAGGAAGCAACTGGACTTCAGCTCTGTGCTGGGAGACAGGGAAGCACAAAGGTTATCCTCAGACACACATTCTTTGTGTTTTGGGAAACCCAAGTCAGTTAATCCCTGATAATGGGATGCCATTATAACCACTACTTCACCTCCATGGTGAAGGGCAATACTGCAAGAAGCAGATTGATCACGTTGGGCAGGACAGCCATGGCATTAGAGTGTGCTGTTGCAGAAGAAATCCAATGCCATAAATGTTTTCTAGTCCTTCCCTAAGATGCAGTGGTGATTATCAGTTACCAGAGGATCACAGGGATGTGCAGGGACCTCTGGAAATCATTTGGTCCTATCCCTGTTCAAGCAGGGCCACCTAAAGCCACTTGCCATGGGCCATGTGCAGATGGCTTTTGAGTATCTCCAGGGATGGAGACTCCACAACCTCCCTGGGCAGCCTGTGCCAGTGCTGGGTCACCTTCACAGTAAAGAAATTATTTCCTGCTGGCCAGAGGGAAGCTTCTGTGTTTTTATGTGTGTGCACATTGATCCTGCCACTGGGCAACACTGAGTCAAAGAGCCTGTCTCTGTCATCTTTGCACCCTTCCTCCAGGTGTTCATCCACACTTTTAGGATCCCCTGAAGTCTTCCCCAGCCTGAGCAGTGCTTAATCCTCTTCATGACCCTGCATTGGAGTCTCCCCAGTGTGTCCATGGCTGTCTTGTAATGAGGAGCCAGAGCTGGACACAGCACTCCAGGACTCTTCAACAGTGTTCTAATTGTCAAAAAAAAAAAAAAAAAAAAAAAAAGGAAAGTTTGGGACAGGGGCTGTTCCAACTGGGACACCAACCCCGGTTTTGGACAGCTTCAGCTTGAGCACTGAAGGGCTTTTTTGTGCTCTTCTTGCTAAACCTCTTGTATCTGACGCTGCTGCATTTGGGCAGCTTTGGTTAAGGAGAGGTTTTCATCTGGGTACCTAAACTTTGCTGGCCTGACCTCTGGAGTAAATGTTCCTGTCTGAACTTTTTTCTTCTCTGGCAATAACTTTGGTTTGTTTTTTATCCAGTGGCTGTGTTGAGGCTTGTTCAGTTTGCCAATCTAAAGACCATCACAAAAATATGCATCATTTTGTAATTTTTGTCCAAGGCAACAAAACACAACAAAGATTAAAAAAAAATCACTTTGGTGTAATTTCCTTCTCCTGTGAAAACTCCTGAAGTATAAAAATAGTGTCTTTCCTTGAAGAAGGGGTATTACTAAAATTCAGTGCAGAGGATTAATGTGAATAATATGATGTATGTCAAAAGGCAAGCAACTGACGAGGAGCAGGAGTGATGGAAATGCCCCATGGGCATATGAGATTGTGGGGATAGGTACTCACACAAAGGATGCTTTCTTACATGTGCCCAGGGCTTTCTCTTATCTCTGAACATGAACCCATAGTGAAATAGAAATGTTCCTGTATTAATAGTGCATTGGAGATAACCCTCATCTGAAAAATACAGTAAAACTGCACAACTGGGAACCCTTTCAGAGCAGGGAATTGGACTGGCAATTTCATAGTGTGTTGGTAATGAAACATTTTGGTTCTGTATAAGCAAATGGGCAAGGTTAATGGACACATTACTCTGGCTGTCATTGTCCCAGCAGTAACCAATTTAGAGGCTTTATATTTTCTGCTGTCCCAGTAAGGGAAAGAAAAGTAGAAAATTAAAAATAGAAATCCCAGAGTGATTTAAAGTGCAAAGAGTGAACAAGCTTGTAGTACTCTGGTATAATTTTTAAATCCCTCTTTTACTTATAATCTGTACTTTAATTTATGTATTACATTGCAAATTCTGCCAATGTCTGTCCTGCTCCAAAAGCTCACCTCTGTACAGAAGGATTTATTCTGGCTGTAACACATGAGTATGGGCCTCCAGCCCTGGATCTCTCTAGCTGTTGTTTGTGTTGATGGCTCCTGTTTGTATTTCCCTTCACCTCATGCTGTTGATTGCAGAACCATGAGAAATGGTCTGTGGCTTTGGCCTTCAAGGGAGGTGGTTAAAAAGTATCTTCTGGTGCCTGTGTATAAATCATAATTGTGTTTTTTTCACAGGTCTTTCAACAGCTGTGGACAGATATCAGGCCC
Source organism: Lonchura striata (assembly GCF_050655825.1). NCBI lineage: Eukaryota > Metazoa > Chordata > Aves > Passeriformes > Estrildidae > Lonchura > Lonchura striata. The sequence goes on along the minus strand of NC_140704.1, from coordinate 152,073,507 downwards.
TCATGGGCTGGTTTTTCTCAAGTAGGTGCCCTGCACAACAGCACAGCACCGGGTTTCCTTTTCCAGAATTAACTGTCCCACACTCCTGGTTTCACCAAGGTTACTTTTGTCTTGTTGAGCCTCCTGCCAAGATTAGTGCTGTTTCTGAAGCAGGTGTCCAGCCTAATGAGGACTCGTTTTCTTGATTTGCAGACATCCTGGTTGATGGCAAGGTGTGTGACTGCGACGCAGTGGTGACCTGCCAGGTGGGGGACCCTGTCCCCTTGCAGGTGAAGTTGACCAACTGGAGCAAGCACAGCGTGGGGCCCTTTGCTCTGACCATGATGCCCTACCAGGATTACCAGAATGGGGTGCACAACTACGAGCTGCAGGATGCCATCACTTTCGTGGGCTCCAACACCTTCTACATCGACACCGTGAGTTGTCTGATCGCAAGTATCAGGATTTTGAATGATGTGCATTTGAAAGGGGCTTCATTACTCTATTGTGCATTTTAAAGCAGATTAATTTTTGGAAAGCCCCATGATTATGGCAGCTATTGCTAACAGCGCTGCTGTGTTCATCTGGAATGGTCTCTCAGAAATGGTTTAAGACTGCAATTTCCTACCATGTAAACCACTAGTAAATTATCAGAGGCAGCAATCTCTGGTCACTCCAGATCTGGCTGAATGTGAATGGGTTACCCTAGATTGAATGTTCAATACCATATTGCCAGTCCCTTGAGTCTCCCAGCGCAGCCTGCAGTAATAGATTTTAAATAACTTTTTTTTTTTCCTTAGTCCATAAGAAACATTCCCCAGGCTAAGCCAAGGAACTCAGCAAATCAGTTTTAGTCAGGTCCTGAGGAAACGCAACAGACTGCAAAAAGAAAATGCTAAGCATTAATGGCCAATCTGATGAGCTGGTTCATTTCCTGGATGCTTAGCATACTGTTATAAAACCATAAAGAAATGCATAAAATGAGGCAAAAAAGTGCCTCTTTTTAAAAACAATTGAGATTATGATTTTTCTCTCAATTTCTGTAGAAAATTCAAGTCTAGGAGCTTTTCACTTTTAGGCAAGACACTGAAAATACAGATAACACTAGCATCTCCCACATCTTTCCCTCCCAAAAATACAACAACAAAATACCTGGAATGAAAATTCACAGTCAGTGCTGCAGAATGGAATGAGCAGCATTTCTGGTAACTCATTAAATAAACATGAAGAATGGGGTGAGTGTTTGAGATAGTGCTTAGGACCTTTGTTTAGGTCAGCTCTTCAGATTGGTAATAAAATGTACCTGTCAAAATTAAATATATAAGTGAACCTTAGTTAGAAAGAAATTAAAGGTTAATCACAGAGAGATAGTCACCATGCATATTTTTCAATTACGCATCACAGAAGAAAATATTTCTAAAAGCTAATGAGCATGAAATATACCATCAGCTTGATTTTTAATGGGGGCTAACTGCATTCTTGTAGCTGAATAATTTAAATATGCCAGCAGAAATCATCCAGGGATGGCTTTCTTTGACTCTGGTTCTGACAATGTGGAGTTTTTAATCAGGGTGGTGGTGTTTGGATGCCCAGCTGCCAAAGGGCCTGACCCTCCAGGCTAATGAGGGAAAAGGGAGATGTCAGTGTGATGTATTCTTACCTTCTGATTGAGTCTCCTATGGGGCAAAAAGTCAGGAGGTCACATCTCTGGTGCCTGCCCAGGCAGCCTTCTCATACGTTACGGTCCCTGCCTTTGCCCCACTGCTCAGTATTTTGACATTTCTCCTGTAAACACAATCCCCAAGAAGTTAAAAATAGAATTGTTTTCTGCTGCTTGTCCTCCTTTCCATACAAAAAGGTGAAATGAACAAAATGTCGACTCTTAGGCAAGAAGTGTTACATTTCGCTGTGTGTAGTGTGGATGCTACACAGGCTCCTAGGGAAAGTGCTTGGTCACGTTCTTTGGGGCATAGAGCCCTGATTGTGGAAAAGAATCCTTTATGTCTGCCAGAGGCCCTTTCTCCCCTCATAATAACTAATTTAGGAACAGAAAATAGATTTCAGAAACTTCCACCTGTCTTGGGGGGACAAGGAAAGCACTGGTTTGTGCATTTGATGCTTTGGGGAAGAACCGCCATACTCAGAATTGTGCTTATGCTCTGAGTTTGGCCAAAAATCAGACAGGAGTAGTTTAAAAAAATCAAAGAAGCTCATGTCTGGGTGAGCTGAAAGACAGAGTTTCTCTTTTTTATAAATAAAAATTGAGATACTGGACCAGATTCCCTACTGGTTTTCAACTCAGTGCTGCTGTATGGAAGCTGTTAAAAATGTCCCCACCACTTTTCTAACCTGATTTCATGGGTACTTGACTATTTTCCTTGTTTAGTAGAAGTGGCTTGAGGTGCTGCCCTTTCCCAGTTGCTTGTGAAAGATGCTTCCCTCTCCCCCAGCAGGCCCATCAGGACAGACACTGAGAGCACTTGTTTCTGACCAAAGTTGTCCAGTTTAGCAAAAATGACATTGGTCAGCAGTTTAAGTTAATTGGGCTGACTTCACACTGACACTAGCACAGGGATGCTGACATGATTTATTGCAGGGCTGAGCTGGGTGGGAGGAAGGATGGAGAATCAAGTCTGGTTTGGTGTATCACTGGTGCGTGGTCAAGAACGAGTGGGAGCATCAGGTATTGCAGCAAGGGCAGACACTCCTCACACCCTGAGAATTCACTCTGTTGTCATGCAGGAACTTCATTATTGGGACAAAAAAACCCCAACAGATCCCTCTGTCTTCCTAAGTGTTAGTTTCAGATTAAGTCTTATGCTCAAAAATTATTATTTTTGGTTCCAGACTAAAAAGTCTCAAAGCAGTTTCTGCTGCTACCTGGAAGACAGGGGGCATATACAGGAATTTTAAGGATGCACATGCTACTTTGCAGCGTGAATATAAATTGTTGAAAGGGCAAAAGTCACAAAATTTTGTATTTCCCTTTCTTGTGCCTTGAAGTCCAAATTAGAAGATTTATCTTGGAAGTAATGTAATGATGCTCATTCACCTCTTTGTGCTTTTAACTCAGTTCGATGCAGCAGCCTGGGTTTGTGTCACAAAGTCTCTGCTGGATATGCTACTTCAAAAAGCAAAGTATTTTCTGGAAAATTTTGAAGGATATTGAGTTATTTCCATGCATTTTAAATTAAGTAAAGTCTGCATTTTTAAGCACAACTTCTAATTTGGCTAACCTTACTTTTCTCTGTATTTGACAGAAAAAGTGACTTTCTCCATTATGACTTAAATATTTGACATTTTTTATTCAGTGGGTGATTTTGAAACATGAGTTAACATGATGGACTTACCCATTAAAATACAGTGGATTTATTTATTTTTTTTATCTTGCTTCACAACATAAAGTTTATTAAATTTTCATAGTTCTTACCTCTGGTTTTTGTTGAATAATTAGTTGATCAGACAGAGTTGCTTTTTTGCCAAATTAAAACCTAAAATATTGCCTTCTGTGGAGAATCCTGTAACTTTCAGCAATCCATCCTCTCTTGTTGTTCCTGCTTGTGCCATTACTTATCCTCAAGCAGGATTTTTTCCTGTGTGTGTTATCATGCACAAGCTCAAGCGATTGGTAGTGGGAGATGAGGAGAAATTCATTAGTAGATGGTCATTTTGAATCAGCTCAGAAGCCATGGTGAACATTTGCTCACTTCTGGCAGGTCCTCTGTGGCCCATCTGGAACAAATTATTTTTCTTGGCACTGTTTTATTCACACTGTAAACTCTTTGGGGCAGCGAGCAGTAGCTGGCAGCAGCCCTAATCTCCAACTGAGCTCCCTAAGTACTACAGCAGTATAAATAAGTAGTAATTAGTTCTAAGCAATCGCAGTCCCACATGGTAGCCTAAATCAGGGAAGGATTAGGACGCACTAGAAACTTAATTTTTCTTCTATCTTGGTGGAACAAAGGAGTAATGTGGACCTTTTTCGTTGATTTTCGATCATTATTTTCCGAGGTACGAGCTGCTCCTCTTTGTTTCCATGAATGGTGGAATTTTAATAAAACCTGTTTTAGCTCTGCCCTGACATGGGAATGTCAGCATCCTGATGAATGATTCAACAGACACAGAGGCACAGATCTGGGCAGTGGCACCACCAGAGCTGCGTGCTGCTGGACTGGAGGACAACATGGATTTGGGTCAGGCACGAGTCGTGTTCCTCACAGCTGAGCTGGGTCAGGCACTGCAGACTGTGGGGTGGTGTGTCCTGCCAGCTCCAGAGGTGACCACCTGAATGGCTGAGCAAGTCATCAGAGCTTATGCAGCTTAGGGAACATTTTGCCTCATTCTGCATTTGATCAGGTGAGTCCTTGAATTGAGCAGCTGGCTTAGATGTGGACATCCACTTTACAGACATTGGGGTGGATTCAGTTCCAGACTGAGACACCTGAATGAGGAGGTGTTACCAGGGGTGCTGGCCCACTAAGCTCCCATGAGTCCGTGGAGGTGTGGCCAGCAGCAGGTAGAACCTGGCTCATTAACACAGGGCTGAGATTCAGTTGCCTAAAAGTAGATGTTTGCCATCACACAGGTGCTGTGGGTATCCTACCAGGCACCAGGTGCTGCCAGAAATCCTGTAAGACATCCTGGGCATCTTCCCAGTTCTGTGCAGGTGTCTCAGTGCCTTAGGCCATCACATTGCCTGTGTTTAGGCAACTCTATTCTGGCTCTGCAAAGCTGCCTAGGGAGACCATTCTGTGCCTGCTCCATTGTCTCATTGACTAGGTATCTTCCTTTTGTAGTGTAGTTTGGACACCTTGGAGTCCTAAATGTAGGTTTAACCTCAAAATTAGTCCTGTGCCTGGTGTAGCAGCTGGGCTGGATGTGACCCTCTACTGATCTGACTGCTGCAGCTGAATGTCTGATCTTTTGGGAATCTTTGTAGGCAGCCCCACTGGAGACTCAGCCTTACATTCCAAAGTTGGTTCCTATTTTGAAGGAAACCTCTTGTAACTTCTGCAGAGCCACTTACACTTGATCAAGGTGAAGGTTTCAAGCTCATTTTTCTTCCCTGTTTCTTCTCCAAACCACAAGTGTTGATACAGCGGCTGTGGCACAGCAGATGTGGGTAGAGCCCAAACCATGACTGTGGTGTTTGGTGTTGATGCTGATGAGCCTGAAGCCTCCTTCCTGCTTGCCAAGGGCTCTGAGCTGTGCTGTGACAGACATTCCTTCATGGTGCAGTGAGATCAGGAAACATGGACCAGGAGCCTGACACAGCTAAGGGTGCACAGGAGGCTTCGTTTGCTGTTTGCCTGCACCCACTGCTGGCATTAGTGCCTGCCTCTGCCCTCCTCTGGGTGAAAGTCAATCAGTTCCAGTGAGGCAGAAGTGAGGCAGGCAGCCCTGGGAGAAGGGGAAGGAGTGAGAGGGGACATGGCTGGATGTTGTTCTGCGTGTCCAGACGCAGGGCCAGAGGGCAGGAATTGTACCCAGCGAGGAGGGGAGATGCCAAGGACGGGGTCAGGGAACAGCTGTGGCTGCTCTGATCCTTCACGTGGATGGCACGAGGCTGATGCAAGTTTGCTGTAGGTCAGCAGAAGTGCTCAGCACCAAAACCAAAGGGAGCCTGGGCTCTCCAGCTCTGAGGATGTGGCTGCTTGTGAACAGACAGGCCCTTGTGCAGGAGCTGCCATTTAGAGTCATAGAAGTACAGAATGGTTTGGATTGGAACTTAAAGCTCATCTCATTCCAGCCCCTCTGCCATAGGCAGGGACACCTTCTTCTATCCCAGGTTTCTCCTGGCCTTGAACACTTCCAGGGATGAGGCATTCATAGATTCCCAGGGCAGCCTGTGCCAGAGCCTCACCACCCTCACAGTAAAGAATTTTTTCCATATATGTATCCTAAATTTCCCCTCTTTAAATTTGATCCCATTACTCTTTGTCCTGTCACTACAGATCCTTATGGAGAGCCTTTTCCAGCTTCTCTGTAGCTCCTTCAAATACTGGAAGGTGCTGTGAGGCCTCTACTCAACCTTCTCTTCTCCAGGCTGAGCAACCCCAACTTTCTCAGCCTGTCTTCATAGAAAAGCTGCTCCAGTACCTTTAGCAACTTTGTGGCTCCTCTCTGGACTTCTTCCAGTTTAGGGAGGTCCAACAAAGCTGACTGATAGCCCAGGGGACTATACAAGATACATGTCTCCTGGCTAAAGAACCCAGCAGTGAAAGTCCAAAAAACAGCTAGAACAGGAGAAAATGGAAACAGCTCATTCCCTTCACTTCTAAAAGCTACAGAGAATCTGCCTTGTGGAAGATCGTGGCTGCAAGTTTTCAGCTCTCTGAAATATTCTTGAGTTCCCTCCATCCCTGAAATCTTCTGTTGATCATTTGCCTTCCCCCTCAGCCCCACCATGACCTTCCCATCATCCCTGTTCTGGTATTCCCAAGCAGTGGCAAGTTGTCTTTCAGCAAAGGGTGTCCACGAGCACTTTCCCAGTTCACACCCCATTGTCCATGTCCCAGTTTACCATGCAATGAAATTTTTTGTAGTGGGGAACAGCCCTGATCACCTGTCTCAGAGCCTCAACCTTTATTGGGATTTTTCTGCTTGGATGAAGCTGCCTTTTCACAATTTTTGGAAAAATTCCGTCCAGTGGAATGGCTTTGTGTTGATTTAGTGTTTTGCATTTGCTGTAACTTTAACTCAGTTCTAGGCATCCTGAAACTGGATTTAACATCTTGTGGAAGCAGATACTAATTCAAACATTATCACATGCTGAACAGTGGTGGGAGTGTTAAAGTTAGAAATTACTGAAGTGTCTTGCTGAAATGATGGACTGAGATATATTATTTGTTGTGAAGATATGGATTGTGGATGGATTTGTGATGAAGGAAGATACATAAATGTAGAAACAGTGTGAACTCTGTATATTTAATTTGGACAAGTAAAATCAGGATGGCTACTGTTTCTGGGAAGTTTCTTGCTAAACTTCATTATTTCAATGATAGTCACCTAAGTTCCTGATCAGAATTTGCAGTCAGATTGTGTCTCAGTAATAAGTGAGAATGAATTTACTTACTGCTAATCTGTTAAATGGTGTTTAAACCATGTATTTAACATTAATTCAGATATGTGATTTAAAACTTTATTAGAGATGTTGGTAAATAAAGTCCAAGGAGAGATTTAGGGTGATCTCTACCTTAAACAAATTGTGTTTTCGAATCAGTGACTCCTAAAGGTTCATTTTCTGTTTTGAGCTCTGGAACAGGTTTACTGCATGATTGAAAAACAGGATTAATTTCTTAGAGTAATGTTTTTACTAGAATAGGGATGAGATGTTTACTCCTTTTTGTATGAAAGCATTATTAAGATGTGAATCTGGAGTACTCTGAGATCCTTTGAAGGAGCTAATGAATTTCAAACTGCAATCCATTTACTTTGTTGATGGTTTATTTGTACTGATTTTTGTATTCTCTTTGCCAGGTAAAGCCAACCAAAGACTCTGTGTACTTTGGAGCACTTCTCTTCCTCTACACGGGTGACTTCTACCTGAATATCAAATTCCATGAAGACAACTGCAGCAGGGAGCTGCCTCTGTCCTGGCTCTGCCTTCCCAGTGTCCACATCCGTGCCACAGAGCCCGTGGTCCCAACCAAGCTGTAAATGCACTTTGTGCTCCTTGATTACCCACAGCACACAGCCATGCTTGGCACATCCTCTGCTTGACCCCAGCTTGTTCTGTCCAACCCCAGGACACAGTCTCTGCTTTGGAGGAACAGCTGAACACTTTCTGAATTGGCTGATAGTCATTTGGACAGCTGCTTTAGCTAATTTCAGAGGGAGAGAGAGATTATAACTATGCTGAAGTTTTCCTCTGTTTCCAGAAAGCCTTTGAAACTATATGTATTGTACTTCAATATACTCCATTGACATCAGTGGTTTGAAAGAGTCTTGAGGGCTGAATTTTTCAATGTGTTTGAAGGTCTTAAATCCTGTTTGAATAATCCTGTTTGATCATTTTTTAATAAGATTTGTGTTATCTGTATGAAATTACTGCTGATTTATGCTGGACTCATGGCATATTCCCTTGGGATATAGATCTCTGTTAGATTTGTTCACTGGCTTGCTCTTGTTTATTTGTTTGCTGAGAATTTGGTGTCTTTGGTAGCAAATAGAAGTAGTGGTGCTTTTTAGTGTGTTACTGAAAGTAAGAATAGCCTCCAGTTATTCTCTCCTTCCCCTGAGCCCAGTGCCACTTGCTTCTGGTAAAGTCACTGCCTTTAGTTTGGCAGATCTATGAACTAGAAAGGAGAGAGGGTGAGGAAGAGCAGAAGAGTTTTGTCCTTGAGAGAATAAATAAGCCAACTTTTGGGCTGCCTAAGGCTTGGCTGTGAGTTTAGGTTTTCACAGTTCTGTTTTACACCGTCATAGTCACTTGAAACATTTGCAGACTCTTAAAGGTCCACAAGAATTAATGAGATGATCATTAATATAACTTTTTGTGAGTTTCTGCAAACTCTTCTTATCAGATTTTTCATAGTAATATACTGCTTTTTAAATGTGTCTCCTTTTTCCTTTTTTTTTTCTTTTTTTCTTTTTGGTTTTCCTAAGGTTTGGGGTTTTTTTAAGTTTAATTATTAGGCAGTTAAGGCCATGGAATTCCTGAATGTGAAAGTAGTTGTTGAATGTACTGATAATTTAGCCTATGTTTCAGAATAATGTTTTTGTATAGTGAGACATGTTTTTACCCCATGTAAAGCAGGAAGATGTCTTAGTTGTATGATTAATACATTATTTTGTGGATCATGTGTTTAAAACCTATCTCAGTCTTTTCTCAAATACATAGTTAAATTTGGTGGTAGTATGCTTTGGGGGTGGATACACCAAGATGTGGCAGGGACACTCCAGTTAGCTCTACATTATTTAAATCTACATGTACAACCTCTTTGCAGATTCTTTGTTTCTTTAGAATTCATGCAAACACAGGCCCCCACTGAATGCCTGGCCTAACCCTTCCTGCTCAGTTCTGGCTCTCTGCATCATGCCCAGGGGGACTTTTAGATGTGCCTGGTGTTTTCCACAGGAAAGACAGTGCTCCAAACCCCATTCATTGCATGCTTGCAAGTGACTGTTCATCCTAAATATATTCCCAACCAGAGGGACTGTGGCTGTAGCATGGTAGCTGCATTTCCAGTGTATGCAGGGTATTATCTCTAAAAACCTGTGTTGTGGCAGTGTTATCTAAGTCTGTGCTTGAGCTGTGGCTCTGGACTCAGCCTTGAAAGTGGAGTTTTCAGTCTTGACCTGCTGGAAATCTGAGCCCTGCTGAAGGTTTATTTGCAATGATTCACTGCTCTGTCAGTGAGGTCCAGTAACAAAACTGTTCCTTAGACTGGCACTGGCTCTGGGCCTGAGACACCCCTGGAAAAAAGGGTCCCACAGCTGAGCTGGGCCTGTTTTTCTGTGCTGGTGGAGCTTGGCTGACCAGATTGGGCCATGAGGCTGAATTCTCTGTCACTGGATAGGCAACACACAGAAAAATAAGATCCGAGGAGAGCAGGAACTGAAACCAGTATATCTTCTCTGTAAAAGCTGGGTTTTGACATGAGTGTCTGTACCATGTTGCACAACACTGTTGCAGTAAAATCCAAATTGGGTTTTAGTGCTCCCAGAAGATAATCTGCAGATTCTAGGAATACACTTAAGGTTTTATAAGGACCAAATTGAAATAAAAATATTGTAAAGTAGATGCTGTTGCAGTGAGGATTCTTCAATTTATCCAGCTAAGGGACTGTTCTCTACTTAATTTTTGACAGTGTTCTCTGAGAAGAGAGGGTCTTGTTCTGTGGAGCCCGTCCTGGGATGCAACATTCCTGTGCCTTTTACTTAGACAGGATCCTTATCTACAGCCCACTGAAGCTGTTGGAATGGGAACAGGCTTTATTATAACAAAAGTTGGCTGCATATTTTCTAGGTATCCAATATGACATTATAAATCTGAAATATGTGTGCATAAATAGAAGTTCTTATGTGTGATCTGACCCTTAAGGGTCTATCTGTTCATTATATAGCAGACTCCTCTGTCCCTTGTCAACTTGGACACTTAGTTGCTTTTGGCATTTATGATATCTTCCCCAATTTTCTCAGACTTCTACTTGTCTTGGTGAGGGAGATGAAACACAAGAAGTTCTTTCTGGGGATCACTTTTAACTTGTCCAGAAGGAAGATATTTAAGGGTATGTGTAATTTGGAGAAGGGTTGAGGGAAAGGTGCTTAAAATCACTGGGGTTGCTGTCAGGATTGGTCCTTGTACTGCTTGAAAGAAGGATGATACCTTTCTTATCTGCTTTCCTTTTTCAGTACTGAAAACTTATTTTTTTTTCTCTGAAACACCCAGCAATTATTTTGAACATGATGAGCTGAGCTGTTCATTGTAAATCTGATACAAACCAGTGGCTGCAATAAATTATTCCTAATTTAAATGGCCATTGCTGTGAGCAGATGTTGATCCCATGTATGAATGCACTGGAGAAGCATAAGTTATGTAGCTTTAACTGAATAAATACTTGTGGCTTGTTATTTATACCTCTGCTAATCTCTTTAGTCTGTAGCTCTTGGTTGCGTTGTGTGTTTTGCTGATAATAATGCATATCTCTTGATTCTGCATTGTGTCTCTGAAACAATGTGTTGTACCCTGGAACTGAAATTTCAACTTCACTCAAACTTTCTCTTCCTAGATGGACTCAGAGGTGGTGAACCCTGTCTGCTCCACAGTGTGGCTCCTGTGTCAGTGCCTATTCACTGTCCACTGAGGAGAGGGAGAGGCACTCACATGAAAGTCAAGAAATGGGCAGAGGTTGTGTCCAGGGAGGCTTAGGTTGGATATTAGGTAAAGATTCTTCACTCAGAGGGTGGCTGGGTGCTGGAACAAGCTCCCCAGGGAAGGGGTCACAGCCCAATAGAGCTCAAGAAGTGTTTGGACAATGCTCTCAGGCACATGGTGGGACTCGTGGGGATGGTCCTGGGAAGGGGTGGGAGTCAGATTTGCTGATTCTTGTGGATCCCTTCTAACTTGGCCTAATCTGTGACTCTGTGAAATGTCTCAGTGTCCCAATGCTGATGTTGGGGGTGGTGAGGCCCTGGCACAGGTTGCCCACATGGGCTGCCCCACCCCTGGAAACATTCAAAGTTGGGTTAGACAGGGCTCTGAACAGCCTGATCCAGCTGAGGAGATTCCTGCTCATTGCTGGAGGATTGGAACTAGACCTCTAAATGTTCCTTGCAGCCCAAAGCCTTCTATGAGTCTATCACTCTTTCCATCCTTCAAGAAACAGCTCAAAGGCTGGAAGGACCATCTTGGAAGGCTGACTGCAAGCACTTAAAAACCATTTGATACCCAGCCTTGTATGAGCTCCTTCTGTCAGTCCTGGGGCTCCTGTGATTGGATTCCCAATCTAGAAGCTCTTAAGGTTTCCTTGGAGAGGGCCAGCTGCACCCTCCCTTCCTTGAGTCCTCTGGCTCCCTTCCTGGGTGTGGGCACTTTGTTTGTCCCTGAAGTGGGGCTGGGCATCCGTCCTGCTTCCCTGCACACCCCAGAGCAGTGCTGGCTGCCAGCTCCTGGGATGGACCCAAACCTTCTGCAGCTCTGGGCTTGCAGCTCAGCTGTGTGGGCACAGGGGGGATTTGAAGGCTTTCCTACAGGTAGCTGCTTTACAGAGCTTTTCAAACACTCATGTTCTTTTCTTAATACAGAAGACACAAAAGATCTGAACAAAATTTTTGTGTCAAGTGTTCCATGATAGCTGTTTCCTTCTGGGGTTAGGTCAGGGTTCTTGGATTGTTCAGCATCTCTTTAGCTCTCAGCTTCTCATTTTGCTCTTTCTCACCTCATCCTTCCCACTGATTCTTCCACTTGCTGCACTTTTCTGCTTGTCTTTGTTTGGTCCCAACAGAAAGGATCAACTTGTCCCTTTCTTTTTTTTCCTTCCTCTGCATCGCTGCTAGAGCCCTTCTAACACTTGGTTCATATTGGGGAAAAAATTGCTTCAAACCCAATTTCAGCTGTTAAACTGGAGTTTGATGCTCTCCTTAAAGCATGTTGAGCTATTTCAGTTGAAAAGGAACTTGTCTGTTTTGTTACCATCTGGTGTTTCTTGTTGGAAGGATACTTTGGGCCACTGCATTCACGATGCATCAATTCCATAACACCAGTGGGTTTTGTGTGTAAATGACATGTCATTTAACATGCATTGCTCACTTCCTGTCCCTGTGTTCCTGATTCAGCAGATATGCAAGCATGTTCCTAATGTTAAACACATCAATAAAAACACATTAATAACACATTAATAGGCCCTCTTTTGACAGCTAACTCGGGCACACACTCCCTGGGAAATTTGCAAACCCTGTGCCCAGATGTGCAATTTTGACATGGAGGCCCACATGCCATTGTGTTGCATGGGCTGTCACCACCACTGGCTCCCTGGAACCCTGGCACAGGGAGAAGGCATCTCACCAAAATCTGCACTGCATTTATACAAGTCTGGGAGTGCAGAGAGTCCTTCCAGGCCAATATGTGCTCAGTGTGAGGCTATACAAATCACAGAAATGCACCCTGGAGGTGTAAATCAGATGCACAGGCTTGTCTGGGAAGCCACGTTGTCCCCAGCACTGTGCACCAGGCAAAGCAGTGCTCAGCCACCTCCTGCTTGCAGCCGCTCTTCCAAGAGTTTCTCCTCCAAGGGCTGGTGCCTGCACATCCTCCCAGCCTCTCCATCTTCACAGCCACAGGAAAACTCCTCAGGAGCTGCTCAGGAATCTCTTGGCATAAGGGAAGGCATGTGTTAACAATGAGGCAGCTCAGCACTGTTTCTGTGATGGATCCTCTGCAGAGAAGAACTTGTTACAGCCCAGCGTTCTCTGGTGCCGTGGCTGGAGAAGAGCAATTCCAGCCCCTCTTCAGCCTGGATTCAGCTTGAACAAAACAACGTATACACTGCCAGAGAGAAATCAGGCCAACTTTTGAAACAGTTTAACAATGAGCATCTCGTTAATGACTATGAGGATGTCATCACTAATCTATGTCAGAAACTGGGCCCTTTTGCTTTCCAGGGTCTACCCATGTCCTTACAAACTGGTCCAGGCCAGTGGCTGAAGTGATGCCATGATCTGATTCAGGCATCTTCTTTCCAGCACCTTTCCCAACAGTTCACATCCAGAGATGCTATTCCCTCCCCATTCCTCTGCCTGAATCACCTCTTTGTGTGGCCACACAAGGCTGAACCCATGCAATGGGTTTGGGTCAAAAAGGGCAAAGAAAAGGCAGGGGAGTGTTTTCCTTTAGTGTGTGCACATGTGAGTGAGTTGCTGATGTGAAGCAGCATCATCACACAGGAGGTTGTGAGGTTGCAGCATCCCAGACCAGAACTTTTCAGGCAGAACAGGAGTAAACGAGCAGTGGGAAGAAGGGAGGGGAAAAAAATTCAGAGGGAAATGGTACAGGGCTACAAAGAGAGACACCTCCACAAGGTGCCCGAAGTTAACTGAGATGAATCAAGGTGAAACAGGTTATGTAACTGCCACAACATTAAAAATAGGTTATGCTGTATATTAAGATTTCATTTATAAATTGTTTATAAAGCATTCATAAATGTTAGATGTGGTAAGCACGTTATGCACACAAATACTTTGTGTCCCAGCATTATCGATGGCTGTGTCCACAGCAGCTGCAGGTATTATAGATGGTTAAATCACAGCTCTGGAGAGCAGCAGTTCAATAGCAATGCACAATAAATGATTCATCAATCACCTCAACATGTATCAAGGAATTATGTGCTCTTTCTAAATGGAACCTTAATATGAAGTGTGACCTTAGGAACTGTGAAACAGGGAACTTTTGCCCCTGTCATTTTTTTTTGGTCCTAAAAACCCCAAACCGAAACACTAAAACACCAATTCCCGCCCCCACCCCCCCCCAAACCCCCACCTCTAACTCTCAATTCACCAGTTTAATAATGATTGGTTTTCCTCACCTCTGGCTTGAGAAAGGCCACAGGCTCCTGAGAATTAAAAGGTTTTATGGAACACATACAACATTTGGATGGGTCTGCCACAAATGTGTGTGGTGTGTTTTGGGGGTATGGACTGCAGGGATGCAGAAGGATGTCACCCCAGCAGGATGTCACCTTGCCAGCCAGGGTGTCTGCAGATCCCTGGAGAAAGCACAAGTGCAAAGGTAATGTAAATGTAAATTAAGTAAAGAGAAGAACAGAAGAGTCATGAAATAAGACTTGAACATGATAATTTATTAAAATCAACCCTACATCCAGCTCTGGCCATTTGCTTACATGGAAGATGTCACCAGAGAAGATGCTAGCATTGCATCTGCACAAGGCAGGCCAGGTAAGAATTGTCCTTCCCTAGCATGGCGTCCTCCATAATCCTGTAGGAAGGCATAAAGCCTGCCCATCCTGTGCCATCCCATCCCATCCCATCCCATCCCATCCCATCCCATCCCATCCCATCCCATCCCATCCCATCCCATCCCATCCCATCCCATTGATCCCATCTCTCATTCCTGTGCAGAGCTGACTCTCACAAGTCTCTTTTCACAAGTGGAAGAGAAAGAAGATGCTCCTGTCTTTCCACTCTTGGCTGAAGTCCTGGCTGGGTCTGTGTCTTCCCAAGTTTCTTCAGGAGGGCACTGGGACCTGGCCCAGCTCCAGAGTATTTGAATTGAGTATCAATATTAACCATTGCATGTGGTATCAGAACAAAGCCCATAGGTAATGTGCATTTAAATGTCACACAAAAATAAGACAAAATAGGTGCAAATGCTTTGGAATATTATTTTCAACACAAGTATTGGGTGAATCTACCAACATTTTCCCTTTTGTGTAGCTCTCCAAATGTTGCTGCTGTTGGTTTCAATATGAAATCACATTCTTTAAAGCTTGTCCATGCTGGGGGCTCAGGGTCACATAAGCTCTGTTGAAAGAAACAACAGGAGGGATCAGTGATGTTCTTAACACAAGCCTCTTTATTAAAAAACACTGGATATGAACAGGACCCATATGATCTGTGCTTCTCAAAAAATCTGGCTTGGAAGGAACCTTGAGACACCTTTCACTAAACCAGGTTGCTCAAAGCCCCATCCAGCCTGGCCTTCCAAATTTCCAGGGATAGAGCATCCACAGCTTCTCTGGGCAGCCTCTGCCAGGCCCTCACCATGCTCACAGTAAAGAATTTTTTCCTAATGAGAAATCTAAACCTAATTTCTGACAGTTTAAAGCCATTCCCCCTTGTTCTATAAATCCCCATGTCCTGTTCCATCAAACATGGATGAAGATAGCAAATGTGTTTGAAAGTTTCAGAGGACCCAGGGACACATCTCTGAACGCCAACTCTGAGCACAGGAGACTCATTTCATTGGAGATGAGACAGACCAAACCCCTTTCCCTCTCCATCCATAATGCAGTTCCATGGGGTTCAGCTTTTTAAACATGGAATCTTCAGGCTCTGTGGTACAAACACGAGGACTATGTGTCATTCCCAGTACTTTTCCTTTTCACTACACCCACTATGGGCCAGGTGCAGGGTGACCTTCTGGGTGATCAGGGCACCAGGCAGCCTGTCAGCAAGGAGCCACATGATGGGGAAATGCAGCTCTCCTGGGGGACACCCATGTGAAATGTCCAGGGCAAGAGGAAAACCTGCTGCAGCTTTATCTCAGCTTTGTGCAAACCTGCCCTGATGAGACCTTCAGCTGAGAGGCTTTTTGAGCTGTTCCTGAATGAGCATGGTCATATTTTCTCTCTCTCTGTTCCCTGCGACCCTGGCTGTGCTGTAGATAAGGCAGCAGTGTTTTGGCAGCTGGGAGGTGACGCTCTATCTGTTTGCACATGCAGGACACTAATGGAAACATGCCACCCATCACCATCACTGGGGTCACTTTGCCTCTTCTTGTAATGCTGGGGACATTGGCTGTTTGTTTTGATGGCAATGCAAAGGCACAGACCAGGCAGATGTCAGTTTTCAATACCAAAATATCCCCTGCACCAGTCTTGCTCACTCTCTCTTGCTTGGTTCCAAACATCTTTCTCCCCTAGTTTCTTTAGATTTTTAGTTTCAAGGTGTTTTTTTCTGACATCAGATTTATGTGTTTCATAGCCCTCCACTGTTCTCAGTATCTCTTTTCTGCAAGTAGACCACACAATTTTTCGTGTTCATTCAAGCCCTGGGTTTCTGGGTTTGGAATGCTCAGAGAGTCTTGAGCCCTGTGCTGGGGATGGAATCTTCCCTCTCTGTGCTCAAGTGCATCTCATGCCTTGTCCACCTCCTGCCTTGCTCTGCTGTCTGCCTGATCCCAAGGTCAGGCACTGAGAGAACACCAAGGCTCCTGCCTGTGTGGGCTCTCTCTTCACACCTGGCACATTTGGTTTGAATTAATCCACAACACTCTTGTCCACTGCTGGCTCCCCACCACCACATAGGTAAGATTGGTTCTGGTGGCCTTGGTGCAGTGGAGAGGAGGCAGGAGGGGAGGAGGTTTAGTATCACCTCACAATCTCCTGCCAAATTCTTGTTTTGTTGCTTAGTGACAACATCTTTGTACTCGGTCCCAGTGCCACACATGGAATGCTGAATGTGAAGCTGCCATGCAGCAAGTTTAGCTTTGCTAAATGCCACATCTCACCCAGCACTGCTGATGAGGCTCCCAGCTCCTCTTCCAAACCTTTAAGGGCACATCAGGCCCTGGCACTGCAGAAGGGCACAGCCACCCCCCAGCTCCATGGCACTCCAAAGCAGTGGTGGCTCTCTGCCATATTCAGAACTTCCCAAATATTGCTTGTGTCCAGGGGAGGGTGGAATGGGATCTGGGAGAAGATTCTTGCTGCCTAGAAGGACAGAATTCCTCAGACCAGCCCACAGAGCTCAGGAGTGAAAGACAACAGTCTCACACATGTGTAGAAATGGCTTTGCTTACTTTGACCCAAAGTTTATTTTTATTCCACAGTCTTTCCCAGGAGGAAACACTTCAGCAGCTCTTTTTCTCACTTCCACCTGAAGATAAAAAGGCAACTCCTAACTGTTTTCAAGCCTCTGTCTGGTGGATACTGTAATTCACATTAGTAAAGGAGGCTCAGGAGCTGCAGGTGGAGAGGAGAGGAGAGGAGAGGAGAGGAGAGGAGAGGAGAGGAGAGGAGAGGAGAGGAGAGGAGAGGAGAGGAGAGGAGAGGAGAGGAGAGGAGAGGAGAGGAGAGGAGAGGAGAGGAGAGGAGAGGAGAGGAGAGGAGAGGAGAGGAGAGGAGAGGAGAGGAGAGGAGAGGAGAGGGGAGGGGAGGGGAGGGGAGGGGAGGGGAGGGGAGGGGAGGGGAGGAGAGGGGAGGGGAGGAGAGGGGAGGGGAGGGGAGGGGAGGGGAGGGGAGGGGAGGGGAGGGGAGGGGAGGGGAGGGGAGGGGAGGGGAGGGGAGGGGAGGGGAGGGGAGGGGAGGGGAGGGGAGGGGAGGGGAGGGGAGGGGAGGGGAGGGGAGGGGAGGGGAGGGGAGGGGAGGGGAGGGGAGGGGAGGGGAGGGGAGGGGAGCCTGTTTCAGTTGGAAGGGACCTAAAATGGTAATCCAGTCCAACTGCCTGACCACTTCAGGGCTGACCAAAAATTAAAGCAAGTTATTAAAGTCATTATCCAAATCATTCTTAAGTACTGACGAGCTTGGGGAACTGACCAGTTCTCTAGGAAGCTGCTTCTATTGTTTGACCTGACCCCTCAGTGAATAAATATCCCACTCAAGAAAAGCCAAGACATCATGAATTAGGAACAATTAATCACTCAGAATTGGACCAAAATTAAAAGAGTGGCAAAACTCCCCATCTGTATCAGAGAGAAGAGCTCAGGGATGAAAGCCTGGTTCAATCAAAATGAAGCAACTGCTGTATGAAAATGTGTATTTCATGAGCTGCCTGTGACTGACAATGCACCAAATATATTTTGGACAGTCTGTCTTACTAGTAAACCCAGCCTAATCCATCCAGGGGGCTGGAGAGGCTGCGACAGCCTTGTCTATACCAAAATAATATTCAATTTATGTCTTGTTTAATATTGTTTCATACAACGCAGCACAGTCTCAGCTGAAAACTGCATTTCTGTTCTTAGAACAAAAGATCTCTCCTTTTAGGTGGAGTATCCATTTGCATTAGGAATGCCCAGGGGATGTGGATACAAGAACATGCTTTATCCACAGGCAAGGTTGAGCAGGAATCTTGGTAAGCCCCAGCTCCTCTGTCTCAGAAAAAAAAATAAAAAAATGAAAAACCAAGTCAGGGCTGTAGCAACACAGTTGGACTGTATTTTATCTTCCATGCTGGACAGCAAACCTGCACCTGCAATGGTGCACAGGAGGGCTGTAACAGCAAGAACATACCTCTGGAATGGATTTAGAGATAATAAGAAATCATCTTAATGCGACCGTTGAATGTACAAGGGACCTGGTAATAGTTACCACAGGTACACTTTCATTAACTCCCTTTAATTTAAAAGCTCAGTGTTTGCAGGAATCTTTTACTGGCAAGAAAAAGTGAAATCAAATGAAAAATAATCTTTCTGAAAAGCAGTGCTGCTGTTTCCCCTAGGAACTGCATAGCACAGCCTGAAATCTTCCCTGCACTGATCCCTCCAGCCAGATGCTGCAGCCACACGAGCACTGCCAGCCCTGCAGTGCCACCCCAGTGTCACCAATCCCCCCTTATCTCTGCAGCAGGGACACCTCATGCTCACTGAGTGCAAGCAGGGCTTGGGTGGGACCTTTCCAGTGAGCAAAACACAGATGATAGCACCCACCACGTCACCAGAGCTACACCTTTCCCCCAGGTGTAGACTGTTCCAGGTGAGACTGAGCACAGTTCAGGCTTGCAACAATAATGTTTCTCCACCCAGGAATAACCCATGTTCATATTCATTGAAAAAAAAAAATATTTAAAAGGTGGTTTAATACCCAAACCTAGTATAGCTCTGCAACAAAATATCTAAATTATGGAATCAGGATGCAATGTAGCTCTCTTGAAAGTTAATGAGGTATTTGATCTACCCAATGCTTTATCGGCTCAAATCAATAAGCACACCATGAAAATTAGGGATTTCAAAACAAAAGCCTGGAGCTGAAACTTGTGATGGCTGAGTCCAGAGGAGACAGAGCATTGCTTCAACACAGGGATGCTCCATTCCCTCCTCCACTCCCTGCAGAGGTTTACACCAGCTGCTGTCAGGGAAGGAGGAGCAGAGCTGACCCAGCTACCTGCTGGTTGGCTTTTCAACATCTTGCTGAGCTCTTCTCCAGTTGCTCTGTGAGAACTGTTCAGCTGTGTGAAAGCCTTCATGCAGATTCAGGCATTTCAGAGGACAAATGTTGGGAAGGCTGTAGGAAATTTTGGCATGGATATGATGGAGCATTCCTGTGGCTGCAATAGGAAATGCCTTTATTGGCGGAAGCAGGATGAGGGGTGGGGACACAGAAAGGAAAAATTGTTGGGTTCAGGAAAGGTTTATTGAAGGAAAATAACCCAACCATTAGATGCTATCTGCATTATGAATCATATGCATTTCCAGCTCAGCTTCAGTAGAGTTCCATGCTCCACGGGGAGTGTGGTGTTTCAGTGAGGTGACCTCTGGGCACAGCTGGGGGGCTTGGGGCTGAATGTGCCAAAATTGCTTTACTTTACCATGTTTCCTTGAGACTTCTGTCAGAGGAGAAGTATGAGAAGGCATAGCTATGGGGTTAACTTAAAGTTTTTATTAATGATCAAATGATGATCAGATGGAAATTAATTGGTGATTGAGTGAAAATCAATTGGTGATTAAACAATAATTGAATGTTAGTGAAACAGAGATTTAACAAGGAATTGACAATGATTTGGCAGATATTTAATGCTGATTTTGGTGATTATTTGAATGATAGTACAGACAGTGATTTGACAATGATTCCAAAAGTGATTTAAAAAGTGATCAAACGCTCTTCTACTTACTTAACTTCAAATACTTAACCTATAGCTGGATGTACGGTGTTTGCATACGATATACTTGTAAGCCCAATGTGAAATATTTATTATCTCCTTCTAGATATCAGGTGTTGGGTAAGGGGTCTCTCAGCCTCAAAAGTAACTGTGAGAAATATCTCTGCCCAAGGGGTAGATCAGTGCTGTGCAGCCCACTGCCATGCAGGAGCCAGGACATCACTGAGCTGGGGTATTTCTGTGCTATGGTTTCAGGCAGAAGCACAAGAAGTGTGCTTGGTGTCTTATCTCTGTCTCTTTTTTCTTTTATTGACTTACAGGATACAATTCAAAATAATGTGCAAGAAGCTTTGCACTGTAGGCAGTTCACAGACGGATATGTCTGAGTCTTGATGTCTTTCAAACTGTTCATTCTTCCCCCCAGCATTCCCACAGGCTGGAAGGACACACAGAAAGTTGGTGTCTTTTCCCACACCACCATGGGAGTTTGTAGATTCTTCCAGCTGGGGCCACCTGGAAAAAGGGTCCTGGGCTGAGAGTTTTTATGGGATAAACCAGGAATGCAAAAGTACTTCACAGGAGAAGAAAATATGTAACTATGAGTGTCTTTGGATGTTTTCTCTGTAGTGAATCTAGGGCATCTCCTTGCCCTTGGATGACTTTTACATCACCGCAAGATTGAGGAGAAGTTCACGTGGGCTGTGGAATGGGAAATATGGGTTGAGGGACTTCTCTGCATAAGACAGAACTGATATCTCTTACTTCTGAAGGGAAGAAGTTGGAATGAAATTGTTGTGTATCCATTGTTGTGTATCAGTTCCCAGGTAATATTCCACTAAGGGTAGAGGTTTAACATCAATGAGGCTGAATCATTGATTGATTGATTGATTGATTGACTGATTGACAGCTAAAGCAATTTCTTATGCTAAAAATGGTGTCTGGAGAAAGCTGGGTCACAGAATGAACCTCACAAGGAGGTCAGCACAGTTAGCCTGGTCTTTACTTCACGTACTGGAGCTTTCCCAGGCTACTCCAGCCGTGGCAGCCTGAAGCACATTGCTCTCTCCTCACTGGTGTTGTTTTCTATCTCTCATTTGTGACTCGTTCACAATCCAGTTGAGCCCACCTTGCCATCTGAGGTGACAGTGCCCCCTTTGCAGTTGGGTTCCAGGACCCTCTGGGTGCACAGGAGCAAAAGGGGCCCTGTGTGGAGAACTGGCCAAGCTGCAACAGGAGCCCAGGCAGACTTGAGCCAGCACCTGAACAATGGGTGGACATCCAGCTGAGGACCTCTGGCCTGCAGGCTGAGCATGAGAACAGACCTCTCAATGAAAAGCAGCGCTGAGAACACTCCAGTCTTAGTGAAACTCATCCCACCACAGGCTGTGACTCCCACAAAGCAGCTCAGCCTGTGAAGGGACTGCTCATCCAAACCCTTCTCCCACAGCCTCTTCTGCTTTGCCCCATGCTCAGCAGGAGCCTCAGAGCTGTGTGCAAATTAAAGTGGAGTTAAATCCCCCCTCTCTTGCAAGGGGCTCTGCAGGGAGCAGCCACCCCAAGGATCTGGGTGTCATGCCCCTACACCCAACTTGTCACCATCTCTCTCCTGGCCTCAGGTGCATATGGAAACCCTCCCTGTCCCTTGGTACATCTGGCAGGTCTGGCTGTGTTTCTGCAGGCAAGGAGAGCTGGCAGCCTGTGAAAGGGCCATGCAGGGCTGCATCTCCCTAAATACTGATTTTTGCAGCAAAGGCGCCAGCGCTGCCAGAAACTCCCGCAGGATTCAGACCCATTGAAGGATCACAGCAGTGCAAGTGTCACTGGGTCCTTCTGTGAAAGCTGGAGGGAGCCTGTCCCCATTCAAGGAGCAGCTGGCACATGGAATTTGTCTGAGCAAGCTGTAAAGGATCTCTGAGCCCTGCAGGGTCTGTGCAGAGTGGCTGGCACGGCTGCCTCAGCAGTGAGTCACACCTGTACTCCACTTTCCAGCACAAGGCATTACATGCAAATGTTCTGGGGCGTTTTTGGCAAGCAGCTTCATACTGGTACCCCCTTTGCCTCTTCCCTTAGCTACAGCACCTTGTGTAACTGAGAAATATGGCATATTTATCCCATTCCTCAGGCTGTCTCTATGCTCTTCCACTGTACCTTGGAAACCAAATTTCTATTCTTGCCAACAAATCACTTTCAGATGAATGGGGGAGTATGTGGTAGCTTGGATTTCTTTTAATTTTTTTTTAAGAATTTTTTTTTGCAATCTAAGTAAAGACTTTAGGATCTATTTTTAAAGATTATATCCCCCCCCCCTCCACCCACTGTGCTGCAACAACTGAACACTTTGGCTTGATGAGAATATTAGCAAAGTAGTCACAATCTGTAGGGTGCACTTCTTAAAACCACATTGCATAATGGGAAAAGCATAACACAACAAAATGCAGTGGGGGCTGGGGTTTTTTGTAGTATGGGAACTGGAAAGTCATGTCTTCAGCCAGGATTGATCACCAACCAGTTCACAATAACCCACCCCCTGACCTTTCCTGCTTTTGTCTCCCAGATAGAAATCTATTGATTTTAGAGCTATGCTAGAGCGTGGTTAATACAATGTTTTGTGGGAAATGTACCTGCTTAAACAATCTCTTTTTACTCCTTGATATATTTTGGTATTTAAGGAAACCAATAAGTACAGTAATGGCAATGATCTGCCTGTAAGATGATTTGAAAAGTGTGGTTTAACCATTAAAGTTTGGGGCAATTGCATTAGCTTTAATGAAATCCTATAGGACTTCAATGAGGGTAATAACTTCAACATGTTTTTATTAGCAACATTGCCAATATCTATTCTGAGATCTGCAGTGTTAACAAATCAGACGTGATAGAAAAATTCCATTTGATTTGGATGAAGGCTACTGTGTTCTAGGGAAAACATAACACTTTCTAGATTTCATTGGAAGTCCTTGGGAATTAGCCACCCACGTGGGGTGTAATGAGTGATTAATGCTGGTCAGGTGCTATTTATCCCTTAAAATGTGATCATGAGCTGATTATTTTGTGATTTGATTAAGAAGCTGCATGGACTTAGATTCAAAGGAAAACACATGGAAGAAGGGTTGAAAGACAAAGGTTGCCGCTAGGTAAGGATGTTCTTGGGACCTTGGTGTAACCAAATATCTCTGATTAAGATTCAGCTTTTGTAGTGCTTTAGGCTCCTGTGTGCTTGCATCTATCTTAGAAGAACTGGGCTAAGTCGATGAGTGTGGATGAGTGAATTTGGCCTTATTCTGCAGATCTTAGTGAAGCTAAAAGCAATAATATTGCACTTCAGGCCTCTGGAGCATGTGGGGGAGAAAGGGAAGAAAAGGCAAAGATTTGATATAATATTTAAATTTTGAATGTTCATTGTGAGCTGAGCTCCCATCTTTGAATAACCATTCTTTGGGAGTGCCTTAAGATACAGCAAACAGGAAACCTTGGATGATAATAATGATAAATTAATAGTGTAGTAAATTAATAGTGTCCTGTGGCTTTGTGCTTTGGCATATAATGAAGGACAAAGAAAGACAAGTTCATGTGACCATCCCTGCCACTGGGATGGGGTAACAGCCACAGCAACACCAAGTCCTGGGATTGGTGTTTTCTAGGCCACTTCTTGTTCCTGATTTCCTAAACTAATCTGTGCTTGTCTACAAGAGGGTTGAAGCTATCTGTTTAGGGCAAGGTGAAAAAAAAAGAAATATGTTTTCTTTTTTATCTACTTTCTTCTTTCTTTAGCAATTTTGGTCTGCTTTTTTTTGGTTTGGTTTGGTTTGGTTTTGGGTGTTTTTTGTTGGTTTTTTTTTTTGTTTTGTTTGTTTGTTTGTTTGTTTGTTTGTTTGTTTTTTTGGTAGGTTTTTCTTTTGAAGCTTGAGATGTGACTGTGAAAACTGAGATGCCTTCTCCAGGAGGTGTTGGATATCAGAGTCTAGGAAGAGTCTTGTGAGAACCAGAAGATGGTTTTGAATGAGCCACAGAGGAACCACGAGGTGTGTGTCAGCAAATCTGCTGGCCTTCTGCTGGCAATTGCAGGGAGAAGAAGAGGAGGCCGTGTCTGTGTACGAATGCAAAACAGTTGATGTGAGAATTGATGCTTATCCTAATTAACTGAGTGAAAGCAAATTCAATTTGTCTGGCAAATATGTGCATGTTGAATTCAGTTTGCTTTATAATGGTTTGAGTTTAACCCTGTTAAAGGACTGTGATCCAGGAGAAAATGCTTGGAAATAAATGAGAGACTTCACCAGTGAGGGGTCTGTCCCCATCTGAGAAAAACAGGAAGAAATGTAGAATAAAAGATGAGGCAAAGAATTCCTAGTTTTGCTCTGTGGCCACCAGTTTTAAAACAGACTGACTGTCAAGTTTAAAAGATGGCCAATGTTTAGAGATCTACAGACAGTAGGTCTTTAGCCCTTTCTGGCTTTGCATGCACTGAAATGAAACAAAAAATTATGTGCTTGGCCTGCTGGCTGGAGGGCAGGAGAGAGGGGCTGACAGGCCTTGCAAGTAGCTGCTGTTTTAGCCTGAGAGCTTAAAAGAAGGTGAACTTATTCACACAAAAATCAACCTTGTATTGAGTCCTGTCATTCACAGTTTCTCTAAAAACTCTTTGATTCAGAGGCAGTTATTATGTTGTTTTCTAATTTGTTTATTCTAGAAGTGGTTCCTCTTGTCTTCCTAAGCATTAGTGGAGATTTTCTTTCTGAACAAATGTGTCCATCTGCTTTTTCCATCTTGAATCCCTTCCCCATCACCTCTCCCTTGCCCTCTTTTGTGGTTCCCCCTACCTTCCACTACTTGCCACTTTTTGGATACCTTTCCCTGCTACAGCAGACACACAACACCAGCTAATGCTTCCCTCCTGTAGCTCTTCCATGTGTCCCACACTCCTTTCCCCCAAGCATCCCCCAAAAAACACTCTCCCAGTCTTCTCCTGCCTCCCCTCAGGTCCTGTGTGCAGTTTTACACACCACAACATAAGAAAGAAACAAAGCCATTAAGGAGGGTAATGTCAGGGGTAGTTAAGGTTGAATATTTGAAAATCCAGAGGGTGGTTGAGCACTGGAACAGGTTCCCCAGGGCAGTGGTCACAGCACCAAGCCATGCAGAGCTCAAGGAGTGTTTGAACAACACTCTCAGGTACATGGAATGATTCTTGGGGTTGTCCTTTGTAAAGCCACTCGAGGATTCTTGTGGGTCCCTTCCAATACAGTCTGTTCCATGATTCCATGATTCCTGGACATCCCACTGGCATGCTGTCCTCCATTTTCCATTTTTTAAACTCGAGCCATACAGAAATTCTTTCTCTTCTCACAGTATGTCCAGTTACTTCCCTGGATCCTATGGATGATATTAACATTTCTGTCTGGAAGTTTTGTAGGTGCTCTGCCCTCAGACTGCTCCTCCTGGGATGCTTCTTGACTAGAATATATCATGCTGCACAGCTGGCTGTGAGGGGTGATGCAGGACTTTTTATCTGCTGTCTGTCAGGTCTAAAGCAGCCCTGTTTTCCCACCACTGAGACCCACAACACAGGTGCCACATTTGAGTTTAGCCACCCTCCCCCTCAGACCCTGCCCTTGCCAAAGGACCAGGCAACCACAGTGACACACTGTTTGCAGGCCCAGCTTTACCTGACATGTTTTTTACTGAAGATTTTGGGGTAAAAGAGAGTTTGTCTCTTTTCATTAGTGGTGGGAAATGCCTAGAAGAGTTTTACCTGTCATTAAAATAATAGAAGGCAGAGTTTTTTACTCCCTGGAACCCAAACTAAAGGACAACTTGCAAGAAATATCTCAGGAGATGGCCAGCACAACATCCAGAGAAGAAAAGAGTTAAATACCTCAAATCAGAGCTGCACTTGGTGTAATGTGGCATGAGTCCACTAAAGTCAAAGGAAGAGCTCAGATTCAAAGCAGCTGAATCTCTTCTGCCCAAGAAATTTCATACAAGCTTTAAATGAGACTGGTTTTGCACTCAGGGTCTCTTTTTTCTTTTTTTTTTTTTTTTTTTTTTTGTAAAAGAATAGCATGGGAGCTGCTAACAGTGCCAAAGTGAATTCTCATAACAAGGACAGAACCCAGCACAGGCTCAGTTACAACAGGGGTGGGGATTTTTAGGCAATTGTTGTATCATGTGTGAGATCCAGAGGCTGGTGGAGCATTGCATGGGCCTGGGAAGGCTCTGTGGGGAGCAGGATGCTCTGATGCTGTGCTCACTTGGGCTCAGAGGGAGCATGACAGAAGCAGGATTTTCAGCTGCTTGTCCCTTTGAGGCTGCCCCATGTCACAGAGATGTGCATCAGTGAGCTGCAGCCAGGGATCCAGGAGGGTGCTGGGATCAGTCAAATAAATCCAAAATTGTAACTGAGAAGCAGAGAGAGTCTTGCTAGTACTGACTCCTAAATAATAAGGCAGGAGTGAGAGATAGGTAACCAGAGACTCTCGTTTATTGTTGCTTAAGAGAGAGTAAGACATGTTCAACATGGACAAATTTGCTTTTTTTTTTCCATTATTCTTTTTTTTTTTTTCTAAGGCTGGAGAAGCTGTTTCAGAACTATTTCCCGCAGAAGTGCACGATGCTGCAGCGGAGGAGACGGCTGTAATTTCCAGGAAACCCAACTAAAGAATTATTATCGACAAGGCTCTTCTGGCAGACCATTAAAAAACCCAGCAGCCATTTTTTCACTCCTGATATTGTGTGAGATAATGGAGTCAGTGGCTGCACAGACAACTCCTGCCTCATTACTCTGACACCATGGTCAATAGATTCAAGGAAGCAGCAGAGGGAGGTGGGGCAGAGGGTCTGCAGGGACTGACTGAGGCACAGGGGCCACCCAGGCCAAGCCTGGCTGGAAACTTCTGCCAGCAGATCTGTTTGGGCAGCCAGAGACCAAAACCATGGCAGGGGTGGGTGGTGGTGGGGGTGCAGTTAGGGGATAAAAGTGACCCTGGGTCTCTCTGAGATGAGATGGTAGATCTGCTTCTTTCCTCCTTTGAGAAACCAGTTTCTAAACCATGACATTTCTGTTCCCCTTAAATGCTTGCTGAAACTCTTTGTAGCTCTTCTTGTTACTCTAGCAAATGAAAATCTGTGAAATTTCACATGATGGCTTAATTTATTTTTTTTTAAAGCATGATTTGTTAATCATGAAGAAAACAAAGGACTCTTAATTTTCTAGAAGCAAACTCCAGTAAGAGACTTTGATAGAGGATGTTCCTGTGTAATGACAAGGTTCCTGAGTGATAAGGGGAAGAAAACACAAAACCTGTGGTCTTTGACCCTAACCCATCTCTGGCCATGTATATTTGATGCTGCACCAACTGAAATCATAGAAAACTCCCAATGATTCCAGCTGGGTTAGGTTAAATCCATAAGGAGAATATTCTGGAGGTATTTTTGGTCCTTTCCCTTTGAAGTCTCATTAGGATTCCATCAAAAGGAGTCTGACATGGGCATTTTTTTCTAAGCCACAGGATTTGACACTGTTCAGATCAATAGTGACTGGATCAGTTGCCCTTTCCTGTGTGATCAGAGGGACTCAAGACATGGACAGATAGTCCCAGGGCATCTTACTGCTTAGATGTCCACACCTCCTAGCCAGAGCCTTTGTTCTAGAATCAGGGGTGCAATGAAGATGTGGCTGGCCATGCATGCTTGTGGTAGTGCGTTTTCTTTATATTTTATGTACGGTTCTTTATAATTGTATTTCCCCAATGGTTTGTCCCTATTTCCCCCTATTACCCAGTTGGTACATCCTTTTGTTCTGTTTTCCCGCCTGGTCCTCCCTTCCCGCCTTTCCAGTACCTATCCATCAACCTGGAAAGTGCTGAGTCACTCCCCTATCCCCTCCCAGGTGCCTTGTCCGTCACTCGGTGTTCCTTCCCCTCTATCCAGAAACTTCTCCTTAGGGCACCGAGTGATTGGGCGAGGGCCTGGGGCCACTCCCATGCTCCAACCCCATTGGACCAGGCCAGATCACCCCATCCCGGAGCCACTCCCTTCCCTACTCCTCATTGGTTCCTCAGCATCCCTCCCTCAAGGTTTTCCCCTCCCAGAGACCATATAACTTGGTGTCAGACCCCTCCCAATTGTTCCAGTTGGCTGGCACCACTTCTGTGCGGTTGGCCCCGTTGGCCCTCAATAAAGAAGATTCAGCCCCCAACTGGATCCGCCTTTCCTTCCAACTGACGAGGCTTGCCAGCGCCTTCCCAGGGACCCACAAAGGCGTCCTCCAAACCCTACTAAGGAGCAGCGGAGGGCGCCTCCACTGCCCACTCTCGCCCCAAGGAGAGCTAGCCGGGGCTAGAGAGATCGAGGGTCTGGGGCGGGAGCGCGGCAGCTGGCGCCCAACGTGGGGCCCTGTTTTTAGGCGCTGGACCCCTCGTCAGAGGATTTTAGGGTCCTCGGGACCTGAAGATTTTGTCCTCGTGGCCGTCAGCTACCCCCGGTGGGAGCAGACCCGCGTTTTAGTGGGCGGCGCTCCCGGGGGACGGATCCGGCAGCTCCAGACAGCACCGCTGGAGTCGGCTCCCCCTCGTTGGTGAGATACAGTGGGATTTTTTCGTTTCTGTCCTTCCCTTGGGGATCCCTTGGTTTCTCTTTATTTGGGCTCCCCCGGCACTCCCCTATCCTTCCTGGTCGAGGGTTTATTCCCTCTTTGGTTGGGTTTTCTTTTTCCCCTGGGGTGGGGAAAGAATCCCTTTTCTTTGGTGCCTCCCTTCCCGGGCGGGAGGTTGAAGGCTTAGGGAGAGAGCGGGAGGGACAGTCTTCTCTTTTTAGTTGTTAATTTCCCCCACTGTACGCTCTGAGGCACATTTCCCAACTGACAGTATGGGTGCTAAACTGTCCGTGCCTCAGAAAGGCTTATATACCCAAGTTGTGGGCATCCTGTTAATGGGGGGGGTGAAAGTTAAAAAATCTGAGATTAAAAAGTTTGTCCGGTGGCTGTCTCAGGCTTTCCCCAACGTTTCGGCTGCTAAATTATATCAGATCCCCTTTTGGGATCAGGTAGGGAGAGAGATCTTGCGACAGCAGGATCTTTCTCTCTCCAAATTTACCCTTTTGGCTTTACAAATTAGAGATATTATTAAAAATCATTATGAAAGCCTGCCACAGCCAGCCGATGACAAACCGGTCCCCAGTTCTGCGACTAGCGCGAAAATTCCTACCCCTCTTCCCTCTCCCTCTTCCCTAAAGTCGGGCATTCTCAGACAGTCATCCCGGCGTCGTCCGCAGGCAGAATCTGGGCTCTCTGAGAATGTCCTAGACTCCCCGCGGGGCAGTGCAGGCACTGCCCATGCTTCTACCCCTTCCCCTTCTTCCCCGCAATGTATAGCCCTGTCCCGTAAGAGTTCTGTTCGTTTTAAAGTGCCCCAAAACCCTGAAAATCCCTTATCTCCCCTTTCTCCCCGAGTCCCACAAAATGGCTCCCCTTCTCCCTTTCTCCCCAGGGCACAAGATGGCGGAGACCGCATGGTTTTTCCCGCTACTTGTGCCTCTTCTTCTTCCCATAATCCCTTCCTTCCCGCCTCCCGAAGCTCCGCCCCTTCCCTGGATCTCCCCGCCCACGTCCCTCCTCCACCCTACCGTGACCACGCCCCCAGTGATGCGGAGTTCACCCCGCCCCTCAGCTCCACCCCCGGGGAGGGGAATTCCCACCAGACCACTCCCTCCGCCCCTTGCCACGCCTCTTCCGCTCCGCCCCCTGGTTCCCACGACCTCACTTCCGGTTCCCACGCCATCGGTTCCGGAAGGGGGGAGCGTGGGAACCCTGATCCATCCCAACCCCTACCTGCCTTCTCAGCCGCACCAGTCACCTATACCCCGCGGCGGGGGGGCAGGCCCCTAGCACAGTGGTCCCCCATCTCTCAACACACCATCAAGGAGCTCTGTAAGGCCCAGAAGGAGTTCGGCAGAGAGAGCGAGTATTTCAGGGGTTTGCTGAAAGCAACCCTCTCCTCTGCCGAACATGTCCCCGCTGACATTCGGACTCTCTTCTCCTGTTTGATAACCCATGGAGAGTTTCTCATCTGGGAGTCCGAATGGAAGCGGGAGATTCGGGAAGTTTTACCCGACCTCTGGGCCAGTGCAGACAGCTCCAGAGATGAGGATGGGGCTGTAATATCTTTAGACCATCTGTGCGGGGAGGGGGATTGGCAGCAGGGGGGGAAGCAGGCGGAGAAAATCCCGCGGGAGGCGCTGCAAATTAGCACCAGGGCGGCGGAAAAAGCGTTGCTAAAATTAAGACCTAGTGGAACAGCAGTTGACTTTTTATCTATTAAACAGGAACTGTATGAGCCATTTGTCACCTTTGTCGATAGGCTCCACCGCGCAATGGAGGCTCAGGTCCCGGATGAGAGGCTGAGGGAAGGCATGCTTGCCACGGTGGCAAAGCAAAACGCCAATGAGGCATGCCGGCAGGCGATCCTCAGCCTCCCCTTGGAACCTGAGCCGACCTTGCAGAATATGTTACAGGTCTGCGCCAAGAAGGTGACGGTTCCTGCCCCGGACACGCAAAGGGCCCCCCGAACACCAGCCAGGAGGGTAGCCTTTGCGGAAGCTGTGACGCCTCCAGCCACGCCATCCTCGGACCGCCGCCCCCCAGGGGCACCCCCGAGGGGATTCCAACAGCAGCAGGCCTGCAACTTATGCAGGCAGAGGGGTCATTGGGCTTCTCGATGCCCAATGAGAGAAGAATTCATTAAATTCCAGCAGCAGCAACAGGGGAGGAGTACCCCCAACATCGGGGGAAAACAAAAAAACTAGGAGGTCAGCGCAGTCCCTCCCTGCGCAAAGACACAAATGTGGTGGGTTCCCTAACAACGGAGGAGGGGAGGGACAATTGTGATCAAAGCCCACCTGAGGACGATCTACCGGACGCGACACATCGGACTACGGCTGGCGAACCAACCTATATGCGGGAAGATGTTGATTTCATCCCCGCCGCTTGGCTTGGCCGGGACCCCGACCATCCCAAGCCGGTCCTTAACACCTCTTCTGGTTTCTCCCCATATAGGTTGGCCCTGACTGAGGCTCTGTATCTAAAGGACGACGACTGGCATTTCATCACAGTCGACACAAGGGACCCAGGAACCTGGAAGAACATCCGCAGTAAGTATATCGTTCTTGGGGACACAAAGTTCACGCCACTCGACATTACCATCGCACCCTGTCTAACATCTAAAGACCCTGAACAATTGGTTTTGTGGCTGCACTGCTCCCATCCTCCGGTCTTCCTTCCCAAGGGCCAAATCATCGCCCAAGCCATTCCGATCTCTGGGCCTCCGGTACACCCTGAGGATTTGTGGAAAAAATCAGCAAAGAAAGATTACCAGGTGTGCCAGGCCCAGGTCATTGGGAAGGAAAGACCAAAGTTATCATGTTACATGAGGAAGGATGGGGAGTTCAAACATCTTAACGGACTCCTGGACACAGGGGCAGACGTGACGGTCATCCCCGAGCGGGATTGGCCGTCACGATGGGAATTGCAAAACGTGGCGGGAAAAATTCAAGGTGTAGGGGGTTCTCAATTGGCCAAACAGTCAAAAAACATCGTAAAATTCGAGGGGCCGAACGGGCAATCGGCTTATTTACGCCCGTTCGTTTTAGATTATACGGAACCCTTGTGGGGGAGAGACCTGATGGCCCAGTGGGGGGTCACAATTGACATCCCGACCCCTCAGGTTTTTCGGGCAGCGGTCACTGAGGAGCGTCCTACCCAAAAACTAAATTGGCTCACAGATACACCAGTGTGGGTAGAGCAGTGGCCGCTCAATAAGCAGAAATTGAAAGCGCTCCGGGAGCTCGTGAAGGAGCAACTCGCCAAAGGGAACATCCAGGAAACAACATCCCCCTGGAATTCCCCCGTCTTTGTCTTGAAAAAACCAGGCAAAGACGAGTGGCGCCTCCTCCACGACCTCCGTGCAATAAACAATGTCATCGAAGATATGGGTCCTCTCCAACCAGGGATGCCGTCCCCTACGATGTTGCCCGAAAATTGGGAATTGGCGGTAATTGACATAAAGAACTGTTTCTTTCAAATTCCCTTACACCCTGATGATGCGCCACGGTTCGCCTTCTCGGTTCCTTCCATCAACCGAGAAGCCCCAATGGAGAGATAGCACTGGAAAGTACTTCCTCAGGGCATGAAGAACAGCCCAAGTATTTGCCAGTGGTACGTCTCTTCATTGCTGTCCCCTGTGCGTGCAGCCACCGAGGGCGTGATCATCCAACATTATATGGATGATATTCTAATTTGTGCCCCCAACGGCGATTTACTTACACACGCGCTTGAACTGACAACCAATGCGTTGGTTGCTGTAGGGTTCGAGCTGCGAGAAGATAAGATTCAAAAGATGCCACCCTGGAAATACCTGGGCTTGGAAATAAACAAGCGGACCATTGTTCCGCAGAAATTGGCCATAAAAAATTCAATTCGGACTCTAGCAGACGTGCAGCAGCTGTGTGGGTCTTTAAACTGGGTGAGACCCTGGTTAGGTATTAACAACGAAGACCTAGCCCCCCTTTTCGATTTATTGAAAGGGGGAGACGAGCCTAGTTCTCCCAGGGAACTCACCCCAGAGGCCAAAGCTGCTTTGCAGAGGGTCCAGGAGGCGATGTCTGCCAGGCAGGCCCACAGGTGTGATCTGGGCCTGCCCTTCAAATTCATCATACTGGGCAGACTGCCACACCTCCATGGAGTCATTTTTCAGTGGACAGACACCCTGGAGAAAGGGAAGGATCATGACAAAAGGGACCCACTCTCCATCATAGAGTGGGTATTCCTGAGTCACTCTAGATCCAAAAGAATGACGCAGCCACAGGAGCTGGTGGCGGACCTGATCCGCAAAGCTAGAATGCGGATCCGGGAGTTGGCAGGGTGTGACTTCGAATGCATTCACATTCCCTTACAATTAGAATCGGGCCACTTTACAAAAGCAATGTTGGAACACCTGCTGCAATCAAATGAATCGTTGCAGTTTGCGCTAGACAGCTACACCGGGAAAATTTCTGTTTTGAGACCGGCCCACAAAATTTTCAATTCGGACGTTCAATTTGCATTATCTACAAAACAAATCCAGAGCAAAAAACCCTTAAAAGCTCTGACAGTTTTTACAGACGCGTCCGGAGGGTCCCACAAGTCAGTAGTGACTTGGAAAGATCCTCAAACTCAGCGGTGGGAGGCAGATGTCGTTGAGGTGGAGGGATCCCCTCAGGTAGCTGAGTTGGCCGCAGTCGTCAGAGCTTTTGAGCGGTTCTCTGAACCTTTTAATTTGGTTACTGATTCGGCCTACGTAGCAGGTGTAGTGTCTAGGGCACAGGATGCCATCCTGCAAGGTGTTTCCAACGATGCCCTTAATAGGTTGCTCTCTAAGCTGATAAAGCTAGTCTCCCACCGGGAGCAACCATTCTATGTGATGCATATCAGGTCACACACCGACCTGCCGGGGTTTTTGGCCGAGGGTAATCGGCGTGCCGATTCCCTCGCTGCCGCCCCCGCACAGCTGACGCCACTCCCGGACAAGTTCCAACAGGCCAAGATCAGCCACCAGCTCTACCATCAGAATGCGTCTGGTCTGGTCCGGCAGTTCCATCTAACCCGGGACCAGGCCAAGGCCATTGTGGCCACATGCCCGTCCTGTAAGTCGCTCCCCCTACCATCGGTGAGCGCAGGGGCTAATCCCAGGGGTCTGAGGTCCTGCGAGGTGTGGCAGATGGACGTCACTCACATCCCCTCCTTCGGGAAGATGAAGTACGTCCACGTCTCCGTGGATACCTTCTCCGGAGCAGTTTTCGCCTCTGCCCACACAGGAGAGAAGGCCAAAGATGTAGAGAAACACCTAATACAAGCCTTCTCTATGCTGGGCGTCCCAAAACAAATCAAAACCGATAACGCCCCCGGGTACACCTCCAGGGAGCTCGCAGGCTTCCTGCAGCAATGGGGAATAGAACATAAAACCGGCATCGCCTATTCCCCATCAGGTCAAGCCGTGGTGGAGAGGACTCATCAGAACATCAAAAAGATGCTAAAACAACAGCGCTCGGCATCGAAAAATGAGTCCCCCCAGGTTCAACTGTCACGGGCCCTTTTTACCTTAAATTTCCTTAATTGTTCTTTTGAATGCCTCAACCCTCCCATCGTGAGGCATTTCAACTCCTCAGAACAGAGCCAGGTCAGGGAAAGGCCGCCAGTTCTCATTAAAGACCCTGAGACCTGGCGGCTGGAGGGACCCTATGACTTAGTCACCTGGGGACGGGGATACGCTTGCGTATCCACGCCCTCAGGCCTGAGGTGGGTCCCTTCCAAGTTCGTCCGGCCGTATGTCCCCAAGATCCAAAAACACGAACCGATCAGTCCTCAGGTTGGGCACGCCGCCCTCCGACGGCGGAGGAGGTCCCTCTCACCCGATCCCCAGTTCCCTTTACCCAACTCCTCCTCTCCTTCCCGTGGCTCCTGGGAATCTCTGTTCCTTTCCCACCTAAACCTCCCCGATTTCGAGTATTAATTTATATTTCAGTTACTCCCCAGACACGCACTCCGCCAAAAGACCACCCGGCACGATGTCATCTCTGAGCCTCATCCTTCTCGGCCTCATCATCGCCTTGAGACCCCTGCAAGCCTGGATCGTACCACAGCCGCCAGCAAATGTTTGGACCACCCTTGCAAAATCCCTTAATCAAGACCATTTATGTTTGTCAACCACTTCCGCTGCCAATCCCTTTCTGTCCTGTCTCGTGGGGATCCCATATCCTATAGTTAAGTTTCCTTTTACCCTCCCTTTAAACTCCTCCGTCCTCCGCATAAAAAATGACACCAATCCCTTTATCTCCCAACCCCTAGACCCACCAGATGCATGGAGGGCGTGGGTCAGAACCTTCCCGGTTATGGCAAAAGAGCCCGAGGAACTTGAACTACTCGGCTCTTCCCTGGCCTATACCTGCTTCCGTTTCCTTGATTATAACCCATATGTCCATCCCAAAAGAATAATCAAATAAACAATCACAGAATACCAGGATAAAAATTGGTGCAAAAAGGTAATCTATATCTCAGACTTTTCAACCCCTGACAACAAGCCCCATTCCCTTCCTAAAGGTGTGTTTTTAATTTGTGGAAATCGGGCTTGGGCAGGCATCCCCCCTCACCTAGTCGGAGGGCCATGCGCATTCGGGCAGTTGAGCTTGTTTACTCCCAATAAAACCCACATAGCGCATTGGAAACAGCTAAATCAAACAGGTCAATTGACTCGCCAAAAGAGAGATACTGGACTCACTGATTGGGACGAAAACTGTAATGATGAAGTCACCCATTGGACAAAAGCAAAAAGCGTTGCTACCATTGCATTTTTACCATGGATAGGAATCGCTCAAGCATTCAATGAATTGGCCGGCCTTGAATGCTGGGTAGCTAAGCAAGCCAACCTTACATCAACTGCCCTAAGCAACCTCCTAACAGATGAGGAAGTCACGAGACAGGCAACCCTTCAAAACCGAGCCGCAATTGATTTTCTTTTGTTATTACACAACCATAAATGTGAAGAATTTGCTGGCCTGTGTTGTATGAACTTGAGTTCCAGAGCCGAAGATGTCCGCACCTCCATCACTAAAATGCAGGACATGATCCATCATCTAAAAAAGGAATCTGCAGGATGGCTGGACTCTCTTTTTGAAGGATGGGGACTCTCCGGGTGGGTCAAATCCATCGTACAAACTGGACTAATGCTGCTGCTGGGGCTCGTTGCCTTTATCATCGGCTTTGGTGTGATTAAGAGACTGTTAATGAAAGCCCTTAACTCCACTATCAACATCAATCACGCCACACTGGCCGAGCCATATGAACTTAAACTCCTCAACAAAGAAGAACAACAAGAAGAAAATCCCTCCGAGGGGGAAAGCATATGGTTCGAAGACGAGCCCGGAGACTGTGAAACCCCTAGTTAAAAAACTTATTTTTACTCTCCTCCCGTTCTTTTCTTTTTAAACAAAAAAGGGGGAGATGTGGTAGTGCGTTTTCTTTATATTTTATGTACGGTTCTTTATAATTGTATTTCCCCAATGGTTTGTCCCTATTTCCCCCTATTACCCAGTTGGTACATCCTTTTGTTCTGTTTTCCCGCCTGGTCCTCCCTTCCCGCCTTTCCAGTACCTATCCATCAACCTGGAAAGTGCTGAGTCACTCCCCTATCCCCTCCCAGGTGCCTTGTCCGTCACTCGGTGTTCCTTCCCCTCTATCCAGAAACTTCTCCTTAGGGCACCGAGTGATTGGGCGAGGGCCTGGGGCCACTCCCATGCTCCAACCCCATTGGACCAGGCCAGATCACCCCATCCCGGAGCCACTCCCTTCCCTACTCCTCATTGGTTCCTCAGCATCCCTCCCTCAAGGTTTTCCCCTCCCAGAGACCATATAACTTGGTGTCAGACCCCTCCCAATTGTTCCAGTTGGCTGGCACCACTTCTGTGCGGTTGGCCCCGTTGGCCCTCAATAAAGAAGATTCAGCCCCCAACTGGATCCGCCTTTCCTTCCAACTGACGAGGCTTGCCAGCGCCTTCCCAGGGACCCACAAAGGCGTCCTCCAAACCCTACTAAGGAGCAGCGGAGGGCGCCTCCACTGCCCACTCTCGCCCCAAGGAGAGCTAGCCGGGGCTAGAGAGATCGAGGGTCTGGGGCGGGAGCGCGGCACATGCTAAATTATCCTCTCATCCTGTAGGTGATCCAATTAAGCCAAATTTGAAGAGAACCAGAGAACTTCATGCTCTGCCTTGCTGTGCATGAAGTCAGCAACTTACTAATGGACATTGATCTCTAGGGCTGTCAGTCTGTCTAGGGCTGGATGGAAGAGTTTTCAGACTTTTTTCTCATCACAACATTAGGTTTCATACTGCAAGCAATAAACTCTGTAGCCTGCAGCTGTGAAAACACTAATTTGAAAGCTATTCTGTTTAATATTTTTGAGAAGTTGTAGCTCTATTTTTTGATATATATTTGTATTTTTCTCCAAAAAACTTCACAAGTTCTTTCAGTTTATTTTCCCTCTTTTCTGATTTTTCTGAACTTTCCTATCAATTAAATATCTTTTTTTCTCCTTTCTTTTATTCCCCCTTCTCTTTTTTCTCTTTCCTCTCCCTTTTGTTGCTAGAGCAACAAAAACCTTCAGAGCAGAGGGGATTTACACAGTAAAGACTGTAAACATACAGTGACACTAAAGTTTTGCCTGTTATTTATGAATATAATATGAACTTTTCTGGATGTCAACAATCTATTTTGGGCGTGTTAATCTAAAATATTGTCTTCCCCCTTTCTAGGACTGTGATTTCCCAGATCTGTTGGCTTCATTCTATGCCTTCAGCCTTGTAAGATCAAAAGAATAGCCCTTGGCTAGGACTGAGTGACATTATCTAGGAAAGGAGCTGTCACCCTTCAGTGGCATGTGCAAGAGTATCTCTCTCCTCTTTCTGTTGTATTTTTTTCTTCACCCTCTTTACTCTCCAGAGATGTCTCTGCTTTATTGGTCCCTACAGCTCCTGAGTCCTGTAGTAGTCAGCAAAGCAAATTTTTCCAGGATAGTTCTCCACCTGAAGTATCAGAGGTACATCAGTGCAAAACCTGGCTCTGGGCATAGATGTTTTGAATCATGTGAAACCTTGAGACAATTTTATCAGCCTGTG
Source organism: Lonchura striata (assembly GCF_050655825.1). Classification (NCBI taxonomy): domain Eukaryota; kingdom Metazoa; phylum Chordata; class Aves; order Passeriformes; family Estrildidae; genus Lonchura; species Lonchura striata. The sequence continues at coordinate 152,035,839 of NC_140704.1, read as the reverse complement.
TCTTTTGCATTAGTGAAAGAAGGTGCAACACCTGCCCTTCTGCTGTTGTGGGAGGTTATGGTTAAACATGGAAATATTGCACTGGGTGAGAAAAAGCCACACTTCTGTCTGAGTTAAACACAGGCTTGGAAAATAATAACAGGAGTTAAAGTGTGACTAAGCACTTCCAAGGGCTGTTATGCTTGACACTGAATGCAACTGGTCATGCCCTTAAAGTCCTTTTTAATATGATTACTGTGTTGCTCATTATTCAGAGATCTAGACAAGAAAAAATTGTTCTATTCTTACAAAGGTAAGCAGCTGCTCAGGTATGTCCTTATTCTTCCTGCACCAGGACCCCTGAAGAGCCCTCTCTGTCATGACCAGGTAGGATCCATGGGGTTTAATTCAAGATTCTTTCTCATTGGGTATTTTATAATGAACCATGGCTCATCCAAGCCCTTAGCTTTGTGTATAATTACATCTGAAGTCAGAAGCTGATGCTTTCTCTGTGTTACAGAAGACACGCTGGTGCCACAGGCACTGCAGAGCAGCAGCTGGGGAACTTCCAACACCAATCCTGAGTGGCATGGTGTGTCACTGCTGTCCAGGACAGGGTACAGTCCACAGGAAGCAGTGCTGGGTCTGCCTCTGCTATTAATGAACAAAAAGAAATCCCTCTCCTGTCTGAGGCAATGCTGAGCCCGAGAATGAGCCATACAGGAAAGTTAACTTTAATTTCCTTTTCAATCCCCATGTTCAAATCTCCATGACTGTGATTCATTACTGCAAAATGACTCTGTTCTACCTTTGTATGTTGTAACTAGATTAATACAACCATTTCACATATATTGGTGATGATGGCCAGTGCTCAGCACACCTGGGATTGAATTAAAAGCTGCTGGGGCTGTGGGCATGAGTCACAGGTACAGGCTGAGCTCGGGAGCCAACATTTGGAGCTGTGGCTGAGAAACAATTCCTGTGGATGAAGGAGGTGTGAGGCTCTGCACAGAGCTGGGTGGTGACCTCAGCCTCACCCCATTTTTACATTGCAAAAAGGAGTTACTGGGTCAACACTGGCACATTCATGGGGCTGGGAGCCCAGGCATGAGGAGATGCTGGGGCTGGGAGTACTGACTCCTCCCACCCTTTGCCAGGCTTTCTGGAAAGGATAAATACATTTGAGATTAGATGCATGGAGAGGTTTGAAGGAGCATCTCTAGCTGCTCACAGTCATTCATGAAGGTTTGTCTCCACCTGAATTCTTCTCCCAGTGCAGGTGCTGCTGTGGGTACCACCAGGGAGATGGTGAGAACCAGATCTGTGTGAAAATACAGGGTCAAACCAACCACAGAGTCATACCATGTGCTGAGTTGGAAGGGACCCACAGAGACCATCGAGTTCAAACCCTGGTCTTGCAGAAGACAACTCCAAAAATTGCACCAAGTGCATGAAACTGTATTTCCTTTGGAAGAGTAAAAGAGCTGGGAAACAGAGTTTGTCATGATTGTCTGAGATTAACTAAAGCAATTAAGAGGTTATTTCACCTGCCCTGGATAAAGCCAGAAGCACCCTCCTAAACTCCTAAACACTGAGTTACAGTGCTGGTAGTATTAATGTTTATTAATGTTTTCTCTGTTCTTTGGCACAGGTCCAACATTATTTGCAAACCACCACATGTGACAGAAATCACTGTGACTTTTTAAATGAATTAGCTCCTCTTTTTTTTTTTTTTTTTTTTTTTTTTTTTTCTTTTCTTTTCTTTTTAATGGATTAGGCTGCTTTTGGATACAATGAATTCAGGTTCATTTTCAGCTTGGATAATGGGAGCTTAAGCTATCACTAACTTCTTTGAATCTACAGAAATAAGAATAAAACATGACCCTTCATGTCCTCTATGGCTCAAACTGAATTGAAGTAGATGATTATTTAAGGTTCAGAGCAGGTTAGATATCTCCTGTGTTTTACTGTCACGTCTCTCTCTCTCTCTCTCCATCTCTTTTGTACTTTTTCTTCCTCTGCACTCTAGCCAAGTCCTGGAAAAAAAAACAAAAGACATGCCAAAAATAAAACAAAAAACTTGGATTATATAGGTTCTTATCCAAAACAGGGTGAGCGTACCATAATTCAGCAGGAAAAGATATTCTCAGAGGCCAAGTGATCTGGATAGTCAACAAAGCTTAGGAATCACTTAGTGACTAATGTTTATTGTCACTATGGAATTTGTTTGTTTGTTTAAAGCTGAAGTGTTTGGTGCTGCCTGGACTGGGCTTGTGATTCTTAATAAGCAGATAAAATTTTCAACAGAGAAACACTGAAGAAAATCAGTACTGTGGGGTGGCCCTATCCATCTATGATGGATACAGTCTACAGATCTGAACCTGCTGTGGAATGTTACCATTCCAGCACAATTATTAGCTTTATAACAATTTTTTCTCGCTGTCACTGGGAACCTCTGCTATTTGGGATCAATCTGTACCAACTTCTAAAATCTCTTTGCATACCAGTTGTTTCTACTGGTATTTTCTAATTCCTCTGTGCAGAACTGGTGTTGAAAACATTTTATTCCAGACTCAGCCATCACAGACCAAGACACACAGACTAAGACACAGCCTTTTTTTTTTTTTGCAGTAAAAGGCTGGAGCATTTTCTACTGTTGCATGTAACTAGAAGTCACTCTGTCTGTTTTTTTATGTGGCAGAAAATCAATGCCATAATAGCTATTCCTTTTTGGCAAGAGACTGATAGCATTGGCCAGCACCCAGAATAATGCAAGCTGGAGATATAGAGCTCTGCCAATGTACCTTAAATCTCCTGACCTTCAGCATCTCAAGATTTCCAGCCCTGAGAGGAGAGCTTTCAGGAGAAGAGATTGATAATTCTGCCTGGCTGCGAGACAGTGTCCAAGACAGAAGCTCCAGTGGGAAACTGAAAACCTCCTCTGTGTTGGTGCTTCTTTCACAGTAAGGTAAATAATGGCCGATGCCACTGAAGCCAAGGGAACTGATTGCTGAAACTAGGGCTAAAGACAGCAAGATCAGTCCTCCCAGGCACGTCCTGGCTCCAGGACTGGCTGCGCTGGGTTTGCTCACAAATGTCTGTTGGATGAAGTTTGGATGTGCTTGGGGTGACTGTTTTGCCCCGCAGATCAGCTGGGTTTTGGGAGGGACTCCTTGTGGATGCTGATGTGCTCTTCCCATGGGGGCCCCCCACTTTGGGTCAGGCTGGCTCCCAGAGTTGGGCACTCTCTGACCCTTGCAGGCTGTCACAAACTGCAGCTGCAGCTCAGCATCTCTTGGCTTCTGGGTGTGCCATGGTGCTGATGTTACCCTGATTACCCTGCAGGGCTGCTGATGTGCCAAGGTAAACTCTCCCTGCTCCTCAGACACCAACATTTCACTTCTTGCTGAGTGGGAGGGTTTGGTTCACTACTCAGAGCATGGCTCTGGGAGCCAAAAGTGCTGACATCTCAGTCTGCCCTGAACAATGACTTCACTGCGTGACCTTGTCCCAGATGCTCTGCTTTGATTTTTCCTTCTGTAGAAATGAGTTTGTGAACTTTGGGATCCACCTTTGCAGGACTGTTTGCTAACATGCAGAGCAGGAATATTTCTCATTTACTGCTGGCTTGACTTGCTTCATGATCTAGACTGGGCTGCTGGATGTAATGATGCAAAACAAACGTTGCCTGAAGCTGATCCCCATAATATAATTCCACCATGAAATGTGGCTTCTGAAGAGATAGCAAATGCAAGCATTCTTATGCATGGTTATATCTTTTCATTCCTTCCAGGTTTAAGCTTGCAGTCCTGTTGTCTACAAATGGCTGCTGCTCTAATCCTTCATGTATTACTTAATCTGAGAAAATTCCTTCCAGGGGTTATTTTGTTGTTCATCTGCACAATCTTTTTCTTTATAGTGAATCAAACCACCCCGCCCACATGCAAACAGACTGATGAGGAGTGAAGAGGTGATGTTATTGCACAGGTCTTAGATCAAGTGCATCCATTATTACTGTTGAATATAATCTTCTGCATAGTCAAACTGTTGAATTTTGCCAAGAGATTTTTGCATACTTATGTATTTTTATATAAATAATATTTATATAACTTGCTTTTCTGTTCTAAAAAAAAAAAAAAACCAGCATCAAGCAATGTCTCTTCAGACACAAGTGTCAGGAAAAAAGGAGAAGCAAGAGTTAAACTAAACTGGAAAGTGACAGCAGTACCAGATGCATTGACACTAATGTGCCTCTTTAAAGTTCATGCCTAAAGGCTTTGTGTGCAATGATAAATATATTTGTTTTGGTTGCTGGAGGTGCCCTTAAATTATTGAAAGACAAAACAGAAAAGGGACTTTTCATTTTCTAGCACCATTAACTTGTTTCACTGGCCATGAGAGACGCAAAAAAGGGTTCAGTATTGAAATATCAAGGCTCAGACAGCCCTAAATTCACTTATAATTTTCAACCTTCTGTTGTATTTCATGTTCCTATCTGTCTAGGCCCTGTTAACAGTGTTGCTTAATCATAAACCCTACAACCTCTGGCTGCTGCAAAAGTCTTTTTATAATAAAAGAGGGAAAATAGGGCATTTTCAATATTTCTTTCTATTGATTTTGTGTATGGGAGAGAAGAGAAAGGGAAAGAAAAAATACGCCATTGTGATAATATAATAATGCAGTACTGGTACAATTTTAGCTAAAAAGAAAATGTTGAAGGGGAAAAACTTCTGGCTCTATAAAGTTCTTTGACATAGCCAAGGACATATTTAGGGCTAAACTTTTTAAAGAGGAGATTCACTTCCATCATGTGATACCTTTCATCTATTCAGGCTGCATTTTAGCTGCTGTTGCCTGTTCATTTAACCTGTTGCTCCCTCTGTAGCTTTCCCCATCACAGAGTTCTTTAAAAAGGCAAGACCTCATCTAGAGCTTGTGGAGCTCCATAATTACATTGGGGTTTTTTGAAAAGAAACCATTTGATTTCATGCTGCAGCTCCCCGTGGCATTCCTCTGGGTACACTGGACTTGTGGCCCAGCTCATTCAGGTCGTTGTCACTGTGCTGAATGTGTCTGTCAGCCCTGTTTGTCCTGCACCTCTGTCCACTTCCACTCAGGTACAGACTAAATGTTGGTAAGCAGATATTAAGCTTTGGGTCTCTCAGTTCTAAAAATAGTAGCTTTAAAAAAAAAAAAAAAGTTGTTATATCCATTACCTACCATGGAGAGCATCATTAGGTACAACATTATGAGACACATAACAGCTTCCCAGGCTCAGTTAGTAACTGTCTCAAGGTCCTTGGCTGTTTCTTACAGCAACATCCTGATTGATGCAAAAAAAAAAAACAAACCTGATAATATTCCACACCAAGACATGCCCTTGTGGAGGGAAAGCAAGTAAATCAGATGCATCTGCTCTCATGACTTCTGTGCAATGAAGAGGGATGGATCTGTGCAACCAAATGCCACACAGACTGACACAGAGGACTCTGTGTATCCCTGCAGTCCTACGTATTTTGATGTCATCTTGCCTACCCATCCTGGAATGAGAAGATCTTTCAGAGCTAAATAAAACTAAAGACAATGGTTCCCTAACTGGGTTCAACTTGTAATTAAAGTGTCCTGCAAACTTTCAAGAAGCTGGCTTTTCCACAGAAAAATAATTTGTTTATTTTTTAATTAAAGAATTATAAAATTATATTTTATAATACAAATATAATAAAATATATAAAATATACTATTAAAATTATATTTTAAACAAAATATATTTGTTTATTTTTTAAAGCTATGTTCTGTCTGACTAAGGGAGGTTCTTATGTAATAACGTATGGCGATCTTTATCCCATTAAATACATAATAAAAAGATCTCCCTTGTTAGTGGTTTGCACAGCATACAGTGTTTTTAAGATACCAAATCCAATTAATTTCACATGTAGTGGAACAACAATTTAAAGGTGCTGTGAAAGAAAACCTGGGTAATCAAACATAAACACACTTGGATGCAATTAGAGCAGCAAATGATTGTGTACAGTAAATCTGTGTTTAACCTAAGCCATGCAATCACCTTCTGAACCCTTTCCAGTATCTTATTATTAACCTCTTGTCTATGGAAAAGCCCCTCTCAAAATGAAGGAGCAATTGGGAGCAGTTTTAATAGGAGGCTTTAGATCTTAGTTGGGCCTTTATTGTGTAGTCAGAGTTCACAGTGCAGCCCATAAGGCTTCCCAACACTGCCACTTCTGTATTACTCTTCTTTTTGAAAGTTTTGCCAGATTTTCATGCAGCCGTGGAATAGCTTTAATTGCCTTAACTGAAATACTGTGTCTGCCTATTTATGAGATATGTCTTTCTGGGTTATTTTGTTATTGTTGTTGTTGTTGTTTTTAATTATTATTTTGTTGGTTGGATTTTTAAAAAAAATATTATTTCTTTCCCCAAAAACCTGTGCCTGAATTTTAGCAAAAATTATTTGTCTGTAAGATACAAGGAGGAAATGGAAAAACTGCTTTTTTGCCCAGTTACCTGGGATTTGTTGGGAAGCAGAGCACCCAGATGTTCCGCAGTAGACATGATGTCCCCCTTGTGCCAGGAATGTGCCTTCTGCTATTGCTATTAAAATTCATCTCCATTAATTTTAATTATTAGCTGCTGAAATGTGTTTGCACATCCTCATGAGGGATGTGTTGGAATCTGCCTGCTACAATACCACCCACCCTCAGCATGTTCCTCTCTTGCACTGGGTGTAAAATCCCCTAAAATGCATGTGGCTAAATATGTTAATCTGCATTTCAGCCATTCCATCCCCACCTGAGCAAGCCCCTCATCCTCTGAAGGTAGTGCAGAGCTGTCCCATATTGTCAGTGGAGATCTGGACATGATAAATTTCACTATCCTTGGTGCAATGATCATCTTTGGTCAGAGCTATCCTGAACCCTGAGCTCTCCATGGGAGGTCAAACACTTGGGTGCAAACATCTACTCTGTGAACAGGAAAACTTAGTGGAAATGAATTTTGTCTGAATTTTGTAACTGATTAATCCAGTACTGGAGGGATTGAGCAGGAACGTGTCCTGGGAATCTGTCATGATGAAGTATTTAGAAGGAGAAATTTCTTGCCTGAACATTTGTTTAGCATCACTTCTGTGTGGAATTTTTGACATTATTTCTTCCCATATTAACTCAAGCTACTATGGACTTCAGGCCAATTCCAACTTTTTTAATGGAATGAGCAAAAGAAGACAGAAACTGCAAACCTCCAAAAGCATCATGCTAGCCAGATGCAGTGAAATGCCAGTGGAAAATTTATATTGTACAAGGATAAAGAGAAAAATATACAATGCTATATAAACTTAAACCTTTAAACAAGGACACATACTTCTGTGATAGAAAAAAATCTGTGATACATAAAAATTATCTCTCTCAAAAAAAGAAAGTATTTAAAAAAAAAAGCTAAGAGTTAAAATAGTTTGAGAATTCTCATAGAAATTGTTTCTAGGGGGAAATATAAGACTTAGAGTCACATAAACTCAGGTGGGATTGCCTATGGTTACAATAGATGTCTAAATGGAATATGACAACCAAATTCAAGTATCAGCTTATATTGTGACTCTGGACTTCCTAGATTCAAGTTCTGCTGATCCTCTTGTCGTGGTTTGACACAGAAAAAGAATTTTCTCGGAAGGAAGAGGTCAATCTTGATATTGACCAATTGAAGGTGGACACGCCTCTGAGAACACAGAGGGGTTAAAAGCAGAATTCCCAGGAGAACTGGCTCTCTTTGGTTCTGGTCAGTGGAGAGTGCAGACCTCCCCTGCCCGGCCGTGGCTGAGTGGGGAGGGGAAGCCCCATGGCCTGGATGAGGTGGGCCCAAGGGTGGAGGGACTGGAACCGGGCTGGCCCCTGTAGATGGAAGGGTGGAGAAAATCTGGGATGTCTCCGTTCCCCCCCAGAGTCTCTATCTCTCTCTCAACAGACAGCAGCAGTTTTGTCAGCAGTTCACCGCGGGGAAGGAGAAGAGCGAGGGGGCCACAAGGTGCCCAGCCGCCATGGGAGCTGGAGCCTGGGCAGCGAGCCATCCTTGGGAGTCAGGACTTTTAACCCTTCCTTGAGAAATGAAAGCTTTATGAAATTTTTCTCCTCCTCGGTTTGAAAGAGAGGAAGAGGGACACCTTGGACCCTGGGATGTTAGAAGGAGAAATTCTAGATGGGAGGGGGACAAGGAGTGGCTTTTGGCTAGACTTTTTCTTGGTAGCCACAGACTGAACAGATATTCTCCTCCAAGAGAAACTGTATTTTAGGAGGATGCCAGTGAGCCAAAGAGACCTGCTTCAGCTGGGAAAAGACAGAAGTGGAGTGAACAGAGAAGTTAGGGGGTTTGTGGTGGTGCCCCCTGTCTTCAGAGAAGAAGAAGAAAAGAAGATCTCTGTTCTTGGACCCTCGGCCCCAGGGGAAAATGGGGGGGGACTGTGGTCCCAAAAATGAAAAACTGAACTGTTGTGTTTTTTTCCCCTCTTGGCAGGGCATCCTTAAAAGGAAAAATCCTCAGAGCAGTCTGTCCATCCATGCATTATGGTGAGAGCACTGTGCATAGAAAGGAGAAGGGTCACCATGGCAAACTTCTCAAACTTCTTCTCTGGGCCGTGCCATGTGTGACATGGAAACACAGGATGTGGCATCTGTGTTTCTTGCGGGGTCTGTGGCACAGGAGGGACTCCTCTCTCCCTCGATGGACTGAGTATTGATTATCTGGAGGGTGGGAACCTGATGGGGGTCCAGGTTGTGTCTCGCTGTGGTTTGTTGGAGTTGGGTGGTGGGAGGAGGAATGCTTTGCAAGGTTTTAATTTTGAATTTTGTGTGTTTTTTCCCCTTTCTTTTTCTCTTTTATAGCAGTATAGTAGTAGTAGCTTAATAAAGTTTTTTTCCCTTGTTATTAAGCTTGGACCTGCTTTTGCTCTGTTCTCGATCGCATTTCACAGCATTCAATTGAGAGGTTGCATTTTCATGGTGGCACTGGCATCATGTGCCAGCATCAAACCATGACACCTCTGAACTACTAGGCTTGTTAAATTAACTTGGATGTGCCTTATTAGCAGCAGACAAGCCTGCAGGTAGCCATTCTCTGCATATGCACTGACCTTCCCTAGCCCATCTGCTTTCAGAGTGGGCATTACCCAGTGCTCAAAAGGCTGAAATGGCACTCCAGAGGTAATTGGTGAAGCACCAACTGTGTCTCAAGACTCTACATTATCCTTTCTCCCAAACCTGCTAAATTAAATTCAGTTCCTTCCCCAGTTTCTGTGAGCTCCAGAAAGAGTTAAGCGTGAGGATGATCCTCTCTTCTCCAACAGGCAGGGAAAGCAAGAACTGCTAGGTGCAGTTTGTTTAGAGGTGGACATACTCCTACCCCCTCAGCACAAGAAATAACTGTTATTGGATATTCCACTTAAAATCCAATGAAAGAGCAAAGGACAGTCAATCCACAGAGATACTTCTTAAAGATCTGCTAAGGACAACAATAAAAAATGGGTAGTTCTGTGAGTTTGTGAGAGGCTGAGGATGCAGATCCACAACCAGCAAATTCCCTGGTCTCCTTACACATGGCTTGTGCTCCCCTGTTGGTTTTCATCACTGCATTTCAGTGCTGGGGGACCTGGGCTCTCAATGAGCAGCATCTGCAGAGCAGGGAGAGCCTGGGAGAAGAGAGCTCTGCTGACAGACAGTGGTGCTGACCAAACTGGTAACCTGTGCTGCAGCCTCTGTGAACTGCTCATCCAGAAACTTCTCAGCTGTTTGTGTGCTGCTGTGCTTGGGAACATGACAACCCCTGGTGCTGCTGGAGAGTGTTTACTGCTGCAACCCTTAATTGGGTGCAGCATGGCTCTGATGCATGTTCTACCAGCCCTGACTGCAAAAGGGAGGAAGGGGAACCAAGGGGAAGGGCTTTGCTCCTTCTTCCTTTTCCCATTAGGATGGAGGGAAGGAGGGAAACAGTCTTCAGTTGTGAATAAATGCTGGGCTTCACCAATCCCTTCAATATCTCCACAGTTTGCCCCAAAAAAACAAATGAAAATTCTTGACTTAGGATTCAGTAGCACTGGCCAGTTCTAGGCATTTTCAGCAGTCTCAACAAGTTCATCACAGCTTTATAATGTTTGTCATTTGAATGTTGCTGCTTGTCATGATGCAAACAATCATCATGGCTTTGAGAGTTTGTGCAGGATGTCAAGGAAGTCAGGGAAAATATCTCCTCACGCATTTTATTTCGAGGTCCTTTCATCCATGGCGTTGTAAGCTTGGAAGCTTGAGGAAGAATTAAGACTGAAATGAACTGCTGCAGATGGTGAAAGATCTCATTTATTGATCACCACGAGTAAAGGATATGCCTCAGACTTCTGCTCTTCTCTACTGCACTTGCCTGCTCTCAGGTTCACGGGTAGAGGTGAAGATTGTTCATTTTTAAAGCTGAAAAAAATATGCTGAGGGGTTTCAGGGGAAGAAGAGTAATAGTTTTGACATGATTTCTACACAGGAAGACTTTGCAACCTGATTTAAATACAAAGCTCAGTAAGCAGAATGAAGAATAGGAGGAGGTGTACTCAGAATTTGTGGTGAGTTAGTTTGGTGATTGTGTGTGTGTCTGTGTGTTTATGTTACTCCTTCCTTCCTATCCATGAAACAGACATCCAAAACAAATGACTTTGGCTAGCCCAGGCTATATTCTTCATGCCTTTTGAAAAGGGAAGACAGTCCATGTCCAGAACAAGATAGTTCATTTGAAAGTAAAAATAACTGGTTTTGTCCATCCACAGGGAACAGAAATTATCTTAAAGTGTATCCTCTTCTCTAGCAGCCTAGAACTTGTTCCTTTATCTAACACTTGATCTTTCCTGTAGCTCTTTCTACTATTTTCCTCACTTTCACACTCTAAACTTTTCTTCATTACTTCACTGTCTCTCCCTATATCTCCTTTATCCTTTTTATTTTCCCCAGTAGCAACATCCTCCCCTAGCTCCTCTCACATGTTTTTCAGAGTTCACAAGACTCCACAATCCTCACACTGCCATGTCCTTACTGGTAGTTTCTGACAGGGATTTTTTGCAGGTCAATATAAAGATCATTGGGAGCTAGCAATGACCTTATAGGTGTAAGCAGGTGTGTTTTCTTGGGAAATGTAATTCAGATCCAAACTGCCAGCATAGCAATAAAATAATAAGCAACCCAGCCTGGATATGTGACATCCACACAGTACAACGTGTCTGTAGACTGATCTCACAGATTACCATTTGTGGCTCAAGTGCCTGAGGTTGTTCAGCTCTTCTGGTTCAGTTTAATCTAAAATTAAATAAATTTCAGGTGCAATTCCATTCTGTGTAGGGAAGTGCAGCAAGTGTGACTGAGAAATTCACTTTCAAGGCAAATCCTGATCTCCACTACAACTCTAATGTGGACAAATCCAGTATGACCATCTTTACTACTCTAGTACAAAGGTGATAGTCTCTAGTTATTTTATTATAAAAGGCATTGTAAAATGTGTTACGGGTCAGTCCTGAAGGTTTCAAGGAGCTGTAATTGCTGGAGTACATATTTTAAAACTATAAAACAGATTCTCTTGGCAATACATCACAAAGGTATCTCTTCTGTTTTGAAATTCAGGTGCCTTGTGGCCTGATGTTTCCCCCTTAGATAAGCTTCTTGTGATTGCTTTTATGAAACTTGATACGGTTCAGCTCAAGAGATGCTCCAGACTTTCCAAACCTGCAGCCAGATAAGTTTGCAGATATGGGCTGTTCGTCCCAGTTGCTTGGTCTTTAGGGCAGAAGCAGCCAAACAGAGCTACCATTTGCTGAGCTCTCAGCTTCTCTTTAGCTACCTACCCTTACTCTGGTGGGGGAACACAACCTAGTGGTCTCCTCTGTCTCCCCTCTTGGTAAGCTCTGCCTTTTGAGTAGTCTAAAGACCAGGGTCCAGAAGTAAACTGAGAGCTAAGTAATCTTCTGATGGCTCATCCACCCACCACTGACGCACATGTGAAAGGGAATTTTTGGAGCAGAAAATAAGAAATGAAGATGTTATAGGATTTTTTTTTTAAATTAAATATCTATAGGGCAGGGGAGAAAAACACCTTAGAAGTAATGATACTGTAATGGCAGATGTTTTACTTTTTACTAAGTTTTCTAATAGCTTCTTGTTGTTTGTCCAAAGTTTGTCCTAGTCTGCTTAAACTCTTAAAGAGCAACACAGTAATTCTGCACTGATCTGTTGTTGGTGAGTGGCTAAATGTAATTCAAATAAGTATTTCCAGGCCAATATATAAATGATATTTAACATATAAATGATAATTCAACATATAAATGATATTGATGCATTTTTTGGAAAAAAAAAGTAAGCATTTTTTTTTCTGCAGTCAAAAATATCTCTCTCAGAAGATTTGCAGAGATGTTACCTTGAGAATGAGGAAAAACTTGACCTAACCAACTTGGCTTTATCCTAGAATGTGCAATACCAGTGAGGAGAAGGGGTTCTCTCTAGCTGAGTGGGAAATTACAGCTCTGAAGAAAGTCACTGCATCATTCTTTTCCCTACTTTTGATTTGGCAGAAAAGATCTGCATAACTACTAAGCCTCACAGCCACCAATGTACCCACAGGGTTATTTTACAACCTAGGAAGTCCAGTTAGGTGGAAGATATTCCTTTGATTTATGACCCTGAGGTAGTCAGCTCATAAATTAATGTTTGCATTGGCAGCTTCAAGTTGCCTTTTGCATCTGAAGGCTGTGGGTAGCAGAGAGTGACAGGAAGGCATCAGACTAAGATGCATAAAACATACTGAAATTATGTTTATTTTCTGTGTTTCAAGTGAGAAGGCATTTCACTATGAGTGTTATACTGTGGCTCTTTAAATGCTTTCTTATTTGCAGACATGACTTGGAAATTATTGAAAGCAAGACTTCTGGGTAACAGGAGTGGGCGAGGAGAGGTAAACATGAAGAACAATGCAGTCAGACACAGAAGGTCTTAGATCATTTAAGTAATTGGGCAAAAAGGTGACAAATCCAGTTCAATGCAGATAAATGTAGAATAATGACTCTTGGAGCAAAGAAAATAAAGAAGAAAATGTTGAGCAGGAGATTGCAGCACCTTCCTGACTGGCAAAGAAACTGGGATAGCTAGGGGAGGGAAATCTCCTTAATGATTGGGATATAACTGCTTGTGAATGGGTGGAATTCAGTGGAATAAGAAAAAGGTCAAAAATTTAATTGTTCATAGACATAGAACTCTCTTAGGTTATCTTGTCCATCCTCTTGCATCAGCTGAGAGATATTTCTTTCTGCAAAGAACCCTATTATGTTGAATTATGAGGACTGTCAAGGTGATTTATAGGATAGATTTAGTTAGTGTGAACATTTTTGCTAGCTAACACAAAAAGCAGAATGTTTTGGATGAGATTCTGACTTCCCTGACAGATGTAAATAAAACCACCTGTAAAATCTTCAGCAGAATCTCTCATGCTCTATAGAAGTAAATGAACAATTATTCTTGCAACTGGAACTTTACTGCAGGGATTTGCAATACTAGGATTTTAGCTACAGCTGAAACAATGCACAATCCAGTGGAGATGGGTTTTTCTCCAGGGAAATTCATCAGACCTTTGAAGCCCAAGCTGACTTAAGGCTGTTGACTGGAATCCTACTTCACCTCTTCCATGGCTGCTGCCTGGTGATTCAGTTCAGAAGTTGATCTGAATAAAAGGTTATCTGCTCTCTCAGCAGACTCACTGATTTCAGAAGGTACTATTGGACAGTGAAGAGTTGGAGTTGATTCTTGCAGTAAATATATAAACATGGAAGGCAAGATTCCAAGCCCAAAATTATGAGCTTCAAATCCCATGCTCAACTCACCCCAAAACACACACATCTATCGGTGGCTATTTTACAGCAATGTTTTCCAGGTTCTGCTCTGCTGCTGGAATCTCACCAAAGTCCATCTGGGATCCAGATCTGGTTGTGATCTTCCTCCAAGGGCATATCACACACTTTACATTTAACAGGCACAGAGGCAGTGAGAGGAGCCCAGACCTCCCCTTTCCTCATGAAATGAGAGCAGACCAGTCCTCTTGTGCTTTTACACAGCAGGCCAATAAAGACTGTGCCTCCTCTTCTTTTGACAATAGGGGTGAAGACTTCTCCTTCTGAAGCTTGAAATTACAGACATAACACAAAGGGCAAGATACATGTTGCTTTGAGGAAAACACTGATCCCAACACCTGTATTAAAGAGCATGACATGTGTGAGAGCTCTAGCTTTGCTCTAAAATGGAAAGAGCCCCCTGTCCATGGCTTTTGGATGATGGACTATATTGCTTCTTCAGGGAGGGTTGGGGGGCTTCAAGGCTTTCAGTTCTGAGAAGACAGAAGAACCCCTCACCACCATGTGCTGAGTGAAGAACCAAAAAAAAAAACAAGGAATCAGTGCTGTCTGCTGGATCTGGGATCCTGAAAATCAGGCAGATATTTTGTTGCCTGAATTTTCATGAAAAATCCTGAGATTCACAAGTGACTTTAGTGCAAAACTAACAGGACTATCTAATCAGAGCACTGTCATTTTGTTAATTCAGCCTTGGAGAAACTTACCCCTAGGTAAGAAACAGCAGTAATATCCTTTTTTCATGTCAATGAGGTGCATATTCATCTGCACCATTTGCCTCTGCCAGTTCTTATTTCCAAACCTTGCTGAGGCACCAGAAATTGCTTATGCCGTTAAGTACCAGCAATTTAAGATGCTAGCACTCCACTAGAATTTGAGATGTTAATTAAATTTTGATTTTGCAACCTCTAGGGATTTTTTTTTTTTCTTCTTTTTGCATCAGTCTGTGCTGTACTTCTGAGGGGATAAAGATGAGGCTGGGTGAGGTAGAAATAAGCAGTGCACAGTGGGGTGGAAACAGGATGGCTGTGCTACACACATCACACTGTGGTGGGCCCAAATCACCTCCCTTTGTGTCAACAGGACTATTTTGACAATGATTATCAAATAGATGGACATGGAAAATGGAAAAGAGAAGATGCAGAAACATGGCAAACCTTTGATCCTCTTCAAGGTTTTCCATTACAAAGGTATTTCTGTTTCTATATCACTGTCTGTGAAACATATCCTCACACAAACACCATGTATACAGAGCCCTTCCCCATTTCCCAGAGCCAGGATAATGATAAATGCATTAAAATTTCTGTTTCTGAGAGCTTGCCCTTAAGAGCTGCTGTGACCCACCCCTGAAGGCAAGAGCAAGCCAGGTTCTTGTTAATAGGTCCTTGAGGTGGATTAGAGTGAAAAAACACTGAATGATTTGTGCTTGTAAGTATATGTATGTAGGGTTTATTTGGTTGGTTTAACAATTTGGTTGCAATGAAAATCAGTTATGTACCATTTTGTTATTATTATCTATAGTAATGTAGAAATATAAAAGCATAAAAATATCTCTTTAAGAAATGTATAAGGAATAGGAGCATCTCACTACCCATGGACCTCACAATGAGATTTGGTTGTTTCAGTTTCAGTGCCTGTTGGTCAAAGTGATGGTCACAGACTCAATCTGTCAGGGGTGGAGTAAACCAAGGGGACACTGAAGTTACATGGGTTATAAAAACTCAAGTTCAGGAAGGAATATCCAGGAATGCAGGGAATGCCAACTGGATGATGTAATGCTGTGGATCAGGGAACAATCCCTGAGTCTTTGAGGTCCCTGACACCCTCCAAGGTGCCACAGCTGCCTCTCAAGTCAGCAGAGTTTGAGGCAATGGGGGCCCATCAGAAGGGAGGAGAACCTTCAGGCTGGATGGAAGCTTTCACAGCTGAGCCATTTGTGTAAGGAATTTGGCATGATAAAAAGCATGTCCACCTTGAAGGATCTGCCTCTTATCAGCCTCTTCCCTTACCTTGCTCAACACCCAGCTGTAGCCTGAGGTGGGGCTGTGTCCTCTGCACCTGGGTGGTTACTTCATACTTCATTAGCAACCCCCTAATTGAGTGAGCCATCAGCATTCCAGTATTTCTCAGGAACCTCCAAAGCACCTGGGAGAGATTTTCAATTCTTTTTTTTAAGACACATGCTCTTTCAGTAAAATGTGTTGTTCAGGGGGAATCAGTAGACTTCCTGGAACCACCCGCAACTCTGATATTTTTGGAAAAATAATTTTATTTCTAATGAGTTACTGTCTTTCTCGGGCAGTGCCAACAAAATTCTATTTTATTTATTATTCTCATTTTCTTTCCAAGCTGGAGTTACTGTCAGTATCTACTAAAGCTGCTAATAAGCCTTTACAACAATTTTCTTCCTTCTGAGGCGTTGTTTGCAAGGCCTTTGAAAAGTGTGACATCACACTGGCTTTTCAACATATAAATGAAATATTTTTTGGTGCTCTTTGATCTGCTATAGCTTCCAAATGCCTTTATATTTTTATCAAATGGATGCCAGTGTTCAGCTACATGATTATCAGGTATTCATTTAACCTTTTTGACACACCAAAATGTCAAATGCTTCACAAATGCCTTTTTGAATACAAAAGGCTACAGAAGTTTCTTCTGAATTCTGACATGTCTTAACAACTCTGAGTTTCTGTTGTTTTAAATGCTATTTATGGCTTTAAAATTAAATCCTACCCTGCTTAGTACTACTCATAGAATCATATAATAATTGAATTGTTTGGGTTGGTATAGACATTAATGATCACCCATTTCCTACCCCAATGCCATAGAACACCTTCCACTAAACCAGGTTGCTCAGAACCCCATCCAACCTGGCCTTGAACAGTTCTAGGGATGAGGCACCTACAGCTTTTCTGGGCACCCTGTGCCAGGGCCTCACTATCCTCTGGGTAAAGAATTTCTTCCTGAAATTGAATTTAAATCTACTGTCTTTAGTATGAAGCCATTCCCCCTTGTCCTGTCACTGCATGCCCTGGTAAAAAGTCCCTCCCCATCTTTTCTTTTGGCTCCCTTCATGTACTGAAGCCTGAAATTAGGTCACCCTGAAAGCTTCTGTTCCAGGCTGAACAATCCCAACTCAACCAGTCTTTCCTCATGGCAGAGCTGCTCCATCCCTCTGATCATTCTGGTGGCCTCCTCTGGACTTGCTCCAACAGCTTCGTGTCCTGACAGGGGACATGAACAGGCTGTGAACCTTGGGTTTCTATGGGTATAGGAAATTACCTGATCTGATGAACAAAATGGAGCAATTCTCCATGAGGTTGTTGTTATTTACCATCTTGTCCATCAGTTAACCCTTTCTGCAGTGCTGCAGATAATGTTCCCCTTTTCAGAGGCGAGGTCCCAGCACAAACATAATCTCCAGTGCATGGTGATATTCACATAGTCACATCAAGATCACATCCCACCAGCTCAGACCCTGTCAGTTGAGAAAGAAATCCCACACCTGAAATACACAATAGGATCATCCTAAAAAAAAAAAAAAAAAAAAAGAAAAAAAAAGGTCTGATATGTCTCTGTAGGATGATATACTGTGCTGAGGGAGCAGGACCAAAAGGGAATTGAATACACAAGGATACACAAGATAGCAATATCTGCAAGATGGATGTTTGTCATGTGGCATATTTTACTGCAAACAAAAAAATGAATCTCCAGCAAGTAACTACTGTAGTTACAGTAACTACTGTACAGGAAAAATGGTGTCCTTTCACTTTGATTTTTTCAGTCAAGACTGGATATCTTCCTAAAAAGTATTGTTTATTTCAAAGAGGAAGAAGAAATTCAATGCAGTGTTTGCTGCCTGGAAATTATCAACTTGAGGGACTAACCCTCAACTTGAAATTCCTGGGTGAGGTCCTGGTTTCACTAGAACAGATGGATATGGGATTTTACTACATCAAGTGATGCCTTGTACATCCAGAAGATATAGAGGCACATATCTGCATTTTAGATTAAACCAAAATTTGAAACACAGTTAATTTGGTTTTTATGACTCAGTGCAGGGAGAAGTCCAGAATCAGCTGTAAGAGGCAAGTACAACCAGTATTTGATGGAAAGTTGTCTGCTATCATCCCAGATGGATAAAGATAGAAGTTGCTGAAATGCTGGAGTTGAGTCAGAAAGGCCAGAGGATAACATCCATGGGACTTGCTTCTGAACCTTGATAACAGGCTCAGAGTAGGACTCCAAGAAGAGCTGTTGTAGAGGAGGATCAACGTGGGCTGATTTTTGAAAAAAAATGGGCTGAGATCAGCTGCACCTCTGCTTTTAGTGTCAAAGCAAACCTCAGTCTGGGACTGTGGTAGGACATTATCATGCATCAGAATATTTACAGTCATGGAAATTGCTGTAGGCTTGAAGGAGAGTGAATAAAATGTGCTACAAATTTAGTTTGTGTATCTGTATGTATGTATGTATATATATATATATATATAAAAATATAAAATTTGGTTTGTATTGACTATCTGGTATGTTAAACACTGAATATGAAATGAATGTTACACGGGGCATTCAGACTTTTGCCTGTCTCATAGAAGAGTGCATGGTGCTCCAGTGAAAATGGGACTTAGATGGGAGGTAAATTCAGCAAAGGAGACCTGAATTCTCCTACAAGCTTTGTTCAGACAACCTGACCTATGGAAACACCTCAGACAAAGTGAGTGCAAGCCTGTGCCCATCATCTTTGCAATCGATAAAATGGGGACAGAGCAGCATGCTCAGTGAATGCAGCGAACTCCACTGTGACCAAACCTTGATGTCAAACTCAGAAGGGATTTATGGTGCATGGCCTTAAGGATGAGCAAAGGACACACTATTCACTCCAAAAAAGGATTTGAACCTTCTTGTGTCTTTTACTTCTCCAGCAGGACACTGCCATTGGTGAAGCCTCTGATTAAGAAGCAGTACTTGAGAGATAACAAATTTTCAGTGATTACCATGGGAACCACAAATGATTTCATAAGGGTGGAGAAATTATAAAAAGTTCTAATTGAGAGAGAGGATAAGGCTTAAAACAGTTTCTATGGAAACCAGAGGTGGCATCCAAAAAAAGTGTGTGTACTAATCTGATAGTTTGATTGGCAGGTAATTGGTGCAGTGCTGGAGTGAGGAAGCCTTGGGATGTGAGATGAAATGTCCATCACACAAATAGATAAAACAAACAGCCTTCTGAAGAAGAGCTGGAGCTTCAAACTCTTTCCCTCCCAGTAGAACAGACTCATCACTCAATGGTGATTCATTTTCATTCTTGTCCCTGTTCTGAGTGCATTTTTTTTTAATTACAGTATGAAGAACTTCAACAGAGCTGATGGATGGGGCTGCTCCCTCACCTTACCCAAACACTAGAAGTCATGAAGGTGCATTTATGCAGACATGACCTCCAGTCTGTTTCTTTTCTCAGGCAGAAGAGGGAAGTGAACACAGACTTCCAGTAAGCTCTTTGAATAGCTGGACAAGATACTGGCCTGAGCTTTCCAGGACTTCAGTTTCTCCTGGATGACTGGCTAATATCCAGCCAAGCTCATTTCACAGAATTCAGAATTTCTGCAATAATTTTACTTGTCAGATCCCAGTGGAAATTCCAAGGACACAAAGTCCAATATCACCTGTGAAGGAACTTCCAGGCATACATTAAACCAGATAACCAAGTATTTCTATCTACCAGAATTATTTGGTTTAGGGCAAGTGAAAAACTCTTGTCAAGAGTTTTGTGGAAGACATGGGATGAACAAATCCAATCTTTGCTCTCTTTCACAGGGCTGCAGCCCAAGTACATTATGATATCTTTCAGTTTGATGCCTAAAGAAGGAAAATATTACTGTTGTCAATAAATTAGCTAAATAACAGGCCTTGGCCAGCCGCAAGTTGCTGAAGTCCTCAGCAAATTCTTTGCCAGCTCAGGGGCTTGGAAGACACAGATTTTTTTCTCCAATATTCTCTGAGCTCACCAAATTGATTTCTCCATACATCAGATGCAGAAAGAAAACCTCACATTTAGAAATAGACAAACCCCACAAAACAGAAATATTTTGCGGATCTGAGGTATTTTGAAAGATGATAAGCCTTTATGTTGAAAGATCTAGAAGGCTGGTCTGCAATCTCTGTGACACTGAGATTCATGGCTCCCCAGTGTTATCCAAAATAATGATTTAAATGAAATATTGAAAATTATTAAGGGAAAAAAAAATAATCTTTTCACTTAGAAAATGTGCATTTAGAGAACTTTGCCCATTTCCTGATCACAGAACTACCAGTGCCAACATGATCTAGGCTGGAGCCATCTGCAGAATGTCCACACTCCCATGGTCGGTGGCAAATTCGTCTCCATAGTGGCTGCCATGTCATAACCTCTGCATACTCCAGCAAAAACTGGATTTGAAGAACAGTACACAAAGATAATCAAGGAGATCAGGAAGAATTCTAGTTCCACTTTTGTTCTGACAGTTTAGATGAAGTCTGGGTCAAGCACTAATCTATTTTGTATATAGGACTAAGGTTAGGTGAGTCTTATACATAACACACTTCTGCAAAACTTTGAAATGTCTGCCTGGGTAAGAAGCTTAAGATGTAACCTTTCAAGGATTCTATCTTTATAGTGTAATAAAAAAAAAAAATGTTTTCCATAGACTGAAAGGCTCAGAGATGCTCTGAAGAGATGGGTGACATGCATTTAAAGAAGGCTCAAAATTAACCACATTAATAGTTGTCATGTAACTGAAGGGGCTCTCAGGTGGTCACCTTGCTTTGTGGTTCACTGAATCCATCACTGCTTATACCACATCTTCTTTTTAGTAATATTTGACAAAAAAAAGAGGGCAGTGAACTAAACATAGTGGCTGAAGAAAATAACAGATGTAGCTGAGTTCAAGAGCATCCAGAGTTCCATTCTGCTCACTCAGCCTGGGTAGTGTTACTGTTGGTTTTTTCCTCACAAAAATTCTACACTTTTTAATTTTTACATATGTTTTCATTCCCACTGCTGCCATTGGGCAGGGAGACAGAGAAACAAACTTGACCTTGTTATACTTCTGGTTGGTTGCTTGCACATCTGCTTTTTCTGATTCTTTCATGGATGATGTTGGTCTGTGCCCTCTTTGTTATGTACCATACAGAATTCTGGCAACTGAATCATTAATCCATATTTCATTTATTTAATTTAGTTTATTTTCATTTCAGGTCTTGCAAGTGCACTTCTCAGAAATGTATGTCTATGTGGTGGATGGTATGCAATAACCTGATTTATACACATGTTCAATAAAGAGAAATAATATAAGTTTCTGGTTCAGGCAGTTGAACATTTCTCTGTGTGTTTTGCAGGTGGTATTCATCCTTTCCATTATAACATGCCAGTAAGTTTTAAGCCTTTCTGTGAAGCAGCACCTCTGGAAGCTTTCACTTTTTTCTATGCAAAGAAAATATTCCACTAACTACAGATATATCAGAGTTCTGTAGATGCAAAAAGGTAGCAATCAGCAATCCTCCACCACTGTGAACAGAACACGCAATTTACCTCCTTCAGCAGCTAAAGAGGACTAGCAGAAAAGCTGGAGAAGGATTTTTGACAGGGGCTTGCAGTGATAGGATGATGGCTTTAAACTAAAAGAGGGAATGTTTAGATTAGGAAGAAATTCTTTACTGTGAAGGTGGTGAGGCCCTGGCACAGGTTTCCCAGAGAAACTGTGGCTGCCCCACCCCTGGAAGTGTTCAAGGCCAGGCTGGATGGGACTCTGAGAAACCTGGGATAGTGGAAGGTGTCCCTGCCCATGGCAAGGGGGTTGGAACTGGATGATCTTTTAAACCCTTTCTAACCCAGACCATTCAGTGATTCTGTGATTATGGGGGATCAGCCTGCAGGAATAACCACTGGGTCAGGATTAGGATAACTAAGTGAAGGAAAGTTTGCAGGGCTTAGACAAAAAGTGATACAGAATTGTTTGAGCATGTGCAGAACAGTTGATTATTTCACTTAGAAGCAACATTTTGAGAGTAGAGGAAAACTTTGCATGAAAACATAATTGCGCTGCTCCACAAGGTCAAAAATACAAATCATGTGTTGGAAAAAGGAGTTGACATCCTAAAAGAGAACTTCATTGTACTAGTGTGACCCCACATTATTTAAATCCTGATGACTGTATGGGGTTGTGTCTCATCTATCTCAAAAAGGTGCAGTAGGCCTGAATTTCTTGGAAAGGGTGACACAGCAAGGGATAAATGTGTGAGGCATGATTAAAAGACTAAGAATCTTCTCCCTTAAAAGTGAACAGCAGAGGAGGAATTTTAAAGAGGCCTTTTAAAACCTGAGTGGTATGGAGAAAATTATAGTTTACTTCATGCTCTCTTTCAATACCAGAACTAGGGGATAATAATGAAACTACCAGGCTACAAGTTCAGAGCCAAAAACAAGAG
The DNA here is from genome assembly GCF_050655825.1 of Lonchura striata. Classification (NCBI taxonomy): domain Eukaryota; kingdom Metazoa; phylum Chordata; class Aves; order Passeriformes; family Estrildidae; genus Lonchura; species Lonchura striata. The sequence continues at coordinate 152,013,476 of NC_140704.1, read as the reverse complement.
GGTATTGTCCCTCGTGTAATATATAATTAGGCTGTGAAATTTCTTCCCATGGGATGCTCTTATAAGTTTATGTGGGTTCAAGAAACCACATTATGTGATTAGGCAGATTCATAGAAGAAAACATGCTAAGGACTATTAAATGTACACACACAATGCCTGTTGAGGAATTCCTGGATGAAAAGTCACAGAAGATGGGCAAATGTCAGCACATGCTGGCTCAGTTCTTTCTTAGGAATCCTCTTCTGTCCAGTGTCTGGAATGGTATAATGTGCAGAAGAAAATTTGGGTCCCACCTATAAAAGCTGCTGACTTCTGAAAAGAAATGGACTTGTACAGGGATCTAGCTGTGAGAGAGACAGGCTAAAAATGGAATGTGAAGCAGAAGGTACTAACATGGGATAACAATGACCCACTGATGAGAAATGCAGTTCAGGAGTACCAGATCAGCTATCAGAGTACTGCTTACTTCTGCTTGAGCTGGAAAACACAGAAACTGCACTGCGAGTCCCTCAGAATTCTTGGCAGAATTGTGAATGCACAGTCCAATAGATTAATGCTTTGCTGCAATTTTTGGAGCTCAGCTAAAGACATATTCAAAGACCCTGATGTTCAGATCGTGAGTGAATGATGAGAGAGAGAGGGAGAGCTCTCTGTTCAGTAATGTCATGAAGCTCAGGAATAACGAGGATCCTGCGAGGAAATTCTGTTGAAAAGAGCTTACATCCAGATGTTTGTCTGATCCATATATCCAATGAAGAAATTTTATTGAGTGTCTTCTTTTTTGACTGTATTTTCAGTTCTCCTTTAAATCACAGTGCAACCTATGTGTCCTAGGTAAAACTTCATTTTCTGCCAACATCAAAATCATAGAATCGAGTTTTGGAGGAAGGCAGAGTGAAGCAAAGTCCTCATGTATCTTGGCTTAGATAGAACAGATGCTCTTAAAGTGCAAATACAAAGTTGCCTATAGTTTTTTCTGAACTTAATTGTTATTTAGGCCTTAATGACCTAATGATTCCATTATAAATATTTGTCCAGACTTAAGTGAAAAGCAAATAATTTTGCTTTTTATTTAAAAAAAAAATAAAAGGCAAACACGTGTGCCCACAATCAAAGCAATGATAAATCAAATTTTAAATTAAACCATGCCAGTTCTATTTGCCAACATGCCAACAGTTATTTGAGAGTGAATTCAAATGCATGTTCTTGAAGATTGCTTACAGTGATCTGCTTGCAGAGTTTGCAAATACAATGATTTCCTCATTTGTTGAGTGACAGCTAACAATGTAGCCTGGCTAATATACATCAGCCTTCCTTTCTCCAATCTCTGAGGTAGGGTAACGCTAATGGAGGATATAAAACAGGCAGTTTTGGGAGAGCAAATTGCCATCAATAATTTCTCTGCTAATTGTTCCTTTCTCTTTTTTTTTCTTTTCTATACAAATTGTCGATTAATAGGTTATGACTAACATTATGTGCTGAAGCGGAACAATTTCTGCCACTGTGTCTATCATGAACTCTTTTCTATGAATGTGTGATTGACTAAGGTCAAGCAGCTTTGCCTACACACATATGTTATGTGCATTGTTTCTTTTCCATCATTGGTTGGCAGGAAATCTAAGAGTAAAATCTTCTGGAAAAACAGCTCTGAAACCAAATTCTGAGTCTGTCTGCTGATTGATTCAATTATATTTTGTTGTCTAAGCTTTTTGAAGTGCATTAAACGTTGCCTTCCAAAAGACATCATTCACAAGGAACCTGGTAACTCCTAATCTCAAAGACTGAAGAAAATAATGAGCTCAAATATAGAAGCCTTCAGATCCATCTTCCATGCCATTTAAAATTAGTATTGCTCTTGGCCTAAACACTCTGGACAATAAATTTTTCTTGTGAATATATGTTAGAATCAGGGGTTACTGTATATTAGGAAGTATCTCTGTAGACCTCTAGGTCAATCTCCTGCTCTATGCTCTAAGACTCATTTTATATCTGGGTCAGTTTGCTTGTGGGTTCCCTCTAAGAATGGAGAAATCACAGCCTGCCTGGACAACCCGTTCCAGTGCTTAGCTGGAACATTGTGAAAAATGCTTTCTTGCAAATAGCAGAATTTTTTCTTACTGCAACCTGTGTCTGATGCTTCTCATCTTTTCACTCTGCAGCCCTGAAAAGAATCTGTCTCTATCCTTTCTATAAGCACACACCAGAAGTTCATGAAGTCTTTGGCCTCAATAAGAGCAAATATGAAATATTGGAAGCAATACCTGTCTGGATAAAATTATGTCAGAATGAGAGCTACTTATAAAATTAATCACTGGAATATTATCCTAGCTTCCAATGGCAAAATTCGTCAGCACAGATACCATTGTGATAGGACACATGAAAACATAAAAGTAAAGAGAGTAAACAGACATATTTAATGCATGGTATAGTTTTGTCTCTAAAGCTTCTTCTTGCAGCAAAGTTATTCTCCTCTCCAAAATGCCACTACTGTGTGCATATGCAATCCTCACAGGACCTGTCTCAAATATCCTTGACTTTCTATAACTTCCAATACTACCATGGCATTAAAAGATTCCCATATAGACCATCACAGAGAAAGAAGCAAAACCCCACCCTGTCCCACTGAAACTGCAGTGCCTTTGTTCTGTGGGAAGCAAATCTTCTCCACAGGCCATAGCACAGGCAATGTGATAGCAGGATAATTTCAGAGGGGTTTTCTGTAGTCCCTACAATTCTTGTAATTGCCAAGGAGGATTTTTCAGATGAGATTAGCATAGACTTTGGGGATATACACTTACAGAGTTATGGGCTCTAATGGTGCCAGTGGTGCAGAGCACTCTGCCTGCTGGCTGACACTGGAGCCCTGGGGGACAGGGGCTGCTGATGCTGCTGTAGGGCACTGGGGTGGTAGTTTTCCATCCTCCTAAAGGCAGCTGAACACCAAATTTAGCTGTCCAAGGGACTTCTCAGCCTTCTGTCCCAGCTTCCCTTTCCCACACTGGGAACAGCAAGACCTCAATTTCATCATTAATATTCAGACTTGTTGGTGTAAAATTAGTTTTACACTTTATGGGCAATACTCAGAAAAGGACACTGAATGTCTCAGAAAGCACACTCAGCTCAGTTATTGCTATCAGTACTTAGATGTTAATTTCTGAAAAAAACAAGAATCAAGTGATTAATTTCTGCATAGGCAAAGATTAAAAAACCCTGTTAAATACCAAAGCCCTTATTCTCCTGTGTGTGCTAACCTAGCCTTTCAAGGAAATTTTTGGCACATGTGTGTCACTAATCAGACCCATTCTCATTAGAGTACAGCTGTTCTAGCATCTTTCTGTAACCCTCATGGATCTCTCCAAGGCACTGAGTCAATAAGTGATTTTAAATGGACTGCTCTATCCAGATCATGCATTAGGGGTCTGTGATGGGTCTCACAGGGAAAAGGAGGCCACAAGCAGAGCAGTGCTGGCCCTTCATGGACAGTTAGATCTCCATTACTGACATTTAATCTCTTTTAACCAACACTGTGAGCAGAAAAAGGACCACCACATGAACCGGGGTGGGGTGGAAAGTGGATTAAAGCAATCTTGGTTCGTATCATTTGTTGTGGTGAATTCAAGCATCTGGAACAGGAGCTAAGACAAATTGTGTTATGTTGTTGAATGGAGGCACTGGAATACTTGGCCCCAGAAACTAAACTCCAGCAACCAATGTAAAGCATTCTCTTCTGGGTCAGTGGTGACAAATTATTTCAGTTAGGTTCAGAGCTAACTGGTAACTATTCCAGCTGGCATGTGTTAAGTGCTAGGCACCTTCATTGCACTGCATGCTGATGTTAAATTATACTAAAAGAGGGGCTCTGTTAGCAGTCTGGCCATGGACTTTAATGAAATAGCTAATTTGATCATTGTAATTATGAGTTGAGGCAAAGCAAGAGCATAAATGTTAAAATATCATTTCATGTCAGTAGAGAAAGAAGTTGACATTTACTTTAACTAAGGACTAGATTGCTGAGAATGAAGGGAGAGATAATGAGCAAATGCAAAGGAAAATAGGAATGAAAAGGTGAGACAATCTGAAAGCTGACAAGACACTAGAAGGACATGACCTGGAGCTAGAAAGGGCTGGAAAAACCTTCAGGCTGGAAGAACATGAAAAGTTTAGTGAAAAGGTTCCATGTGCTTTTTTCAGTCAGGAAGAATCTCGGTGCTGAAAAATGGAGCCTCTATTTCCTGCAGTTCTGAAACAAAGCATTGGATATCATATAAACAACAATATCTCTGGATTCTCTTCTCAATGGAATTATTTCTGCATTTGTAAAGCTAAATTTGATCAAATTCCTACAGGAAGAGAGGCAGGCACACAGACTGTCTTTTTGTTGGTTGGTTTGTATAAATAAATAAAGCCATATTTTCACTGTGACAGGCAAACAGCTACAACAGGCTTCCAACACTGTTAGCAGAGAACAGGTTTCTAAGAAAGGAAAATAGGATTACACAGTCCCTTTAATACCAGAGGCAGGGCAGAATTTCCAAAGTACTGCAGTTGCAAACCATTGTGTCACCAAAGTACCACCTCCTCCCCAGGCTGAGCTCTTTGTCTGCTTTAGCCCTTTATGAGGTGTGTGAACTTTAAATTAATCATCTTAATTCCCTAAGTGAACCTGTGACATAGAAATTTTGACACTGGTCTCACTGAAGGTCAAAATGTTGGTGCCCAGACTCGGCAGGGGTGTCAATCACTCCCTGTTTGGTGCCCATTTAGAACTTGGGTGGACATGGGGCTGTGAGAAGCCTGGCAGTGTTTGGAGGTGGATGAACTTCTGCTTTATAAACCTTATGATAGAATCATATTTTCCAATATTTTTTTTCTTTTCAACCATTTTTTGTCTTTATTGTAAAGTAAGTTGACTGCAGTGAGCTGTGTCAACACCTTTACCCAAAAGCTGAGAGGTGCAAGTTATCATAAGAGCTGGGGCCTGGTGTTGCCATTCCATAGACAGACCTAACACGGGTCTGGGAAGGTTTCTGTTTATCAGCACCCTGATCAGGAGATCCTCAATGGTATCTGATGGGAATTCAGAGCTGGAGGAAAGTTTCTTCATCAGAAATTTCTCATGAGAACATGTTTCCTTATAAAAGAAATTCCCTGTTTCTAATAAATTTATTAGCAATATTACAAAAATAGTTGCCTCACATTAAGAATTTTTGTTCTTCCCAATCCAGCAGAGAGAAATTCCCCAAAATCTTACATTCTAGAGGACTGCTTTGCTCTTCCATTAAATGTATATAATATCTGACAATTTCAGTGGTTTATCGTCTGCGTAATTGGATGCAGTGAATGGATTGGGTCAAATTCCCAGCAGGTGTAAATGACACTGTTGCCAGCTTTGAGGCTTCATTTTCAAGCTTCTGTCAGCTAAACATTTTGGTTTGGCTTTGAGTTTATCACGTAGTTGTTTGAAATCTTGTTTGTGTGGGCCTGACTGGGGAAAAGTCTCACGGGAATCTGGTTCCCATAAGTGCTGGAGAGGTACTCCAGGAAGCAGATTTGGCCTTTGTGTCTGCATTGCTTTTGGTTGAGGCTTCTGATCTGCACACGTTTCCTGTGGGCAATGCTGTAATTTCTCTTAAGATGCAGTTTCCTGTCTGTAAGATGAGGGCAGTAATTCAGCACTGAATTTCTCCTCAGTCAAGTGATGCAAGGAGAAATCCATTAATGCAAGGCATTTGGGTAATAGGGTAATGGTGACTATGAGCATCATGAATACCTGGATTTAGTCCTGCAGAGATGCACTATTATATTTATAGGGAGATAAGAGCCATGATTTTCTATCTGTTACTGAACCATTTGACATTCTGTGTTGAAAAAGCACAAGACAGGGAAATAAATATCCTAATTGCAGTTCCACAGAAGAATCACGTGGAAATAAAGAATGGAAAATTAAAAAGTGCTGTTTTAACTTCTGTTGTCATTTGTTCTGCCAAGCTATGTGAAGGTTTTGAAAAATAAAAGTGCTATTTTGTAGCTCCTGCTCTCCCTCTGTAATCATCCCCTCTTCTCTAAAGCATCATGACAGTGTGTCAGTTAATAGTGATCTTACATAGAATTAAATCCTCCCTCTCTCCTTAAATCCCCTAGATTCAGCTCCAGGTCAGGCCTGGAGCTCCTACTCTTTTCCTTAACTGCAGAAGTTGTGCTAGGATGGATTTAATGACATATTCATAATAGATGCTTTGGGCTAAATGCTAAATGTCTTTTCATTCATTCCCAGTCTCTGCTCATGCAAACTGCCAGTGAAACCAGTCATTTGCACCAAACCCAGGCTTTGATTTTCCAGACTTCAAGACACACAGAAAGTCAAGGCCTGAGTCAGGTTGTAAAGTTCTTGTTCCCATAAATGAAGAGGCTGTAGCCCAGAGGAGTGCAGGGAGCTGTCCCCTGCTGCAGAGCCAGGAACACGGACCTCTGCTGGCACCCCACGAAGGTTGTCATGTTGTGTCATGACAGAAGTGAGGATTTGTGTGAGCTGGTGGCATCAGGGGTCAGCAGGCAAGCTGCATCCAGGCAAGTGAGAAGCATGGAAAGAGGCATGGAGTCAGGAGAGGAAGAGCAAGATAAACAGAGTACGAGGGCCAGAGTAACTGCGAGGTGGGAGGAGAAGCTGAACGATGGCGGAGGATGTGATAACAGATGAGGCTGCTATAAGAAGCCTTAACTATTAGTAGTGTACCAGTCTTCTGTTTTACTTAGCACTGTGCTGGAAATTGTGATTAATTCAATCTTGTGTAGCCTGTGGAGGGATGGTGCTGTGTACGTTTGAAATGCAGAACGTGCCACGGTCTGGAGTGTACCTCAGCCCCAGTTTTATCTTGCACACCTGACACTTGCTGCAGTAGGAAGTGGAGTGTGGTTTATTTCACAATATATGAAAAACATTCAATCATGTGCCCTGCTGTCTCATCCTCTTCTGTGCTAAGAGGATGAGATTGATAGTAAGTGGTCTTATGAAGCTATCAAGCAGCTTCATATTCAGAACTCAGATTTCTGTCTTTTCAGTCTGCTCAAAAAAGGCCTTTGCAAGACTTTCCAATCTGCCCAATGGGTCTTTTCAATCTGCCAGAAATTATTTAACCTTGCCAAGGCATGATCTTCAGAGAAAACCAAAAATTCCTGAGCCCCTCCTTCTCCATCTCCTTTTAATGACTCAGCAGGCCAGAAATATAATTTGCCATTGTCTCATAAACTTTTGACCTGCAACTCCTGTGGGTTATTTCTTGTGGCTTTAGAGCAGGTTCAGTGAGGAAGAACCCAGCAGTGCCCCAAGCACACACTGCAGAACCAGGGCCAGCACCAGTCAGGCTGTTTGGCCACCACTAACCACAAGCTTTTCACTGGCCAAGCAACATTGCTCCAGGGTGTGAGGAGGTGTGAGCAGTCACTGTCTAGCTCAGCTGGCACCAAGTCCTAAAAGCAGTGTGGCTATCCAGCAGAAGCTATGTCTGCAGTCAGACAGCTTGCTTTGCTGGTGGGGAAAAGCTCCTAAGCTTATGCAAAGCTCTGCTTTGCAGGCAGGCGTCTGCAGACACTTGCTTTTCCACTATAGTTTAGCAGTAGAGAAATGAATCCACTACAGACATAAAATTAATCTCAGGGAATGTCTGTTTAAACAGCAAATTTCCCTCCTAAACTGTCTTTTCAGGAGACTGGCTGGGAGGTGTTTTAGCTTTAATGCCCCTCAGATACTGGCACACACAAGAGTTCTTCAGCTGCACTAAGAGTGGGAACAGAAAACTGAAGAGCTGGTGGAGATCTGACTCTTTATTTTCTTCTCACATATCTTCTCTTGACACCCAAGCACAGGCAAAAGTCTCTGCAGTGTGATGTCCATGCAAGAAAAAAGCCTTAGCAAGAGATGTGCTCAGTAATCTTCAAGGCACACAGTTCAGGACAGAGTTTGAGCCTGAGAGTCCACTTTATTATGCCAGTATCATGCCAGTGAGAACTTCACTGGACATAATGTGCCTTTCCCAAAAATCCTCTGTGTTTGGAACATTGCATGACAGACTGCCTGTCCCCCTGAGGAAAATAAAATGCGGGTCCTATCTGTTCCCTCCTCTATTTTGTTGCCTTCAAGAAAAAATGCCAAGAGGATTCATCCAGAGTCTCCAGACAGCTGGAAAAGCTGCAGACACAGCTGAAGTGAACATTGATAAACATTTTCTGAGTTCTGACCACAATTTTTTTCTGCCCAGTGTCAAATGACTGATTGTACCATCTCCATCCTAGCCTCACATCCTCAGCATCCAATTTCTCTGTTCACTTCCCTCCTCAGTCTCCTACATCTCCATCCCAGTCTCCTTTTCCTCCCATCTAGGTTAGATTCCCTGTATGATGACCTTTGCTGTCATTCTTTTCACTCTCTTTGTGCATTCTGCCCTTATCACTGATCTTTTTTGTCTTGCACATCTATAGTGTGAGCCATCAGTGGCAGCCATCCCTCTTCTTGACTGCTCCTTCAGGATGGACTTACAGAGCCTGGCTGGCAGTTAAGCATTTCTAAACCTTCTAGTAGGCACAGTTTTTAAAGATCTATTTCAGTGACTTAAATGCATTACACAGAATCACAGAATCACCAAATCCCAGAATGGGTCAGGCTGGAAGGGACCACAGTGGCTCATCTGGTCCAGCCTCCCTGCTCAAGCAAAGCCATCCTAAAGCACAGGCAAAGATTGTGTCCAGAGAGTTCTGGAATATCCTCTGAGGGAGACCCCACACCCTCTCTGGGCAATCTGTTCAGTGCTTGGTCACTGCACAGGAAAGAAATTATTCCTTATGTCCAGGTGGAACTTCCTGAGCATCAGTTCCTGCCTTTCCTCTTGTCCCTTTGCTGGGCACACTGAGCAGAGCCTGGCCCTGCTCTGAGCTCTCCTTGCAGACACTGACAGACAGGGATGAGCTCCCCTCTCAGCTGGAGCTTCTTGAGGCTGAACAGCCCTGACTCCCTCAGCCTTTCCTCGTAAGAGAGTAATCATATTTTGTTGTTCTCCAGTGGCCCAGATCCAGGAGCTCCATGTCTCTCTTGTCCTGAGGAGCCCATAACTGGACACAGAACTCTGAATGTGCCTCACTAGGGCTGACTAGAGGGACAGGATCACCTCCTTGACCTGCTGGCAATGCTTTTCCCAATGTACCCCAGGATCCCATGGGCTTTCTTGTCCACAAGGGCCCTGTGGCTCAGGGACAGCTGTTGTCCACCAGGACCCCCAGGTTCTTCTCAGCAGAGTGGCTTTCCATCAGATCAGCTCTCAGCCTGTGCTGATTATTCCTTCCCAGGTGCAGGATCCATTTACCTCTGTTGAATTTCAGACAGTTCTTCCCTGCCCATCTCTCCCACCTGATGAGGTCTTTCTGCATGGCTGCACAGCTCTCTGGGTATTGGCCACTGCTCCCAGCTTTGTGTCATCAGAAAACCTGCTGAGGAGGCATCTGCCCCTTATCCAAGTATTTTAGGTTTAAGTTAAAAAATACCAAGCCCAGTATTAGAGCCTGGGGGTATTGTGGATTGTCAAAAAAACCATGGGTCTCAGGATGATGAGATGTGGCACCATGAAGATATAAAGGCAGCAGTACCGTGCTAAGCTGTCAACTTTTGTAGCCAAGAGACACAAAACCACAGAAATTCTTGCTGTGTTGTGAGCAGCCACAAGGAAGAAATGCTGTCCCAAAGCAGTGCTCTGTAATAATCAGGATATAGCAATCTGCATTTGGTTCATGCTCTGCCACTAATTCATTTGTTGGGCTTGTAGCAATATATAACAGCATATAACAATGCTGTGCTTCAGAGCAACCATCTGCAAACTGAGTGGAGTACTTACTGAATCACAGGCATGTTGTGAGGCTTCATCCATCAATTGTGGTTTTAAAAGGAATCTCAACTCCTAGCCCAAAAGTATAAATCATCATAATTTATATGCTTGTTAGATTTTTTTTATATAGGACTTCTTTTTCTATTCTTTTCTCATAACAAATATATACCAGGTCAATTCTCTGTGGGTTATTCCTGATTTAAATGTGTGTAAGAGAGCTAAGAAGGAAATCTCTCATCTTCAGACAGAGAAAGGCTCTCAATAATGTAGCCATTTACACACCCTCAAGAATGGAAGGTGTTTTAAAGCTTTGTTTGACTTCAGCAGCAGGAAAATATGCACAGCATCAATCCTTTTTAAAGCATATTGTGTGTTTACAAGCTGTCTTGAGCACTGAAATTGGTTTTAGATCTGGGCAGTTATTAAAGGTTCACTTTCCTTCCCTCCTCCAGTTTTAAACTAAGTGATAATACGAGGTGGTGGGAAATTGTCTCCATGAGCTGGTTCTGCCTTTTTGTCCTGACTCTGAGTTTCTCAGAAAAGGTTTCCACTGCAGTAAATATCCTGCCTGATCTCTACCAGTAACACTATAATCTTCCTTTCAAAGAAACAGTTCTGCTTTTTGTGTATATACAGGTTGGAATTTATTTTAGAAAATATCTGTAAGAGACCCTGGCACAGCTAAATGTAATTGAATTAGCTGAGGTTTAAGCTGCTGCTACGGTCTTACTTCCATTTCAACACAGTCACATACAGTAATAACAATGTTTAGCACCAGCTTTTTAATTGCTAGTCAGTCCAACCACTGTCTGAATTTGTAGAGATAAAGCTGGCACTTCCAGCATGTCTGTGGAGATGAGGGAAGAAGCTTTTCTTCCACTTGCTTTACAACAGATTGGCTTGGTTGGCCTTAAGGCATTCTAGGTAGAGTTCAAAGTAGCATCCACAGTTGGAGTATTCAGGGATTGGGTTGGAATATCCAGGCCATGGGCCACTGAAGCAGCTTGGCAAGAGCTGCAAGTGGAGGCAGAGGGACGCCCCACCAGGTGCCATGGAAGACTGTGTCAGATCTAGGCTGAGATTACTCAGCTGGGTACCCCAACTTCCACAGGCTTTCTGTGCAGCTTTGGTGAAACTCCCAGCTCCCCACCTCAACAATGGTATATGCAGGAGGAAAACGTTGGCTGGGAAAAGTGTTTCCATTACTGGGAGGCAGTCAGGTCATAAACGATGGGAATAGAGGCCAGAAAAAATGTTAGAACAAAATGCACTGTGGAAATTATGGAGGTAACTGAAGGGTGAGTGCATTCATGTGTCCTCAAATAGGAAAAAAAAAAAAATAGAAGGAGGTGTGGAAGACCCCACTCAATCTCTTCCAAATAAAAAGGATGAGTATACATCAACCATTTATTCCAAGGAGATAAAAGCTGGACTCTGTTGCACAAACAATCAAAAGAGAGAAGTAAAATAAACCAGAAAATTTAATTCACATTTCATTCAGCATTGTTCTAAACATTCTAAGCAATTTTTTTCTGGACAGAAAAGGACAATTCCACAGCAAATATACATGTCAGCTCTTATTTTGCCTTTACTGTGGCATTCCATTAGTAACAGTTGCAGCTTATTGCACTAGCTAGCAAGTCCTCTCCACAACTGCTTTCCTTCTTCAGTGGTGACTTTAATGAAATGCACATTTCCCACCAATTCATTCAGAAATTGTTGCACCAAAATACAGTACCCGTTGCTGCAGGAAGATGTCTCTCCCAGAGCTCTGCATCTTTGCAGCTCAGTTACCTCTGGTGACAACGGTGTGGGCTATACCTGTTCAGGGATCTTCCTTTTTACCTTGCCAGGGTTTTCCTCAAAGACTTATTCTCCATCAGGGCAGGTTTGCTATGGGAATTATTCATTTAAAATATGCATTAAATATCACATTGAGGCATCAGCTGCAGTAAATGCAAAAGTGACAGTCAAACTTGTGAGCATTTGGTAATCTACAAATAGACCTGGAAGTCACAGTGGCTCAGGAAACTTAGATGGAGTCGATTCAGTAACAAATGCATCCATACTCAACACCTTTGCTGCATTAATTTCTCCAAGCAGCTCACTCCTCTATAGTGTGCCTACAAGACGTGCATACATTACCGTCAGTGACTGATGCTGTCCCCGTGGCTGCTCATGTTTAATGAAAGCTTTGTGCCTATATATAAATTCTGTGCTTGAGTGAAATATCTTCCAAATCCCTCACAGCAGTTCTGGAAGAGACCTTTGGCTTGCACACTGAGAAGTGAACTCACCCTTTCTGCCACGCACAGGCTCTGCAGAATAAAAATGATACATGAGGATAAAAATAGAACAGAAGAGACTATTTAGGTTGGACCAGATGCTCACATTCCTGCCACCTAGGTGGATTTAATATTAGTGAATTCCCTGTGAAAAGAAACTAGTGTGGGAAAAATACGAAGCGTAGGTCTGATTCTTTTTTTTCTCCCACGTGTGAAGTTGCTCCACACAAGCACCCTCTCCCTAAGTCAATGAGACTCTTCGTGCATGTTTTCTGTCACTGCTGATTACTTTCAAGAGGACTGTCATGTTGCAGGCACAGGGGGGATGGAGGCAAGAATTAAAGCACCAGTCCCCTGTTCCACCTGCCTCTGCACAAACACTGCCTGGAGAAAGGAAGGCTGTTGGATCATGTGAGCCCTGCCCGAGTGTATCCAACAGAGGTTTCACTCCTTTGAACATCAATGGGAGGAAGGTACAAAGAATAAAATGAGAGCTGCACAGGGAAGGTTCCCTCCTCCATCATTTTCCCGAGCTACTGCTCTAAGGACACAGGTGCATTCACCCAGTAACCCGAGCTCAGCTTCCTCTTGCTCTCAGCTGACTGAGTCCATGGTCCACAAACACTTCAGTGACTGTGCAAATGCACACAGCTGGTGGAAGCAAAGGACACGAAGAGAGCCTGTGAAACTAAAGGGAAGTCTGACTCCTTACAATCCAGTCACTAATACTTGTCATCATAATCTTTGTATTCCTGAAAACAGCCTGATCCAAAGGCCACCAGAACTGATAGATATGGCTATGACAGGCTTTGAGTCAGGCACTGTATTTTTAACTGAGCCACTTCCCAGTTCTTAAATTTGCAATGTTTACTTCACTGCTGCAGCTGCATTGTAAAGGACAGACTTCATTCATGAGCAGATGATTTAATGAATGAATTTTGTAGATTGCAGGGAAGAATTTTTATGGGGGACCTCTGGTGAGTCTTAATGACTGAAATTGCAGTGCCCTTCTTATATATTGCCAGTCTCATTAGATCTTGGAATCGCTACGGATTTGCAGCCCTCCTCTCATGTGAACAGCATGGCAACAACTATTCTTCATGTGTGACCACCTTCCATGAATTACCACTTAAAACAACATCCACAGCAAAAATCAACACAGTGACTCTTTTATAGTAGTAATTCAAAGAAATCCCCCAAAGGGCCAGAGACATTTTATAGGGCAAAGTGAGCCAGGGCTACACCTCTGCCTTGCTCACCTGCACACATGGATACTCCTCCTCTTATATAATAGAGATGGAGATGTCATTTTATGGCTCTGCACTTGGAAAAGTGGCAAAAAATAGGGCTACCTTTTTGAACTTCAAAGTCTTTACCAAGCCCTGATGGCATGGAGAAAGCAGTGTGTTCTTTGTTCCAGCCTGGGGACCACTGAAGGAAGCTTGGACAAAACAGATAATAGGGAGCATTCTTCCTGCTCTGAATAACAGATTCATGTATCCATTCATCTTTGGGAAGGATAAGAATTTTTCATAGAATCATAGAATGGTTTGGGTTGGAAGGTGACCTTGAAGATCATCTCATTCCAACCCACTTGACATGGGCAGGGACATCTTCAATGAGACCAGAATGCTCAGAGCTTCATCCAACCTGCCCTTCTCTTGAATTTTGGCTGAGGAGGCATAAAGTTTCAGCTGGATTCAGGAAAAGGAAGGACAGCTTGGGAGAATGATCTGTCATGAGTCAATGGATAGAACAACTAAATGAGAACTCAGAAAACCCACTGATTTAAGGCAGTCTGAGGTTGGGACAGTATTTAAGGAGATGAAAAAGAACTGCACATACTTGATCCATTTGTGATTCTCCCTTGTGCCTGTACAGTCTCTATGGATGAGGGGCCTTTGGGCTCAATGAACCTTGGCCTGAATCAGAACTGCTGTTCTGGTCATCTTCATGCCACTATTTTCAGAGAAAGAAAATGGTTTCTTAATAACCTGTGTTGAAAAATAAAAGGTTAGGTATTTTTTCTAGTACTGATCATATTTTTCAGTTATTTTTCTTGTTTTGGGGGCTTTTTTCTTTTTCTGGTTTGTTGTGACTCCTGTGATTCATCTGGAAGATGCTTCATGGATTGGCAGCCTGTTCTTGCACAGAAACATTAGATTTCTCTCAAGGAGAACCTCTGTCAGGTCCAAAGGATGGACAGGAGAGCAACTCCCAATCCAAGAGCCTTGAGGCTGGCTCTTGCCTTTTTTGCAGAGTGAACTCAAGGTAAAACAGGAGAGAGGCTGTGACACAACAGCACCCATATCCTCTTACCTAAAACGTGGGAAATTTAAAATTTCACTTGGCTTTTTGTGGAGACAGTAGGTGCAACTTTGGGATAGCAGAGCTGTCAGCAGCCAGGCCATCCACTGCACATCTCAGAGCTGTCTTCCAATCTGTGTTCTCTCCCACAAATTAGACTTAAGCCAAGAGGAGCTAAGTTATGTGTTGTCCCTCTGAGTTAACTTTCCTTTTGGTGGCTAAACATAGTTTACTCCTTTGGTAGCTCCATCTACAGTAGAATAAAAGACGTTTTTTAAAATTTTCAAATCTTATGGAGAAAACTATTGTCCACAAATTTTTAGTCACTTCTGTCTGTATAAAAGAAAAGCTCTTCACTCACCACCTACCCCCCAGATCTTTTCCTGCCAGAGGTATTTTCTAGGTTCTTTACAGTTTCAGTTTCTTTTGGCCATAATGTACATCCCAGGTCCAAATCCTGCACTCAATCTGCAAATGAACTTTCTGTTCCTGGGTGTGTCTTTGCCTCTCATTTGGCTGAAATCTGCCACTTCAGCAGAGTCTGTAAGCTGAGCCATAGACCATCCTGCCCAACATCAATCCTTCTCTCTTGGAGTTTGCCTGACAGCTCTATTGTAGATGGAAGGATTGAAGGCCACTCCCCTTTGCAAGCTATTTTCTCTGTGGCTCAAATATGTATATGGTGTTGAGTCTGGATGAGGAAAGACTGGCCCTCAGAATGGTGGGTACTTCCTTGATAACAGGATCAGCAAAAAAGAAGAAAATTGCAGATTCTTATGGAAGTAAATAGATGTTCAAAAAAATGACTATTACTTTTCTCTAAGCAACGTTGAAACATTCATGAGTACACAGAACAGCATGCATTTTCTGTTCCAAAACCCCAGTAAAATGTCAATATTCAAACATTTCTCCAGAAAGCACGACACCAGTCAGCATCTTGTCACTGTCACCTGACCAAAGGAAGGCTCTGAGCTCCTGGCTGTGCCTGTACCCCCACAATGTCACACTGCTCTGTGCCCTAAGTCCCATGGAGCCCCCATCCCTTCCCAGCTGCCACAGGCCCCACTTTGGCCTCATGTTAACCATCACTTTCAGCTAAAGGTTAATTACTCCAGGGGACATTTCCATCCAAGCTGCTGCCTGCAGGTTGCAGTCCCTGCCTGAGTCCTATTTTTAGACCATCTCCTTCCTTGCTATTGATCCCAGTCACCCTCTGTTAATTAGATACACACAAACACACAGCATTTGCAACTCATTTATCAATTCTGTTCAGCACCTCCCTCCCCTGAGATGTAATTTGGAGCCCTCCTTGAATCATGCTATTGATCCTTCCCAGCAACTTTGCTATAGGATTCTGTGTGTTGCAAACTATTTATAGATTCCTCTTCCCCTGCTCTCCCTTGAGGAATCAGAAATGGGCAAAGGTAATCAGACTTCTATATTTAATGAGTTGATCGAAACCAGATATTTCCTCTTTTCTCCACCTTTCCCCTCCTTCCCTTTGTTGCTGATCTGTACACACTTCTTTTGGCAGGTGAGACCTTGCTCCATGATGTGCTGTAACAATTCTGGTAACTCTCAGGTGATGTGATTCAGAATTTGCCCTGGGTGAACTCTTGTTTGCTGAATTGATGAAATGAATTCTTCCTCCTCCCTGCATCCAGGACTCTCCCAAAGGGCCCTGTGACCAGTTTCATCCACTCAGCTTGGGGTGCACATTTCAGAGGGCTTCAGTCTTGGAGATTGACTTCTGACCTGATTCACCTACAAGGCACTACCCCCTCATATCTCAGGAAGGATATCCAAAGACTTTAGACAATGTATAGCCAGGAGTGAGACAGACAAAGTTGCTTTTATGGATTTTATGCTTTTATGAATTACAGTAATGAACCCTGTGGTCCTAAGATTTGAGAAAGACCTAAACCAAGGGAATGTAACCTGAGGCTCAGAGAAATCAGGACCAGCTCAGCCTTCATTGGTTAAGGCTGAAAAATTCTAATGCAGGAGGATGACTACAATTATGAGTGAGGCAACGCCAGCAGGGTCAGCTTTGTCTCAGGAAGGACATAAAAGCAGCCTCAGGCTCCTGTGGCAACACCTGCTGCTAGAAACCTGGTGAATGAGAGGCAGGATGTGGCTAGAGGACCTGAGGGATTGCAGCCTCCACAGGGTGGTGACTCAGGAGCCATGGGGCTGGAGATGGAACCCAGGCTGGCTCCTCTGAACCGTTGGGAACATTTTGCTGTGTGTATGTAGGTTGTATGCAATGAGCATAGAATCACGTCGTGGTTTCAGTTGGAAGGAACATTAAACATCATCCAGTTCCACCCCTGTGACACGGGTCTGAGTGCATGCCTGTGTTTTGGGGATACGCTGAGGCTGGGGAAGGGGCTTTGCTGTGTGGAGGGCTGTTGTGTGGGCAGATTTTGGAGTGCGTGATGCTGTGGCACATTTGGATGGGGACCTTGAGGGAGTTTTGATGTGTGGGGCTGTGGAATGTGTGGCTGTGGTGTGCCGAGGTCAGTGTGTCTGTGGGGTGCCGAAGGGGAACTGTAATGTGTGGATTTCTGTGTGCATGGAGTAATAGCACAGGATGTTCAGGTGTGGTGAGTGAATGTCGTGTGTGTGACTGTGGGGTGTGACACTCAGGGTGTGTAGGGCTGTGCAGCTGTGTGCATAGGGGCCATGGTGTGTGATGTTCAGGGTGTGCAGGGCTGTGCAGCTGTGTGCATAGGGGCCATGGTGTGTGATGTTCAGGGTGTGCAGGGCTGTGCAGCTGTGTGCATAGGGGCCATGGTGTGTGATGTTCAGGGTGTGTAGGGCTGTGCAGCTGTGTGCATGGGGGCCATGGTGTGTGATGTTCAGGGTGTGTAGGGCTGTGTGTGTGCGTGTTCGGGGGAGCACAACGCGGGATGTGCAGGGCGATGGTGTGTGAAGCTCGGGGTGTGCAGGGCTCTGCCTGTGTGTGTCGGAGGCGTGCGGGGCTGTACGTGGCGGTCTGTGGAGGGGCGGCGGTGCGCGGAGCCGCGGTGGAGCTGTGCGTGGGGCGGCGGAGGTGGCACAAACCCGTCCCGGCCGCTACGCGCGGCTCGGCTCGAGAGTGGGACCGGCTCCGGGCTGTCCCTGCCGGGACGGCACAACCCGCCCCGCCGCCACCCAGCCCCGCTCGGCGGCCGGGGCGTGGCCGAGCCCGGGGAAGCGGGGCGGGAGCCGCAGCCGCACCGGGGGAGCTCCGCGGCCGCTCCCTGCCGGGGCGGCGCCGAGGGGGTTAAGGCGCTCCCGCGGTGGGCCGGGGCGGGCTCCGCATCCCGCCTCCCGCATCCCGCCTCCCGCGCCGGAGCGGGCACGGGCACGGGCGCGGGCGCACACACACACACACACCCGCACACACACACCCGCACACACACGCGCAGGCGATGGCTGCGGGGCGCGGGCTCGCTTCTCCCCGAGATGATGTCAAGAGCCCGGGAGAAGGAGGAGGAGGACGGTTGCTCTTTTTCTTAACGGCTTTGTTCTAAAACCATCCTAAATAAAGCAGCCCCGGCCCCGACCGCCGGGGTAGCAGCCGTGAAAGTACCCTTTCCTTTTCCCCTCCTTTTCTTTTCTTTTTTTTTTTTTTTTTTTTTTTTTTTTTTTTTTTTTTTTGTGGTCTTATTTTTCTTCTCGCCTCCGTCTTTGTGTCCGCCTGGGGCCGAGCTGCCCTCACGCGCTCCCGGGGGAAGCCGCCGGCGATTCTCCTCTCCTCCCGGCAGTCCGCGGCCGGAGCCAGCGCCGGCCGCCGTCCCGCCCCGCCGCTGCCCCGGGCAGGTGCTCGGTCCGCGGCCGCCGCCGCCGCCTCCCCGCCCGCCGGCCGGGGCGGCTCCGCGCCGCTCCTCCCGCTCGCGGAGCGCCGGCTCCCCGCCGCCAGGGCCACGCCGCCGGCCCGGCGCCCCCGCCTCCCGCCCGAGCGGCGGCGCGGCCCGGCGAGCCCGGGGATGCTGCCCCCGGCCCCGCGCCCGCCGCCTGACACCGCCGCCGCCGCCCTCGCCGCGCCGGACGCCGC
Organism: Lonchura striata; assembly: GCF_050655825.1. NCBI lineage: Eukaryota > Metazoa > Chordata > Aves > Passeriformes > Estrildidae > Lonchura > Lonchura striata. The sequence goes on along the minus strand of NC_140704.1, from coordinate 151,994,973 downwards.
TCCGCTGCCCACGCCGCGGCCACCTGCAGCAGCAGCAGCAGCACAGGCAGCAGCAGCACAGGCAGCAGCTGCCCGGCTCCCCGCCGCCCTCCGCGCACCGCGGCGGAAGGAATAGAGCGCCCAGCCCGTCCCGACCCTCCCGGCCGGCGCTCCCGCAGGCAGCCGGGGCCGGGGCGGGTCGGGTCCCCGGCGGCCGGAGCCCGGGAGCCCTCCTCCCTTCGCCCCGCTCCTCCTCCGCGGATGGGCGCGCTGCCGCCGCCCGGCTCCCCCCGGCCCCGCCGCTCCGCCTGAAGAAACTTGGGACGGCGGCGGCCTCCGCCTCCCCGCCGCGCCCCGCCCGGGCTGCGGGCGACCCTTCCCCGCGCCGCCGCGCCAACTTCGCGGGGGGACCCGCCCGCCGCAGGACTCCGTGCCGGGGCCGCCGGCCCCTCGGCGGGGACCCCCTGCCCCTGGCCTCGGTGCTGGGGAGGAGCGGGGGGTGCCCTGGATGGCCCTGCGCACTGGGACGGCTTGGTTTGGGCAGGTCCTGCGCAGAGTTTCCCGCCTTCAGGGCACCTGGTCCCGGCGCTCCAGCAGCCTCCTGTGCCTCTCTTCTTCCCAGGAGCCCGAGCAGGCGGGCGGGGAGCGACCGCCGCCGCAGCACAAGCTGCCCCGGAGCAGCGGCAGCGGCGGCGGGCGCCGCCGGCCCCCCCGGCAGCTGCTCCCCTGCTGTAGCTGCTGCGGCCTGTCGGAACCCCGGGCGGCCAGGGGGGGACATGGTCCCCTCACTCGCCCCTTGCTGGCGGCCATGAAGAGGCAGAACGTGCGGACCTTGTCCCTCATCATCTGCACGTTCACCTACCTGCTGGTCGGGGCTGCCGTCTTTGATGCCCTGGAGTCCGACAACGAGATGCGGGAGGAGGAGAAACTCAAAGCCGAGGAGATCCGGCTCAAAGGAAAGTACAACATCACCAGCGAGGACTACCGGCAGCTGGAGTTGGTGATCATGCAGTCCGAGCCGCACCGCGCCGGAGTCCAGTGGAAATTCGCCGGCTCCTTCTACTTTGCCATCACGGTCATCACGACCATCGGTGAGTGACTCCCCTCGGGGAGGCCCTGTGAGGCCAGGGCCGGGGCAAAAACTTCCCGGGCTGGAAAAAAGGCAGAGGGGCAGGGAGGCTGTGGCATGCAAAGGTGTCTGTGCTGGACGAGTCTTTTTCTTCCCTCCCGTTTTACGTAATTTAATGCTCTTCTTGGGCACTTGTTGGACTTGATCGTGTCCTGCACCTCTCCTGGAGATGGATCCTCCATCTCTCGTGTGTGACTGGAGAAGAGTGGGGTTGGTTTGGCTAGGGGCATTGGCACTGGCCAGGTGGCTACCATGGTGCTGTGGCTTGCATGGAGAGGAAGAGGGAGGAAGAGGGAAGAGGCAGAGTGACACTCCTGGCGTTCCCCTCAGGAAGAAGGCCCTGTTGTTGCACTCCTTCTTCCACCTTAAGAGACACAAGAAAAGCTTAGGCAAAAAAGCAGCTGGAGGAGAATCAAAATGATGAGGGCATGGGAACTGGATCAGCTGGGAAAGCCCTTAATGTAGCCAGGCATGGATAGACCTGCTTTTGCAAACTTTGTTTTGGAGTTGGCAAGGGCAGTGGTGGTGGTTCCTACAGGTGTGCTTAAACCCTGGGCAGTGACAATGTGTTCCTGGAGTTTTTATTGCAACTGGAGCATCTGATGTGACAACAGGTCACAGTCTGCATTTCCCCTTTGTGGGCACATAGTCTGACAGGCAAAATGATGCCCGCTGTCACATCCATGCTGCCCAGCTTCCCAGATGTGCTGCTTCCCAGGACAGTTAAGGGGCAGTCAGTGGACACAGCCACAGGCTGTCATTTTGTACTTCCCTGCTTCCCGCAGCTAAAGGCGAGAATTTGTCACAAAGTTTGCTTTTCTGCCATAAAAATAAATACCACGGTGATTAGAGGCTGTGGAGTGCACACAGAACTGTGCTACAACTCTGGCTTTGGCTGGATGAGCAGGTTTACTCATGCTGGTTTTGTGTTCTTTAAGATGGGTTTACTATGGCAGTTAATAATGTTTTTCTCCCAGAACTTCTAATATCTGTGGAGGTCTGAAAAGACCCCTCTAACTCAGTGGCTGTTTGATAGTGCATTATACATAACAGGACATGAAATTAGCTCTCTTATTAATACAGAAGGACTTGGTCTTTTTGCCATGTAGGGATTGTTACAAGAAATTTTCACACTGCCACCAGAAGATACTGAGTTTTCAGCAGAACATGTTGCCCGCTGCCCTTTGAAAAGTGTCTGCTTATGTTTGTATTTGGCTATATTCTATCTGGGGCAGTAAAAAATTTCCTTTGAAAGACCATCTGACAGTATAAAGCCTATTAGCCCTTACAAAGATAAGATGTTTAAGGGTTAATTTCCTCTGCCTTTCTATTATTAGATATACTAATACAAATGCATATATTAACAGGTTATAGAATATAAAGTAGAATGCAACTTTGGCTGATGATTTATATTTCCCGCTGTTCGTTACAATGTCAGAACTTTCCTCCTTTGACCACTGAGTCTCTCTTCCTCAGCCCGTCTCTTGCCACTTGTGTGTGCTAAGTGAACACTGCTCTGTTGTGCTCCTCTGTGTTACAACAAGTCTTCCACACACATGCCTGTGTACTCATGGTGCCCTGCACTCCTGCCTAGGGGCTGCCTGCAATACTTGCTGCATTCTTAAGCTCTCTTGGTGACAGGTAGAAAGGGCTGTTTGTACAGCAGTTTTGATGGTATTGTACCCATAAACGAGTACAACCTGCATGGGAAGTTGGAGCATTTCTCCTTTAGAGGGCTGGGATTTCTTTAGGAAGCATGCAGAGGATAAAATGCATTTCTGTAGGCAGAGGTGCTTTGGGATGTATGAATTGTTTAAATTTAAAAATGTGTATAGCAACAGGGAACCACTGGGAGGAAGACTGATAATAAAGAATGGTGCAGAAAGTTACAGACATTCTGTAACAATTGTTCACTTGGGAAGCTGTGCTCTGGGAGGATATCTGATCCATCTTTCAAAAGTTTATTAATAGTTGCTCTCTGCATCTTGCCAAATGAAATTCTATTTTTTGTACCATCTCTTCAGTACTAAAGTGGCTTAATGATGTTATCTGATCTACTGCTAGTCTGTAAAAGTCAGCATGGAAGATTTTTCTTTAATTTTGCATTTATCCTAAACTAATTTGTCTCACGAATCGAAAAAAACCCTCAAAAAACGACTTCATTTAAGTTCTTAGAAAAATAAGAGTTCTTATCTATGTTTCTTTTACAGGAAAGTGATCTAAAATGTTCATATTAATATTTTATGCTGGTAATTTATTTTCAAATCTCTGTGTATGTTCTCATATACATCTTTCCCCCTCTAAAACCTTCTGGACTTCCAGAAGCACATACAGTGGGGTGTGCATTGGTGAACCTGCTGTACTCAGTACGTACTCCTGCAAAAGTGTGTCTTAAATATCATTGCAGGCTGACCTTTAAAAGAGAATGAACAAAAGACCTTGCCTAATCTGGAAGGGTACCTCTATCTCCACAAAACATCCCTTCAGACAAAACAGTGATAGGAATCGGCGGACCACAAAGTCGAGCAATATGCATATGGTTGCAGACTAATTTATGTCTAACTTAATCGTACTCTGTGATATTGCCAGGCTAGCAACATGTCTGGAGCGATTACCTCTTTGCTGTGCTGATTTCAACTACTGTGGCTTTAATTTAATCAAAGGTGTTTATGGTTGGCTATGGCCCATCAGTAGCCGGGAAGAGGCTGGCGCTTCCCTTCCAGTGCCGGGGACAGGTCCAGCAGTGTCCCCAGACCATGGAACAGGTGTCCCATTGCCCCTGAGACGTGGGGCTGAAGGGACAGCTCTGAACTCCGGCAGTGTCCCCAGTCTGTGGTGCTGAAGGGACAGCTCTGGTGCTGAAGGGACAACACCATCAGTGTCCCCAGTCTGTGGTGCTGAAGGGACAGCTCTGGTGCTGCAGTTACAGCTCCGGCAGTGTCCCCAGTCCGTGGTTCTGGAGGGACAGCTTCGGCAGTGTGCCCAGTCCATCATTCTGGAGGGACAGCCCCAGCAGTGTCCCCAGTCCGTGGTTTTGGAGGGACAGCTCCGGCAGTGTCCCCAGTCCGTGGTTCTGGAGGGACAGCCCCAGCAGTGTCCCTAGTACGTGGTTCCAGCACTGTCCCCGGTCCATCATTCTGGAGGGACAGCCCCAGCAGTGTCCCTAGTACGTGGTTCCAGCACTGTCCCCGGTCCATCATTCTGGAGGGACAGCTCCAGCACTGTCCCCAGTCCATCATTCTGGAGGGACAGCTCCGGCAGAGCCCTCGGGCAGTGCTGCTGACAGTTCGGCTCCCATCCGTCGCTGCAGCTCCGGACTCCCCTCCTTGGGCAAGCTCTGCAGCTTGTTGCTTCCCGTGGAAATGCATCATTAAACATCTGCTTGGAAGGGACCATGAAAACCTGAAAATATCCTGAGTGAGGCAAAGCACTGAGATTTGGTCAAGTCTCTCATTTCCTCTAATCTATGGTATTTAGGTTTTATTGGCGGGTGGTTGGGGGCTGTTGCTCACTTATTAAGCTGAGTATTAAATAAAACAGTGAGAGCTAATCAAGTATATGGAAACAGGTGGTTTTGTTTTTTTTTTAACCTGGGGCAAAACATGTGTTTCTATTCCTCAGGTGCAATGTTCTTGTTCTTTCTTTCTTTCCTTTTTTTTTTTTTTTTTTTCATTTTCTTTTTCTTGTAAACCAACATCACAATGGAAGGGTTGACAACAGCAGATGCTACAACACTTGATGAGTCTGCTCTTATAATCAATTAGCAGAAAATCCTCTCCCCCTCCCCTTCTTCTCCTCCAGCTTCTAGAAAGTTTTGGCTATGCTTGAATTGTGTAAAAGTTTTTAGGTGATTAAAAAAACCCCAGCTAATAAGCTCTTCTTGGCTGTCACCAGGTGCTGCATTCATTTCAGGATTGGTCTTGTTTCAGAGTGAGCTAGTATGAATTCATATCCATTTCCACTCACACAGTCAAAATGATGAAAAAGGGTGGTTTAATGAAGTTCTTCATACAGCTATTTGTCTTTTACAAGATAGGCTGTAGAATATGCCACAGAGTTCATCAAAAGGCTTGATACTATGAATGAAAACACAACCTTCCAAAAATAAAGGTTTATTTCTAGGATTTCTAGCAAGTTTTAATGCCCTTTTCTATAGGTCATTAAACTGCTTCTCTGTAGCAGGTGTCAACACTGTCAAAATGTGTTATTGGTATGATATCGCTTTATCATTTAGGCCTTAAAGGGTGATAGTTGTATTTGATTTAACATCACCAAACTCTAGTAAACACTCAATATTTCTGGAGGCTTGTGCAGAATGCAAAGAACTGAAAGCTGCTTGTGTCACCCTAAAATGAACTGAAACAACAAACAGATTGAAAATTTTTATTAATTTATTTTTTCCTGAGAAGTGACTGTAAGTGGAACAAAATTAAGACAGTCTGTATTGTGAATTATGAGTCTCTTTTTCTAGCTTTTAGGCCTCTGTTTTCAGAACCTACTATGAGCAGTGAGTGAACTATTCAGATAAAATACTTTTAAAAAGAATGTCGTGCAATACCTGTAATGGTGAATGGAACATCCACCTACTGACAGCTGGTTGGCTGCTGAGTAGCCAAACACTCAGGAGCTGTCTGCATCCAGATGAGGACATTTCATACTTCTGGCAGATGGTGTCCTGACAGGGAGTTTGAACTGCATTAATGAACTAAGCAAACACAAGCTTAAATCCATTTTGGGATAGCGGTTGAGTCTCTGTGTTCTTTCTCTGCATCATTTTACCCTTCCATAAAATGGGTGTAAAAACACCAACTTGGTAGGACAGTGATGTCTCTAATTTGGGTTAGAAAAAGATTGAAGTGTTCTCACAAGTGAATTATTTTGTCCGTTGCTCCTCTTTTAATACTGACCTCTGGTATTTTGAGTCTGCTGTTGTTTTTTGATGGATGGTAATATTTAGAGCCATTCCATTGAAAAGGTTTGAGTAGGGAATCGTGGCAGATGGACAACCTGCAATGGAAAGGAAGAAAATAAAGGAAGAATATAAGGCATGTAAGGGAAGCGATTAAGAGTAAAGACACAAATGTTTTGGTCAATTAACTGTGGCATTCATAACTTGTCAAGACCATGAAGGTCATATCTTGTTAAAAACCCAAACAAGCACAGAGTAGATTAAGCCAATCAATTATTAATGAATTCAGGTGAAAGCAGAGAGCAAGACTTTCTGGTGAGACAAATGCTTGTAGATACATTGAAGTACATTCATACCACCTGAAGCTTTAGTGGAGAATACTGGACCTGGATATCTGCTGGTGGTATCTCCAAAGCAAGAAGGAAGTCTGCTACAGTGAACCCCATGAAGATGGATTGTGTGTAGGATTTTTCTCCCCTGCAAAACTAGAATAGTCTGGAAGATTGTTTCATACTATATTCTTTGTCTGATGAAAATTAGAAAAAATCCTGAATAGTGTTCTGCCAACAAAGGAGACTTCGAAGCTACTTTGCTCATGTTTGTGGATAAAGTTCTTGAGTTCTTGAAAACTGGTTTTGCAATGATACCTCAGATTCCTGCCAGAGGCACTTTGGCAAAAGCTTTTTAAAAATCACTGATAAACTAGTAAACATTACAGCTCAGAATTATGTTGAGCTGTAACTTCCCACAGTACGGCTTATTGGCAGTGTAAACATAATAGTAAGAGATGGAAAACAGTTTGGGGAAATGTTGAGAAACCTCTGGCCACTGAGCTAGGTGTAGTTGTCTGAAGATTTCTTTAATGTAAAAACACTGGAGGAATTAGTCTCTTGTAGTTTTTTAGGATTTGGTGCTCTTTCACTTCCTCCTAAATACTCATAACTTCTTACTTTACCTGAAGCAAGTGAGATTTAGAGGAACCATGAAAAAACTCTTCCCTGCCATCAGGATGGTTGTGTGCAGGTAGAGACTGCCTAAGTTTTAAAAAGAGATAACACAAAAATTTCCCAGGAATGAATACGTTGCAGCTCCTTTTGCCTTTGGGAAAGAAAATGGACTGGCTGACCTCTTGAAATCGTTATCAGCCGTATATTCTATGATTTTCTGAATCGTTCTTTTCCCCCTACTTCTTGAGACCTAGTAGTTCTTGGGTTAACTTTTTTTTCTTGAGAAAAAACCCCAAAGGTATTTGAAATTCTTTGTCCACTTTATGTCCACTTTTTTGCTTATTGATGATTTTTCTAGCCAGTAAACCCATGATTTTTCTAGCCAGTAAACCTACTTGACCCTTGCAAGTGTCAGAATAGAAATATCTGTGTTTGCCCACAGTCAAGGTTAGAAGCTAGACATGTTGGTAAGTGTTTTGGGAAAGAAACTAGCTGAAGGAGAAGATGATCCTGCTGATAAAAGGACGGCAAGCAGAGGTTCACAGGGCAGAACTGGAAGTGAAAGAGGTATTTTTGACTAAGAATAAGGAAAGAAATTTAGCTGTTGGCAGTGGGCTTATGTCTGCTTCAAATAAAAATAATAAAAACATTTTGCTTTTTCTTGGGACAGCTTCACAGCTATGAGGCTTGACCAAAGGAAAACTGATTAATGGAGAGCTTCCCTGTTGGACACCATGAGTTTTGGGACAGATGGTGCTGGTCTGGCATGAAGGACAGCTGAGAATGCTGTTGTGTTTCCTCGAATGCCATGTGAGCTGAGGTGTTCAGTTCCTTCGGTGTTGGAGCATATAACCCCAAAAATGCTGAAATCCTTTCTCATGGCTTTGAGCTGGAGCTGCACAGAACTTTATATTCAGAATGCTGTACTGACATTAGGTGATTCATCTTCACAACACTTCTGTGTAAAAATTATCCTCAGTTTAGAAACAAGAGGAGAAAATGACTTTCTGAAGATTCAGGTTGGGAGCTATTTCTCATTGCCAAACTGCTCACTTCTCTCTCTTTTGGACAACATGGCATGAGTTTGCAGACAGATTGAACAGTGGAGATGAACCAAAGGCAGAGATCCATAAGGAGTTCAAGGTGATACTGGCAAAATCCTGCAGCCTAGATCTTCTGACATGCAGTAATAGCAGAACCTGGAGCTTTATTTCATGCAGGTTCATGTGCTATTCGGGCTAATTATCTCTGTTATTACTCTATGTCTTCTGTCAAAGGCTCTTTAGGCTATCAGGTATCTACTTGCTATGGATTTTACTGAAGATCCTTGGCTGGATATAGTTAGAGGTCACATGAAAGATCCCCTTCCCCTCTAACAGACATTAGCACATTAGCAAGGACATTTACTGGTGATGCAGAACTAACAAGTCCTTGATGTCTGTAAGTCAAACTAAGAGGTTACTGTGGACTTGCAACAGATATTTGCTGTGTGTAGCAGGCCCGTTCTCCTCTTTTTGGATAATTTGGATGAAGCTGTGGACTCCTTCAGAAATCTCACCCATGGGCATTGCTGCAATGCAAATTAGTTATAATTTGTTATTTTCTCAGGATTATAGTCCTTGGAATCTGCTGATTTTAGGTAGATTACCATGCTACCCATACCCACCAAGTATCTCTGACTTAATTAGCTACTACTAAAATTTATATTGTTGGTGTTGCAGCTAGGGCACTTCCTTTGATTAAAGTGAGAGTGTCTATGGACACCACCTCTATAAAAGAATATTTGGAAAAAAAAAAAAAAAAAGAAAAAAAAAAACAGATGGAAAACCCCAAACCCAGAAATAAAGGCCTGATCCAAGGTTTATTATAAGTAACAGAGAAAATATTTTGAGTCATCTTGTTTTGGATCAGGCCATTATTTGACAAGAATTCTCCAATGTAAGGAGCTACATTCTATAGCAAACCAACTTATGGAAAATATATTTTAAAACAGTTTAGAGATTTACTTATTTTTAGTAATGAAGTTGAAGTTGGACATTTATAGTGATTTGTGTATTTTTAATTGAAAGTGAAACGCTGAACTTACATGTCTACTGCATACCTCAAACTTGAGCAAAGAGAATTCTTGAGGAAGAATGTTGATGTTTTGATTCTAGTTTTTTTTGGTGGCGTGTGGTTCTTTTCTTGCTGTTTGTGTGTTTTCCTTACTTTCATGACTCCCAGACAATTAACAACTTCTTCTTGTCTATCATCTTCTGATCCACTGAGATGCTTCTTTTTTCCTTAACTATATGTAATGTGCAGTTACATTTTTTCTGTTTCAGGGGAAGAATCCCTGAAGTTTCTTAGCAGTATTTTTCTTTTTAAGGAGTTCATTGACTTTTTTTCATTAATACCTGGCCAATTGCCACAGGAGGCTTAGGCAGTTATCAGTTGGTTAAAGGGTTCAATATCCTCTTTAACTGCTTTCATTATGGAGGTGATTAGGGCATGCCAGTGAAAGGAATCTCTCTATTAAGGGCTCATGTATTTGTTACTTATTAGGATGATTAGGAGGGAGCAAACTGCTTTGTCCTTTCAATTCCCTGCACCAGAAAGAAAAAAGAGCTTCAGAGAAAAGCAAGGCAAGTAGTGGGGTTAAAATGTGTCTGATGGGAAGCTGATTGTCTCCTTGCTTTCCCATCATAGAAGAGGACCTTCCTTCTCAGGCAGAAAAATTTCACAGAGGGCTTGAGGGCACAGATTGATGAATGAAATCTGCTGCAGCTCTCTCTAATTGTGTAGTGCAGGAGATTAGCTCTAAGGAAATGCTCATAGACTTCCAATTTAGGGATATTCTTGACATATTGAAGGGAAGGTAGAAATACAGAGATCCACTCCCAAGGCAATTGGCAATGTCAGCAATTTCAGCTACCATTAACTCATTGCAGGGTGTTTTGGGTGGAGATAGAATATTTTATTTCTTCCACCCTCTTTTCTTTTGATGTCCTCTGGAGAGGATGACCTCCTCCTATGTTTAAACTAACACAGGCTATGGGAACTGTGTCAGAAATTAAATGTTGTAACAAACCTAAACTACTTGAGTGTTGATTTGTCACTGCTGCATTTCACATTCATAAGGAACTTCTCAGGACCAGGCACAGTAGGAAAAGGTGTCAAATATGCCTGATTCAAAGGTATATATCTCCATTACTTGAACTAATGAACAGTTGCTGTTAGTTGTTAGTAGTTTGAACTGTTATGGTGAAACAAGGCTGACTTCACTCAGTGCAAACAGTGTTTGCAGCAGTAATAATTTCTAAAAAATCTGCAGTTTGGTGCTTAATTTAACTTTGCTCTGGATACATACAAAATACTGTACTGCAGTAAAATGAATTCCAGCACCAGGAAGGACGTGGAGCCCTGACCATAAGGCTCTGCATGCAGGCTGTGTCATGTAAGATACTGCATCAAGAATATTTAAAAGCAGTTCATGAAATAAAGATGATTGAACTCTCCATTACAATCTTGCATCAGAAAAATATCTCATACTTGTAGAGGTGATTTGAAGTCTCAATGCTTGCTCACATTTTTTTCTGGCCTTTGGGGACTTCTTGGGCTTCCAGAGTAAACCATGAATTTTAGAAGAGTTCCTTACAGAATAAAACATATTGTATTTCCTGCTGAGAACTAGAACAGTAAAATGATGCTCTTTCAGCATTATTCAGGATCATCACATATACTAAGCTTTCAAAAAAAAAAAAAAAAGCCAAAAAAAGACTGCCAAAGAGGAAAAAACCCTGTATTTTGGGATGTGGTAGTCTGGAGACCAATATTTGGGGAGTGAAAGTATTTTCCAACAATTAAAGTTATCCACCCACCATGAGTTTTACATGTTTTCTAAAATAGTTCCTGATCTACTGTTTGTTTGCTTGTGGACACCAAATATGTCTTTTTTCTTTGGTTTGTGTGGGGTCTCTTCTCTTCTCTTCTCTTCTCTTCTCTTCTCTTCTCTTCTCTTCTCTTCTCTTCTCTTCTCTTCTCTTCTCTTCTCTTCTCTTCTCTTCTCTTCTCTTCTCTCCTCTCCTCTCCTCTCCTCTCCTCTCCTCTCCTCTCCTCTCCTCTCCTCTCCTCTCCTCTCCTCTCCTCTCCTCTCCTCTCCTCTCCTCTCCTCTCCTCTCCTCTCCTCTCCTCTCCTCTCCTCTCCTCTCCTCTCCTCTCCTCTCCTCTCCTCTCCTCTCCTCTCCTCTCCTCTCCTCTCCTCTCCTCTCCTCTCCTCTCCTCTCCTCTCCTCTCCTCTCCTCTCCTCTCCTCTCCTCTCCTCTCCTCTCCTCTCCTCTCCTCTCCTCTCCTCTCCTCTCCTCTCCTCTCCTCTCCTCTCCTCTCCTCTCCTCTCCTCTCCTCTCCTCTCCTCTCCTCTCCTCTCCTCTCCTCTCCTCTCCTCTCCTCTCCTCTCCTCTCCTCTCCTCTCCCCTCCCCTCCCCTCCCCTCCCCTCCCCTCCCCTCCCCTCCCCTCCCCTCCTCTCTTCCTCTTCTCTTCCTCTTCTCTTCCTCTTCTTCTCTTCCTTCTATTTTATTTCAGTACTACTTAAAAGTGTTAGAAATGACATAGAGCTGGTTCTGGGCAACTGATAGTTAAAACAGCAACACTGGATCTGTGCCATTGGAAGCACCAGGAAATCCCAGTGATTTGACCTGAACTCTTTAGTGACTTTTCAACTGATATGTTGATAATTCAATGATCTTTCCAACCTCTCTACTTAGGAGTTCCTCCCCTGTTTTGCTGTTCCATGCAGGGATGAAGATCCCAAGAAGAGGAAGGAGGTGCTTGCTGTTCAATCTGTACTGATGCCCTATCAGCTTTTTCATTCATTTCTGGTATTTTTCTCTGACAAACAATAAATTATTATCCAGTCTTTTGGCAACAAAGGCTTAATCTCTTAAAACACATCCTGCCTGGTAGTAAAACGCCTGTTATTTAAAGGGCACTTTTGAAAACAATTAGTACTTCAGCAGCAATGTGTTTGCCTTAATGAGTGCACTCTGGCAGTCAGAGGAAAGAGCACGAGCTGATACCTAGAGATGTAGGCTAACACAGGCAAATTAGCAGTGCTACAAGTCAGTTACTGAATGTACTGCCCATCTGAGAGGTTTACTTTTATGACTGAAAAGCACTAGGTATTATTCAGAATGGTTTACTTTTTCTTTTCTCCCCAGATATCCACCCCCTTTTATATCTTCTTTCAGAAGGTCTTGTACCACTCCTGTACTTGTAATAGTTTATGCTCTGTGGGTTGCATTCAGGTCTGGTTTGACTTGCTGGACTGGCACCAGAAACAATTTTTATAAAGTCTCAGACTTGCTTCATTGCTGTTGCTGTCTGATGTTTGAAATCAGTATCCTTATGATGTTGGTGTGCTGCTGGCATTTTAGTGTAACATAGATTTGTTTTTAATGGTTTGAGGAGGTTTTTCTTTTCCCAAGATGGATCACACACAGTAAGGCCTGGTGGTATTGAAGAGGAGGAGGCATGGGATGCAACCTTGGCTCTGAGTATCCAGCAATAGCTGTCATGGTGAAAGTTGCTGGCTCTTGGGCATGTGTGGTCCTGAACTGGATAACTAGATGGAACCTGACTGCAGGTGGGGTGTTGAGGAATTAAAAATTATTTTCGTGATCTCTTTGACAAGAATCCAGCCTGTGGACCATTTAAAATCTGATCAAAACTCCAAGTCTGTTCCTGAAGACCTTGGATGTGGCACAGTGAATAAGGAGAAATGTTAACAGCGAGGAAGCATTACAGTGGTGACAGAGAAAAAAGACCTTTCTAGCAGTGATACTTGTGAAACAGAAATGTGTTGATGGGGGGTGCCCTGGGCTCCTCTTTGCTAGGTCTTGCAGAACAGGATGGACAAGCATCTGTCAGGAATGACCCTGGCATTCTGTCCTGCCTTGCGGCAAGGTATGGACTGGCCTCCCTGTCCTGCATTTTTAATGGTTCCCTACACACACAGGCTGTTTGAAGTTTGCCTTGGATCTTGCTTGGGATCTATCTATGTTTATCTTGTCCTTTTTTTTTTTTTTTTTTTTTTTTGAAGATTTGGGCTTCCCTGAGGGACTATCCGTGCATTCTACAATTCTGTCTTCAGCTGAATATCAGGATAAGAATCAAACCTCTTTTCTAACAGCAACTGCTTGGTGTTAGCAGTGTCACCAGCTTTTTACGGCTGCTGTTTGAACAGCTCTACCAGTAGCAGTTGCAGGGAAAAACAAACATGCTGCCTATCTTTAAAAAAGGGACAGGAGAGAACATAGGCAGTTAATGCTCAGTCAGCCTAAATTTGATCTTCAGAAAGATATTTGACCAAGCTGTTAATCAGCATGAAAGTACCTAGGGGATAACAAGGGACAAGCTGGAACAACCCCAAGTTTTTCTTGAGTAACTCCCGCTGGACTTCTCTGGGTTGTTTTTATTCCAGCCGATAGCTGATGGAGGGGGAACCAGTTGGTTGTGACATTTATTACGTATATGGCATGATAATAACAATGGGTTCTCATAACTGCAGTAGAAAATCCTAGACTGGGTTGAGCTGCAAGGTGTATTCAAAATCTGGATGGACACACATGGTGGACCAGAGGCTGGACAGTAACTGGGCTTATTACATGTGTGAAAAACACATACACTATGCAGGTGTAAATGGGGCAGAAAATACAAACCCACAGATCTGCTAAATCTGCCACCAGATAATTTCACAGTAGGATAAAAATACAGAAATACTTATCACTAGTTTTCTGTCAGATTGGATGGACATAACATATGCAGTCATACAGGGGTCTGTCCTGTGGCTGGTACTATTCAAGTTTCCCATTAATGGCTTATCTGGTAGAACAGAGAGTACACACATTAATTGTGAGGGGTGGCTAGCACTGCAAGGGCAGGAGCAGAATACAAAATGATTTTTAGATTGAAGAAATGGTCTGGAATCAATATGATGAAATTCAATAAAGTCAAGTGCACAGAATTATACCGAAGAAGAAAATATCAAAGACACATAAAAAATGATATAAACTGACTAGATGCAAGTACTACAACATCATGCTGATAAAGTGGTAAGGCTTCAGCCTGGAAACTGAGTCCAGTTTTGGGCACACAGTGTTTTAAGGAAGGATGAGAAAAATCAAAATGCTGGAAGAAAAATTAACCTGTATTTAGTGTGAAATGGACAGAGATTGTTTAGCCTATATGAAATACATGAAGGAGGGGAATAATAACAACTTCAAACATGGGAAAGGTTGTTTTAAAGAGGACATTGATAAGTTTTTTTCTGCATACATACCCAGATGTATGTTGATCCTCAGCTGTGAAAACAGCTGTAACATGATCTGTAAGGGACCTCCTGAGTGCCAGTAGTGGTATATTTGTCAGAAGTGGTTAAACAATTGTCCAAAACACACAGGTTTGGTATACTTCAGCCTGACTCAGTTTTGAAAGGGCTCAGTTACCTTTTGAGGCCCTTCCAGCCATATGTTCCTAGGAATGGGTGGCTGAGAGCTGCTCTGCAGGAGCTGCCTGCTGAGTTGAGTAACCCCTAAGTGATGGATTGAGGATCTGAGCATCCTGCCACAGGTCAATGATTTATTGAGGTTTTTCCCAACCCTCAGCTTCTGGGATTATGCACTCAATGGATGTTTCTAAATGCTGTGCTGAATGTACAGCGACATTTACGGTCTGATAGTGGACTTTGTGATGGTCAATGCTGAATTTGGCTTTAAGAGAGCTGTTCTGCTAGGACAGGCATCAATATTCATCTTGCAGTCTCTGCTCACTTGGCACTTTGGGTTGAATATTCTGTAATGCTGAAACAAAGAGGTTCCTCCTCTTTCCCTAAATTCCATGCATACAAACTAGAAATTTCCATGGCACAGACAATCATCCAATCTGTTATCTTGGCAGACACCAATGCCTTTCTACTTTGGAGGAAGGAAATCTATCCCATAATACACCTGTGCAATATATGGCAATGGCGATTTTGTTGCTAACCCCCGCAGCAATCAGTTTATGCCCTCAAGCATGAGATTTGATTATCCTTGTCATTATCTAAGCTACAAATGTTATTAGCAGCCATAAAATTGTCCATTAAAGTGAGAGGAATTACTTGCCTGCACCAGGGGGAGAACAGATAATTTACCATACATATTTCAGCCCAAATGCACTTTTTTCCCCAGAAGAACCCTCTAAGCCTTTGTACAGCCTCTATTTTTGCATTTCAAAATCTGTTTCCCCCTCCATGGCCTTCAAGTCTGGGTCTTTTACCATAAGAGTGGCATAGATACCTGCTGTTGAGATAACCTCAGAGATAATGACCACGTATTTCTTCTATCTTCCACAGCTTGGAATGAATGCTTTCCTAGTTCTGGAAGTGCAGATGCCCAAACTTTTGTTGGGTTCCATATTTTCTAGACTTCATCACTGGGCTGAACTTCATTTACACAGAAGCATTCTGGACGCCTTGGGTTGACTTGGCACTCATGGAGTGACTGTGCACCACTGGCTGGTGTAGGATCAGTTGATTTGCTCCTAGCAGGGCCATTTTCATAGGTTTTCTTGATCCTGCAATACTAGGTTTTTGTGAGAGGAAGAAGTGATATATCACAGGGGCCAAGAAAAGATGCTGTGTCTGAGTGGGTGAGATCCAGGGTAGTGTCTGAAAAATTTCTTTGTCTTCCCTGGGACTGGCTGATTCATCCCCTTCCCACCACCCTGTTAATTCCTGTTCATATATCAGTTCACCGTAAAGCTGCTTTTTTATTCCCATGTGGTATTGTGTTCCCACCCCCTTCCAACAACAGAGAGTGGGAGAGAACACCCACAGCTTTCCCAACAGACAAAAAATGGTGGATCCTGACAGACTGGAACAGATTACAATCAGTTTTTCTCTGTAAACTCTGCAAAACTTGGTTGTTTTGGTGTATTTGTTGACTTTAAACGAAGATAAATGTGTGCAGAATATGGTCTGGAGAGCCTGTATTTTGAAGGAAGCATCTCCTCCTACTCACCCAACAAATTTACACACACATGGTGGAGCATCGATATTAGCTCCTGTAGCAAATGGAAAATATGTCAGTAGCCCAAAAGGAATAGAAAATGTTCTCAAACAGGGCTTAAAAAAGTAAACAAAGATCATATAACCAACAAAATCAATATGGTTCCATATTAGCCATTACAGATATTGCTGTCTTTGTCTACATCATACTGTGCACGTTTCAGTGCTGTGGAAAATGTAGAACCCAGGGGATCTAATTTCAGAACTTGGAGAGGGTTGTATTGAAGGAAAGGCCTGGGATAGAAGGCCTGAAAGAAATTTATGTTAAATAACAGAAGAGATTTTCCCCTTGAACCCAAAAGAGCATTAAAAGAGTCAAAGACATGTAAATATACATACAAAATCAATAGATATTAATTGGTTTTACAATGTTAATAGAAAAAAACTCCTTGAGAACTCCTTTTTTGAATAATTTCCACTAACTTAAAGAAATCACTTTGTGAGAACTAATGTTCTCACTAATGTTAGCTTCAGGATGTCCAAGAGGAGGGGACAGCATTTCAGCTTTCTGCATTCTAGAAGCTTTGTCTTCCTTAGCTGCTCTTCTGCTTGGAGGGAGTCCGAGAGAGAGAAATGTCCTAATGCTTTCCAGCCTTTGCCTCACGGCCTTCCTTTGCTCTTCATGTCTTCCAAAACAATCAGTAGTATTCAAGCGATTCTCGTGGTTTTCCCTATTGAATTCCTTCAAGCCAAGCTGCTGTAAAGCTGTAAGCATTCCCTCTTCTGTTCCCTTGAGAACTTGGTACTCTTATTTATCCAGGAAGCAAGAGTTGAGGCTGCAGACTAAGCAGGTGGTTGATGCTCTTCCTAACCAGAAGAGCATATCTCAGTAGAAGCTGAGATTTAACAGGAGGAAATGCTCCTGTGACCCAGTGTCATTCTTTGGTTGCCTGTCTAATATACTTAATATTGAGGGAACATCCTGTGTCTTTTGGATGGTGACTTTTGCTTCCATTCACAGTGCAGAGCTCTTTGGCAAGGAGGGGCTGGCAAGATTTCCTGAACAGGACATTGGTAGAGACTTTGAAGAAGAGGAAGAAGCTGGAAACAACTATTAGGACAAAATGGACCATTGCTTGGAATCCTACACTCAGGTGATTTCCTGAAAGAGAAATGTTTGGTTTTGGTGGTCTTTGGTCTTCTGGAGTTTTAGTGCCGTGCATCATCAAAGATGTGCTGAGTGTGCTGGAGAGCCACAGGAGCTGTGCCTCCCTGTGTTTGCTTTTCCTCTAGAAAGATAACATTACTTGAAATACAGACTGATTGATTGATTGATAGATAATTTATTTTCTTTTAATGTAAGGTGCTCCAACCCTTTAACAAGTGTCCGTAGGCCCTCTGGGAGGTCCACAGCCTTTCACCCTGAAGGGGATACAGAGGGTTTTTATCTCTCCTCTGCCTTCTGTTCCACCTCCCTGCAGTGCTTGATGTTGATCTCACTGCTCAGAGTGCCTGCAGCATGCACGAGACTCAGGGGCCTGGGATTCTTGTCTCTTTAATGGCATTCTATGGGCTTGTGTTCAGAGAGGGAGACAGAAAGATCAAAGGCTGTGCAAGTGCACTGTGCTTGATTTTGCTTACACCAATACAAATCGATTGACTTCACCGAGTTATGAGGGATTTACAGCTAGGGGAGAACAGATTCTGACCTAATGGCTCCAAAAGAGGCTTTTCTTGGATGAGCAATGTAATTAGAGCACTGGAACAGACAGATTTTGTGACTCATCTGTGGGTCTGCAGTCTTTTCTTTGCTTCTAGTAGGGTGTTCACTAATGTCACCACACTTTCATTTCACCCGTGGGCTGATCTAATGAAGGACCAACCTTTACTTGAACAGAGGTCTCTGTTCAGCTGCAAAGCATCCTCCAATCTTCATGTTACTGTGGAGACTTCAAGCTCAGAACCAGACACTGGGGTAGTGGAAAATTTCCACTCTCTTCCTTTGTTGTACTGAAGCAGAGGATTAAAATAACTAGAAAAAGCAAAGCAGGGGCCAGGGAGAATGGGCTGGTGACTGAGTTCACTTACCAATCTGAAACATGTGTCCTAGCAAGGGGAAAAATCATGTGCCAAGATCAACCTGCTCTCTATATCCAGCTGGACAACAGTACATGAAATCAGTTGCTGCTTTTCACAGATGCTTTTCAGAGCTGGATGGAGGTCTGGGAATGAAGTATTTTTGTTAGAAGATGCCACTTCACTGAGACTGCAAGATACTCATTTGGGAAAATTGGTTGAGAATGTTTCCTAAGTTTGGGAGTGAGGAGGTAGTCATGGATAGTGTACATGGACTTGGCTTGGATTTGGGAGGACTGGAGCTGAGCACAGTCACAAGGCTCAGGCCTCCAGGTGTCTGGGGGCTGTGTTGGGCACAAGGGCCTGGCAGAGAGCTGACAGCACTTGGGATATGGAGGTGGTGCAGTTTTGGCTGCTGGTTCTCGTTTGGTCTTAGTGCAACAGGAATTGGGGTCAGGGTCCAGCTGTTGCATGGGGGCAACATGGCTGGTGGCCATGACCATGTCAGCAGTAATGGCAGGGTGTGTCAGGGCAGAAGCTGTCACCCTGCTATGTGTGTAGTGCCACCTCTTTCTCACCCACCACTGGTTTCGTCTTAGCTCAAGCTGTGAGACCCCTTCAACACAGTAGTTTCAGGAAAGGGTAGGAAAGCAGTGGTGCAATGGACTGGAGTTAAGCATGGGTTGGGAGAGGTGAGACAGTCACACCAAATCTGGCATCACTGATGGTTCCTTCAAAAAGTTTGGGGGCCACTGATACAGGGAACTCAGTGCAGGCACCCGCCTTACATGCAACCTTGTTCTTTGTGTCTGTGCGCTCTCTTCTAAAGCCTTCCAGGTGCCAGAGTACATCTGCACTCCAGAATCACAACCTGCTGCAGCCATTGCTCTGCTAGATGTAGCCCTCTGAAGTGGGCTGCTGCTAGTGTGGTTCACATTCAGCACAGACTGTAAGGCCCACCTGAGAAGAAGGTGAACTTCTATGTGCTGAATCATGTGCCTCACCACTTGGCAGTGACAGTAGCACAGCTATATGTGCAATTGGATTTGATGTCAGTTTTCTTCTGATTTGCCACTCATTGGAACTGAGAGCCAGTCATGATGATTGGTCCTGTCCTTGGATTCAAGCCCTGCTGCACTGGGCTCCCTACCAGCATGAAATTCAGAGTAATTTCAAAAAAGTGTTTAGAAGACCACAGAACTAAAGCTCCATTTTCAAAAGTAGCTCTTGCACTTAGGAGGCTGCTTTCCAAGCTGAGGAACCTCATACCTGCCAAATATGGGTTTAGAAAACATGTTGGTTGGAGTGTGAAGTCATTGAAGAACATGAGAAAAATATGTCTTTCAGGACAGTTTATAAAAAAAGGAGTCAGGTACCTGGTAACTCCAAATCCTTTGGTAATCCACTTCTTCAGCTATTTGTCACACAAACATTCATGGGAAGACTTTTGTCTTCCGTTGCACCTGAGGAAGTAAGTCAGCTTGTGGAGTATTAATGAAAGCTACTGTCTCTTGTACGTAGACATTGAAACTGCTCTTTCTGTCTGCTGACTCATGAGGTACCAATTCACATTGATTTTCACTTGATGAGTACCTGTAAAACACAGGAGTAAGTCTATGCTTTAGAAAAATTTGTTACTTTGAGACACATCACAAATGAGTGTAACAAGTAGTAGGATGAAAGGAGAGGAAAGTAATAACAGTTACATTCTGCTAATTGCTCTTAGTTGCCACCATCACTGATCAGATGAAGAATTTATCCCAAGAAAGATACTGGGCTTGTGGGTTAGTTCAGGGACATGTTTTGCATCCAAGATGCTGTGAGGAAAAATGCCTGGAGATGTGTTTTGAAGAAACCAAAAAATTTCAGTCACAGCTGGCACAAATGGTATTGCAGATGGGAAAGTGGGTGATGAGAAAAGAGAACTGGGAAAGATGGGACAGGGTTGTGTGGCCATGAAAAGCTTGGAGATGTAGGAAAAGGAGAAGTTAGTAGAGAGGAAAGGGGCAAGTTCTTGAGGTTTTGTGCTGCTCAGAATAGAAGTCTTGGCCTTGGTTTGCTTTAAAGTTTTTCCAAGATATTCCCCCCTGAACGGAGTAGCCTGCAGGTATAGATCATCCCAGCTTATGCAAGTGCAGTTTAGAACAGTCATGACTTGATTGACCTTCCCTGGTGGTAGTAATTGGACTTGGCTGAGGGTTTTCTTTATGTCATGTATGATTGTAGGGATCTGGATGCAGGATGCACTGTCCTTTCTGAAAGAGTCTGAAGCTATGTATTTTATTTTTTAAGCCTCCAGAGATAAGCACTACCATAAGTCACCAGGCTATTTGCACTGCACAGCTATCTGTATTATGGCCTCATACAACATAAGAGGTTCACACAGCTCACAGAGTTCCAATACAGGCAGGATCAAAGCATCCCAGCAGTGTTTTGCCTACAGGTTTTGTGGGCTCTCTGCACTGGTTTTAGCATCAGCCTCATTAGTAGCACAGCTTTTTTTAATGATTACCGACGCTTTAGCAAACTTTGGGGTTAAAACTCTGGTGAGAGAGTCATAAAACTCTTTGTGCTGTTCTGACCTGTAGAGGTATTTGGCTTTGGGAACAGTTATGCCTCAGCAGGATTAGATAATATGGAAATGCTAGACCTATGTCATTAAAGCCATTGATCAATAATCTGCAATACTAATTTTCCAGCCTCAGAGGTTTCTTAATGACTTCACCTGAATTTGTGGCCACCTTCCAGCTCTGGGTGTTTCGAAACACATCTCTAAGGAGGGAAGCTGCTGCAATGTGTGGCAGACATGCTGATGCTTCTATCTTCAGCCTGGGCAGGGCCACACAAACCTTTCTGGAGCTGTTGTCTGGGTTAAACCACGCTCGGGGAGCACTGAATTTGTCACTATTTCTTGTGTGACCGGAGGGAGCTGAATTACCCTGGGGTGCAAGGAACCGGCCTCTGGCGGCCGCACCGCCCCGGAGAAGAATTTTGATGGTGAGCACACAACTCCAAAGTGCCTGTGATGTTCAGCTGCCCTCAGTGCAGTGCTGAGGCAGACGTGCTGCCTCCTCCCTGGATTGTGGATTTTGAGCACGTTTCAGTAGTGCTCTAAGTTAACATTTTTTTTTTCTCTTCCTCTACAGTGCCAGTCATTGCCTTTTCTTCATTTTAGTGATTAATTGCTCTAAATACTCCTGCTCCTGGACTGCAGGAGTACAATTTCTGTGCTGTATTTCATCTGAACTTGCTATGCAAGTACAGGCGAACTTGGGGGAGTGCTCACACCCACGTCTTGCTAGGTAGAGATGGTTGCCAAAAGGACACCAAGTAAAAGAACAGTTAGTTCTTAAACAAGGGTATAATCTAATAAGAGAAAAAAAAAAAAACATACTGGAATATTCAGTGCCATTCCCTTCCCCCCAGTTTCAAAATTTACAGCTAGTAAACCCCTGACTAGAGCAGTGATTTAAATATATATAGGCATCTGTGCTTCTAAGAAAAGGAAGTGTGTCTGTTTGGGGAGCTGTGTGGAATGAGTTGGTGGATCTCAGTCCAACTTCTGGCAGACAGGTTTTCACATTGCTCAAAGTCACCCTCTCACCCAGCCCCCCTGCAGGGCTCGTGCCAAGGACTTTTTATCTATTCCTCATATGATCCCACCTGCCTTAGCATCTTCTGCAGAGATGGAGAGTTCCTCATGCTCCACTGAGTGCCTTCTGGGCTGGGCACTGTCAGCCCTGCAGGTGGAGGGTAGGGTTGGCTGTGCTCTTGATTCTCCCCAGCGTAGCTGCTCCTTTGCATCTCACTCCACGTGATCCCCATGTGTTAGACACTTTTAGCCATCCACATGACTGGTTTCGCCTGGCATGTGGCATCATCTTTTCATCGTGCTGAAAAGAGGCCAGCTAGAAGGCACAGCAGTGTCTCCTGACAGGACCATGGCATGGCTGCTGTCTTGGATGTGCTGACACACACCTCTCCTGGGGCTGCCCTGCCAAATGTATCAGGACCCTGGAATTCATCTGGGGTGTTGCAGCACAATGCTTCTTCACCTTTTCTATACCTGGCTCTGTTGTGTTACAGACAAAAAGCTTCAGGGCTTGCAACAAATTTAGCAGCTCAAAAATAGATGGTTCATTTGTACTGCCTGGACTTTACAATTTCCTTTTCAGCTCCTGGGTGGAAAATCCATGGCTTGCTGCTGGCCCCCTTCACCTGCTTTTAGGATGTGCATTGCCAGGATCCTCAATCTGGTCCTGTTTATGTTCTGCCTTCCAAACCTCACTGTGTGAGTTACTTACAAAGCTTTAGCTATGCCTGTGTGTATTCAGCTATTTCAAGGATCCTCTTTGCCCCTTGAAAAGCACAACAGCCTTTTATGATAGCAGCCACACTCTTCAGGCTGAATGCTTTTACCTTGACTCAAAAAGTTAAAGAGGAAATGTTAATTGCTTTGGCAGTGGTATTTTTGCAAAAGGCACACCAGGTTGAGTAGCTTGGAAAGATGAGTCCTGTTGCTGGTAAGGGAGACAACAATCTCTGTGAGTCCATGAAAAATCTGCAGTGCCTAAGGCAAACTCAGAAGGGGAATAGAACTACCTCAGTGCTTGGTCCTTGTTGCCTTTGTCTGGAGACGCGGAGCTGACTGGCATCTCAGGGCTGCGTTGCTTCTGCAGTGATTTGTCACAGGCTCTGTGCTGCTGCCTGTGCTGCTTTTCCCTGTTGTGGCACATGGCCAGCTGCAATGGAAATGTGAAGGGAAAAGGGAAAAGAGACTTTTTAGGGAGCACATTAGTTACAGGGCTCATCGAGAACATGGGCAAGGTGCGTGATTGCTCTTCTCCTAGACTTGGAGATGCTGTGGGTGGACCAGCACAATCAAATTCAATATTCATTCAGCCCTGGGGATGGAGTAGGTCTAGAACAGGTGGCACAACTCTCTGAAAGCCTGGGTCCAGAACTGGGGCATAACACCCCAGGAAAAGGAGGGTGGTCCCAACAAGTTCCCTTTCCCAGCTCCATCTGCCATCAAGACAAACCAACATGTCCTTGCAGTTGCTGGTTTGAGTTGTAGGTGATGTGTCCCCATGTTTGGGCTGGCTCTCTTTCCTGCTCAAGCAAGCTTACCTACACTCTTCTGGTGCCTCTGCTGTTTAATTTCTTTTTTCTTGAATTTTCATGAATTTTTGAGCTCTTCCAGTCACAACAGCTGCAGTTTGGCATGCGTGCAGAGCCAAGCCAACACTCTTTTTTCAATTCAACACTTAACACACATTAGGCATCCCCAGGATCATATACAGAGGTTACTTGGAGTAGAAGAAGGTGGGAAACGAACACTTAATCTATGTTTGCTGTTAAAAATGAGCCATTCTATCAGCAAGGATCCAGCAAGAGAAAGGAGAAGAGAGGGAGCAGGGATGCTGTAGAATGGTGATCAGATGAGGAGGAAACCTTTCATGGTTTTTGTACCCTGAACTGGTTCTCAGTTTTTAAATTTGAATAAAATACTGTGATAATCATGACAACCACATCTTTCAAGCCCCTGAGAAAAGGTTTTGAGTTTTACTCTGTAAGCTTGACAAAAAAAATATGTACATTTCTGTACCTGGTGCCACAGGACCATTCTGCTTCTACCTTTAATTTGAGTTATCTACAAGTGATATAGTTATTTGTGCCTTCTTCTCCCCCTACATGTGCAGTCTACTCTCAGAATGAATCCTTTCCTTGTCTTTTGCTGCATTTTTGGAACACATAATATATAGATGCTTGGCTGGGGATTTAGAAGCCCAACTCAAATCCAGTGAACTAATGTGTTATTTCAATTTCTGTATGCACCTGTTACTATTCTCCAAATTCCTGGATTTTTTTTCCTTTTACAAATTTGTGCTCATTTTCCCCATAGAGGTTTTAATGGGAAAGAGAATTAAGGTAGACAGCCTGTAAAAATCCAGACACTTAAAAAAGAGCAGCAACCTAAATTATCATCTCAAGCTATTGCTGTGCTGTGTTAGTGCTTACACTACAAAGTGCTTTGAGCTGTGAGGAAGCAGCTGGTCTGGAACAGTGCAGCTGATTTCTGGGGCAGGTAAAGCCAGAAATGCCCCAATATGTGCTAGGCAGTAATGGGGGTCTTCTGCATGAGAGCATGATGGAAGCTCTCTTGCATCAGAGAAATGCCTGGTTTCCCATGTGGCATACAAACAGGTTATAAATGACATTTACTTAATAGTATCTCCAGCTCATACACCAGAATAATCAAAAAGATAGCTTATTATCAGTTATTCTTTATGCTGGCTTGTGGTTCAGGAATAAAACAGCATAGAAATCATCCTACTTAACAAAGCATGAAGGAAAGAATCTGTAGTTTGTGGAGTAGGAGATAGAGTGGTCTGAGCCAGTCTTGGAAAAAATGTAGCCTTGTGGTCTGCAGGCTGTTTTTTCTTGCTTTCTTGCTGCAGCACTCACTAACAGACTCATTCTCCATGCATAACTCTGTGGGTTTTTTTTGGGTTTTTTATTGTTTTGTGTTTTTGTTTTTTTTTTTTTTTTAATTATATCTCAAGCCAACT
Source organism: Lonchura striata (assembly GCF_050655825.1). Lineage (NCBI taxonomy): Eukaryota > Metazoa > Chordata > Aves > Passeriformes > Estrildidae > Lonchura > Lonchura striata. Next base: position 151,970,338 of record NC_140704.1, on the reverse strand, counting down.
GCTCCCCTTCTAACCCTCCAAACCCTCCACCATCCCAATCTGCCTATCTGCCTTTTTGACCCTTAGCCTATGTTGCATGAATTTCATAGAATTTCTACCTGGGCTCTGCTGCTGAAGGGTTAATACAGCACATAGTAGGTGAACAGTGGTGGCTATAAATAAGTGCCACTTAATGCTTTCTTGAACTATTCAGTAGCCTCTAAAATTCATAATATTCCCAGAAAATAATATTCCCAGAAAAACGTGGGCTTCAGGTTTCACAGACAACTGAGAGTATTTAATCCAACATAAGAGAATGCTTTTCCTGCCCTGTGACTTTTTATTCCTGAGTAATGAAGACCTGTTTTCCTAAAGCAGTGCTTTAATAGGACTGTGGCAGAATGTGGCTGCTTGAGTTTAAGAGCACAGTTGTGATGGTGTTTGCATGAGTTTCTCTCGGTTTTCATGTCAGTCTCTTTTTCTGGCATGGTCCTTTGTACCTGTCATCGTTCCAAAGAGAACAGGAGTGGATGGACCAGTCGGGTAGTAAGGACAGACTTGGGTGAGATTCATGTTATCACTCTGCTAATGACTCAGTAAGATGCAAAGTGAGGAACAAGTTCAAGGGATAGGGAAGGAAATAGTATTTTTGGAACCTTGATGGTGGGATCAAGTCCTTTGTGAATGGAAGACAATCTAAGGATAGTGCTTTTCAGCCTGACATTTCATCCTGGTCCAAAGGAATGCTCTATGACAAAAATGGTGTGTTCCCAAGCAGGGAAGGCAAGGACTGAACTGAGAGTTTAAGCAAAAAATAATGGCTGCATATTTATTATCTGTCCTTGTTGCTGCAAGGGAATCCAGCTGTGTATCCTGTGTGTATCCTGTGTGTCTCCCAGCTGAAGCAGCAACGCTTTCTAGAGCTAAAGTTAAGTACAAACCCAGTGCAGTCAATTTTGCTCCCAAAATGAGTGAAGACTCCTTAATATGTGCCTGAAAATGCAATGGGAATTCAGAAGTGCACCCTGAGTTCTTCGTTATTTGGTAAAATCTAAGCAGGCAGAGAGAAAGAGAAAAGAGTGAATGCCTTGTACAGCTCAAGTGATGGAAACAGGTCTGTCCCTACAAATTTGCTGTCAATGTGTGTAGGCAGAACAATGACTGCTCCTGGAAGAGTTGATACTGCTGGGCAGTCCCAGAAGGTAATCTGAATATGTCTCATTATTACATCTGCTCGAGGAAGTTACCTTTTAGGGCCTTTTGTAAGCCATGACAATCCTGAAAAGAGCCTAAGAAATTGTTTTAAAAGCTGTGGATCAGTGGCAGGGATCCTGGACACTGGTGGAGGCAGCTGGCAGGTGAGACCTGATGAGCAGATGAGAACTCCCCCAGAACATACCCATGGCTATTGAAGTAGGAACTTCATTACAAAATACTTCAGGGAGCCAAGTACTCTGTTTCAGCCAGTGTGAAGTAATTTAATGCATTTTCCAATATTCTGTGAGCAGGAATAATGTCACTGTAGTGCTTTTTCTTTTATCTCTGATATTCATCACAAAGATGAAATCAATGATGTTGTGACTCAGCCAACTTGAACGAGCCTGACAGTTCGTCTCTCTGATGGGTTTGGACCAGGTTATGATATGGAGTCATTTACTCTTAGTTGGCTTTCAAGCCATAAGGACTCCAGAAATGTCCCTGGTGAGGTAGGGATGAGGGCACTCAGCAAAAGCTGTTGCTTCTCTAACTGACCAAAAAAAAAAAAAATCAGCCGTGAGAAGCTCCTTATTCCTGGTAGAAACATAACATCGACACAAAGAAGGTGGAGTGGGAAAAGTGCCTCATTCCAAAATGTGTTTATCCATGATAAAGTGCTTCTCTAAAAGGCATCTTGGGACTCCAAGTTTATTCCCTCTCAATGACTTCTAGAGGCTGGGTTTGCTCTGTTTTCAAGTCAACAGAAGTGATGCTATTTTTCCCTACTGCCAACCACATAAACTTAGCTGGGTTCTGGAAATAAAGCAGTGCTTTCTCCCTCACAACTGTTGCCTCCAGTAATATCCTGCAATCAGCACATGGGAAGCATCTTTATTGGTGATACGTGAGCCAGCTTAGATTCCAGTTCATTCCCCCCACTCCAGTGACCTTAGTCTCCTAAGGATAGTAAAAACCTGTCCCTCTGAACAAAATCAGAATGAATTTCCACCTTGAGAAAAGGATTGTTTTTTACTTTGACATGGTGGTAACTGTTGGCTTACCTGTTTTTTCCTGGTTCCTGCACTCATATTTAAAGATCACTGTGGTGGGTTGTCAATGCTGATGCATCTGATGCATCTGTGCCTATTTTGTGGTGAAGAAGAAGGCAAGCTCCTGTTTGAATGTCTGTAGGTATTCCTCTCTTTGGAGGGTTGTCTGGAATTCCCACTCGTATGATATAGAATCTTTAGGCTGGGAAGTGCTGTGTCCTGAACGCAGCAGCTCAGAGAGTGATTCTCAAAGGTGAGCATGCAAAGGTGGCATTAGATTTCCATTTGTGCCTCTGAGATCTTGGGTGGATATTAGGGTCATTAACAGTCTCATTTCTTAGGGTTGTTTCTGATGCAGTTCTAAATCCATTTTGTGCTTCTGAGTCCAATTGCTCCTGATTTTGCTCTGGTTTGGTTCGAGTGAGCTCCTTATGTGGAACCACAGAATAGCTTAAGATGGAAGGTCCCTCTGATGGGCATCAGTGCAAGCCATTCCTCCAGTTAGCCCAAATCCTGAGTTAGGTTGGAGCCTTATCTAGTTGTGTTTTGTTCATCTCCAAGGCAGATTTTTACCCAGCTGAGATGGCACAGCTTCTCTGCCCCTGTCAAGTGTTTGTCGTAAAGATTTTGATCCTTAAACTTGAGTTTCTCTGTCTGTAATTTGTCACCAGTGCACCTCTGGGTACACAGCTGTCCTTTCTCCTGACCTGCCCCTTATGCTTTCAGTAATGCAACTGAAATGGTGTGGTTAACCTTAGCTGCTGCAAGAGCACGCTGCTGGCTCCTCTTCAGCTTGCTGTCCACCAGGACCCCAGATTCTTTTCTGCAAAGCTGCCTCCTAACCAGCCATGATAGTTTTCAGACCCCTAATGACTGTCTCCAGCTCTTTCCCTTCCGGAGGATCATAAGGTCAGGAGAAAGGGACTGTGAATCCATCTGGAGGAATATTAAAATAAAGGAATGAAAAGACCCCAGTGAGGGATCTGTCACTGATGCTTTCTTTTGTAGCTGGAGCGATGTTTTTTTTTTTTCCTCCCTTAGTGTAGAGCTGCTGAAAAATTGCACAGTATCAGTTGTAACAGCAGCATTATAATTTGCAAACATGCTATGTTAAGCAGCGAGTGTGAAGCTGCACGCTGGAGTCTGAAGGTTCCTCTGCTGATTCTGGCTGAATCCTCGCAGATGTCAGACTGTTCTTAGAATCTACGTTTTCATTAAATTAAATCTTTGCTTTTGCTGGGAGAGATCGCTTTCCTCGACAGACTGTTCCACTGATGCATAAACCCAGAGTTGGGAGGCAGCTCTTAATTTTTATCTGTCCTTCTGTATTTCATAAATTCCATCAGTTCTTGGGAGTTTTACTGTCTCAAGTAAAGTGTTTGCATGTTTCCAACATTTAGAGGCTGCTGTAAAGTCCTCAGCATAGGTTATATTTAGTTCAAGAATATGTGTAATTGGCTGATTTAATCTCCCCTTGTTAACCGGTTCTTTCCAATGCTGAAATAATTTCTGATGTCTTTCTTTGGAGTTCCTTATCTCATTCAATTTGTTATCCTCCCTTTTTGGGCCAGGGAGTACTCTGGGTAAACAATCACAAGTGAGAATTTAGCCTCTCATTTTTTTTCACCAGGACATTCACGCTGGTTATATTTCATCAGTGATTTAAGATTTTAATTTTGCCTTTCCTGATGAAAGTGTGCGTGCAAGAGTGGTGCAATTACATCAGAAAATGTCACAATGAATGGAGGACTTTGGGAATCAAAAGCCATGTCTGTAGCTGAGGCTGAAGTGGAGGAAGAACGCACTGGCCTGTAACCCCCTGTTTTCCTCTGCTTTTTTGGAAGCATGGATTTTCCCAAACTCAGTTTAACTAGCATCAAGGACCATCAGAGTTAAATCCCACAGATTTAACTATCCCCAAAGTCCTGGCAAGGACTCTGGGGATAGGAGGGTCACAGGTTCACCTCCTCCCTTCTGTGAGGGGGTGCTTCATGCATATTCCCTGTAGACTTTTCTGAGCAAGAGGTGTTCAAGGAACTTCGTGTCACCGAGGCAAATGAACACACTCCTCTAGTCCTCAGTGACAATAGTGATGGAATTAGATGGGATGGGTGCCGAGTGATGAGGGAAGAAGACTTTGAGATCGATTAATTCAGAAGCTGTTCAAAATTCCTGAGGCTCTGAGAGATGACACAGGAGCTGATGCTACCAACTTCAGTATCTCTGCTGGTACTCATGGCAGTGCTTGGGGTGTCCTGGGGTGCCCCGGGGTGCTTTGGGGTGCCCCGGGGTGCCTTAGTCCCCTTGTGCACGATCTCAATCACAGGCACAGCTGGTACAACCCAGCTGGTACAACCCTGTTGTTGAGAGCAACACTGTAGGGGCTGAATGGGGTTTGCTTAGCCTTCCTTTTCCTATTTCTTGCACGCAAGCTGACAAAGCGCTGTCAAGCAGACACCTGCTTGTGCAAACTGAATTTCCAGGGGAAGAGGCCGCTTTCTTTTCTCGAGCGAGAGGGAAAGGGGCAGAGGTTCCCCTCCTCTCCCAGCTCCACGGCGGAGACGGCCCCGGGGCAGCCGCGGTTCCCGAGCTCCCCCCAGAGGCTCGCCGGCACCGCGCCCTGCCCGCGCCGCCCGCCCCGCAGCCTCCCCTTCCCTTTGCCACCTCTTTCCCCTCTCTTTCTCTCCCCACTAAAGCCATAGGTAAGTAAAGATCCTCTGATCTTCAGCACAAATGTGCCCCCTCCTCCGTTTCCCCTCTCTATGGGTGCTTTGTAGAATATTTTTGGTAGATTATTTCGGGTTTTGTTTGCAGAATAAGGCGTCCATTGCCACCTGCAATACAAAAAAAAACCTGCAGCGCCAGGTACTCGCTGTCAAACAGTGGTTGAACCTGTTGTGGACTCTGGGATAACAGGAAAAAACCCCAAACAAACAAAAAGGGGAAAGGAAACAAAACACCTCAAACTGTATCTTAAACAATTTTATCTGCTTTATTTTTGGTGTCAGTTTTTTTAGGAGACGCTTCAGGTTAAAAGAGATTTGCCAGTGGCTGAGAGTGGCTGAGACACTTGTCATTTAGGCTGCCTGGTTCAGTACAAGCCATGACTGAAGGGAGGGTATAGAAGGCAGGAGGGACACTTGTGCTTAGTCCTTTTGTGCATCCTCCTGTTGGATGTTCCTATTAACTCTGGATTCCTGGCCAAACCAAACTCCCACTTCTTGGGAGTGCATTCTCATGTTTCTAGGTAACGCTTATTTCTGGCTGGGTTGTTAGGATTTCTGCAGGTTTGAGGGATGTGATTGATTAAGCCTGTGTTTTTCTTCTGGATTTTCTGGGGAATTTTGGATCAATTCCTCCTACCATCCCACTCCTCTTCCCTTCTTCCCCAAAAGGGTGGGTTATTTTGATAAAGAAAAACTAGTTGCAGAGAATAGCAACATCACTTACACTGCAGTGTGGGGATTGTGGGGTCAGCCTTGAGGGTTTTTTTGGGCAACCCAGTGGGTGCTGTGGAGGAGAGGGATGACACAGCCACTAAACTGGTGTTTTGTAGGTCTTCAAATTACACGTTTCATGTGAAGGATTATAGGAGGAGGAGGATCTAATCCATTGTCAGAACTCATCTCCCAAGCCTGTGTTGCTGTGTTGTTTGGTGAATATTTAGAGTGACATTTAGGTGGTGTCACTGGCCTTGCTGAGATGAAGGAGAAAACAGAAATCTCTATGTTGTCAGCAAGGCCTTGGCCAGGCCCTGGTACGTCAGTGAGCAGACAGCAAAGTGCAGCTGAGGAGCTGTGGGGGTGTCAATTTATTTGTAAAGAGCTCCCATTTCAGAATGGTGGCATTTTCCTTTCTCAGCTTCTATTTGCTTTGCCGTAGACACAGTCTTTCCTCCTTTTTAATGTGCTGTGTATTCAGCTGGGACATGCAGAGACTGATGGATTCTCTATTGGATTTGTTTTTGGCACCTGGGCTAGATTTTTACAATGGACTGCGTACTTACCAAGGTTTATTTTCTTGTATTTCCCTCTCCATTTTATGCAGCCTGACTGTGCCTTTTCTGCTTGAGCAAAGGCTTGAAATCTCTCAGCCAGTATGATTTAAGTCACTTAAATGCTTTTAATGGGCAGGGAGTATCATTTGGGGTGGTTTCTTCTTGTCCAGTGAGGAGTTTATTCACTTGATAGTAAATTGATTTAATCTAAATTTGAGGCAGAGTGGGAGCCAGTGTGAGACCATCTGGGGAGTCTGAGTTCAAGCTGTGATGAGCAGCCCTGTCAGTGAAAATGTTCTCAGGACTCTTGCATGCTCCATGTGGCAAACAGATATTTTCTGGTGGAGCTCCATGCTGTGTGTGCCACCCAAGGCAAATCTCCAAGATGCTCTCGGGAGGTTCTCCATCAGCATGAGAGGCACATTATGTTTTCCCAATCAGTGGGAGTTATGTTGGAATTTTGAGTGCTGGAGCCTGTTCTTCTGCCACTACTTTTGATGTCATTCAGCCCCCTGAAGGCTGTGCCCTGGGGTCACTGCAGCTACTGGACAGCAGAATAATGCTGGTGGACATCAGAGAGGCTTTGACATCTGTTGCAGAAAAATATCTACTGGAGCAGAACTGATCTGAAATTGGCTGGTCTGGCATTTCTTATCCACCTCCTTCTCTGTAACCATGGAGCTCAGTGGGGATGGAGTTGGAGTGCCTTGCTTTTTCTTCTTTAAAGTATCTTTTCTAAATTTTTGGCAAATGATAAAGAATTAACAGACTTTCAGGCAGTGATGTGTAAACAAGAAATAAATAGGTTGTGGTGACGACATCCACATATCATAATCAGCAATGCTGTGTTAGATTAAAAGGACAATGATACCAAGTAAAACCTTTTCAGTATATATGGATCTCATTCATGATAATATATTACCTTCAAAAAGTGCTTTTTGTTAGCCAGTATCTATTTAAACTTGGCCTATGTAATGACTATGAAAAAACTCCCAACTCCTGTACCTCATTGAATGTGTAAGTACAAAGCATATTTTATTCTGGTTAAAAAATGTTTAATAAAACAGAGTAAGAAAATGATGCTTTAATACTTTTCATCTCAAAGACTGTAGAAAGCATAAAACAGTGTGAAAAATACATATTTTAGATAGATACACTGCTTATGACTCAAGGAGGTTTTAGTATAAGAATAATGAGAAAATATATGTTGAATTATTTCCTTTAAGTATTTAGTAAAAAAGTGTTCAAAATAACCAAAGAATTCCACAGGAATGATGCAAAATTAAGTCTGTATTGATATTTTGTTAAGATAATGATTTTTTTTTTTTACTTTACAGACAATAAGGTTTCAATAAAAGAAAGCAAAATTGAAGCACAACAGTGACATTCACATTCTGATGGAATTGACTTAAATAATCAATTCCCTTGTCTGAATCATTCAGTTTTTCATCAACAGATTCATTTCTCTTCTTTTTCTCCTTTGATTTGACTATTCAGAAGTGCTGCTACTTTATCATAATCATAAGAGACCATTTTTAGTGTTTTCAGGAAAATGATGTTTGGTGGGAAGAGGAAATTAAATAGTGAATCCTAGCAAAGACAAACAAAGAGTTTTGATATTTTTCTTTTTTTCTTTTCTTTCTAGTAAGGGTGCTACTACAGTGTTAGGTGGAAATTATTATATGTTTGAAATTGAAATAAATCTTGCAGTTTGCTTTTTCAATTAGGAGTATCAGTGAGTCATGTTCTAACTCCCACCCCAAGTTCTCAGTAGGAACCAGTCCCACACATGGGATCAGTAGTCCTAGAAGGACCTGCACGGACACAGAATCTTAGAATAAGATTATTAAGTCTTAGAATAAACTCAAGACTCAGTTATGAAAGGACTCATAAAGGCCATTGATTCAAACTCCTTGCTCCTCTCAGGACTATCAAAAACTGAACCATATAAGGAAAGATCATTTTCCAGACACTCCTTGAACTCTGACATGTTGGTGCCATGACCATTTCCCTGGAAAACCTGTTCCATGACTGACCACCCTGTCCATGAAGAGCTCCCAGGACTCAGTGCTGACTCACATTCAATTTGCCACCAGCCCAAATCTCTTTCTGCAGAGCCGCTCCCCAGCTCCCTAATTTATATTTACAATAATAATGACTTCTTACACAAATGGGTGACTAATTCATTGTTACCTTATCATCTTCATTTTTGGCACTTCTTGCCAAGCTCAGGAAGCCTCACAGGCCTTACAACTGCATCCCCTGGAGTCCTCTCTCAGGACTGGAGGATAGGAAAGGAGACTGGGGGCAGCCAGAGCAACTCTGTGCTCCAGTAAATCTGTCCCTCCCTATAAAAAGAGCCTCCTGCACCTGCAGCAAAATTAAAACTTGTTCTCAAAATCTGAAAGAGGAGGTTTCTCCTGGAAGCCATGTGAGAAGTCAGAACTGCCAGAGTAGCTACACTGATGTTATCCTGTCTTTATTTTTCTCTCTATAAACATTTAGAGGGACAGGCAAACCTTTCTGAAAGGTCAGACTCTGACCTCACAGTCTGGTTCAATGGGTAGATTTGGGATGATAATCCTTTTAGTTTAGCTCCTTCTCTCCTTTGTTTTGTTGGGTCATTCCAGACAACTGGCTTAAAACTGCTGCCAGTTTCCTTCTCTAATTGTGTCAGTACCCACTGCCTGCCTTCCTGAATCCTTGCTGAGGATTGTTAATGATTGTTAATGCTGGGAGTGAAGAAATACCTCCAGAAGTGCTAGCTGTTAACTCAAGTAATGAAATGCTGTTGTGTGTACAATAATTCTGCACAATAATTTTGCATATGGATGAATTGGCCAGTGGCAAAATCAGCTGATGTTCAGAACAATTCACTCCAAGGCCCTGCTTAGCTGGGTTTATCAACCATTGAATTATGAGCCTGGGGTATTGTTAAGTGTTGCACAGTGAAGGCATTATATCTGCACCAGCAAAGCCTCTGTTAGCAAGGCAGGCTGGGTGTGATGCTGTGAGCTGCAGCCAAGCCCAATTACCACGCGAGAACGCCTCTCCTGTTTGGAGCCTGCCAACCATTGCCTTTGCATATTAACCATATTTATTCTATTTAAGTGGCTTTGCCATCACGTCTCCAGCTCCCATTCCTCTGGCTGCATGGCTGTAAGCAGTGTCAGGCATGGGCAGAGGTTGTTCCAGCTTGAAGGTGGGATTAATTGTCCTTTGAAGACAGGGCAGGGGTTTGGGATTTGGGGTTTTGACTGTCTTTAGTGTACTCAGCAGCACCAGCCACCTCTGTCATTTGCATGGGGTAAGAGTAGCAAGGTTGGTCTGTCGCCTTTTCCCCCAAACTTTCCTCCTCACTCCCATCTTGCCCCAGCTTTCTGCACGGGGCTCTTTGGAAGAGCTCCAGCTTGGCTGCTGACCAGAGGAGCCTGCAGTCGGGTTTCTCTGTACCAGCCTTTTCCAGCCACTGTGAGGTGACCCCTGTGATGGGGCTTCTCAGTCTCAGCCCTCTGCCTGCTGCTACAAAAGAGGGATTAGGCCCACAGCTGATCCCCCCGGTAATCTGGGGAACATGGTCTGTTCTTTCAAGAACAGTTGCTGTAGAGATTTTAAGGATGTTGTCACAGCTACACTCACGGGCAAATGGAGCAGTTCATCTGCTTCAGGCTGTGAAGATTTAATTGAGCTCCAAGGGAAGGCTTGAAGCTGAATTAAATCTTTTGCTGATGGAGAACAAGGTCTGTCATAAAGAAATTCTCCTGATCCTTGTCTTCCCTGAGTGCTGCCATACCGACCCAGGACCAGCTCTGAGACAGTCCAGAGCAGAGCTGGTGCTGAGAAGGGGCTGTTTACCCTCCTGGAATTACGTCCTGCAACCAAATAAAGTATTTTATTCTCTGTTCAGCATGTGTAAAAGACATCCAGAGAAACTGAATGACATTTTTTAATTGCTGACACTCTGTAACTAGAGATTGTGAGATTTGCAGACTCTCAGTTGAAATGTCATAATAAGATTATTCCCTGTAATCGTGTAAGAAGAAATAGCATGTGTGAGAGGAGACAGACCAGGAAAGAATAGTTTATCTGCTTTCCTTAATAATGTAAGTATGACACATATATCAATTTTGGAGCAGACTGTGGAGATCTGTAGTGGGACCCTACGTTTTTTACCCCTGTATTTTACTCTTGGATAAATAAATACTCAAGTTATAGCACATTATGAGTCTCAGGCCGTTTTTTCAGTCTCCTTACTGCCAGAGGTACGTGGTTAGTCCATCTCTGTAAGGATTGCACTTGGAGATCTTAAGGCACAAATCTTGTGCCAGTTGCTTGGAGTCAATTCCCCTGGATTTCTGCTCAGTAAACACCTCTTAAAATGACTTCTAAAAAACACTTTCAGCGCTGTGTTTCTGTTGGTAGGTCTGACAAAGACATTCTCAGCAGCCAGGAGTCCCCTGTGGGATCATCTGGAGATAGATTTACTCCTGAGCCTCAGAGACCCCACAATATCTTTAAGACTATGTCAGAAACTGCTTCCATGGAAGGAAATATTTCTGCAGACTGTCATCTGCTGCCTTGGGTTTTTCTGTGCTTTTTGGACAGGAGAATTTGGGTTGTTCTGAGAAACAGTGTTTTTGTTTAGGATCTGTAATGTTTTCTCATGAAAAAAGAAATACTGAAAATCTCTTAGAACACCAGGAGAGTCAGATGTCTGAGTAAGAAGTAGAACTACAGGATATTGGTGGTCCTCAAACTTCTGGGAATATGAAAAGTGTAACATTTTATTACTTAAGAGAGGTGCTTGCTGAGAAGATATTTCTGCAATAACACAATTATTTTCATGGATTTTACAAGAATTCAGTGGGATCTCCTGCTATCAGATCAGTTCATTAACATACCCCCAAACATCATTGTTCTAGACTTCATGTATTTTTTGCAAATCCTCCCTTTTGTAATGTGCCTGAACACATTTTTATTCAGATATAACCAGCCTGGGACCAACACTAAGGTGTCAGACATGTTTAAACTAGAGAAGAGTTATTGCAGAATTCAACCTTGAACTGCCTGGGGTTACAGGAAAGGACAGAGGAAGCCATGAATTATGGGGAAATAGATGTGAGGTGAGTGACAGGTAATATTCTTGGAGGCTTTAGGATTCCAGGAAAAAGGGAAATGTGAAATGCATGGTGAGGCAAAATAAGAGACCCTTCAGAGACACTAATAAATCTGATGGGTGTTGATTAGTGCAATGCTTGTGAGAAGCTTCCCATCTTTTGTGCAATCAAGGGAGAACTCTTTCTGAGTCAGTGCATGGTAACCTGGTTCTCATCTTGTACCATGATTTTCACAGGCAAAAAAGGTGGTATAAGTCACAGAGCTGATTTGTTTTAATAGCATTTTACTAATGTTCTGGACAGGAAAAAGCTAAAGCAGCCACCATGGCAGCTATACTGGTTTTGGTTCCCTGACTGGGATTTCATTGCACAGTCCTAGGTCTTAATTCTTTTGCCTTTCACTCACATAACAAAATGAGAGGAGTCTAAAGCAGACATAGCTTCATCCATATCTAAACTTGAACCAAATCCAGTGCAAAACTGAACAGACTGATATCTGTGACTGAAGCTTGTGGATGCCTCACCCCTTCCTATGCTGAAACAGCTCTGGGAAGGGTTTGCCTCTCCTGTAGGAGGCCTGGTCTCCTCTTGTGCTCTAATTCCTCCTGGTGCTTTAGATACGCCATCAAGTAACTGATGGAGATGATTGCTGGAGCTGAGGCTCTCTGTGACCTTGCTGAGATTAATCCTCATGTGTGCTAACATGGAAACAGCATCCAGTCCATATGTTCAGCCTTGCCTGTGGCTCTGGGCAGTGCCTCGGGTGGGTTCAGTATTAAAGTCATAACTCTGCCTCCTTGGGTGGAGGGAAGCTTGCCAGGACTGGAGGGGGAAATGTTAGCTGATGCTCCTGAAAGCAAGGACAGTTGTGGGTTTTCCTCCTCCCACCTAGGTTAGAGACTTGGAGAACCTTAGGACTTTTCTCTTTATCTTTGTTTAACAAGCATAGAGAAAGATTGATTTTGATTTAAATGTCAGATGACAGAATTACAGACTTGCCAGTGTCTTGGGTTTTGCCTTTTATTTAAACGAAGCATCTGTGCAAGAATTGGTACCCGCATCAAAGCCAAGGTCTCAGCCAGCAAAATTAAAGTGAGTCTAAGAAACTGGTAAATGCAAAGCACAAAGATGCCTGAATTTGCCTCAGAAACTTCAACTTCTCTTGGAGCTGCAGGATGGGGGCAAGAGAATTTTCTAGTCCTCTGACTCACATACCAAATTGTTCTGCAAAGCCTGTGAGCCACAGGATGCAACATTGTCTCTAAGAGATGAAGGGATGGGAAGATTTGGGAATATTTTACAGTGGGAGATGATGCTAGTTTCCTAGGGGTCAGTTGGTTATTTAACCGTGCTTGGTAATCAAACAGGGCTGGTCTTGAGTTGGGGGAAGTTTCAGGGGTCCTGTGTCTGTTTTTAGTTTCCCTGGTACAGAAGAGGCACAGACATACTGGAGAGACTCCAGAGAAGGACCACAATTGTGATTAAGAGACTGGAGCTTCTCTCCTATGAGGAGGCTGAGAAAGCTGGGAGCTCAAGGGGAGTTTCATCAAGGTGTATAAACACAGCAAGGGAGGATACAGAGGGAACAGAGTCAGGCTCTTTTCAGTGGTGCCCAGTGACAGGACCATGGGAGGGTCTATCTGAACATCAGGAAATACCTTTTTTACTGTGATGCTGACAAAGTGCTGCCTGGGTGGTTGTGGGCTCTCCTTCCTTGGCGATGTTCAAAAGCCATTGGACTTGTCAGCTGGCTCTGGGTAGTCCTGGGAGGGGGGGAGGCAGAATGACCTGCAGAGGTCCTTTCCCACCTCCACCATTCTATGATTCTTTGTAAAACTAAGGGTTCAGTTTACCAAAAGGAATTACATCTATCTAACTACAGGTGTGTACAACCACGCCAATATTTTCCTGTAAAGAAGTCTCTGGTAGAGGATAACTCAGGTTCCAGAGCTCCACATGGAAACATGAAGCTAGTCCAGACTACAAATTGAGGATGTACAGGCTGGAGATGAGCTACAGGTTCTCTGAAGTGATGTTTCACTGTGCTTTTCTCCTGTAAATGGGCTTTGACAGAGGAAGTTTCCTGCAATGAGGGAACCTGGCAGAACCTCAGGTGGGTAGTGGCAATGTCCTCATCCGAGGGACAGACTCTCAACCTCCATACCATGTGGACTTGCTTGGAGCTTTGCAGTGTACCCAAAATAGCAGCACAACATGTCTGACTCATTTGCTGCACCGCTGAAACACTGTGCAGCGTTGCAGTTGACCCAGCAGTGGCTTAATAATATCTGCAATTCTAGTGATGTCTCCTGGAGAGATCTGAACTGCTGACACCATGTAGTGCAGTGGAATAATGGGAAATGAGTTTTGATGGGAGGGAGGGTGACAGTCAAGACAAAAGTCCCTTCTAGTCAAGAGGTTAATGCAGGCCAGGCCAGTGAAGTGCTGCTGGTGGAGGTGCTGATAGGTCATGGAAAATTTACAAGCTGACATCCTGGGCCACTGTCAGACTGCAAAACATAGACCTGAGTCCTCTAGGCCTGTCCTGCCATGGCCAGGCAGGGGACACTGAGTCTCTGCAGAAGATGAGGTTGTGTGCTGATGGTCAGTCAGCTTTCCCTGCAGTGTTCTTTTAGGATCTGCTGATCTCTGCACGCACTTGGTGTCATCCCGAACACGGCTGGGTGTTGGATCTGCTTGCTCTGAAAACGCAGAGCTGAGGCCTCACTGGAGGGCTGGCAGGAGGTTGGGGGCTGGCTGGTCTCTGTGCTGAGCTGTGGGCTTCACTGGAAACATGAAGAACGCATCTAATCTTAAAAGGTCCTTAATCCATCCAATTTCACATCAGGTAGGGGTCTCTTTGGCATAGCAGTGACCTTATAAGTGTTCAGCATTTCATTCTCTTCATTGATGCCTTTCCTTCATAAAATTGCTGAGTTTGCTTATTTTGTTTGAAGGAAGAAAATGTTCTAGCTCTTCTCCATTAGGTGAATACTAACCTAAAGAGTTCAGAAATTCCTGTGAGGATACAGGTTTTATACCATGTGTCTTCTCTAAGCCCTGCACAATGTGCCCAGTGGAAAACTGGGAGTCTCCTCAGATCCAAAGAGGAAAGACTGGTTGTAGCACCAGGCTAAAACTTATCTCAGCTGTGTCTTCCTCTTACTTCTGATCTTGACTTATCCTGATGGTTGTAGAGGTGCTTTTCTCACCCTCCAAAGCAGCTCACTGCCTTCCCTGGTGCAAGAAGGTCTGGTTTCCTGGTGTTTATAGAAATTGGAAGTCCTCCAGGGAAAGGTTGAGTGCTGTTTCACTCCTTTAACAACCCACCATTCTATGTGAGCTGTAACCCCCATGACAGCCATATGGCAGTCTTCTTTTAAACCTAATCTGATATAAATTTGCTTGTACAAAAGCAGAGAGAGAGACATGAGGAGAGCTGATCCCCTCACATACCTGCTTAGATTTCCAGTTTGAAGACAGTGTAAGTAAATAAAGACTAAAACCTGAACAGGGTCTTCAGAGCTTGGCCCCTGGGCAGCCCTTTTCTCCCTGATAAAATGAAAGTAGCAGCAATGGGGGTTCCTTGTCCCACATCTCTGGACCCACCTCTTCCTGTGCCTGGAGACACAGGTTGTTTTCACCTCTCTGGGATCCAGCCCTCTCCACCATGTACTGTCTCACCTGTGCATCACCAAGCTGGGACACAAAAAGCCAAATCCAGACAATGCTTTGGGGCCAAAGCTGGCAACTTAAAGTTGTCAGCTTAACTTAAAGTGCTGAGAATTTGGTGTCCTTCAACTGTGTGCAAGGCACTAGCACTGGAGATTTGGGCCGTGCTACCTGACAGAAGGGTAAATGGGTGAAAATGATATAGCCCAAGCCAGCTGGGGTCTGATTAGTGGTCTCCAACCCTCAGAATGGTCAGGCAGCTGTTTGTCTTATGAAAGATGGATCATCTGCTTGCAGGGTAAATCAGACAGCTAGTTGTGAGATATCCAGCTGAAAATTCTCCTAACACCTGCTGATTGAGTATTGGCTAATAAAAGCTTGGATTGTCTGGCTCCTGTTGAAATGTGCCACCAGAAACCTCAAAGACTTTACTGCTAGAAGTCAGGGGAAAACTCGGGTACATAAAATGGCAATAAATCAGAGCCTGAAAGGTTTTTACATTTAATGGGGCAGTGAACATCATGCAAACAGGATCAAGTATTTCCCCTTCTTCCATATTTCTTTCTCTCCTCTACTCCCTTCAGCTTTTGTGCTTTGTCATAAGGGAGTACTGAGGGAGGCTGCACAACATCACTTTTCCTAAGATGAAGTCCCTAACTGTTGTGTTTTGTTCCATTCTGCAGCCACAAAATTTACGATAACAATAAATCGAAGGTGGTAATGTGCTCCCCAATTTATCGGTGAATTCATGTATAAAAATGCATGTGAAATACAACCCTCCTGCTGCTGACTTGGAGTGTTATTGCAAGGCAGCCAGAAACAACAGATCCCCTTTCCATTGCAGTGGGGACCCCTCCTAGTGGCTTCATTCATGCAGAGGTGATCAGGCTTCTCATAAAAAAGCCTGATCACCTCTCATGTATCTTCTTCCAAGAGAAGCCTTCAAATTAATTTCCTGCTTGGGTTAATAAACACTTGATTCATCTCCTTCTTCCCAGTCACAGACTGGTTGTGGTGACACTAATACTAGACAGTCAAGGTGAAAGGGAGGCAATCATGGGCAGTACACAGACTGCAGAGGAGCTCAATCACTTGTTTGCATCAATCTTCACTCCAAAGCTGTGTTCATGGTGAGAAGAGATGTGTGGGAGGGAATCCCTTTCCTCTCCTGAGTTTTAATTTCTGAATGTCATTGAACTATTCCCACAAGCAGAGCTCTGTGAGGCAGAGTGTTTCTGACACAGTGTCTCCCCTGTGAGTGCATCACATCAGAGCAACTAAAAGACTTTCCTGACACTGGGGCTGTAGGTAATCCAGGATCCCATTTTGGGGAATTTTTCCTTCTTTGCTCGTGCTTTGCCAATAGGATAATTAGAGGAGGAGGACAACAGAGAGACAGAAAGGGAGCCAAAATCAATATGGCACTGGAACAAATTGGGATTTTAAGGCTCCTGCTCAGTAGGGAGCACATCATGGGCACTTCTCTCTTGTACCCTGGTGAAGTTGGCTGGGTGCAGCTTTGGTTCCTAAGGATCAGGTCCCAGAAAAGAGGCACAGATGAGGGCAGTGGGGAAAATTGAGGTGTTCTGGAAGAGCTGAGCCATTCAATATCACATGGAAAATGCACAACCGTGCATCAAAGGCAGCTGGAGAAACAGAATAATGCTGCAGTTAAAATACTGGGCTTGGGTTTTTGTGACTGAGCTCTGATTTCACTATGCTTTGCTTGGTTCACTTAATGTTGTTTGCAAGTATGCTGAGAGCCCCAAAGGATTTGGGAAGATATCTTCCAGTCTTCAATTTATCAGTTTAAATTATTTTCAATCAATTTATCACTGATCAATGATTTTCCACTGCAGTTAGTTGCTTCTCTGATAAAGCTGTTACAAAAGACTGTGGACACTGGGAAACAACTAGGAACCAACCATTAAAAGTAAAGAGTAAAGGGAAATTATTTGCAAATGTCTCTAAGTCTATTTGCCAAGTGCTTATAAAAAAATCAATACATTTAAAGAAAATCAGGATGATTCCCAAACATTCTGCTAACCAAAATTCGGCTTTATTCATAATAAATACTATTTATGATGAATAATTTGACTAGGAAGAACTGGAGAGAGGCCAATGTATCCATCTATTTAATATGAACAATGGGTGATCCAAAGAATCATAGACTTCTCAGTCTTATTTCAGCTGCTGAAAGAATAACTGTGAAATTAATTAAAGAACAGGAAGTAAAACACCAGGGCAAATATAAACTGAAAGTAGCAAAACTTCATGGATTTTAAGGGTAAAATCACATTTTCTTTCATTCTCATTTCCTGGTCAAGGTAGGGATTACTCCTTTCACTGGCATTTCTGTATCTACTAAGATCATGAACAGAGATGTGGGTTTTCACTTGGTGTAAGCAGAGCTTAGCACATTGCCACCTAATCTTTGGTGATGTCTTAGAAGGCAGCAGCACCTGAATGCAAATAATGTTACATGTCTGATGTTAGTAACCCCTCAATTTCTTTGGGAAGATTAAGAGCAGAGAAGATAATGGATGACTGGCAAATAAAGTTAATTTAGATTTTCAAGATGCTTTTGAAAAAAATGCATTACAAGAAGCTATTAATGGGATTTGGTGAGTACAGAGGAGGGAGGAAGGCAGAGGCATAACTTCAGCTGTGGTGAAGAGGAGGGACAGAAAGACAAGGGCCAAGAGTTCAATTCTCAGCATGGGAAGAGGTTAATAACAAGTTCCACCCAGAATCAGGTTCATGAAGATTTGTGAGGAATAAAAGCAACTCCATAAAAGCCTAATAAACCATTAAAATTGCCAATGTGAATTTCAGTATAACCAAGCAGAAGGCAGTGCTGCTCAAAAGGACTGATTTAAAGGTTCCATACATGCTGATGATTTTTGCATTCAATTTAACCCTCTAGACATAGGGACATAATTGCTAGCAACTGAAAGAAGGGATTCAGGCAGCACACAGCAGGGCTTGCAACAGTGAAAAGCCTGCTCAGCTGAGTTAAGGAATGGGTGGAGGAAGCTGTGTCCAATAATAATGATGTGTCTAATAATAATCCGATGAACTAATGCTTCATCTGTGCCACCTGCTGTATCGAGTCTGATCACCTTTTTGTTGAGAAAAAGAATGGTAGAATCAAAGAATCATGAAATTGTTAAGGCTGGAAAAGACCTTTGAGAGCACCGAGTCCAACCGTTAACCCAGAAATGCCAAGTCCCAATGCCAAACTATGTCCCCAAGTGCCACATCTACATGTCCAGGAATGGCGACAAAACCACTGCCCTGGGCAGCCTCTTCCAATGCCTGACCACCCTTTCAGTGAAGAAATGTTTCCTAATATCCAACCTAAACCTTCCCTGGCACAGCTTGAGGCTGCGTCCTCTTGTCCTGACAACTGTTAGGTGGAAGAAGAAAGCAACCTACAGCTACAACCTCCTGTCAGAGAGTTGTAGAGAGTCAAAAGGTCCTTCCTGAGTCTCCAGGTAGAGCAACCCCATTTCCCTCAGCTGCTCCTCACCAGCCTTGTGCTCCAGACCCTTCCCAGCTCTGTTCCCTTCTCTGGATGCACTCCAGCACCTCAATGTCCTTCTTGTTGTGAGGTGCCAAAAACTGAACCAAGAATTTGAGGTGTGGCCTTCCCAGTGACCAGCACAGAGGGACAATCCCTGCCCTGGCCCTGCTGGCCACATTAGTGCTGACACAGAAGCCCAGGATGCCACTCTCCTCCTCCCCAGCTTGGGCAAACACCGGCTCACATTTGGCTACTCTCAGCCAGCACCCCAAGGCCTTTCCTGCCGGGCACATTCCCAGCCACTCTGCCCCCAGCCTGGGCCACAGCAGGGGCTTCTTGGGACACAAGGGCAGCACCAAGGCCTTGCTCTTCTTGAACCTCACCCCGCTGGCCTCACACCACCCAGCCAGCCTGTCCCCATGCCCCTGCAGATCCCTCCTGCCCTCCAGCACATTGACACTCCTGTCCAGATGGGCGCCATCTGCGAGCTTACTGAAAGTGCCCTTGATCCCCTAGTCCAGATCTCCAATAACAACATTAAACAAGACTGGCCCCAGCACTGAGCCCTGGGAGCAGGAAGCAGCAGTGAGTGGCTGCCAACTGGGTATAGCACCATTCACCACCCTTCTCTGGGCTTGACCACCCAGCCAGTTTTTTACCCAGTAAGACCATGTCCATCCAAGCTGTGGGAATTCGGTTTCTGCAGGACTATGCTGTGGGAAATGGTGTCAAAGGCTTTACTGAAGTCCAGGAAGACACATCCACAGCCCTTCCCTCAGCCACCAGGCGGTCACTTGATCATAGAAGGAGATCAGGTTGGTCAAGCTGGACCTGTCTTCCATTAACCCATGCTGGCCTGATCACCTGGTTGTCCTGAAAATGTCACATGGTGCCACTCCAGATGGACTTTTCCATAATCTTCCCTGGCACTGAAGTCAGGTTGACAGGCCTGAGGTTCCCTGGATCCTGCTTCTGCCCCTTGTCATAAATGGGCACAACATTTGCTAACCTCCACCAAACTGGGATCTCTCCAGTTAGCCAGGATTACTGGTAAATGATTAAAAGGGATTGGTAGTACAAACAGGAAAAAAATTACAGTGATCAGCAACATGTAGATTTTCTTTACAGGCTTGAGGGAAAATGTTGCAATTTAATCCATAGGAAAAGAAGATAAGTTAGACCTGACATATTTTCTAGGGTTAATACTCAGAGAACTTGTCTGACACTTTCTAGTTTTGCTCTTTGTATTTTTATCCTTTTTATTAAGTAATGAGTACAGAAAGCTACAAAGACAGTAAAAGGCAGTTTGTTTCACAGAACTGTTCAGAAGCTGCATGACAGAGGCTGTATTTTAAGTTTGTGGACCTCAGTGGGGGAAGTTTTTTTGGTGGCAGCTGTATACTTTCATAATGTATGCCTATGTATAATAATATAATATATATATGTATTTTTTTTTAAATTAAGGATTTAGTACTTTCAGGATCTAGAATTTTAGTACTTGAAAGGAAAGGAAATGTCTTGGGCTGTGAACATTCAAGCTACAAACCAATCTCAAATCGGGAATGGAAAGGGAAGTCATGCCGTGGAAATACCACCCTGCTCACGAGTGCTGCTCTGCACAAAATCATTTTCACTCTGCAGTGATTGTAACATGGGTTGTCTCCTTCCAAACTGCACAGGGTTCAGATTTGCTGACAGTTTGGGGCTCTAGGTCAAGCTTTCTTGAAGTTGCCCAGTGTGGTGTCCCAGACCAATATGAAATGCTTGGGCAGGGCTGTGAGGCTTTGCCTGTCTGTGACTGCAGTTTTCATTCAGTGTGAAGCATTTGAAACTGGGAATGAAACATGGACAGTTCTGTTCATCCCAGCTCTTGGGCAGCAAAACTTCTGATTTTTTTTTTTTTTTTTTTTAAGAACTGCGAAGTGAAATCCTGCAAAGCTGAAGAATGCCATGAGAAATTGCCTGTGACCTGGCACTCCTGGGTGTGGTGACACAGGCTGGGATGTTGCTGTGCACACACAAGGGCTGGTCTGGGAGAGGCAGCAAGCTGTGAGCTGCTGCTGCTGTGAGAGAGATGTCAGGGCCCTGTGCCTTCAGTGAGGATCAATTGCTGGAGAACTGAACATGTGCTCTCTATTTTTCTCCTTTTTGCTGAAGTCACTTGATGTGCATGTTAAGACGTGACCACCTGAGGCACCTGATCTGCTTGTTTTCCCATAATGGTGCTTGCTGGCCTAGTCCTACACTAACTGGAGTCCTCCAGCTAGAGCTAAGTCACCTGCTGTCTTCTTGCCTTACCTCCTTTTTCCACAGCACTCTTAATGGCAGAGGTAGCAAACAGGACAAGAAAGAGCTATCTGGATGCTAAATAAGCACTTAAGACACTGATCAAATGTGACACAGGGATCACATCTCCCCTTTGCTTGAGAAGGCAGGAAAGTGCTCCAGCCTTCAATTGTCACTGGGGATCTCAAGCACAGAAAATTTCCTGGTCACACCATGAAGAAATTCAATGGCAGCAGCTGATTCCAGCTTTCCTGGAGTCCAGCCCCAGCTGTAAAGCAATCACCTGACCCTTCCAAGAGGCTTTTTTATTCCCCTTCCTGCCTGTTTGACACTGTGCCTCATTGTGTCATGCTTAGAATTAACATCCACACATGCTGTGGACAGGTCAGGTGTTTTTGGGGTGCTCTGTAGGGAATAAGCTTTACTTCAGGGCTTTTATGCAAATTCATGCCAGCAATGATGCAAAAATAGTAATCCTTAATCATGGTTAATTTCTAAAATGAATCAAGCACATTCTTTTCCAGTGAACGTTTCTCTTAATAATGATAAGGACTTTCTAATGTCCCTAAATATGTTTTTAAAAGGCATCAGTCTCTCCTTTTAATAAAACCACTTTGGAAATATTGTGTGCAATTTGAAAACGTTAGGAAAAAAGGAGAATCTGGCTGAAGGCAGTCCCTGTTCTTCAGCCTTAATCACATCAAGGTGTTTTTTGTCTGCAGATTTCACTGGTGTGTGTGGATGTATGGCTCAGACCTTTCCTTAGGCATGCACTAACTTGATAAGCTGTAATGACCATGTCAGTGACCCACAGATGATGGGCCACTGGGAGATTTTGAGCATTTTGAAACTGCACCTCTCCATCCACTCTGCTGCACCTTTGGGGGGATTCTGGGGCAGCCAGAGTTGTCCAGGATGCCGTGAATTTGTGCCCACCACAGAGCACCCTGAAGACACCTTGGGCAGGGACTTTCAGCCTACCCCTGGCCTTTGAGCTACTCTGAAGGACAACTCTAAACTGCAGGAAATTGTGCAAAACCAGAAAGCCAGGGGAGGTTGTGCAGGACCACATTGCCTTGCAGAGGTATTGCTTTGCCAATTGGGCATAAAGCTTCTGTGGGCCTACTAAATAAGCCTAGCAGAAAAAGGAGGAGCAGAGTCTGTCCTAGAGGCACTTCCTAGAGATCCAGGAAATATCAGGCTGGAGATGTTTGCCTCAAAGTGACTCTGAGAGGGGGCATAAGTGAACCAGACCAGAGAGAGAAGATAAGTCTCACCTGTGCCACATGTGCATGTGCCCTCACTGACAGGAATGTAAAACTTTCAACTCATATTGGTCTTTCCTTAGCATCCCCTAGTCTTTCATTCTGCCAATCTAGAGATAAAAAAAAAGCGTTGATTGTTTCCTTAGAGTGCTGACATTGTGAATGCTCAGTTCTATTTCAGGGGAGCACAGTTCCCCTCAGGAGTTCCTGGCACTTTGATTCATACTTCTCCCATAGGATACCCTGACCACCTGTGCAGTCATTATTTTACCAACTTATGCTTGGTAAGTCAGAAGTAGGAAGGTGTGGAATTGCCAAGAGAAAACCTTTATTCCTTCTTGGAATGTGTTTCACCAGGAATTGAGAGCTTGTCCTAATGTGCAGTGCCGTAGACCCAGGGCAAAGGATGCAAAACTTCCTGCTGCTGCAGCATGATTGCACTAAATATCCAGCACGAGCAGCTGATTATGACTTTTCCTTCAGTTTCCAAGGTTGTCCCATGGACAGAAGCAAGATCCGTCCAAGGCAATGCAGCATTAGGGTCGGAATCTTGCTCTGTGCTATTGTACAGTTCTCTCTTGCATTTACAAGAATATCAGCAGGGGGGACCCATAACTGAGAGTTAGAACTTCCCTTTGTGCCTCTGCTGAAGGGCAAGCAAGTTTCATGGAGATGTGAAGAGAAAGCTCCTTGTCTGAAAAGCTGATCTAGATAGACACCATTCAAAAGCAAGGAGTATGAGGCAAGTGAACATCCAAACCAAGACCTGAATTTGGAAAATTACTGCTCTTCTAGCCTGTCCAGTGTTGGTTGGATGTGGTCTCAGTGTTTGGATCACTGGAACTGGTAGTTTTTAATATACAAAATATAGGAAAGCTTACATAGCTTTAGCTTTTAATATATAGCTTTTTTATAGCTTTAGCTTTTAGCTTTTAGCTAAAGCTAGCTTAAAAAATGTATATGCCTGTGCTTAAAGGTGAGGGAAAGGTAAGTAGGTTATGGCAAAATCATGTGGTATGATTGACTTGTTTTTATAAACATGTTTGTTTACTTATCCTCTTAAAAGCGTGGGTGCTAGAACAGAGGAACTGTGGTGCATCTTGTAGCAGGAAAAGGGATGGAGGCAGGCAGGCAGAAATATGTGATGGAGGTGTGGAAATGTTTTAAACTGGATTTATCTCTGGTGATGTGACATGAAACTGCCGCCTTCAACATCAGTGTACCAGGATGGTTGTCCTCCTTCCCCATGTCCCTTGGGACAACCCAACTGATGTTGCAGTGGTTTGCTGCAGCTAAACAGCAGCAGCCCCTTGGCTTTTCATGTGCTGCTTCATGCTGCACAGAGCCTCTAGATCATTCCTGTTCTTGCCTCTGTCCTCTTGTGGCTCAGTTCCCTTTGCCTTGCATTGCTGTCCTTGGGGTTCCTGTGGGTTCTCTGCCTGGGTCTTCTCTCTATCTGTTTTCTCCCTGCCTTTGACAAAGAGAACCTTTAACTAGCGGAGTTGGTGGAGTAGTCTGACTGAAAATTATCCTTTGATAATTCTAATATGGATGTCATGCAAAATCCAAGGTGGTTCTACAGAATGAAAGAGACAGCACACTTTGTGGGAGCCATGGGTTTTGTACTGCATGGGGCTTAGAGTTGCAGAAGGTAAATGTCTGCTGAGGAATTCTTTGTATCCCATAATCTAAATTTCATTCTGTACGTGCTTCCTTACAGAGAAATTTTTCTGCAAACACTATAGAGAGCTGTAAGGCATTAAAATTGGATTAAGGTTAGCATCCTCCCACCTGGAAATCCAGGTGCTTTACTTATCATGACTTGAGCTCTCCAGAGTTTGGAGACAACCATAAAGCTTCTGTGAACATCCTTAAATAGCTGTTCTGCATGTATAAATGCTGCTCCTAATTTCCAGAGCAAGTGATACATATTGCTGTGCATAGCTCTTTCTTTCCCTGGATATTAATTACCCTATTCTTCTGCTGAGCACAGCAGTAGTAGTGGCAGAGTTTGTGTTACATACTTCTGTCTGGTCAAATTCTCCTTCTCCATTTAGTAGAAGGTGCAAGTGAGCAAGAGAGAAGAAATGTAGGAAGGAAACAGAGTGTGGAAAATATAAAAAACAATAATCAATGGTAGTAGTCACTGGAGGTGTCCAGATAAGGTGGTGGAGGGGTAACATCACAATGTGTCTATGTTTTTGTAATCCTCAGTGTTATGCTAGGAACTCTCATCACAGGGAAATAATTTCCCTGCTGTGGAGTAGAGCAATTATTTTTAAGGCCACGCTAAAATCGAAGCTCTGTTTTCAGCTGGTGTGGGGTGGTGTAACTGCGTGACCTCAGCCAAGCTCAGAGGATTCTTTGCAGCCAAAGTCCTGGTTTATGATCCTACTGCCATCACATTGGTTCTAGATGGTGAATACAGGGTGCGGCAGCCAAAGAGACATTTCAAGGGGAGTATGGATAGCACAAAACTCACTCACGCTGCTATGGTGCTGGGATTTAGCCAGCAGATGCTTATAAACAGGGTGGATGGCCCCTAGTTGTAGCTTTCTCCTTAATCCACACAGCACTGCTTCTCCCAGGAACCTCCTGAGCCTTGGGGTCAGTGCTGCTTCTGGGGAAGAAAAGCTGACAATTAAGGGGCTTGGCTGCCCAATGTCCTTTTCTGGTTTATGTGTTGGCAGGCTAATTGCAAAGTTGTCATCTTGGGGGAGAAAAAGGTAGAAAAGACAAATGGGGAAAGGCTGGTTGGATTTTCCTCTCAGCCTGAGGAGGTGCATAGTTGGAGTGTGGAGTTTATTGAGAAACGGAGGCCTAACCCAATGGCTTTGGAAATTATTAAGAAGCCTCCAACTGGCTTCAGTGTCTTTTTGATCTAAGCAAACAGAAGATTGTGGAAATAGGAAAACAAAATTATAGCAAAGCTGCAGAATGCACTTTTATCCTGGGCTCTGTGGACAGGCAATTACCTGTCTAGGCTTGTGGAGAGACAAAACAGTGATGTTTCTCTTAAGGGAAATGACTTAAACAAACAGACAAACAAGCCAACCCAAATAACGCATTCAGGGGAATTGCACGGAGGAGTCTGCAAAGGAGGAGTATTAAAGGTTTGGTCCTGCCTGTTGCAGTCCTACCCAAACCTGAGTTTAAAGGCAATGTGGAATAGCACAAGGAGTGGAGGAGGCAGCCCCAGTTCTACAAGAAGATGGTAGATTCATTAGCCAAAAGGTAAAGGAGAATAAATAAAAAAACAACTAAAAACTTACTAGTGTAGAGTCAAAAAACTGAGACTTGTTAGAACTGTATAGAAGGAAGAAGACCCAAGTTGGCAATAAATTAAAACCAAATAGGTTGTCTTGGGAGTCTTCAATCTATCTGGTTCTCTGTGAATGTATCTTATACCTGGTTCATTCTGTAACTACAGTAGAAAATCAGAATGGTCCATGATGTACATGAGGGTGTTGCTTTGCATATGTATTCCTGAACAATGCCTGGTTACTATGGTGATAGGTACTATAGAAAGTGTTCATATGGAATCCTTGACAATTTGCAATCCAGTGGGGAGAGTGATGGTCTGAGAAGGTGTCTCTGCCAGAAGGACAACCTCCAGAAATCACCCCTACAGGGACTAATAGGTCTTCACTGGAAACCTTTGATTCAAAGGCTGAATTGACATATTTTGAGGGAAATAAAATGAGCTCTACACACCCAGCCTCTGTAGCTTTGCTGGCTAGACATTGACGCAGAAATTTATGGACACACCTGCGTAAATACACTGGATTTTGCATTTAGTGAGGCCTACAAGGTATTTGAACTCATATCTGCTTTTAAGCAGCTAATTCCATAATATGTCAATGATATTAAGAATCTTGAAGAACCAATGAACTGGGGTGAGACTCGTGAAATCAGAGTAATGGAGGCTTGAAGGGACCTTGGGAGACCACCTAGTCCCAGCTCAAGCAGGACCAGCTAGAAAGTGGTTCCTGAGTGCCACATCCAGGTGGAAGTTAAATATCTCCAAGGAAGGAGAGTCTCTGAGCAACTTGTACTAGGAGTGACCATTCTCATAGTAGGTAAGTTCTTAGTGTTAAAATGGCATTTCCTGCATACCACTTTGTGCCCATTGCCCTCTGAGTGGGAACCACTGAGAAGAATCTGTCTTTGTCTTCTTTACATTCTCCTGTCAAATACTGATACACATAGATAAGATTCTCCCTGCCCTTCTCTTCTTGAAAGCTGAACAGTCCCAGCTCTCCCAGCCTCTTCTGTGCCTGATACTCCCATCCTTTATGGCCCTTTGCTGGATTCACTCCAGTCTTCCCATGTCTCGCTGGTATTGTGGAGCCCAGCCTTGGAGAGCTTGGCCACGGGCATTGTCCTTTGGACACCATCCACATTGTGCATCAGAAAATGATCAGAAGAGGCAGGATCCAGACCTGTGTGTCCCAGCTCTCGGCTCTGACAGCCAGACCATGCTTTCTAGCCAGGCTCAGAGATGGTTCCCTTCTCTGGCTTCTCTTCCTTGCTGCAGTGAAAGCCTGGTTGGAATGATTATCAGAAGTGGAGAAGTTGATGAGTCACTGTCGTGTAGAGCAGTGCAATTTTGTGTGGAGCACTGCGCTCATCTGCCCACCCATCTCGGGTGAAGATTTATTTATGGTGCTCTCTGAAGTGATACTGTAATATCCTTTCCTAGCCCACATTCCCGCTGGTGCCTGCTCACTATGAGATTTCTTTTTTTTTTTCCCTCCCCCCAATGTATTAAATAAGATTATAGTGTATTGAGGTTGAAGGGAGCAGGATATTATTAGGATTTTTATCATCAAATTACTACTTTAGACAATTTGGAAGTCTCTTATCAGTCATGTAGAGCACAATGTACTGGACCTGGCCTTGACATCCTCTCTCAGCATCAAGGCAAGATTCAGTGATCACCCAGAGGTTACCCAGGGTAAAGGTGAAAAACATTTTGGTGTGAACAGCTGTTCCTGATGCTGTCTGCTTTACTCTCAGGGAGGGTTCAGGGACATTGCATTTGTCTCAGTGAAGCATTTCCCCTGCTTGCTAAGTTGTGCTTCACTAATGTACTCATCTGCCAGGAGGCTTTTTTCAGTTTATGCCCATTCCAAAAAGGAGAGTACATCTCCCCACTCCTCCCCACCTCCTTGCTCTGCCCAGGAGGGCTCCAGGGGCATCTGATACCTGCAGGGAAATGTGACTCCTTTGCCATCTTTGTCTTCCATGCAGTGTGAGATAAGTGATCTGTTGAGGGGGTCTAGGGGAGGTAGAGCTGCTCATCGACCATATTCTCCTCCTCTATTGTAGGCATGGAAGTGGTCAAGCCATATTTAATTCTGGTATGAAATTAGATTGGGTTTAGAGGCAAATTCAGTGTGTTGCCAGGCAGGGAACCTGGATTACTCTCAGCACTGATAAGTTTAAGTTGCTAAGTGCAAGTTATAAAATAGTACCTTCTCTGTTTCAAAAGTTAAATATCTCTATTTCTGATAATGTATAAATTTCATTCTATACTTCTAATCTAAAAAAACAATAATATTTGATAAAATCAATGGTGATAGACATGCAACAATGAGTTTTGGATTCCCAAATGCAGATATGTTTGTGTTCTGAGAACTGCTCGAAGGTGGTAAAAAAAAAAAAAAAAAAGACAAAGACTGTTTCTTTTCCCTGGTCAAAGCCAAGCACAGCTCTCCTTATGCACTGCATAGAGCAGTGCTTAGAGCAGCTGCTTCTGGTTTTTGCTTTGATGACATCCCTGGAAGTGTCCAAGGCCAGGCTGGATGGGGTTCTTAGCAACCTAGTGGAAGATGTCCCTGCCCTTGGCAGGTGTGTTGGAACTAAATCATCTTTAATGACCCTTCCAACCCCAAACCATTCTATAGTTCTGCAGTGGGCTGGTATGAGAATCCTTCCTTCTGCTGAAATACTAAATTTAGACTTTTTATTTGGACTCATGACACCCTTCAACCAGTTTTGAGGGACTGTTTAACTAACACTCAAAAATTAACTCCGAGGGCAGCAGTGAAGTGGTTAACAAGAAGGGCAGGGGAGCACCATGATGGAGAGGAAAGGGAGATGAGACAGGATTATCCAGGACAAGTTTGTGTTTGCCGCAGGGGGATGAGTCAGTGGTGACGATGGCTAATGTAGATTTTGAGATGTGAGGGATTTTTTTCCAAGTGAGATTTTCAATGGAAAATACGGTTTTAAATGTGGACTAATGTGAAATGATACAACAGGGACAGTAAAGTGCATATGTTAAAATGGACAGCTCTGTAGCAGCCACCCGGCGAAAGGATTGATGGGTTATTTATTGTAGATTATATGACAGGGAAAGAAATCTGGCTCATCAGAGGTCAGGGGAATTAAATGTTGTCCTCTTGTCATGGTAGGTGCTGAAATCGATCTGTTACCTCCTGTTATATCTTTTGATAGGCATGAAGAACAGCTTGTTGCTCAGTGGATGAGGTCAGGTTTGAGAGTTATAGCTGACTAATTTCTAGGCCAGCAATAACATTTCTGGTTATGAATCTATCATAAAATGATAGAATGGTTTGGGTTGGAAAGGACCTTAAAGATCATCTAGTTTCAACCCCCTGCCATGAGCAGGGACACCTTCCACTAGACCAGGAAGGTGTTTTCTCAGAGCCCTATCCAACCTGGCCCTTGAATACTTCAAGGCATGGGGTATCCACAACCCAATTTTGGGGCATAAAATGCTTTCTCCATAGATAAAGAAAAACAGCTTACCAGATAGAATATTGACTACCCATTATGGAAGTGTTTTTACATACAGACAGTTTATCAGTGCTATCAGATAATGGTGCTACTACAAGCACGTCAATGAAGCAGACCTGCCTCTTCTTTTCCCCTGTTTTGTGCAAAATTTTGACTTCTATAGGTTTCAGGAGAGGTCACCCAGTTTACAACCTAGTGGAGCTTATCCTCTTTACATGTTATTTACTGTGCCAATGTGTGAATACTGTGTCTCTACTTCCTTTTGAACATGTGACAGCACTAATCAAAGACCAAAAACATGTGATGGGAATGTGTTAACCCAGACAGGTTAAGTCCTGTGCTTAACATTCAGTCAGCAGTACTGCTCCCCAAACCCTTCTTATGCATTTAATGATGGAGCTGTTCAAGGCCAGGCTAATGAGGAGTGGATCACCTTGGTCTAGTGAAAGGTGTCCCTGCCCATGGCATGGGAGCTAGAACAAGATGATCTTTAAGGCCCTTTCCAGCCCAAATCATTCTGTGAATCTGTGATTCTGTAATGAAAGTTCACACACAGCACTGTTGGTGACTGATTTAGCTGGCCCAAGTTTTCTAAAAAAGGAAAACTCTTCTGCAAACAGTAGTCATTTCTTTACTCATCTGCCAACATCTGTCAGTGTGTGCCAGGCACAGTTTATGTGTTTTAATCCAAAGCATGCCATGCTCTAGCACTCACAAAGCCCCAGGCCTAAAAGGTCTTGCTTTATTATGCCTGTGGCTTTTGGAGACCATTGCTAAACAAATGACTAAAAGTGACAGCAATTATGCCATGGCCCTCCGTGGCTGTTGATGCCAATATTTGGCAGATTTTGGCAAGAATGCTGAACATTGAGGGTTTTGTCTTAAGGCTACCCTTGATGTGGTACTTGGCACAGATAGTGCTAACAGGTACCTAAGCAGGTAGAGCTGGAGAGAGGTGACTACAGCTTTTCCTGTGTAGAGGCAGAGTAGAAATCCAAATCTACCTTATGGTAACATGCAGCTAAGTTTTTTGGGGGGACTTTACGTGTAAAGTCATTGCTTTTCACTGGAGAGACATTACTTCTGTTATAAAGAACCTGGTGGCTGGTACCTGACAACAGGGTTCATTGCATTGGGCTTAAAAAAATACTGCTTGTATATCAGCAAAGATTAAGGACCTGAATCTGTTCCCACCAAGACAGCTGTGAGGTTACCAAGCAAAGAGCACTCAGCATTACAAAATGATTTGGTAAATCTGAGTGAGATCATCAATCACTGAGAGCAGCCTAAAGAACAGCACAGAGGAGGCAAGCTGAGTGCAAGCTGGATAGATGCTGTTGCTTTGTGCAAGAGAAAGTCATCTGGAGTCAGGACATGGGCAAAAAGCAAGGCTAACCAGCTTAGTAGACAATTAGGCTGTGGCTGAACCAAAGGAAATGCTTGTGTGATTTAAATGCCAGCAAAATTGTCAGATTGAGTTCTGCTCCTGACTTTGCCAGAGGCTGTCAGACTCCTTCATTCACTGACAGGGCTCCCCCCTACACAGCTTGTTTCTGCTTCAGAGCTGCTGAGATACAGGGGTGGCTGTATGGGCAGAAAAATATTTTACTGTAGACTTTGAGCTCATTGCAACACCAGTCATGTCTTTGTTGAGAGAAGGATGCTGGTGGCAAGGCTGGTTCCTACAGTATCTATAGCTATTTATGGCATATATATGTATATATTTGTGTTTACATAGCTATGATTGTAGGTATATATATATGTGTAGCTGTAAGGTTGTCATCTTTGGTTACCACAGACTTGGAAGTGCTTTTTTGGAGCTGGTAGAGGAGGCTGGAATAGGAATGTAGCTGTAGACTGATCTTCTTCACCCTGATCTCTCCTGGTGTCTTTGCCTGGCCATGGAGAGAACATGGGGGAAGCTGCACCAGGGTCTCTAACAGGCTAAATCAAAAGCTGAGTGCCTGCTTTGTAAAAGCAAACTGTTGTAAACAAGGAGTTGGTGATCTTTTGGGTAGAGGAATCAGCCCATCTAGCAGAATGGTGGTCCTTTTGAAGTCATCTGGAATGTGACACACCCCTATTGGGAAAATAGATTGATCTATTAGATTAATAGATCAATCAAGAGATTGATCAATAGATCAATCTGTCAGATCTACTCAATAAGCTGTATTGGCCTCAAGGTTTTATGCCAAATTATCTTAGTGTTCTGCAGGTGAGGAGATTCAGGATTTGCCTGTTGAAGCCTGTCACTATAGGACACAAGAAAGCACAACATGAGCCACTGCAATGGCAAGGTAAAAAAGAAGAAGGTTTATTTTCTGATTACAACTCTCATACTTTTCCAAAGGTGACAGTGGATTGGAGAGTGAATGGGCCACCTCTCCAATGACATTGGACAAACCACCAGTTCATCAACTTCCTCCACCCCCACGAAGGAATGCAAAACAATATGTTGTTTATAGAAAATGTGTGGGAAAGTTTTCTAACAGAATGTAAACTCAGAAGGCTTTAGAAAATCTTAAGAATCAGGGCGACAGAAGCCCAGTAGCTGGTACAGTTCAGGGGCCCAGGGACTAGAACTGGTCCTTTGGAAGGGGCCAGTTTTCCTGCCCACCTTGAAGGGGCTGAAACCTTTTGGACAATTACCTCAGGAATCTCAAAGTCACTTGTGCTTGTCTTGTGTGCATGGAAAGCACTCTAGGAGCACACAGCTTGCTGTGAAAAGGGGAAGGGAAAGGGAGGGACAGATGGGAAAGAAAGAGGTGGGAGCAAGAAAATGGATGAGGGCAAATGCAGGCCAGACTTGGAATCAGTGGTGGCCAAACCTGCTAGCCAGAACATGCCAGGAAGAAGCAGAGATCATGCTCAGCCATCAAAACATCCTTGCTATTCCTTGCCAGACATTTCTCTCTGGAAAGACAAATAGGAAATTTGAACTGATTTAATGTCATCCCAGGAGCCTTCAGCACAGCGTCATCATCATGGCATGACAGCGGCTGACCTTCCCACCCTGAGTCAGACTTTGTCCTCGCTTGGTTTGGAGTCCCTCTCTGAGATAGGCCAGAGAAGATCAGACTGCCAGGAGCCAGAGAGTGAAGGGCTTGACAGGCTGTGACAGCCGTGTCCTGCATGGCCAGGAGCAGCAAGGAATGTGACACGGCCCTCCAGATGAAACACAAAAAATGTGAGAGCACTGTCCCTAATTTGTCAGTTGGGAAGAGCTCTGGTGATGTGAGGAATGGGAGGTGACACCCTTTGGCACAGCCACTGTTAGGGGCTCAGCCCTGATCTGCATCAGTGGGTGGTTATTTCCTACTGGTCCCCTTGCCCACAGACACACCTGATCGATCTGCTAAAGATGCTGAATTATCTGTTTGCCTATAACAGCCAGTGAAGTAGTAATTTTGGCAAAGAACAGGTTTTCAGGAAATCAATTACCTAAAATTCAACCTCCAGCTGGGTAAAGTCCTGCAGATTCCAGTACAGTGTTTATGGTGCCTAATGCATTTCTTGTGTTGCAAATTGCTCTCTCCTCATTTTTATTATGACCACTTTCAACAAATGCAGCAAAGAACACTCTTTAAAACCCTGTCAGTCAGCTCTTCCCCATGCACCTTTCAAAAATGGGCAATGAGGCCACTGATCTCTACCTTGTTACATCCAGAGATCATAAAATGAGACTTGTGCTTAAGTGGATTATGTAGTTTTGCTCAGTGGCTTCATGTGGAGAGCAGAGACTGTGAGCCAGGATTTCTGGATCCCTGCACTGCCTGTTGGCAATGGCTGGGCACTTCCACAGTGTGTGGCATGGCCACCTGTTTCATTATTTGGTAGGAAACTGGGGCTTCCTTTGAAGCCTTCCTAGGGGACTGTCCTGGATCCCTCCCACAGAGCTGGATTATTTCCTGTTTATTCCTTTCCTTTCATTATATTATTTAGTCTTAAACTCTGCAGAATGCAAATGGGAAGGTGATACATAGATGAATTTAGAGGTTCCAGCTTGTATGTGAATCCCCCTGGACTCTTGGCATGACTTTAAGCTATGCTGTGGGTGCTGGGAAAGAAGTAGATGTCTTCAGACCAGGATATAAAATGTGCTACACTCCCTGCAGGCACAAGCAGAATGGGGAGATGAAACCACCAGTACAGCCACTGGGAATAAAAAAGAATGAGACTGAAGGAATTGTATCCTATTAAGAAAGGGAGTTCCTCATTTATAGTTCTAAGTGAAGGCAGATATTTAGACCTTCTTTTGTCATTAGCATAAAAAAAACCCTGGAATTGCAGGAAATACCAGGAAATGCACAAAAAACCCAGCCAGAAGGCACTGTAAAATACTGGCTAGGGATTACTGGAGATGCTGGAGAGCATCTCCAAGGGATGAGCTAAAGGGCTTGTGCTATCTAGCTACAAAAATTTAAATTTGGTGTAAAAACCAAACAAAGGGGAGAATGATTTGGCTTAGCAGTAATGGGGGTGGGGAGGAGAATTATGGAAGATTTCAAACAAAACCAGGCTGAGTACAGGAGAAATCTGCAGTCAGGTGTGTTATGTGGGAGAATAAGCTCCCATGGAGATGTGTGGCACTTGGTTGGCAGTTTGTGACTAGGTAAGTGCACGGAAGGGATGAGGGCAAATGGACATCTGGAGAAAGAAATCTGTGTGAGCAAGTCTGGTGGAATATGAATGCATGTGAAGCTCTGTTTTGAGTACCCCTGGGTATTTTGTCCATAAATAATATGGACAGAGGAGTTGGGAGAATCTAGTGCGATGGCTTTCCAAGCAGCTATCACAAGGAAGAGTCTTACGAGAAAAATCACAAATCACCAGGGTTTAACTGAGCATTTTCATGTCTAGTGCTTGCTGTTCAGAGATCCTACAATTGTTTTCACTAACTGATGGACAGACACTACTCTTCTTAATATATAGAGACAATAAAGGGAAGATTTGGAAAGGCAAGACTCTCTATAGTCAGTTTGTCAGTGATTGACTTGAAATAAATTATTCTTATAATTTGGCTTTTTTTTGGTCTGAAGTGTACCATCTGTGAAGCTCATATATACATATGCAATTTATATACTTTTCTTTTTTATCCTTTTCCAATGAGTACTGGAACCTGCTGTACCCAAAGTACTGGGAAGTGCTGGGAAGTTGTCTCATGGTTTGAGGTCTCTATCTCCATCTGAATCACAAGAGATATTGTACCTGTCAAATTTACTTCACAGCTTTGGAGATTTTTCGCAATTTTTCAAAAATATTTGACATTGTAATTGTTCTTCAGACCCAAATGAAGAAATGTCTAAGGTCTCTTTAGCAGTCACTTCAGCAACTCCAACCAAACAGCAGATTTCTTGGCTTCTTATGTTGCCTGTTGTTAAAATCAGTATGAAGAAGTTGCTGTATTCTAAATTTACAGAAAGCCACAAGTTCATGTGTTCATTCATTTATTTTTCATTCATGCACTGAGAAGGAGTCAGCCAACAGCTGTTGCACCAGGATACAGGGACTGAGAGAACAGCAGCAAATCAGGGATTACAAATAAGTCCCTTGTGAACAAGAAGCAAAATTTCCAGGTGAACAAGTCAGAGACAGAAATATCTGTAACTGTTAAAAAAAAGTAGTTCCTAACTAAGAAGTTGGTTTCATGAAGAGTTAGCCTGGAGCTCCAGAAAAATTTCCTGAGAAACAAAACCATTTTAAATCTGCAAATCTTGGAGTAGCTGTGAATTTGTCCTGAGATGGATAGGTCCAGTGGTGACAAGAGATATTACATTTTCTTTTCTTAACTCTCTCATTTGATGTGCCTATTTATTCTTAGCCACAGTCATTTTCCCAATCTCTCTAACGCCCCAGGATCCATTTCTGCTCATTCTTCATTCTGTATTTATTTAATATATGCAAGAAGAAGTTGGTTGATGAAACATACTACTGAACTGAATGCGGCCATCAGAGGAACAAATGCATTTATTTTTCTCCATAATGACAATTCAGATAAGTAGGCAATGACTCTTGGAGGATTTTGCATTGAGATCATGGAGTTACAGGCAGTTCTCCTTCTATAGCTGCACTCAAAGCCTCATCCTTGGTCCTAAGCATGGAATTGCAGTGATTGATGTTGAAAGGAACCCCAGTGGTATCATCAGGTCCAAGCTCCCTGCTCAAGTGGGGTATTCTTGCATGGTGAGGGACACTGGTGTGTGACATTCGTGAGCTTTGTCCTCTTGGTGCTGATGGCACTGAGATGTACTTGGGAATTGGAACCAAGCATGGACCTGATGTTCAGAGGTCCCACGTTGGTTCCCAGACCCACAAGTCGGTAGAAAAGCACCTCCCAAACACCACACCTAAACCTGAACGAAACCACAGAGCCAAGGCCTTCCTCTCCATCTGGGTGGAGCTGATTGATGACGTGAAAGGAGGCAGTACCTGTCTTCCTTAAGGCCCAGGTTTGAGCACAAAAGTCTCCAAATTAGCAGCTGGAGAGCCAGGGCCCCAGGTCCATGAGGATACAAAGGTGCTGGTGTGATGCTGGTGTGAAGATAGGCTTTGTCAGACATCCAGTAGCTGCCTCCATCAGCCACCTGCTGCAGAGGGGGTGTTGGTGGTTGGTGTTGTGGCCACCAGAGCAGAGTTTAGACAGCTACACAAGGTGAAGTTAAAGAAAAGCTACATAATGTTAAGACTCTGTACACCTGGCTGTTGAAGAGTCTCTGTAACACACATCTGTATGTCCCCAGACCTGTATATGGCTGAATCTGCCATCCTTTACTGCTCAGTTTAACCTCCAGACTTTGCAGGAGCAAATATCTTAGGCATGCAAGGAGCAAGATCTCCTTCCTGTCTGAGATGGGATTTTTTTCCTAATTTGGTTAAAGCCAGTTGCCTGTACTTCCTGATAAGCTGAATAACTGCAGTTGGGATCATCTTCATGGAAATTTCCATGTGCCCCTTGCAGAGAAGCCAATAACCAGCTGTCAAGCAATGAACCTCAGCCCAAACAGGATGGCTGTTAGATGGGTGTGGAGGGAATGATGACTCCACATCCCTATCCAACTCCTGCCTCTGTGTGGTGGCAGGGTTGTGGGGATGCATGAGTGCTGGGGCTGCTGTGGAGTGGCTGCCCCACCTATGCAAGAAACTTCCAAGTGGAGAAATGGGAACTGCTGCTGTCAGATTGCCCATTAATTCAGCCCAATTGTGGATAGAGAGGACATCTGCTTCTTTTGGTTCTCATCCCTTTCCGTGCAGAGGTGGAATGAAATGTTGTGATCAGTCCTGGCATATTGTAGCTTTTCTTTTTTTTTTTTTTTTTTTTTTTTTTTTTTTTTTTTCTGTGTCCAGAGTCTCCAAAGCTGGTCTTTCCTCCTTCAGCCCCTAGAGTACCCTCAGGGTGAACTTTGCTTTTGTTACCAGCTTCTCAGGAGTAAAATGTGTTTTAGAGCTTTGTTCTTTCCTTGAAACACGGGATGGTGTCTCCTCTTTGCTTTCTGCTGCTCAGGGAGTAGTAGAGGTGGTGGACTTGAAATATTTAGAGCAGAAGTTTACAGTTATTTAATCTGTAGCTTGAGCTAAGTAATATATGTCATTCAGGGGTGTAGAGAGTTGTTTTGTTATTATTTTATTAAAAGTTAATTTTTTGGTAAAGGGGATCCTTAGCCAATAATCAAGTAAGAAGCAGCACATCATTAGAAAAACAATAAAGGATCAGACTAATGACTCTTAGGGCCTCATTTGCTCTCCAGTTAATTAAACAGACAACACAGATGCTACTGCTGTTAATAATATCATTCAATTACTGTGCTGCTAAGTATTATGATCCCTAGGAAACCATTACCCAGTGCTGATTGAGAAGAGGAACTGTGAAGGGCTACTTAGGGGACAATAAACCATGTCTCTGTTGAAAAGGGGGCTGGAAGCAGAGTTTTCTGGAGACAAAAGGTGCTTGAGTACAAGTAGGTGCAAGGTTGTTTGAGGTGATGGAGGAGAGGAATCTGAAAAGTTACATTCCTACCCCAGGTGTGCTGATGAAATTTGGAGCAGCCAGCTGGGGGTCACTGGAAGGCATTTTGTGAAGAAATGGCTGGGGAGGAAGGTTTTTTGTTTGCAGAGACTGTGTGCTTATAGCAACCAGGAGATGGATGGGAAATAAAAGAGAATTGGAAATGGAAATGAATGCACCTCAACACCCCAGAGTGTACTAAGCATCTCTCCAAGGGGAACAGGGAATATCATAAAAGCCTCATTGAGCAGTGCAGGTAAGAGATTCACTTCTCCGATATTTCCACTCATCTACTTCAAAGGTAAGTGAAAAATCCAAGGCTGGCAGGAGAAGACCTCATCTCAGCCACTGGGATTTTATCAAACTCAGCTTTCCCATCCAGGCAGTGCAGTGACAGGGACTATTAAGCTGAAGGAGCACAGCACAGCGTGGTCCCAGGTGGTTTCCATTCATGGCACATGCCTGCTTCCATCAGCATCCCGGGAGGGCGATGCACAAAGCTGTGAGAGAGCAGAGGATGGATGTTGAAAAAAACCTGAGCCTTCCCCAGAGTCCTGATGTCTCTTTGCACCATTTCCCCAGTGCCAATCCATTGTGTATCCCTCATTTTCCCCACAAGGAATAGAGGGTACTCATTTGTTTTCCTTTTTTTTCTTCCTATATTTTTTTCTTCTGTGTTTGCTCATGCAAAAGGAACTTTTGTAGTATTTATATATACTGTGGTAGCACCTGAAGACCCTGACCAAGGATGTAGGGAATCTTGTATGCTGTGATGCTCAAACTGACCATTATCAGTCTGGGATTAATGGTCTGTGTGCTCAGTACATTCAGCTAATCTCTGATCCCCAGGAAAAGCCTTGGGTCGTGGCCATAATAGTTAAAGTAATATGAAGATATGTGCTGGAAAATGCTTGGCAGTAGCTCTGTGTAAGAAAACCTCTCCTGCATGTCTGTCCTGTTATTTCAAGCACAAGGAGGAGTTTAGGTCTGTGTCAGGCTTCTTTGTGTGCTCTCAGGGTAGGAGTGTGGGTCTGGGTGTTTGGGGTGCTCCATCTGTAAGGAGGTGTTGCAGTGACAGGGCTGCACTGCCCCTTGGTGACGCCAAGCTGCATTCATTACACCTGGCTTTGCAGAGAGATCCTTCAGTGAACTCTGCTGGAGCACTGTGCCAAGATCAAGGTTTCAATTTGCAAATTAAATGCTAAAAAAAAGAATTTATAT
The DNA here is from genome assembly GCF_050655825.1 of Lonchura striata. Taxonomy (NCBI): domain Eukaryota; kingdom Metazoa; phylum Chordata; class Aves; order Passeriformes; family Estrildidae; genus Lonchura; species Lonchura striata. The sequence goes on along the minus strand of NC_140704.1, from coordinate 151,932,262 downwards.
TTGTGTGTGGCTTCCCCCATGATACAAAATTATTCAACCCCAAACCAATAAGAAGGGAGTCATACTCGATTTTGAAAGATGCTCAGGGGAATGTGGTTTATTTTCTTTAAATCTCAAAAAAACAAAAACAAAACCAAAAACCACTTATGTAATTTTTAACTAAACATACATTTATTCATTCAGGTTCTCCTTTATCACTAGATTAATAGAATAATAGAGTCATTTAAGTTGGAAAAACCTCTACCATCATCCAGTCTGTTAATAACCCAACACTGCCAAGTCCCAGTGCCAAACCATGTCCCCAAGTGCCACATCTACATGTCTTTTAAATACCTCCAGGTATGCTGACACAACCACTGCCCTGGGCAGCCTCTTCCAATGCCTGACCACCCTTTCAGTGAAGAAATGTTTCCTGATATCCAACCTAAACGTTCCCTGGCACAGCTTGAGACTGTGTCCTCTTGTCCTGACAACTGTTAGGTGGAAGAAGAAAGCAACCTACAGCTACAACCTCCTGTCAGAGAGTTGTAGAGAGTCAGAAGGTCCTTCCTGAGCCTCTTTTACTCCAGGTGAAGCAACCCCATTTCCCTCAGCTGCTCCTCATCAGCCTTGTGCTCCAGACCCTTCCCAGCTCTGTTCCCTTCTCTGGATGCACTCCAGCACCTCAATGTCCTTCTTGTTGTGAGGTGCCCAAAACTGAACCAAGAATTTGAGGTGTGGCCTTCCCAGTGACCAGCACAGAGGGACAATCCCTGCCCTGGTCCTGCTGGCCACGCTCGTGCTGACACAGAAGGCCAGGATGCCACCAGCCTCCTTGCCCACCTGGGCAACAGCCTGGGCTCATGTTTGGCCACTGTTGGCCAGCATTCCAGGGCCTTTCCTGCTGGGCAGATTTTCAGCCACTCTGCCCCAGCCTGGGGCAATGCAGAGGCTTCTTGGGACACAAGGGCAGGACCTGGCACTGGCCTTGTTGAACCTTGTCATGGTTCAACTCCATCTGGCAACTAGGACCACACAGGTGCTCATTAACCCCTGCTCCTGCCACCCCAGTGGGGAGGAGAATCAAGTTAAAAAGGTAAACCTCATGGGTTGAGATAAGAACACTTCAGTAGTTGAAACAAAATAAAGCACAATAATTACACAAATCATAAGAAAAACTACAATAATAATAAAAACTGTAATGAAGTTGCAATTATTACAAATGTAATTGTAATGAAATGAGGAGGAAGAGAGAAATAGCACTCAATATAAATAAGTGATGCACAACAACATTTCTCACCACCCACTGAGTGATGCCCAGCCTGTGCCTGAGCAGCAACCAGTGCCTCACAGCCAATATCCCCCAATTAATAAACTGGGCATGATGTTCTATGGTGTGGAATATTCCTCTGGCCAGTTCAGGTCACCTGTCCTGATTATGGTACCTCCAGCTTCTTGTGCACCTGCTCCTGGCAGAGCAAGACACACTGAAAAGTCCTTGACGTGGGACAAACACTGTTTAACAACAACTGAAGTATCAGAGTGTTATAAACATTATTCTTGTACTAAATCCAAAACAGCATTGTCCCAGCTATTAGAAAGAAAATGAACTTTATCCCAGCTGAAACAAGGACAAAACCTCATCCTGTTGGCCTTGACCCATTGATCCAGCCCATCCAGATCCCTCTGCAGATCCTTCCTACGCTCCAGCACATCAACACTCCTGCCCAGTGGGGTTTTATCTGCAAACTTACTGAGGCTACATTCCATCTCCTTGTCCAGATCATTGATAAAGATATTAAACAGGACTGACCCCAGTTCTGAGCCTTGAGGAACCCCACTAGTGACCAGATTCCAACTGGATGTGATTTCATTCACCACTGCTCTCCGGGCCCAGCCATCTGGTCAATTTTTTTACCCAGAAAAGAGCACACCTGTCCAAGCTGTGATATACTATGCCCAAATATATAAAATACATTATCTATGATATATAATTGATGTGATATACTGTACATGATATATATATTATATATCTGAAATACTATAATGTAATATCCCCCAAAAATTTCAAATGGCTTTAGTCCCACAGATACCTGCACTCCCCCCTCAAATTCAGAATGCAGAGACTGTTCTGCTTCCAGGAAGTTTCATCATGACAAGGCAATTGGCATCTCTGCACTTCTGCCATGAACAATGTACAAAATTGGGAATGCACCAGGATCTGAGACCTGGGGTATAACAGGACCACAAAGACTGAGGCTGACCCAAGGCTGGTGGTGTTGCCAGGGTGCATGTTCCTTGGGCCAAGGCAGTGGCCAAGGTCAGTGCAGTGTGAGACTGCATCTCTCAGGATGTGTCCTAGCACTGATCAAACTCAAGCAGAGACAAGTTTAGACAGGAGGAGACATTGCAACAGTTTCAAATGACATTTGAACTCAGTTCTGTGCTTAAAACATGGTAAAATGGGACTAATGGCAATCAGGAGGATTAAATGCAAGAACAACCCAGGCCCTTGCAATTGCCAGTGCTGAGAAGGGAGATTTACTGTGAATGAAATCCTCTGGGATGCTTTGATATAAGCAAAGCATCTCCTTGTTTCCACACAATTTGTCATTTTGTGGGAACCTCCTGGAAAGGGGCTAGCATCCCCCCAAATAAACCTCCTGTATGGGCAGGGGTGTTTGGTGATCAGGTAAACTTCCCCAGTGCTCCAAATTCCCTTTTTGGTGGTATCAGCCACAGACCCTTCCTTTACTGCACAAGTATTCATGGCTTCCTATCTGGCTCATCTCATCCCTGGCATCCTGCTTTTGTCCCAGTAATAGAAATATTAATTAAAATCAGCCCCACTGTGAGTAACTCCACATGTGCTTGCAGGGATGGGACCTCTTTCCTGCAAGGCTTTGGCACTCCTGCCAGTTGCCCAACCATTGTCCCTTGTCTGCAGCCTGCTGAGATCTGAGATTCCTCATTTTCATGGGGGGTTCCCTGTGGAGCATGTTAATTAATCTCACTGAAGTACAATAAGAAACACACCTGCAATTTTCTTTCTTTCCTTCTTTCTCTTTCTTTTCTTTCTCTTTTTCTTTCTTTTCTTTCTTTCTTTCCTTTCTTTCCTTTCTTTCTTTCTTTCTTTTCTTTCTTTCTTTCTTTCTTTCTTTCTTTCTTTCTTTCTTTCTTTCTTTCTTTCTCTCTCTCTCTCTCTCTCTTCCTCTCTTTCATTTCTTCTTTGTTTTCTTCTTTCATAGGGATATTTAGGTTATACATTTGAGAACATGGGGAGTTTTTCAGGACTTGTTACCAGTTTCTAGCAATAATAAAATTTCTTTTTGCTGGAAACAAGAACAACTCTTTATTCTAATGTAAAGCTCATACTCATCCTGCCCTTGTCACCCAGATGCTTTCTTTCCTTACATATCTAAAGAGCCCTCTTCCGTTGTTTTAATGTTTCTTGGACCGTTGTCATATTATTCCTACATATAAAGACTTGGACATGGATTTGTTGATTTATCCTTTTCCCACTCCTCTTAAATGTCTCTGACAATTCTTCCCTTGCAATAAGTATTACTGTAATCTTGCAATAAGTTGCAAGATGTATTGCAATAAGCATTATTATACTCTAATCTTGGTATTCTTTGTGAATTTGTCATGGAGAAATCTCAAACTCTTTTGTTACCATCTCTGCATTCTTAAACCAAGTGACTCAGTTACTAATCCCTTTAATTCTTCACCCTTGTGCTTCAGAAATTAATGACTCTGATACCTGGTTTTACTTATCCTTCCTGTAATTTCAATAATAGTAGTGAACATCTGATCAAACACTTTTCCATAATGTCCTCTCTGTTGATCTAAACCAAATATAAAATAAAATTGCTTTTTGCTGGTTCTGATGCTATTTTAGGGTGAAAATATGTATTGCCTATTACATCTAGAAAGTGCTGAGCTAAAGTATCACTCATAACAGTAATTCTTTACTTGCCATCTAGAAAAACACAGAATTACACATTTTCCAAATTTATTTTCTGAATGGCTTCCAAGAGATCTCATGTCATGTCTGGATCCAGTAGCAGAGATCTGCAGTGACTTCCTGGAAAAGGAATTATATTCAGATGGATCCTGTTAGGTGCATGGTCCCATCTTTTAAACCCATATGAGGTTTATTCACCTGTGTTATTCACTGGCTCTGCAGCTTTGTGGTTACTGCCTTTATTTCCCTCTCAGATCATATCCCTCAGCCCTGTGTACTGACCATATCATGTTCCTGATATTACAAAAATACTCTTTCACATCTGGTACCCAGAATTCTTGTTCTTCCAAGCATCCACAGTGCATATCTGCTATTTTTAGTGGGCAAGGTTCCCTCATTTTCTTTATTTCCTTCTTACTTTCCCTTTTCTTCCTCTTTCTTCATATCTCCTTTCTCTTTCTCCCCTCTTTGCTCTGCCCATTTAATCTCCTTTTTATACCTTTCCCATTTTGTTTTTCTCTTTCCCCACCCTTCTTTCCCTTTTTCCTCTCTCACTGTGAAAAAACTTCCATGTTTTTATAACTCAATTTGTGCTTTGCTTGCTACTCCACATTAGCCTGCAAAAGAGTAGCAGGGAATCATGCTTTAAAGGCATTTCACCTCTTAGTCTATACAATATGGAGCACTCTTGAACACAGTGGTTCTGTCTCTGCTCACATCCTGGTGCCTCAGCAAGAGATGATGTGCACAGCCTGGGAAATGGAGGACAGTGTCTAAGAGCTGATGAGGAACGGGGCACAAGAAGAGGCTGGAAGATATTGAGGGTGGAAAGGGGTAATAAGCAAAGAAAGTGAAGAACTTTTGGGGAGAACCATGATGGTCAGGATGGGGTAAGAAGAGCCATTTGGGCACCCAAATGGTGCTGGGGATAATGCCATGGCCAGGACAGTCCTGTGCTCAGTTGCATTCCTGATGGGAATTGGTGGAGTTGGGCTCTTCTCCCACACAACCAGCAATAGGACAAGGTAAAGTTACTTCAAGTTGTACCAGGGGAGGTTCAAGTTGGATATTTGTGTAAATATCTTCACTGAAAGAGGGGTTAAGGAGTGGAACCAGCTGTCCAGGGAAGTGGTGGAGTCACCATTCCTGGAAGTGTTCATAAAACAAATAGATGCGTCACTTGTGATAGGGTTTAGGACTTGATCTTTTCCAAGATTAGTGATCCTGTGATTCTGCATTCAAGGCAAGGGAAGGAAAGTGAGCAGAGAGTGAAGAGGAGCCAGTGTAGGAAGGTAAAGGAATGGGAAAGGACCAAGAGTTGTAATATGCACAGAATGGGCATGAGGTGAAGGAGGAGCCCCCCTGACTCCCCTGCATGTGTCTCTCACCATGGGAAGCCACTGTTCTCCCCCCAGGTCCCACTTGGTCTCTGGAGATGCTGGCACCTTTCCCTGCCCACTGCATCTCCCTCCAACAGCAGCAAAGCGCCAGAGTCAGCTGCTGGCAAACTGCTTTGGTTAAATAACAAAAAAACAACAACAAAAAATTTATATACATAAGAAAAGGAAAATGAAGCAATGATGGGTTGGGCAATTAAACTAAAAGCATTTTAGAGTGTAATCCAGCTCTCTCTATCAATAATTCAGGAGGCCAAGATCAGTCTAATTGATTGAACACCTTCCACAGTAGTCAGCCACTAATAAGACAAATGAAATGTCTTTTTTATTGTCAAATCTCCATCTCACATTTGCTTAGGCAAAATCCTGCAGGGCATTTCATTTGAGGAGCTTGGGTATTTTTTTCTCTTGATGGAGATGAATTGAAGGCCAGCATCTGTTTTTAAAGAGCAGTAAATTAAGCCTGTCTGCTCCTTTGGCCATGGGTGGGTGGAGAAACAGAGCTGTGCTGAGCAGGATTCACATGTAAACCTTGTGTGGGTTGTCAGAAGTTGAACGTGGTTCCCAGAGGATGTGTTTTCAGTGTGTAATGATTTGAGTGCCTGGGACACTTGGCCTTGACAGACTCCAAAGGACTGCAGATCCTACCCTAAAGCTGGTGTCTCTCACCTCCTTTCCTCTAAAGAACTTCATTAGGATCCCTGTTTCCCTGATGGTGATACTACTGCTTGATTTTTGACATGGCACAAGTGTTTAGAAAGTGATGAGCAATTGTTTAACTTTTTTAATTTACATGAACCAACCCTGTCACAGGTTCTGGGGGAAAAAAATACAGGAGTAGAAACTGGTTTGTGTTTTATAGCTTTCCTCCAAAATCATGCCAAATGCAATGATTAGGGGGACATCCGTGAAGACAAAGTAGGGCATGCCCAGAAAATTTGCTTGATTTTGTTTCCTTTGGACTGTATCACAGCATGAGGGGTGGTTGCCCCAGCAGGATGGAGCTTGTGGACACCAGTTTCAGAGCATTGCCCATCTCTAATCAAAAGCTGATATCAAGAAGGGGTAAAACTTGAGCTACCACTGATGCACATACAAGTGCCTGTCTTCAGGATGTAAATCTGTGTGTGAGAAGGCTTCTTTAAGCTCAGATACTTACCAGTTATTCTAAAATATCCTCTTTTGCACAGAAGCTCTAGTACTGGATTTTTAGCCAATATAAATCAAAGTAGCTCCTCAGGGCATTCTGCTGACTTATATGAGCCAAAGATCCTGCCCTGGGGTGAAGAAAGAGCTCTGATTATGGTGTATGTGTGTGTATTTAATTAGGGAGGACTTCAAGCTGTGTCTGTGCTCTGGAGTCCCCACTGAGTTAACCCAGCATGGCACAAGTAACCTTGTGAACAAACCCAAAATCTGGAGGTCTGGTAATGACTTTCCTCATTTGCTATTATGATATATGCTTCCTAACAGCCTAGATTTGTAGGGAGGGAAGGAAGCAAAGTGCCTGAGAGGTTTTGTTTTGCCTGTATTGCCTTTGAAATATTATATAATGTGTTTGAATGCTTGATCTAAGCAAGAAGTAGTTGTTTTACTTCCTAATCTAATAACTTCCTGATGTCTGTCTCCTCTTAGCTTTGCTGTAGCTTGACTGCACAAATACCATTTAATTGCGTTCTTGTGGAAGCTAAAGGCCAGCAGCTTTGCCAAGAAGGGCTAATTTCATAATGCCCCATCCCAGAATTAACTTGACGGCTGAGATAAGGCTGATGGTTTATAGTTGGCAATTATCATCACAGGAGAACTGTTGCATAGGGTGGTCACAGGTTATGGAGTTCTCTTAAATGCTGTGCATTGCCTTTGGAAGCAGGTGTTTGCTGTAGGTAGACAGAGGAGAATGAAAAGGGGCAGATGGGAATGAAAGCAAGTAGGTGAGAGGGAGGAGAAAACAGAACCAAAAAAAGGTGATAACAGCAAATGAAAACAAATAGGGTGAAGGCATGAGAACAGCAATGGAGTGATCTATTGATGGAGCAAGCAAGGAAGAGGAATGGATATGACCAACAAAATGGGTGAAGTGTGGAAATGAAATTGAAAGGAACTGATGGGAGAATCAAGCCAATGAGTACAGAAGTCTTGAGATTCAGTGTAGTCAAAGACTTTTTTGATGTTGTTGTTTTTAAGGAAACGTTCAGCTTCTGTCTTTAGGCCATGTCCTTGTCTGCCTGGTAAGAAAAGCAGCTTGGTTACCCAGTAGCTGTGCTGGTGCTTACTGGAGTCTTCTCCCTGGGACAGGGAAGAAGCTGAGAGCTGGTCCTCTGCAGAGATAAATGAAACCTTGCCAGGTTTATAATAATGCTGCTGCTGCTACACAGCCAGGGAGTCAGAGGTTTTCAGGACTCAGGAACAGCTTCAAACTCAGCGTGAGCACTTGAAGCTGCTGACAACAACTCTATCAAACTGTTTATGGCTTTGCAAGGCAAATTGAAACCCATCAATGAATGAGGTAGCAAGTCTGAAAGTGAAGTTGTTACTTCCAAGAGTTGCAAGCAAGCAACCAAGCAAATATAAAATAGCTATTGATCTGTATTTGGTTTATGTGGAAAGGTTTTGGCTGCAGGGGTGGCTTCTGTGAGAAAACACGGGGAGCTGTCCCCATGTTGGACAGAGTTGCTCCAGTCAGCTCTACAATGGAACCCACCATGGCCAAAGCTGAGCCCATCAGTGATGCTGCTGACATCTCCTTGATATAAGAAAGGGTAAAAAATGCCAGACAGCATCGAGAGAGGAGTGAGAATATGAGAGAGGAGCAACTCTGCAGACACAAAGGTCAGTGCAGAAGTCTGGAGAGGAGGTGCTCCAGGTCCTGGAACTGAGATTCCCCTGGTGCAGACCATGGATGTCCATGGGGGAGCAGAGATCCACCTGCAGCCCTTGGAGAACCACCCCAGAGCAGATAACCCATGCTGAAGGCTTTGGATGACTCTGTGCTGGAGAAGAAGTATTTCCCTGAAGGAAGCTGTAGCCCTTGGCAGGCACACACAGGAGCAGGAATTGCTGGCAGGAATGGCATGGAAAGGAGCCCAGCTGGAGCAGGTTTGCTGGCAGGACCTGTGGCCCATGGGGGATCCACATTGTAGCAGTCTGTTCCTGAAGGACTGTGCCCTGTGGAAAACACCCACATTGTAGCAGTTCTTGAACTGCAGCTCAGAGAAAGGACCACGCTGGAGCAGTTTGGTAAGGACCATATCCCATGGGAGGGACCCTGTGCTAGGGCAAGAGTGTAAACAAGAAGGAGTGGCAGGAACAAAGTGTTATGGACTGAGCCCCAGTCAACAACCCCCCATGACAACCCCCAATCCATCCTGTCAAACAGGGAGAGGAGGAGAGAGAAGAGTTGAGAATGAAGGACTGAAGCTGAGAATGGGAAGAAGGAAGAAGTAAGGATATGGTGGTTTGGGATTTGCCTTTTTTCTCACTGACCTTGCCAGAGTGTAAATGGCAACAAATGAAATCACTCTTCCCCAAGCTGAGCATGTTGTGCCCATGAATGTAACTGTTGATTAATTGAATTGTCCTCACAAGCCACAGATTTTTCAATCCTGCTTTTTCCCCCCGTTCTGTTGAGAAGTGAGAAAGCAACTTAGTGGCCAGCCAAGGTCAACCCACTGCATAATAATATATATTGATTCCCAGAAATGTACAGTTGAGGAAACTTGACTTCCACAAAACAGTTCTAATAAACTTGCAGATAGTCCAAAATTGAGTATGAGTTTGCATCTCAAATCCCAGACTGACAAGAGTGAGATGATAAATCCCACTGTAAATAAAGGCCCCTTGGAAATGCAAGGGGCAAGTGGAGATACATTATGTCTTTTAGATCTCCAGTAGGTTCTCAGCAGTGTTGCTCCTTATTTATATAGCCTTCAAAGCCCACAAATGAGGCTGAAATAGAGACTTAAATCACAACAGGTATAGTTCTGGAGAATGGTTTAGTCAAAGAAGTTTTAAATAGGACAAGAGGGAATGTCTTTAAACTGGAAGAGGGTAGATTAGAATAGATATTAGTTAGAAAGTTTTCACTGTGAGAGTGGTGAGGCACTGAAAGAGGTTGCCCAGACAAGCTGTGGATGCCCACCCCTGGAAGTGTTGAAGGCCAGGTTTGATGGGGTCCTGTGGAACTTGATCTAGTTGATCTGGTTGGTGGAAGGTGTCCCTGACCATGGCAGGGGGTTGGAACAAGATGATCTTTGAGGTCCCTTCCCACCCAAACCATCTGTGATTTTATGAAATAACCCTTCTAAGTGCTTTTTTCTCTCATTTTGCATAGGCTAATAACTTCTCTCATTGCAAAACACTTCTTTGTGGGGATATGAAACTGTTAGACTGATCTGTATTCCTCATGACCAAGCCTTCTCCCTCTCTGGTATCCATGCTTGGAAAGTGCAGATGGTAATTCTGTGTGTCAGAGCAGAATTGTGAATAGTTAGGGAACATCTCATGTGTCATTGATATAGCCCCTGCCACTGCAGGGGCTTGGATCACAATGGAAGTTCTCAGGTATAAAAACTGTGCAAATGATGTTTATGACTGCTCAGAAATCTTCCGTGAAGTACTTTGTCGGTCTGATTTATTGAGCCCCCTTGTATGGAGGAGTTCAGCAATGAAATAAAATAAAAAACACTGGTTATGATATTAAAATAATATAGTAGGTCATTGTTTTCCACCCAGCAGAAGATAAATGGTGAGAGGTTTGAAGAAGTTTTTCTAAGTGACTTCCCATTTCTTCCCACTCAGTTTGACTATTCCCATTGGCTGGGAATAGAAAACTGAAGTGATGGATGGCTCTGATTATGCCTAGTCAGGTGCATTAAGTGGTGTCTCACTCTACTGCCTCCCGTAATCTCACTGCTTGCTGTGCTTATCAGGGCTGGTGGGGAAAATGTAGATGTCTGCAAACAACAAAGAAGTAAAAGGGGAGGTGAAAGAGCTCAGACTGGTCTCAGCAAAAGGATTTTCTGGGCACTGGAAACGTGTTGAGGAGTTTGAACAGATCCACTTTTAGAATAACTAATTGGGATATGTCTGTCAGCTTCAGGACTCAGTATTGCACATGAACCCCGTCCTGCTTTTCATGGGTCATTTCATGGGAGAGATGCTTGCAGTATATGGAAAGTTTCTTTTTAGCATCCATCTGTTTAATGCTACATGGAGCTTAGCTCACTTAGCTCACGCTTGCCTCTGGTTAAATCATGAAGTCATGTGTATTTGAGTTACAGTGCTGTGAGTTCACAGACACCAAAAAAAATTACTCTATTTTCATCACTGTAAGACAAAATAATATCCTATGGATTTCTAGCTACAAACCAAGGACAGGTAGGTTTGAGATGCAGTATTTCATTTCAGGTTTTGTGTCAGTGCTATATACAAGAGCTGTCTAAAGTTGTATGAAATACAATTTGAAGTCTGTACAAATGCAGCATTGAATTTCTGTGGCTCTGTATCTATATTTGGGTTGTTGATGTCCAAGAAAATTGAATTCAAGCTGAAAAGGTGAAAAATGCTACCAAAGTGACCCTGTCTAATACAACAGACTAGCCATGACTGGTTTATTCCTCCTTGGAAAAAACAAATAAACAAACAAGGCTGGTGAGATACGGCTCATCTTTATTAGTCTGTAGGAAAGGCAAATTGGGTGGATTGCTGTTTGAGCTGAAAACTTTCATGAGAAGAATCAGACCTTGAACAAATTTGGATTGAACACAGGAAAGCTTTTAGCTGTAAGAGTAATGAGTTTAGGGACAGCCTTACAGCTTGATTAGTGGAGATGGGAGCCCTAACTGAGGTGTACCTCTGTCTTTTTAGGAAGGAGATTTTCAATGCACAATGAGCTCAAGTTCTAGGTTTTATATCTCTTAGGCTCAATTTCCTGACTTTAGTTGGGCAGTTTCTGATGCCTGGAACAGCATCCCATGAGACCTGCTTTTGGCTTTGTCTTTTGGGGGAAGATACCAAAGTCTCTATGCCCCTGGTGTGTCCTTGCTTCTGCGAGATCAAAGCTGCTATCAGAAAAATGTATGAGGTTGCTTCATTTCAAAGTGCCAGCCCAGTGAGTTAGGCTGGTGTAATTCCCTGATACAGCAATTCCAGCAAATCTTCCCATAGCCAAAGCTGAACAACGTTGCAAAGCTTTGACCTTCATGTTTTGATCAAAGTTAGTACTGGCTCAGTGGAAAGCTGGACAGGACAGTACCACTGGGCAATATAAACTTTCTTGGTTTCAGCTTCAAAAATGCTTTCTCAATCAGAATTGAACTTCTTCCTTCACAGAAGTTTTGATTAAATTATTTCAGTTTTTCAAAAATAACTGACAGAACAGACTTTAAAATTTGTAGGGGATAATTGAGGCATCTCTCTCTTTGCTTGTAATTTCAAGCTAAGGTTTTTTTGGGGAGAAGAATAGCAAGAGAGAAAAAAAAAGCCAAACAAAACATGTACCTTGGTAAAAGAAATGGAACCCAAAGCATTTGAGCATTATATTTTTCTTTATTTTTAATGAAATCCATGTAGTGCTTTCAATGAAATATATCTATAAATCCAATTGAATCACTGCTCAGCCTATCTGTGATGTAATAGGGGAAATTACAACAGATTCCACTGACTTTTGCTGTTAGACCATTAAAGCCAGGTTTCAATTAATAAAACTGCTGCAAAATAAGAGTGTCTGTAGGGAATATAATCTTGGCCAAAACTGTAGCCAGACAGATTCAGTAGATATGTTTGGGGACGCTTTTCTTCAGAGAAGGGGACAATAAATGCTGTAACTGATGTAAAGATGTCTATGATTGCAAAGTTCTAGAAGCAGGAAAACTTGTGTCATTGTGGCTAATTTCTTATTATGGTCATTAAGGAACAGAGAATCACAAGCAAAGGAGAGGAAAGAGGAATGTTTGGTTCTTTAAGGCTTGGCTGTTCATCTGCCAACACAGAGACTTCTCTGGAAGAAGCGATTTTATATCTGTATAACTTTGACTAAAATAGAGAAAACTCTGATCTAGACAAAGTTGTATCTCTAAATCGATTTGCTGGCATGTTTTCCTAGCAGGGACTGAACCCAAGCACAGTGGGAATAACTAACCCTCTCTTTAGCTTCCCTTTAGGAAGGGGAAAGTCCTGGTTTCTCAAAAGCAAAAAGGAGAATCTGTTTAAAATACCATGGACCTATTAATATTTTTTAAAAAGTTGGAAAAATATTCCTTTTTTATCTTCTGCATGGGAAAAATCTGCTGCAGAAACAGCACAAAATTGAAACAGGTCTATAAGCAAACTCATGGCAAGTTGTCTGTGCTCTTGTGTGTCTCTTAGCTGCACAAAGGGGAAAGTTGTGGAAGGAAAAATGCACTTTTTTACTCAGTGCAAACACATCTGAACCACTTTCCTGAGTGTCACCCCATGTCTCTTGCTGGGTGTGCTGTGTTTCACCAGACCTGGCAGCATTTGATGTCACATGGATTTATGAACATTACTCTGTGAACTGCACTGGACAGTGACATCACAGCTTCAGAGGACGTGGGTGCTACATCATTAATGATCTCAGTCACTGCTCTGTGCTGGCCTTTGGTAATATTTGTTTAATCGAGTTTTTGTTCAGATACAGCTTCTCAAGCCCTGGCAGTGTCAGACTGAGAGCTGAGAGCAGGATCCTAGGATCCTGTTAACCCTGCTGAGACTCAGACCTGGTAGTTTGAAAAGAACTAATTTTTTTAATAAAGTGGAATCAGAAGTTTCTCATGCTTTTATTTTTATTATCACAACATAGAAGAAACCCATTAGATTTTGGTCTTTTGTTAAGATATGATTCCTTATGCTTCTTCCCAATATATTTCCCCTGGATCCCTCAGAGTGCTGTTTGGGTCATCCTCCCAGCTCTGCAGGTGGCGAATCCTTCATCTTCCCCCTCATGGAGAAGACTCAGATCACTGCCAATAAACTGTGAGCAACAAAAATCAGTTACAGAAAACTATTAACATTTCCCAATAAGTCAATTTATATAGGTGAATGCTTATTGCAATCACATCCATAGAGTGCAAAAAGCCTTTGTGATGTAAAGAAATGACAGCATCAAGTAAAGTTTGCTATACAGTGATGGTCAGTCATATCTACTTATGCAAAAAGGATAATATTTTGCAGTCCGGGGAACTGATAACCCTGATATCACAGTTCTACAGCTAGAAAGGCTATGCACAGCTCTAGCAAAGATTCTGAATGTTTTTGAAGAGCAAGAGTGGTTGCAGACAAGTACAATAAAAGTTATCATATAAGGAGCTGCTTCTAAAGAGGAAAAAATATGAATCATGTATACACTTGTGTTATGTGTTGTAGAATGCCTCTTGTCTTTCTTGCTGCAGGACTCTGCCTCCAAGAGCTCTGTTTATAACTCATATTAACTATGGAATGAAGCTGTGACTACCTCCAAGAAGTATAAAGGAGTGAGCAATGATGGAGAGAAATGGGGCTACAAAAGAACAATATCATAAAAGGCAGCATAGAACAAGAAAAGAACAGGCTGTGCATCAAAAAAAAGAACTTCCTAATAGCTGGATCTACTGGACAGGGCAACAATTTCCTAAGGGAGAGAGCAGAAACCCTGTTATTTCAATCATTTAAACAAAACTGGACAAAGCCCTGGAGAATATATTGTAAGGAATAATCGTATGCCCTGGGAATGGATAACATGACCTGATAAAGTCTCTTCCTAGTGGTTGCAACGATTCTCTGCAGATTGAGAACTTGTTCTGGGCATGATTTGTATTGGGACTAGATATGATGTGAGCCTCAGGTCAGTCCTCTGATTGATTCAGAGAACCAAACAGAGAGGAGGAAGGGGAGAAAAAGAGTGCAGGGACAGTCAAAAATAGAGCTCATGGGAAAATACTGACTCAGAAGTCAACTGTCAACTGCTGCCCAGCTGGAAATCCAGCACAGAGCTGCTGTTGATTTTGGGAGGAGTCAGGAATGGTACAGCAGACACAAATCTGGTATACCAGAATCACTGCTGCTTAAATGGCTGCCTCCTCACAGAACTGCACAGGAACCTCTTCTCTCTTTCCGGCCTCTTTTCTGAAGGAGAGGATATTTTAGGGATGAGCTGAGATACTGTTCTATCTGTTACAAAATGAATTGGAGATTGTTAGCATCTTTGATTTCTTGGGAGGTGGTAAACCAGGTGGAAATTACCTCAACTGCTCTGTTATCTTATTCAAAAGAATTGCTAGGGACTGCAGACATCTATCTAAGCAGTAAAAATAGAGGCTAAGTGCAACAAGAGGAGGTTTGAGATAATCAGATCTTCTGTGTCAAATAGATGAGCAAGAAGATTGTGATTTCATTGGGCCATAAGAAGTTTTCCACTTTATTTTACATACTTTTTTAGTAAACCCCTTTATAGTGTAAATGTTGAACAGAAAAAAAGTGGGAAATATTCATATTCAAAGGTAAAACAATAACACAAGCAAACAGATGTCTCAAATATTTGTGGTTTTTTTAAAGCAACATCTTCCAAATTTTGTCTTTTGTGAGAAACAAGATGTTCCTTGATGGGCAGCAGTGTCAAGTCTGGTTTCCTGTAAACTCAAAAACATCCCCAGTTCTCTTGAGCCCTGACTTGCAGGGTCCATCCTTGCAGGCAGATTTCCATCACAGACTGTTTTATAAGGTGATGGAGACCTCTCATTCCTGCATTCTTTCTCATGCCTCTACATCTGACCCCACCTTGCAGGACCTCCAGCTCCTTTTTCTTTGCAGTAACTGGCCAGAGAAAGAGCTGATCCCAGCTGCAGCTGAGCCTACACTATGTGTGTGTTGATTTTAGGCCCTTTTATGTGTATTCACAGATTGGCCAGATGGCAGGCCCAGCAGAACAGTTCACTATCAAGTTCATATTACAGTTTTCTTCTAAGTGGTGGAAATTGGTGAGCAGCTTCAAAGTTATTGTGGAGGAAAAACAGATGGGCAGAGATATGGATATAGATGGCTCATCCTTACCAAGAAATGAGGAAAAACACTGAACTAATTAGAAAAATGAAAGTTTTTTAAGCCTTGGTTTAAACCCATAAACCTGTTCCTTACCACCATAATCCAGTGGGTATTTGAAAGGCCCAAATGTGAGCAAATATATGTTTTTGCATTCTGCAGAAACAATAGGTCTCAAAGGAGGGGAGCTGTGTCCTGCTGGAGTCTAAGTCCAGGAGGAATACAAAATCTTTTCCAGGGGAAGCAAAGAAGTCCCCAGGTCTTTCCACCTGGGGGAATGTTGAAACTACCTGGGCACAAGTCTCTGACAAGAAGGGTGCTGAATAAGCAGCACCTTCAACTGCTCTCCCCCAAGGAACTGAAGAGATTTGTGTCCTCACCTCCCCAGGGAGGCATCCAGCAGGGAAGAGGAGAGGCTATCCCTTGCACATGCTAGTGGTGGAGTCCAGGCAGGGAACAAGGAGGGAAGTGCAGTCTTAGCAGTCTGAGAACCTCTGAAACACAATTTTCCAAAGTGTCTCATGAACATGACCTTACTGAGAGCCTTGCAGGGATTGGGATACATTATTTTCCTTGATCCTTTGAGAATCCAAAGGAAATCTCTTCAAGTGGGTCAACTTCTTACAGAGAACACCTGAATGTATTGCATGTGATCTTCAGCTGAAACCAGCCAAACCAGAAGTCTTAATTCCTACCCTGAATCAGAAATAACATGGCTGTGTTTCACTAAATTTCTGCCTTTGGATCCCTATAGCCAGTCAGTGTGAGAAACATAACTCTCTTCCCAAGTGCCACCCTCCAGAGGACTGCCCAGAATGGTGTTACAGATGATAGCTTCAGTTCCTGCTCCATTGAGGCTGTAAGAATTCAAGGCTGTGTTCTTAAGCAGTTGCCCAAGCACTCTTGGTATTTTTCCTATAGTTAAGTCTTCCAGTGGAACATGGTTTAGCCACATCTGCTAATGGTCAGGGCTGGGAACTGATGCCAACAGACATTTGAGGTGAGGCAGAGCATCCACCATGGCAGTATTTTACTGCAACTTGGTGTGCCTGGAAGAGAAGCTATGGGAAAAAATTGCTACCACTAATGCTCCAGAGCAGGAGGTTCAGGTTCCATAAGGAAGGAGATAATGTGGTGTTGCACTATGACATGAAATATCTCACACACTCATACTAAGATGAAAAGAGCAAAAGGAAGTAACTTTTATTTCCAACCTTGCAATATATAGAATTCTAAAAGTGACAGTGGATTGGAAGATGAAATTGCTACCCCTCCAACCACACTGATCAAACCAACAGTCCATCAATTCTCTCCTCCCACAAAGAAGAATGCAAAACAATCATTATTAACATAAACAGTGAGTGAGAACTCCAGTAAAAATATGTAAACATCAGAAGGCATAGAAAACTTTTGTAGGACCTTTAAAACTTATAAAAGATCAGGGTGACAATGTGGGATGGCTGCAGACCAGAATAGTAGAGGGAATGTGGCAGAAGAATGAGTTGTAGCAGTAGTTATGTCTCATCAGTTTTGGGTGAGTCCTTCAGGTCTGCTGCTGGCTGTGCTGACAGGCAGCAGATTCAGCATCCCTGGTGAGCTCACAGGAATCACTGCTGCAGAAGCAGTCCATGAGGCCAAACTCTTTGTCTGTCCCACCTCACAATGTGCATGAGCAGCCTTCCACCTGCAAGACTGGCTTTGGCTGTGTCTTCACCTGCTGCTCAGCAGATCACAGAGAGCTGGCATTTCTTCTTTTTCCTCCTCATTTTCTTGCTGCATGTTGCCTGTTCCTGCTTCTCCTATCAGACTGATTTTGAAGCTGTTTTCCCTGAACATCTTGGAAGCTTGATTTCAAGATCAAGAAAAAAAGAAGTCTGTCCTTGTGGTAGGGAGAAAAAAATCAGAGGAAGCCTGTTGTATCCCTGCCACCCAGAATAGGAGATCTTCTGCAGGTTTGATGTAAAATAAAGCAGTGAGTGCAATCTCCAAGGTGGCATGACCTTACTTCTGCAGCCAGGACATGGAAGCAATTGTAACAGGCCAGGGATGAGCCAGGATGAGAGGCCATGCCATGCTTGTTGAAGGATTTAGGATTTAAGGTTGCATCTGGGCATGTCAGATTCTTTTTCCTCTCCTGTGATGTCCCTGTCTTCACAACAGGAGATGATGTTATCACGTATTGCTGTGTGTTCCCGTAGGGAGACATGTGCCATGCTTTATCCTGACATTAGAGACTGTCTTTTGAGCATGGAAGGGGACGATGTCTTTGAGGTTGGAAGAGGATGTGCAAAACTAAGAGAGATTGTTCAGCTGAAGTCTACAGTGAGACCAACTGACAAGGGAATAAAAGAAGAAAGAGGTCCTGGAGAAGTTTGAAGAGAAAGGCAGCAGTATTCAGGGAAAGGCCAGACATGGGAGAGAGAAGAGGGAGAAGTCAGCAGTGCCCATGTGCCAGGAGGGTGGTGTATAGTTACACAGCAGCTCTCATCCAGGTAACAGCAGCTCTTGATTACCTTACAGGAAAAAGTCTTGTCCTGGTGAATGAGTTACTACCAGTTAGCTAGATGAAGTCTCTCTCTGATCCCTCCTGAAAATCTCTTTCATCTGCACCACAAAGGCCACCTTGATTCTCCTCTCTGCTGAAAGCTGGAAGCATGAGCAGCAAATCCAGCAGAGACACAGCCTGATCCTTGTGGCAGTTTCTCTGACGTAGATGAACCTCTGAAGTGAAGTGTGTGACATCAGGAAGATGTTTTAATCTGAATTACACTTGCCCATCTGAAGAACAGGTGCCATTATCCTCTCTTCATTATCTTCTGGCCTGGGCTGCTGCCAGCATGAGTAAGAAGGGTTTGAGTCACAGGGATGGAGAAGTTAATTCCTTTCCTGGCCCAAATGCCCATCCTGGCGATGAATGATGTGTACATGAATGAGGAGAGAAACCTCCTTCTAAGAGAAATAGAGCGTCCCTCATGAATAATGTAGAGCATTGCTCTGAGATTCAAGACATCTAAGACTTGTTGCACAGTGAGTGCAAATGTGAATGAGGCTCAGTTGCTCTGCAGATACACTCTGGCCTGAGCACAACCTATAACAAACTCACCACT
Organism: Lonchura striata; assembly: GCF_050655825.1. Classification (NCBI taxonomy): domain Eukaryota; kingdom Metazoa; phylum Chordata; class Aves; order Passeriformes; family Estrildidae; genus Lonchura; species Lonchura striata. The sequence continues at coordinate 151,913,780 of NC_140704.1, read as the reverse complement.
GCCACGGGTTTTATTTTTTAAATAAAACTGTGTACTTGGCCTGGTACCAATGCACATCTAGAGACAAACCTCTCTCAATCTCTGACAGAGCCCAGCACAGAAAAATGCTCAGAAGACCCATGCACGTTCTATCTGTGCTACTAAGTGAAGCAGGACCTGTGCTTTGTGGGACACAAAGATGTCACAGTGAATGCCAGAAATAGATAAACACATGTACTGCACCAGAAGGGTGCTTAATTCCAGTGGACCCTGGCCAGCGTTAACCTCCATGTGTGAACCAGGCATGGACTTTGCCTAGGACAGTGCTGGTTATTCCAGGGGAGGCCATAATGGGCTGGGCTGATCATAGAGCGTGGACATCATGGGCTGGTGGTGGAATTCATCCTCAGAATCACAGAATTGTTAAGGTTTTAAAAGATGTTTAAGATCAAGTCCAATGGTCAACCTAGCACCAGTACCATGTTTACCATTAAACCATGCCCTCAAGTGCTAAATTCCCATGTTTTCGGAACACTCAGCTGCTTCCCTGGGCAATCTGTTCCAATGCTTTACATTCCTTTTAATTGATTTTTTTCCCCTAATATCTAAGCTAAAGCTCCCCTGGCAGAACTTGAGCCCAGTTTAGTTTGCTAGAGTAGATACTGCCTTGCAGTGTTGGAGATGGCTACTATGTAGATATAACACACTGAATATATTCAGGATTTTTCCCATAATGTTTTCTTTTTGTTATGGATTTACTTATTCCAAGCAGTCTGTATCATTACAGTAGCAAGAATTTGTTTAAGACTCTTTTTGCCCCAGAAGCAAAGTGTAATTTCAAGGAATTCATGTTGGAGGACATGACAGATGTTACAGACCTGTCTGTACCCTGCAAATGAGTGTGGTGCAGAAGTTACTGATCTAGATCTAAGCAAGCTGCTCTGTTCACATGAGGCTGCAAAGTTTCAGAGGTACTTGCTTGGGGCCTGAATGCAACATGGCATTTTTGTGGTTAAAAGGTCTATAAAGTTATGAGTGACACAAAGAAGGGGAATGGGGAATGGGTTCCTGGTCTCTTCCAAAAAGGAAGAGCTCCATTGCCATCAAATGATAGTAATGAAAGGGAAGTAAAGGAGCAATGGCAAATTTTTTAGAGAGTACATTATTGTTCTATGAACCTTCTTGCCACAGGATGTTAAAGACATGGAAGGGACAATGCCCAAGCTCATGCAAGAGAAATCCATTTTTTTGTTACTAAACCCAGCAAAAACTGGTTTAAGAAATCCCTGAGCACCAAATAATGAATCTGGGTACATGAATTCCTGGGACAAAACTCACACGTAATTGTAGCATTCCTATGCTGCTCTTCCTCAGCCATCTGCCTGTGGGCACTGTTGGATTCCAGGTAGCTGTGCACAGAGTTCCTCTGCATGTTCTGGTTGTGGGCTGGTACGCCAGGACAATGTCTTTTTACTGCCCATAGAAAAATAGTGGGGTTGTCCCTAGCTGGACCTCACGGAGATTGTAATGAGTAGTTTCTCTCTGTGTCTCATCTGAAAGGCACCATAGAAAAATTAGTATTGAAGAAGGCTCTAAGTGTTTTTTCTTCAGACTTTTATAGCTACACTCTGGCAAAGAAGAAAATAAAATTTCTTTTTTCTTCTAGAATTCCATGTAGGTACACATGTTCTTTGAGAGTTTTTCATCAGAGAAAGGACAAGGCCTGGCAAAACCAAAGGCAGGGAAGACCCAAACAGAATACTGATTTGGAGCTACCCCTTACAGTGTGATTCTTTTCTTCCCTTGCCTACACCTTCCTGCATTTCTGCTTGGTGTCTGTAGCCCAGCTGTTCCATGACTGGGAGGAGATGGATTTTGTGGTGTATTGGTGCTTCACAGTCCAGATCCGGAGTAACGCTGAAACATGACATTTCTCTGTGCCAAGCTATTCTTGGTGTCAGCCCAGATGAGCTCTGTCTTGAAAGCCTAAGCAGCTGGGAGGGGTTTTGAAAGTGAGGGAGAGTACTAATGACATTGCTTCCAGTCAGTGTGAGAGTTATTTAGGCTTTCCTTGATCATTCAAATGATATCTCATTAAACACCAGACAAAGCTGCCTGCTGTGGTCACTTTGCTGTATTGTGGTACCAGTTACTACACTAGAGTAAGATGGGCAGTGTTTGTTCAGGTGTAGTCCAGTGTAAAGCTCCATCTGTACCTTTCTCACTCTTACCTGAGTTCTGTGGCTTGTTAAGGGATGCATTTCCTGTATCCAGTACTAAAGTCTTCTGTTTGATCTTTCTTCTTCACCACAGAATAGAGAGAATCCCTGATGTCATCATTAACATTTCTGTTTTTCTTTAAGCCTTGTGTTTCTTAATGATGACACCAAGTCATCTCTTTGTACTCTGCTAAAGGGCAGTGACATTCGTGTAGAGGAGATCAGGAAGAATCTTGGTAGCTGGAATCTGCTACCAAGGCAGTTGCTTCTGCTTATGCCATTACTTAATGCAAGTAAAACCCAACTACCTGGAGACTGACTCTGTGACCTGTGTCCTTTCCCAGCATTATTGCTCCTTTGTGCCCCTCTTTTTCTGGCAATTATTCACCTTCCCCTTTTTCCCAGAGGCATTCTCTGATGTTAAGAAGCCAATGGTTTGTTTTAGATTTGAAAAATACTGAATTTCAGAGAACATGCCCTGCTGTAGTTTGCTTTCCATGTATTACTGCTGGATAGGTTCTGTAATGCTTAAGTAATGGAGAGTTAGGTCTGTCTTTGGTGTATTTTCATACCCCTCATTTCAGAGTGTTTAAGCAATGGCAATTCCTTAAAGCCTTGTTGTATAGGATAAATATGTGACTCTAATCCTCTATACACTAATCTATTCGTAGAGTCTTATTCCAGCTTCATTAATAAAGTCCTTTCTTTACCCCAGATTCATGGTGAAAATACAGTAAGAGACATTTATCTGATATTGGGGAATGTGAGTATGACTTGGGCAGGAATAGAAGTCAGAATTTCTGGATTTTCTATCTTCATACATGAATTGAAGGGAAACTAAAGCCTGCTGGTGTCTGTGCTTCCCTATCTGTAAAACAGGGATCTGGATATATTTGTATCTTATAGGATAAATAATTACAAAGTCTGTGACAAATCTTAGAAATCAAACTGTGAGATAACATGCAAACATATAATATTAATGTTTTATTATGTCCCTAAACTGTTTCTTGGGGATATATTTAATGAGAAAGATATAGTGAGAGCAAAATAAACCTTTTTTCACCCCAAATATTTTTTTAGAACCCAAAGTAAAAGTTGTTTCCACCAACTGCCATCTCTGCAACCATCTGGAAAATCACATTTTTTGAAGCTTTCCTTCTCTTTATCATCTGTAACTAAAGCTATAAAATAGGAAGATGTCCCTGGTTTAATTAACACCCCTGTAGTTTAAAAGCTGATCTTAGTAATGAGAGGCAATTATAGCCTTTATTGAAGGACCATCAGGTGGAACTAACCCAGCATCAATCTGGTGAAGACACTTCCCTTTCCAGGTAATTTGGAAACTGCTTTTTATGATGAAGAGAATACCTGGCTCAATACAACAGGTGAATCTCTTTCCTCTATAACTTGTAAAAGAACCTCCTATTTTGAGTTTTGTGCTTCTTTTGTAAAGTAATTTATACAACCTATCCATCAACAAATACCAACTGACCTAAGAATAAATATTTTGCTTTTTGAAGGGGATTCTTGCTGATTTTCTTGTTTTATTTTCCTTGTCTGCTCTTGCTTTACATTTTGAAGGTTGCCTGGTGTCCATATTTTAGTTCTAGTAAAAGTGCAGATTCTGAGATGCAGCCCCATCCTGAGAGGAAAGGCAGAGTTCTGGGTTCTGCACCTCAGCACTGGTGTGGCAGAGCTACAGAAGGTCCAGAGAAGGACACAGAAATGATCAAACAAAAGTGACTTCTGCTATGAGTTTAAAGGGCTGTGGCTTCAGTTTAGACAGGGAGAAGCTGAGAGCAGAGATAAAACTGAGTTTAGCTGAAAACGTGAAGGTGGTAGATAAGGAAGATTTAGAACTTCATTTTTGTAACTAAGGTGTTCTAGCTGAAACAAGGAGATATCCTTGAAATTAAAATGTACCTTTTTTACATAACAGATAGTGAACTTCTGGGATTTGTTGCCACAGGAGATTGAGGAGGTGTGCATTGTCAACAGTTTAGAAAAATAATTAGACTAATTCAGAGCAGCAGGTCCATGACCTGAGTCTGAAGGTGATGGGCAGGGCTCCTTGGTGGTCCTGCCTCAGTGGTATCTCATGTCAGGTCTGTCCTCCAGCTTCAGATCTGTATGAGTGTGGGCCTGCTGAATGCCCTGTGTTTTATCTGCCAGCACCTATGGGTATCCTGATATCTCAGGGGTCTCGTATAAAGCGAGATGATTGTTTCTGGAAAACTGATTTAAACCCTCAAAATCTCCAGTGCAGGCACCTACTGGAGACAGTCACTCAAGGTGACTATCATGATTAGGATAGCTTCATTTGGCTGTTTACAGGTAGCTGTCTGCCAGTGCTGTGGGTGCCTAAATTCTTCTGAAGTAACAGATGTCTAGTCAGTCTAATGGGGACATAATGAACATGATCAATGAACAGTCAGAACTGTCATTTCATCTTGCCAGACTTGGGATGGTCAGTGAAATAACTCACTACTGCCTGTTTTCATAGAATTTTTATTGGCTATAACAGGAGTTTGGATACATAGAACACATGCAGATACATAAATGTAGGTATATCAATCTTGAACAGAGTTCTGTCCCAAGATTTCTATTATAATGATTGTAGAGAAATAGTTGTGTCCTAAGAATAACTCACTGGCCTGTTTTAGACATCTTTGTCATCTCACGACAGGAACTGCCCTTGTGAAGTACATAGTTCCACTCAGTGGCTGTAAAGGGACTCTAGATAGTGGTACCCACATGGTGAATGGACACAAAGGCTAAGTGGGTCCCAGACAACTCCTTTTGGAGACTTTGGTACAGTCTCTTAAAATCTCAGCTGTAAGAAATGTAGATTTTTAAAGCAATGTAATCTGAATAGGTATAATTATAAAATCAAAACAGCCCCTCACTTATGGTTTGATTTAGAATAAAGGCTTAGCCATGATTTTACTGCCTGAAAACTATGCTATGAAATGTGGTACATCGTCTATTCTTGGATTAGTTTAATATCCTGATGAAATTGCTTTTTCCATACTAACTGTCAAAGCTGTAAAAGTATGGCACAAGCTGGTAAGTTGTTTATTCTTCCAGTAAGTAAAGGTAGAATGGGCATTAAATCCCTACATCCCTATGGCGTTCCAGCAATGAGTCACTTTCATTAGGTGTCTAGGAGAAAGGCTTATTCAGTATGGGAGAGCTTGAAAGGGAATTTCTTTGGCTGGTGGGACTGGGTTGTTGTTAACTCCGTGCCATCACAATACTCTGGTTTTGGGACAGAGCAACGCCAACTACTCTCAAAAACACTGGGAAAGTCCATTTATGTCCAAAGCTTCCACTTTTGCCTGTGACACTAAACAGACATGAAATTTTTTCAGTTAACCAATGCAATATAACCTTGTTTAGGAGACTCAACATTGTTGAGGTAGAACATTGAGGTAGAATGGGTTGCTCATTCTTTCACCTTTCCCACTCCTGCATGAACATTGTTGTTCTGTGTCTTGTTTACTTCAGACATAGGGTGTGGGTGAGGAGATATGGGGAAGTGGTGTGACTGCAGTGTCCCTTCAGCTCGGGACCTGGCTGTGGTGTCAGAGCGATTTGCGTGGCCTGCGTGATGGGGGAACCATGGCCATCACCTGCCCTGCTGACTGTCGTGTGTTTCCATCCCCCCTTCCAGGTTACGGACACGCTGCCCCAGGGACGGATGCGGGGAAGGCTTTCTGCATGTTCTATGCAGTCCTGGGGATCCCACTGACACTCGTCATGTTCCAGAGCCTGGGCGAGCGCATGAACACCTTCGTCAAGTACCTCTTGAAACGCATCAAAAAGTGCTGCGGCATGAGGAGCACCGAGGTCTCCATGGAAAACATGGTCACTGTGGGTTTCTTCTCCTGCATGGGGACACTCTGCATTGGAGCAGCAGCCTTTTCCCAGTACGAGGAATGGAGCTTTTTCCATGCTTACTATTACTGCTTTATAACATTGACTACCATAGGGTTTGGAGACTATGTGGCCCTGCAGACCAAAGGGGCCCTTCAAAAGAAGCCTCTCTACGTGGCTTTTAGCTTTATGTACATTCTAGTGGGGTTGACAGTCATTGGGGCATTTCTAAATCTGGTTGTTCTCAGGTTCTTGACCATGAACAGTGAGGATGAGAGGAGGGACGCCGAGGAACGGGCGTCCCTGGCAGGGAACCGCAACAGCATGATTATCCACATCCAAGAGGACTCCCAGCATGGTCGGCCACGGTACAAGGCCGAAGTAACAGACCTTCAGTCAGTTTGTTCCTGCATGTGTTACAGGTCCCACGAGTACACCAGCCGGGTGGTGTCCCACCAAAATTCGTTCAGCTCGAAGCTGAACCCCCAGTACTTTCACTCCATCTCTTACAAGATAGAGGAGATCTCGCCAAGCACATTAAAAAACAGCCTTTTCCCATCTCCTGTCAGCTCCATCTCACCTGGGTTGCACAGCTTTACAGATAACCACAGGCTGATGAAACGGCGAAAGTCCATTTAAAGGGATTTGTCTTATTTTACTTTCCTTGTTTTTCCCAGTTCTTTGTTGTTTTGGGTTTTTTGTTCCTTGAGTGAGACGGAGCGAGGCCAAAGGGAGTAGAGCAAGCCAGTCCTCCTCTGAGACTCAGCTCTTGAGCATGAAGCATGGATTATTACTGTTCCAGCAAAGTATGCCTTACATTACCCCCTTGGTGGATGTCAGAGGATTCAAGGTGACGTGAAGTGGGTACCAAATCCAAAGTTGCACACACAGCTGGGAGCCTTCATGTGCCACTGGCACTCCTGACCTAACAAACTTTTTTCCTCACGAGCAGGTTGCAGTGTGTGTGCGTGTGCCTGTGTGAGTGCCGGGTGCGTGTGCGTGTGTGTGCGCGTGCAATTCCACAACCAGTGCCATGTGACAAAAATTAAAGCATCAGGAATTATTTTTTTCTGTTGCCCTTGAAGCAATTGTGTTCCAGCCTGCTTTTTTAGATTTGCTTCCAAAAGGAACGGGGAGGGTGGGAGGGGAGCCAATTTGTTTTGTTTTGTTTTTTTTTTGCCAAGAGAAGCATGCGCCATAAGCAGTCAATATACTAGGTGTATCATGGTAAATTTTTTAATGCTAGATTTTAGATTGTATTAACATTAAAAAAAAAAAAGGCAGGAGAAGATCAATCATTTTAGCTTGCCAGTTCAAAATTAAAAAAAAAAAATAAAGCATGCACTTTGTAAAACTGGTATGCATAATAAAAACACAAGAAAAACTAGCAATGGAATTAATAATCAAAAGCAAATAATCATATTAATTTAACTATATTTAATTTTATAATTTTCAACTGTTCGAACAATTTGCAAGAAGAATTCCTAGGATAAATTGGAAAAATTGTTGGAACAGTAGAGTGTATTTTGTTATTTTAATTTTATTTATAAATTATTATTATTATTATTATTATTATTATTATTATTATTATTATTATTATTATTATTATTATTATTATTATTATTATTTTGTGCAGCAATTACCTGCATGAATAGGATTTATATTTTTGGAATGCTTGGTTAAGATGGGTATAAATAGGAGGATGTCTATTTTTTTCTTATATAATAGTGACAGGGCATTCCTTGTTTTAAATAAAAAAATACAGATGATTGTCTCTAAATGCTTTTGATTTGTAAATAATGGAAAGCCTTTGTTGGTCTCAGGAAGAATTCAAGGGACAGTATCTTGTGTTTGGCTCACTGGGAACTCGTGAGATTAGATGTGATATTGCTTTTTTTGCTAGGCAAAGGCAAAATGTATTTAGCAGTAACAGGCAAAAATAGCTTTACTCCAGTGTTTGAAGGGTAACAGCGGGAGCAGTTGTGTTGGCAAGTTGTATTGGAGGATGTTGAGACCATGTCATAAAGTTGTTCCTTGGACATTGTCCATCTCTCAGTTGTTCATCTGGACCAAACAGACTTTACAGAACTTAATTAGAGGCCTAATCCAGCTCCCTTTTAAGAAAATAGGAATTTTCAGTGATTACATGGGATTTAGTGCTTTTGGAGATTTATCTTTGATTTTACAAGGGTAGGACTGGGAGTTTTATGAACCTGCACCTTTGTCTCTGATTTAATTCTGTCTTTTAAATAGCTTTCCGTGTTAATTTGCCATACAAAACCCATTTCTTTTTGGCACTAATCGCCTCCTGCTGATTCTACCATTTTGTGCTCTCAGTGTAAAAGCAATAATCCTTTCTTTACTCTTCAAACTAGATGGTGTGTGCCCAGCTCTGAGCTCTGTGTGCTGATGGATGTTGATATCTTCTCAAAGAGACAGTTATAAAGAGCATTAATAGGGAGAAATAAGGAGTGCCATTCCTCCTCTGTTGTCTACTCCTTGGCTTTAAATGATTAACTATCAAATATGCTCATGTTCTCCACATCTGTCTTTCAATAAGTAAATGACAAGCAAGTTATCCACGACTTTGACTCCGTTATGCAGCTTCCTTTGGGTGTAGAAATTGCTGTGGCATGAAATCCTCCATTAAGATTGGTGAAGAGCTAACAGGATTCTTAATGAGGATGGATGAGGATGGACTTTTTCAGAGTAATGTGTGGGGCAAGCTGGGTGCATCAGTGCTGTACTGCCAGTACCATGTCCTAGGGCAAATGCTGATAGCAGAAGGATCAAAGCAAGAATACCTAAAAAAGCAGTTTCGGGATGTGTTCAACCACCTCAATGTTTGACACCTCGAAGCTGCTTCCCCTGACAGCCCATAGGGTTCACAGTGTTCTCCAAATTCACTTTTTTCATCTTTGTTTGTTATCCTAGAAGTGAAAAAAAAAAAAAAATTATGTCTCTTTTCCTGCTATGGAGATAAGAAGTATGCCTGGAATATACACCTCTATATCATGTACAGATGCTGGGTGTATCTGACACTGGAGAGAAGCAGGAAAACTTTGGGGTTTTGCAGGATTCGAGTTGAATTCTGTGCCTGACAAAGGAGAATTTTGGTAACAAGACATTTATAAAAATCCTTAAAACATAAAAAAACAGTTGCATCTTATAAAACATTGCATAGATTTTTTTTTTCTTTTCCTTTGAGAAAAGAAGAAACTATTATTTCTGTTGCATATAGAATTCATCTTTAAATGTCCTGTAAAACATGTTGAACTGGAAAGGTTGAAATCTTTACATACTGTAGCTGGTTTGTTACTAAATCTTTCATCTGGAACCATAAATGAAAAGTCAATTTTAATACACAGGGTGTTTAACCAGGGGAGAAACTTACCTCAGCATATCATGGCTTATCTGCCACTTAGAGTTTCTGCATTAAAACTTAATGGCTTTATAATAACTCTGCTTTAGCTTAGTTGAAGTTTGTAGATGTAGTTCAAGAAATCTGTGTATGTTGATATGAAGGAGCCAGAGTAGATGTCCATAAAAATACTTTTACATTTAAAAACTATAATGAGTGTGTATGTTTGAAAATGTTTTGTCTGAATGTATCTGCATTCATTGTGATTTTCAAATAAGCTTATTTGTTTTATTTTTCTGGCTGAAGAGCCCACAAATCTGTCCAACCTATTTTTGCCACACAAGGGATTTTGAAATTTCAGGATGTTTCATTTGCAAGGAAACTCTTGCTAAACTTTGCTTTGTGAGCAGCCAGACAGAAGAACCCTCACATGTGCACAATCCGAACAAGAGGCAAAATCTGCCTCTCTCTCTTTAGTTGTTTTTATAGTTCTTGACTGATGTGTGAATAATGGCTTGGGCTGTCTGGAACTGGAACAGACTGTATCATGAAAGGGAAGCTTTTGTCCAAGGTTAATCCCAGCTTTTCACTTAAACATGAAAAACCAGTCAGTGAAAGGTGAGCTGACTTTTGTCTGTTCTGTCTCTGACTTCTTATTGCCCTACGTTTTCTTCTCACAACACTGCTTTTCACAGAATGCTTTGGTTAGTACATTATTGGGTTTATTCCACTTAAGATATTATCTCTTTCAGAACAACTTCCCTTGCTCTCTACTCGCTCTTGAAATTCAGCTATGAGCAGGTAGTAGTGATACTGCTTGTGACTAGACATCCTAATGTCTGCTATCACTTTGTGATGCACTCTCATTCCCCAGAGTCTCATTTCCCCTACCATTCCCTATTATTAAGCATTAGAAATAATAATAATAAATCAGATTAGTCTATTTATGTCACACTAATGTGTTCTTCATCAAAACAACACAAATTTAGCTCCCTGCTGTCGACTTTGATTATATAACAACCCTATTATGCTATAATATTTCATATTATCATCAAAAGGAAAAATCAGTTTGATCAGTGAAGCACCAAAATAGCTTTGACTGCGCGTGCTGTGATATGGAAACAAGAGGAAACTTAATAGAACAATGCAGGCACAAGTCTCCACTTGGTCTTCATTACTGTGTAAGGAATATCCTGACTGATCTAACAGGCACTTCTTTGCCAGAGATTTGTACATTCACCTGCTTCACAGGGATGCCTGTAGTGGGCAGCCCCAGAAGGGGTGTTTGGATGTTCCTAGAAGAGTCCAAAATAGTTTCTTGGTTGTTAGTGAATGGAGAGGATGAGCAGTGACCTCCAGCAATAAACTTCTGTTTGAACTGTCTGTAACAGCTCATTAGGATTAAATAGACATGAAAAAAAAGAAAAAGAAAAAAAAAATAAAAAGGAAAAGGAAAAGGAAAAGGAAAAGGAAAAAGGAAAAGAAAAGAAAAGAAAAGAAAAGAAAAGAAAAGAAAAGAAAAGAAAAGAAAAGAAAAGAAAAGAAAAGAAAAGAAAAGAAAAGAAAAGAAAAGAAAAGAAAAGAAAGAAAAGAAAAGAAAAGAAAAGAAAAGAAAAGAAAAGAAAAGAAAAGAAAAGAAAAGAAAAGAAAAGAAAAGAAAAGAAAGAAAAGAAAAGAAGAAGAAAAGAAAAAGTGAAGTGACCAAGTTAATCTACTGTATTGTACATTTTCTCATTAGCTCCCTAGTGTTTTGAAATGCCAGGGCAGTAATCAAGATTATTGTGAATCTGACCTAAGCAAGGTAATTCCTTGTTTTCTCTGACAGATTTGGAAGTTTTTGTTAAGGAAAAAGTAAAGCTTGATTTGTTGGTAAAAGCTTAAAAAGGAGCAATCAGTAAAACCAAGACAGAGCATGAAAATGTTCCAAAACCTTTTTGTGTGTGCAGACCAGAGGGCAGGGGTTTGGGTAGAATTAGCTTTCAGCTGAAGTTTATGTCCTCATTTAGCTTTATGTAATATTCCCGTTAATATTAAGATCTAATTAAGACAGTAATTTAAAATCTTTATGAGGAAGTTGAATGGGAGAGAGTGTTGGAGTGTGTCCATTACACTAATGTTATGGACTTTTTCATGCATATTTCAACAAGACACTATTACTGACTGGAATATTGCACAAATTACCATGAGAATCACACCACTTCTACTTTCATCAGCCAGAGATGTGTAACGCTCACGGAACTGAAAAAGAAAATAATACCTTTCTGACCAGCCTGCTGTCATCTAACTTTTTATATAAAACTTTATTTTTGGAACTTCAGCAAAATAAATTGTAAAAAAAGGATTGGCTATCAAAACAATTCACCAAAATTGAAGCAAATTGAATAATGACATTGGACACAGAGAAATGTGTTATGGATGAAAGGTGCCCTGGTACTTTTATGCCAGTTAGTGTGAGCTCAGAGGCTGAATTAAAACCATGAAAAACTGATTAAATCCTTTGCCAAAATGCAGTGTTCAGTTATTTAAGATGCATGTTATGAATATGGCAAAGCAACTTTCACCCCCAAAAATATAGTAGGAAGGCAAAAAGAAAGTTGGGAAAACAAATTGTTTTAACATCCACAAGATGTTGTGAAAAAAAAAAAAAAAAAGAGGAGTAGCAGGGGAAAGATTAATGCTGCAATTTTATTGGTAATTAATATTCACAGTTCCAAGCTACATTGTCTTTTAGTTCACTTTGAGAAATGCAGAACAAACAACAGGATGATAACATTTATCATAGCTGGCAAATTCACAAGTGGAGCTGGCAAATATAATAATTGAAACTATGCTCCATAGTGCATCTTCCTCATGCATGAGTTCTGATACCACCATCCTGGCTTTGATTCATCGTTTATCTGGCCTGTGGAACAGCTTGCAGTAATTGCTGTATCCAGAGCACTACAGTTGAGGCTAGAAGAGAGATCCATTTCACAGACAGCCACCCTCTGGCTTTCTCTACACCCTCTCCTCCCTTTCCCACTCAGACATTAATTCATTAGCTTGCCATTTCATAGACGTGTGTTCAGGCCCAAGATGGCCACATTCTGTGCTCTCCCCCCTCATCTATTAATAAAAAGCATTATGCTGCACAACTACACCCTGGAGAAGGAAATGTTCCTCTCTAATTACGACTGACAAAAGAAATCTACAGATTGACTAAAAGCAATATGTAGGGAATTAAGTAGGAAACACAACATGGATAACCTTGAATGGGTGAGATCCATTTCTTCCCTGGCTGGGATGCAATGCATTAGCCTACAAGGAGAACTTTGGAGTGTGTTTGTTTGGGAGAAGGCCATCAGGAGAATGGCCAGCACAAATGATATGAGCAGGTAAAGAGCCACAGTGGTTTGGCTTGTTGTCTGTAGGTCACTGGTGAGCTTCATGGCATAATTTCAGATTAAGAAAGTCATGGCTTTCTGGTTTTAGTTTGTTTTCCAGTCATCTGCAGGCGTCCTCCCATGCAGGAGTGGCAGGAGGTGTGGGAAGGCACCAGTGCCAAAAGGAAAGTAGGGAAAATTGTGTCTCCTAGAGCACCTTTCCTCTCCTATTTCATGGAAGAGATCAGTTACACCAACCCTTCTGCTGCCTGCAGCAAATTCAAAAGGCCTGAATTTTGGTATCCTTGTCTGTCTTTAATAGCACCTCCCCAAAGGCATAGGAATATGGGGGAAATTCTAATCTTCTCTAGCTGAGTTCAGGAGGTCACAATATAGCAAAGAAACCTCTTTGTATTGACTGTGTTTGGACAGTTTCTACGTGTCAAAATGTCATCTAAACTGACCTTTAGAGAAGTAACATTTATTCATTATTGCTGGCTCTCCCTGAAGACGGGGTATGAAGCTCCTAAATCATAATTATTGTTCCGAGGATAATTAATCTGATAAAAGTATTTAATTAGGTTCTCTGAAGTAGACTGTGTAAGTGATTTTGGCCTCCCAGAGTCTGAAACTGCAAATCTACAAAACAATTTCCAAATGACCTATTTGATAATATCACTTCTGACATGGGGGTCATTCCTCAGCTGCCCTACTGACAGGCATCATCTTGGCATCTTGAGTGGTGTTGGAAGAATCTGGGAAAGGGATTTTAGCTCAGCACCAATGCAGTGAGGCTCTTAATTCCCACTGAATTCAGGGCTGAAATCTCACTTACACACTGGGCAAGAGCTCAGAGCTGGTTTCTTCTTAGAAACCAAGACATGGAACTTGGGTGGCAGTGCCTTCAGATAGATCTACAGCTGTTTCTTTTAATGCTTCCTGTGAAGTATCCACCACCTTAATTCACCTCTCTGATTTGAAGCACTTCTCAGAACCCTTCTGAATGGTGAAGTGGGTGGTTTGAAGTTTCTTGTTCAGCATGCAGAAGTGGGCACATACCATTGTCTTCATTATGCCAGTCATCCAAATGGATCTGGGGGCTAGGTCGCAGCAATTCATTCTGGTTGTGACCACCAAAACTTTGACAAATTCTTCCAATTTCTCTAGCAGCTGCTGTCTTCCCAAAAGGCTGGCCAAGTGGGGCAAAAAGACATGTACGTGAGATCCTTCTAGCAATGCAATTAGTTGGCATTTTATCTTCACTGTACATTCCTTTCAAGTTCTTCAGCACTGAAGCTCCAGCTGCTCTGTGGTGCCTGATATTTCCATGCTACTTATTTTTTCTTTGAAGAATTCATTACTGCCATGTATGTTTACCAGAAAATATCCTTTCTAGCCTATCTTCTCAATACCCAACCTGGAGAGACATTGCAGTCAGAGGCAGCAGTGGGAAATTTCTCTTGATTGTTGATATTGTGCCCTTTTTATTCTCTTGGGAAGAGCAAAATCCTGTGTGGTCACAACTGACCAACACAACTGGTTTGCTCAACACAACTTCTCATGGCAATTTCCCTCTGTTTCAACTGTTCAGCAGCATTTATACTGTGGCAGATAGTTTCTGTATAAATTCTTAGTGCAGGAATATTATTCAGCTGATTGGAGGACAAGTGTAACACCTGAATTACAAGAGAGGGATCCCAGTGTCCAAGTCATAAGAAGTTTAAGACAGTTAATCTAGCAGTTGGGTTTATTAAGTAATTTCTTGGGTACCACTCTGAACACTGCTTTTTAGGGCTTCAGCAAATTTGGTTAATGCACACAAAATTCATTTGGGTGTAAGTACTGTTGGGTTGACCTTGTCTGAAAAAAAAAAAAAAAGCTAATATATGCTTCAGAAATAATCCTATCTACTACAAACCTTTGACAATTAAGAAATAAGCAGAAATTATGAGGCAATGGCTCTTCTTTAGAATGCAAACCTAATCTTTCTTTCTTTTACAGAATGCGCATTGCCTATAATACAACCAATAATCCATCTGTTCTTTTTTTTCTTTTTTTTTTTTTTTCTTTTTGGCAAGGTCAGGAGTGAACTGTGGAAGAAAAAAAATGCTTTTATTTTTCCTCTTCCCTTGACTTGTTAAGATTTGTGTGGTTGTTTATTGCCATTGAGGAGTATCAAGTAAAACTTTTGATCCTAGTGATGTGATGGCAAAGGAAATCAATTGGAGCTGGATAGGTCAATGGTGAAAGGGAGGGGGGTTAACATTTGTTTCCAGTAGGCCAAAAGAATGTGGATACTGTCTCTTCAAGGTGCAATTTCTTACTTCAACAAACTGTTCATCTATGAGAAACAGGGATAAAAGTGTTCAATTTGGGACCTAAGGAGTTTATATGGAAATTCTTGGATTTCTTCCAAACACACATACATGTTGAAACTAAATTGTGAATCCTACTTTGGAGACTGAGCCTTCCTGCTCAGAGAGAAGCGTGCGTGTATGCGTGTGTTTGTGAGTGTGTGTTGATGCTGTGTCTCTTTTGGATCTCTTGACACTTTTTGGTGCATTTTTGTACTTCTTTGAATGTGCATATGCGGACTTACCGACAGTGTATTGACGGCATTCTAAAGGCCCTCAACAGCCTGAGATAGAGCAAAAATCTAAATTTCTACCCTGGTTGATACATTTTCTGTGCAGCACACAGAGCATTAGGAGCATGGTCATCTAGAAAGAGGAGCTGCTTGGCTGTGGAGACTGCACTTGGAATTTACCTCCTGGAAGCTGTTTTCTCTGCTCTTTTCAGACCTCTAAACTTCACCATAGTTGTTGAGCTGGTCCTAGCAAATGAGAGCGATCAGGTCATAAGGCATCAAGATGTGATTTGTTAAACTAGTGATAACTTGATTACAAAGAACCAAATTAAAGACTCTTTTGTGTTTTCATTTATTTTCCTGGCCTTCTCCGTCATGGGAGAGGATGCCTTCACACATGGCCTTAGAATGCCGTACTGGAGTCAGAATGCAACAACAGTCAAATGAAAATAAGATGTATTGCAGCTTACTTAAGAATGAAAACTGTATCACACAAATGTTTACAAGTCCAAGTAGACAGCGAACCCCTGTACAATATGTAATTTATGCAAGGGATTGCATCTTTTTTTTGTAATGAATGCACTACGCAACCCTGTATATATTTTACAATGTCTTTACAGAGAAAAAAAAAAAGAATCATTTACTGTAGTGTTGTAAAATAATGCACTTTTCTAATTTTTTCATTAAAAATCCTATGGCACGTTTTCAAATGTATATTGTTTCTTTTATATTGAATGTGGAAATGTTAACTTCCTGTAAAATTGCACTACAGAAGTGAAATCCACTGATGGAACTTATTTTGTTAAAGAAAAGTCCCTTGACAACCAACAGATGTTTATGATTATACAATATGTATGTGTGTGCATATATGTGTATATAGTGTATATGTAATGTATGTATATGTATATGCACACACACACATATATCCAGTGATATGTGTATATATAAAATGATATAGGTCCAGATTTATATATGATTGTATTAATATAATATCTATAGATTGATAGATATATAGATATGTATATATATTCATACATACACACAAGAATCACAATGTACAAACCCAGAAAGGATTACTCATTAAATTTAAGGGGGTTGGGGGGCAGAAAGATGTCATATACAGAAGATATTTTGCATTGCAATAAAAGCTTTTTTGACAAAAGTACGTGCAGAGTGAAGTATGAACCTTCATCAAATACCCAATGATGCTGTTCCCACATGACTGCAGTTCAGAATAAGCAAAAAAAAATGGCTTAGAGGAGGCATAAGGGCAGAGTCAGTGCATCGGGGGCTGCAGTCAGCTGTTGATACTCCCCCCATCTCAACTTTGTGGAGCTAAAGGGCAGGATCTTAGGACATCAAACTGAGAAGTGTGACTTCTCCTGACTTGTGAAGATCAGTGTTCTGCTCACAAAACGATTCATCCTGTGCTGCCTAATAAAGGAGGGGAAGTGGGTCTCTGCTAATTTTAGCTGGCAGATATTGATTGCCTTGATGCACAAGCATGACTCCTTGTTTGGGATGGAGCATTGGGCAGGTCGTTCTGTTGTTGCCATCCAGGTAAGTCACAAGGGAATCCAGGGACAGGCCTTCACTTTGTCCTGATGATGTGATTTTGTTGTGAACAAATGTTTTAAGATCACTTAAAGAATCACCATCAAAGCTATCAGTAAAGACAGGATTGATATAAAATGACAACACCACAAAATTCATTGGCAGGATTCACTCTGCCACTAGACAAAAGACCAGAGTTAATCAATCCAAACCAAAGTAAACCCAAAACTATCCTTGTGGAGGTGGGGTGGGGGTGACACAAAAGGATAGAAGGGGTAAGGGTAAAGAGGAATATGCCTGAAGGTACAACAGCACCTAACAGTATCTAATCATAACAGTACTTAAATGAAACTTAACAGCACCTTAACACCTTAACTTTTAAGTTAAACAACTCAGCAAAGGATTAATTTAGGATTTACTGTGCCACAACAGTAACTTACAGGCCTCACCTACAAATCCAAAGTGTTGAAGAATCCAGGAGAGCAGCATTTCTCCCACATTTGCTATGGGACATGCACACTTGCATGCAGACAGACATGAAGAGCCTGTACAAGGTACCTGTGAAAAGTTCCCCTTGAAGGGAGCGAAATCCTCACTTCAGATGCCTTTGTATGTTCTCAGCAGGTGATGGGTTGAAGAATTGGGATATCAGGCCAGGATCTGTCATTGTTCTGTCATCCCCCAAGTGCAGCAGACTTGAGAGTCTCTGTTTCAGAGAGGTGTCCACTCAGTGGGAGGTGCTGGTCGCAGCCCTCTGTGGGCCAGGAGAGCTCAAAGGGTCTCACTTTGGGCTGATGTTTTATTGGGCCACAAGAAAGTCTTGGGCTTTGGTCATAACAAGGTTTCATCCTGGCAGCAATTCAGACCGATGGCTTTCTCTGAAAGTCTGAGAACAAAGATGTCATCCCACTTAGGCAAAAACACTTTTCCAAAGCTGTTCATTAAGAAAAAAGCAAAAAGCAGGGGCTCATTAGACAGCACAAGTTCCTGGGAGCACACAGTGTTCCTGATAAACTAAAGAGGGGCTCATCCCAGGTGCTGTTCATGAATACTGAGGCTTAATGAGCTTTTCTCAGATTGTAATGTGGTCTGAGGAGGAGGCACCACCACATCTGCTCCTATACGGTCTTCACTACACCCTGCTACTAATGGAAGGATTTTAAAAGTTGCCAGAGTTAATATTTCACATTTAAAAAACCTCTCACTAATGGGAAGAATCCCTTCTTTTTTTCTTGCTGATGCTGTGGCCAGAACTGATCCCAGCTGCACAGTGACAGAGAGTGAGAGGTTTTATATTTCCTTCCAGCAGCCTTAATGAAAGGAAACATCTACATGAACAATGAGAATAGTTAACCATTAGAATAAAAAGCTAGTTGTAGCAAATTTACCACGACATGCAGTGATAGAACACTGACCAACTACGTGTTATGATATAATCTGGAATTGTTTGAATTGGAAGGGATTTTAAAGATCATCTCATTCCAGTCCCCTGCCATGGGCAGGGACACCTTCCACATGACCAGGATGCTCCAAGACTCATCCAGCCTTTCCTTGAGCACTTCCAGGGATGGGACATCCACACATCCACAGCTTCCCTGGGTAACCTGTGCCAGGGCCTCCCACCAACCACAATGAGACTTTACAGTGACAGTGAGATGAGTTTGTTGTCATAGCTTTCATCTGCTCTTGCTGTTTATGAGTCTCACTTGCAAATGAGTGAAGAGCCAAGAAGTCCTGTGTGTTGGTACACAGTCAGTGTTGTACACATCTTTATTTAGTGCCTGGCCTACATTAAATCAATAAAAAAAGATGCATGTGACATCTTCATTTTTCTAGTGAAGACAGGAGTACTTATGGCATAGAAAGGAGAAAACCAGCAGTAACCACAGAGAGAAGATACCCAAGCAATCTCACATGATTTTTGGGCTGTATCAGGTAACAGTCTTTACTGGGAGAGTAGTGAGTGGCACAGGTTGTCCAGAGAGGCTGTGGATGGCCCATCCCTGGAAATGTTCAAGGCCAGATTGGATGGGGCTCTGAGCAACCTGGTCTAGAGAGTGGCATCCCTGCCCATGGCAGGGGGCTGGAACTAGGTGACCTTTAGGGTCCTTTTCAATCTATGAACATCTCTATTAGCTCTATTATTAGTTAAGATCAACTATTTCTTTTTTTTTCGAGTGGTATTTGCAAGCATATTTTATCACGCACAGAAAAGCCAAAGTGGTGTTGAACCCCATTTGCTCTTTTTCCAAAAAACTTTCAGATTCATCAATTAAACAATCAATAATATAGACTAGAAGACAACATTTTAAAGGGCTCCAGGTAGTGAAAGAGAATTTGAAGAGGACTTTGCATGTTGAGCTTAACAACTACATGAATGTCAGACTTCAGGGGATGGGAGTAAAAATGAAGGAAAAAACCTTCAATCTTTAATCTCTAGATATCTTTATAAATTTGAATAAAAGTCTGATTTTTTTTAGGGTTTGGCTGCTGCCATGTGTGCAGGTCATGTCTCAGAGGAGGAAAGGAATTAAGCATCCTGCAGCAAAATGCATGACCCTGCTCAGTACATATTTTGCTTGGCTGACAGCAAACCACACATTTCAGTCACTGAAAACAGGTTTGTGTCTGTAATCGTGCTGTGACCAAATCTCTGCATCTTTCTCACCTAAGGCAATATTGTTATTTCAGCTTGTCCACTGTAAAAACAGTGACTTTTGAGAGGGAACAAATGAGGGAATTGTGCTAGAAGAATACAAAATAATGAATAGTATAGAAGAGATAAATGAGCTCTTCCCTGTTGTGCTCTCTTGCTCTCCCAGGACAAAGCAATATCCAATTGAACAGAAACTAAAACAGTAAGAACTGAGAGAAGAAAATATTTTTATTTCTGTTATTAAAAAAAAACAAAACAAACATATTTCTAGGATCCTCAGAGCAAGGGAAAAAGCTGTTATTTGATTAAAAGGCAGAAAACAAAAACTCTGGAAGACTTAGAATCAGTGTGTCAGTCCAAATTCAGCCACTGAAAGAGGTATAAAAGACTATTTTGCTGCTGGGACATGATTCTGCCCCTGTACTCTGCTATCATGGACCCCACCTAGAGAACTGTGTCCAGCTCTGGAGCCCCAGCATAAGAAGGACCTGCTGGAGTGAGTCCAGAGGACACAAAGATGACCAAAGGGCTGGAACACTCTGCTGTGAATTCAGGTTAAGGACTTGGGATGGTTCAGCTGGAGAAGAAAAGGCTCTCAGGTGACTTTAGTGCCTCTTTCAGAACTAAAGGGACTACCAGGAGAGCTGGAGAGGAGCAAGGGGGTGATAGGACAAGGAAGAATGGATTTAAACTGAAAGAGATTTAAACTGATATCAGGAAGAAACTTTTTACCATGAGGGTGGTGAGGCCCTAGAAACGTGTCAGAAACGGAGTGTTTTTACTTGTGGCTTAAACATCTCCATGAGGGACCTTTGCCTATTATAGCAAAAGTGTATTACAAAAGCTGCAGAGAAGACCACCAAACCCTGAACAGGCCTTCTGACTGAGAACTGGTTGATGGAGATAAGATAAAGCAACAGCTCAGGGCTGGGGGAGAAGAATGCATTCCCAGAGCACAACCTCAGCACCTTCAGGTGGAGACCACAGCCCTGGGGCCATCAGCTGCCAGGCTCCCACAGACCCTCCCCCAAAGGGCGGAGGGAAGAGGTTTGGGGTGTGTGGTGCAAAAGCCTCTGGTCAGAGGCCCAGTGGTCCCATCCTGTGCTGTGCAGACCAGCTCTGCTGCAGGGGGCCCTTCCCCCCAGGGAAAAGCTTATCCACAGCAAAGGGGTGCCAAAGGCCCCTCCAAAGGAGTCCCCAGACCCTGCACCAGAGCACTGCAGATGATGAAACAGACCCTCAACGTTGCAAGGGACAGGGTCAAACCCAGCCCCCTTAAGGGAGGCACCTGGGTGTTCCTACCTGCCCAAAATTAATATCAATCCATGGGATTCTATAATTCACAGCTGGTGCAACAGGGGACCTTCACCACCACCAAGACCAGATGGAGAGGGGACACTGTTGAGGCAGGACGGGAATGAGGAGACTCTGAGTCAGAAGGCTGTGAATAGAACTCTGATTTAATTCAAAATACATCACTCTTCTATATAGAGCTTCATCCAGGCCAATTCCATTGGTCCTGAAGTGAAAGCACTTCAGACTATTGGTGTGCAGTGCATGACACACTGGTAGAGCTTAACTATAAACAATGTGAACAACAAGAGAGAAAAAGAACTTTATTTACATTCTTCTCAATACTTCCTCAGGCTTCTGCCTGGTTAGAAATTTTCCCTTTCTCTCTTTGACTGAATCTGAGACCAACAGAGACGAGCAACGAGAGGTTGCTGGGACCTAACCCCTGTCACTCTCTCCTTGTCCCCCCCACCCCCCATGCACACTTCTTTCCCAATTTCTTTCTTTATTTCTTTTTCTTTGCCTCTTTTACTACTAAATATATTCATTTTTTGGCACCAACATCTAACCTCATTTGGTTTTAGTCACATTTTTTAGGTATATTTCAAACCTTTCTGGGTCTGATACATTTTATTCACAGAGGCTTTGCTTTCTTTGCTCTTCTGGGTTTAAACCAATTCATAACAGGTTGTCCAGAGAAGCTCTGGATGTCCCATCCCTGGAAGTGGTCAAGGCCAGGTTGGATGGGGCTTGAAGGAACCTGGGATAGGGGAAGATGTCCCTGCCCATGTTGGGGGGATGGAATTAGATGATTCTTATGGTGCCTTCAAACCCAACCATTTAATGACTTTATATTCAGACTATCCTGGCCTCCAGCATTTTACTGTTGGGAAATGCTGACTGTTGAAGAAAAAGAAGAAAATGTCCTTGTAGAAGAAGCCAATGCATTGTGCCACTCACAGTGGCTGTTGATGAAAACTCTTGGCTTTAACTCTTGTCATGGATTCAGATGACCTGTCCTGACTTAGGTCTAGGGTTATTTCTCCCAGGTCTGGCTAAGGTAGAAATGTGTCACTTGGTTCCTAAGAAGGTGGCAGTGCTAGAGATAGAAACTACTAACCTATACCACCCCAGTTAATCGTTCTTTTCTACCTTCTAGTCAAGGTTGAGAGGCAGGAGAAAACCCTCTACTTTAATATCAATATTGCTCCTACATACCTCCTACAGTAATGGTCTTGTGTCACAATAGACCCCAGTTTCACTCTGGAAATTCAGGTCATATGAATGAACTTGGTATTTCCAAAGGAAGCAACCAACAGCTGCAATATTCAAATTTAGGTTTGAATAAAAGGAGAACTTATGTTGTGGTCCTTCTCTTCACAAAAGCCAGCAGCTGATTTTTCAAGGAAGAAGGGTTTACTCCATCTTCTGGTGCCCTGTGCTGCCCAGTGGATTGGGAGCAACAGCTTTTATCTGTTTTCACTGCTGAGTGTTACCAGCTGCACTTTGAATAGTTGGATGCAGAGGCAAACTGCAAGATGCTGACATCTCTGGAGTTTTAGGACAGAGGTTTGCTCTGTTATACACAGAAATGAGAGGGGAAAAGTCCAACTCGCAACCCAAGTGACTTTGATCACAGACTATGGGTTTTGTCTCTTGATGGCTCATATTTAGTGAGCACAACTATTACTGTGCTTTTCTTTTGTTATTTCTACTTCATAAAATGTAAGAAATTCCATGTATAAAAAGGGAGCTGCTAAGACAGTTGAAATAATTTTACCAAGAGATAAAAGGAGACAAGGAGCAGAGCTGAAGCAGGAAGAAAATGTCCCTCAGTTCTAGATTCATGTTGCCATTGTGAAACACTGCACAGTAGAAATGATCCCAGTTTGTATTTGTCTGTTAGTCTGTCTCTGTGCTGTGCATGGGCTCTGACTGACATGGTATGGGCTCTGCATTTCACAGTTATTCTGATAGAAACTAATTGAATTTATTTTACCGTAAACAAGAGGAATATTTGGACTGATGGGTTACGACAATCCATATTTTGGTGCAAGAGCCTGTGGGGTGCTATGGGACAAATGGATGGGTGGTAGTGTAAAAGCCAACACCACTGAGATAGGACTCAGCTGAATATATATGTGGTAAAAAAGAAAGGGAACTGTAGAGCAGCAATTAACAGAATCTGTTTCTCTTCTCCTTGGCTCTGATTTCATGCTCACAACACATTCTCTTCATAATGCTAATAGAATTTTCCCTACCCCTATTCTTTTTTCCTTCCAGAAATGTCTTCAGAAAAGTTTTTTCTACTCATGTCGTAAATTGACCTGTCCAGGAGTTGTGGTCACCAAGCAAGAACCCTCCTGCAACTATAAAATATGTAGATAGTGGATGTGGATGCTAATAGCTTCTGGCTCATTAGCACAAGAGCAAGTATCTGTGGGAGATAATTGCTGTAAGGGTAATAATGTAGGAAACAGCCAAAACATTGATCTCTGTGTGAAGGTTAATCCCCAGGTGCTAAATCATTTAAACTAATCACCCAGAGCTGCAGGCAATGATTAGTGTCTGCTCCCCCAAGGGAGAGGGATGGAGAAAGAGAGAGAGGGAGGAATCTAGAACACAAATCACAAAGTGTCTGTTGTCCTTTGGACATTCTCCACCTGCTTGCAGCAGCCTGAAGGCCAAAAGGGCTTTGCCAAGACTTGATCTTGTCAGGAGTCCTAATGCAAATAAGTCAGTCAAGTCTGGCAGATCTACTAACAAGAAGAGAAAGAAGTGACCAGATGCTGTTTAAGTGAAAGAGGGAGCTCTGGGAGGCCCCTTGGGCAGTGGCACCCCAAACACAGTTGATTGCACTTGGACAATTTCAAGATGATTTTAGCCTGCCTTTGATCATTTAAATCCATCCCATGTTGACAGTGGGAACAAGGGTCTTACCTTTGAGTGACCATGTAGTTTCTTTTAGCAGATGAATTTTCAAATTTGCCATTTCTTCCCTGTGCTTCATTAGATAATCTGACATCATCCAGGGCTGAATGATTTGGGGAGACAGAAGGATTCAGTCATCTTGCTGTAAAAAAATCATCATATTTTGTATATCTTGGCCTCTAGTGGAACAGCTGAAGGAAGTGATAACCTAGAGATGTTCCTGAGCTCCCTCCAGACGTCCCACAGCCAGAGGGACAGCACAAGGGTTCACATCCATCAAGGTCAGGGTCCTGCTGAGCTGCTGTGTAGCAGGTGAGCTGTGAACTGGGACTCAGGGCTCTCCTCAGCCCAGGGCCATGCTGTGTGGAGTTTCCAGTCAGTTCTGATGGAGTGTGTGTCTCCGGCCAAATACACAGAGACATTCTACTTCAGATTTACTGGGGAGCTACATGGCCTGCTCTACTCCAGCTAATCCTCTGTAGGAAACTGGTGTATAAGAAATTATATTTCTTCAAAGTCCTTTTCACAGTGTCTATCCTTACACAGGTTGAAAACCTAAAGGCAGTTTAGCCAACCCAGCAGGTTCCTAACAGGGAGATGTGGAGTGAAGGGTCACTAAAAGGGGCTGTGAAGGACTGACCTCAGCCTCATTCCCATTCCTCTCCTCAGGAGCTGGGAATGAAGAAGTGAAGGCAGGACTGGGAAAAGTATAGGGGGAAGATTATGTTTCAGTTTGTTTCTCATAATCCAAATTTACTTTTAACTTGCAAGAAATTAGTTACCCTGTTTTGAGTCCACTTTGCCCATGACAGTAACAGATAAGTGATCTCCCTGTATTCATTTCAATCCATAAGATTTATAGACCTTGGTTTTGGCTTTTTTTCCCCCCATTGTGTCGTGTTGAGAAGTGGAAGAGCAGCTGAGTGGGAGTTTTTCTCTCAGTCAAGGTTAACCCACCACAGCACCCATGTGGGAACAGCTGTAAACAACTTGGTCTGACTCAAGTTGTTCAATTTTAAGCAGGACTGTGGGCTAGAAGCCTGTTGAAGTAACCTCCCAGCCTGAACAAGACTGAAACGCTGTGTTTGAATCAGTGTAACACAAAGCAGACACCTGCAATCAAGACTTACCCCACAGATATAACAGCAGTGATTTAAATACAGTCTCTCAGTATCAACAACACTTCTCCAGACACAATGGATCTGTCTCTCCCAATGGACACAGTGGAAGATTTGACCTGGTGTCTGTGAATGAGGAGGAAGCTTAAACAAAGCATAATCTAAGCACGCTTAAAATAAATCTTGTGCAAACCTTAGTCATTTATGGACATTTTCATAGCACCCTGGACTTACCTAGTCATGATCATTCATAGCCATCTTCCAGTGGGCCCAAAACATTGCAAATGCAGCAGCTCCAGTGGCTGCCAGGGAGAGCTGTGCAAGCTCAGGTAGGGAGGCATTAATCACTGAGGACAGCCAGGTGACGGATGGCTGAGTGAACAGGGCACAGCAGGCTTTCCTTCCCAGACAAGCCTGTGATAAGCAGGAGCCAGGGTTGTAAGGACATGATTATTGGTGTAGCTGTCTGATTACCAGAGAAACAGCAACAGAAGACACAGCCTGGTTGCAGCTGCTTCCTTTTCCCAAAACAGCTCTGGGAGAGCAAAGTCAGACAGGAGATGGATGGCCCTGCAAAGGCTGCAGCCCCCGAGCTGCTTGTGAAGCAGAGCTGGGAGGCTGTGCTGCTTCCTCTGCTTCTAGAGGAAGTGGTGAGCCTGTACCTAAAGAAAAGTTGTAAGTCAGCCTCTCCTGGCCAACCTGAGCCCTTGGAAATTCATAAGGGGATATAAGCTTTATATCTTTAACCACTTATATAACTTTATATCTTTAACCACTGATTGGGGAAAGGGCTGTTGAGATCAGGGGCAAAGAAACAACTGCACTCATCAGCATTGCCACATCTTTTCTCTCCCCTGGAAATCTGTCAGAGGTTCAGTGGTGTGTCTGGACTCTCTCCCCCAGTGACAGGAAGTTTCTTTGTGTAGCAAAACACTGATGGCAGTGCAGAGAGCAAAACCCCACCTCAGAGAGACAGGTTGGTGACAGGCAAGTGTCTGGGTCAAAAAACCCAATATGCAAAATTTTGACAAAAGTTTTCTTCAGCAGAAATCTCAAAACAAGAAGAGAGATCAAGAATGTGAAAATAGATGGTCTTCCTTCTAGCCACCTCCTAACATGGACTTAGGTCTCTGCTGTGGCACTAACATGAAGGGAATCTGAGATCCTGTGCAGGTGTCAGCAGGAAGAAATGGTGCCTTACACAGACCCATCATCTACTCCAGCTAGCTGAATTAAATGTTATAGCTCCTTATCTCCGCTGACTTTATCAAGAACCATACTCTGGTGACCCTTATTAGAAGGCAGTGTGAATAAATCACAGTCACAAGAACTGCTGCAAACAGAGGACTCAGCCCTCCAGGTCAGTGGTGCTTGTCTCAACTGATCCACAAAAAAAACAACCACAGAGGGAAAAATGATACTGGTGTGTTTGTGAAGACTCTCCTGCACAGTCCTATCATAGGTAAAAAAATTACCTTTCCCCAAAAATAGCTGGGAGAGCCTAAATTCTGTTCCAGCAGCTGGTTTCACAGTTCTGCTTGTCTCCAGTACATGTTGCTTTCCACTTGGGTTCAGTCTGTTCTTTATCTGTTCCATCCCTGGCTGAAGGACAAGGATGCTTCTTATTACCTTAACTTCTGGACAGGAAGTTACACAAAAACTCATCGCCACCTCTAGGGATACTTCTGAGGGGATGCACTGTGGCAGTGATTTATTGCTCTAGAAGAAAGAAAAGAAATATTTGCATTCAATTTTCAATAAGCAGATGGCACACAGCTTTTTTTACACTGCAGTAAATTTTTAAGTCCCTACTGAAAAATAAGAAAAGTGAGTGTATTCGTTTTTATTTCAAACTTCCCCTGTTTCCATGGCAATATCCCAGTGAGGTACCAAGAGTAGATGCTGGGATATGAGGTATTAAACAGTTCTTTCTCTCTGCATCATGAAAGGCAATGCTGAGATCGATCCATAAAGAAAAGCAAGCTGGGAATGATATGGGGACACTGTAGAATTATTACACAGAGGAGGAGAAAATTTCAACGCCCTGTGAATCCACAGAAGGAAAAGGTAGATTTGTCCCTTTATTTTAGCCAAGGGCAATTCAATTGATTTTCAGTAGAGCTGTACCAGCACTAAAAAAGATGGGACCATTCCCACATGGAATGGGTGGTTGGATGGAGCCAGACTCCAGCTGGAGCTGTGCAGAAAAAGGATGAGCAGCAAGAGACATGAACAGCAGAAAGTGAAATCCAGGGGAAAAGTCATCACAAAGGGAATGGCCAAATCCTGGAACAGATTGCCCCAGTGCTAACCTTGAAATAATCAAAGTCTGACTGGAAAAGCTCTTCAGCAGCTTGATCTCATTTTGAAGATGTCTATGCTTTATTCAGAGGTTAGATGATCAAGTTCCATTTCCACTCTAAATTGTTCCATTATTTCATGTTTTCCTGTCATGGGCACTTCAAGAAGCTTCCTTTTTCCTTTCACACTGTATATTGTCTGTAGGAAAGGTAAATTAAATGACCCTACTTTTATTGCATCCTTTTGCAGATCATTCTGTTTCATAGATTTTTTTTTTTTATAATGAGTAGGAAAGCCAAATTTCTCCACTGCTCCATTCTCCTCACACTTAACATTGCCCTTGGCTGACACATCAGAATGCATCTGACTGAGCTCTGTATTTACTGTTTACTTCAGTAATTAGAGGCCTTTGATACCACAACAACCAGAAATGTGTCACCTCTTCAGATAAAATGTGTCATCCAAGCATCATTACCACTAGAGCAATATAACAGGATCATATGGTAATTCACTTTGGAAGGGACCAGAGGAGAGCATCCAGTCCAGCCTTGGTGAGAGTTGATTTATACAGACTCACTGATTCAGGGAAGGGTGTAGAATAGAATCAATGAATCAGAGGAACAGAGTTATAACAGATTGTTTTCTCCAGTAACAGTGAAGATATATGTAGTGATCTGGTGGTGGTGGTGGTAGTAGTATGCATTGAACTCCTAAGCCTTTAGATAGAAAAATATTTCCTTGTTATAATCTAGGTGGGAAAATAAACAAAATGGACATTAAAATAAGTCTATTGGAATAATAATTTTACAAAATCACAAATTACATGGCATTTCTGAAAGATGCATCCCTATCACACAGCTGGGAAACATTCACACTGCCCTTAATGCCTGGCCAGTTCCTTACAGCTAAGACCACTCTTCTCTCTAATGATACTTTTTGTTCTCTGAGGGGAAGTTTTGCCCCAGCAGCATTCACAGAAGCTTGGGATCCTTCAGTGGGGATGGTGACAAGAAGAGGATTTTGCCTGTGACTTGGGAAAGAAATTAGAGTCTCTTCTTAACTTGTTGCAGGTGGGAAACATAAAGGTTATTCTTTAAGTGGGTCAAACCCATCAATACAGGGCTTTTTTCCAACTTTCAAGTTGGGCCAAGACTTCAGTAACACTGTCCCTGCTGTTTATGTGGGGGCAAATGAATGAATGAAAATCTCCACAGCACAATGTGAAGCCATCTGTAGCTCTCTCCTCACAGTAAGATCCTTGGATCAGATCTTACTCAGCCCTTACAAGTTCACCTATAGTGATAGGCCACCTTTGTAGTAACTCTGAACTGGCTACCAAGAGGAAAAGTAGCTGATTTTTGAATTCTACGAGTCAAAGTCTGTCCTGCTATGGGTTCCAAGAAGTCTGGTGCATTCCCTTTGTTCTTGTTCTTACTGTACTTAATTTATTACTTTCAGGTTTCCATTGCTGTATTCCCATCAGTCCCTCATGGAACAGCCACTGTTTTGTGCTTTGAACAGTGACTCTGACCACTGAGCTTGGTTCCTTCTTTAGTTACTCCTGGAAGAGGATAGTTGGGATGCTCCCACCTTCCCTGTGCTTCTACCTAAAGGTTGACACAAGCTGGGAATGCTTCCTTTTGTGAGGAGCTCCTGAAACAAATGATGACATTGATTATAGTGAGTAGTTTAAGTAGCATCTGAGCTTACTTTTCCAGAGAGGGAAGCACTAGCTGGGGTTTGAAGTCCTGCTAAGGCTTTTAACCCATCACTAAAGGATCCCCATGGGTCTAAAGCTCAGAGAGGGCAAAAAAAATTGTTGGTCTGCAGAATGACCCATCTGAAAAGTGAGACTGAAACCCACTCAGCACAGCTCCATCTCATGATAAAGCAGCTGTGTCTTCAACTCTAGTGCAAAAGAAAACCACAGCTTTTGAACTGGGCAGCGATCCATGTCACTGGCAATATCTGCAAATGATTTGGTTGAGACCACTTTAGTTGTTGAAAAAAAATTTAGAAAGAGCCCAAGTTTGTTCTGATTTCAGGAAAGACATTTGTAGATTCAGCTGACATTCACTGTGATCCATCGAGGTCCAGAGGCTGGGTGTGTTTTAGAAAAAAGACTGGAAGTATCTGGCTAGACAGGTCGTGTTTGAACACTGACCACCCTCCAGGAGCACCCCCAACACCAGACAGCACCAACTGCTCTGTAACTATTTAGGAAAAGAAATGCTTGCAGCAAACACTTTCTTCTGTAGCAACAGATGGCTTGAAGCTGCCACGAGTAAGAATTCCTAATGAGGTCCTTCCAGAGCAGCTCCTGCAAAGGGCAGAGGAGGAAGAGAAATGTGTCCTAGATTCACAAAAGTGCTCATCTGCCCTCATGCTGTCCTCCAGCTGTAAAGGGAAAAGCAGACTCTCACTTCCTCCTTTCAGAGATTAATCTCATTCATTGAGCCAAGCAAATTAGACAATTACAAAACCAAACAGAGTTTGTTTGTTTTTTTTTTTTTAAAGACATGAGCTGCAAGGTGGCTTCTTTTCAAAGTTCATTGTTGGTATACTTTTGTGGCATGTGGAGGACTGGGATGGAGCTTTCATATTTGCAGAAGCAATGACATGTGAGTGGAGGGCTTTGCAGAGAGTGTGAGGCAGAAAGACACCTTTGCCATCTCTGCTGAAATCTCAGAATTTCAATATTAATAATATGAACACACACAGAGGCTGAAATAAAATTTATGCACCAGGGCTTTGATATTTAAATATGGTATTTTCAGTGAGCGGTGGAGGATAATGAGATATGACAGGGAGAGCAGTTCTCAGAACCACAACTAATAAGGAATTTAGACCCCTGAAGTTACATTGTGGGATATCTAATTTTCACTCTTCTGGCTCTAAGAGTAGAACTGAGAAGTCCTGCTTGAGATAGACAGATGTCCTACATTATGTACACAAAATTTTGAGTTAAATTTGAGAGAACAGAGGGTTCTGCTGCCTTTTAGAGTGACTTCAGCAGGCTGAAGAAATGGGCTGACAGAGCTTCATGAATTTCAACAAAGGGAACACCATTCCTCAGGGAGGAATAACCTCAGGCACCAGGAGAAAGTGTCTGGAAAGCAGCTTTGTGGAAAACCCACAGAGGTCCTGGTGCACAAGTTGCAAAGGAGGTGGAAAAGTGCCCTTGCAGAGAAAAGAAAAGGCCAACAGCCTCCAGAGCTGTGTTAGGCAGAGTGCTGCCAGCAGATCAAGGGAGGTGGTTCTTCACCTCCATCCAGCACTGGTGGGAACCCCAGGAATGCTGTGTCCATGCTGGGCTCCTCAGCAGAGCAGAGACGTGGACATGCTGGAGTGAGCTCAGTAAAGGGCCACAATGATGGGTTGTGGCAAGCATATTTCTCTCACTCTCAGGATTTTTCATAGAGGTTCACAGAGAGAAATGAAAGGGAAAACAATTTCTATTTCTGCTCCCTGTTTTTCCTATGTGGAATGTGTTTGGAGAATTGTTTACCTGGGTGAGTGCTTGATTGGATTCTGGTGAGGTTTGTTTGAGCCTGATGGCCAAACCAATCCACCTCTGCCTGGGCTCTGGAGAGAGGGTCACGAGTTGTGGGAGAGTTGGAGATGGAGTCAGAGAAAGTAGTATGTAGTTTTAGTATCCTCCTTTTATGTAGTATATTAACATATTTTAGCATAGTTACAATAAAGAAATAATTCAGCCTTCTGAATTGAGTCAGACATTGTCATTTCTTCCCATTGGTTTCGCCTGCATTTACAATAATGGGTCAGGTGTTGGAGCACCTGACATATAAGCAGAAAGAGAGACATATTCATCCTTGAGCAGAGAAGGTTCAGGCAAATCTTGCCCATATGTATAAATGTTTGATGAAATAAAGTAAAAAGGATGGAGCCATCTTGCAGTGTCCAAGATGTCCTCGGTGGTGTCTAGGGACAGGACAAATGGAAATTACAGAAACTGAAATAGAGGAAATTCCATTTAAATGTAACAGAAGATATTTCTCTTGGAAGGAGGGAAGTTGAGGGAGCACAGACTCTGGAACAGGTCACCCAGTGAGTCTGTGGAGTCTCCACCCTTGGAGGTATTCAAAATCTGAAGGGACATGGCCCTGAGCAAAGTCCTTTAGCATCATGTGCATAATCTTATGGACATAGAGAAATGAGCTTCTGAAAATGCACATGGACAATAATGTCCAAGATTTTAGAGAATAAATACACTTTGAAAGAGGTGAGATATTAGCTGTCCATTTGCAAATTATATGCCAACGGAAGGAGTAATGTTCACAGAGACAGTAATGGGTTACCTGCACTCAGTGTTCAAAGAACTGAATGTGTGTCCAGTAGAGTCCGGGTCAGAGCTTCTCTTCAGACACAGTGGTTTCTGCTGTCATTCTCATATTTGCCAAAAAGAATGTCATCAGCTGGGCTGCCATGTGATTGGAGGGTGGGGGGATAGGGTGGGACCAGAATGGTTCTGCTGATTTCCCTCAAAACTAGAATTCCTGAATCATTTAATCACAAATTCCCTAACAGCTCAGTGCAGTCTTGACCAGAATGCAACCATAAGCCACACACATCAGTAACATTTATTTAGCTGGATAAAATGTGTTTGTCAATTTACGTGGCCCTGTGGGGTCTAGAGGGGAATGATGAGGCTTCACTCTGGCATTTGACTGTAGCTATTGTGGGGGAAGGAGATAATTGTCTTCTACAGTGACTTAATAATTTATCCCTTGACCAGAGGAATATTCATTAAGTAACTGTGTTGTCCATCTGGGCAAACAGAAGTCACACTAGGCTATATCCAGAAGACATTAGTGGGGCCAGGCCATGGTGTGGGGATGGGATGCTGCAACACTCCTCTTGATTGAGTAAGAAATTGTTGGATCTGAAGAAACTGGAAAGTTAAATTATGAAAGAGCAAGGGGATCTATGCATGGGTTGCCTTTTGTGAGGCAGCCAGATGGTGAATGGGTTGTGCAAGTCCTTGAATAAGAAGCCTGAGAAGCATCTTTCAGCTTATTAGCTGAATCACAGAGTGTGAAAGAAACTTTGAAACCTGCTAGACTAGAAAGTAGCATATTTATAGAAACGTCTCTGTGAACTGCATTATCTATTCCTGCACTGCACACTGTCTGGTATTACTACTATTTGTTCTTACCTTAGTGCAGCTTGAAATGGAGAGATTTAGAGATAATGGGCTAATATCAAGACTTTCCATCCTTTTGTCATGCCAGGCCTTAAAATGAAGATACTAAGATGGTCTAACAGTACTCAAATCATGGAAAATCCCAAGAAAATGAGAATGTAGCCCCCCTCACCTGCCACAGGCTGCCTGGCAGCATCACACACTGGAGAAAGGAGAATCTTCTCATGGCCACCAGTGAGCCAGAAGGTCTTTGATGTGCAGCAGAGCCAGGAGCTTTGTGTTGGGATCACTGAGTCTGTAAGGGCTCTAAGGTCACACTGCAGAGACAGAAAACAGGCTGACACAGCAGGAAGAGACTCACCACTAAAACAGTGTCCTGAGAGCGTGGTCCTCTCCTGGGAAGAGTAGCTTGGTCCAGAGTCCAGGGAGCAGGAGCAGCCCATGAATAGTCTGGGTTTAGGGAGGGGAGGCTGCAGTTCATTTATTTCAATTTGTCTGAGAAAAAATGGCAGAGTGCAGCACCTGCCACAGAGACAGCCTTGCTTTTCCATGAGACAGTTTTGGAGCAGATTCTGTTACCACTAAAACAAAAGTAGTTGGATATATCAGTCCTGATTATGGATGCATTTACTGTGAGACTTTTAGCTCTCTCCCTGAGTGTCTCTGTACATTTCTTGGTGCCAAGGCTAAGAAGGTTGAGGATGGTGTGAGAAGCAGCTAAACCCTTAATCAGTCAAAGCCAATTCAGTGAGAAACAGATCAGTGCAGTGCAGAGGATTAGTCCTAGCAAAGGTCCACAGCACTGCAGAACAGAGAAGCCAGCTCCCATGGTCTTCAGGAGATGTGCAGATAACTGTCCCTGGAGTGAACCAAATGTGCTGGCAGAGAGAACAAAAATTCCCTTGAGCAGCATTCCCCAGGGAAATGGAGCACTGGAGAGTTATGAACTGGCTCCATGTCTGTCTCCCCTCACACAGGGCAGGGAGGTGGAACTCAGCACACAGGGTGAGGAGTGGGAATTGGTGGGGGGGACAAGGGAGGGATGTACCAGACCCAGAGCATCCCCTTTCTGGGTGGGGAACAGCTCACTGCCAGTGCAGCTGGGTGGGCTCTGCTCAGGAAGCTCCTTGGTGAACACCCCAGCCCTGCTCTGCACTGCTGGGATGGGAGGAGAAGGAACTTGTGCAAGGGCTGGATCCATCACTGACAAGCCTTTACCTGGAGCCTTTTCTTAGTGTGCGCTATCACTATTAACACTTACCTGCACCCTCTGGCAAAAGGGCTCCTGGCCTTCTCCCCACATCCCACACCCACCAGGTGCTTTCAAAGTCACTGCTGTTACCACCAAATTGCTGCCACGTGGAGGAGGGGAATCAGCATAACACATGTAACCTCTGTAAATGTTTTAAAACAACTCCATCTTGCAGCCACATCTTGTTGGGTGGGGAGGATTTGGGAGGATTATTGTGTTTTAGCACAGCAGCACATTATAATGACACATTATCACGGGGTGATGCTCTACTGCTGTCTTCAGCCACCACCCAGGGATGGACAATGAGCTTTATAAAGAATTAAGATCTGCTATGGAAGTAGGAAGTATCTGACCACTGTAGAGAAATATTACTCTATGGGGGTTTTTGAGATTTGTTCCTTTAAAAGCAGTTGTGGTGTTTAAAATCAAGACAAAAGCTACTCCTTTGAGGAAAAAAAGGCTAGATAAAATAAACTATTTTAAAACTCACAAATGAGGAGATAAATCTCTACCTTACAGGCTTCCCCTGAAACCACGTGGGACCCTGGTCCCTTGGTCCTGAAGACAAAAGGCAGAGCCAGATCTCCTGGGGGCAGTCAGTGCTCACATAACCCAGCACTGCCGAGTGGGGGTCACCATCTCAATGGACAGAGGCATTCCTTGGTGTCAGGGAACTTCCAGGTCACAAATTCTAGGTCTGACATGATTTTTGTGCATCTCTACAGGAGCTAACACCTCCTGATCTGTCCCTGTGTTTCAAGTCACACATACCCATGGAAATGGCAGAGGAGATTCAGCAGCCTGTTCCCTGGAGCTGGGTCTGGCTCTAAACCATTGAATCCCTCCTCAGTTTCCCCACTTCATTACATGGTGCAAAGGGGGTTTAGAGAGGTGTTGTACCTTCAAAGCTTGTCAAATTACTGAAGCAGCTGAGGTTTACCTTCCTGAGAGGAGTAAAATGCAACACTCAAAATCATTAAAGCACTTTAAGTTAATAATTCAAGCAGCACTGTGAGCAGAGGGGAGTTAAAACCAAGACCTCATAGCCAATTTCAAATTTTGGGTGTCTAGACATGTAGAATTCTGGACTATATTGGATTTTTCTCCCTCAGTGATTATTTTATGGGTAGGGCTGAGTTCTCTGCTCAACATTATTTTTCACCCAGACAGGATTTGGTCTAGTTTTTAAGTGTAATACAGGCTGTCCAAGGAGTATCATGTGCCTCATCCAGACTTGTGCATTTTTACCTTGTTTATCTCCCTTCTGCGAGATAAATATTCAGCTTTTGCACTAGTAAGTGGATAAATTTTCCCCAAAGAACCAAACTCATCTCTGGGAAATGGGTTTGCAGCAACATCCCTGCACAGGGCTGACAGGGATGGGGAGGATGGGACCTTTCTGGCTGAGTAGGTGTTTGAGTTATTGAGGAATTTAATTTCCTTCCCCTAAGCACTC
Source organism: Lonchura striata (assembly GCF_050655825.1). Classification (NCBI taxonomy): domain Eukaryota; kingdom Metazoa; phylum Chordata; class Aves; order Passeriformes; family Estrildidae; genus Lonchura; species Lonchura striata. The sequence continues at coordinate 151,878,671 of NC_140704.1, read as the reverse complement.
CCTTCCTTTCTGTGGAAGTTATTTTTTCACTTGCTATTTAAACTGATGCAAAGTGCCTAACATAGATATCTGTATCCAAGTCTGCTGCAAGTATTAATGGATAATTGAAGCAGTAATGCAAGTGAATGGGAGCATCCTCCAGCATGTAATTGACTGATGTCCTCAATTCTGCAGAAATTCCCAGATCACCAGCTGGTCCAAGGTCTACTGGGGAGGAGGAAAACCCACCTACATATATAAACATAGGTTCCTCCTTGTTTTAGGGCTTCCTGGAGCTTACAGTGATATTTGAATTAAAAATATTATTTCTGAAAATAATAATGTCATTAGTTAAAAAGAAATATAGGAAGGCAATACAATATCCCTGCAGATGCAGATAACCTTCTGGGACTTACACCCGGGACAGAGGAGGTAAAGCATAACTCACAGACAATGGAGAAAGGATGAAAAGAAAAATTCTGAAGAGCTTTCATCAAAGAAAATTGAATTTGGGGGATGAATTTTCCCCATAAATCTAGGAGTAAAAATAGCTGAGGCTGACTGATAGTGGTCTGAAAAATGAGTTCAGTTAGAATGGTCACAGCTGTGATGGATAGGGGAGCTGCTTCTTATCAGGTCAGGCCAGTAATGGAAAGGCAATGGGATAATCATCAAATAATTCTTATTACTACCTATCAGTTACATATAAGTGGTTGCCTTACAGAGCCAGTTAACTGGTGACAGTAAATCTGAGTGGAGCCTGCATGCTTCAAATGAGGGTCTCCTGGTGCTCCTCCCTTACTCGTTGGAGAGAATTTTGGTTTTCCATCTCTGATGTTGCTGGGTTAGCTCTGACTAAGAGCTGTTGCTGTTTGATAGTGTCCTGGCACCTGTGAGAGATGTGCCAGGGATGCCACAGTAGTTTCAAGCAGACATGCATCACCACCAAGCCCCCCCTTCCCCAGACTGAACTGGCTTTGCCAGTGCAACTGAACTGAGATCCCTTAAGAGATTTATTTTTCAGACAAGAACTGAAGTCATGGCTCTGCCTACTAAGAATAATGCTCCTTTTACTATTGTTAATGCTCCTTTTGCTATTGTTACTGCTACTGCCAATATTACCACTACTACAGGTGATACAGCATAACCAGTAGTACTAGTGGTAAGAGCAACAAGGAATAATCACAATAAAGACATTTCCCACCTTATTCCTGAGCACTACAACTCCCCTGGCAATAATTTAAAAAATGTCACTGACTGCCCAGCACCATCTTTGATGGCTGTGGTTTCTCCATGCAAGGGTTTCTGTGGGTGTCACTTTGGAGCTTTGGTGTGGGGTTGCCTTTAAAATGAGGTTGAAGAGGGTGGAGTGGGGGGTGTGTGAAGATAAATATCCTGATGGGAGAGGTGAGGCTGGGGCTGTAAGCAATTGCATCAAAGCATATGAGTTTGTGATAAAATTGTGATCATAGCCATGTTCACAAAGATTTGAAATACGTCTCTGCAGACCACTTAAAATTTTCAGAGCAGAAATGATGCTCATATAGGCAATTACTTGGTGCTCCTTGTGTTTCCAAGTTGAAATATACTCCTGTTTTGTAAAACATTGCCCTTTACAGTATTCTGAGTCACCTGCTGTGCTGAGGCATGGTGCATACTTAGAAGAGCCAGGTCAGGATCTTTTCTGACCCCTGATACTGATTGTTTTCACTTTAAAGGAGATAACCCCAGAACTGGGCAGTGATGTTGGCTACTGGTATGGCACAGTCCCAGTTGTTTCTGTTATTTAGAAAAGTTTTCAGTAAATTTTAGGGTAATGAGGTGCTCTTGGACATGAGAGGGTTTCATCCAACAAGTTACCAGGTATCTGTGAAGCAAATGGAAACCTGTAGCCATGTTCTCTTCAGCTGCAGAGTGAAGGTACTGACTTTCTACTGAAAAGGGGCTGGTGTTTTTTCATTGCTTAGTAAATTCTTCACCGGAATCCTAATTTTATTTAGGGATTTTCATGAAAGGGAAATATTGATTTCTTTGTGTCTTCTCTTTTTGACACACACACACACAAAATTGCTGGAAGAAAAATACTCACCATTTGCTTCCTAGTGATGTTGTCTTTCTACTCCTTATCAGTCAACCCTCACATTCAGAGTTTCAGCTATTCACAAAGCTTTGCACCATCCCTTCCAAAACACCACACTACTCAGTGAGGCTTGAGTTATCTCATGAGTTTAATTAGTTTGTGACTTAAAGGAAAACACAGTTGCAGTTTCCCACATGCCATGTCACACTGTGCATCTGTCAAAGAGGCAGTGGGAGTCTTCCAAGAAATGCTTGCCCTATTATTCAGAAAGCCAAGGCCTTTTGTTCCCTTCAATGGCAGCTTGACTTAATAATTAATGCCTAGCACTATGTAAACATGAGCTAATGAACCCCTCACTCTACCCTAAGGCTAAGGATTAGCATTTCCCTCACACAGAGTGGGAGACTGGGTCCAGCAAACCCCTTTTTGTCTTCTTTTCTGCTTATGATGGCCCAGGAAACTTCAGGACTCTGATGCTCCTGTAGAATAAACTAGCTTTAGGCAATGAACTGAAACAAGAGGTTTTTTCAATTCAGGAACAATATGAAGAAACTCTGAGTACTGTGCATCTGTACTTCTGGACTCTGTGCTTGCTGGTGGACCAGAAGGCCAGAAACTGAAACAGGCAGGAATTCAAGCTGCTGTAAATGGGGTTGGCTAATATAAATTCAGTTTCCATGTCAAAATCATTCTTAGGGGACCTTGACTCTCTTGGCCTCCTTGACCTTTCTGAAAGTTCGATGTTGCAGGCTGAGATACACAGTGATTAGTCAGGCTTGTCACTCCCTCTCATCTCATAAATCAATAGAGAAATGGAGAATCCTTGAAAAATTCAATAGTCAAGTGCAGGTGCCAAAGTGAAATGGGACTCAGGTCAAAGAAAAGAATCTTGGCTCAAATAATAATAAAAGACCCCACTTTGTCAGATAATAAGCCCTTGAGTATTTCCTCCAGAATACCAGAAGCAGTAGTCTCCTGTTCCACAGAATAACTCCATGGAGTTCAGAAAGATGCAGATGGTGCTAATTATGTTCCTTTTCTCTTCCCCTTTTTGTACCTACAAAAAGCCCCAAACATTCACCAGCCTTCCTGTGCTGTAAGACTTTCAGAAAGATAATTCCATAACCAAACTTCAAACCTACTGATAAGATGAACAAATCTGATTTCAGACATGAGTTCCATAGCCTTGCTTTGGCCTGGCTCTGTGCATGGCTCACCAGCTGAAGCTGATGGACAAATATTGGGTTTTTTTGGACCATGTCTCTTGAGGAAACTTACATTAGGTTAGGTGACACCTGATCAGTGATTTTCAGTATGTTGGTGGTTGAATGGGATTAAAAGTGCTTGCAAGGATACAGGGAAATATCTCCTATCTTCTACAGCTTTGTTTCTATGCCTGATCCCAGAAGTTTTATTTCCCTGGTTCACAGAGCATCACAGCTGCAGTCTTTGCCATCAAATCATTGCTGACATCAACATCTCAGAGTTTAAAGCTCTACCCAGCTCTGGTGTCTCTGCAAACAACATCCAGCCAGGGGGGGTTTTGAATAGAAAGGGTATTGTCACAGCCATAAAACCAGGAGTCTGCTCTATTACAGGGTTTTTGTTCCAGTATTTTCTGCAGGATGGTGTTCTCATCCATTAATGGGAGTCATGCAGACCTCTGTAAACACATTCCATAGCCTGGAGAAAAGGACACTCAGGAGACACCTTACCACTCTCTACAACCACCTGAAAGGAGGTTGTAGCCATGTGGTGTTGGCCTCTTCTGCCATAAAAGTAGTGACAGGACAAGAGGACATGACCCCAAGCTGCCCCGGGAGAGCTTCATGTTGGATGGACATAAGGAAGAATTCTTTTATGGAAAGAGTTGTCAAACATTGGAATGGGCTGCTCAGGGTGGTGGTGAAGTCACCGACTCTGCAGGAAGTGTTCAAGAAATGACTGAATGTGATACTTAGTGCCATGGTTTAGTTGACAAGGTCTTTTTAAATTTTAATGATTCTGTAATTCCCATTCTAAGAAGAAATGAGTGCTATTGGTTTAACCTAGTCAATCAAAGCTCTGTCAGAGCCAAGAGCTGGATCCAAATCTCCCAATATCTTCCTGTGTTTGCACATCTGGCTGGACATAAAACTGAACCAGGGTTGTGAGTCTGTGCACCTCCATCCTTCTTTTTCAATGACATCAGAGGCTTAAACGCCACATCCAAAACTCTCCTTTCTTATCAGGCTGTGAATGCAAAGCTTGGCAGGGAAGGGCCTACAGGGGAAGGGGAGACCTCTTCTTAAAGCAGCTTAATTCTAGCAGGGAATTGCTTCTGAGCCCAGTGCTGAATGTCATCCTGTCCTGCCCGCCTCAGCACTGGTGAGGAGCAACTCTGTGGCTTAAAGCTTCTCCCTGTGACTGGGGATCCTCCCTAGTGATTACAGTGATGATGCAGCAGCAGCTCATCCCTGACTCATTCATCAATGTCTCGGAGAGAAGCAGGGGCAGGAGGGAGACCTGCATTTCTTTCATTAATATTCCAGAATTTCTGTGAAGCTGACGAGGAATGCCTGAGACAGCCTGCATGTTGTGCGAGAGAAACATTCACCTTTGCTTCCTGTGGGAAGCTGCCTGTGGCATCCCCCACCCCTCTGAGTCAGAGCTGGCAGATCTTCACTTTATTTCTTCTTCTGGACATAGGCAAATGCTTCATGTGGGAAAATGGGAAATGAAAATATGTTCAAAGGACAGTCACTGGCACAGTGGAGAATGGTGTAGATTTCCACACAGCACAAGGGAAAATAAAACATAAAAATAGCAGCATTAATAATGTATATGTGTGCCAAGGCAGCATGAGCAACCATGAAGAGCTGCATGTTGCACAGCTTTCCCCAGTTCTCTGTGGGAGTTGCCTTGGGAAGTCTAATAGCTCACCTTTGTCTCAAGTTGAATTAAAAAGGGTCTCTTTTGTCAGTTCATGTGTTACTACAATTCTCCCAGTACCCTGGTTCCTTGTCTGCAAAGCTCCCATGCAGCAGAGCCTCCTGGAGTGCTTATCTGACATGGTTTTGCCCTGAACATGTTGTACCTCTGCAAATTATAATCCGATTTGAAAGTGATGCTTATCTAAAGTGGGCTAAATGACTTACCATTCATAATGCTGGGTACAATAAAAGAGAAGGCATCAGATGCACAATATCTCTCTGTCCATGCTGTTGTGTTACAGTCTGTCAAGGGCCCTTATTTGGAAGAAGGAATTGAATTCCTTGTGTGTAGCAGAGACATCATTGCTTGCATGATCTCCAGGCTTTCAAGTCATTACACTACTGACTGCTCTGCTTCTCAAGCAACTTCTCAGCTTCATTTCTATGCCTGATCCCGGGAGGTTTATTTCCCTGGTTCACAGAGCATCACAGCTGCAGACTTCGTCATCAAACCATTGCTGACGCCGATCGACATCTCAGGGTTCAAAGCTCTGGCCAGCTCTGGTGTCTCTGCAAACAAAATTCAGCCAAGGGTTTTTTGAATAGGAAGGATATTGTCACATTCATAAAAACAGGAGGCTTCTTGACTGCAGGGTTTTTGTTTCAGTATTTTCTGCAAAGTGGTGTTCTCATTCATTAATGGGAATCATTCAGGCATCCATACACACACACACTTTGTTTAGTACAGTGGTCAAACATCTGGAAGACAGCCTCAGTGTGCTGGTGGTGACCTGCACTGTCTCTTGCTGTCAGCAGGTGGATGATGCAGTGCCTGGGGGGGAATGTGCTGGTGGAGGGTTTCTGATAACTGAGAAGCAGGACCAGGCTGGATGAGGGTCTAGGCAACCTCATCTAGTGGAAAGTGTTCCTGCCCATGGCAGAGGGGATGGAATGAGATGATCCTTAAAGTGCCTTCCAAACCAAATCATTCTGTGGTTCTGAGTCTATGATCCTTGGTGCTCTACAAGCTCCTGTGGTAACCCAGTGACCCTGGGAACAATCTGGAAGGGCAGCAGATAAATTGTGGCTAAGTCTGTCCACACAGACATGCTGTGACACTGCACATATCTTTCAATTCTCAAAGGAGGTTTCTCCAGGGCAAGGAAATGCAAAATCTGTATTGTATATACAGGAAGCAATGCTTAGCACTGCAAGGCAGCACCAAATGTATTTGGCTAGAAAGACCTTGTGACTATAAAGCAGGGGGAGACCATAAGGCAGGAGCAGACAGATGAAGAATGACTGAGTCTGCTCTGGAGATTTGGGCTGAATATGAGCTTTGCTGCACCCAGGAATCCTAGGACTGTATGAGACCCTCACATTACTGAGTGCAGTTACTGAGTGCAGTCACTGCAGACACTGCTGAGCTGAGTTCAATGACTACCTTGGCTTCAGGTTGACACTGGATTAGCTGCTGAAGACATTGCAATATTTTGCATAAACAATCTCCTTCTCCAAAGCTGAACAACCTTGAATAACCTTTCCCAGGCTGCTCTCTGCCCGCTTTTGAGTCTTTTAATTTTGCAATCTGAAAAGAAGACAAGTGTTTCTAGTTCTAGGCTGATGCTGTCCAGATGCATAATGGAAACCACGTGCTTTGTTTCTGCTCCTTTGGTTGTGGCCCATAAGATGTATTGAAGCAGGTCTCAAAAAAGCTGCATTGAGGAGGAGAAGAACAGAATGAATATTTTTTTGCCTCAAGTGCACTCCTGACATGAATTTGTCTTCCTTTGCTTTGGGCACTGCCCTTGTGGCATTCATGGGGTGTTTATACTCTACTGTTTCAGGACATGGGAATGACATATTCTGCTTGTGAGACCAAATTTATTCACATTATCCACAACTGTATGAATCTCTGCAAGGATGACTTTCCCACCTCCTGCAGATCTCACCTCTGCCTTCTAGTGTTAGTGCTGTGCAAGACATCAGACTTCAAACTACCTATTGCAGAAAGTCTTGTCCAATAATAGGTAACAACTGGATGACATCCCAAATTTTATGGGGTTTAATTTTTATAACAAGCAGAATTGATTCCTCCAAAGATATTTGCTTGACAATGATAAAATAGAATTTTGGAAATAAATTACCTGGAGATTAGTTGATTGTTTAAAGGCAGAATGAGATGAAAATATCAGACCTGAAGTAAGGCTATCTCTGGAGATGGGAGATGTGAAGTCTGTATCTGGAGGAAGATTTGGAGATTCCATTTAACCCAGTAAAGGTTTCATGGAGAATAGCTGTATTATTAATGAATGGCACTTATCCTCCTGGTTGTTTATGTACAGGTTCTTACAGAAATATTATGCGTTAGAGACTTACAAAAGACTTTATGGTCTGCACATCCCACTATAAATCCATGTTGCCTCAGTTACCATCTGGCTAACTGCACAGGTGAGGGGAAAGAGAGAGACTGGAAGGGAGAAATTAGTACTAATACATTTTTTAAATCTAGAAAGATCTTGTGAATTCTAATGCTGTGATATGACAGAAAGCTTTCAAGACCTGCATAATACAAGAGGACTAAGAAAGCAAGGATTTGGACTGGCAGCTCTTTGACAAGAACACACTGATGGGTCTTTTTGCTGAGAGCATCATGAATTGCCTACTCAAAAGCTTCAGCAGAGCTAATATGCAGTCACTTCTTGAATATTTTCTGTATTTGGGTTTAGGAGCTGTGTCTTCCTTGGTAATAAAATGTGCTTCAGGCATGGGATAACCAGGTGACCAAATTGTAAAGACTGGATGCAGAATGGCATGATCTGGTCCTTGTCTGCTCTAGTTTAGGGTAAATAGAAGTACAAGAAGAAAACACGTCTTCCCAATGTCTTCAAAAAAGGTCTGCCTACTTGAACAAAGCAGGCTGGAAGGACAGCACTGGTATTCCTGAGAAGTTTTGTCACACAGTTGTGAGTCACATATTAGTTGACTTTTCTTAGAGCAAGTCCCAGCTGACAGAATCAACAGCAAAGACTTGACATCCTTCAATTGAAAAGGCAAAGAAGAGAAGATGAAATCAAATACTCCTATCACATGCTGTTGTGAAGGAAAGTTTACATGAATGGAGGTCCCTTCCTGTGGGAAGAGAGGCCAGCACTTCATAAAAGCTGTTATTAAAAGCCAAGCTCATAATCTTGTGAGAACAGAGTAATTTCTTTGTGAGCAGCACTGCTAGTAGGGTAGATGGCTGAGTCCTAGTGTGCCTTCCTCATTCCACTGCCCTATGCATACAAAGTAAACCTAATTTAATTTGCTGCTGTTTTATTTTCTTTTTGGGGGATTTTTGTTTGTTTGTTTGGTTGGTTTTTTTTTGTTTTTAATTTTGTTTTGCTTTTGTTTTTGTTTTTAATATAAGGCAAAATGCACCTAAACTGGAAGAAGTTTGTAAACAAAACTAGAAGTGTCTGTCCCATGGCTGTTCTTCCCACACAGTTTGGAACAGTATTCATGGCTCATTAGGCCCATGGCTTGCCTTTTTGGTTAACTTATAATGAGTAACATGATCACACAGATTGAGAGCTTGGTATTGACTTTTGTGGGACTCTAAGCCTCCAGGGATGCCAAATACAGATGTTTGCAGTCAGTCTTCTCTAAAAGATACCCTGGGGATCTTGGATATTAGTGATGAGAGCTTCTGTGTCCTGACAAAAATAGTTTCTCTAAATTAGAATGAGGAAAATAGGTAGAAATCATGACACCTTTTTAAAATTTTATTCTGAATTTATACTGAAATGAGTAGGAAAGATGATTGTGTGGGCACGCTAACTGTTAGTATCCTCTAACCCCTATAAATTTTAACCTGATGGCCAAATTCTCTTCTTTCTTCTGCACTGATATGGCTTCACCTGGAGTCCTGTGTGCAGTTTTGGGCACCAAAATATAAAAAAATACATTAATCTGTTAGAGAGTGTCCTAAGGAAAGCAATATGGATGCTGAAGGGTATGGAAGAGAAGCCATATGAGGAGTGGTTGGGATTCCTTGGTCCTTTCAGCCTGGAGGAGACTGAGGGGAGACCTCATTGTGGTCTTCAGCATCCTCACGAGGGGATGTGGAGGGGCAGGGACTGATTACCTCTCTCCCTTGAGCAGTGACAAGACTGGATGGAACAGCATGAAGCTGAGTCAGGAGATTTTAGGTTGGATGGCTGGAAAAGTTTCACCCAGAGGGTTGGGCAAGCTCCCCATAGAAGTGCCAGCCCAGAGCCTGACAGAATTTGAGACGTGTTTGGACAATGCTCACAGGCACATGGTGTGACCCCTGGGCTATCCTGCATAGGGCCAGGAGCTGGACTTGATGATCCTGATGGGTCCCTTCCAGCTCAGAATATTCTGTGATTCCATGGCTCTAAGGCTCTTCTGTCTGCTGCTGCTTGCTGAGCATGAAGCCATATGCTGTGGGCACTCCTTTGGTCAGCTGCTGTCCACTGCCCTGGCTGTGTCCCATCCCAGCCTCCTGTGCACTCGAGCCTACTCAAATGGCAGGACAGCAGGAGAAGCAGAAAAACCCTTGATGTTCTGCAATCACTACTCAGCAATAGCTAAAATATCCCTGTGTTATTGACACCATTTTCATCATAAATATATCACCATTATGAAGAAAATTAACTCTATCCTGGCCTGAATCAATGTAATCATTAAGGAACTTGAATTTTGTGTGTTGACTAAAAAAGGCCCCATATCTGTTTCCACACTGGTAGTCATAGTCATGATCCATAAGAACTAAGAAAAGCAGGAATGCTAAGTTGATGTGTTTCAAGGAAGGAAGCAGGAACCTCCATTGAGATCACAAAAGAAGGTGAAAGGAAGACTTTGGGCTCTTCCTGCAGTAGCTCTGACTGCTTGGTGATATTAGTTTTCAACATAATGTTCTTTCACAAAACCTGCACTTGGTCAAGCTTGTGCTTCTTGGGATAATAAGAGTAAACCAGTTCTTCTGGCTTATTGAAGTGCATATTGAAGGCAGAGTTATTGAGCTTCACCCACAGGCAAAATACTTGGACATCAATCTTTATTCTCAGTTCTGGAATTGGCAATGTGGTTCCTCAGGGCTTCTTTTTAACCCTTCTCCATGGTGATTGCAATCATAACTTACCCATCTCAAGTCTTGAGATTTCCAAGCATAACTAAGAAATCTTTATTCTCACTGGTCACTGAAGTAGGTGGGGTCAAATATTAGCTTGAAATACAGAGTGGAGTACAAAATAGCACTCATTACTTTCTCCATGGTGCTCAGTTTCCTTTTTAGACTGAAATATACTGTCTGAAATATACTGGACAGATAATTTTTCTAGCAGTGCTAACTATAGATGAGTAATTCTGATAGTCTTTAAAAATAGCCCAGGCAAAAAAATCCCCATTTAGACAACTAATGCACTTACAACCACTGCACCATGAAATTATCTGGTTTCTTTTAAGGGGTCCCTATTCCAGAATTTGAAGCTTACTGAAACAATATGGCAACACTGCCATTCCTGATGGGGTAAGGAGCTCAGGACTGGCTAGTTTTAATTTACTTCTTGAGGTGGTTTGAATTTTGACAAAAAAAAATGTGTTTTGCTGTTTCTGTTTCAGTTTGCTGGCTGAGCATTTTTTTAATGCCTACTGCCTCTGCTCAGCAGTATAAAAGCATGATTGCTTTTTATTGCCATTCTCTCCCAGCACAAGATTGTGTCTGTGTCTCTTACAGACTTGTCAATCTGAAAACTTCATTTGTAATTTTCCAGAAGCCCTCAGGGCATATTTCTTGAAGTAGTCTATCCTCTGTCTCGCAGGAGAAGAGAGAGATTCACCTTTGGCTGTGTGGGATGGCAGAGAACCAGCCTGCATCCACTTGTGAGGGTTCTGCAGGGGCTGGTGATGATCTGGTAGGTGGGCTGCATGTTTTCCCTTCTGTCCCATTTTCAGTGGGACTATGACAGCAAGCTGCAGCATCCCAGGGCAATCCTATGGCTCAGAGAGTTGTATTTGCTGTTCTGGGGACTGTGGCACTGCCTGAAATCAATCCTTTGCTCATCCTAGTGCTTTTTCCTTCTCTTTCCTTACAGTCCTCTGGCACCTCATCACATTTTCACTCCTAGCTGGATTCTGGGTCCTTCTGCTCCTCTTGGCTGCCTGGGTGTCAACCTATTTTCAGTCCCATAATTGTCCCTACCAGCCAAAAGAAGAAACCTCAGGAAAAATTTGGCTCAGTTGATCTCAGGAAATATTTGGGATAGAGTGGCCTTGCTAGACTGAAAGTTCTAGAAAGACCAAAAGACTTTGTGTGATATACTCTGCTGAAACTGCAGCTCACCAGGCGCAAGGAGAGTGGACAGGACACTGCTGGTAGAGTGAAGCGTGGAGGTGAGCGTGAGGGTGCTAGAGAATTGCCATGAAAACAGTGAAATAATTCAAGTCTATGGAAGATTTACTTCCCTAGATTAACTTTAAAATACTTAATATCTGCTTCTTCCCTTTGTGTTATTCCTTCAAACAGCAGAAGCAATTTTGCTGAAATTTCCTAAGGACCCAGCTTTTCCACAATCAGAGCACACATTTATGGGAAATGTTTAAACGTTCCAAGCTTGCTGTTTGCAAATAACAGAGTGTGATAAGAGACTTTCTGTTGATTTCAGTGGAAGTTGAGGACAAAGAGAGAAGGCTGAGGCAGAAACACAAGGGACAAAGAGATCAGCCAAAATGTGTAAGATCAGTGAACACGTCCTGTCCTGCCTCGGTGGCTCACTTTTGCTTTCATTCCTCCAGAAAATGCAAGGTGCTTTTTTTCTGCTCTGCAAGTACAGCCTGTGTCTCACTAAAGATGCTGAAATGGGGGAAGGGAAGGTTCATAGACGAGCTGAGAAATGAGGGGAAAATTCTGCTTATGATTCATTTCCATACTTCGAAATTGAAATCCAAGGTTCAAATGTAATTTAAAAGATTGCCATTAAAGCTTGGGGTGTTTCTTAAGGGATTTCTGCATACAGACAATAGTAAGGGTGTCACACAGCACTTGCAAAAGGACCAAAGAAGGATGGGTGCCTAATCCTTTACAATTATTTTTTTAGGTTCTCTTGGAGCTCATACTGAGTACCTATCCCACATTTAATATGCCTTTGTAGACCTTATGCAATCCTGTAACCACCAAATTCCTTTGCTTGGTTACAAAGCAAACAGTTATTTTCAGCAACAAGCAAGGAAGACAGCAGATGCTTTTGATCAATATTTCCCCAGAAGAATTTTCATTCTATAAACTGCTTTATCATCCCACTAATGCCAGCAGGCCTTTAGGGAAAGCAGAGCACCAGGGCATTGCTAATACTGAGCATTCCCTGGGTATGTTCTGTTCTGGGGTCAGTGAGGTATGAGCTGTCTCTCACTTTATCCAGCAAAATTCCAAGCTGGTACCCAGCCATTGAAGCCATCTTCTCATCATGCCACTTCTATTCCTCACTTGCCTTAAAAAATGTGCACTTCAGAACTCAGCTGTTCTCTACTTTTGAGAAATCTGAATCCATAAATCATGTAGGTGCATCCTTTTTTTTTTCCTCTCCCATATGCATTATTTGAAATAACAGAATATTTTCTTTCCTGAAGCTTTAGATGTATTTATGCATCTGTATATCTATATATTTATATTTTTCTCCATTCTGTGGACTATTTTTGGATGCTGCTGCTGAGTACCAAGAGCTACTGCATGTGAACAGGTAGATATATATTGTCTTTCCTTGTTTGTCATCTACTGCAGCTGTAAAGAAGAATGTGGCTAGAAATAAATCTGAGTTACTCATATTATGATTACTTGGTAGAGCCAATCAGTTTTCCAAAAAAGTTTTGATTCATTTTATTCAAGAAAGTAACTCTCTAGATAGAGGACTAAGTGAAGTCAGATTTATTATTGTATTTGTCTGTATCTCTTTATGGAGCTTCCTGAGTCTCAGACACTGAAAAAAACCAAAGCAAACCCAAGAAAAATAATTGAAAACAATGCCAAAAAAAGGTCTTTAGAAGCTACCTAATTACACCTTTGAAGAAAATAAAGGCTAGTAGATGTTGCTTTAGCCTAATCATTCTCAAGCATTAAGTTATAAGTAAAGAACCTGCTCCTCTCGTGCTCTATGAAATGCACAGAGACCTTTGGTGATGAAAGTCTATGTGGGTTTTGCATTTTTACTGTACTTTTTTTTCTGTTTACCTCCCTCAAAGCCTCTTCCTCTTCCACACCTGTGTAACACCTGTGACACTTAATTGGGAAGATCGGCTGAAACCTCATTATTCTGCTCTGTGCTGTTTTGGAGTTAGTTTTCTTCACAGTAGCTGGTTTGGTGTCATGTTTTTGATTTGTGATAACAAGAGTGTAGGTTACACAGTGATGTATTAGATATTGAACTTCCAGGACAGATTAACTCACCTATCACTTTTTACAACCACCTGAAAGGGGCAGGGGTGGGCTCTTTACCAGGCAGCAAGTGAGAGAATGAGGAGATGGCCTCAAACTGCACCAGAATAGGTTCAGGTTGGACAGGAAAAAGATATTTCATTGGAAGAGAGGTCAAACATTGGAATGGGTTGCCCAGGGACGTGGCAGAGTCACTGTCCCTGGAGGTGTGTAAAGAAAGAGTGGTTGTGGCACTCAGTTCTCTGGTCTGGTTGAAGAGGTGGTGTTTGGACTTGATGACCTTGAAGATCTTTTCCAATCTGAATGATTCCATGATTTTAAGATTGTTCAAAGGGATATTCCATAATATATGGCATGATGCTCAGCATATAAAGCTGGAAAGAAGGAGGAAGGAAGCATCGTTTGGGATTATGACATTTGCCTTCCTCAGTCACCATTATGTGAGATAAAGCTGTGCTCTCCTAGAACTGGCTGAGATGATCTCAGTTGACCAGAGCCTTGGTGCTCATAACACCAAGGCTGTGGGTGTGATCCCTATGTGGGCCATTCACTCAAGAGCTGGACTTGATCATCCTTGTGGATCTTTGTAGGTCCCCTTCCAACTCAGAATATCATGTGATTCAGAAATTCAAAAATCTGCCTGCTGATGGGTCTTAGAGAACAAATTCCTTATTTTGATCTGGCTATGCACACAGTTTTCATCTGTTTGTCTGTAAAACTCTCTTTATCTCAACCCATGAATTTTCTTACTTTCACCCTTCCAATTCCCTCCCCCATCCCACTGGAAAGGAGTGGCTGAGTGTCTCTGTGGTGCTCAGATGAGATATTGATCTCATTTCTATCTTCTTTTACCCCTGTGCATCTGAGCAAGCTCAGCTTGGCAAAAGTGCTCTGATGGCTTTGAAGGTGGGAAGTGAAGAAAGGTTGGACAGCTCTAAGAGAAGTAAAGGGCCACAGGAATCCTTGCTGGATGTTGCACTGGAACTTGAGTGTGGCTGAGAGGCTGTTTTGTAAGAAGCTGGTCTGAATGTCTTTTTGGGGAGGAAATAAATCACATGGTCAAAGAAGATAAATGGCTGAAGGACAGAAGATCTGGAGCAACCAGAGGGTGCAAGTTACTTGTGTGGAAGAAAGTGGAACTGGATGCTCCCAAGTTACTAGAGAAAGAAAGTGGGAGATGTTGATATCAAGCAGAGGTAAAAGAAGGTAGGATGAGTCTTCATGTAACCTTTACAGAAGCCTCTCCTGACTTCCAAGCCCACCCTAGATGTTCTCTTGTGGTGTTTCTCCATGTCATATCTGTCAGCCCCTGTTCTGGTTATCCTAGAATGCAGATGAGAAAACTGCACTCAGCACTGCAATAATGGTTCCTCCAGGGTTAGTAAAAAATATGCAATTCTTAACATCTACTGCTATTTATGTTTTCATATGAGTATATCTTGTATCTGAGTGGGGGAAAAAATACACCAACCAAACCATTGTAATCTTTCAGCAAAGTTCTTAATGAGTGTTCCTTGCAAAGAAAGAAAAAATGAAACCCACAATGTTTTCTTCGTTTCCTTCTGCAATTTTCCAAGAAGCATTGCTCTACCCATTATCAGTACTATAAATCTAATACTCCTTAGAAACACTTGTTTAAGAGATAAGAGCCAGGGACAAAACTATATAAAAACTTGATGCTGGGTCTGCAACCACTGCTTTACAACAGATCATAGGAGGGATTTGTTTTTCTGTATTTCTCCTCTCAGGGAATTCATAACTTTTGCTATGACAGATAAGAATATTTTTAATAATCTTGCAACAAGGAATTTGGTGTGTTATCCTTAAAACCATGGCAAGACAAAATCTTCTCTGCTTCAGGAGCATTACTGATGAAAGAATGCATCTGAAACTCCTCTGGTGCTGCCGGGTACAATTCCACTCATTGGAGGCTCACTCTATTCATATGAGTGCAGAAAAACAAGCAACATTTAGTGCATTCCCATCCCTTTTTTACAGTTCATTTCCTGTTCTTATTATGAAGCATTGTCAGACAACTGGATCTCTGGGTTTAATGGTTCATTAACCCGCTTGCCAAAGCACTCACAGGATTACCAAGAGCTGAGGCAGATTCACTATTTGCACAAACACACACACACATGTACACAGGCTATTTAGATGGAATTATTATTCATAAATTACTCTTAATTAGACTGTTCATCACTCTGAGTGATTGTGCTCCCCTGTTATAAGTAGCACTAAATTACTTATTGAAATTCACCACCACCACTTGTTTTTCCATGTGTGTTTCCCTCCACAGTTTCAAAATAACCTCCTCTTATTGCTGGAACAGTTGATAAGATTTTGGCATTGCTCAGCCTGGTGTTAACTCCATAATCCTGACTGCTGCCCCAGACAGGGCTCTTCACCTTTCATAAGAGGGGAACAGACTGGGACAAGATCATACTGAGAAAAAATGGTTCACAGGGAAATAAAATTATTGGGATCCACCTTGGCTTGCATTCCCAGAGGTTTCATACATGGAGCTCCACATCTGCATTCCAGGCTGAACCCTGCAGTCCCAGCAGTCTCTTTGAAAGAGTCTCCTATCTTAAGGAGGGTGGTTATGTCAGTTTTGCACTTAGACACTTAGATCCTGAAGATGAGAGGGATTAATCTGCCTTTGGCATTTCCCCTCTCCTAGCACGTGTGCTCTTGGCTTTCATGTGTGACTTTTATTGATCCCTTTTAGAAAAATCCTTTTTCTGTGCTGATACCCTGAGGACTTTCCCAAGTGCAAGGTTTCTACTGAAAAACCACCCACCAAAATGGAATTTGCCATTCTGAATCTCATAGTGGCTGGATGAACCTTTGGGAGGTCATGGCTGGAGACAGAGGGTCAGTGCAGAGGGTGGGAGGAGTAATTTGTTTTTCCTGTGGGCTGCCTCATAGAATTTAATGCCTTCTCTTCACAATGCAGTCTCTGCAAGCAGTTCAGGCTCCTGTGTCTGGAAATGAGTCTTTGGATCTGGCACCTGCAAAGGCAGCTGGATCTTTTCCACTTTTTTTCACTAGAAAGTGCCTATCTGTGACGCCTTTACCTGGGCGGTCAGTTTGCCCTCTTCTCCATCTTCCTAACAGACTGCACCATCAAATGTTGTATTGGTTTTTTTTGCTTGTGACATGGTAAGAAAGGAAGCAAGAAATCTCAGTGAAAAAAAAAATAAATACAAGCAGCCAAGAAAAAGAAACAACAAAACAAATCCTCCCACCGAAGCAGAGATCTCAGAGCTCATTTATTTCAACTTTCAACTTACACTGAGATTTTCCAATTTGCTGATGTTAAAAAGTACATTGAATCCTGGCTGAAGTACAAGTTCTAAAACACTTATTATTTTTTTTTAAGCAGAATTTATATTCACAGTTGCATGGGAGACAGATAATATAGCAGGCAGATGAAGCCTGCCCTATCCAGGGCGGGGAATTTGCAAGCACTGTGATAAATTTCAGAGGAGAGTTGTTTTCTTTGAGTTCCAGTCATATTGTGGTATTGAAAACCTTCAAAGCTAATTTCCTTGTTGTCAGAACTGAGGGAGGAAGGAGGCATTGCTGGTCTATTTACTCCATTGCTATGTTTTCCTTCCTTCTGCTTTCAGCATCTGGAATCATTCTTGATGACACCCAGCTTGTCTAACTGTGATATTAAAGTGTTCTGCCAATCCATTACCTCACATCAAATAGGGCTTCCAGTTGCAAGGAGAACCACAGATTGACTGTCAAAAGTGTATTCTTCACTCTGCTGTGTTCTAAACTTGCTTTTTCTCCACTTGAGAACTACTTCAGCCACCCTCCATGCATCCGACTCAGCTGAGACCCAGCAACACAGCAGGAACCAACCACTGGGCAAACCAAATTAAGGCTCTGACTCACAGTTGCTCTGAGGAACCAGCTGAGAGGTTGTGGCCAATCCTTGTGGCTTGGTTCAAGCAGTCTTTGTCCACATAAGGAGAAGGATTTGCTGTGCAGTGGTTGCCTACCTTGCCTCATTGCCATACTCTGACACTGGGCTGGGGTTAGTGAAGGGCAGCAGGCTCATTTCCCAGTTAAGAAGTAAATTTGTACTTATCTGTGTTTGCTTAAAGCTCTCATGGATTTTTCCTGACCTTCACCCACTGAAGATGATCAGAGCTCTGCCACTGCACTTCCTACTCAACAAGGAACCTCTGGAGTTAATCTCTGTGAGACCACAGTTTGAAGAGATGAAGTTGAACTTGCCCTACAGTCCTGTCTTTAAACAAAGAAGTTATGAATATCCTGTAAGACCCACAAAATGTAACTTTTCTTTACTTATATAATTTTCCTTCAATTTGTTCTGCTACTATCATATTCTTATAATTGATTTTTAAACTCAACCAGAGTTCTCCTTAAACTTGAAATGCCTTAGCTCTACTTTAAGATTTTTCTTCTCATGTGTACCAGGTGAACAAGCCCAGGTTCTGGCTCTGGGGCTGGAGGGGGATCTCTGTGAAGAGAGTTCAGGGTGCCCTGTACCAGACACAGATGGTCCCACTGGGCTCCAATGGTTCCACCTCTGTTGCTATAGGACACGAGAAAGCACAACACGAGCTACTGAGATAGCAAGGTAAAAAAGAAGAAGGTTTATTTTCTGATTCAAACTTTTATGCCTTTCTAAAGGTGACAGTGGATTGGAGAGTGAATGGGCTACCTCTCCAAAGACATTGGACAAACCACCAGTTCATCAACTTCCTCCACCCCCACGAAGGAATGCAAAACAATATGTTGTTTATAGAAAATGTGTGGGAAAGTTTTCTAACAGAATGTAAACTCAGAAGGATTTATAAAATCTTAAGAATCAGGGTGACACACCTCTGCCAGTCTGGGGGTGCTGAGAGGAAAACAAGTTCTGGAAAGGGCCAAAGGCAGCAGTGTCAGAGAAGGATTTTGCAACAGGGTGGAATTTCAGCCCTTAGCTATAGCTAATCTGACAGATCATGATAAATCTATCATGTAATTAAAAGCACCTATTAATTTTCTTTGCTTGTTAGGCAATGTCTTTCCTTATGATTGCATGTGCATAACTCCAGTAGAATTGCTCAGTGTTAGCTCTCCTGTTGGCAGCAAAACCCCATTTCACCAGTGCTGTAAAATGGAATGACTGAAGATTGTTGCTGTACTAAGGTAAAAGCCTCAGGAAAAGTGAAAGTTTGCTGGTAAAGCAGCTTGTGTAGAGAGGCATTCAGACCTCTTGAGAAATGTTTAGAATCACAAATGCTTTTGAAAACATGAGTGACTGACACACCCCTGAGGACCTGACTGGTCTGACTATCTCTGGGAAGTCTTACAAATGCTATGATGTCTTCAGAGTGCCCTTTCATGACAATATTCCCAATAGGAGAGCATATTTAGCATTACTGTGACCCTCTAAGGACAGGAAGATGTTAACTGCTGCAGCTCTCTCTGTTTCATGCTAATGCAATTTCTTTACCTGACTGCTTATGCTTTCAAGATCAAGGGACCATATCATTATACTGGTCATTTATCTTACTAATTTCTCCCTACAAGCCAGAAAACGATCTGTGATGGCCAGAATTTCTCCTGAAAAGCCTAGAAAACATTCTGTCAGAATAGGATTTTCTTGCTCAGATCTCTACACCAGCTGTCTGTAGGGATTAAAGAAGCTGTTTTAAGACATGGAGTTGTTGCTCCTCTTCTGCAGAAGTTAAGGGCAACAGAGGATCTAAAGGGCAGAGGGGTCTCAGTGATGTCACTTTGTTCCCTGCCAGCTTTGCAGGAGATAACAGACTGGGAAATGTGATATGCCAAGCTTGAAATTGTGCCCTGCTACACTCCTGTTTTAGGCTCATCTTGGGAAAGGTGCCACCATGCCTGATGAAAGACATCTAGGATCACTTCAGAGTTCCTAACCCATCCTACCTGTCCTGTAGCTGTGCAGCAATCCTGGATGTCAATGGCATCTTAAAAGTTGCTACACACTTTTTGGGCAATTGATTTGAGCCAAACAATTCAAAATGTAATAAAGAAACATATATTTTCCACTCATGCTTTCCCTGGAATTCGTGCCTCCACTTCAAAATTTTAGTGTAAAAGAAATAATGGTCTAAGCTTTTGCTACTATTGAGATTTACAGAAGAGGTTAGTATTGCTCAATAAACAAATTCTTAGCAATCTCAATAATTGAAATATCTTAATGACATTGCTATGAATAGGATTTGAGAGGAGCCTGACTGGAGTTGCATATTTCATGGAAAGAGGATTGTATCAACAGATGACAAAGTCTAGTGCTGAGGAATATGCTACAGTCCCTCAAAGGAATGATTGGACAATTTACTTGAAATCAAGATAAACAGAAAATTGGAGCAAATACTGTGGAAAGGCTCATGAATTGACAGTGGAGTGACTGCTATGCTGTTTGTCTGGAATTTTGCCAGTCTCATACTGGTGGTTCGTTCCTTGGTTGTGCTCTGGACAAGAATGGTCAAGAGCAGCTTGAGATACACAAACTCTAAAGAAAATGTGAGGAATTGAAATCCAATGTATTATTTTCACTGGGGGCCAGTAACAGGAAAATACTTCAGTGAAGCAGAGGATAAGGTAGAAGAGCATGCAGTCCAGGAAATTTCTCTAGGAGTGAGAGAAACACCCAGATAAAAAGGGAATAGTATACAAGAGGAATGAATATGGAAGATAGGTGAGGTCACAAGAGGAATGAATATGGAAGACAGGTGAGGTCAGGGAGAAAAAGACCAATTGGCAATATTAGTGGACACGGAGCTAAGTTTTATGTTGGTTACCTAAGATCTGTCACCAGTTCAGCCATAATTTCCTCTCAAGCAAATTACTTGCCTTCTCTGGCCATCTAATTGTTTTTCTGCTCTTTATTTAAGAGCCTTTAGGTGTGAGATTCACAACAGCAAGGCCCCTCTTGTGTAGAATTCTGAGGACTGGCCCATCAGAATTCTGGTTGGTGACATAAACAGCAAGGACAGGGCAGAGCTGAAGGGAAGCCTGTTTCTTGGAATGATCTTGGGGTCCAAAACAGGCAGGAGGAGGGTGGGAGTGAACAAGAACAGCTTATCATAAAGAGTCCCTACCTTATTCAGTGCACAGAGATCCCTTATGACTTCATGGATCAGGAGTTGTCTGGGGTTGGCAAATGCATCTGTGACCCTTGGCAAAAACCCAAGAAGTATTAAGTTCTGCAGAGTGGCTTCAGAAGGTCAGGAGGAAGACATCCTACTCTTCATTTTCTGAGTGTTACTCCAACTGATTACTATCCAAGAATATGCAGTAAAGACATCAGAAAGTCCCTGGATAAGGAGCAGCACCTCTGTCAGGAGTGGTGGAACTCACCCGTGGAGAATTCTGACCAGGTGTGATCACAGACTTCTCTCCCATCTCTGCTTGTTCCATTTTCTGAGTCTTTCATGCTGGAACTTGCTGCCCACCTGTATTCTAGGCATGCTCTGCCTGCCTGGATCATACAGTGTTAGAAACCTCCCAATGTGAAATAATAATAATAATAATCAAATGAAAGAGGTTATTGAAAATATTACAGGCCATAATTTTAATAAATGTTGGCTCCTGTCACTATGTTCTCTAGTATTTATAGTTTTATATACTGCCAACAGATCCAAGTGTTTTGTCTTTTTGACAAACATTTCATGCAATCATAAATTAACTCATTTCTCAGCAAAATCTGACATCAGCAGTTAAGCTGTCAGTATATAGAAGTACTAGGGCTGGCAAATCCTCATCTCATAAAGAAAACAAAGAGCTTAGATGCATCCCAGACAGTGAGCTAAGTGTGCCTGAGCTGAGTCTGCTATCAGGGGCCACATTGGTCACAGAGCTGACAGGTGGTGATTCTGCAGCTCAGGCATCAGCCAAAATGGCTCTGGACACGTTGGCCTTATTAAAAACCCTGCACAGGTATGCAGGAGCAGCTCCTGGGCTTTCAATGGAGCCACAGATCTTAAAACCTCTCCATTTTTTTCTTTCTGGCTTGTGTTGTTTTACTGGTTTAGATCTTAAGAGAAGTTCTGCTCCTGGTGTTTTTTTCAGGTGTTTTTCAGATACAGTGCTTATAAAAAACAAAATATAGACCATTAGAAAATTAATTTATCCTGTTGATGCTGGAATTTACCCCTTTTCTAACTGAATAAAACACTTTGAACAGATAGATCTGCTGCCATGACTTTTGAAGGAACTGCAGAGGAATCAGATCTGTCCTGAGCTCTGCACAAGCTCAGGAAGAGCTCTGTTTATAGCTATAACCTATATGCAACTTTCATTCTGAGCAGAGATGCATGCTTTAAAAACCCTGTAGTCAGTCTCACTAGTTTTTCTATTTCCCACACTTCATTGGGGTGACATCCTTCCTATGGAAACCTGTCTAAACACAGGGTTGTTAAGTCATTCCTCAAAAAAAAAGGGGAGCAATTCACCCTTCTGCAATACAGATCTCTTATTTGCATAAAGAGCAGATAAGTTAAATTATAGCAATGAGTGACTCCTTGGAGGAGCGAGGATGGAAGGCAAGAGCAAGGAAAAGAAACCAGGACACTCAGGTACAGTTGTAGTTGACATGGAGACACAAAGACTGCTGAAAGAACACCCAACAAACTTGAGACTTTTTTGTGCTTCCAGATCCAGCTAAATTCTTCTTGATATTAACAGATATCACCCAAGCTCAGAATTGAAGTTCTGAGATTAAAGGTGAGCAGGAATTTATTCTCTGCTCCAGGCAGGCAGCTCTTACAGAAAACATCTGCTGTTAATACCAGGGAGTGATGTACAGGGAGAGTCCAGATGACACTTGCTGGGCATCCAAGTGGGCACATGTGTGTCAGATCCAGGATCTATGAGCATGTTAATGGATTTATTGAGAGACTGATTTTCCTGCTCTAGCACTGAACCAGAACAGCTGCACATCTTTGCCTGGCAACAGATTTGTATCAAGGTAACAGTGAGCAGGACAGAGCAAATTTTGTTTACTGCTATTTGGTGGAAGGAACTGCATTTTTATTTGGAATGGGCAGCAGGAAGGGATTAGGACAAAACTGCTTGTAATTTACTTAATGCCCACTGCTTAAACTTCAGTACTTAGCTCCATTTTAGACTTTTTGGCACATCCCACCTGGCCTCTATTGGGTTGTGAGTCTACCCCAGGACCCACATCATCTCTGAATGTCAAGACATGGTGGTGTATTTCACAATGTTTGCAGAACTGAAAAAAACCCTGAAGTTCTATGGAAACACCACCAAAAAACTTTGCTGTGCTTTGGAGCTGAGTTTCGAATGACTAAGGGATTTGTGACCCAGGAAAATTGTCCAGTGAGGAAAAGGTTTCCATTACCCTCTCTTGACTGCAGATTTCAGCTTGCACGGGGAAGAAGAAAATGTTGATTTCCTATTTCAGGAGCCAGTAGGGAGCAACTCCCTTGTGCATCTCAGGAACCAACCAAAACTAGCCCCTGTATTTTTTGTGGGTTCCAGCCTGTTTGTTTGGGTACTGGTGTGACAGCAGTGGACATTTAATTAAAAATAGTCAGCATCCAGTCTGTACAGAATTAAGTATTAAATCAAATTTAAAAAAAGCTCTTTTAACCAGTAGCAGCCTTCAGATTCTCTAGTGGCAATAAAAACAGTACCATGCCGATGCCTGGCATTTTTTGTTCAGTGTTCCTGCTTCAGCTAATGTCTACACTCATTCATCATATCTTTTCAACATTTTGGCTTTCCTCCCAGGCAGGATATATTTGATTTTTTTTTTCTGAAAGGAATAGAATCTAATAGAAACCATTTTTAGTTACAGGGAAATATACATGGAGATAAATAGCCCCTGAATCAATAAAAGGTGAGACCACAGATCTTGCTGTTTAAAGCTTTAAACATCATTTATTTATCCATTCTTCCAAAATGAAAAAATTGTGACTCTAATCATTTGGCAATGGTTATTGTCAAATGGACAATAGGACATATGTCAAATGGACATATGTTCAGATATGGCCTTTGTTTATCTGCATCTAGTGTGATGTGTTCCTCGTCTTCACTTATTTAATACAAAGCCTTTCAAGATATTTTCTCTCAGCTACTTTGTTGAGGAGTGTGTGGACTACTTAATACAGTATAATTCTCAAAGTGCCATGGACATCTTGCTTATATGATTTTAAATGAAGATTTTTTTTTTTTTTTTTTTTTTTTTTTTTTTTTTTTTGCTTAGGGAACCAAAGGGAAGCCAGATGGAAAGCAGGGTGTAAGGACAGGTAATAATTTCCTGTAGGAGAGCTAGGCTAAACACAGATTTGGCAGATCTTTGCAACTTTGGCTCCAGGGATTCTGGATCTTTTTGACTTCAGACCCTGCTGAGAAATATTCTTATCACCTGACTTTAACTCTGCTGTTGACCATCCAAGAGGAAATAAAGAGGAGCATGAGAAAGATGCTACCAAGAACAATATTTTGGCAGTAAAGGAGTATAAAAAGGTTAGTCTGGCTGTGCCCTGTCTGCTTCTTAATAATTTCTGTTTTCTGGTAAAGTGAGCTACAGCTCACTCTAATAATGCTGTGGATTCAAACCTCCCACTGGCCACAAGTTACTCAGGTATTAACCTAGTACCTAAAAGAGTTAAAACCAGTGTAAAAATCTTAGCAGAAACCAAGAAAAAATACCTGGTATATTAATTTCCATTTCCCCTCCACAATATATGAAGTGTGGGAGTATTTAGAAACAAAGGTGACTTTTACTCTTGCAAACTGCTTTGTTTTTACTTCAGCTTGGTGGTGGTGGTGGGTAGAGTTTTGTGATATTTCATAGTGTAGAAAAATAGAACTGAAAGAAACTAAGAGACTTGCCATGGTATCACACAGTGAGGAAAAATAAGACCATCCTCCAAGCCACTGGATCTTTAACATTATGGAACCCATAGAAATGAAAAGGTCGTCTTTCAGAATGAGTCTGGAAAACCCAAATAGAGCTGGAAGGTACCATGGGGTGGGGCCAGATCCATCTGTGCTGTAAATTCATCAAATCAGATGGTCAGCTAGAGTTACACCACAGCCAGGAGTGAAGGTAGTGTTTTCCTTTTCCACATAGTAAATCTATGCCTGGTTGCTTAATGAGTTCCCTACGTTCTGATGTATCTGAGAGGAGTTTTGGTCATGCAGATCCTTGGTGCTCCATTAACTGTAAACATGGGAGGCCTTGACTGAATTATCCCAGTGTCCTGTTTGTCTCGGAAATCCTTGCAAATCCATCATAATCCCGGTCATCTCAAGCAACTATTCTGTATGTTTAAAATCTCCCTGAAACGGAATTGTTTCCACAGCTGGACTCAAGTAGCTTAGCTAAGTGCAGACTGTACTGCAAGTTCAGCACTTCAGCAAGTGGTTACTACTTGGACTTGTCCAGATTGTTGTATTTGCTCACAAATCAATTGCAGGAGAGTTGAAAAATCCATTGGAAGTGTTTGACTTATTAAAGACTGGTCACACCAAAGTGAACATGCAAACGCTGGTCTGGATTAGTTGGTTCAACAAGTTCATTTCCTTACAATTATTAACAAGTGTATAATAAATGTGTAGTACAGAAAAGTCTATAAAAATTTATTCCACATGCCTTCACCAGCCAATAAAGCGTTTATAACATTCTGTGATAAGACTTATAATAAAAAAATCAATTGCCAGTGCTGTAATGTGGCATGCAAAGAAGACCAAAGGCTTATAGGGGCACCTTGAGTGCTGTGTCCAGTTCTGGGCCCATCAATTCAAGAAGGACATTGAGGTGCAGGAGCACCAGTCTGATGAGGAGCAGCTTAGGGAGCTGGGGGGCTCAGCCTGGAGAAAAGGAGGCTCAGGGGAGACCTTATTGCTCTCTACTACTCCCTGGCAGGAGCTGGGTTGGGGTCGGTCTCTTGTCCCAGGCAACCAGTGACAGGAACAGAGGAAATGGCCTCAAGCTGTGCCTGGGGAGGTTCAGGCTGGACATCAGGGGAAATCTCTTCACAGAAAGGACTGTCAAACATTTGGATGGGCTGCTCAGAGAGGTGGAATTTCCATCACTGGATGTGGCACTCAGTACTATGGTGTAGTGATACAGTGGTGTTCAGTCAAAATTTGGACTTGTAGATCTTAGAGATCTTTTCCAACCTAACTGATGCTATGATTCTGTGATTCTGAGATCACTTATCACATTTGTCTGTCTGTAGCAATCTGGAGTGATTCAGAGAGAAGCAAAATCTTCCCCTGAACATCCCAAGGGACAAATTATACCTAAGAAGGAAGGAGTTCTTTCACCACCTCTCTAGGCAGCTGGCAGAAACCCTGAAGAATGATAATGATATATTTAACAATTCAGTCTTCGTACTCTAAAATGCTCTAAACCAATGACATCACCTCAAAGCATCAGGTATTTCAGAGGAAGTTGAAAGGAATGAAGCTGACATTCAAACAGAAATGAGAGCATAAGAGGAGTGGGGAAAGCTACATTTGACATGTAGGTCCACATCCTTGCCAGTCCTCCTATAATATGAAAATACTATGTCAGATGAACCATGAAATAGGGGGGAAATAAAAGAAAGGAAAAGACAATATACTGTCTGTTTTATGAGGCAACAAAATCACTCCATGGTTCTGCAGAGGTAGGAGTATGGCATGGACATTTGAAATGTTTATACATATATCTGTGTATGTTTGCAATTGCAAATTTGCACAAAAGACATTTAATCAGAGCAGAGGCGGTCTCAGAAAGTTCCCATTAGTGAAGTATTTTCTGATTGCAGAGGCTTATAATAAAGTTAATGAGACTAACACTTTAATCATGGATAGCCGCTGCTGTGGAGAGAATAATAGACACATTATTTAGGCTGAATTTTTCCTCCGAAAAACACAAATTTAGATCATAATGGTCAGAGGTTTGAATCCCAATTCTCAACTGAGTCAATTAAAAGTAGAGAGAGTAGGAGAGTTCTTGCTGAGAGATGAATGGACACAAACTCCTTTGAAAGACAAATCTTTTTTGTTCACATATCTATGTATTGGTTTAGAAACTTAACATTGGCTACTGAATTTAAATTAGGAGCCAAAAGATACTGTTCTGCTTTCTGAACACAGTTAATGAATTAATCTTCCCAGTATGCCCTCAAGGTAAATAACAATCATCATTTAAATTTAGAAATGCAGACAAGTAATTTCTGAAGTATCTATCAATGTACCTACTTCAGTGTACCTGCCTTTTGGTTTTCCAGAGGCTTGTTCAGCATTCTTTTGACAGAAGGTGCACAAATAAGGCCAAAGAAAGAGATCTAGAAAAACGCAATAAGCAGTTCCAATTTGGGTGTCAGGGGAGGAAAAAATGGATATCTGTGCCCCCTGCCCTGCCACTTTGCTTCCTGAGTGCAAGGAAGCAGGTGGCATCATTCTGAGCTGTTTGGAAGACCAAAATGTGTTGAGTGGAAGGTTCTCTAGTCAGGAGGCCAGCCAATGTGGAAGAATTGTTTTATCTCCAGCTCTGAGGCTGGTGTTGGTCCTACTCATGTTTATGAATCGAACGTGAAGCTGCAACCTTCCACCAGAAATCTTCTCCAAAAAGAAATGCAATGAAGATGTTGAATTGGTAGAAGAGGGTCACCTTGCAACAGCAAACTTATTGTCTGAAAACTATAAATATATATTCTGACTTTTATGCATGGTATTCAGATTTCTAGGAGTATGACAGCAATGTAAATTGAAGCTGTAAGAGGAAAATTTGAGAAGAAATTGAAAGCAGTTGGATGGTCCATGCTTACTGTCTTCCTCTTAGACAAGTCAGCAGCTGCTGTCAACACAGCCCAGAACTCACTTGAATGATGTCCATGGAAATTTTAGTTAAAACTCTAACAAAGAAACTGGAAGGAAACATTTTCTTGCTATTCACGAGGTAAATGGAAGACATGAAAATGCTCATTCCTCAGCTTGTTTCAATAGCAGCATCTGGTGGTTTTCTCTTGCCTGATTGATGAGGATACTGGACTGGAAAGAGATATCTTTTCAGAGCCCCTAATTCCCTGCTAAGGTTAATTGCACTCCTTTGGTACCACAGACCATTCTAAGGACAGCAAATTTAATCCCTGTCAGATTTCATTACTTACATTTTCAAAATTATCTTTTAATAGTGCACATTACAGCTGCCCATCTTCTCCACACAATACTGCAGTAAAAAACACTGACAAATTTTCAAAATCTTCTTCCAAAAATATGCCATTACTTGGCTGAGAGAGGTGAGTGGTATGAAGGACTCAGTGGTCCTCCACATGTGTCTGGTTTCTGGCTTTAATTTTTGAACTGACATCCAAATGTAAAGACCCTTGTCTTGAAATTCAAGGTGAAAGTAAAACAGACACAAATTATTTCATCAGTAACTGATTTAGAAATGAAGCTCAAAATTAGCCTAGTTTAAAAAAAAAATATTTTCTCTACATTTCAAATGAAAGTCAAAGAAGAAACAAACTTTCGTAAGATGATGCACTCAGAGTATTTGGAAAATGTTAAGGAGCATTTTAAGATGTCACTTTATATCTTCAGCTACAACACACCTCTTTCCTGGTTTCGGGACTGCTAGACTTACATGCCGAATTTCTAATCAGATTGCAAGTGTCTTGAAAATAAATGTCAGTGAACTGGAATGGAAATCATAACCTTGCAAACAGATGTGCAATTAAATGCACAGCCACTACAGCCATATTTTTAGCCATTACTAGAAAAACCTCAGCTTTCTCTCTCTGAGCAGAGATCCCTTTTGATTAAGTGCCTCTCTCAGGTCAATGCATCTGAGTTGAAGCTTAAATTTCCATGATGAAAATATTGAAGTCCAAGTTCAGGTCTGTCTTGTCAGATGACCTCCTTAATGACTGCACACAAGTAGCAGTGACACATTACAAACCCTGAAAGCTGGCTGAGAATATGCAGTGCTGGAGTTCTCATCATTGCTTTTCTGAGGGCAATTTTATGACACTGATGGCAATGATATATCTTTCTGTCTACAACTTTCTTTTTTAGTATGGTGTTATGAGGAATTTAAAATTATGAGAAGATGAGTTAATTATTAGCCACATATTATTTTAACCTCTCATTTTTGTGCAAGGTTCAGGTCTTACTGAAAAATCTCACCCTGGTGCTGGCCTTTGAAGAACAGCACAGAGGAAGCACAACTCAGTCACACAACACAAGTCATAGAAGAAAATTAAATGTGACCACAGATATTAGTGTTGAAATGGATTTATTTGTGATGGGCTTGAACTGACATTTCCCAAGCCCACTGTGATTTGTGAGTTTAACTGGTTTGCTCAGAGAACCTTTCTTCTGCAATACACTTTATGCTGTGTTTACACCAAAGTCTGACCCAGGTGTCACTTGGTCAATTTATTTGTTTGTTCTCCTAGTCTAGTTCTGTGGTTAGATGCAATCAAGAGGGTGGTGGGGGAATCCCCAAAAACCTGTGCTGTGGCAAGTCAGTCAAGTGAGCAGTGCTGCCTTCCCAGAGCAAGCTGAGCTGGCCATCAAGAGGTCGGGGGGCACATTTTGTGATCATCCTTGAAAGGTGGGATGGATCTGGAGGAGATAGAAGTGGTGACTGAACACTTCAAAATGATGTTCTCTTTGGTGGAAAAATGTGATTCAGGAGGAGAAACAGGCATTACTTGATTGGAGGATAGATGTGTACAGCACAAATATTTGTGCCTTGATCACAGTGGGTTTTTTCCCCTCTTTGCTTTTTTTCCATGGCCTGTGTGTGTAGTTCTGTCAATTCTTCAGAACCTGGGTGAGGTGCACTGATGCCATCTGCTCTGCTGACAGGTTTGAGGAGCCAGTGGCATCTATGGAGGAGGAAAGCCTAGACATACAAGGGTGATAACCTCTATCCCTACCTGAGACAAATGTCATTGAAGGCTGAGGAGAACAGCAAAAACTTAAACGCCTCATGGCTTTCTTTATCCAGAGGAGTGATTAAAAAAACCCATTTTTATCTGTAAACAGTCATTTATATCTGTATCCACATCACCAGAACAAAAGCAAATGAAATGAAGTTGAAATAAGCCTGATACAGTGTCCTGAATGCAGAAGCTCTGCAGTCAGTTGTCAATGGCCTTCCAGTTTGACAGCAACTATTGTTCTCATGTAAGTATTTCATTAAGTCAAATTTCTACCAAGCTGGTGAGTCACTACTGGCTTTTCCTTTATGATTTGTACCAGATTAAAAATGTCTCAGTAATAAACACCTGATTTTAATCTCAGTGCTGCAATAACATATTGTGAACATATCTTAGAAACGATTGCACAATGTATTTACAACACCAAGCAGCTTAACAATAAATCATGGAGCAGCCCTGTCATAAAACATATAAATAATGATTCTTCAGATGAATATGCCTTTGATATTTTGTCATTGTTCATTATGTTTTATAGCACAATACATTGCCGTAAAATTGCTCAAAAGACTAGTGCAGCACGTGACAGGTTGTACAGTAATCTCATTGATATAATTATTTTTCCTGCACATGAATTAGAAAACATTATTTAAAAGCACTTGAGTTTGCAGAAGGTCAGTCCAAATAGGGAAGTCACTCTTATATGAGCAGGGCTTTGGGTAGATGCCTGCTGAATAGGAAATTCCTATGGGACAAAAAAAACCTTTGAAAGATGTGATGTGACTGTTTTTCCCAAGCCAGATCTAATGCAGTGTTCCAATTATGTAGTAATGGTGAATGTATATCACTGGGCAGTACACATTGTATATGTTGTGTGCAACGGGGAAAGCGAAGGTCAAGGCAGAAAAATCCCTTGGGCTTTCTGCAGGAACAGCTCTTGGCTGTTTTGTGCTGATGAAATTCCAAAGTTTTGTTACAAACAAGCAAGAGGAATGGAAAGTAGTTTCTGCAGCTTCCTAGCATCAAAGCATGCCTGTCCCCAGTATGACTCTCCCTAGGTACTGGCATGTTTTCCTTCTGGTACGGCATGCTCTGCATTATTAAAGGCTTCTTGTTTGACTTCATCATTAGTGTTTTATTTTACTTTTTGATTGTAGTGACTAAATATAACAATAAATGATTTAAAGAGGAGACAGAAATAAGTGTTAGAGAAAACAAACAGCCTCCCCCCTGCCAAAATGCTGAGTGGCGTAGCAGCAAATGGTTGAAAGAATCAGATTTAATTAGGGTTCCTTTCAGCACTGAAAATTCCATTTATGCACACTATTAAAATAATCTTCTGCATTAATACTAATTTACATCATCAAAATAGCACTTCATCTATTATTCATAGGGCATTGTAATTTCTCCTGACTGAGAGGCTGAAGCATGGTAAGATACTTCTGCTAAATACTGAGCAGAAATTAAGATATGTGTAATGGCTTCAGTTTTCTTTCTACCACATTAGATACCACAGTTTCCTCTCTTCTCTTCTATATGTGTAATGACAACTGAAAAGAGCATAATAATTATTATGCTCTTTCTATGCCCCTTATGGCCAAGGATCTCCCTTTCACAGGCTTCATGTAAAATCAGCCCCTTACCTGCTGTCCAAGTGCAGCCTCATTCAGGGAAGGCGAAGGAGCTGCTTAATCAAGAGAATAGCTCTTGAAGGAGAACAAACAAAAATCTCCTTTTTCTCAAGTTTGAAGGGTGATGGGAAGAATTGATGTGCAGAGTGCAGCACAGCTGGAATTTCATGCATTCTCTCCTTGGAGATGGCAAACTCTGTCTTTCTGTACAAGAAAAAGTGTTGGATGCTATTCTGCAGCTTTTACTCTGTGTGCCATGTTCTCCATGTCTCTGTGTGTGTAGGATGTTGGTGCAGCTCCCTGCTCCAAATGGGCATCATGGTCCCAGTACATGCCAGGCTGGGGCCTCTGGTTTGATAAGTGCCAGGTCCTAATGGATGTCATGACAATTTTAGATTTCTGAGCCTGACTCTTACTGTGCTGAAAAGACAGACCAAAACTCTCTTTGAGACTACCCTGGCAATACAGAAGGGTCTTTTATCAGTGTAGTTTTCATCTACTTGAAATCATGATTCTCTGAAATGCTCATTTATCAATTTCTAGAAGTGAAAATGAGAGCTTCTAAATCACCAGTTAAATAGAAAATTCCATGATAAGTTGCCTATTAGTCTGAAAAAAAGAGGAGATAGAGAGATTTGAGCATCAAGAACTGGGCCAATTGAGCATAGGCTTATACCTTCTGCACCAGTGGAGGGAAGGGAAGATGACCTAGCAGGACTTTCATGTTTGTTGGTGGAGTGAGTCACTCTGCTCCTGCTGATTAATGTAAAGGAAGAAATAATTGTCTACAAAGACTGCTGTTAACCACTGAATAGCAAGCTGGAGAGAGGGAGAGAGGGAGGGAGGTAGATGGGATGTAATTTTTCTTATGATAAAGAAAGGGGGCCAAAACAGAAGTTTCATGTGTCAGTTGAAGATGGAAAAAAGACCTCACATGGAATGTTGTGGTTTTGGGACTCCAGTGGCCTTTCAGCTGCTTGCTGGTTTAGAGTCTGCAGCAAAGCACAGTATGGCTCCACAATGTTTAAAGAACAGTAGTCATGAAGGCTTGGAAATCGATACCTAAGACCAAGTAATTCCAGCCCCAATAACCCTAAATATCAGAAATGTTATAAAAGGAATTATGTTCCCATGAGTTGAAAGGTTTGGCTTTATTACCCATGTAGTTTTATTAATCTCTGTAAAGCTCTTTTTGCACCTAGACTGGTGATATTTAATAATTCCTGTTTGTCATATTCCTGGCCTTTTAGAATACGTTAAGCACTGTAGATGAGATGTACAGCAAAGTTTGACTAAATTGGTCATCATGAAACTGCTTGTGGGGAGGATGCTTTGATATAGATTTAAATGTTGAGGCACTATAAACCTCTGGAAGCAGCTGGAGTTTTCAATACACTTACAAAACCATTAACTAATGCGTGTTATGTATAGATTTACATCACTGGTTTCATGCTGCTACATGTGATCATAATAACATAATAAAAGATCTCTGACAGAGTCAAAATTAGGCTTTAGAGTGGATTTATTTGATTTAAATGAATACTTAAGGGAAAAAAAAGATATCTTAATGTGCTCTGCATTATTTTCTCACAGTTTGAGTCCCGTGAACTTTGTTAAGTTACTGACTCTTGACAATAAAACAAAACAACAATGTACACTTGCAGCTCAGAAAGCCAATTGAATCCTGGGCTGTAGCAAAAGAAGGGTGACCAGCAGGTTGTGGGAAGTGATTCTGCCCCAATATTCTGTCCTGGTGAGATTCCACCTGGGTCCTCAGCATAGGAATGACATTGAACTACTGAAGTGAGTCCAGAGGAGGACATGAGATTATCTGAGGGCTGGAGAACTCCTGCAAAGAAAGGCTGAGAGAGCTGGGGTCATTCAGTCTGGAGAAAATAAGGCTCCAGGGAGACCTTTTTGCAGCCTGCCAGTACTTAAAAGGAGCCTACAAGATTTCTGTAGATACTTTTGGCAAGGGAATGTAATGATAGAACAAGAGAGAATGGCTTTAAACTGAAAGAGAATAGGCTTAAATTTGGTATAAGCAAGAAATTCTTCCCTGTGAGAGTGGTGAGGCACTGGCACAGGTTGCCCAGAAAAGTTGTGGATGCCCCATCCCTGGAAGAGTTCAAGACAAGCCTGGATGAGGCTTAAAGCAACCTGGTCTAGTGGAAGGTATCCCTGCCCATTGTAGAGGGCTTGGAAGGAAATGATCTTTAACATACCCTCCAACTTATACAGTGTTATGAGTCTATAAATTAAATCATGGTCCTGCATTGGTTGATTGATTAATTTGTCTTTACAGCCAAGACCTTACCATTCTAATAGTAAAGATAAGCAGGTAGAAGCTGTGTGAAATGAGTTTGGATAAACAGCTGGGTATTTGCAGCAGAGAATGTACAATTACCTTTTTCTCATGGTCTCAGAGGATATTTGTGGAAACCAAAAGTGGCTACTTGGGAAAGAGATGCAAATTATATGGTAAGGATGAGTTAAACAACCAGGTTTCACAAGGTTTAGTTGGCTTGGAGTGGTAATGACTGGACAGCAGGGAGCTGTTTTGGAAAAGCAAAGCTGCCTTTGGCAAATGTCAATATCTGTAACAGAGAAAGCTCGAACAGATGGTTAAGCTTTCCCTCGACCATTTTCTGAACTTTCAAAGAGAAGCTGAAGAACCATGACTTCATGTTATAATCAAGATTCTCTGTGAAACTATGGATTCTGGTTTCCAGCCTTCAAAAAAATTCAGTATCAAGTTATTAATGTAAAATAAGCTTAAGCAGTGATGGATCTCCCTATCTAAACATACTGGAAACAGTAACTATGACAGAATTCACAAGTCACTGTCTCATCATGGACACTCAAGTCATCCACTCAAGTAAATAAGAAAATGCTAAATTCTAGTTCAAACCCTAGTTACAACTCTGGAATATCTTGCTCTTTTCCTACTGTAGCAGCTTTTAAAGCTAGAAGAAACTATAGCAATTATCCAGTGTAAAATGCATAAACCAAGCCATAGGACATGCTTTAAGTGATTCCTTTTTCAAGACCATTAACTCTCCTTGAATTGTGATGGAGCTTTCAGAAAAACATTCAATATTTTTTTAAAAATTTCCAGGGATAGAAAATCCATCATAGCTGTTGATAAGTTGTTCTGATGGTTAAATACCTTGCCTGTTGACAGTTCATGACTTATTTCTTGTCTGAGCTTTTTAGTGTAGGTTAGATCTTTCTGTGTGATTACCTAAAGATAGAGGAATCTTTCAATGACTTTCCAGATCTGTATGTAATACAGATGGGCAGTGTAAGTTACCCATGTGACCTTTCTAAAATTTTGATAACCACCCTGAAATGGATGAGTAGAGACCTGAACTAGAAGGAGCAATCCTACAGCTGTGATACTTTATCAAATCTAGAGCCTGTGTATTTTATGTTCATGCACTCAGAGATACTCAAATTTATGTATCCAACAGTCCTGTTATGATTTCTGACTATATTACACTCAAAAATCATGATTTTTTCTGAAGTCACTAATTTCCAAGAGGAAAGGGGCCAATACATTATTCTTTATTCTTTCACAAGTAGCTTGACAGTTGATAAAAGCACACTTTTTGTGAGTCTCAGTAACCTCTCTTTTCAGTATTTTCTGCTTAGAAACCCAACTAAATATACACTCTGTTTGCAATTTCATGTCAAAAACTATCAGTCAACTGGTGGTAAAAAGTTCAACATCTACATATTTATTTCATATCCTCCTGGTTCTTGTACAAGTTGTTTCTGGTGTAAAGTCAAATACCATAGTGATTTCTACTGTTTTGACATTATTGTCTTTCATCCAAGTCTGCTGTCTTAAGAAAAAAAATATTATTTGAAAAGATCTATTATCACTCTTAGAAAAAGGTTCTTCCCCCAGAGGGTGGTTGGGCACTGGGACAGGCTCCCCGAGGGACTGGTCACAGCACCAAGCCTGGCAGAGTTCAAGCAGAATTTGGACAACTCTCTTGGGCACATGGTGTGACTCTTGGGGCTGTCCTGTGCAGGGCCAGGGGATGGACTTGATGATCCTTGTGGGTCCTTTCCAACTCAGACTATACTGTGATTCTATGATGGAGCTCTGATTTACATATTGCCATTTAAATTCCTGATTAATTGGTTCACATATTATTCAGGCTATTTCACACCCCCCCACACCCGAGCTAGATGTCAGACAAAAATTTAGTGCTGCAATTACTGTCATTACTGTTACTCAATTTTTCTTTTAAAATATTGGGTCATAAGAATTTTACTATAATTTTACTACAGTTCATTAGAATTTTCTGTGTTCTAAAATACTATTGAAAATAAAAAGAACAGTGCTTGGCCAAATATCTCTATTAAGAAAGTTGGAGGCAACGAATATGAAGCAACAGATTGAAAATGTTTTAATTTCATTGCTTACCTTCCAAAAATCCACCCAAACCAATAATGCTTCTGTGTATATGAAAAACTTGACCATTCATATCTTCATAGCTTTTAAGTATAATACCATTGGATAGATGAATTACCATACGTATAACTCTTTAATGCCAAGGAAGATGGGTCATTATGGCATTAATAGTTTGTTATCATCATGGTTTAATGGTCAGGTGTTCTGCTATATTTCTGTTGTATTCCTAATGCTTTGTTCATTAGGAATAGGCTGCAGTGTGATGTACCTTCTTAAAACTGTGGGTTAATAGGAAATTAATAGACATTTATGTGTTTTTCATTGTTAATGTACTTTTTATTTTATTGATCAAGTATAAATCAGAATAAAATAATAGGGTTTTAAATGGTAGGTGATGAATGTCTAGTTTGCAGGATGTGTACTTTAATTTCTGAGAGAACGTGGGGAACAGAGATCAGCTGGTCTAGGCACTAGCCTGAGTTTTTAATAGTTTGTATATTCTAACTGCTAGGAGATGGAGGGTCAGATGCTCCTAAATGTAATATTTCTGTGTTCACTTCAGCATATCCATTTAATCATTTGTTTTCTCTTTGGTTGCTTAGTATTTTGAAGACAGTCACAATGCCTTGTATAAGCATCCTTGATCAGAATAGGAGAAATGTGGAACTGCGTGGGAGCTCCCACATGATGTGACAGGGAATGTGTTTACTGAAGAGAAAATAAATAGGTACTATTAGACAAGTTCCTCTGATTGATTTAGACCAACTGAGCATTTGCCCTTGATTGTGGCTTTACAAACCATCCTTCCTTCTTCTTTCTCCTTGTCCTTGTCCTTGTCCTTGTCCTTGTCCTTGTCCTTGTCCTTCTCCTTCTCCTTCTCCTTCTTTCTTTCTCCCCTCCCTCTTGCTCTCTCTCTCTGTTTTTTTCCTCCATTCTCTCTTTTCTCACAGAATCATTTATATTGGAAAGGGCCTTTGACTGTCATGGTCCAACTCCATAGCTCAAACAGGTCTCCCAAGATCTAGTTGCCCAGAAGTAAAATGTCCAATCAACTTTTGGATATCTCCAAGGGTGGAGACTCCACATTTTGTGCCACTGCTCAGTCACTCTCACAGTAAAAACCATGTATTCTTATGTTCAGAGAGAACTTCCTCAATTGTTTCAATTTGTGCCCATTGCCCCTGAGTCTGACACTGGGCCTGGCTAAATCTTTTTTAGCACCCTTCCTTCAGGTATTTATATGCATTAATAGGAAGTCTTCTCCAGGTTAAAAAGTCCCAGTTGCCTCTTCTTCTCTTGTCTCCCTTTGCCTTTTCCTTTTTTTAGGATAAAAGTATCAAAAGGACTAAAGCACAATGAATCATCCCATGTTATGGAAGAGGTGAGGTACAGAGACTAGAACTACAGCTGTCATGAGTAAATTACAAAATAATATTTACAGAGCTGTTAGAGCCTTGTGAACTTAAGGTACAACACTGCTATTTCAGGTGAAAAGGGATGCATTTTCCCAACTGTTCTTTCAGTTCCAGTAGTCAAACAGGACAATTACTGGCATAATTCCAGCACATTAGAGATTGATTTACCTGATTTATTTGTGTGTGTGTGTGTGTGTGTGTTATTGAAGGGCTGCAGTGAAGCATATAGTACTTCTAAAAAAAAAAGTCCTAACCTGTGAGCTCTATAGAACATTTCAAATCTGCCTTCATTTACTAGACATCTACTGTCTGAAGCATGTCTTTGATCAGCATTTACCAGTGTTAAAAAATTACTGGAATATGATCTGTTGCAATGATCAGAAATTCCTGAGGGTTGTAATAAGGAAGAGGGCTGTCAAACAAGTTAAATGCAGATATTTTTCTTTCTCACTATCACTGTTTTCTAGTATCAAAACTTAACTGAGGCATACACAGAAAAATGAGGAACATCTCCGGGCTATGCTGAAGACTTTACAAAGGCACATTTGAATGATACCTGTTTAAACAAAGGGACTGTCACAACATTCAGAGGGATTCAGTTGTCCCATGCCCTGGCTAATGATGTCTTACTGGGACCCAGCCTATGCTTCCAGATGAGGAGCACCTCTGACATGTCTTGGTCCAATATGGGGTGAAGGATTCATTCCCATTTCTATTTTTGCAATTCTCTTTGTAAAACTTTCTCTGGATAGCTTGGTTCTTGCAAACCCTCAAACCCAGACAGATATTACAGTAAAATTTGAGGATATACTTACAGATGGAATTCATAATTTATACAGCTACAATGTAGGAAATGAAGATGCCCCTCTATGACTGTGCATATATTTATTCACCTTGAAGAGATTCACTCTGTTTCAGCACACTTGCTCAGCTCTCCCAGCTGTGATAAAAACCCTCACCAAGGCTGTAGTATTTCAGATTGCTTTCATTGATTACGGTCTTGATCTTTTTTGTCTTTGGAAGAAAATATTTCCTTAAAAACTCATTTTGTGCTTTGGATTCTGCTCAAGTCCAAACCTTACCCATTGATCACTTTCTATCAGTCATAAAAATAATATATAATGGAGATATTACATATTCATTTGTTTTCTGATGTGTTTTTCCTGAACATAACTGCCTTCGGAGGTGTTGGTATATTTTGGTTATAGATATCCAGGTAGATGGATCTTCTGGAAGACTAAATAAAATTTACTAATCACAGCAAACAGTAATATACTTTGTGAAGTAAACTTGGAATATGCAGTGAGGTTCAGACACACTAATGGTGTCTATAAAATACTGAAAAGCATCTGAAAAAATACTGAAAAGTTGAAAACATCAACTGAAAAACACACTTATGAAAGCATGCATAGGATGCAAACCATGCAATGTCTTCAAGTGGTTATTTTGATTATAACTATACACTACGGAAACTAAGTATAAGTTTGCAGAGGGACAGACACTCACTGGCCTGCAGTTGTGTCAGGAGAGGTTTAAGTCAGATATTAGAGAAAGGTTTTTCACCCAGAGGGTATTTGGCCCTGAACAATCTTCCCAGGGAATGGTCACTGCACCAACCAGAGCTGAAAGAGAATTTAGACAACTCTCAGGCATGTGGTGGGATTCCTGGGGCATCCTGTGCAGTGCCAGAAGTTGGACTTGATGATTATTGTGGTCACTCCTAACTCAGATTATACCAAAGGGTTCTATGATATTTTGAACATATTGAAAGAGGTGGTATTTGACAGACTTTGTTACCATCAGGTGGATGATAGCACCTGTTTAGGTGCTTACAGTTTAGGTAAATTATATAGGTTTCTTCTAATACAACAGTACAGTAGCTCTCTCTTCATCCTTATGCCTTTGCCTGACTAATCTTTATTTTATTTGCAAGTAATCAGTATTTGATTTTTTTTTCCCTTCATATCCATTACTAGAAAATACTTAATCTTTAAGCTTGCCACATTGGTAGAAATGATCAGTGAGTTACAGTTACTTAGTTAAAGGCCTAAGGAAAAAGAAGAACTTGTCAAACGCAGTAATGTCACTGCCAAACTGAGTTTCAGCAGCTCTCTAAACTAAGCAAAGCTGAGCTAAACTAGTACAAAATGATAGAACACCAAAAAACCCTTGACTTGCTAAGCAGCACTTCATCTTTTCAAGCAATTTAGTTCAGCTCTTCTAACACAATGTCATTAGATGTTACGCTTTTTTGAATGAATAGCTATTGGAAAATAATCATGCTCAATTTCTTGTTGCCTTTCTTTTGTGCACATTTTTATACAAGGAAGACTTTTAGGTTCAGGAAAATTAAGAGCTCAATATCCCCAGTTCAATGAGTAGTTGTTAATGTCACTATGATGCTGAAGTGGGTTTTTATGCCTACAGTGATTTTTATGTACCATCTCTTATTTAATCCTTATGAATGTTTCCCTTCTTATAGAAAAGGAATTCACAAACACAGAATTGACTTCAGCTTGAGCACATATGAAAATCTGGTTTAGAGCTATATCTTTTTCTGGTGCTGAAGAAGAAGTGAATTGGTCAGTATGAAATTTTTTTTTTTAATTGATCAATTTTTTTTTTTTCCTTAGAGATGGAACTAAAACCAAACCACTCCTTTAAAAAAGTGTTGAATTTTTTGCACTAAAACATAAGAGGTCAGGTCATGGTTGAAACAAGTTAAGAGCTGAATAAAGAGTTTCCTTGTGGGATTCATTGTTTACAACTAAAAGGACCTCCAAAACACAGACATATGCCAATTCTACAGGAGCAATCACCAGTGAGGAGGGATTTTCTTTGCTCCCCTGTCAGGGACGTTCCACCTCCCAAAAGGTTAAATAACAAGGGAAGTGAAATGTGGAGAAGCTTTGTTGAAAGCCTGTCAGGTGACATTGCCCGTTGACATCTCTGATGTCTGATCAGGCTCTGTGACCACAAAAGCATCCAAGGATTTGGTCTGACTCGGTGCCTTCAGAAGCCCCAAGGGTGGTACAGTTTGTCTTCCCACTGATTTTATCTAAAAATGTTAAAATACTTGTCCTCAAACAAAATGTTAGGATATTTAAGCATCGTGC
Source organism: Lonchura striata (assembly GCF_050655825.1). Classification (NCBI taxonomy): domain Eukaryota; kingdom Metazoa; phylum Chordata; class Aves; order Passeriformes; family Estrildidae; genus Lonchura; species Lonchura striata. The sequence goes on along the minus strand of NC_140704.1, from coordinate 151,838,755 downwards.
CAATCAAGAGTGTCACATTCCTCAATTATTGTAGCTACTCCTGGGGAAACTTTACTAATAGGATTTAACAGTCTGTTGCACAAGGAAGCCAGTAGCATTTTTAAAAAAGCCAAAAGCTTTGTTCTTCTCTCCTTCCTTTTGTTCAAAGCTGCCAGATTGTAGTTTAGTCTGTGAATATGCACAGACTTGAAATTACCTTTCACTTAGCATGTACTGGAATGGGAAAAATCTAATTTGCTGCCAGTAACAAGAGTGTCAATAGAAAAGAGTCATCAATATGACGTGCACATGGAAAATAATTCATTTCGTTGTGTTCCCAGGTGGCTGTGGTGCAGATGCAGTGGTTGCTTGCATCCCATAATTAAGTCCCAACAGCTTTGCAATTGCATTATCTATTTCATGCATTATCCTCAAATCATCTCCTTTCCTGTGTTATATTTGACTGATACCCTGTGCTGCTAAGCAGCCATGAGGATGATGGTGCAGCACTACCAAAATGAACATGCAGGCACTGGGGTTATATATAGCCCTGTAATAGCTCTGTTTAAGCTGGGGAGAAAGAATTCAAGTGGGATGGGATGACACAGGTGGAGCCTTTTGTACAGTAGGGAACAATCTCCCCTTTAGGCTCTCTCTCCAGCACTGTTTCTTCTGGTTTTATAACAGTGAATTTCTAAACCTGTCTGACTTCCCTCCCTCCCTCCCTCCCTCCCTCTGTGTTTAAATAACAATATTTAACTTTTTATAGCACTGCAGTGGCAGGGATGAACAGTGACAATTGTTGCTGAAAATGAAGAGAAAGTACAACACAACCCTGTTCAACAGAGGATGGCTGTCAGCTCCTGAATCAGCAGTCCAGCATGTTAAACCTTCTTGTCATTCTCTTTAAAGCTCTGCAGAACTTTTTGCTTCCCTGCAAGTTCCCCATTGCCGGACTCCAACTCTTTCTCACCCCCATGACCACTCTCCTCTGCCAATTCTTCTGGTTTTGTCAGGTTTTTGATCAGAAACCCCACTGTTGCCCATGAGCCCTACCAAATATAGTCCCTCTATACAAATGGCCTAGCTTCTACCCACATTTTAAAAACTCCTTTTCGTTGTATTACTTGCTATCAAATTATTTGTATATGCTCTGCCCAGGCAAGGTCTTCAAAATTTGATTACGTAGATGATTTCTAACTTAGATATTAGGTACAGCAAGTATTTATTATTTGGTAGTGAATATACGTCATTGAAATTTTCTAGGTTAAAAAGTCTGATCCTGCTCATATTTAGACCAAAAACTTGGCATTAAGTATTGGTGTCTGCTCTCAAATTAGGCTAAAACTGGCTGTGTGCCTGGCTCTCCTTACCTCTTTTAAACTACATCAATCCTGAAACCATGAGCCTCTGGGCATAAAACGCCCCCATCCTCAAAAAAGCAAAAATTGGATGTAACTTTAAAGAAACTTTTGGCTTTTATACAAATGATTCTCCATAATGCTTTACTGCTTTAAGGGAAGAGACCCTCTATTGTAAAATAAAAAAAGTAAAGAATAGGAAAATTTAGAGTAGTGCTGGAAAATATTTGTAGCTAAGATTTGACGTGAGAGGTGACAGGGGACACATGGAGGTTTATATGGAATGGGAGTGTTACAACTGAGTGTTTGCGATCACTTAAAAATCATTGGCAAGGGTATGAGCAAAAACCAGATTTAGTACTAAAAGACAACACAACAAAGTTAATTGACAAGATTCACTCAACAACTTACAGGACATTTAAGGCACAGTAAGGAAAAACAAGCAACAACCAAACCAAATAAAATCCAGGCAATCAAAACTGAACTGCACTGAGAACTATCAAGTGGTGTGTGTGTGTGGGTTTGTGTGTGAGTGTGTGTGTGTGTGTGTGTGTGTGTGTGTGTGTGTGTGCGTGCCTGTGTGTGTGCTTAGGTGCCTATGAAAAAGGGCAGTGAGAACAGGATAAAAAGAAATGCAGCCTAAAAGCTTAACAGCACCCAAACTTAACAGTACTTTAACTTAACTAAACCTTTAGCCTAACAATTCAACAAAGAAACAGCACTTAACTTATACCTAAATTATAATTTAACAATTTAACAAATGAATAACACTTAACAGCACTTAACCTAACTTATGACTTTGAAGTCAAACTTAACAAAAGAACAACACTTAGCAGTACTTATAACTTATGTTGAACTTAGCAAAAGAAGGATACCTAGCAGCATTTAAGTAAGGTTAAGTCATAAAACACAAGCTTTCTTACAGGTCTAACTTACTTCAACATCCAAGGTACTTAAACATCTAAGAAAGCAGAATTTCTCCCAGGTTTGCTATAACATATGCACAGATTTATGCACACAGACATAAAGAGTCAGTGCAAGCAATGTACCTGTGGAAAATTCCCCTTGGGGGTCAGTGAAATACTCACTTCAGATATTTTGCATCTCCCCACAGGTAAAGGGCTTCCCTTACACCTTGAGGAGCGAGGTATCAGCCCAGGATTTAGTATGAGTAGACAATGCAAATTCTGTAATAATTCTGGATGATATGGAATTAGTCTGTCTATAGGTTTTTTGTGCACGTGGTTAACTAAGACAAACTAAGGCAAAATGGTTGGCAATTTCCAAAAAACACATCTATGTGACAATTACAAGGAAAGGTGGGCTCTTCCAAGGTGGGTTGTTCTCATGTGTCTGAGTCAATGTTTTTCTCATAGCAGCACTGCGGTGAAGAGTAAAGAAGTGGAATGAGGAGCACTTGAGGTCACTGGGTCTTGTTCAGCCTGGAAAAAAGACTGAGTGGAGACCTCATTGTGGGTAAAACCTCCTCACGAGGGAAGCAGAGGGGCAGCACTGACACCTTCTCTGGTGACCAGCGACGGCACATGAAGGAATGCCAAGAAGCATCAAAGAAGGTTTAGGTTGGATATTAGGAAGAGATTTTTTCACCAAGAGGGTGGATGGGCACTGAACAGGCTCCCCAGGATTGGTCACTGCACCAATCCTGACAGAGTTGAAGAAGTGTTTGGACAGTGCTCTCAGGCACATGGTGGGATTCCTAGGAATGGTGTTGTGAAGGGCAAGGAGTTGGACTCAATGAATGTGGTGGGTGCCTTCTAACTCAGGATATAAAAAAGCCTCAATAAACCTAAGAAAAAACCCCAAAAGAGCAACAAAACCCCAAAAGATTTGAGATTTCAGTGGGAATTATACTGGAACTGTTACTGTCTTCGGAATTTTTTTTCTTGTTCTATGATGCCTTTGGGCCCAATTCCAAAGCATGAAAAGTGAAATTGAACATTTGTATGGATTTGACAGATTTTAAGTCATTCCTTCAATGTCACGGAAAAGGGATTTGGGATCACCTTCACTGTTGGATCATGGAGCAAGGCTGAGGGAATGGCAGATTTCTTACTGTGTTCCCAAGGTCAGACTACAAGACATTGGCTCAAATTGAACCCAAAACTTCAGTGCCAGTACTTTTGTTTCTGTGCTTTTTTGTTTGTTGGTTTATTTTTCTCTCTGTATTAGAAGGATCTGCAAGAAACTTAGGACAAGTCACTAAAAAAAAAATGAAATGATTCATCCAATAAGGCAGTAAGAGATTTAATTAGATTTCAAAATGAGTAAATCTGGTTGGTTCATGGCAGTGTGGAGCAGGTGCCAAGCATGACAATCATCTTTGTGGGGGTGGAAAGCCCTTTCTGTTGGTACAGAACAAGGAGGCTGGGGGATGGAGAATGCCAAATATCTGTCGATAATTCTGTAGAGGGAACACATAAGGGGAGGCAGAGACGTGCCATCAATAACTACAGCTCACTGTGTCTGCCATGATCCCTGGAGCAGAAACTTGCTGTGAAAGTCCCAGCATGCAGTGTACCATGGGATCCTTCTCCAGGGCTAGTCATTTATCTTTCTCTGTGGCAACCAGTCAAAAAAGAAATTAAAATTTTTAAACAATGACACGTGGAAAATTCAGGGAACTGGAATATCAGTTCAAAGACATTTAATGAACTGTGATTAATGTTTCAATTAGGGCTTGAATGAAACAGAATCCATGTCCACACAGAAGCTACCAATGTCTTCAGTTCTGGTCCCTACCTTAACTTTTAGATTTAATCTGTACTGTCTGCTGTGTAGGAAAGCTTCACACTGGGTTCTGACGTGAAGCTTTGCTAACTTTGTTTTGCACATTGGAGTCAGAAGAAGTGGAAAAAGAAAGGTTACATAGTGCCTTCAGGTACTGTCTCTTGGTGGAAAGAGCAGGTTTCCCTTGGTTTGCTTGTACCTGATCCTTCCTGATCCCTGAAACAAGTCATGTATGTATAAGCCAGAAACTGCAGGTTAATGTCCTAATAAAAAATAGTTATTAGATGCAGGCTGGCACAACGGGGACCCTGATAAATTTCATAAACTTAAACACACTTTTGGTTTACTTAATTCTTGCTCTGGTGAGAGGAGTGAATAGCTCCCCTTTTCATACAGCTTAGTTAAATCTATGTTTACAGCAGGGGCCACTTGAGGCTTATCCGACTCGGAGTCTCTTACCTTGTTCCTCTCCCTACCATGACACTGAGGGGCATTTCATGACTGTTTTATTTCCATTACAGGCTTGATCAGTCTTTCCCTTTGTGAAACAGCTGCCACCAGTTAAAATGAAATATCTGCACATATTGTGCCTTTTAAATTTTAGTCCTGTTCAGTTTGCAATATCTTCTTTTCTAAAAAGCTGTACTTTCAAAAATTACATATTGGAATGTGTAAGAAATAAATTCAATGTAAAAGGAAAGTGATCTAAAGATTTCAGCATAATTTAATGTAATTCCAAACAATATTCTATATCGTTTTAGCTATAATAGCTTCTTTTTGATGATGGGAATTTTTCTGCAATTCTGTCCTACTCTCCGACAGTAATTCATATCCTAGTTGAAAGGATTTATATGCCTATTACTGTCATTTTTATATTAATAATTTGCACATCAGCTGCGCAATAATATTTTATAGAGATATCTTTCTTATTTTACAAAATTCCTTCCTGCCTTTTATTCAGAAATCAAAGAGCATAAAATATGCTGTTTGGAAAGAAACTTGTTGGTACCCCTTACTGACTGGAGAGATTGTCATCTGGAATTTCCCCAAAACTGACAACAACCTTAATTTCATAACACACCATTAGCCTTAGCTACAAAGGCACTGAAATCAGGATGCAGCTAATTTTTTTATGGAGCAAAAGATTTCAAAAATATACTCTGGAATGGTAACTTGTTCACAAATATTTTGAAAACAGTTGGAAGCTGTTTGGGGCAGCTATGCTTACAAGGACAAAAGGCCAAAGATAGGTCACTTGTCCTGCTTTGGTTGTCACTAATGAGATTTTTTTTCCTCACTGTAAATGACTATGCACTTGCTGAAAATCAGAGTTAAAGAAGACTAATAGGTGAGCTTCTAATTAGTCACTATCTCTCCATGACCTTAAAACTGTCAGGCACAGTGCACAAGGTGTCTAGATGTTGCTTGGTGCTCATCTTATTTTCACTGTTGGAAAGGAGAGCGGTGAACACTGTTTAGGGATGTTCCATCCATGGTGGTTTCAAGGCAACTGTTAGGGAAAACATTTATTTCTCCTTCCTGAAGGGATCTCAGTCTGATTGTGGAAACCTCTTTGGCATTGCTATAACAGAATTATTTTTCTTTGGAGAGATTGAGTACCTGGGGTGAAGGTGACACTTCCTTCCACTTGAAGTTTTACGTCCTTTATGGGACCATGTTGGTAAGAACTGCCTAGAAATGCTTGGAGAATAGCACAAATGAGCAGTTCCTCCAAACATGGTACATCAGAATTATTAATTGTATGAGTCTGTCTCCTAGAAATTCCTCTTCCAACAGATTCATCAGACTGGATGAAAAAAGGAATTTTAACACTTCAGAGGGTTGTTATAAAGAAGTAATAATCATAGTCCAACCAATGGTCATAATAATCATAGTCTAACCAAGGGTTGTTATAAAGAAGTAATAATCATAATCTAGCCAATTATAATCACTTATATTTCAAATAAAGTAACATCTTTCCTATAAATGGCAGCTCATTTTTTCAGCCTCTCATACTCAGTGGAAGAGAAATTCATGCCACTCTCATAGCAATTCTGTTATGTAGTAATTCAGATTGGCTTTATCCTTCAGGATAGAAAGGGATTTCAAATATACAAGTGCAAAACTGAATCAGATCCATTTACCAAGGCAGGGGAGCAGGACAAGATGACACTTTCCAGAGTCCTAACTTAATTTTTCCCCATTCACATTTGTGTTCTTAGAAAGTGATTTAAGTTATGTAGCAATCAATGAAGGATTCAGTGTAAATTCCAATTATTGATTTTCCTGGTAGTGGAGAACATTTCCTCTTTCTTTTACCAGGCTTCTAATCTCACAGGCTGAGTTTTCTCCCCTTCCAGTACTGTAGCTGCATGCATCTTAACTGGCATTTCTGATTTAATCATGCACTACAGTGCACAAGGAGCTAAACTTATGCATTTATATGTTATTATGAGGAACAGGATCAACTGCAGGTTCACAGATTCCATGATAAAACATCCAAAGGAACCATTATATTCAGGTGGCCAGACCTGTGGTGGAGCACACACCTATGAACCTCCCTGAATTTTTCTGTTTTAGAAGATAGTATAGGTTCCAGGTCGCTGTGATTTTGCTGTAAGTACTTTAGGATCCTCTGCAATTGCTATTCCAATCTTTCTGTGTTTAAATTGTGGGTCTCAGCCTAACTTGGTTGTCCAACTACAGACTATAGTTTACAACATTTGTCTGCATGATCAAAGATTTCATTATCCATGAACATCTTCAATTCCTACCCATTATTACAGGTGAGAAAGATTAGTACTCAGCTGGAAAAGAGGAATATTTGAAATATTAGGCACAACATTTATTCCAATATTGCAATTAAAGTACTGTGACTCCCCAAAGCAGCTACAACTATGAATTTTACCAGGTGTTCACAAACTTCTTTGTTCTCAATTTTTCAGCCTAGAAAGGACAGTTATGCTCTTGTAATTTGCCTATTTCCTTAAATACTGGGAACTGCAATGAAGTGACTTCTACATACAAGAATTTTCTGTTGAACACATGCCCTCTTGAGTGAAGAAAGCATAGAAGAGAGCTATTGGGATGCTGAAATATGAGAAAATTAAAGCAAGAAGTCATGCATCCTATAGCTTAAGGGTCTGGAAGTGGTTATGTGAGAGGGTAAAAAACCCAGAAAGTTCTTTTAAATGCTCCAAATATATCCCTTTCAAGACTGAGGTCATTGTCAGCAAAGTAAGCCGTGCTATTGCAGCCCCGAAATCCAGCCATGTCCTGGGCTGCATCCAAAGCACCGTGGGCAGCAGGTGAGGGAGGGAATTCTGCCCCTCTGCTCTGCTCTGCTGAGTCCCCCCTGAAGGCTGGAGAAGGACTTTTGACAAGGACATGGAGGGATAGGACACGGGGCAATGGGCTTAAATTGAGAGTGGGTTTAGACTGGATATTAGGAAGAAATTCTTCCCTGTGAGGGTGGGGAGGCCCTGACACAGGTTGCCCAGAGAAGCTTGGCTGCCCTGGAAGTGTCCAAGGCCAGGCTGGATGGGGCTTGGAGCAGCCTGGTCTATTGGAAGGTGTCCCTGCCCAGGGCAGGGGTTTGGAGTAAGATGACCTTTAAAGTCCCTTTTAACCCAAACCATTCTGTGACTCTATGATTCCCCATAGGAATTCTGCTTAAGATTTACAACAATTCACGACCAAATGAAAAGTAAAAAGATAATTTGTGTATCTGGACTTTGCTTCTCTTTCATTTTGGCATATCTTGATTCTAAGCAGTTTTCTTCTGTCAATACAGCACCCAAGGATTTCCAAAGGACAAGAGATACAAGACAATGAGAGCAGTAAGTGGGTGTAATATTCTACTTTTGTGTAAATCAGCCCTTCATTACGGTTTGAAACAGGTGAGGATGATAGAATAGGAAATACTGACACCCATTTTTTGCCATTAGGACTATGGTAAGTGCAGGTGCCTGCTCTGGAGATTTGGTTGCCACCAGGCATCCAAGGCTGTGCCTCAGTTGCCAGGTTGTGCCTTTTAAAACGGAGCAAACACGAAATGAGCCACAAACTTATTTTATGTCAGGAAAGCAAAAAATGTTTGGTCTCTGTACTGCCCAGTTGCACATGAAAACTTGTATTTAATCTTGCCAATGAAAAAAATATAAATTAAAGAGAAATAAACGTTTTTAGAATCCAGAAAAAAAAAAAAAAAGAATCTCTGAAGACTCATGCTGGAAAGCATTTGGCTTTTATCCTGTGCCAGTTAGCAAATAGAGGATGTTATTTTAATTTACATTGAGTTTATAATTTTAAACTACAATAACAAGAGTATCAAATTAAAAGTTCAGACAGTACTAGTTTTTGCTTTAAGGACTTGATTGTATCTGATAATTCTCAAAAACAAGTAATTTGGAAAATTACCATCTTCAAGAACAGGGGTTTTCCAAGTTTCTGTGAGTAAAAGTATCTAATAAAAGTAAAGGTAAAAGGCCATAAAAGTATCTATTGAAATTCTCCATAAATTATACGAAGCCTGAGAGTAATCTTTCAAGATTGATGTTAGATGTTCATCATGTCCCTTGTGAGTTCGTGATACACATTCCTTTCTGGTTTTCACTCCAGCAAAAATTGATCCACTGCAGGCAGGATGGTTCTGTGGATATGGATTAAAATAATACTGAAACATCATGTCTAGACCTCCTTTAGCTACAAATGCTAAATGTATTATACCTTATAGAAGGTATTATAAGAGGCAGGAGGAGCATTACAAAGTTCCTTTATGCCTCTGGAGCCACATATGAGTCTTGGTCTTCACATTTTCAGGTTGCTATTAGGATATGGTCACACATGGTCATGGACTTTCTCCAGAATGCTCTGATATATAATTTCTGACAACAGCCAAAAGTATATTTTGAATAAGCATAGGTTCCAAGACATTTTAAGGGAATAAAACAAAACCAACACAAACAGGAAAATAACAAAACCTCCGGAAATGCTTATTCCAAATTTCTCACAGTTGAGAAGAATGGTGTGGAAAAGGAATTGTTTGTTTAGGAATTGTGCATTGAAGGAAAGTCCTCTTGATAGATTTTTGGCTATTTCTCTGAAAAAATCCTCAGGGTTGCTGCATCTCAGGGATTTCAGCTATATTGCTGTCTAAGTAGTTTGTGGTGGAGCTGATTCTATTTGCACAATTCCACTCTGAAACAGCTCCTGAGCCACTCTGCTGGTGGCTGTGGTGCTGCACCAACTAATTTTTGTGTAACTAAGATGAGGATCTACATTCCCTCCATGAGTTTAATGTGATGAAAAAGTAAAATACAAACAAGCAACACTTTTGCAATGGCATTTTTGTTTTCTTTACTCTATCACCTGTGGTAAAGCTGGGTGGAACTCTCATCACTAATTGCCTTTTATTCCAAACCAAACTTACCTTCAGCTGGCAGTGCTGCAGGGGTCACCTCACTAGAGTGAGTCTGATAGAGTACACCCCAGTCATTGTACTGAGCAGAAAATTGGATAAACAAGAAGTACCTGTGATCAGTGAAAAGAACTTTTGAGTTGCACAACAGCTTTTACTGAAGTAAGATACACGGATATATTCCCAGGAGGAGTTGCTGGGAAGTCTAAGCTAAGTATGAAGAGGAAGATCTCTGGAGATGCCATAGAAATGCTGGGTGTCCTCTGAAATACTTAGGGATGTTTCTACTAGAAAGCAATTCTAACTGCACCAAGCAGGGAGAAAAAGTGTGACAGCATCAGTCATGGGGTTGTTGTGGTTGTTAGATGGTTCTGTGACATACTTAGCAGTGTAATACACAGATAGTCTACTTTTAACATGAAATGGCAAACCTGCTTAACTCCAATCTTGTTAATAAGAAGCTGAAATTTAGTAGCTGTTATCATATCTGTTCCTCTCTTGTCCTTGAGACTCCTTTGAAACCCATGTGCTGTGATGTGGGAAGGGAAGAAGGAAAATGAAGGCCTGGCTGCAAAATAAAAACCATAAGTCAATAAATGTGTCAAGTATCTCATGGCTTTCTTTTCTCTTGTCTTCTGAAAACTAGTCTTATAAATCTCTCTCAAAGGAATGTATGAAAAAGATGCATCTTCAGAATATCCGTTTGGCTACAGCAATAAATTGCAGCTTCATACACATTTACAGTGAATTTCCTACCCACCAAGCAATTAGTTATCTGGCAATGTTTCCCCTTTGTCTCACTTGTACCCTGATATGATACCTTTGTGTTTACCCATTGACTCACAACTGAGACCTGGAAAACATTATCGAAGAGTAACTGTACAAAGCAGAGCATTAAAAAAACCCTGACCTGTTCTTGCACATTCATTTACATGTGTAAAACACTCATTTCATCCTCCTCTGTGCTTTGCTGTCTAGAAGGTCTCCAAAGATGCCTTCTTTTGAAGACTAAAGAAGTAATTTATTTGTTTCTCTTTGGCTTGATACAATATATAGTTATGATAGTTGGCATAGAAATTGGCTGCTGAAATTGCAATACAGGCAGGAATAAATGTTGTAGCAGCAGTATTTTCCATGCAGTTTTTCATTCCAAGGGGACACTGGCTGTATTTCCAGGCGGTCTGTGAAATATGTTAGACTCGATTCTTCTTTGTTGTCCAGTTTGCATCTTCTTCTCTGTAAGGTCTGTGTGAAAAGCTACAACCAGGTATGATAAAAAGTTACATCTGGTTTAAAATATTATGAATTAGTTAACTATAAGAGGAACAAAGATAAGATCCAAAAGCTTTGCTTTCAATTTGTCTTGCCATTCTTGTTTGAGTCCATTTTTCCATATGACCCTGATATGTCCTTGCACCTGCATAAAAGATGGGGTAAAATGAGACCAATTTGAATTTTAACCTCCCTTCAGGACAGGTTACTTGGTTACATGAAGTACCACACCAGTGGCTTCATTGTTCTCAAAAAAAACTCATAATGGATCCAGATTAGAGTTTAGGATTATAAATATTGTATTTCAGGATAAAAAGTAAAGTATGACTTATGCCTAACAAGACTTTTTGATTTAGAAAATAAACCTAAGAAATAAAGTAGACAGAAAAGGTTGGAGAAGAGTTAAAAAGGGATATTTTTCATGAAGACAAATTATTTCTTTGTTCTCCTTAGCATTTAATTCTCCTTCTCCCTTGGGTGTGACCTCTTCCATCCTAGTGTCAACAATCCACTGCATTAATATGATGTTTGCTCCCTTTTCTAGATGATTAATGAAAGTACTCAATCTTCAGTCACTAATTAAAGTTGACCTTGATAAGGACAGCCTTGATGGACATTAGGGATTGGAAAGCAACTAGGAGAAAATTCTGCATGGTGAGGATTTCATGGTAGGAGAGATTATGTGATGAAAATTGTATATCTGAAGAAAGAGCAAGTGCTGAAATTCTTAAAATTTTGGTGGTGTTAGAATCCATAAGAAACCAAACAGCTTAGCCTATGTGTAGCAAACAAGATGTGAACATACACCATGGTGCAGTGTTTACCAGACAGGAATATCTGGGATTTCACACCCTGAATCTGCCAGGAAAATGATTGTAAGTTTTCCAGTGAGTCTCAGTTTACCTAAAAGCATGGTCTTATAATACACAACACTTGGCAACAGTAATTAAAAGAGCCTTCATTTAAATGACCATATTCTGGAAAGTGAAGTAGGATTTGTGAGTAAAGCAGGGTCTTTGCCCAGAAAGTAAGACAATTTTATTGGGTTTCCTATTTGACACTTTTTCATCTGAAATTTTAGACACGAAATGGTGCAATTTATAAGCACAGTAAGAGTAATAAAGTAATGCTGAAATAAAATTATTTATTTTAAGGCTGCCATAAGAAAAAAAAAAAAGAATCATTTATCAGGGAACACACAAGTGAGGAAGGATACAAGCCCTTTAGCCCACATATTCCAGGACAAGATGGCTTGGCCTCAAGTTGTGCCAGGAGGGGTTCAGATATTAGGAAAAAACTCCTTCCCTGAAAGGTTTGTCAACCACTGGAAGCAGCTGCCCAGTCACCATTTCTGGAGATATTTAAAAGATGTGTAGGTGTGGCTCTCAGGGACATGGTTTAGTGGTGGGATTGGCTGATCTGGGATAATGTTCTTAAAGTTTTTTTGCCAACATAAAGTATTCTGATGATTCTGTGATCCTATGATTGGTATTTTTATTCTGCTACCTGTTTCCCATAATTCCACAAATGTTGCCTGCTGTTCTCAAACAAAAAATACTTAATAAATCCTAATATCTTGTGGCAAGTTATTAGAAGTCTTGAACTCCAAAAGCTGATATATCAGCACCAGATAAGAAAGTGAACAGAGTATGTCTGGATTGAGTGATAATAATTGATAATAATTTTTAAAAAATCTTAAGAATTTACTAGATGATTTTGTGGCAATGAAATAGTGCAATCAATCTCCAGCAAAACCTCTGCAGTGTGCTGACACAGGTTCTGTAGCCTCAGGTCAGCCTTAGTTTGCTCAGTTGCAGATCCATCTGGCTAGCAAGTTTCTTAGCTCGAATCATAAATCATTAAAAAGTTATTCTGTTATTCCAAGCACTGATGTTCCAGTTTGTTTGGTGCTCTTCTCATGCAGGGGCACAGCACAGATAAACAGGTCACTGTTTGACTTACACAGCACTTCTGTGAGAGGCTGGTAAAATGTTCAAAATCACTAATGCCCATTTTCTGTCCACTGGCAATGACCTCTCTGTGAGAGGCTCAGAAAAGCACAGCTTGTGCTGAGATGTACCACTAGGAGAAGCTGGAATCTCTGCTGTTGCTTGATGGTGTTATGAATTAAGACAATGTTATCTGTTAGTTAAGCAAGAAATTTTCAGGGTGACCATATCTCTGATATTTTAACTTTTCTACCCATTTCCATCAGGATTTCCAGATGTACTGGAATTTCCTGGAGACATCCTGCATTCTTGCAGCCTCCCTTTCCTGGTGAGCACTTACTGCAGCCTCCATTGTAGTGGTTACTGTACACCAATGACATCTCCCTCATGGAGATTCCCATATATATATATATATATATATATATGTAGGAATACAAGTGGAGCAAGGGAAACAGAAGCAATAACACTATCTGTAACAGCACCATGTTGTTCAAGTCAAAAAGTCAAAGCAGACTTGAATGAAGGTACTGGACATCTAACCAGTGTCATTTTCAGAGAACCTGGCTACCATGTCCTAATATTGTGCTGAAAATTCATCAAGATGGCTTTGGGGGGTGGAAGATGAGGGAGGTGAGCACACAAGTTGTCATGCACATCGACCTTCACAATGTTCTTAACTAATCTGCTAGAGCTTTACTTCCAGGTGTTGGTGTTAATTGATGTTTCTACAGATGACTCAGTGGGCTGTTGTTCAGGGCCAGCTGGCTGTGTGGGGGACACGGAGGGATGAGAAGGAAATGTCAGGGTTGTACATACGACAGAGAGTAAATGGATCTCATGTCTTACAAATGGGTCCAAACAAATAAGGGCCTCTACTTCACTGGCTTGCCTAAGAAATAGGGCTGAGTTGGTTAGTATGGTTGAGTTGTAGAAGGCAGCAGAAAAACCTTGCACGTACATCAGTAGAGCATAGTCTCCTGTACAGGGGGAATGGAGGGACTTTCAGCCATTATATATTTGGAGAAGCCAGTGAATGAGTAATGGATGAGTAACTGCATGCTGGCTTAATTGCAGTGTCTGGATTTGTGCATGTTGAGTCTTTGTGGAGACCTTTAATATGTGCCTTCAGTTTTTAACCTACTTCTGAGCCTCCCCTTTGACTCTTCAAATCCTCCCTCTACCTCTAGCATTTACTCTGAAGTACATGCAAATAGCATGCAGGAAACACCCAGGGCCACAAGAGGGGCAAGCTTGGCTAAATCTGTAATATGTCCCTCAATAAAATTCAAAGTGACTTTGTCAAGCTCCTTTCTCTTTCTGCTTTGTCCCAAACACACACACACACAAACAGCTACATCAGTTGCATTTGTCTCTGAGGCAAGCTGCATCCTTAAGTTATTCCCTGGAGATAAAAAATGAGTAATGCCACAAAAAGAGCTAGGACTGCAAAGAAAACCTGAAAGTAAATGGAAAAAGTTAATGGGTGGCTGCAGAGCTGCAGTATCTGCTTCAAATGTGTGACATCAGCCAGCACTGAAAAGCTCAGCTCAGAGTGGCACTGCTGTCAGCTTATGCACTTCAGAAGAGCAGTTTTCTCTTGGATCATATTTTTTTACATTTTTACATTTTTTAAATCACTGTGTATAAAGCTGACTCTGCCATTAAATCAAGAGTCAGATAATCCAGCTATTCACTTAGAAGGAAACTTCCTTGATAATTAACATAAATAAAGCCTTTGAGGCTTGTAGGTGTCAGAGCCAAGGCTCAAGAGAAAAAGAGATAAAGGCAGGCAACTGTGGATGGCAAAACAGGAGGATCATTAAAGGGATTGGAAATGGACCTGTCAGACTTAATTTTGTTGGCAATTTGGTTATTAAAGGAATTAAAGTTAGAGGATGTTAGGGAATAAATGGCTTGTTTTACAGCACTGTGAAGGGAGCTGCAGACTCCAGTATGTCATACTCATCTCTTTTCAGAAATCTGGAGGAAAGGCTGTTCTGTTGTTGACTGCAGTTTGCTCACTAGGCTTCATCTTTGGAAGTGAAAATTGTCTTATCAATGGCCCAGAATTTTTTGTTCTTCCTCCACCACACTACTATGTCATAAAAATAACACCGGGGACTAGTTCGAGCACCAGTGAAATTCCTGTTGAGGAATATGATCAGTGATATTTTCCTGGGGAAAAAAATGATAGAGAAGATTATAGAGACTGATTCCATGGTGGTGGAGGGTAGTGGTGCAGTGCAGGTTTGGTGCACCTGAAGCAATGGGGGAATTGTCCCTCACTCAGATGTGTTGGGCATCTTCTCTCCACTTGTGAAGTGGTGGTGATGGACACAGACAGGATCTGGGTGAGGTACCTGTACTCTAGTTTGGGAGCACCAGTTTGGATTACACCAGTTTGCAAGAGCAGCTCTGATCAGAATGGATGTTTTTAAAAGTCTCCTGCAGTTACAGATTGCAATGAAAGGACCAGCAGCTCTTTCAGTTCCTCTGAGGAATTTTACTCCTATATAATCCTCCCAGTATGAATACCTGAGGTGATTGTTCCTTTTTGCTTTTTGGGGTGCTTGGAGACATCATGGATGTAGCACACCAAAGTGTTACTGTGACCTTCCAATACCATGTGAGAAACTCAGTCAAAATTGGCATTCTTGGGCTTTTAAATATTGCATGAAGATTTGTGAGCCCTGGGTGGGAGACAAGAAAATTTTTCCATTTTCTCACCTTCTTGAAATTGTAGAACATTACCCAAGGACTCTGGATATAGTCAAGAAACAAACAAGACAGAAGAGTTAATGCAGCTGAATGTAACCAGCCTTAGTAGCTGGAAAGAAAACCCAAGAAGCAGGGTTCCAGCTCACAGGTGTCTGACAGTCTCCAGGATCCATCTCACCTGGCTTGGAAGCAATCCAAAGGCAATTCAAGGGCAAACCTGGCAGAATGTGCTTGGGAAGGCACGCAGAAGCAAACAGGCTGGTGCCAGCCCTGTCACCAAGGCATGGCAGGGAGGCATCAGGCTGAGCTGAGGCACAAGTGTTCCAGTGAGAACCAGACAAGAGTTTGCCTGGCTTCTCTTTTACTTTTCCCCATTTCATTCCTTTGTTTTCAAAGAAATCCTAGGAATCATTAAAAAGTAGAAGTTTCTTGACCTAAAATCCCAGAGAGGATTGATATTTTTTCCTGCTTTGAGAGAGATTGCTGGTGCTGGCGACTCATTACACAATAGACTTCTCTTTGAAGCATTGCTGTGCCTGTAAGAGGAGTAGAGAGTCTTCCTAGAAGAAAAGTAATTTGATTTTTTTCATTCAAAGTAGTTTAAGTTTCCTTTCTTTCATTTTTTTTTCTTGGTGTACTTCAAACTTTTTCTAGGGATTGCTGTACAATAGCTACTCTAGGAGAAATTAGTCTTTTTTTCTAAGTCATCAGTTAATTATTTAATATTTTAACAGTACAAAAACCCTTACCTTTTAGAGAGAGGATTATGCCCTTTTCTGTGAAGCTTTTTTCTGTTAAGCTTCTAAAAA